>NC_060249.1:11720630-14120630 GCF_921293095.1 Ischnura elegans | reverse complement strand
GTATGGATTTTTGGAGAGGGAGTCAGTGCGTAAAGGTGAAGCTAGCTGACGCCTATCATTTATTGATACGGTCACCAGATTTATTTTCGGCTTTTGTTGTGCATCCTGAAAACGCGCGTGTTATTAAATATATCGTCCATTTTGCAGTAAACCGAGGCTGCCGAGCTATTATAAAAGTACTTTATATATATATATATGTATTCATTAACCAAGATAATATATTATTATTATTAATTGATCATTAAATTTGACGGTCTATATATAACTAACCTTTATAACTAAGCATATAGTTAACTAACTATAACTAACTAACGGACTAAGCATTCAGTTAAAAACCTCCACATATGTGTTGAAAAGGGAAATCATATTGTAACTAATGTAAATATTGAGTTTTTGCCGTTGTATTTAACATGAAAGTATTTTTATTTCTACACGACCTACGGTATAACAGCGTGGCATACCTACTCTTTTCCTCGCCTGTCAACGGTAGGAGTTGTAGCCAATCATTATGGGCCGAATAATTACCTTTTTCGGAAGTTAATTTTCCCTATGAGCGGAAGTTGTTGACTTAAAAAAGGGTCTCAAATCCGAAGTTGTTTCATATGCAGTTTTATCATATTTACAACTGCCGACCGCGATATTAACTTGCGGAAATTAAGGCGCAATTAGCAGATAGACACCTATGAAGGAGGTTTCATCGTCAATAAGGCCTTTTTGATAATGATTATCATTGATAACTATCATTTTCAGCATTTTATTAACAACATTTAAAGGTTATCGAAATACTCGCATGGTCTTGCGATGCTTGAAAGAGGGATGGCCAAGATTTTAAAGAAGGGGTGACGCAGCGCTTGAAAAATATTGTATCTGCCGAAAAATCGGCTTGCTCGAGGCAAAATGTGTAAAGACGCCCCACGCAGCCATTTTTGGTGTCATTGCGTTGTCTACCATAGAATTCTGTTGATTATTCTCAGGCATCGCAATTCTTGCCCCCCCTGAGCCTATGAATTCGTCAAGCAGAATCACTTTGCGGTCCATTACTTTACGTATTGCCCGCCATCTGACGGCTCATCCCCGAGGCTCTTTATTTCCTCCTCCCGTCCTTTCGCAGAATATTGGGATTGAGCATTTTCCTATCTCTTCCGAGCACCATCCCGAAAATTCGATGGATCGAAGCGAAAGGCGTCGATTTGTCTTTTCCTTCTCGTCGTGGTGTGGGCGAGCCCTTTCTTTTGAAGGAGACCTGTGGGTGGGTGTGGTTTTGGAGTTGCGAGCAATTTGTAAATTCGCAATATTCCTAATGCATGCGCCACGATGGGGTGGAAGGGTGTGGTTGTGATGGAAACTTTCTCAAGCAATAGCAGAGAAAGCCTTCTTCTATTTATGCCGTGTGGACGGCATCTCATATAATAGCAGCGAGGACGCTGAGAGTGTAGGGATTTTGGTCTCCTTGGGGACATTTTGGGATAGCGGGGAACCTTTGACAATAAATATAGTCCTTAGTGTTTTCTCCTTCTTTATAGGGGTGGCGTTCCATAATTTTCAGTCAATATTTTTGTGTATTTGCACTCCTAGCGCCCCAAGATCGTCACCTTTTTCTCGAGAAGGCGCGGCGGGAGAGAAGGGAGAGTACCAAATATCACATAGTGGGGAGAGAATCCATTACTCAAATGAGTTATGTTTGCCAACTCGCAAATAAAAATTAATAATTTTCTCGTTCGTAATTTTGAATAATAGCCATTGCAGACAATGTCCGCGAAAATATGAAAGCAGAATTAAGAAACGCAGATAGTAGAGAATGAGGTTGTTCGCCATTTAATTGATTATTGTGATAGAGTTTTAAAGGAAAAGAGATGTACAATTTTCTGTTTCCGGGACTGCTCCTACATTCAACAGCTGTTTTTCATTGAAATTCGTAGACTTAAACTCATTTGCAGATAATTCGATGACGTCACCTGCTACATGGCGAGCGGGTCACCACTTCCCCGCTACTCGTTGGCACCCTCTCATATTACTCGCTTGTTTCTTTGTTCTTTTACACAATTATGTGTTCCTTCCCTCGCTTAGCTCTATACCTTGAACAAGTTAATGAACCGGAACCCTAATCCAACGTATTTTAAGCCGGCATCAGCGTCAGTGGTAATCTGTTTTAAAATTAATGAGAGAGTGGCAGAATCAGGGAGACTTTTTCTTCGTAACTACTTTTAACGTACTCCCCCGCAATCCGCCTCAATAGGCGTGTGGCGAGGGTTGCTAGGACACTAGCTGTTAAAAAATGAAAATAAAATGCTCTGACAAATTTCCGCGTAGCATTTATTAAGTCTTTTCTTGTTCGGAGGAAAACCTAAATCCCATGCCTAAACGTTAGGCAAAATATCTCTTTTAATTTATTTAATGGGAATATTGCTCAGGTGGTGTTACTGGTACTTTTAGCAGTTGTATGCATTAAAAGGTGAGGCTGGATGTGAACAGAAATATTAATTACTCATAGTTGCTTTTATAACTGAAAATAGCAATTTTTGACATAAAAAAACCCTGATAAAGCTTGGGTTCACTCTTTACCGTGGGCAATTTTCAATTAAATGCAGCCTAGTTCATCAAACTCAATACAGCAGGGTCAAATATTCAGTTTTCGAATGTATTCTGTGATCAAAATGTTTTTCCTGATTTTTTTCTAATGATAACACTCCAAAGTATTCCCTCGCAATAGCAAATTTCGGAAAATAATTATTTTCGGGCCGCCCGTATATTGTCCGTCTGTGCCTCCCAAAGCGGTTAAAACGTTTCAACCTTGACTATTCCCTATTATTGCTCTTAGAGGTATCTTGACGTCCTGAGAATCCTTCCGAGGGCTAGGCAATTTCCTTGGCCTGTCCAGGGACTTGGATTCGGGGCGTTGAGGCTGCTGCTGGTGGGCAGGCAAAGTGATTACATTGCGTTCCTATTTCATCCCCTCGCCTCCTCCTTTGCTTTGATCCCCTGAGAGTGGCCAACTGGAGAGAGGGCGACAGTGCATACGCGTGAAGCCAACAGAAGCCTCTTCACTGTTTCGGTCGCCATATTGATCCACCGCATGAGATATGTTATTGGTAAGCCTGCTTCAAAATAAATCATCAATTTTTTTCTATTTGCCAAGACTGTCAAACGAAAAAATAAAAAATTTCGTTATAATTTTATGCACATTTTATGAGGACTATATATAATTATAACCTCAGCCGTGAAATTAAAATACAATAAGTTCTAATTTACCTATACAACTAACTTTATATTTATCCAATTCATCTTTTCTTTTTCCACCGATTCCAGCTTATCATCCTCACCACTGGACAGCAATCTTAAGATACATCTGATGAGGCTCTCCAATCAATTCTCTGATAACGGCTTATATTGCCTGAAAACTAACGGTGATTAATTACTATTATTAGAACGATATTAGGAGATCATTGTACTAATAAGTATGCTTGCTGATTGTAAAATTCCGAGTTCAATTCTCGAGTTGGGCCTTCGGACGCGCCCAAAACAAAATCCTCATAGTGTGAGGTGGCCCAAGTGAAGAATCTGATCGCCTACCATAGATGTTTGGTATCGAAATGCCAATGACTTAGTCTTGAGTGAGACATTCCCTCACCTACCCCACCAAACTACAGTCTGTATAACTAAGTGAGTGAAAGAACAGCTGATGATTCACATCTGGCCGCAGTTAACCCCTTTCTTATGTATCTTGCGGCACGTGTCCATAATAGTGCCACCAAGTTGAGTTGCAATTACCTTTTGCCAGTTTGAGGGGAAATTGGCAGTGTTTTACTTTGTAAATGATCACGAAACTAGCAGGTTGACCGAGTTCCTCTTTATCTTGCCGTTGAGAATCTTGTTGAAAGCAGAATTCGGAGAGAGGTATTGCGAGCAAGAAATGTCTTATTCCGCCCTTCAATGGTTTGTGTTGAAAGTAAAGCTTGTAGATACCTATATTTTACAAACTATGGGAAAAATCGTCAGTTCCAACTTCTTAAGATGGATTTGATAAGACATGTTTTTCAGTTTTCTTTCAAATTTAATTTAACTTTAAAAATAACTATTAAAAATTGAAGACATCTTTGAAATGTCATTATCTTAATTTTCATGAGATGAGACGATGAACTTAGCAATGGTATATTCATTTCATAAATGTGTCTCCATAATAAAGTTTTTAATCAATTACAATGGCTTTTAGAGCCTAAATATGAGTGGCTTAAGATTGTATGCAGCAGATATAGGTAATTAAAATTTGAGTGGGGTCTTGGAATATGAATATGAAAATGGTCCTTCAAAAATTGATACGCCAAAAGGAAACGCTACATTACACTAACTCAAATAACATTTACTTCCCCAATTAGTCATTCCAAACTTTACTCCGAAAGCTGAGACGTCATCCCCGCAGTCAGTGTTTGCTAGGGAGCAGCGCTATGCAAAAGGAATTAAAAGCAGATATTTTAGTAAATCCAGAACGCGGACGCAATTAGGACTAACGAGGGTCTTTGCGTGAGGGTAATTCCGAGTTTGAACTTCCTTTGAGAGTTTTCCTTGCGTTCAACTACTTACCCAGACTCATAAACACATCCCAACGCAGAGTTGTCTTTTTAATAGGCGTTCATATTTTCGAGAACGAAATATTCCCATTACAGATCTTGTGCGTGAGCTCTCATTTCTCATCCAGTCAGTACGTTTCAAGGGACATGCAAAGAGGAGAGCCCATTCTATCCCATAGAAGCTGGTGTTTTTACTTAAAATATAACTTAAAAACGTTCTTAACCTTTCGTCAGGCGCAGTATTGGAATTACTGAGTTCAGGCGCAATGTGCCTGATAGGCACAAATGAGAAAAAAAAACATTATTAACTTATGGCATGGCTCCGAGTTACACTTTTAAAGTTTAAAGCGCCATTATTAATGTAGCTGAACTCTTACATGATATCTTTCCAACTATGAATATACCCCTTTACACACCGTCATACGGCCCTGGACCGATCCAGCAAGGTACTATTTAGGCTAGTCAGTGTTATTATATGTAACGTATTTTAGCTTGTGAATTCTATAAGATCAGTTTTTTATTTTGCTATCTTATTTATGCAATAACGCTTTTAATTTGTTTTATTGTGCCATTGTTTTGCTTAGTTATTCTAAATAATATGAGCGTCTAAGCCGTCTAGTGCAGCGGAGGAATGAAAAAAACCTCGTGCTGTGTCTGTCTAATCCATTACGCCCGATGAAAGGTATAACAAATGTGGGGCTTTTCGTAGATTCATTTAGGATTCAGATTTAGGTAGATGGTATTGTTAAAATGTATTTCATCTTTAATATAGTATTTTTAGAAACTGAAATTCCTTCACTTAGACTGAAAATAAGTAGCACTCCAACTCCTTCAGAAGCTCACGTGTACGAAATTTCACTGATGTTAAGTTACTGCTTGAGAGAATGCATGGTCATTCATTCACTTAATATTATTTTCATTTCCTACACAACTAACAATTTCATTTCATTTCTAGTTCATGCCAGGAGATTTGAGATTGAGATTTCTATTTTTCAATATATTTTTAAAACCTTTCGTGGAGCTTCTCTTCGAATAAAATTTTCTTGAAATTAGATATCTGGTTACAGACTATTTATTACCAGCTAAAATTTCCATTAAAATTCCTTCTTAGATATCTACAGTTACCTTGTCCTAGTTCTCTGCCGCAATTTTTTGAAAAGGGATTCGGAAAGAATTACTCCCTGGATAAATGAGCCATGATTCCCAGAATAGCCTTTTCCTTCCGTTGTGCTTATCGTCACGGCTGGCCTTATATTTCTCGATTGGAAATCTATCCCTGGCTCCAAAGACATTTACTTCGCTATAAATGCGAGATAAAGTAATTTCTTCGGTCATTTTCATTTTATGGGCCTTGCGAGGAAATGGGCGACCTTTTGAAATCCATAGTAAGCGACCGAAAGTCTTTACTCCATTTCTGTCTTTACTGCTTTTGGGTTTTCGAAATTACGACACCAGCGGTCAATTGGCACAATGATATATTCTTAAAATACGCTCTGTATAATGATGCTAATTTTTTAAAATATTTCTGATTTTATTCATCAAACCAACTGCTTTTATTTCATAAAATAGCCGTATCCTTTCGCTAACGTTTTTTCTTGCCTCAGAGGCTCTAATACCATTTATGCAGGTCATAAAAGCTTTCATTATTGAATGAACATCGGGTATTAAGATCCTAAACTCTTTTCTCAATACTTGTATTCAACTAATGTCTATCCTTTTCACCCAGTGTTCTAAAGTGCAAGTTTTGCGCGATTGAAAATCAATGACATGGTAATTCCATATAATTAACACATCTAGTTTCATTTATTTTCTATAGCCATGAATTCGGCCTATAGCATAATCATGAGGTTTTCAACCACAATGTTAGATAGATCTGCAAATTCACGTCGGAGGTAACAATATTAAGTATTTTAAGGTCTGAATGTATATCCTACCTCATACCCCCATTATCGCTGAGACTAGCGTTCCCCTGGTTTTCGCAGTCTGCGGCCAGAGTGCAGCACCTGCGCCTCGCTAGAATCCCATTGTCACCTGAATCCTTCGAGGCCGCTTTTTTTACTCGCTTATTTCAATTTTATTTCGATAATTCCAATTTCTCGCCGCGTGTGGTCTGGAGGGCAGGGTGGAGTGGGAAGGGGGTTGGGGACGCCCTTTAGGGGCATTCTACCCTCTATCTCTCTCCCTTACCCCTTTCATTTATCGGTCGCTAATTGTTTGAGTCACTGATAGGAGCGAACCCAGGATCAAATTATAAGGGCAAGCAATGTTCATTCAGGTTGTGACATTCCAGCTCCAAAAAAGATGGATAAAACGGAAATTTTAAGAATGCTACAAAACTTTTTCTTTCAAAGCTACTTGCAAGAAAAAAAATAATTTTTCGTAAAAAATAGTTTACTGTGTTATAATAAAATATTTTTTCTTGGGCTTGAAGAAAACTTTTCAAAAAATGAAAAGTATTCTAATTGAATCCGAAATGTAATCAATATTATGTATAACTATAGCTGTGCTATATTAGTTATTAAAATTATTTCCTCGTTGAAAATGAAATGTTTTGTTATAGTTTCATTTCTCATGCAAAAATCATTGGTTTCTTGATTCCTTCGGCCGTATTCATAGATTTCCGCTAAAACACGCTAGTAGGGCGACTAACTTAGTCGGCTACTAAGACATTTTAGTCGCCTACTAAGATATGGTATTCATGGATTGTATTACGTGAGCTAATAAGAGCTACTAACTTAGTATGCTACTAGCCAGCTCGGCAGCCGATACTCGGTAGCGATTTGGGTTCAACCCGCTAGGCTACGCTTGACAACACTGCATCTGACTCATCCGCGGCGCGGAAAATTCGTAACACTATCAAACAAAAGAAATTGATTCAGCAAAATGCATTGAAATTTTTACTTCATAATGGATAATTCGATGTGATATCGCATCTCAGACATATTTTTTGATTGCTGTACACAAACATTATGCAATACCTTTGGGAAAGGGTAGATTTATGAGTAATACCGAAGCATTTGTATGTTTGAGATGCAGTTATTGCTTTACAAACGGCCGTATATTTATTGATCATATACATTGCGTATTGTTTGCACTTCTGATATTTGTTTCCATTAGTGTATGCGTGATTAGTATGGAAAAACATAACTAGCAACGTCAGTACTATACATATATGTATTCGGAAAGTAGAAATACACCTCAATGTCGGAGTAGAAACGAAAACTTTTGCAATGCAGAAATGAAACGTTAAGAAAATAACGTTGAGATAAATGTGTGAATGATACACATTTATTACGTTACAAACACCTACGTGCGAGAAATTAGTAACATATGTCTGCAACTCCTAAAATGTTAGTCAAGGAAACAACAATCTGCTTCGCTACATTTAAATATTTCAAATATTGACAGCGTGCGGAAATATACGGCATATAGTTTACTAGAGGTGGTTAATGTAAAAAACAAATCATAATTAACGTAACTTGTTTTACTTATTTATTGCTGATCATATCACAAATAGCACTACAACACACACAACATTTCACTTCACATTTCACGAGCTGTCTTTATGACACTTATAATCCGTACATTCTGAATCAACTGGTTCAATGAAAAGCTTGACTCACACTTAATTTAAAACACTATAACGTAACTCTAGTAAACAATGATAATCAGTTTTCCAATCACTCTGCACACACCAAAAGAATTTGCACTCGTTGACGTTCGAAAGAATTCTTCACATCTCACTTCCCACTCATCACTAATGATTTAGAATCAGTTGATGTTATTTAAAATTACCATTACGTAGACAATGAAATAAATAGGCTGAAACAAATTTTTAAACCAGAAATTGTAACATCAACAAACTTCCAATCTCACTCTCCACTATCACTCGTACCGTAACCAAAACAAAAACAACAGCGCAACGAAATACGCGAAATGTAAACACTGGCGAAAGCTCACGATAAAGTGACTAGAATAAGTAATATAATCAAACACAAATTATAAGCGTACAAACGAATGAAAATTTATAAGCGTTTGCTGTATCCCTAAAGAACAACTGCTTCAAATATGAAACATATCCCCTTCGCAACAGCTAGTAGATACCTTTGATCGAAATGGTTAAACCAGTATGAAAGAAATAAATAATTTTGTCGAAGCTCATACACTCACAAATCACTTCACTTGTCGCTTCACTCTTTACTTCATCGTCTATATACAATCAATTCACTTAGGGGCGCATTGAATGTACAAATTGTGTTCACTTACACTAGAGGCACAAGTTCACTGCAAGTCGTAGCTTCCTCGCAGCTACGAAAAACTTTCAATTCCTGCCAACAATTACACTACATACGTTGCCTGCCTTACTTGAATAATGGATTCTCGTATTCCATTTTGGCACAAATGCATAAAAACTCTATAATTGTATACAAATAATACCGGAGTTCGATCATCCACAACGGTCCGCCATATTTAGTAGCTCCCTTAAACAAGGCCGGAGGGCGACTAAGAACCGGCTACTAATATAGTAGCATACTAAGCTTTGTAGCCCTTACTAACGATCTATGAATACCATTTTTCTAGTATGGTACTACTTAGAACGCTACTTGGGCGTTAGTAGCTTACTAAGGAAACTATGAATACGGCCGCTCATGTTTTAACAGTCGATTAGTCACTGAAGTTCTAGAAGTCGCGCTGACGCACTGAGATCGGCAATGACAAGTTTTTAAATATTTTTTCCTGATATCAGTTACGTTTCCAATAGTTTTAGATTCCAGGTGTCATGCAGCTCTTAAAATCTAGTGAATCGATGACGTTTATTTAGCATTCAAAGTGATTTAAATGAAAAGAGGAAAGTCAGTGACGCGAGTGAAGATCAGCTTAAGAAATTTAAAGGTGCGGATGGTGGGATCAAATTTAGAGACTAACTGGAGAACCCTATGTTGTAATATTCGTGTTCAAGGCATTGATATTGCTTATTACATTAGTTTTTTCCTATGCTGTTGCCTTCTCACTTAAAGAGTCTCTCATTTATGCATTATGTCCTCTAATGCTGGCAGGCGAGGACGTTACTCCGCCGCCACCGACGCCGGCAATTTATTGTTATTTGCATAATGGCTAATTTAAATTCGTATGCCCAATTCAGTTCATAATTCCACTGAAACGCAAATATTCACCTACTTTATGAATACGTTTACTTACTCTATACTCTCTCATACCGGGGAGAGCAATAAATCTTGCTGTCTTGCTGCAAATTATGCATTCAGCGCTGTTATATTCCGTTCCTGTGCTTTGTGTATTTTTTTCGAGCACCACCTCATCCCCCAGCATCGTGCGATGAGAAAATGCTGCATTGTCTTCTCTTTCCTTGTATAATCTGCAGAATCTCAGACTCAAAACGGACTTCAACTTTCTACCCAATATCTTAAACTCGACTTTTGACTGCCCTAAACTCCTTTCTCTGTGTTCAATTTTAGAATACCGACTCGTTCCACCCGCTCGCTCTCCCTACTCCACCTCCCTATTCCCAGAATTTCTCTGACCAAGCGCTCACCTTTATATCGCCTCTCCTCCCTTCTAAATTCGCTCCCTCCTTCCATAGATCCTTTTTACCTGTCACGCAAAAAATTCACCGCACAAGCTCTGTCCCATATGTCTGCCAAGTGAATCTTATATTTCCCCTACTGGTTAATTCTTTGTTCTTTTTGTTATTGTACTGTGTCTAATTCATGTCATTGTTAAAGATTTCACTCTAAATTGGTGTCACGGCTGCATGTGAAAATTAATTAAATAAATAAAAATAAATAAAAAATATAGGGGTATCATCTTTCGGCTTCTTTTGGCTTCAGTGTTTTTATTTTGTCCCAATGATTCCAATTACTCGCTGCGACGCAACGTCGGTGTGGTCTGGAGGGGAGTGTGCCTTATAGGGTTGGGAAGGGGATGCCAGCTTAGAAAATACTCCCCTCTCTCTCCATTCCACAGAATCACCCTCTGCCCCCCCCCCCTCTCCTCAACCCTTCATTTATCGGTCCATCCTCTCAGGCCGACGCATCTCTCGTTCAATTTTTTTTCAACCGTGCACTGACGGTAACTGCGTCATTTGCTGAAATGATGCGTTCTTGCGAAAACCAATATTCACGCGCATTTTCTGTTTTGAGCATGTTTCTGATATCAGGAATGTGAAGGTTGAAATAAGGTTGTATCTGGTGTCACTTTTTGGAATCTATAGTTCATGGCGAACATAAAAGATAAACTTTATACTCTTCTACAGGATCATTTATTTCACGACGATGGTGTCGTTGAACAGTCGACATGGTCTGGTGTGCAAATTTTCAGAGTTGAATATCAAATCCAAAGGAGGGGGTTAACACTAAGAGAAGTGGAAAAGAATGCTTGGTTAGATACTCAGACCCCTCTTTTCCTGTTTCCCGCTTCAATTCCCTTCCCCTTCAATTTCCTATTTATACCTTCTATGTCCGGTAAATTGCTCACCGTCTGCTGAACATTCCGATTTTTCGACGAAACCATGGTCGAACAAAAGAAATGTCCTGCGGCAATGAATGAAGTTTCTATTTCCTTTTTAACCATGAATTGTAAATTCCACGATGTAACGCCAGTTAATATCTTATTCCTAAAAGTATTTGCACACAAGCTTGAGGGGCTGAAGTACAAATTTTCTTACATAAAGCATAGAAATAATTATTTTGCAATTAGTATTTCAGCTCATCACTGCTCCATTCCAAAGAATTGGCTATGTTATCTGAAATTGGTTTACCAGAAATAGCTTTTCGATTCAGCGATTTACCCTGCACATAGTCTGCGTCCTATATTCGCTGACGCTTTTATATTCCGATCCGGAGGGAAGTATGAGAAGGGTGGATTGCTCGCGTGGATTTAATTTCGGGGAAATCAGAAGCTATGTGCAGACTGGAGAAAGAAAGTTCTGAATTTAGTATTTTCTGAAGTGATCTCTGATGCTTTCCCGGCGAGCATTATAAGTGAAGAATTCGTGGGTTTCAAAAGGAGAGATGGAAACCCTTATCTTGTGCGAAACCTCAGAGATATTTACTAACTTTGGATGCAGTAGTACTTACTTCATTTGTAACTCCATATCAGTATATCACCGCGAACCAACTGATCTAATGAATCCGGTGCTGGAACTGAATCGTGTGAGGGAAATGGAATCACAAAAAACCTCAAACATTTCTTCATTCAAGAAACTTGAGAAAGATATCCTGGAATAATGTTTATGAGGAAAGCCCAAGCGCGCGATGTTCTGGCCTTAGCCTCGGTACTTGGGCGATATGGGTTTAAAAATGCTATCTTGCGGCATTTGTGTATTTGGCTGCACGAATCACCTTTTCCTATGAAGTAAGAAATGACAGAGGAATAATAATCCTCCGAAACTGTGCTGCCAGAGCAGTGTTACAGATGAAAGTGCCATAGCAACGGCACCCATAATACGAAGGATATACCATTCAATTAATTCAGTTTTGTTATTCAGCTAAGTAAAGGTATGCGTTCTGGAATTCACCTTCGGGATTGGGTGACGCAGTCGGCATAAGAAAAGAATTCATAATCTCCTTTTATTTCTGGAGTCAGAATTTAGAATCAATGTCTTCTTTTCTTTCCTGGATGTGAGCTGAAGAATGGTGTACAGTAGTTTCCTTCCTCTTAATGGGTAGGTTAGGGTGGGGTCGGTGATAGAGTCCGCATTGCCTCTTGAAGCGTCATTAAGAGCCAATGTCAGCAGAAGAGGGGATCAACACCATTTTATACCATCCCTTCGCTCGTATTGACTTGGCCGCAAATTCGGTCTAATCAGCGGTGACTTGTTTCCATGACGACACTCTTCAGCTGTTCCTCCATTTGCATCCGCTCAACTATTACTTCTTAATTACGCTGACTGATCGTTATGGGGAAAAATTCTACACCAACTCCGAAGATTCCTCCAGCATCACTTAGATGCATTACAAGCTTACTCCCTGCGATTCCTAGACACTCGTGGTGGGCCACCTTCAATATTTGCCCAAAGCCTTCTCAATCCTCTGCTCTTCTTCTGCTGTCCTGATTTTCACCAGTGGAATGCTTGCAGCGATGCCATTAATAGATTTGATTCTCTATATAACTTTCCTTTTTGGGGTGGAAATTCACCCTTATTATTCTTTTAAGAAATATTGAACGTAGAGAACTTCGGTCGTCATTTTGCGGCAGTTCATTTCACTAAAAAAATAGACTTTGTACAGTTCCTTACTTATCATACTCTCGCTTTTGAAGTGCCAATATATTATATACTGGTGCGTGTAAATGTAAGAATGAGGTACAAGATGTTAACATCATTTCCATTTCAGAACTAATGAAATAAATTATGCTTTGAAGTAAATTTCATGTAATAATTGCTCAAAATTACAAAAGCAGAAGACTATTTGTGGCAAAAATGGTGAAATGAACTAGCAATTATAATGTATGTTGCAGTTTTTTTACAAATCTGACAACTCCCTATGGTCACAATTCAGCACCCTCTATAATGGGGAGAATACGAAGTTCGCGTTGCTGTCAGGGTAGCTTGTCACGTACGGGCGCATGCCAAACGAAAAGACAAGTATAGCATATTTTCCTGTAGATCTTCATATTTAGCTTTATGAATTGAATTAATAAGATCGAAATCTCAGGAATACTATGACTCAACCTTCTTCTTGATGCAGTGGCCGCATGTAAGTTTAGAGAAAAAGCTCTTGACGTCTGTTTTCGTGTTAATTCTGTTAAAACTCGCGAAAGAGTGTTCCCAACTCATTCTCTTTCGCTAAATCCTTTATTCCGTTCCCATACATATTCATATTCCGTTGCGTCAGTCTCTCTTGACGGACAAAACCCCCTCCGCTTCGCAGCTTTGCTGTCAACTAATTCTTCACCCGGGTATTCTTTCGCTCTCTGTTGAATTTTGCGCCCGTCAAAACGCCATCTGTCTACCATTTCCCTTTATTTGCGTTTCATCTTAGATCTAGTGGTTCGGGTGAATCTGGCAGCTCTTCCATGCTTCGCTGAATGTCGCTTCCGCCTTGTGGTCCCCGTTCTTTTTAGTTTGCGTTTTTCTTCTTTTATTGGTTTCAACTATTACTTAGCAATACTGTTTTTTCTCAGTGAGTTATATTGGTGAACTCTCCCGGATTTTCCACCGGCTGTTCAGGTTCATTCTGAAGAACGCAACTGCTTTAGCATTTCATTAAATGTCCTCATTATCGTCATATTTTTGTGATTTTAAATGTTCTATCCAGACCAAGTAAGATAAACTTTCTGTCTGAGGTGCAGTCTTAGTATTTTTCCACGGTGGGATACCTTGGTGGAAGTTTTACAGTTATAATAAGCAAATATTGGATTTATATGACATCCCTATTTCATTTGTTTCCGGGTGTCTTAGATAGATAATGTAAATAGTAACTGTATTGTTACGGAGAGTCATTGGTCGCGGCGACAAAACATTTTCATTAATAGTCATGAGTCAGTTTTCAAAAGTCTTTCCTCACCTCTCCATTCTCCGTTTGTCGCCAATGGCTTTATTAGCAACCCCTGTCTCACATTTATTTCTTGTCCCTTCGCATGGCCTTCAACATTCTTCACCAAATGTCGGCAGGTCGATTTTTCTTCCTTAAAGAGGACCCTTAAAAGTCTGGAAGACCTCCTAGACACAAAACCACCTCGTATGATTCACAACGGTTGACTCCTTCCCGAGAAGACATTTCTCTCCGCCTTGTGTTACTACGCCAATCTACGCAGCGAAGGCGCCCAAGCCGCGAAAGAGACTTATTTTTCTCGCCTCAGTAATGAAGGTTGGAATGAGCGTGGAATGGTAAGATAAGGCAAATGAAAGTCATCCGACGTACGTCTACGTTTCTCCATTTACGTGGTAGATTTCGAATGTAGATGTATGTCTCCATGCGCGATTGGCGGGTGGTATTAATGCAATGTTTTTTAAGTTAACCTTTTCACGCGCTTTACGAGGAAGCAAAGGCAAATACAATGTATTCTCAAATTTCGAAATGAACGTTCTATTTTTATTGTATAGTACTGAAAATCATTGATGGTTTGGAAAAATCAAGCCACATCTTAAAAAAGAGTTCAAATGTATAGAGTATGAATAGTACTTACTTAAAATCAGTATTCTTTTTTTTATCTTTTTGCTGGACATATTTTTACGCAGTCCGATACACATAAAAATGCCAATAAATTTAAATTCAGTATTTCATGAGAAATTAGACGTTCTATACGCCATATACCATTCGTCTACCAAGCAGAGTCACGTCTTAACTGGATCGCAAGGTACTAGAACGTACTCTGTCTACGTGATCAGGAGGAAGAGAAGCTTCTAAAAGGCTAAACAAAGGCTTTTTGGTACCTATGGAGAGTAATTTATTCCGTTTTCATGAGCTAAAAACGTTACAGGAATTATTATTGAGCACTACATACTGTATTTTGTATCATTTCTTGTTATATGTTTTCTGACTTTAGACTGTTTTATCGTATTTTCACTTCCTCAATAAGTAAATAAAGTTTCTTCTCCTGACCTTCCTTATTATAACAACAATGTAATGTTTATGCTCTTGGAGTATAGGTCATGATAAATTAAACTCACATTTGGCCAACGTTTCGGAGATTTATTCTCCTTCCTCAGGGCTCTTAATTATAATGAATGTTTACAAAGAAAATAAAGAAAATAAATTAATTAATTAAGTGGTTACAAAAATTTGAATACAATTGTGCAGTACAAATTCATTGGTGAATTAAAAATTGTGTACAGAATTAAACAACATACCTGTGATAGAAAAGTTTCGTTACTAGGCTAAACATGGTTACTTATAAATTTTGATTCATTTGTTTACAAAATGGTATCTAAATTATACTAAACAATTTTAATTTCGATGAATTAAATAATAATAAATTTTGCTTAGGTGTTCGATGTCCGATCTTTTATTGCAACTGTTATTTTATTTTGATATGTAGACCATTTCTTTAAATAATCTTTTCTTAAAATTGTTTAGTATAATTTAGATACCATTTTGTTAACAAATGAATCAAAATTTATAAGTAACCATGTTTAGCCTAGTAATGCCTCATTCACATTACGATCGTCCGAGCCGTCGTCCTAACGATAGTTGACCGAACTAGCCGTGTGAATGCAAGTTCTGACTATAGTTGACGTAGTTCCGAACGTTGCCACTTTACGATGGTTAGGCGCTGGGAGACCGGAAACGGAAGCGACAAGAGAAAGACGAAATGCTCGTGAAGCTCTATTTTTTTCATGGACATTTCATGGATTTGTCCTAGGAAGGAAGAATATGGGCGGAAGAAAAATTATTCGGTAAATACACGTTGAAAACAGTAATATCTTGACCATGAATATATCAACAGCTTTGCTAATCATCAATTTCCCGTTCACTTTAGATGTCAGCACTAGAGAGCAGCACAGGTTTCAACCATCGTAATGTGAATGCACGATAGTTCCGACGACGGCTCGGACGATCGTAATGTGAACGAGGCATAACGAAACTTTTCTATCACAGGTATGTTGTTTAATTCTGTACACAATTTTTAATTCACCAATGAATTTGTACTGCACAATTGTATTCAAATTTTTGTAACCACTTAATTAATTTATTTATTTTCTTTATTTTCTTTGTAAACATTCATTATAATTAAGAGCCCTGAGGAAGGAGAATAAATCTCCGAAACGTTGGCCAAATGTGAGTTTAATTTATCATGACCTATACTCCAAGAGCATAAACATTACATTGTTCCTCAATAAGGTTACTAAATTCACCAAAATAATATAGGTACAACGGATGGCTTTGATTCTTGCAGCGTTACCAGGTGGGATAATGGAATGAGACATTATGTGAGCCAGCTTATATATATTGAAGCGAAAAAATGTGAGGAATGTTTTGTTGGTCATTCGTGAGCAGGGAGGACCATCATTCGTTTAAATTGTTTGTATCACAAGTAATTGGGTTAATATACTTACAGCAACCTAAGGACCAAGCCGTGTTAATATGTAGATTCCTGAATTTTGTAATTACTTGAATATAGTCTAAGAAAAGTTATAAATAATTTAATTTCTTAGATAAAATGAAATATGTGTAATTATTTTAATATGATTTTTTTACGATTGATTTCCCCTTTCTTATTTATATTTCCATTAGCTTAAATGAATTGTTTCCATGGTTTGAATTTCAGAATTGGAATAAATAAATTAAACTCGATTACTCTTGCACAGCATTCGGCGAACCGCTGTTAAAAAATGAAATGGAATGAATTATATGGAAATTAATTTGTCGCATACCGCGTAATTGGACAGGATTCTCCAAAATTAATGCGCCTATGCACTTTATCATTTTTTATTACGCTCATGCAGCAGGTGATGTTTAGTGGCGAAAGCCGATGGCGTGAAATTGATTGTTCGGTTACATTAATTCAAAACATATGGCCTTAATTCTCTCTCTAAATTATGCATAATGTAGTATAATTTTCTCAACCCATGGTCTTTTGAATTCTTATTTTATGTGCGTTATCAAATCATGAGATTTTATTTATTTTTATTGGTATGAAATATAAGCACTCCTTAATTTAAATGAATAGAAACCCGGTCACATAAAGGCATATGCCTGTAATTTTTAACGTATAGCTGTTATAAGAAGTATCACCAAAGCGACAAAAGTTCAGAATGCAAGTGTAGAAATATAATTAAAAACATTGCAAGTGCAATTTTAATAAACGCTTTCTTTAGAGACCAGAAGGAACCCGGCGAACTCCTCGTCGGTTGTACGGAAGACCTCTGGCAAGAGGTGGTGGAATATCTTGGAGTCCATATGGATCGCAGGCTCACCATGAAGCATCACGCCCGCCGAAGAGCAACCATCGTGGGAGTAGGGAGGCATCAGTTATTATCAATGCTTGGCAACGTGAATCTCCCGCAACACAGAAGAGTGCATCTTCATAACGCCATAGTCCGGCCCATAATTTCATACGTTGCACCAGCATGGCTTGGTGTTGCAAGGAAATCTGCTCAGAACATCCTGGAAGTAGCAGAGAGAAAATCGCTTCGGGTTGCCCTTTGTCTCGGATGGACACCGCATAATGATGCCATTATGGCCGTTATCGCGGATGGAGCCGCTGGAAGAGACTCTTCGTTCCCAGACACAGAAAGTTTTGCAGGAGGTCGCGGAATCAAAGTTTCCGGAGCTGCGACAGATTGGAGAATTCCCTGTCCGGCCCTGGGAAAAATACAGAAGACACTGCGCCGGAACCAGTCACACCGAATATCTTCCTCCGAGGGAACAAAAGAACGCGGTCCCGTAATGGGATTTGCGGCCTCAACACAGGAGGCTTTTACAGGGAATAGGTCACTTGTCGATTTGGAACCCGAAGCGATCATCATCTGAAGAGCCCAGGAGTGCTGAGCAGATAAATACCAATATAAGATTAGTATGAAGTACCACGCGTCTCAATAAACAATTTTGTGAGATTTCGTTCTTTTCGTAAAAACCTAGTGTTTAAAAAGTGCTTATGGCATTTAGTTACAATATTTATCAGCACGTTATAGACATGTCAAAAAAACATTAAAAAAGTACAATGTAGGATACGAAGAAGTTATCAATTACTAAATAATATGGAGTCAGTTTTTCGTTCGGTTGTGGATCGCTTGACTTTCCTTCTGCGTGTTCCTCTGTACCGTCTGTTAACATACCCTCTCTCTCTTGGGGTCTATCCCCCTTTGAAATGTTCTGCTATCGAGTGGGCTGCTTCGGATTGGGCTTTAGCAGATGCTGCAGACGGCACCCCATTCCCCACCCCCTTTGTTTGTTTGCCCAGGGTGACGAGATTACAGATTTGTATTCAGCGTTGTCATGACGACTCTCTCCTCTATCTTCGTTCCAACTAATCAAATGATGTGCAGGTACGTGTATTCACTGCCAAAGTGAAGATTTAAGCAACTGAAGGACTGGCTTGCTTTCAAATAAACTCTTTATCTGAACTCACCGTAGTTCAAGGAAAATGCAGTGTATATGAAAGAAAACTGGTGAGAATAAACAGATTAACGGTAAAAGTATCTGTCGCATTTTGATGCCATAATATTCGTAAAATTTACAGCAATCAATTCACCAGAAATATATGCATGTTGCCACTTTTATCATTATTTATGAGTGTGCATATTACATTTCATAACCATAAATATGCCCTTATTACGGATCGTATGCCTGTTTATTCAGGGGGTAGTTAAAATCACTTTTGTCCTCCGATCTCCAATGACTCCCGTAGAAGTAACTAAGCATCTATTTGTTTTTATAATCTGTACTTCCTTCTACTATTTGCGATACTCTATTACAGGTTTTCAGGATATCTCTAAGTACTTCAGTTTTTTTCAGTACTTTGGATTTGAGATTTTTTTGCAATATTATTTCACTGCGACCATGATAAAACCGATGCGAATGTGGAAATGTTTTTTTGAGGTGGCTTTGCCATTTTGGTAAATAAAAGCTTTATATCATAGGTGAAGGGGCATATCGGTTTACGCACGTATAGTCATATAAATACGACCAGAGTCCTTTGTTCAGTGACAGAAAAAAATAATTTTCCCACAAGCGATCATGTGAAGTCGTCTTAGGAACTCCTAACCACTCATTCAATTATTAATCTCATGCCACTTGCCTCCACTGCAACGTGTTCCTCCTTCTCTTACACCTTTTGAGGGCCACGTCACTCAGATTGACACTCAGGAAGGATCAGTTGGTGTAATGTCTTTCGGATTTTAATCCTCATTCTGCTCTCCATTAAATACGGCTGATCCGCATATGGATATGCCTTCAAGGCCTCTGGAGTTAAGGAGGTAAGGAGGAAAGAGTGGATACCAGGTGCATCTCAACTGATCAAATTTTCATGATGTTACAACGGAATTATGCCAGTCAAAACAGATATGTTTTCCATTTTTAATCGTAGCTCATCGTTGAATACAGCATTTTGTGGGTTATTTTTAAATGAAAAATTGATTATTTTTAAGGAAAACAATATTTCCGCTATGAAGCATCACACATACATTTTGATAACTCTATTTTATCTTGTACTGTATTTATCATACTTTATAAAAAAATTTAAAGGGATGAATTTGGGAACTTAAGATCGTTGATAACGAAACTAACTGAAAACTATTGTTTAAAGTTTTACTATTACACTTTCAACTCGACTCTGAGTGAAATATCACTGTGTCGTTATATGGGCAGTATTTTCTCAAATGGCGGAGAGGATGTAAGATTAACGATGGTGTGGGTAGAACGGAGGTGGACTGGGCTCTAGAGTCGATTGGTCAGTTATCCAGCTGGTTCGTTTTTTCTCTCCGCGAGTTTTTTGATCGTTGGTTTCCACGGCAAAACACTATTGGTCGATAGAGAAAACTTGGAGGAGAGAGAATGCGAACCTACTAGATAAAGGACCGATGAGATACGACCTGACCTGGAATTCTTTTTATACCAACCGGAGTATTTTCCAGCCGTTCCATCATCGTGAAGATGATGGCGGTCTTAGCTCTCGAAAGATTGGAAAAAATCACCCTTTGGACCTAACAGGAAAATCGAGAACTCTTCGTACGATTCATTTCGTCAAGATAGCGTGAGATACGTCATTACCTGAGTAAACTGTTACCCAGAGTGTGGCAAACCTCTGTGAAAACAGTTCCTTTAAAGTAAAAAGTGAGGAAATGATCAAAGTTTTTCCCTATGAATTTCGTCGCCTTCATCAGCCGATTATGCGGCTTCAGGCTATCAAGGAAATCGTATGTATCCTACCTTGGCGATCTTTGGAATCAATCCCGACGGGATACTCAATAACTCTTCATACCACTAATTTCGCCAAAAAAGCCTCAGATCCTTCGTCGCCTGGGAAAATTGTTTCCTTGGCCTTTGTTGAAACCGCGTCCTCTTGAAATAAAAAGTGCGAACGTGATCATAATTTGTTGCATTATGAATTGTGTCGCCTTTGTCAGCTAATGTTTCGGCACCATGCTAGATAGGAAACAGAGACAAAAAGAATTTCAACAGGGACTGTGGTTTAAAAATTAGCCGCCCTTGGGATCCGGCTCTAAAATTATAAAAAAACTCGGAAAATATGAGCCCATTAACGCGGCTCAAAACTCGAGAGAGATTCCAATCACCAAGTTAACTTCTTTTCACCTAAAAAGTTTCATTAGTACCGTAAAAACATTGTTCACGAAAGAAAACTCAAATGGATAGTTAAAAGTAAATATGAACGAGAACGGTTAATGCCTGCTGCGCATGAAACCTAGATAAAAACAGGCATTATTCCGGCATTTCGTGATTCTTTTCATGCTGTTGAAGATTTCTGATTGGGTGTGTACGATTGATAGCGTTTGTTTCCACGTGATTTTGATCCAATTGAAATTTTTACCCTCACCAAAAATGTTGAATGATTATTTTAATAAAATCTGCTATTCATATACCATGTTTACATTATCTAAATGAATAGCTTTATTATGTACCACAGTAATATTGAGGTTGGATGTTTCAAAACGAAGACCTCAGGTTTTATAATTGCATATTATCGTGAAAGCTCTTGTTTGTATTTACTCTGGCTGAGGGTCGGATTCCCGGTAATTCGTAAGTTAATCTCGGCAAATTTAGGCAAATACTTGCCGATCCGTACGGATGCGACCCTCGCTTGATAAGGAAGAGAGGTAAATCCTGCCCTCCTGGCAGGCCGCGGAAGAAAGAGGAATTAAAGGGGACAGGTTTTTAAATCCAAGGAATACTTGGGAGGGATGAGGGACGTAGTAGTTTCACATGCAGCGACAGCAGCGCCGCCATTTTACGAGCGGAGGCTGAGCGCTTCTCAATTATTTAAGAGAAGGAAGTTGGGGGATAATGGAGGAGGAAGATGAATCCCCACATCTTCCCAGCAAATTTTGGCTCGTCTAGCTGACCCCGCCCTACCCATCATGCAGTGCAGATCCACTTGGAGTGGCTTAGATGGTTATTAGAGGGCCTCCGAGCTAGGGAGGTACAAAAAGTAATCTCTCCCTGTTCCCTTAGTTACTGGATATTCACTGGAGTCACCAAGATGGAAAGGATTAGTGTGTTAGGTAGAATATTAGCTTCCAATTCCGCATAAACTACTCTAGAAATACATCAATATCACAAAAAAAAGAATAAGTAATATAAAATATAGTTTCATTCTTTTAGCTTTCAATATCGGTCTTCAGAAAATACTTAGCTTTAAAACCTGGTAAAAACAATTGTTTCACGACCTCTCAAGGCAGAAATATCAGCAATAACATAATTGACGAAATTTTATGTACGCGTTTAATCCCTGGTTTGTGGTGTTACAGGAGGAATCTGTTTTGTTTCAAATGTGTCAAGCTACATCAAGGCAAGTTGCTGTGCAGGGGGCTTATTGGTTTGTAATATGCGAAAAAGCTGATGGGACTTGTTCTCCTAGTCACATGAAACAATCCACCCCGTATGTAAAAATGAAGGTTTTATTTCCAATTCAAGCATAAAAATTAAGAGTGTGCATAGGCGCATGGAAAACCAAGTACTCAACACGTCAGAAGAAGACATAATATTATTCTTCTTTTTAGCAATCAAAAGGCATGGTCGATAATAGCAATTTTAACGCCACGCGTGGATTTGCATTGAATGGCAGCTCTAAGTACGGAAAGTGACGGTGTGAGAGATGAGTAAAGGGACAGTAGGAATGACCGTGTGATTAAGACGTTAGAGATAACTCCAACAGCACTTGTCGTTTATCTGGCTACATAAAGCAGTGTTCAATTCATCTCCGATAATCCACCATATAGACTTAAAACTAAAACTCTCTTTTGTTTTTACTCTCTTGTGTTTTCTTATGCCATTTTTCTCTGCTTTAATAACTTAAGCTCCGATTATCCGCTTTCAACTGTTTTCATTTTCAGTTTTCCACTCCCAGCGTGTTTATCTTCATTGACTTGGAAATCTAAACATATATAATTCCTTTGAACACCTCCCTACATTTACTTGAGAAAACATTGCCTCTGTTATTCCGCCGAAACTAGAGTTTCCTCTTTGATTACTGGGCTTGAGTCTCCCGTCAAACGCAACGGGAGACTCACCGGGAAAGTCACATGTGAAACCTTTTGTCTCTTTCATAGGATTAGAAGGCCATTGTTTTTTCCTTATCGTGAATGAAAATCTGGGTGAATAAAAAGGAATAAAGAAGGAAACACATTCAACGCGTCTGTGGACCTAAAAATTGCTTTTGATAACGTCGATGCAATGCTCGCAATCCTGAAATCAATTGGATTGATTCATCATGAATGGCGAATTACCCATATTATACAAAAACGAAGGAGCAATGAAGCTTGTGGAATAACTTACACAAGCTCGCTTTCTTTGTGTAACTATTTATCTGTCTGTGACATTGCTGCCAGTTTTATTTCATATGAACTCTTAGTCCGTTAGATGCAAACATCAATCCACTTATAATCAGTCGTTATACATTGGTTACTCACAATTTTGGTTTACTTTAATCCCTGGTAAAGAAAAATCTTCTGCACATTGGCTGTTAATTTGATGATGTCAATAGTTCATGTCGAGTTGGTCACCGCTTTTCAACTCCACCTGTCGGCCTCGTGACTCGATATCGCGTGTTTCTTTTTGTTCGCCCAATTTATATTATCCTTGAACATTTTTCAGACTTATAAGACTATCATTTTTCGTCGGATTTCAGGGATTAGCGGATACCTGAAGGACAGAGACTTTTTTGGAAGACAAAGAGGAGGATTTACTGTTACTTGTTATGGAAGATCCGAGGTTAAGTTCATTCTATGTGTTTAATTAGTTTTCCCAAACCATATATTCAGTGAAAATATTTCTGTTTATTATAGCCAGGGAAAGAAATAGCTGAGGCCGTATATCATTCATCCACTTTCCCCAGTATCTCGTCGTTTTTCAAGTAGAATTGGGGAAAATGCAGAACTTTTCGGAATAGCAGTGGATTTCAGCAGGGCAGCAGGGTCTTTTTAAATATATTGAATATTTTTCATATCCCATACAGTTTCATTATGTATGTACAAGGAAATGACATCTCATGGAGAGCCTTTAACATGTATTAGTGTAGCGTGTAGGGGTAAAGGTGGAGAGTAATGAAGATTTTCGAGATATCCTGTGGGCTGGGGTGAGTATGACCAAATATTTTATTGAAAGGGGGGGGACCGGGACGGGGACTCTGTCAAGAAGAGTATGGTATATTGGTATCAAATTTTTAAACGGATGTTGACCCTCACGACATAGTCATTCCATTTCTCCTCAACCCTCTTTCCTATTCTCTCCGCATTCCCTTGAACATTGATGTTTGACTCGCTATGAGACAATATGTTGTATTCTCTGTTGACGTCGACTAAGAATTTTTTAAACTAGTCGAGATTCTTATCAAAATATATATTTTCAGCCATGAGAAGTTCCAGTGAGTTAACTTAATAGCGCATGCATATATGAAGGGTAACATTTTTTCTTGAAAACACTGCGGAATATCTTCAATATAATAATTTATATTCAGAGTTATGGTGCGCACATAACTGTTTTATGCAGGATCAGGTCATCCGCATCGTATTCAGTAAAAGAAAATGCACATATACTTTATTGCACACCACGTTGTGGGCATTTAAGTCATTTTGGGGGTTTTTCCAATAAAATTACTGTCGAAAACATAGCCGAAGTCTATAAATATCCAATATGCGATGTAAAAGCGTATTACATTTCCCTATGTTGTGTTCCCAGAAATTTAAGCCACAAAAGTTTAAGAGTGCACATATAAATTTTTTCTATACTCTTTTTTCTGACTTCAAATTCCTCTTCCCTGTCTTCTTCTGTGTTAGAGGAAATAAAAATTTCTGAACGAAATGATAATCGGATCAAATTTAAAAACTTTAAAGAATCCTGGCTGTGTAGCTTGGGTTTGCGGGAGAATATCGATAGTGGTGTCCATGTATCAAGAAGTTTGCTTGCAGTTCTGGAGGATGTGAGGTCCTACAGTTGTAAAACTACGCGCTCCGAATGGGAAATTTCCCTTCGAAACTTCGAAGAGTTCTGAAAATAACATATCTTTTCTTGCAGAAACAGGGCTCCATAGAATCCAAGATTCATTTGAAGTTTCTTCATTGGCAGGTGAAGTTTTAATCAAAATCAGTGCACAGGAAATGGATGAATCGTCAAATTGGTTTCCTTCTAGAGAAGTCTTTGTAAATCGTTTAATTTATTCAAAACGTGAAACTAATGACGAAGCACAATCATTGGGAATATTTTTCATTTCCCAATCAGAAATCCATCTGAAATGCTTTCTTCGTCGTTTTAGGGCAAATTAATTTAGGCGAAACTTAAAAATAAATGCATGAAGTGAGGAATTTTAGAAAAATAGTTGAACGGCGCGTAACTTATTTCCAATATTCAGCTAAATAAAATTCACATATACTTTATTTCCCACCATAAATTCCGTAATTTGTACTACAAAATACAAAATTGAGAGAGTAACTCTATACATGGTTGAAAAATGTTTTGTTTTTTCATAAAATTCCCCTCTGTGGCTATTTTTTTCATTACAATCAAAAATATAGGAAAACGCGATTTCTCGCGGTCAGAAACGTATGCCTTGCAGTTGTTTATTTGCATATAATTAGAATAGAACGAATTTTAAAAGAATATAAACAATATATCAGACCTCTCATATTGAATAGGTCTCTGCGATAAGCTATTTTTTTAAGATATGAGAAACTTGAAAAGTATTGAAAAATATCTCAAATCGGTCATTGCGAGAAAAAGGTGAAAACTTACTGATAAAATGAAGGTGAATGACATCGGGCGATCTTCAAATGAAATCCGTCCCACTAACAGGTGTACCATCGTATTGATTTAGATTTATGGTTTCAAAATTGTAATCTATGCTACTGCACAGACATTGAATTCTAGTTTACGAGTGAAAACTGACTGTTTTAGCTGCCATAATTTACCTTCTACTCGATCATGTGGATAACGAATGCAAAGAACGACGAGTTGAGTTCGAATATATTGGAGGAGCAGTCCATCTTGATTCTTTCTATTCGGGAAGATAAATTTATAGAGTAATTAATTTTATTCTTTGAATAATGTATTAAAAACGGCAGATTTGGCCTTTACGTTTAATGCAAATTAAACAGTAGCTTAAACTGTTAAACTTAGTAACTGCAGCTTAAATGCGTGCAAATAAAAAACTATCAAAGAAAAAAAATTTAGTAAGTTACGGCTTTTCGAAGTTGCGCCTGGAATGTTACGAAGGGAGATGAGGAATCCAAAAGTACTAGTAAGTAGTTCTACTACGAACGCAGTTAGAATCGACGTATAAGGACATATACCGCAAGCGGCGAAGTCAAGGTTCGGTCAAGTCTAGGTTGAGCTCTACCCTCACCTATCCAAACACCACTTAGGATAATTGAGAAGGGGTGCAATGGGGAACATGCATGAAATTTGTTCATCATGCTAGTTAGTTTCATTGAATAGAAAATTTTCTCACGAGTCCAAATATATAAGCCAAAACCCTCCTAGTACTCCACAAACGTCAATAAATGCTGAAGAAATATTTCGTGCTTTCCCGGCGAATGGAAAGCAACTCTTTTAAAAAACTCTTTACCAAGTCCATTCGTCAATAAATGCTTATTAAAAGTGCTAAAATATCGCTTGAAGTCACGTGACCTGAAACTCTTCTGACGTCATCGCACGGTACACCATTCACTTCGCAAAGAGAGAAGAGTGGTAGAGCCTTCAATGCAAGATATCGCAGTAAAAATCTTCATCGAGCTTTGTAGTAGTTCCTAAAAGGACAAATTGACTTAAGAGGGACTTAAGAAAGAACAATACATCAGTTTACTTTTGGTCGACTTCCTTATGGCGGCTGATTTGCTGAAAAACAGTGATTGCTTCGTCAGTAGTGCGATGCGGGAGTAAAATAAGGCTGCTAAATAATTATGCGATTTATGAAAATTATTTTACGAACGTTTTTAAATATTTATTTATTGTCCATGTACATTTAATGTATCCATTGCTAGCTGAAAATCTATCTTACGTATTTACTTAGTTACCTACTATGCGGAACTTAGATAGTCTTCCCTAATCGGCCGGAGTTGAGATCCTAATGATCGTGAAAAAGTAAAATAAAGTATTTGATAGACACAGAAATAAGTTTCAAATACTAATTATTCTTTACTCAAGTTCCTGTTTTTGAACAGAAACCCACTGCAGAAACGAGACGAAATTTTAGATTTTGCGTTGACATGCAGCGAACTTTATGGGCATCACAGCAGCAAATACTTAATGTACCTAACCAAAAGCCACATATTTCTCGTACATTCCTTATTTTACCCGTGGTTTAATCGTAATCAGTATTTATTCTCATGAATAGCCACCTTCTTTTATATATATAATCCTACAATCGGTGGACTATTAGGTACATGTCTGGGGTTGTTTACTAGATGAAATGAGTGATACATCCTAAATTTGGTGGCCATCCGAGAAATACTGGCGATTTGATAAAATCCTACGGCAACCCTGATTTAAGAGTGTACTTACGTTGAGAAACATCCTAATATATTCACAGTCAGCATTTTGACGTTAAAAGAGCAATAATTTTCGCCTAATTTGCATTTGAGCCCACGTAGGTCAATTTTCTATCCACTTCCCCAGTCTGTCATCAGTGGATATCGTACCGTGACGTCACGCTCCGATGACGTCGTCTTTTCCAGCAGCCAATGAAGGTCTATTTTTAAAGACTCATAAATCAGCTAAAAAGCATTATTCATCCGCGAAATTTTCGGCGAGTACATTTGAGGCAGGGAGCTTTTTATTCAAGTACTTTTAAAAAATTGTGCATGTTCCCCATTGGCAAAATGAATTTAGAGAATCGTTTCGTGTGAAGCGGTGATCTTGGGAAGCAGTGAAGGTCATCATTTCGAGGGAACATATTTATATTGATATTTTGAAGTCGCTCCATGCAAAGGAGATTACATTCAATATGCATATAAGGTATATATTCTCGGATCGAATAAAAATTAACATAATTACTAGATTTTATTGAACATTGCTTAAAGCCTTAATTAAAATGTAGCAATACAACACTGAATACATTTTATATACAAACAAATATTTTTTTCAAGAGCCAAAAGTATTAGATTCTCTTATTGTTAGCGGTATTTGAATTTAAATTCAACGTGAGAAAGTAAAGCCGTTCGCTTTTTGATGGTAAGGATGGCAGTCTAGCAGCTGACAATTTCTAAGCATCTGCAATTTTAATTGAAAGAAATCTCTCGAGTTCCGCTAATCTCTTTTTACTGGGACAAGACATTTTGCCGCTTTCACAAATTCACTTGAAAATCACATGAAAGCGTCGAAATGCCTAATGACTGTAAAGAAAGATAAGTGAAATTAGCAAGATTACTTGTATTTTTTACCGATCGGTTCCCCCAGATATTGCCTGAAACTACCAGTACCTATTTTTAATATTCTGTTACTTATTATTCGAAGTTCCATACGAACTTGCATGGTAGTAGCAATTTAAAAAAAATACAGTTTTAAGCATATGTAAGATGAGAAGCGATTCACGTGTAGGCAATTTAGAAAAGAAAGCTTGCATTTTATGTTCGGAATACGGGTGTCTTCTAGAACTGCTTCTATAGGCTATAATAACGATGCAAATTATGAGTGTACTATAAGCTCTATCGTGCTCAGTTTTCAGAGATCATTAAAGGGCAATTGAATAAGTGAGGTGAAATCATAAATGTTCTCGTTTAGCTCTAATTTAAATAGAATTATAATAATAATCAGTTCTCCAGAGAATTAAAAAAAGCCGATTTTCTTTCCCTCTTCCTATGACAAAGACAGCAAGCACTGAATAATTATATGATAACCTTCATTGAGAATCCTCATTCCTTATAGCAGAAGAGACCTCGACGTTTGTAGCTGCATGATAGTCTCGCTAGAGGCTTCGCACCAGAGCACGATTTCCTTCGGTTTCAAGGGTGAATATTCCCGCTTTTACGTTGGTCTCTTGGCAACGCCTCCCTCCCCTCCAACCTCTCCTCCCCCCCTCTCACTCTACCCCTCACTCTGTAACATACACCGCAGTGGCAGGCCTTCTCCATACATCCGCACCTTCCTCTATCGGCCGAGGGTCGATTTTTTTTTCTACCCTCATAAATCGTATCGTGTTACTCTCTGGCTCTCGACAAGTCAATTCAAAAAGCAGGGTTTGTGTGTCCTCTGGCATTGGGGATTTGGTTTTCTAATCTTCAATGCTGTTTTGGTTGGAGGCAGAATCCGAATCTGTGTTTTGCTTAGCATCTCCTGACACAGCATGGCATGATAAGCTAAAGTAAATTCATTTCATAATGAGTGATTGAGACAGAAGGCGATTCATTCCGAATGTTTACAGATTTAGTTCGCCATTGTTCAACAACAAAATTCTTCTCTTTATTTATCCGCCGAATAAGAAAAAAATCCGTTCCTGCCGAAAAATGGTAGCGAAAGTTTCTCGCACGGGTACTTGAGTTCATACATTTGGTTCACTTCGTCTTAAGGCCGTTTTACACGGGGCACGGAATTGCGCAGGTTAGAGCTGCATTAATTTCTAAAATGGCGCGGAATTGCGCGAATGCATGAACGAAATTAGAACATGGGCTATTTTGACGTCTCGCGTCCACGCATTCTCGCATGTGTTCTAGCAATTCACCGCTTTACAGGACGCAATTTTGATTGCGCCTTCTCACGTAAGTCAGATTGCACAATTCCGTGTACCGCGTAAAACGGCCTTTAAGGGGTGTGTATACCGTTCTCCGGAATCCGAGCTCTAATTTGAGACAGAGTTTGTATCTTGGTCGGCAGAGGAAAGTCGTAAACTCAAATGGAAGCGTGCAAACGAGACTTGAGATAGGAATTACGTTTGATCAGAAAGGCCTCGTTAGTCCAAGCTACTAACGCCGCGTTTTGAATTTTTCGGAGATACTTCCCTTTAATTCGCTCTTTCCCGTGGTATACGCTGAGTAGAGTTATCATTTTAGCTAAATGGCTCAAACTAATTCCCGGCGTGACCTCATGACCTATGATGTACAGTTATAAATCATTCCAAGTCAAGGATCTTACATTCCACGTCGATGTTGCTTAAATATTGCTTTCTCTCTAGAACTGCTGAGGAGCCAATGACGTAGGAGTGCCTGTAACATGGGTGAACCCAGCGAGGGGCAGAAGGGGGCAGCTGCCCCCGCTTAGAAGCATAAATCGTAAATGTCTTTAAGGAAAACAATATTTTTCAAGCAAATAATTGTAAAAAATAATAAAAATCTGTTACATTTTCCTTAAAATGTTGATTTAATCCATCTTGTCCATGATTAAATCTTTCCTACAACTTGAACAACCATGGCTTGCCCCCCCTAGTTTTCATCATGGGTACGCCATTGGGCCTTTAATCAAATAAATTGACGGAGAAGTCTTCAAGGTTTGTTTTAAAATGCGGATTTTCAGATTTTTATTTAATCCTGTTAGCTTAGGTTCTATAAAAATTTTGAAAAGTAATATTATTGCGACCTGATCTTAACTAGATGACTAGTTTACATTTTATTGTCTTACTCGATGGAATGGAGTTGCATTTGGAGAATGAGACGTACCGTTGGGGTCATATATCCCGATATGATTTCTCTAACCGAAAGATGTCTTGTAAAATGGAGGAGAAATTTTTCATAATGAATTCTAAACTTCAAGGCTGCCGGTAATTTTGATTTCCATAGAGTTTCCTGACGAGATAAACCCCCGAATTACTTATGAAGTGGAGCGTCCTGTGGGTATGGGTTTACAAATGGCTCGGAAAATAAGAAACATAGACCCATGCGTTGCTAGTAGTTACAACGACGGACTAAAATACTCTTTAAGAAATTTAAGTTGTGCTCGTTGTTTTTCAGTGGCTGCTTACCAAGGGCACTCATCGATAACTTAATTACTGCCGTGGGAATTCACGAACCAAGTCCTTTCCCTTTTCTTACGCTTATCGCTTCCGCCGGCTATATATTTCTCGCCTGGAAATCTGTTCCTTCCCCGGATGGCATTCAACTCGAGATAAATGCTGGAAGGAAATGTCATACTTTGTCTTGTTCATTGTTATGCACATTCCTGTGGAAGAGTAAGACGCTTCGAAACGTTGGACGTTGAGCGAATTGCAATCTTCAATTTTGAAAGTATATTTTAAATTATTTAAAAGATAAAGTCCTTGCAGATATAGAAAGAAAGGTAAATTTTTTCAGGAAGTAATGTGATGCGTTTGCTGTTCATTTTGCAGATTATGCGTGGGTTATTAGTTAATTCCCCGGATATTTTCGAGAATTTCACCTATGAGTTTCTGTGAGGGAAGATTTTGCTTAATATCAGTACGGTATCTTTAAAAATAATAATTATAATCTTATTTCGCTCTTCCTTACGCCCAAAAGAAGGATAATAGTTTCCATTCTATGATATTACCTTAACTAATAAGGAATGCTGCCTTTGATACTTTGATTAAAGTTTTTATTCACCCAATAGGGTGGTTTCCTATTAGTTTTTTATTGCCTACATCGAAAGAGTATTACTCCAGGAGTACGCATTTCACGCTCTTAGATTTTTGAATTACGATATCTATTTTTTGCGATAAAATGAAAAGTGAAATTTTTCCAGCGCGCGAAAACGCGACGGCTAGGTAGGAATGCTGGGAATTGTGTGACGACATTCTGCTTCAGGCTTCCGCCGAGTGAGGTGACCTTGGGGCGAGGCTTGGAGCGCTGATACGACGCAGGATGCTAGCAGGTAGCAGAGTACCCTGCTAGCTGGTAGCACTTGGCTTAAATAAGGATTATTAATACCTTATCAAACGAAGGAAACTTTCCGACCATAGGCAGTTTTAATAGGTGATTATTAAGACATGTTGCCCTCTATGTGCCTCATGCATGCATTGGTAATCTCAGACGATGTAAAACTCCTATCTACTCGTATAGAAACTAGGTCCCTGTGACGTCACGTGGAGTGGAATCGCATGGGCGTCAATCTGGCCTTTTCAAATGAGGCTAAAATTGACCATTAACGTTCGTTAAAACTGGGATTTCTAAAACCAAATAATATTTATATTATGAATATACTAATGGTGGGTACCGAATCGCAATCAATGCCTTTCGTTTTCTTTGATGAAGAAAACTACCCTATTCTGCTTGGGTAGAGCTTATCAAAACTATCGAATATCTATTTTTGTGCTGCAAAAAGAATTACAGGAGTTATCCTAAGGAAGAGCCTCCTAGAGGGCTTTGCTTTTTTGCTGTAAAAATTCACCCTCTTTAAGGTATTTACAATGTTTTCAAAGTTTTGCGTCACTTTTCATTAGAAGTGGAAATACTGGGTACTTGTGACTGCGTAGGTTTCCGCGGTGTCGAGGTTCCAAAATCTCCATTCGTCCGGTGCTACCGCGTCTGGTTGTTTGCTGATGACAACCAGACGCAGACGGGTACTGGGTACTTTTTGTGCCACCATCCTTCCCTGTATTTCTTGACCTAAATCTAGTATTTTAATTGTATAAACGATATTACTAACATTTCTCATACTTTAGGTGATTAAATATCCCATCCTTTACGTGGGTTTTCAAATGCTTTCTCTTCCTCCTACGAAATTCCTCATTACTCACGCAGTATATCCATCTGACCTTCCTTATCCTTCTAATACACCACATTTCGAAAGCATCCAACCTTGATTTCACCTTTGCAGTCATCGTCCATGCCTCACTGCAATAAATAAGCAAGCTCTAGGTGTATGCCCTTATAAATTGCTTCCTGACTTAAAAGCTTTTATTCCTGCAATGAAATTCAAACAATAGAAGATGCAAAATATTTCAAAGGTCCCCTTTGAGCTAAATAGTTCCTCATGTATTATTCTCTGTACAGCCATCTCTTTCTTACTGTATATGCCTCAATGTCGTTATTCTTTTATCATGCGACAAATAACTGAGTCACGTAATATACCGTAAATTCACAATATATGACGCACTCAAGCATATCCCACAGGTGAACCTTTCGTTATTTTCCGCGTGTCTGAATATTTTAAATTACAACCCAAACTCATACAGTACGAGCAGGACACATTGACTCCTGAAATTCATTATCATGGAAACATTGAAATTCCAGTTTCAATAATTTTCTCACTTCACTGATTTAATATTGTCGTGAACCGACTTTTCACCCTGTTGCTAGGCCCCTCGCCTCGTAGGCATTCTTAAGTGACCTCCACATATCTCCCGCCCACACGCTTTTCGCATCATGTGTCCTCTCTCCCGGATTTTAGCTTTCCCTCCTAATTTTGCCGTATTTGGTTATTGCCATACTTGGACCACCTTCCTTTTTTTAGACCATGTTCCTTTCCTCGACCCGCCCTTTTTTATTAGCCAGGCTCCCACGGATAAAGGACCCGTGAGGCCAAAAACTAGTTCTAAGATATTCGCGTTGCGTATTTTACATATCGCAACGCTCATTAATTCTTGCGCCTACCCTGTGGAATCACCGTTTATGGTAAACCACGCGACCACTGGTTTCCGGCAGACATCCGGGAAAACACTTAACACTCGCTTCTGACGTCAGATTAACCCATACCCCCTTGGGTAATAAATTTATATAGAATACGGTCGACTTTCAAAAGGTCGTGGGAAACCTACGCATTTATTCTGTTTGCACGTGTCGAGCGACCCGTGGAATATTCCAGAGGGGGGACCCATTATAAATAGGTAAACTCGGAGACGCCAAGGATCATTCGCTCTTCTGGACGTGGAACCTCTGCCACTCTGATCCTCGTCTTGTCAGCCGACAAACCAGCGTCTTCTCTCCACCACATCGCCAGTTACGCCGATCGTTCGATTCCCCCTCGAGCCGTCCATCCGATTCTCCAACTCTGCTTCGCCATGAGCTCTTTTGACGAGTAAGTTAGCCAAGGTTTCACATGTATTCTTACTGAATGTTATTAAATGGACTTTACTTAAGAAATGGGTGTGTATTCCTTTATAATGACTGCCTCTGTCAATTAAGATCCTTCTCTACCTCTAGCTACGAACTCCCCAAATAGTATCGTGCTCTTTCGAGGTCACGACAAATGGTGTATATGCGCCGGGTAAATTACAAGCAGTCTTATAAAAGAATTCACATCGCACTTTGTGCATAAATTAGATATTAGTTATGTTTTTTCTTTGAGCAAGGCGTGTGGGAAACGCCCTATGTTGTAAGATGTATGAATTAATTTCTCTCTTACAGGAAGTGTTTTTTATGTTGCATGTTTGCTCTTTTTTGTGATCTGTGTCGAGTTTTTGATTATGTGTTAGGCAGGGTTTTGCTTTCCAGGAAATGTTCTTGATTTTGTGTTTGCGTGTGTAATATTTAAGTGCGTGTGTAGTACTTAAGTATAGGGCTTTTATTTTCGCTTCCTACCTGTGCTTCGCGTAAGAGTCTCTCCGTTCGACCTGTATTTAGTTTCTTCTGAGTTTAAGGGTAAATTCATGTCGACGCCAAGAACGCCGCCCCCAAAAAGAAGTGACCGTTTGGCAGGAAAATCTCCTGCGTATCGTATTCCCGTAAATCCTACTAGGCGTCCGGCTGCGGACTCCGAAACGAGTGACTCAGAGGGTGAATTGAGGGAAGATAAGGTCCTTGTCACGGACTTAAGAACGTTGCAAATAAACGCAGCGGAGATGGCAGATGGTGGGACGGCAGCGCCGACCACGGAGGCTGGCCCTTCAGGCGAAAATAATACTTCGACATTTCCTCGTATAGGTGGAGTCCATCTGACGCCACCGAAGTTTAGCGGGAATGCAAACGAATGCCCCTTGCAATTTTTATCTACCTTCAATAAGATTAGCACTGCCAACTCATGGTCAACCGACGCACGATTAAGACTTTTCCCATGTTTTCTAGAAAGTACTGCCCAAAGATGGTTGCAAGCACTTCCGGCCTATGACGTAGAATCAGGTGCCCTTCGTGGCACCTGGGAAGAACTGGTAGCGGCCTTCAAGGCTGCCTTCAAGGGGACGATGTCGGATGAGATGAAGGCCCATAGATTGAACGAGCGCACTCAGCAAGCGTTCGAAACCTCCGAATCATATTTTTATGACGTGACCGCCTTATGCAAAGAGGTTGATCCCCAAATGCGTGAATCGGAAAAAATCCGTAACATCCTCAAGGGGCTGAGGCCAGATATTGTAAGGGTCGTGTTGCCTATGAAGGCTAGGACCTGTGAAGAATTATTAGAATTTATTAAGCTGCATTAGGCAGCCATTTTGGTCTCGGAAACCGTGAAAGAAAAAATTACCCCTCAGAAAGCAGTTGAGCAATCGAACGCCTCGATAGGACGATTAGAAAAAGAAATCTCTCGTCTTCGCGGCGAATTGGAAAGGAGTAGACGCTATTCAGGCCCACCAATGAGGCAAGGAACCCCTCGTTATTATCAGGAAAGGCCCCCTCCGAGTCCTAGGATCAATCAAGAGAGATTTAACCCCCAGAACAGAGGTCAAGGCGGGCCAAATCAGGCGACGCCGCCGAGGCGCCAACCTTATGATCAAAAACCGAGGACTCCTGATGGGCGCATAGTTTGCTACAGTTGCGGGAAAACCGGGCATTACGCTTCCGTATGCCCGAATAAACCAGATCAGGGGCCTCGGCCCGCCCCACGTGAAAAAAAGATCGTGGGAAACTCAAATGCGCGGATGTAATAGAGGCAGCATTCGCGGATAGACCGGACGTTAAAGACCTCCTTCTCATCAAAGCAGACGTAGAGGACCACCTAGATCAGACAGTTTTAGTTGATACGGGAGCTGGGATTTGCGTTCTAAGAGACGACCTAGTAAGATCTCCAATTCGCAAAACCTCGCTGGGTATAAAAGGGGCAGACGGAACTCCAGTGAAGGTATTGGGAATGGCTGCCGTAAAAATTAGGCTTAAGGGGAAAGCTGAGTTCCATTTAGAAGCAATAGTCATTAAAAATGCCTACGTCTCCTTGGTGTTGGGAAATGATTTCTTACGCCGTACTCGAGCGAGGATAGATCTTCACTCAGGCATAGTTGGGCTAAAATGGGGAGACGAAGAAATCTTTCTGGCGACGAATTTCTTTAATCCCGACTTTTCTGACTCATCCTCGGATGAGGATGATGATGAGCAGGGTGAGTTGGACAAATTGCGACTCGGATACGACTTAACTGTTCCCCCTAGATCTCAAATTAAATATGAGGGGCCACGAAGGACGAACGCACCTAGGGATATTTTAGTGACGACAGCAATGCTCACTCAACGGGGGTTGAGTGTCGAAGTCCCCCAGAGCGGCGACAATATAGTAGCTATGGTTTGTAACCACCGATTCGTTCCTCAAAAACTATTCAAGGGGACTACCCTAGGGAGGAGGCTTAGACACGAAAATACCGGAGGGGGAGATATAGATTTTGGCGAAGTGGAAGAGGTTGATTTCATTGAAAATTTTCCAGAGCCATTAGACATTAATCCAGATTTGAATCGCAAGGAAAGAAAACGAATAGACGCTCTATTAGCTCAGTATAGAGATGTATTTGCTTGGAGTCCAAGTGAGATGGGAAGGACTCATCTAGCGGAGCACTCAATACCCACAGGGGATTCAATACCAATTCATCAAGCGCCTTACAGAGTTTCGCACAAAGAAAAAGAAATAATCCGAGGACAAGTGGACGAAATGTTGAGTCTTGGCATAATTAGACCCTCTAAGTCGCCTTGGTCAAGTCCTGTCGTTTTAGTCAAGAAAAAAGACGGCGGAGTGAGATTTTGCGTTGATTATAGAAAATTAAATCTAGTTACACGGAAGGACGTTTATCCCCTCCCCCGCATCGACGACCTTTTGACATATTTAGGTAAGGCTAAGTACTTTACTAGTCTCGATTTATTCAGTGGCTACTGGCAAATCCCCGTTAAAGAGGAAGATAAACCTAAAACCGCCTTCGTAACTCCCGAAGGACACTATGATTTCAATGTATTAAGTTTCGGGCTCTGCTCAGCGCCCGCTACTTTCCAAAATTTGGCTGATAATGTGTTTTCTGAATTAAAATGGAAAAAGGTTTTAGTATACTTGGACGATGTTGTAGTATTCGCTGAAACTTTCGAGGATTTATTAAATAACACGAGGGAAGTTTTTGATAAACTTAGAGAGGCGAACCTCACACTGAAGCCGTCTAAATGCCATTTCGCACAGACTCAGATTAAAATGCTGGGTTATCGCGTAAGCGCGGACGGCTTGGAGGCGGACCCCGATAAGGTTAAGGCAATCTCTGAATTTCCCCGCCCGACGAAGGTCAAGGCAGTGCAAAGCTTTTTAGGTTTGTGTAATTATTATAGAAAATTCATTTGCAATTTTTCCAAGATAGCACGGCCTCTGCACGAGTTGACGAAAAAAGATAAGATTTTCGCGTGGACGGAAGCCGAAGAAACGGCTTTCCAAACGCTCAAAGACGCAATGACTTCCGCTCCGGTATTAATGCATTTTGATCCCGAACTGCCAGTAGAGCTCCGCGTGGATGCGTGCGGGACGGGAATAGGGGCGATTTTATTGCAAGGAAAGAATCAAAAAGAAATGCACCCCGTGAGTTACGCGTCTAGGACGCTAACTAAGGCTGAGAGAAATTATTCCATCACCGAAAAAGAATGTATTGCTACGATTTGGGGCTTATTACACCACCGAGATATGGTTTATGGTAAGAAAGTGACAATTGTGACCGATCACCATGCTTTATGTTGGTTGAAATCCCTCAAAGACCCCTCTGGTCGACTCGCGCGATGGAGTTTGCGTTTGCAAGAATTTGATTACCAAGTCGTGCACAAATCAGGCCGCTTACACTCAGACGCCGATTGCCTATCAAGACACCCGGTATCTGAGCCGACGGCGGAGGATGAGGACGGGCCAAATGAGATACCTCTTATGTTACTCGCGGCGGAGGACTTAAAGGCTAAGCAAAGGAATGACTCGTCTCTTGTTCCCTTAATACAAGCGCTAGAAGACCCAGAAAACGCACCGCCAAAGATAGAAAAAATCTCGAGGGGGTATGCGCTAATAGACGGATTATTGGTCAGAAAAAATGCCGGTCTTCGGGGAAAGGATTACTTGACAGTTATTCCCAAAGAATTGAAAAGAGAGGTATTATATTCTCACCACGACGACCCTATGTCCGGCCATTTAGGCTTCGCACGAACCTATGACAAATTAAAGACTCGGTACTACTGGGTAGGGATGAAAGCGGACATTTTAAAGTATGTACGCAGCTGCCCGGATTGCCAGTGCAGAAAAGGACCCCATACGAAGCCCGGAGGTTTTCTCCAGCCAATTAAGCCAGGTAAACCCTTTGAGAAGGTGGGCGTGGACCTTCTTGGTCCATTCAAGCGTAGTGCCACAGGTAAAACCATGATTGTCGTAGCAACTGATTATGCAACTCGCTACGCGGAGACGAGAGCCCTCTCGAATGGAACCGCTGGTCAAGTGGCAAAATTCCTACTCGAACAAATAATTTGTCGTCACGGTTGTCCGACCACGATTCTATCTGACAGAGGAAAGGTATTTCAATCCGAAATGGTGACCTCCCTCCTGAAAAGCATGGGAGTAGTTAGTACATTTACAACGGCCTACCATCCCCAAACAAACGGTCTCACTGAGCGATTGAATAAAACCATAGCCGAAATGCTCTCTGCCTTCACAGGTACGGAGCAACGCGATTGGACGGAATTTTTAAACCAGGTAACTTTTGCATATAATGTAGGCCTACAAGGCTCTTTGGGGGAGACCCCCTTTTTTCTGGTCTATGGCCGCGAGGCCAGGCTACCCCCGGAAATTAGCCTCTCACCTGACGAAGGCGAGGAAGGCGTAAAATCGCGGGAACGTTGGAAGCAGGCTCAAAAGGTAGCCCTGGAACGACTCGCAGCCCGCCAAGAAAAAGATGCGACGCGTTATGATGCTAAGCATGTAAATGTTAAATTTAATCCCGGAGATAAGGTTCGGATTTACACCCCCACACGAAAGGTGGGTAAGAGTGAAAAACTCTTGCCTCAATATTATGGTCCGTATGAAGTGATTAGGCAGGTAGGACCTGTCACTTATGAAGTGAGGGTCAAGAAAGGAAAATTAGACACGGTACATGTCTCACGCATGTCACCGTATCATGAGCGCGAAGGCGAAGAAGCCGCTGTAGTAAATGTAGGTCAGGGAGGCGTGGAGATAAGCACGACCGACGCGCCGGCCGAAGATTAATTCGGAGGCAGGAAATGGCGTAGTGAAATTAACGACTCACATCGCCCGGATTTTTTCCGCAGTCAGTTTCCAGTTCAATTCGGCTGGTGAAAACTCGAATAATATTATGAAACAGATAATTGAATACCAAGTGAGGCAACACGGCTGTTAGTATAAAATGAAAAGTAACCTTTTACAGCCAATTTTCCATATTTCTTGATGTATTTTTGAATCTTTTTCTGTCAACAAATTGTTCTTAATATTTTTTTTTCTTGTCTTCGAGAATGCGTTCTCAAACTTGCCCCGCTTTCGTGAGTAAATTGACACTCACATTATTTACATTTAAATAAAGAACAATTTGTTGACCCCATTATTTATAAGAAACACAATTGTGAATAGAATTTGTATGGGTGAAGCAGTAATTCATCAGCCGAGAAGGAGGTGAATCGGCGAGTCAAAGGGAGAGGTAAGCATTTAATGTTTTAAGAGGAAACTACGGTGTAAATCTTTTTTCACAGAGATATCAGGGCATATGAGCACCTCGAGGACCCCAGGCGCTCCGGGGAAGTGAGGGTGTTTGTTTCGGGGTCGGTGAACGGCACCTTCCTACCCGCCATTGCCTTAAATTTTACCTCATCAAGGACCTTGATTTCGACCCTTTTACTCCCAACCACTACCCATCAGCACGTGGCCCCCTTCACCCTGGCCCTGGGGGAGCACCGGACGGAGGCCTGGGGAGAGCCCGCAAGGGACCTCAGGTTTCCCCTGGTGCTGGGGTTGGACGTCCTCATAGGGCAAGGGGCAATTCTGGATATCCCCCGGCGAATGGTGCGACTACGCACGCCCGGCACCATCTTGCCCCTATTTGGATATATGGGAGAGCTGGTCCCGGGAAGGGGGTTACAGCTAATTAGAATACCTTGGCCCCTGGGATTCGACCTCCCCTGGACACACCATTCGGGCGACCGGGAAGAGGTCGAAGACCAGTGGCCAACCCCGGACGCAAGCCCCAGGTGGGTGCGATCACCTAGCCCCGCAGAGGACGCCAATAGACCAGCTTCCTCTCAGCCCTCCATGCCATCGGAGGATTGGGAGGAGGAGATAGAGGCAGCGAGACTCTCCCGAGAACAGGGGTCCGGGGAAGGGCCTCCCCCCCTTGCACCTTTGCAGGCGAGGGAGCCCCTTGATCTCGCTACCGCTACAGGTGGGAGGGCTTCACCTCCCTCTGAGCGGCGGGGCCTGTCAGGAGGGCGTGGCCATCGCCTCTTAGCGGCTCTGGGGTTGAGTGAGAGCGGTCCGGGAAGATAATCAAAATTCAAAATTCCTAAATTTTACCGAAATTCGCTCCGCCCCCCCCCGCTGATTCCAACTGAGTCCTCCACAAATACCCCATCCCCCCCGCCAATTCACCGTCCCGGCGCCCCGGTGCCACTCCAAAGAGGCAGGACAAGGAGCTTTCAGCTAACCTGAAAGCGCATCAAGGTAGAGATTTTTTCTTTTCTCTTTTCATAGATACGCCTGACGGAAGAAGAGGGAGGCAACCCGCCATACACCACTTCCATTTCCACGTTTCCCACCTCTCTCCTCAAATCAACCTCCTAACCTCGTTTTACCTGAGAGTAAGAGAGAATTCTCTTCACTCATCTCTGCCATTGTGAAGTTGGGTTTTGGAAATCAGGCGTAAATACGTCTTCAATTCGATTAAACTACATTGTATAATAATCTCGATAAAATCGAGTGAGCATCGAATCGCACATAAACTTCTTCTCTCCATCCTCGAAGCGGTTGTATACGGACGGGCGCGCGGCACGCGGAGAAAGCGAACGCCAGCCTCCTCAAGGCAGGCGGGGACGAGAGATAGGAGAAAAAATAAGAAGAAAAAAAAAAAAAATAAAATTATTTCTTCATTTTTTCTGGCGGCCGCCGCTCGGAGATAGTACGCCGCTCGGCAGGCGGAAGGAAGAGTATCTTATTTTTTACATTTTTTCAAGCAGGCAAGCGGGGAGAGGTTTTTAAAAAGGCTCGCTTAGTATTATACGAAAATGAATGCGGGTTTTATTCTCATCGTTATCCCCCTAATATTAGGGAGTGACGGATCACGAACGACGCCTAATACGGCTTCGATTAAGGTCGTAGCCGGGACATATTGGACTGCATTGCCTCAAACGTTGACATACGAAGCCTCTATACCTTTGATTTATAAGGTCAAATGGCGATCGTCCAATAATAAAGCCGTGGAAACACCTTCCGCACAATGTGGGACCACAGGTATCGTATGTAATGCCCTTAATTCCCTGCGCGGCACAGTCCTTCAAATTGGTAAGCTGGTTGACTTAGTGGGCGTGAACCCGCTATTTTACGAAACTGACAGAGACGCACTATTAAACAATAGAAAAAGGAGATCGATTGATTTTCTCGGAAAGGTATTCGCTTGGTGTTGCGGTGTTGCCACGCGTGGTGAAATCACGGCTTTAGAAGAATCTCAGTTAGATTTCGACAAGAGACTAAGAGAACTATCCACCATGGCGCGTTTAGACCACAATTTTGTGGTGGACGTGAGAGTTCAGTTGGAAAACTATACGAACATCGTGGATAGCGCAGTGTCAGAGATACGAAAACGAGTTACGAATTTACAGACGGCCCTTAAGGCTCAAATTGTTCGAGCCTCTAATATGTCAATTGAGGTGAAGGAGATGATAATGGTCTTAACAGACATTTTATCTCGGAACTTTTATGCTCAAGGGAAGTTAACAATGCATTTGCGAGAAAACGAAGCACTCCATAGATGCCAAAATAAATTATTGCCCACGTCAATTTTCCCAATTGAAGCGCTACAGAAGGATTTAGATGCACGTAACGAAAAATTGGCAAGCCGAGGCTATGAATGGGTGGTGCCGAACGCTGCTGAACTAGCAACGCTTCCGATATCGCATTGTCTCCTCCACGAGAAATACATGGTAATTCGCGTGAATGCCCCTATTGTTAGGATGGGCGCAAAGTGGAGTCTATTCGAAATCAGTGCGACACCATTCGCGTGGAAGGATCAGACCTGCTCCATTGTCCACGAAACAGTCTATGCGGCCGTAGACAGGAAACGTCTTCGTACAATTTCTGGCCCGGCATTGCATGACTGTCGCGCCCACTCGGAGAGACTTTGCTTTCTGCCTAGATTCAGCGCAGACACGACTCATGGACCGAATTGCGCGATTCAAATGTTTAAAGGCGGGACGACGACACAACTTTCCCAGTCGTGCACCTTTCAATACCGACCGGGGAAGTCAACAATAATCAGCGAAGTAGGATTTGAGCTGTATATAATTACGCACCCTCCCCCCGAAATTAAAATCCTTTGTGAAAATTCCTATTCTAAAGTCATTAACTCATCACTAAGTGGACCAGGCGCTTTAGAACTAACACTTCCGTGTCATTGTGCAGCCCATTTCCCTGATAAATCAATAGTAATTAATGAAGGATATCCTTGTAATTCGGAAGTTCAAACAGTCAAAACCGCCCATATCTTGCCAGCTATCTGGACAACACTCGATTCACTTTTAATTGATCCGAAATCGCCTCAGACTTTGCCTACCTTCGAGAAATTAGAGGATTGTCTGAATACAAATTGGACCATTGAATTACCCCATTTAAATCTAACCCAACCTCAATTTATGGCCACAGACCCCTACGGTCCAGCCTATACTTCGAAATCGGACGATGCTGTCGGTGGAATAGCATTATCTTGGTCCTTACTCCTCTCTCTATTCCTCGGAATCCTTACCTATTTTGTATGGAAACACGAAAGAAGGATGCCCTATCTTGTTCTGACACCGGAGGGTCAACAGATTATATTCAGCCGCGCCATACACCGCACACTTAAGGATAAAGAACCTCAGGTAATAGACCTCTTTTTTAACGAGACCTCTTTTTTTAACGAAAGGCATGAATTAACATTACGCTTTGGATGAATTCGCGGACTTGGAAATTTGAATAGAATAAATAACAAAATAAAATGCTAATAAAATAAAAAGCAGTCACCACCCACTCGTAATGCCAGTTGCCGGCGGAGATTACGACGGATGTTTGTCCGGAAGGATGAGTTTCTGTTTCCTGACGATAAAAAGCACACTTCCTTCCCTTGAAGCAGCGATTACGCATTTAGGGCGTTGTCTCATTGCGGGCATGAACGGGAGCCACAATGTAAAGTACTCGCGAGTAGATTTTGTTAGCTTGCCTGTGAGAATAATGCTTGAGTATGAGAGTAATTTCGATGTAATTAACATGTGTTTATTTTTCAGCAATTACCGCCCGAGCTGTGAACAGCCGTAAGAGCGGTGACGCCAAAATGCATAATTTTGGTTGATTTTTTAAAGGCTTCGATTGGAGTGAAATCCTCGAAGTATTATGGGTGGGATGTTGAAGCCAATCAGTGTAATAATTTTTGGCCGGCGTGAGATGCGCTTGGGGCCAGAGGAGAGCAAGGGATGAGAGACACCCCTCCTCCTTTTAGAGTGTTTTGTTGTTTTAAGAAGTAAAAGTTTCCAGTGGTACCACTTACGTAATTATTTTGGGAGATGAGGACTTCTCCTAGGGTCAGTATCTGGGGACGCCTAGAGGCCCGTGTTGAATTAATAAGTTTATGATGCATCATGTTGTTAATTGCCAGTAATGTACAAGTGTTAGTACATGGGCTTGAATGTATTTTATGAAATACTTTTGCCGGTAATACGTCAGGGAACGTATGGGCGTAATGGCTAGGTAAGCCAAGTTTTTATTAAGTAATTTGCCGGTAATACGTCAGAGAACGTATAGGCGCAGTGGCTAAGTAAGCCAAGTTAGCACAAGTTGGTGCTTTTTGTTCGTTTGGGTAATGAGGAATTACCCCGGTTTTAGATTACACTGAAAGAGGCTCAACAAGATTAAAAATGGTGCAATTCTTAAGCACTTTTATGAGGAAAGTTCGGTTTGCTGTTATGCAACGAACTGATCGCAGAAATATTAAGCTAAGATTTTTTTCTTAGGGGTACTGAAATATTTTTGTATCCACCTGACTGTGGGTCGGTGGAAAAGAAGTTATGTATTACTTATGAGAACGTGAATTGTTATTCAGCTAGATTTTTCCTCACGCAATTTTACATGACCTGGTCGCCTGTGAAGCGCAGCATGTTAATTAATTGGAGGAATTTAATTACTTACATACTTCCACTATTCAGTAATTTCAAGTACTTTTAGAAACAAACGTTTATCCGTCATAATTAACTTGATATATTTTAATTGTCCAGCTGAGAGTTTTAAACGACTTGTTAAAAAACCCGTAAGGTTTTCTGATTACACAACCTTTAATGCCACTTGTGGAATAACTAGCGGAGGCGAAAAGACTTGATCACTCTTACTGACTTCCTATTATTATTGTTCACTGTAGGTGCTTTTTGTTTATTTCCTCAACGGAACTCTCTTTGCGCCAACGGCTAACCACGCCACTTCCTGTTATCGCGTGGCAAGCGCTCTTGCTTCACGCGAGGATGGCTCATGGCGTGTTTTGAAAGAGTGTGTGTCATTATCTCCTGTGGGCGTGTCTCCGGATGGGAGGCAGCCATTTTTAAAACACAGTCGACTCTCTACTGGCTTCTGGCATTTCATGGTGCCTGGCAATTTTTAAAATACTGTGATATTTCTTTTGTATATTTTTATGAATCTTTTTTTTACTCAATTCTTAAGCGTCTGAATTCAGACTAAAAGTCTCCTTGGATTTGCTTGTATTCTTAACAGGCCGCTTGTCACGTCCTCTGTGACCATGACGCCTCAGAGGATTCTAGCCTGTGAAAATGGGAGGGGCGTGCGCCTCCTAGTGGCAGCGGTCCTGCTGACCACGCCCACTCAAGGCGCGCCAAGAGCTGGCAGCCAATCACCCCACGTTGACCTGACCGCTGGCGCATACCTCAGGAACCTTCCAAACATAACCATTTATGAGACGGCGTTAGCCCTGGCGTTTCGGTGGGACTTCAACCCTGGCTATCAGCTTCAGCTACTGAGAGAGATGGTTGGAAGGGCCTGCAAAACAGCTGATAATCGGCCAGTATGCAGTCTCCCACGGCTCGCGGTCGACTCTGCTCTTCGCGATTGGGACAGACGGAACTGGTTCGAATCCTTGTCGGAGGCACCCCTGGCCACGGATGGGGGCGCAATGGTGAACACCTTCACGCTTCCCACGCGCAGACATTCCAAACGAATGATAATTTCCGCGGAAGAAGCGAGGGAGCTGGAGAACGATTTGGCTGAGATGGGAGGCGTCAAAAATCTCTCGGCGCCTTGCATACCTGCGTACGCACCTGCCTCGGGAGACAGGCCTGATTTTGGCCTGCTGACCCTCATCACTTCCACCATAGCAGCCCAAAGAGATGTCCTAGCCATGTGTCAGACGCGTAGGCTGAGCCCTTCGGTCGTGAATGTGGATAGACTTCGCGCTGAGTTATTATCACTGCAGCGCTCTGTCCACAGCCGAGGTTGGGAGCTGGCGATCCAACACTTCTCCAGATATTACGTTCTACCACTCCTTGATTGTTTATTATCCCCTTCGTCCTTATACCTATTCCTAGTGATACCTCTGACAAAGGCTAACACCACGTCAGTCTCACTCCACTCCTTTATCCCCATTCCCTTTGCCTACGGCGATTTCACTTGTCAAATCACGGCCCCTGCGGCGGAATTGGCTCTAGTACGTACCGCTGAAGGAGTAAAGTTGGGAAGTCTGCAGTGTAACCCTTATCGAGATGAGTTGTGCTCTCTCGAGTCGGTACGAGAAGACGAGTCCGTTCCGGCCAAGTGTGCGAAATTAGTCGCCCTTGGGGGGACGGCAGAAGAAGCAGCCAAGGTCTGCCCACTACATTGTCAACGATCATCGGAGACCCGGGTCATTTCACTTGGCCCGGCCACCTTTCTAATTACTCATCCTCCGGCCGATGCTGTGATCCGTTGCGACGCAGTCAGGTGGAGTGATTGGGGCGCTAGGAGAAAGGGTTCCTTTCGCATTACCCTTCCCTGCGACTGCCAACTGTCTTACAATGGCAGTATAGTCGCCCCTACTTTTCCCTGTTTACCCTCAGCCAACCCTACCTTATCCGTCCGACGCCTTATTCCTGCGGAATGGTCGTTACTACTATCCGTTTCCCTTCCCCCTTTCTCAAAAGCGCACTCCTTATCCTGCACGGATCTGGACGAATGTACCAAATCATCATGGGATCCTGAGAGCCATTCATCGCTTGAGTTTCGGCCGTGGATGCTATATTTGAATATCGCCATAATCCTTTTCCTCTGCCTCCCCTCCTTGTTCCTCAGCCTTTTACCTTATGTTACCTGTAATCGTCCTCCTGTACCTTTTTACCTGGGTACGAACGACACATCGCCATCGGATCGCCCTCCCCCAACGTCACCTACGAGACTTGGCCCTCCGTTAATTCCCCCTCCGCCCATTCCAACCGCAGCTGCTAGCTTCCGCCGTCCGTTACCCACCCCCGCCGTAACCGGTCCTGTTTATGAGGAAATACTGGAGACAGTCTACTTGCCCATGAGACGTCGGCCGTAGACTTTGTTTTGTGTTTAGTGTTTTTTTTGCGTGTGCTATTGTGACTAGTTTTTTCCGTTTTGTGCTTTTTTGGTTGTTGGTGTTTTTTGTGTTTTGGGTTATTGGTGTTTTATTTTTTGTCTTGGGACTGCTCTTCAAGCTTAATTTTTTTTTGGACTCTTGGAGTCGATTAGTGTATATTTTCTTTGTTCTGTGTTCTGATTACAATCTGTTTTGCGTTTTTTATCAGCTATGTTGTGCCTTCGACCTCTTGCTGATCTTCAGTGGCATTTTAATGGACTCGTTCACTTGCCTATGCTGTTGGACTTTTTGGCGCATAGAGCATTGCCAATGCTACGATGCTTCTTTTATTTACTGCATCGAATTCCTTTTATTATTTTTTTTGATTTTTTTGTGTATATTGCTGCGTATTTGCTATTATGGTTTGTCGTTTTGGTTTATGTTGGTACGAACATTTTCGTTTTTTCTAGATTTTGCTCTGCACCCTGTAGTTGTGCGGGCCTGTATTTGCTAGTGTTTTGGTAGTGGGATAAGATTTTAGTGTTTTTTTGTTTGTGTTGGGTGATCCTTTTCACCCGTTGATATTTTTTATGTGTTTTTGTGTGGTTTTGCATTTCTCGTACGTGTTGGTGCTGGTTTTGTGTTTGATTTTTGAGGTTTTGCTTTCACCGACTTCATCGGTCTTTTCTGGTTTTTATTCAATTAATGGTTTTTTTTGTACGGATATGGTTACATGTTTTCTTACCATTCTGATTTGAGTTGTATTGTGACATTTGTGTTGTCATTTTTGGGTATTTTAGGTTTATTTTTGGTATCTAAGGTTTTTTTTTTTGGGCTTATGGTTTTGGCTTACTCTTGCTCGTTCGTGGGGTTTATTTCGCTAAGGCCGTTGACGAGGTCGTCAACGCTTCCCATGGGGCGACGGAGATGTCGTGAACCGACTTTTCACCCTGTTGCTAGGCCCCTCGCCTCGTAGGCATTCTTAAGTGACCTCCACATATCTCCCGCCCACACGCTTTTCGCATCATGTGTCCTCTCTCCCGGATTTTAGCTTTCCCTCCTAATTTTGCCGTATTTGGTTATTGCCATACTTGGACCACCTTCCTTTTTTTAGACCATGTTCCTTTCCTCGACCCGCCCTTTTTTATTAGCCAGGCTCCCACGGATAAAGGACCCGTGAGGCCAAAAACTAGTTCTAAGATATTCGCGTTGCGTATTTTACATATCGCAACGCTCATTAATTCTTGCGCCTACCCTGTGGAATCACCGTTTATGGTAAACCACGCGACCACTGGTTTCCGGCAGACATCCGGGAAAACACTTAACACTCGCTTCTGACGTCAGATTAACCCATACCCCCTTGGGTAATAAATTTATATAGAATACGGTCGACTTTCAAAAGGTCGTGGGAAACCTACGCATTTATTCTGTTTGCACGTGTCGAGCGACCCGTGGAATATTCCAGAGGGGGGACCCATTATAAATAGGTAAACTCGGAGACGCCAAGGATCATTCGCTCTTCTGGACGTGGAACCTCTGCCACTCTGATCCTCGTCTTGTCAGCCGACAAACCAGCGTCTTCTCTCCACCACATCGCCAGTTACGCCGATCGTTCGATTCTCCCTCGAGCCGTCCATCCGATTCTCCAACTCTGCTTCGCCATGAGCTCTTTTGAAGAGTAAGTTAGCCAAGGTTTCACATGTATTCTTACTGAATGTTATTAAATGGACTTTACTTAAGAAATGGGTGTGTATTCCTTTATAATGACTGCCTCTGTCAATTAAGATCCTTCTCTACCTCTAGCTACGAACTCCCCAAATAGTATCGTGCTCTTTCGAGGTCACGACAATATTTGAATTCAAAGTGCTTTGTCTTTAATTGAAGCATCTACGAAGCAATAGGGTAGTTTCCTTCACCAAAGAAGACGAAAGGCATTGATTGCGACTCGTTACCCACAATTAGAGTACTCACAATATACAAATTATTTGGTTTTAGAAATACCGGTTTAGACGAATGGCAATGGTCAATTTTAACCGCATTTGAAAAAGGCCAGATTGGCGCCAATGCGATTCCGCTCCACATGACGTCACAGGGACCTAGTTCCTAGAGACTTCGTTTGATAAGGTGGTAATATTCCAGATTTAAGCCAAGCGCTACCTGCTAGCAGCCTGCGTCGTATCAGCGCTCGAGCCTCGCCTCAAGGTCACCTCACAGGGCGGCAGCGGGAACCAGAAATACGTCACACGGACTTTTCCCATCATTCCTACTTAGCCGTCGCGTTTTCGCGCGCTTGAAAATTTTCTCTTTTCATCTAATCGCGAAAAATAGATATCGTCATTTAAAAATCTGGAAGCGTGAAATGCGTACTCCAGGAGTAATAATCTTTCTATTTAGGCAATAAATAAATAATAGGAAACCACCCTATTCTTGCTCATGACGCGCACTTCTTCACCTCAAATATCACGCGCATCAAATATCTTCGAAAGATTTGCAAAATGAAACATGTAGGTACCTATGACGTGGGCGTTATTTTTTATTTATTTATTTTCCATTACACCATAAACAGCACATTTACAATGGGGAATTAACAATTTACAATGTAGGACATTCACACACGCCCATACCCTGGATAAGGCTAAGGTAACTTACCCAGGTGGGACTCAAACCCAAGACCTTCGGTTTGGCAGTCGAGGACTCTTACGGTTTTACCCCGCCGCCAACGAGACCGGCAACTTTCTGAGACTTTCGACTAGTTTGAAAAAATTTTGCAAGTGAAATGCAATTAATATGGAAATTTTCCGTTCGGATTACATACATTTCCGACGCAGGAATGACCCGGTTTTCGGGGTCATCTGCCAGAGTGCAGCACCTGCGCTCCGCCCCCTCGTGTTCCGCCGTCACCTGTGCGATCTTTCTCTCTTTCTCCATTTTCCATTTTCGCGTGGATCTCTCTTTTTTTTGTCGCTTCCAATTATTTCGCAGTGACGCCTCGTGTCGATGCGGTTTTCGAGGGGAGGCTTCTTTTTTTAGTGAAGGGGGGGTGGATGGCGCTCTGTGGTTGACCTCAGTTGTCCCCCTTCCCCCACCTTTATCGGTCAGTCATTGAGGTCAACTTATCCCCCAATGCTATTGCAATTCCGCCCTCACTACCCACTTCAAAAGTATAGAAACAGGAGTTTGAAGCACCGCAGCGACGTGACACAATAAAATCACACTGATACTGTGAGACAAGTACTCAAAGTTTCTTCAACCGCTGGTTTTCGAGAAAAATTTACTTCACAAAGTCAACAATTAATAGAAGGTATAGCTAACGCCCAATCTTGTAACATGCATGGAGTGGGCCTAAAGCCACAAATTCCTGTAACGCATTTACCTCCGTATTTTAACTACCACATTTCTTTCTTCCTAGACACAGGTTTATGTTTTATAGCATGTACACTAATTTACAGTTAGAATCTCAAAATGATATCATGAGTTTAAAAATAGTAATACGGTGGAAAATTAGGCAAAATTTGACTTGCCGAGCGGCAGTGATATTGCCTCTTAATGAAAATCATGCTGGATTCAGATTTCCGCGTGTAATTCAGAGATCAGCTGGGTGCTTTGGGAAGGAACTTTGATTTTACTATTTGGAGTAATATATTCGTGATATGAAATTGATATATTTTCGGTTTAAAAAAATCACACCTGATGTTGCTTCGATCTATATTTGAAAATTTAATCTGGGATTATATGACTTTTTCTAGCGTTGCTCCCTTAAGGGTTACATCAACGTAAGTGATTCCCAGTGCCAAGTCCGGCGGCGTTGCATCCAAAACGCTTGAAGCTTAAGTCTATCGATTCAAGACCAAGAGAGGTTTTTCATTTTTATTTTTGGAGTTTCAAAGAACTTTATCGAATTTTCCCCTCAAATGCGGCGTTTGCCAAGTTTTTCCTCGTCTAGAAAAGGTCATTGCCGAAATAGATTTCCACAGTCGTCCGTGCACAATGTCTTCGGCCTGTATTTGCGCGCGGTGAATTTACTCAGAGATTGGGGGAGCTTCGTATGAGCACTGAGAACCTCTTCAACCAAGAACTGTTTCGCTTCGCTGAAATTGACTTTTGGGCTACCGGCGAACGTGAGTGGACTGCATGGGGTGATATCTCGATTTTTCGGGATTTTTACCAATATTTTCTCTCCCATTACTGCCACCCAGCTACTGTCTTTTCCATGCTGCACACTGCGCATTATCAGGCCTCAAAATATTGGATCAGGTTACCTCTGTATTGTGTCACAAGTGTGTGAATCCAGCTTATTCCCTTCAGATTCACTACCTAACGTATCAAGCCATTTTGTGCATTGACGCGTGGCTTGGAAACCAAAATGGCTCTAAAGACTCCCATCACTATTGCCGCCAAACAACAATTTTCACAGATGGAAAATCACATTATCGTGGTCAATAGTCAGTAAGGTGAAGATTAGTTTTACCATACAGTAAGTATATAAGTAGCAAGCCTTTCTGCTTCAGAATATATTTTCCGACTTGTGGAACGAGCAAATTCAAAAAGTTGCAAAAAAATGTTCCTAGCCATCTGATTAATTGTTCCAGAACTACACCAAAAGCGTATACGAATTTTGTACGTGTGATGAGCTCTCTATATATTCTTACTCTATGGTTTTACTTAAATCTTCTGTTTTACAATATTCACAGCCTGCTCCATGCACCTCCCCTTGCGCTTTCTGTTCTCCCCTTCCACCAGTCCGGCAACGACACTTTTCATCAAAATGCATATCTTGCCTCAGAATATGACCAATCAAGGCGTGCCGTACTCTTTCCATGTTTCCAAAAGATTTCTTTCCTAATTTTTTAAAACTTCCACATTATTCACTAAATCTTTCTATTTTATCTTCAATATTCTACAGAAGCGTTACATTACGAAAGCTTCGAATCTTAATTTATCATTGTCTATGCTTCACTACCATTAAGAATTGCTGAAATACAATACTTCCTATTTACTTTTTGGATCCTCTTCGAGTATTTTTTCAGGAAATTTTGCAGTGCAGTAATCATTGATTCCTTGGTTTTCGAGCGTTGCTTATGGTAAGTTCTCTTCGTTTCAAGTTCCTTCGGGTTTTTATCTAACGTATGGGTTTTTTTTTGACAAAATGTTTTCCATTATCTGTTTCCTGAGGAGCATTCTAACATCATTGTAGTACGAACAAGGCTCTCTAATTGTCAAATTTCAATCTTTGCGGAATAAATTCGTTGATTCCTAGCGTAGAGGTTTTTGGAAGAATTTCCACTATACATTGGTGTTTTCATCCTCTTTTTTTTGCAACAAAGTCCATGTAAGAATCATTAAGGATCTACCTAGATTCAATGAAGCAGCATTGATGAATAGATATTGCGCCTTCGCTTTATATACGCCTTGGCCATTTTTTAGGTTGCAAAAATTACTCTGTTATCATTTATGCCGTCGAGAATTTTGCTTTGTGTTATTGCTTAGGATGGCGTACTGCAAAAAGATCTAGTATTTTTTTCCTCTCGTAGGCATGTCGAATAATTGGGCAGGTAATTGAATTTGAAAGTGCAATAGGTGAGATATCTCTTGTTTCTCTATCCCTTGAATTCGGTTTTACAGCGTCCAAATTTATCCCAATCCCAGTTTTTATCGAGGAGTTTTATGTCTCCCCAATAATTACTACAATTTCTCTGTTTCTCAATGTAAATTCGGATATTTGAGTTTATAACTAGTAAATAACATCTAATTCGAAGTTTGGATGCCTATTAAAGAGAAAACATGTACCATTATTCCTTTTGTTTTGTTTTTAAATGTCCCCCACACACATTCCATTTTATTGTCAGTTATTACGTTAGCAGGGCACTGTAAATGTGCTTTTTCCGCTAGAAAAATTCCACCACCTGTAATATCGCGTCAAGCATATTTGTAAATTTTATATCCTGGTGAAAAACTTGGCTAACATATTTGTAAGCCAGCTCTTATTTCCTATTACCACATTTGCGTCCTGAAATATATGCTCAATTTCAGCGCACTTGTATTTAACGGTACGGCAATTAAGTACGATAAATTTTATGTCATGTTTTGCTGAATGAGAATTTGTTGGTTCTTTTCCAAGTTTATGTGTATTGGGTCGGCAATTTTCTGATGAAGAGCTCATTACAATTGATATAACTTCTTTCGATGGAGTACGCGTTTTAGGATCTCAGTCTCTATTTTCCAGCATCTCTGACTTAATATTACTTTGATGTACAGAGATTTGTTTTGCAGATTTCCTGGGAGGCTATGTTTACGCATGTTTCTGGCCCCCCTACCATCAGTAAGTGAAATTCACATACCTATGGTCTAGTCCAGGTTGAGCGCTACCCTCACCTATTTTAACCAACCTTCACATTGAATCTCTGAGAGAGAAAGTGACACTGAAAACCAAGTACACACAAAAAAAGAATTTTGATAATGTTTCTGATAAAGGCGTTTTAGGAATTTCCACATTACTCACTTGCCACTACATTGCGATTGCTTCAACTCTTCACTGTTTTGCTGCTGTAATCGTCGATGCTACCTATCATAAAGAAACACGCACCATATATTGCATCTGCTGAATTGTTTCCCTATTTCTATGATTGTTACTATTCTACTAGCCTTTTCATACTGGCGAGTATTTTTTCGTTTTAAATTCTTTCATAATCTCTCCCCTTCGTTTACATTCTCGGGCATTTATTATCTGGCTTCGTCCATCGGTGATTATTAGGCTTCCTTAGCATATAAACGATTACCTATTCAAGATTTTTTCTTCCGCGTTCAATTTTTGCCATAGTGAACTGACTTTTTCTGTGCACCACATAATATTATAGTATTCTTTTTTTTTGATTTTCAGTTGATATGCTGCCTTAATTCCCTCATACATTCAATGGAAAGTTTTTTCCAGGTATTTTTTTAAGCTATAAATTTATGTATTGATATCATATAGAGCCAATTCTGCTCCAATAAAAGCTATTCTGGCTTTTTCTATGGGGCTTAAACGGAGTGAGGAAGATGGTAATAAAATGAGGAGAGTTCTTATAACCCCCTTCCCAGCATTGCGTGGCCTATCGCACCTATAATCAGATTGAACCCTTACGTTGGAAGCTGTATTGGATCGCGTTCAAATTGCCCTGATTATGGCCGATTGTGCAAATGGCTATCAAATTGCTCCTAAGGGAGCCGAAGCGATGCCTCCGGATGATAGGGGGCGCCCGCGTCGTAAGCGGAATGGTATGCAGTGGCGGCGCTAACCTCGTCGTCTTCTTACTCCTTAGGGACCCCTGAGGTCATTGTTGGAAGGGGTTGGATCGCCACTTGTTGTCGGAGCAACTGCCTAGGGGAATAGAACTGTAGTTATTCCCTGCCGCTTCTAATGGCTATCTAAATGTATACCTATTCATATTTTTTTCGCTAGTTTTTTCTCAAAAACCTCGACTTTTTTAATATAAAGTATAATCACAAATTTGGTTCATTAAATGAGATGATATGTGAATGTTAATGGACACAAGTAATAATGAGTGTGCTGGTTCACTTTTTTTTACTATTGTCGGTTGTTGTTTTAGTTAAAAAATGAAGACACCCGTGGTTTCTCTTTATCGATTGCTCGCCTACATCTCTAGCTATTTCCTACTTATCGACGGTCTTATCCTCTCGCAGTCACTTCTATGAAGCTATTATCTTCTTAACCACTCTTTGTTCTTGGGCCTCGATCTGTTCATTCTTATTTACACTACAGTGACCTGTACCCCATATGGGAACAAATGAACCAGGACTCGCATGACGTCTGAAAGTGATGAAAATAATAATATATTCCATTATATTATGGTAGAACTGTAATTATTTCTGATGTTTTCAGACTTCGCAAAATCCCGTTATATGGTAAAGATTTAAAAATCTATTTAGTTTTAGATATTTCACTTTTTCGTGCTCAAAACTTCTTATAATAATCGATTTTTAATTTTAATCAGTCATTATTTTTACCATGGCTGTAATTTTGAACAAACATTGATACTAAAATTGAAATTATGAACTCAAGGCACCAATACTTCTTTAACTTCATCTGAGACGTTGAATCGAGAGAACCAAATCTCTAACGATTAAAAAATGTATTAAAAGTAAGTTTGTTTTTTCTTATATATAGCTTATTACAAAATAGCTGACTGCTGAAGAGTATTGCTTCATATCCACTTAAATTTACCGTCATTTTACTGAGAAAGTCATTAAATGATTTAAAATTTGTCAACTGAGTGAACGACCCAATTTTCAGTAATAAGCAACATTGCCTTTGTATTAAAAACGGCCAGTATTAGTTCACGTTTTGATTGCGTTTCATCCATTGCTGAGCAATCTGCTTTTATCAATAAAGAGACAGCCATTCAACAGTGTGAGTCAAGGAGAGAGAGGACACTCGTTTGACGGATTTCTCTCCCTCCTCTTTTCTCCTCTACATACTCCTAGCAAGCTTTATCGGCTTTTCCCGGAAAATTCTTTTTTGACATGCTCAAAATCAACGGTCTTAGGGGAAAAATCCTTTTCTTTACAATTTTTCCTCCGCATCTCGTATTCAAGAATTAAAAGTAGCTCTTGCTCTAGAGCAGACGGGAGGAATGTGGATATAAAATCAGGCGAGGCAAATGTTAGCTGAGTTCTGTGTGCGTTGGGAGTGAGGTCGTTCTTAATCCTTTCTTTAGCGCTGTTGGACGAGTGTTGTGTCCCAGGGGACGGGGAGGTTAGGAGAAGGTAGAGTCCTTTCTTTTTCACTTTTGAAATTTTTAATTGTTGCGGTGGAAGGGGTGCGTTCTTTTTTAATTAAATCCGTATAAGCCACGGGAACGATGCAATCTTGGATAAATGTGTGGGAGTCATTTTATCTTGCATCTATTTGCCGTAACATTTGGTCAATCGCTATGAATATTTTATAAAATTTTTGTAAGAGGAGAAATAATTTCAGACGAAAAGATCTCGTGCTGGAATTTAGAACGCGGGGCATCAAATGAAATTAATTAAAATATGTAATGGCTCTGAACACCATCATGGCCTTTTAGTCGGTGGATGTCTCCCTTAAATATTGCTTTTCTCAAGAAAGACCTCAATTAGCACTTAAAATTTTGTTACCACCATGAGTTTCACTTCACGGTAGAAATATTAAGGTATGCTCTTTCGTTCAATTATGAATCGGAAACATTATTAAATAATACAGAAGAAACCTGTTCTTTCGTTAAGAAAGAGGGTATCCAGAAACCATTTTGAAAGTGAATTAAACTTAAGCATACTTACGTTTCATTTGTACAAATTCTCTTGCGACTAACCGAACTCCAAACTATTAGTGTCTTGAACCCCTTCTTGTATCCGGCTTTGCAGGCAAATTCACCTATTTTGTTGCACAATGTGCTGGTAAAAACCAAGGTTATGAGAAATTAAAGGAGAATATATTTACACAAAGTTATGTGTGGGATCATGTACTTTCAATTTACACATCTAAACTGTTATTTCAATATATAAGTGAGTTTGTATTGTGTCTTCGGTAATATTTTGAGTGCTTTTTAGGTCTTGAGGTAACTTGCATCTTACCGACGAAACACTCTTAATAGGGTAGTTTCCTTCATCAAATAAAACGAAATGCATTGAATGCGATTACTTACCCACCATTAGCGTATTCATAATATACTAATTATTTGGTTTTAGAAATACCGGTTTAGACGAATGACAGTGGTCAATTTTAACCTCATTTGAATAAGCTCTTATAAAAACATTTTTTTTAAAAACCAGCCTTTATATTTAGATTACAGGGGATGAGCAACGTTTATATATGACACAAAGCAAAAAAACTCAGTGACCCCGAAAAACCAAAAGTGACGTATTAAAAAAGTCACTATATTTATTAAATTTTCGGTGAATGGTAAGCCCCCTATGTTTCAAAATGCCGTTGAGTTGTGGTGAATATGGTGAGATTTTATGGGTGTCAAAAGATGGGAAATTTGTGGTGGATAACTTTTACTGTAGTCGCAAAACACGAAAATCGACCATTTGGAACTTCTTAGATCAAAAACATGTTTTGGGGGGCTATTGGTTGACTGGGGGGTGGTTAAAGGGGGGTTGGAGAGAAAAAGTTATATTTTCATGTATTGTCATCGGAAATGAAGAAGTGTGCAAAATTTCAGCGTTTTTGCTTCACAGGAAGTGAGTCAAATTTGAGTTACAAGATTTGTACCAGACAAACAGACAAACAAACAGACAAACAGACAGGTTGGTGAGTTGATATAAAGGCTGGAAAAAGGCCAGATTGGCGTCCATGCGATTCCACTCCACGTGACGTCACAGGGACTTAGTTTCTATACGAGTAGATAGGAGTTTTACGTTGTCTGAGATTACCAATGCATGCATGAGACACAAAGCTCGGGGAAACATCTCTTAATAATCACACATTAATATTACCTAAGTTCGGAAAGTTTCCTTTGTTCGATAGGGGAATAATAATCCTTATTTAAGCCAAGCGCTACCAGCTAGCAGGGTACTCTGCTACCTGCTAGCAGCCTGCGTCGTATCAGCGCTCAAGCCTCGCCCAAAGGTCTCCTGACACGCCGACAGCTGGACTCAGAGATACATCATACGGACTTTTCCCATCATTCCTACTTAGCTGTCGCGTTTTCACACGCCTGAAATTTTTCACTTTTCGATTAATCGCGAAAAATAGATATCGTCATTCGAAAATCTAAGAGCGTGAAATGCGCACTCCAGGAGTGATAATCTTTCGATTTAGGCAATAAAAAAATAATAGGAAACCACCCTATTCTATTCGTTATATTCTCTGGAGTTGCCGTGAGACGCGAGATTCTCTCGTCTCGATTTTCGTCTCGAAAACGAGACGAAACTGAAAATGTATACTTAGCAATAAATCAGTTTGTATAAAATTGTGGAGGAGAGTGCCCTGATTTAAAAAAATGTTTCATTGATTAAAGGACCTTAAGTGGATACTCAAGAGTGATCAATAACATTAAAATTTTTGACGAAACAAAGAAGCCTTACATAAGTCACACTTACGCCAGATTTTAACCATTTTCACGACTTGTCTTCCGCAATCTTTAGTTCTAATACTTATCTTGTAATTGATTCATTCATTTATGCGTAATTGGTTGAATAAAAAATATACATTCTGTCATATTCATTCGAAGTATGAAAAATTAATGAAAGGAAAAATAGATCATTAGACTAATCGATTATTTACTTTTTTCGTAAATCCAAGCAATAATTTGTAGAGACAATATTTTCTTAAACCCACAAAAATTACCCTCTATGTTCCTCGTGTATATTATTTGGGCTAGTCATTATTTCTTCGTAGACCAACAAATTCCGTTCCATTTTGTCGGCCTCGGTGGCGGCGGGATTAAGTCCTCGCCTACCATACGGAAGGTCGCGGGTTCGAGTCTCGCCTGGACAGGTTGCCTCTTCCAGATAGGTGTGTGTGATAGTTTGTTGTTGGTTGTTTAAACTCCCGATGTTAAGGCCATAATGTGCTGTTTTCGGGGGTAATTGTGATCAATAAAACAAAAACATTGCGATTGTAAATATAGGTAAAATAAACGTTCCCATTAATCGCTGTGATTCAAAAGGCGGCCATAATCGTCTAGGTAGTGCTTCTCCTTTTCTGACCACACATCTAAATTGAATTTTTTATTTACGATTCGCATTCAAATATCCATTTTGAGGTACTTTTAATAACTTACGTATAAATTTTAGGCTTTGAAGTATAGTCGCCATTTAATAACCTCGTGGTAGATTATATTTAGCGTTTTTCTTTTATTATTTTGTACTCAGCATTATTTATTCGCATTTATCAAAATTACAAAGACCAATGGTCTATTAACCATTACTTAATTTTTAAAGATATTTCGAGTTTTAATAACATTATAACGATTACATTTTTAACAACATCGGGTGTGACTGAATAAATAAAGTGTGAATAGAATTAAATTCTGTCCCAACCACTCGGCTTTTGGAATTCGCAACCCTAAATTCATCTTCTTCATCCCTTCAATCGCTTGCAGACAAATTAATTTGTTATTTCAAGCATAGAAATAAATTTATGAAATTTTACTTTATGTACACTATTATATTTTTTATCGCTCTTTCATACAGATTGAATTTACTTTCGGGCGCGTGTATGAGCAGATGATGCAATTTGAATAATTTTTATGGCACTATGCCTACCTTTGAGCACATATCTGTCTTTCGTTCATTCAAAATGTGTTCCGTTAGGAGTGCAAATTTTGGTGGAAAATGCGTTCATTTTAATAGGCGGGTAGTCAAAAGATCGCGTCTGGCGAAGGCAGACATATTCGTTCCGCCAATGCTCCTTCCTCTCATCTGGGAAAGCGTTAGAAATGCATTACCATTTGCTTTTCGATGCCGTATATCCATTTCGATATGCCATCATGTCTTCCTCATTTTTTACATTTCTATGGCTTGAGCATTCATTTAAGTCGTTAGCTCTTGCAATCTACGAGTCGTCTGTCTGTTTCAGTGCCACGATTGCGTTTGTGCAGTTAGATTGATGATACCCGCGCGTACTCAGCTGGAAGTATTGCGCTTACGAAGGATATCCTCGCATATTGCGGAGATTCCTTTTATTCCTGATGCGAACGCCACTTGACTGAAAAGGCTAATGTCAGCCTGTGCCGCTCATTCCCCTTAAGCGCATGCATAATGTATGCATCTCTCTACCGTCGCTTTTCGTGCGATGAGATTGAGTTCTTATATGCGATACATTTCTATGCATTTTACGTTCCATAGATAAATGGACTTTGCACGAAATTGGTATTTTTTTGTTTTGACTTCGGAAGAGCGGATTGGCATTTGGAATGGCATTATAGTGTACTGCTAAGAAATATGTTTAACTTCAGTTTGCGTGGTGATGCACACTCAATTCGCACTAAATGAAAATTAAACAGCCCACTCTTTTCGCTTATCTTGGTGATATTTCCCAGTTCACATTAATAACGGTTTACTGCTGATAAGTAGCCTGATCCTTTTGCACATCATATGGATTCGAATTTTCGATTAGGTTGAATTCATTGTTGGTAATTTCTTTTGGGATAAATGAATATGACCCAAATTATTACGCACCCTCAGTTTAATTGGCAAATACTCATCACCGTTTGAACGGACCCATATAATCTGTGAGTCGGTATCATTTAATCACTCTATTGTCTTATTTCTTTCCCTCACCTCAACTAATTATTCTTCCTGCATCATAATAAATTTACCTCCTTATTTCCAAGTTCGTTTCAAAGCGTTTCTGCTAAGAACACGTTTATATTTGGAAGTACGTTTCATTTATTTCTTCTGGTTTTATATTTAATCTAAGGTATTTAATTATTTTGCAACAATACTAGTTGAATGCCTGATTTCTTCATTGTAAGGCTCTGATTAGCAGGAGTTGAGTATCCTGGCCAGATGGGCTGAAGATGTTTGCAAAGAAGCTAGTTAAATGTGTGATTTCCGTTTCCAATGCCCCTGAGTAGCAGGGGGCGGACATGCTAGGCCGGATGGGCGGGAGTCCTCGTCGGGGCCGCCGCCGGTACTGCGCGGGTCCAGAGCCTCTACATATCTGTGTAAGGCATTCGTGTGGACCGTCTCTTGCACACAAGTATCTCATGATCGTTTTCTCTACACTTAAATTGAATTAAATCATTTCCGGATTGCATAGCTCTATTGTCATAGAAAATTTTGAGAAATGTGCACGACTCCTCCGACTCCCCAGTGGCTCCCACCCTAATTCGTTTAACATCTTCGAAATGACTATGTGTGACCAATAATGTGTCCATAAGCAATATATTACGTGAACATTAGCTACCAATGATTCACAAAGCAGTGATCTATTCGCTGCTATGTTGAAAATTATGAAGCATCAACGTATATAGGTAAAGCTCCAAGAGATGGCGGTCGTTTGCCATTCCTTTATAACACGTGTTTCTTCGTGAATTGCAATGAAATACGTGGAGATCTCTTGCGCTAGCCATAGTATAAACGGTGTACCGCGCGCACAGCCCTGATCGCAACAATAGATGACCCTGCCTAAACGAATTTGGACTGTATTGTATCAAAAATAGCCTGATTTTACTGTGACGATCCACACATTTTGTACTATTATTTTGCCTTCTCTCCCGAAATTTTTTTCATCCCAGAGTCAAGTCATCCCGGAGTTTTACTGTGCAATGCTTGAAGGTGCAACGGAACAAAGAACTTGAGCATAGCTGACAAAAGAGTACGTGAAAACTTATATTCGAAGGTTGAAAGAGATTCATGTTATTCGTTTTCCTTATTCAGCATCGGGTTCTCATCCCCTATCCAATATATATTATTCACAATATTTGTACCACAATCAGTCAATAGAAGAATGATCGACTCTAAATGCCGATCCCAAATCAAGTCAAAATGATTAATTTGTTAAAATTGTTTCCATAATTGATTTCAAAATTTCTTTTCAATGCGAAAAAAATCTTTTATGGTCGTAGTATTTAATAAAATTCTCAGACGTTACTTTCAGCCACTAACTTCGGAGTCTTATCTGCATTTCAATTTGAGAAGAGCTGGGTATCGTCATCGCAAATCCATTCTCTTCCTGTTCTTTGATTGTTTTTCATCTTCATTTCGCGTGTGTCCTACCTTAACTATGATCTTTATAATTATTAAAGATATCAATAAGTATTATGGACTACTTGTGATTGGCGTCAAAAATTCTGACTTTTCCCCGATAATCGCGGTAGGTTGAAGTACTGAGAACTTGTAATGTATTTAGTCTTGCGGCTTTGCACCGACCGTACTAAAAAGCCTTCCACGCGATAATCTCTGAGGCCATCATTCTCTTGTTCTCACCTTGGCATTGGGTGGCCAAGGTGAGAACACCTTAGCCCCGTAGTGGTGAGTCACCAAAGGACCCTTCCCACTTTTTCTCTCCAAATGGAAAAAAGGCCGAACGCCCATCCCGCCCCTTTATAACCCCCGTCCTCGGTCGTAAGACCGCCGTAAAGAAGTGAGCCATGGTCTAAAGGCCTGGTTACACGATACATTAACACGTACGGGTTAATGTCTAAATGTATGAACGCGTGAAAGAACACGAAAATGTACCGTGTAACCACTCAACTTGTGCGAATGCATGAACGGAAAATAGAACCTGTTCTAATTTGGTTCATGCATTCGTACATTTTCCGTTCCGGTCCACCAAAATCATTCACGCAAACGTACATTAACTTGTACGTGTTAATGTACCGTGTAGCCAGGCCTTAAGAAGCCTCCATGGCTATTAAAGGCCCTACTTGACTGCATGGGGCAATGTAATTTCCATCGCCGTATAGGCATTGCCTCGAGATTGGCCCCATTTAATCAGCAACAGTGTTCCTCAAGAGAGCTCGCTTGCACCCGAATTCTTTCAGTGATTGACCCATTACTCGTGCCTCTCCTTCAGACTTTGCGTCACTCTCCGAGCGTCGACGTCTCCGAGGCAGCCGTCCTCGCCATTTACTCGTCATCACTCCTCTCATCCTCCAGCCAAGCTCACTTCAGTCGTATGTTTATTTTTGGAGAGGATGAGGCCTCCTTCTTTACTCCATTCCTTCATTATTAGTGGTGCTCATATTCATCTCGTGTACCTTGCGGCTTTAATTTCACCTACTTGTGGTTGCGTGTGATTCTGTGTTAGAGGATTGCCCCTCCATGTGATATCGACGATACCTCCTGGTGCCTGAACTCTGTTGTTCCTGATCGAGGATCGACTCAATCGAACGTGACCAACCACGGGGCGGAGAAAGGACCATGATTATGGCTTCTAATTAATGAAGGTTTGACCTATTTGCACTCCACTTCATCTAATTTCATCGAATTGTTAGCTCAAAACTATTATCAGAAATGCCATTTCGGTCCATTCTACAGTCTTTATGTATATTAGTATTATCTCTGCGTATTTCAACACCGAATTCCGTTTTCAATGTTCTTTTGCATTCGTGTTTGCATGCACATGCAGGGATAAAACATGTTATAAATGACATGCAATAGAACTATGAAATTGACATGTCAAAATGGATCGACTTTCTCTCTTCGTGTCTTATTGCCTTGAAATATTTGCAGTGATTCCTGCCTTTGTATCGCCCTTGTTGCAGTGTGATTGGACATGGATGATAATCGTTAGCGCAGTTTCCTATTATTTAATATCCTTATGAACCTTTAAAAATCTATGATTAGTCAATAGCGAATTTGAAGTTACTCTGTCTGCATATTAGGAAGTGTGATTAAAGCACATTGGAAACTTGATTCGCAAAGTTCGTTCTCCTGTGTTTCCTAAATTTTCCCTAGCATCAAATTAACTGTATCCTGTCTTCCTGACATCCTGTCTTAACTGTGTCTGCCTCTCTCTTAACACAAATTGTTCTTAATAGTATCATCGTTTGGAATTTTGTGTGCACTTCTTAAAATTATGTTTTATCTGTCTACTCATTCTATAGGCCTCCCTGAAGTAACCAGATAACGTAAGGGTCTTGTACGGGAATTCCATGCACTTAATTATTTCTTAGGACGTCTGATTTAAGTGCGGAGATGGGATACTTGGTTACAAAAGAGGATTATTTTGGTTGGTTTTCCTCTATGAATTCTCCATCATTATCTCCTTGGATATTTGTATCTATTTTCTCAGTGACTAATTTCGGGTCAACGTTTATGACACAATGGGTATTGACGTATCGTGATGTTGGTCGGTTCTTATCACACCGTGTGGCTTCCTTGGAGACAGTTTTATGTCAGAGCCCTTGAGACCATTTTTCTCTAATGTAAGCCGAGAGCCGCTCCTTACTGTAGAATACTTCTTCTGTCAAAATTGATAAATTTTGAAGAGGTTTCAACCTCGTCGTTCTCTCCATCTTAACATTACTTTATGAATCGCTGAATTTGTAGCACTTCAATTTTATAACGCATTTGGACATAATTAGGCATTCTTTCTCGAAAGCAGAAACTGGAGTTCCCTTGAAGATAGGGTTTTTCATAAAGTTCTGCCATTTTTTCCTTTTCGGCGAAAAATGGCAACTAGTTAGCAAATGGATAACATGAGCTGCGATATGTGCGACTAACAACCTTACTATTACGTTGAAGGTCGTGTGAATAACATTTACGTTTGTCTCACTTACTACATAATATTCCGTACTTTTATTAGACATGCATTTATAATATATGACTGGTAAAATGTGCGTGAATTATTCTTTCTTGTGCCAGGGCCTTGTTGCGTCAATTCAAAACGCAGTCACTATTATTAAGTCGTGAGCCATGGGACGCCTGTTGCTGAGGTATTTCTTGATTACAATTCTTTTCAAAGATCTTTCATTAATTTTATTTATGTGACACCTTCGTCCACGGCTGCTGCGTAGGCATCAACACGCGCTTAGTCTAAACCGTTGCACGCAGCTAATTCTCATCCTATGTGAAAAATTAAAAAATAACAAATAAATATTCTGAAAAAAATCAAAATTCCCGTTATTTTCTGAACTCCTCCCCTCTTGTAAATTATTTCCCTGAGAAATTCGGATCACTCTGCCGTCAGCGACGCAAGTGGAGATATCAGCAAAAAATGCGTAAATGCGCGGTTGGTGACAGCACATTCGGAAGCTGACGGGTGACTCCTCCACAGTTATGTTCCGGGCCACACTCCATTTCTGCCACGCCCTCTTGCAATCCACCGTGCATGGGCAAAATGGTGCGCTGAGGGCGCCTTCACTCAATAGCGGATTCCTCCCCATCCACTTGCACTACTGTTCCACCGCACATCGTGGGTCTCGTGAGTGTGGTCTGATGGGTTTGTCCAAGTTCAAAGGAATTCGACGCCGAAGAGAGGCTTTCCGAATAGTTTGGAGGGATTTTGTTTGGTGGACAGCAGAAACGTTCGACCGCAAACCTTTGACTGGGATACTTTTTCGGGGGGGGGGAGGGAAGAATGTGGAGGTGTTTCAGAAGAGGCGGTAGTTGAAAATGTGTATTTTTTTATACTGATTTTTATTCCCACTGCAGGGGGTGGTGGCGTTGCTATGGAGTTGGAGGCGCTCGGAGAGGAGAGAGAGCCTAGCGTTTGATTGTGTGGATTTTTCCAGAATTGGAGGGAGAGGATTCCAAATGAAAACCGGTTTAAAGAGATAAAATAGCAATAAACTATCCATTAGGGAGTACTTACTGTTAGTGTATCCATTAGAGAGTAGTTGTTAGTGTAATTCCTGTACTCATGCGTCAGTGAAACGAATGAATGAGGACAATTCAATAAGAAATAGATAAGGCGCGAAATATATAATTGAAAACGTCCATAAAAAACGGCCGAAATTTGAGCGAATACAGGTATCCGCTATTGGTTTATTTAAAGTTAATGAGAAAATTAATGTGTATTTTAGGAATGCGCATTGCCGTAGTCATTTTTTTATTTTTTCTTGCGCTTTTTGCCAGTGCTTTGTTAGTTAAAACCATGAATCATGGAAAAGGCATCTCGTGATAAAAAAATTGCATAATATTATGCAATGTATAATGGAGAATATATTTATTTGTTGAATAGAGAATTATGGAGGAAGAGAACTTTTATGAAAAAAGTCAATATTGGGAGTACGTTTTGCGATAGTGTTTATAAAATCCTGTACGATTTCAAATAAAATAAGTAGCTATCTAATCGAGTATCAAGCAATTTTGCTTCAACTTTATTATTTTTTGGTTTATTTATCTAAAAATCAAATGTTGAGGACACCACAACCAATTGGGCAGCTTAGATCATCTTCGTGTGAAAAATACTTTTGGCCAGGGGTTATGACCAAATACTCTACTGTGCGCCCGATGGATCGTTCTTTTTTTTTGTATGGGCGGCGGAGGAATGTCTCCTGCCCTCCCTCCCCCATTACGAACCATCAAGGGAGAGAGAGTGACATTTACCACTAATGGACCGCACTGCTTCTCAACGCTGTCGTACATCGCCGCTCTCGTATTCGATCGGTGTCTGATGACTGCGCCGGGCGAGTTTCTTTTGTCCCTCCTCGTCCCATCCGAAGCTTTGGAACCTCTAATTGTGAATTTTGATCGTACCATATCGGAATGCGAGCTTCCTTGATTTTTTTTCTCGCTTTGATGCGGAATCGGATTGGATCCCATGGGATGCGTGACGGAAAAAGAAAATCATCCGAAGGATATGTGAACGACCATTCGTAAATGGGAAGGGGATGGAAGGATGGATAGGGAAAAGTGGATGAAAGTATGACGCACGCCTCGGCATGCGTGATATCATTCATGGAAACCTAGCTGCATGCTGCAAAGACGCCTATCTCAATCGGTTGCAACTTCCTCTTAAAATCCTACCCCAGTATTTCTCATAATACTGAGCAGAGGAATTTTTTTTAGTACGAGACAAAGCAGTTGTTGCTTTTGACCCTCAAAGATAATGCTAACGCAAATATCACGGCTTGAAGACTCCTCAACCCTTCGAAATAATTGTGATCTTGGCTTGTTTCGTAATTTCACCAAAAATGCATATGTATCACTGAAATAATGAAAATACTACGCGAGAAATGAAGAATGACTGGATTTTATGGTAGTCATGAGCATTAGGTTTTAGAGAGGATAAATATGCTCCTCTCTGTTTATAGTGATAACATAAGAGCTAACATGCTCTTTTGTTGCTTGTAGGGTAATTATGTTTTTGCTGTGTTCCTTCAAAAAACAACACCACTGATAATTTTTCATTCAGTAAACTGAAAAAAAATCAAGTTGCTCATATATTTATCTTGTGTCAGTGATAAGTTACGTGGATTTCAAAGCTTACAGTCTTGAACGAGGGAAGTTAGGTAGAATTTATGAAATCGTTTCATGCTAAATGCTTGTTCTTTACCTATAGTCAAGCTCTTTGAACGTTATTTCTTTTACGATGTTTTCTCTAATAATGTTTAATAATGTTGTTTCTGCAGTGCTTTGTATTATTTCTTTATATACTTGTTTGATAAGTGATGGGTTTGGTAGTTTTAAAGGAAATCGAGTTTTCTAATGTCAGTCAGAGGAACAGCGGAAGAGATAATCCAGCCATGTGATTAAATGGCATGTAAACTCTGTTTCTTTCAATGGTTGCCTTGGTACTGCCTGTTTCATAGATATCTGGCTCAGTTGGTTACAAATTCCACTGAAAATCCAACGTCGGAATTTCTCATCACACGGAGCAATGAAAATGTTTTCGGTGCCAGACGAAGCAGTTATTTCTTTCATCCCTCAAAGATTATGCTAACGGAAATAGCGGATTTTCCAACTCTCCGACATAATTGTAAGCTTTGCTTGTTTCTTAATTACACTGAATCAGCAGCAGCCTCTCTCCGCTCCCAGAACTTAAGGAACTCCGTGACCCCATTATTTGTTGCAGAAAATTGAAATCGCGGTTGCGGTAGCAATATGTGCTCTGCTGGAGAATTCAATTCAAGTCTTCTCGGCTGAGGAACGAACGTCGAGGCGTATGCACCACTGCCATCTAGTAGTCGAGCAGTGAGTGTGGAGTGCGCGGAAGGGTGACCCAATGAAAAAGTGTCTTGCCCCTCGAACGATTCCGTCTTGCGGTGGAGCTAGTTACGCTTCGCACGGTGAAATGAGAATTTACTCGGATATTGTTTCACTTTTGGTGGCCTACCGATTGAAACCTCTGTTCTAATGCAATTAAGATCAATCGTGACGGACAAATCGAATCGTGACCAAGTCGAAAGAAATATTTTCCGTAATTAGACAACAAAAGTTTTCACCTTAATGGATGAGATGAGTTCATGTTGATCCGTTATTCAGTGAATTTTAGTTAAAAGTGAATTTTAAGGATTTAATTGATTTTTATTTTTGGGTTTTTGAGGGGGGATTAAAGAAGAGTGCATTTCTTTCAATCGATAGGATTATTTTTCGCTCTCTATGCGTCGTGGTTAGTGGGCATCTCTCTCCAACTGTCGACTAGGATTTAAGAGTATTTAAGAACCACAAATCATAAAAAATCTGTTAGCCATTGCAGAACAAATTTGAGTGAGCAAGGACATAAGATTGATTTCAATGGAGGAAAGGAGAGCCGCTAGTATCCAAGGCAGATCACACGGAAAAAAAGATTTGATTAAAACTATCAAACTGGTGTGATATGGAGTGTTTATGTTAAATATTCTTAAACTTTTATGTGAATTATTAAGCACTTGATTTATTTTACCAAACGCTTTTGATATATTTCATCAAACATTTTGATATTTCATAATTTGGTCAATTGTACGAAAGAGTTTGGTAAAAATTATCAAATTCTACATTGCTATACAAATTTTATTTCATAGAATTTATTAAGTGTTTCGAAATCTATCGAACGGTCTGTCTTTCCTCTTTGGTATACCAATACACATTTGCAGTTGAAAGATTCTTAAACAGGCCTTACATAAAAGATAGTTTGGTAGAAATAATTTTGTTTTCATTATTTGTGATGGCGATAACGTTTTAATTTTGTTTATGTTCATTTTTCTGTTTTTTTTCTGCATTAAATTGCAATACTACCCGTTAGCTGGAGCATCAAAGACATTGATTGAATCGCATATTATCATAGATATTAAAGCTGTAAGGAGATGTTTGTGTATTTCGACACATTAAAACTTTAATTAGAGGTATTCCTGAGGTATAATCATTCGCGATCATGTTTAATAACATGTGATAAAAGTCATCATACTAGACCCAATCCATGCTAAGAATATCACCCAGCACGTTAAAGTCATCTCCATATCGATGTAAAAAACCTGCAAATAAAGTTTTCTTGCGCATCTGCATTAGATATTCATATGGAGTAACTACGTAATGCAATTGTGTGCATCAAGTATTCCTCTTAAGCTTACAAAGGGAATCTGTAGTCACACCTTATTGACATTTCAAACCAAAGGTTGATTATTTGCAATAATAAAATATTAGGGTGTTTGAGTTGAAAATTATTATGACGATTATGACAACCGATTTAGACTAGTTGTCAGAGTCCGTTGCTAACACGCGGGGGACCAACGTTCAATGCTTCATGCAGGCGTATTATTTTTTCAATTTTTTTGTTGCATTTCTTTTGCAGAAACTTAAGTTAAACTCCTAATTTTATGATTTTCAATCAGAATATGGTTTTCTGAATAGAAAATCTTTCACATGAGCACGCTACATCGGTTTTATTATCCTTTCGATTTTGATAGTTTTTATCGAACTGCTGTGGTCATTTCGGTAACAATTCAAATTAGTTTGATAGAATTTATCAAACTGGTTTGGTAATTATTACTGAATTTTTCAATGTGCCATATGAACACAAATTTTTGATAAATTTCATCGATAGTTCTAGCTAAACTTTTTTTCCGTTTGGGAATAATGCAATAGGCCTTCATCACAGAATGAAATTTACACCTCGGCTGTTTCATGCTATTAACTAATTCTCCTCCAAAATCAGCTCGATCTAATAAAAATTGCAGATTTTAAAGGAGGATTAACCGACAAATGGAAAAACATATACTTTTACTTATAAGATGAAGGAAAATTCCTACGTATTTCTATTGCGTTGCTGATTTTGATAAACGAGCACATTTTGTGAAACGAACAGAAGAATTTTGTTGTGGAATAATGGCGAAATAAACCATTATACATTCGGCATGCATAGCCCTCTTTCTCACTCAATCATCATGAACAGAAATTTATTTTAGCCTTCCATGCCGAACTGTGTCAGGAGATAGTAAGCAAAACTCAGATTCGGATTCAGCCTCCAACCAAAACACCATTGAAGATTAGAAAACCAAAAACCCCAATGCCAGAAGACACACCACAACAACCCTGATTTTTGAATTGACTTGTCGAGAGCCGTAACACGATACGATTTGATGAAGGTAAAAAAAACAACCCTCGGCCGATAGAGGAAGGTGTGGAAGGCAGGGGGAAGCCTGCCACTGCGGTGTATGTTACATAGTGAGGGGAGAGAGAGAGGAGTGGAGGGGAGATTGGAGGGGAGGGAGGCGTTACCAAGTGACCAACGTCAACAGGGAAAAAAACAGGGGGAATATTCACGCTTGAAACTGAAGGAAATCGTGCTCCGGGGCGAAGCCCCTAGCGAGACTATCATGCAGCTACAAACGTCGAGGTCTCTTCTGCTATAAGGAATGAGGATTCACATTGAAGGTCATCAAACATTATTTAGCGCTTATTGTCTTTGTCATAGGAATGGGGAGAAAAATTGTTTTTTTTTCAATTGTCTACAGAGCTGATTAATAATAATAATAATGCTATTTAAATTAGAGCTAAACGAGAATATTTATGATTTTCACTTCACTTATTCATTTGCTCTTAAATGATCTCTGTGAAAACTGAGTACTATAGAGCTTATAGTAAACTCACAATTGGCATCGTTATTATAGGCTATAAAAGGAGTTATAGAAGACACCCGTAATCCGAACATAAAATTCTTTTCTTAATTGTCTATAGAGCGTTCCACATTTAGTTGACAGTACGGGCCTTATGGATAACAGTGTTGCCAAGCTTCCGCTCCGCCGGCAGGCATCCTAACAGCGTATGCAACCACACATAATAGAGCGCCAAAATGGCTTAGTTCAAAAAGGAGTTAGGGATCGCACGAAAGACGACGTAAATTAAGGAATTTTTTAGCGTAAATTACAATACCTTTGCTGCAGTATAAAAGGAAAAGTCTTTTGTTATTTCATGTACGTACTTAATCAATGCACAAAATGAATAATGAATAATCTATAATGTAAAAAATAACAATAAATTGAAGGATAATAAAAATTATAGCCTCTCCTGAAAGAGACAAAATTTCTATTCCTTCCATATTATGAAAAATTTTATGGCTCTAGCTAGTATTACATGAAAGGCGATGTTGTATAAGACATCATCAATCTTTAATTTTTCAAAATTTTCCCGTACTTGGTTTATTGTAAATTAAAGATCTCTTTTCAAGCTGACATCTTAAAAGCTAATTTCCTTAATGTTCTCTTTCCTCCACCTTGTGGTAGGGAAGGATTCCAATTTCCTTGAGTAATAAGAGGCATTGCCTACCACTATAATTGATCCTTCGGGTAAGTTTGCAAGAAGTGAATGCTCAAACCATCTCTCGTAACACTCGCCACCCACTTCTTCATGCTCATCCATTGAGTTCTTTTTGTACAGAAACACATGCGATGCTCCTTTTATGAACCCATTTTCCGTTCCTGCGTGTATAATTGCAAATCGTCCTCCTCGGGAAGTGGGGGCCAAGCCCAGTACTTAGTCCAACAAGGAAAGCTTGACGCGGATTTTCTAATTGTTTGTTTCGCAAACTAATGTTCACTATTTGTCCAACATTAATCCAACTTTCGCCTGTAAATACACTCTACCTGTGTTCGCGACGATATTTTTTTAGCTACCTTAGATAATTAATTGTGCCACCAACTAATGATATCATCCCTTTCGATAAGGATGGTTCTTTTCCCCCTGCGTTCGTACACGAAGCCTATGTCCAAAAGAACACGATATTGTGTTGTCCTTTTGTAATCTGGGAGAATACTATCCATATTTACCGAGTTTAAGATGGATTTTAAAGTCGGAGGAATAACTTTCACGAAGGATTCATGTACCTTCCTTCTAATTCCCGATCTCACCAAACCGTCGAAAATCACTGCCCTCGAATTTTTGTAAGGCTGTCTAATTTATTTAGTTTTTGAAGGAGTTACCAATGGACCACGGGAGCTTTCCTTTCTCACTCTGTAAATAGTGAACTTCTAGCACCTAGTAGCCTTCGAAGTCTCTCGGCAGGCCTCACTAATGCTGAGACATTTCCTTATGTACGAGAAGACTTTGAGCACCAACTGTCTTTCGCGGCTTATGAGCTTCTCACATTTTCTCCTCTTCTTTGTATCGGACATATTGATTGGGCGTGTTACAGCAAAGATAAGTGTAAAACACACTTCACAATTCTCAAGTTCAATACACCACACAACACTTGTTCACTCCAAAAAAATGCAATGACCAACTGAACGCCTTCGTAATTTCTTCCCTCGGCCCCCTCGGCCTGGGTCGCTTTTGGGGCAGGTTTTATGGTACTCTATGAAAGGAACTCAGAAAAAAACCCAAGCCCCCTTTTGTAAATGCGTGCACTGGATGGGGTAGTGTTTGGTACAAATTAAGAGATATTCTTTTTCTTGGTTTCCCCGATGGGACCCAAACACCCAAGGCGTAAGAGTCTTACTTCCAAGCCGCTTGCTTACTTTCGTGTATCAATGTATTCAGATAAAAACACTGCTGTTACGACGTATGAGTAGGTATTCTCTGTTTAGGATATCAAACGAATACATAAATACATACATTTCACCGTATGCATTGACAAAAAAACTCCTTTTCCGCCCGAGAATTTTTCCTCTGCGCGCAAGAGAAAGCAAGAAGCCCGGCCCAGCGGCACCGTAATATTTTTTCTTAAGATAAAAACCTTGTAACTCGCTTCAGAATCGATGTAAGTTAATGATTTTTTCACCAAAAATAGCCTTGTAGTTTTCTTCACATTTGATACGCAGCATATAGGGACCTACGACGTAAGAAACGTAAGTTAGTAAGCGACTACTTTTTACCTTGCAAAAATCAAAATTTTCTTGTCCTAAAGTGTGTTACGTCGGCATAACAACATTAAAACTCAATATTTGTACAATTGGTGAAGACGTTCAAGCAGAAAATAGTGTGAAAAATATTTTGCACAAAATTCAATTCAATACAGACAACGGTCAGGCAGAAAGTGTGAGAAGAAGATAAAGTAAAAAAGTACACGTTTCTGACGGAAATTTACGGAAATGTTTTTTATAGCTTTTGTTATAATTTTTATCGAAAAACTAATGGCACCAATGAATGCAGCACCTTTTTCTACATGAGAATAAAATTTTTAATCAGTGCATAACGCAACTTTAATTTTCGTGTTGTTATTGACAACACCGCGCTCCTGGCCTTATGGAGATTAACATGGGAAACGATTCTCCATAAGAGCCCATACTGTCAACTAAATGTGGAACGCTCTATACACGTGAATCGCTTCTCATCTCATAATTGCTTAAAATTGGATTTTTTTTATTGCTACTGCCACGCAAGTTCGTATGGAACTTCGAGTAATAAGTAACAGAATATTAAAAATAGGTACTTGTAGTTTCAGGCGATGTGAGGTGGAACCGATCCATTAAAAATACAAGTAGTATTGCTAAGTCCGCTTATATTTATTTACAGTCATTAGGCATTTCGACGTTTTCAGGTGATTTTCAAGTGAACTCGTGAAAGCGAAAAAATGGGTTGTGCCAGTAAAAAAAGATTAGTGGAACTCGAGAGATTTCTTTCAATTAAAAATGCAGATGCTTAGAAATTGTCAGCTGCTAGACTGCCATCCTTACTATCAAAAAGCGAACGGCTTTACTTTCTCAAGTTGAATTTAAATTCAAATACCGCTGAGAGTATCTAATACTTTTGGCTATTGAAAAAATATGTTTTGAACCCATGTTTTTATGTATCCCGCCAAAATGTATTAAGTTTTGTAATGCTACATTTTAATTAATGCTTTAATTAATTTTAGCCAGCAATTTAATAAGTAATTAAGTATATTAAATTTTATTCGATCGAAGTAACAATACTTTATACGCATATTGAATGCTATCCTCCTTCGTATGAAGCGGCGTTAAAATATGAATATTTTCCCTAAACAGAATGACTGACGCTGTACCCCAATGTCAGCTCTTCACACGAAACGATTCTCTAAATTTATTTTACCAATTATTACTATTTATGGATTTTAAGCGATTTGAAGAGGGGTAGGAGAGTTGGAGACAGGACTGGTGAGAAAGCCATAGTAGGCTGTTGAGGAAAGGGCGAATGTAATTAGGGGACCATTAGGGCCATATCAGAAGGGATGGTGGAGTGAAGTTGTTGATGGGCCCTTTCAATTCTCTCCGTGAACGATTGACGCCACCACTTGCTGAAGAAAAGAATTGGAAGAAGGGTTGGACCTCCCTAACGACCACCATTGTCGCCCCGAGATGGAGAGGTTGGCTCTGCATTTTTCGGCCGCGTGTCAAGGCCTGTTTTCACGGTACATTAACACGTGCGGGTCAATGTCTACATGTATGAACGCGAGAATGAACGCCAAAATACACCGTGTAACCACCAAACTTGTACGAATGCATGCATAAAAAATAGAACCTATTCTAATTTGGTTCATGCATTCGTACATGTTCAGTTCCGGTCCACCAAAATCATTCACTTAAACATACATTAACTTGAACGTGTTAATGTACCGTGTAACCAGGCCTTAAATGTCCGTGACTGACGTAGAATTGAATGCAAAATCCCGCACCAAGTCGACCTTGTCCAGGGATGCCGACTTACAAAAAATATTGGGGGGGGGTCCAAACCGGGGATCTTACCCTGGGAAATTTTAAAAGTAGTGAGTTTTAAGTTTTTTTAAAGCATTTTAGAAGAGTCATATGATCAACATTAGAACCCTAATAACTCGAATCTCGATATCTGGAAACTTATGGGAAAATCGACAAGCCGGACACATTTTTTCCTCACGCCCATAATGAATTTTTGAGGGGGCTCCGGCCCCCTCGGGCCCCATGGAGTCGGCGCCGCTGGCCTTGTCCCTTCTTCGACCAACATCTGGTCGTGTATTTATTAAGGAATTGGCAGTTGAACCTCAAAATTATCTTAATTATTACGACTCAGAGTCGAATAATTTCAACTCCCGAAATCGTATTTATTGTAAAATTTTTAGATCCTGATACCGAGCAATACACAGTAAAGAATTGTGCTATCGACCACTGAATGTGTTCCCAACTGCTGTTGACGTAAATGGATTTGCCGAAGACGCCAACCGTGTTCTCTGAGTCACGCTGAAACACCACTGTTATTAATTGCTTACTAAATCCAGCACGTAGCTTTAGAGTCTCTTGTTCCCAGCACAATTCGCGCAAAAGCGGTGTAACCCCTATTCGTTCGCAGAAGTTTTTGACGACTCGCGCCACTTTCCTTGGTATTTTAATCATTCCCTAAGGGGGTGTGGCGTTGCATCTCCCTAAAAGAAGAACAGCTACTAGTTGAGTAAGAGAGACTCCAAGGCTACAAACCAGCCTTCCCCCGTGGGGGCATTTTGCGAATGAGCGGCGGAAACTTTTCCAATAAAAAAATCCCCCGAGTGGTTATTCTGCTCCCTTCGTGGGCCATGTTTTTCCTTCAATTTCATCCTCCACTTCCACGCTTTGCGCTCAACCGCTTTCCCAACCTCTCCACGCAGGCTTTTGGGGTGGTGGTGGTAATTTTCAGCAAAAGGACCAACTACCTTTATGGGCTGATAATGAGGTTGGAAAATGTGTTACCCTAATAAAATACATTATTTTCTCACTTTTGGATGAGTGCGTAAAAAAATCTCCGGTGGACAAAACAGTTACATTTTAATATAGTTTCCACGGAAGATATCGTTGATATATTATATATTATGTTAAATTAATCTTCGAAATTCAACGAGAGACCTATCATTAAGAAGAGAGCATTATTTATTACGCGATGCTCTAGTATTAGGATATCTACCCCGGAAAAGGTTTTCGTAAGCGCGCCAACCAACCCAATGTGGAAAAGAAATTGAATGATTGACGCTGTAGGGAACTTGAAGAGGCTACCATCTTCATCATTTTATCTACACTGATGCGATAATCAAGGTAAAAAAGTAAAATTCGAATTTAAAGTTAAACTTAGCATTAAATATCCTAAAAATGATTGAGTATTTTCACGGGGACGTATTGTAACCACACACCAGTTACTGAAATATATTTGATGAATATTTCTTGCGCATATAAATAGTCTACCGTGATTCCCAGGAATCAGGAATACATAATTATAAGCAGGGGCTGACCATCTGGATGTGAAATGCCAAATTTTGAATGTGACTCAATACCATGACGAAAGCCGTCACTGCAAGTCATCACGAATAGGGTGGTTTCCTATTATTTTTTATTGCCTAAATCGAAAGATTACTGCTCCTGGAGTACGTATTTCACGCTTTTAGATTTTTATATGACGATATCTATTTTTCGCGATTAAATGAAAAGTGAACATTTTCAAGCGCGCGAAAACCCGACGGGTAAGTATGAATGCCGGGAAAAAGTCCGCGTGACGTCGTTCTGCTTCCCGCTGCCGCAAGTGAGGTGACCTAGGGGCGAGGCTCTGAGCGCTGATACGACGCAGGATGCTTGCAGGTAGCTAAGTACCATGCTAGCTGGTAGGGCTTGGCTTAAATAAGGATTATTAATAACTTATCAAACAAAGAAAACTTTCCGACCTTGGGCAGTTTTAATAGGTGATTATTAAGACATGTTTCCCTGAGCTCTGTGCCTCATGCATGCATTGGTAACCTCAGACGATGTAAAACTCATATCCTCTCGTGTAGAAACTAGGTCCCTGTGACGTCACGTGGAGTGGCATCGTATGGTCGCCAATCTGGCCTTTTTCAAATGCGGTTAAAATTGACCAATAACATTCGTTCAAACTGGGATTTCTGAAACCAAATAATTAGTACATTATGAATACAGTAATGGTGGGTAACGAATCGCAAATAATGCCTTTCGTTTTCTATGATGAAGGAAACTACCCTATTCCTCTTTCATTATCAACAGCCGAGCCGGCAAGTGCAAGTGTGTCCTATGACTCGTAGAAGGTTTGATAAAGGGGTTCAAAGTAAGGTTACCAGGTCAGAAACGAGAACGCCTCCGGTCAGAGGTCACAGCAGCACACTTCTGCTAAGAAAGGGTCGTATACACCCTTAAAATTCATAGCGACATTTTGGAAAGTGGGTTGGGTTTATAAAGAGGACAGCGATCGGTTGAGTGACACATGCAGTGACCATGTGGTCCTCCACCGCCTAATTTCTGTCATGGGTCAAGTCTGACCGACTCAAATCGCAAAAATTGCCGTGGAGTGCATTCAACATTTTCCAAAGCTGAGGATGAATTTATGCAGTCGTTACGAGGCAAACGAGCCATGAAAGAATATAGTTATGTGCGCATATTTTTATGGTAAAGAGACAAACTAAAGATGATAAAATCTATAGTTCGGCCCTGGTGATCTGCTAGGTCAGGGGCCCCATAGGGGATAACCGCCCGCTTACCTTGGCTAATTCATCCCTACGCGGGAGGATAATTATCTTTTGGAAGAAGGACTGGCTGAAATGAAAGAGAGGCTCTTTTTTCGATTGAGTTTTGCAATCTTTCGCGACCAAAGTTATAGAGAAACTAACTTCCGGGGTCCTTTGAATTCCATCAAAGGGCCTCTGTTCATTTAGATTCTATCGCCAGAAGTCGCTCCGAGGATTTTGGTGTCGTCGTGTTATCGTGGATCTGTAAGGGATTTCCGTCTCGGATTGAAAGAGAGAGATAGTGTATACACCTGAGAGTTGTTTTTATTAATCCAATGGCCACAACTCCCCCTCTTCGTGGTCCACCACGCTCGTCGTGGTTATAAATTAATTATTTTCTTCCTTATTTAGACTGCAATCAATTCCACAGAAGCGACCTCTCTTGAAGGCCTTTTATTGCCTGCTGAGTATATCCGGCGATTGAAAATAAAGTCCTGGTCTGTTAAGACCACTAAAAAAAAGAAATACATCCTACATAAAACAATTTCGAGGTATACGTGATCTCAAATATTTGAAACAAGTTCCACTTTAACATAAAAATAGCTTCAAATTTTCATTAAGAAAAATAGAATAAAATAATAGATTTCACGTCTTTTTCAATAGTTATAAATTATAATGTGCCTGATTATTAAGAAAATATTTTTTTTGTTTATTTCTGTGACTAACTTTATATTTGCTAAATCCGTGATAAATGAAGCTTTTACGGAACGTGTAGTGCTACTATTACATCCCCTTCCCAACATTATGCCAGTCTAGTCTTCTATTCCTATGACATAAACGCCAATGATCACACTAGGAGTCAGAAGTGGATATCATGAAGCATATGAGAAGTGAAAGTTTCCGTTTCCAAATTGCACCCATCAATGCATTATCCAAATATTCTCTTTTCGTAAAGGCGAGGTAGTTCTAGTTTCGTCATTTTTATCTAATTTTGGTAATTATTTAGGTAATTAGGTAATTTAGGTAATATATGGTAATAGTATTACGCGGCGAGCATAGATTCTTTGGACTACTTCGCTTACCTTTAACTTTGTTATTTCGTATTCTTGGTTTATCTCTCTCGTTAGTCTCTAACAGTTAATTAGTATTAAAATACTTTTTTTTAAATGACTTCTTTTCCTTTTTTCAATTTTCACTTCTGTTGCTGTTCTCTAATAGTTATAGACGGCCTTAATCCTTTCATTCTTAAGTTAATGACGTTACGAACTCATTCCGAGTGGATTCTCTACTGCTCCTTATCCTATTGCGTGGACCTCTCGTAGTAAATATTTATGCAGACTCTCTCAAGTGATTCCTTACCTCTTAAAACAGAAGATTTTCCATTGCGAGTGAATGAAATAGAGATCTTATGACGTCATCACCTCATGAGAAGTGGGTTGAAGTAATAACTTTTATTTTTAAACTTCTGGGGGATTGGCCAAGAGAGGAAGGTTTTTAGTCGAAATTTACTTTCTCCTACATACCGATTTAATAAAAAATTAATAGCTATTTTGGGTCTGACTAAGCGACTTTAAACTGTCGGAAGTAGAACACAGCAAGGGAGTGAGCATAATTCACAGTGTCCGGCGATATCTGGTGGAAATGTTTTATATCAATGAGAATAAAATTAAATGGTAAACTTCCACACAATTTTATTTACAAAGTACCGACCCGGTTTCGACACTTAGTGTCATTATCAAGGATTGTCAAGGGAGAGAGTATCGGAGGAGCAGTGCGGGTGTGATTCCCTCTGTCCATGAAATGCGAGATGGTGGGATTACCTCAAAAAATCACCCCCTGTCTCTCTGTCTGTCCTCTGCTTCGAATTTCCAGGCAAGGCCCCTTTGTGGTGTATAGGCAGATCTAAGGGGGGGGGTCACGTGCCCCCCCAGACCCTCAGAAATATGCGAGATTTTTAATACGGTCCCATTATCATTCGTCCGTTTTGTATTACGAGGTATCCTTCTCCCCCCCAGAACAAAATCCTGGATACGGCCTTCCTTGTGCCCCCTCCCCCCAGAAAGAAATCCTGGATCCGCCCCTGTTGTGGTGTGCATTTCGCGGGCGATGGGCGGATGTGGAATCAGCGCTTAAATCTCTAACTGAAAGTTCCATCTCCCCTTCGGCCCCTCTCGTGCACTCCCGGGAGTGAATGGAGTGACGTCAGATCGTAATCACAAGCGATCTTTAAGTATCCATTCTTCCACTACTTAAATTAATCCCTCTCGATCGGTCACATTGGGTGTTCTTGTGGAAACTTTGAAAATGACTTAGTTTGTCGGGACCTGAGTCGGTGAGTAAAACCTTTCCTGTGGTTATTTTGCAGGGTTCCGCCAAATATTTCCTTCTACTCTTTAAGTTGAACCTCACCGTTTGTCCTTGCGCTAACTATTAAAATTTGAATGCTAGAAAATACTGTGTGAAAATTGTTGAATTATATGAAAAGATCAGGGCATGCATCATGTTTGAGGGGGCGCCCTAGCGTTTAAATTTTCCAATGCCGCAGCGTCGGGACATGGAGACCAAAGCCGAAGCTCCTCGAGGGAGAGAAAGGGAGGGGGGAAAGGCAACTCCCCTCCCAACTTCAACCGAGAAGACTCCGAGGAGAAAAATGATAAATTTGATACGGGTCGCTGGAACAGAGGTCGCAGTCGGAGTTGATATGTGACACTTAAATTGCGGCGAGCCAATTAAAAATAGTAGAAGCCAACCCATGGGGGCCGTGTTCTTCTCTCATGAGCTGAAAAAATAGGCATGTGAATGCGAAGGTCCTTTTGAGTTTACACCTTTTCCGAAGTTGGTGACGATGTTGTATTCATTATGTAAGCAGGTATTATATCCAAATCGCGTCGCCGACTTTGGTGGCGGCTGGGTAAAGTGCTCGCCTGCCAAACAAGAAATCGCGGGTTCGAGTCCTGCCTGGGTAGGCTTCCCCCTATCTAAGCCTTAGTTTTTCGTATAATTAATTGTTAAATTTGTTGAATACCCAATATAAAATGGCTCAATTTGAGCTGTAGTGGTTTGGGAATAAAACAAAATTAAAAAAATAAAATTTCGGTATTGAATTATGGTTTATGATGTTATTGTGACGGAATGTAGATTATTTTTACATCTTGAAGATATCATCGCGCGCAGTATTCGAAACGAGAGGGAAAAACGGGTGGGAAACGTAAAATGGAGAGGTTTCTTATATCATATATACTTACGCGAAATCCGGGTTCGGGTTTATCCGGGTCGAAAAACTCAACATTCACAATGGGCCCTACAAGCGCATTTAGGCGCCTCAGGCACGGCCATCCGACGTCGCACGAACCTGAAACTTTTTTCTAATTTTTTTTTCTCACAATTTCGCACATTTTTAGACCACGAAATTTTAAATCGGATCATTTTGAAAAATTTTGCGCCGACCTAAGAGGACATGCCTTCCTTCTTCCTCTGTTGCTGCACAGTTGGAAAGGAAACACGGTACACCCGCATTGTCTGCAGTAATACTATTAAGATTCAAGATGAACAGAAATAGAGAACGTCGCGAGATTTCTCCCATCGCATTTCCCGCATTGACTTTGTAGCCACCAGTGGCGCCGACTCCATGGGGTATAAGGGGGCCCGAGCCCCCTCAAAAATTCGTTTCGGGTGTGAGGAAATAATGTGTCAGGCTTGCTGATTTTCCCCGGAGTATCCAGATATTGAGATTCGAGTTATCAGGGTTCTGATGTTGATCTTATGACTCTTCTAAAATGCTTAAAAAACTTAAAACTCACTAATTGAAAAATTTCCCGGGGTAAGATCCCCGGATTTTTTAAGTAATATTTTTTGCAAGTCGCTCCCTGCGTAGCGTCTGCGTCCCTGGTAGCCACTCGATCTAACCAACGGCCCTTAAATAGTTTCCTTGACTACGCTCTTCATCTCATCCTCCGCTTCCCGCCCTTCAACACAATCACCGCACCGAAGGCGCAGATCCAATTTATGTGTCATTTCACATTATTGCGACTCGTTACTGAGAGATAACAGCCCATACATGTCCAAGTTTTTTTTATAAATACGCGCGATCCCATATTTCTTCGAAAATCTTTGAATTTAAGTGGGTGGAGATTATTTTCTATTTCACATTTGTGGCCATAGTGCCCCCCATGCATGTTCAATCGTTATGGATTTCCAATCATCTGAGCTAAATATTAAACCCACACAACTTGAAACAAAATCTCCATAATCTGGGAAGATATTCGCATTCTTAAACATTTTAAACCAAACGATGCTCTTCCTAAATTCATCTGTTTATTTCTTGTAAAGTTATGGCCATTGGATACTACTTTTTTGTTTTAATAGCTTGCTGGTTATTTATATCGGAGAGTTAGGATTGCTTTTCATTCTTGTTGATTTCTATAAATTTAACAGATATGTTTGGTTTATAAAACGAGTTAAATATCTGGGAACCGAGATGCATTAATAATGTTGGCTCCCCACGAGTCGTCAGAGCGGTCAAGAAAACAAACGGGAGACGGCAGCCACAAACCAAGGTCAAATTTCTCGTTAAGTGACGATCAATGTGCGCGCATGCAAGGGGAAGTAATGGTTTGATGGATGTCTTTATGATGTTGATGATGGAAGATGGATTTGCGTGACTGTTGAGGAAAACGATTGAAATTAAGTCATCCGCCGGGAAGTGGAGAAAATTCTGCCTTTTAAACTCTATTCCGTGTGAGATAACGTGGAAAGGGGCAATAGCCTGGTTCGCCGATTCTTTTTTATAGTTTACTAACTTGAATACCCGTTCTTTTCCTACGGGGAATGAAAAAAAGTATCTCATATTTCATCTTAAATAAACAAATCCCTTCTTATTTAAAAAGGAATGACACTAAACCATACCGTTCAACTAAGGAAGATCGGATAAATTTATTTTTCAAATCCATCTATCTCAACGAAAAAAGGAGTGGAAATTATCAAATATAAGGCCTTAAAAATTTTAGGTCTCTAGGTGAACCCCTGGATCTCGTTCATGCACCGTTCAGGGGGGAGTTGCCTAAATCATACCGCTTCCCAAATCGTACCACCGTAAAAGAAGTGTCTCTTTTGCTATTTCTTTCGTATTTTTACAAGGATATTGAAAACAAATAAGTTTTAATTACAAAGATTTAGCTACATATCATATTATTGAAGGCTATTGTGTTTCATTAAGTATTTCATCAAAAAGTAAGTTAATAACAGCGTGGTATGATCACGTGTTTAGGCAGTGGAAATGATTTCATATAAAATGGCGGTCGCTCCCAAATCGCACAAAGTCTATCTACACCTGTGCGATATAAGAAGTCTAAAAAAAGCTGCCGTGAAAATACGATTCTTAGGCATAAACACTTCTAAAAAAGACTTGTTGATTTTGTTTCAATTATTGCAGATTTTTTATCAAGCAAAAAAGCTACATCTGTTATTAATGTCAAAGATATGACTTAAGTATTTAACTTTTTTCGTTCCTTACATTAAGGGCATTTCAACGCACATGTTTGCTCTGTTAAGGGATCTAAAAAATAACCTTAAATAACTTGCGTTTCTGCCTCTCATTATCGTTGAAACATCATTTCCTAATTTTGGCCTCCAATGGTGCTATTTGGGAAACGGGTTGCCTAAATCGCGCCATTTGCAGAGGTTTAAAATTGAATTTTTATACATGTGTTCAAGTTGGAATTTAGTGTCCCCAAAAAATTTCGAGAGAAATGGACATTCCTCCTCGTATTCAGCAGCATTAAAAACTAATATTGAGTCACATATTTTTGAGCTAATTCGTTTTTTTCAAAAATTGGTGCGATTTAGGCAACCTTCCCCTATTGGAGAGAGTGAGAAATCAACGAATTTAATGCATCATGGTCATTTTCCTTAGGTTTAGTCAAATGTACCACGTTCCAGGGCAAAACTTCCGTGCATTTTGATGCATTTGCCACAAAATACCAATTTTGAGGGCGCATCCGCGAAGAAATAATGCAACGCCAGCATAGCGTAGCGGTTATAGGACCAGCAGTTCGCTCGCGTCCCCTCCCCGTTCATCTACTACATGCTCCCAGGCGCAATAGTGTATAATTGTTTTATAAGTAATAATAATAGAAACAGTAATAATAGTGAAAAAAAATAAAAAATAATATAATTTACATATAAACTATGAACCACACTGTTTAAAGCTGTAATTAGATCTTGGAACAGATGAAAATTTTTTTAAGTAACAGAAAGTTAAGCATTTTTCAGCTTTACTCATATCTGAAAATATTCATATAAATCTGAAGCTCAGCGTCGTAGAATTTTCCAAAGCGTTGGCAAGGAAACGATTGAGTCCACAGGCATGATATATACCCACTGGCAGCGAGATGAGGATTTCGAATGAATGCAATTTCGAATACTCATGATAGATTTTCAAAAACTTTTCGTGCGAAGAAGTTTTAAGTGGGAAATAACTTTATATAAGGATCATTCGTTTCATTCGTTTTATCAGCTCATCAATTTCAAATTCTCATTTCCACCATATCCCCTGCGTTCATTTTCTCTGCCTTCCTCTGGAATTTAATCTATACAGATCTCCCTAGAAGTTAGGAAAGAATAATGCAGCATATATATATGCCAAGAAAGATCATCCCAAAATTGAACGGCATTATAACTTTTAATAAAATTCTGCGCAATGAGATATCCAACGGCGCCTCAAAATTTATAGATTCAATAGAATCAATCATACATGTATCAAAGGTGGATGTTATTATGGATATAATTCTGTTATTTATTCACAGCGATAGACAATTTGTATCATAAACGATCGTAGGGATCAAATGCAAAAGAAATCATTTGAGTTGATATTTTATTAATAGATGGGGATTTGCGCCAAACCAGAAAATGTTCCTGAAGTGGCATAAAATATTAGTGCGATTTCTTATGACAGAAGACACTGCTTACAGAGAAAGCTTACTGCTTTACTTCATTTACATATGATTGGCATTAAAAAATTAAACCGCCCGCATTGATTTCGATTTGTAACGTGTAAGTGATTAATGTTACTGTGGAATTTTATAAGATTATGCGTGGATTTTTGTGAAAAAGTCGCTAAAAATAGTGAAAAAGAAGTATGCGGTGTGAACCATTATGACAAAATGCAGTCGTTTCGATACGCCAATGTTATACACGAAAATTTAACTGGAGGAAAACACCTTTCTATCACAATGAGTCTGATTTTGATCTCGATTTTGGATCCAGGATCGAACCTCGTTCAAGGAAAAATATTTTCCTTCCATAATTTTGGCTGATAACGTGCGTTCACTAGCTAGTGACTTTTTTAGGTGAAGATGTTAGGAAAGGTACTCTGCGGTTGCCTACTACTTCCATCTTAAATTTCATCACTCTCCCTCCGTATATTGCAGGATGCAATCTTTTTGTATGTAAGAAATAGGCCGTTTTGGCAAAGAGTTAGTGAATTTGACAAATATCAAAACGTTAGCGTCTCTTTTAAAGAAGTGAAACGACACTATTATAGACTAAATGTGGCAAGAGAGGGATGAACGGTCTTTTAAAACCGTATGTATGGATAGGATTTTTGGGAGAGGGGTCTTGTAAAATTTATGGTATTCGAGAAACATTATTTGGGGGCTCATTGGCAGGGAACACGCTTAGGATCATATCTGCTAAGTATTTTCAGGGGTGGTTTTACCCTTTGACACTCCTACCCCAGGCTCGCTGCGGCCTTGCCTTAACCTGACCCCACCATCTTATGCTTTCTTTCCAAGGAAATTATCATTCAAATTGATTTTAAAACCTCAAACGCGATTCAGTTGGGTAAAATATTATGGGATTGAACTGAGTTTTTCTGTGATTTGTTCTCTTATGAAACTAAGCAACATAAATTCATCCGCAACGGAAACTCAAAGTTTTTTACCACTGATTAATCAAGTTCCCTATTAAGGGATTTTGAGCGAGCTTAAATATTTTTTATGACTCAGTTTAGAGAAGATGCAATGTTGAATTATTGCGTGAAATCAATTTCATATCTGTTTAGTAAAAGTTGTTTAAAGTTTAGTTAAAGTTATCAGTCTAAAATTAGGTTGAAAATCTTCCAATATTTATCAATGAATTAAAGGAAAGGTGATTTCAGGCAGAAAAGTGACCTTGCCCTGCGATGGATGAAAATGGGCATCAAATAAAAGTTACATCGTGTGAAAGCTGATTTGCGTATTGAATTAATTGCCGCGTTAATAATTTACCGTGTAGGAAAACTCAATAAATGGGCATTGAATTTCGCTGTCTAAATATATCTCTCTCGTGCCATAAACCCCATCGTGCACTTCGGCTCACCACGCTGTGTGTATTTGAAAAACCTTTGAACATTGTATTCATTGCGTCTGTTCCCTCTGTGTCAACATTAAAGTGGCCTTGAGACCTATCTTTTAATTTGTATGCTGAATCTCTGACGTGGTTGGGTTTGAATTTTGTCCCTATTTTACTCTATTTTGTAATTATAGACGTCCTTGGGTTTATTTAATCCCATACCGTTATCCTTTTCAATCATCAGAGTATTTACATAGTTTATTGATGACCATAAACACAAAGATCTTATTATTTCCAAAGGAGTTAGCATATACCCTTATGATGAAATTTTCCCATTAAAAATCATTTGACTTTGCCGGGACACGGACTTACACGAATCTCTTACTGGATTTTGACCGATGAACCCAATCTGAGGTTTGCCTTGGAAGATGTTGTCTAGGTAGTGTAACATACCTGACTGGCAATGGGGTGATCCGGGTCCGACTACCAGCTACGTCAAATGGTATTTTCATGGCATCCTTGCGTGTGACTAAGTACAGAGTTGCTTGCTCTTGCAGTGTTTCGGGGACTAAGGGTACTTACTTTTGGGTCGAACTCTTCAGTTCACCAAAATTCATCATGTGTTATTAAATTTTTTGCTGCATTAGATTATATTTAAGCCAAAACCGTGGCAACTAAGTAAATATTTTGTTGCTAAACCGTATGTAAAATTATTAACTTCTGTAAGTATATAAAATACAATGTTATGAAGTATTTATTTTAATCAATATTTCGAAAATACGAAGAAACCTTAGTACTGATTCCATCATGGTTAATGTATCGGCAGTAGGGAAGACCGGGGCATTTTGACAATAGGGGAAGGTTGACCCATTCCATTCAGTTCGCTGAATATGCGCTTGAGTGCGCTGTGAATGAAAGAGAAGTTTGGTAGCACTGCCCTCCCCTCCAACTGAAGTATCACAAATTTTCAAGCGTAGTTGGTGACGTGACATCCAATTATCCGTTTAGGTTACGTTAAAGTAAATTTTGAGCGGTTTTTAAGATGATTTTCTATTCACTAGTGTGGGGCAGTATCGCGGTAGGCCCAAGTAAATTTTTTTATCATGTGTGTTAAAATTTCTATTGAGTTCAGGTTTAAGATTCTATTACTTTACTTTTCAGTGTGAAGAGATTCTATTAGTATCTACTGTATCATAGTATTCGCTAGTGCAATGAGAATAAAAGGATTTGTACTCTAAAATATTGGCGATGGAGCAGGTTGGCTCTTAAGGATAACTTGCCTTGTACATATTATTTTTGTAATTAATTGGTTTTTAAATATTATTAGCCGAAAAGCAGACTCTCTCCCCAATATATAATGGTTTTCTTCCCATCAATCCATTCCCACTCACAAATTCATTACATGCCCATATTGTTTTGTGGGTCGACTTACCCCAAGTACGGGACATATTGGACGGAGTAAGAATGATTTTTAAAACATGATAATAATTCTTAAAATAATGTGCGCACTTTTCAGGGAAAATACTTGATGATTTATAAATGATTTAGGAAAATTAATCCACAATGGGAAAATAAAACTTTATACCTATCGAATGAAAAATTGTGGGCTAACATGCCCTTACCCTTCACGGAAAAGTGTTGCAAGTTGGTGGAAGAGACTAGGAAACTATACTATAATGGAAAGCAACAAAATACTATGAGAATTTATCATCCGGAGGAATGTGTCTTTTTTTCATCCGGATCTTTTAAGGAGGGTCGCTGTGATTCAGCACAATGGGACGTACTGGGATTACTTCAGAATTGACCTTTGACCCAGTGGATTGAAACGCGCTGTCCCTAGAGTGAGAAATGAATGTAAGGGGGTTGGAGAATAGGTCAGGGAGCGTGGGGGGTGAGGAGAAAGTGGCGGTCGATCCCTGGGAGAGACGAATGCGATGAAAACTATAGCCACCCTCGATTCAATCCAACCCTCTAAGCGTGATGACTGCGTTTTTATACATTCGGCTGAAAAACAGTTCAATTCAATTTATTCAGTCACCATCAGCATATGAATTATGCATGGCTTTGTCAATATATTACATGTTTTACACTTCTTATAAATAAATAAAAACATTATGCATAATATCAAAACAATATGAAAAATACAATGCACACAATTTACAATTTTTTTGGATAAACAAATTTCAATTATACATTTAAATTAGTTTACATTAGAAAATCATCTACACTATAGAATAATTTACATGAAAGTAGTTTTTTCACAGCACACTTGAATTTAAAGGAACTTTTGACATTTTTAATATAGGTAGGCAATTTATTGTACATAAGTATTCCCTGATGATCTATCCCTTAAATCGTTTTATTTACTCTGTGCTGACTTACATGGAATGCATTTTGGCTTCTTGTATTATGACTATGAAGGTCACAATTTTTTATAAACATGTCTTGATTTTTGTTAATAAGAGACACTGTTTCAAGAATGTATATGCAGGGAAGAGGTAAAATTTCTAGTTCAAATTAATAAAACTAAAACTCTTAATATCCATAAAATACAGACGTGAAGAAAAATCAGACATTTTAGTGTAAAAAGGAGAAGTATTTAGAGAAGCAGTATTTCTCGTCCCATCCTATTTTAATCAACAGCATTTTATTTGCAACTCTTGCGTTTATAGATCCAAAGTGATTATCATTTTCACTTAATTAATAAGATACCATCTACGGCCAATAGGTTTAGCGGCCGACCTCTGGTAGATGATATCATTTTTCTGGGGGGCGGACTGAATGAGGCCTCCTATATATTGTCCCCCTGGATTCACCACCGTGGACTAGCCTTGTATTCGCTCCATCGCCTTCACTTGTCAGTGGGCCACTGCTCTAGCTCACTTTCATGCGCAGTTCATGTCGATTGCTGAATTAAAAATTATTCTGTCGTTTGCCTGTCCATTTGTACTCTCCCGCTGAGATTTCTTGCCCCTAAAGTGATAAATTACTTTCAAATCATCCCTACTTTCTTAAATTCCTTCACATGTGCAGTGGAGGTGGGGATCGTGGCGGTCAATCCCCCTTCATCCCCTCCCCTATTCTCTCTATTTCTCTCCATTGATCTGAATGACCGGGAGGTGGCGCATCTCGGAGCGTTTATGCGAAACTGTCTCCCTTTCACTCATCAAGTATTTGAATTTCCCCATCTGACTCCCATTTCCTCGAGGCGATAGACTTCTGCACGCGGTAAACACACCAATTTCGACCGCGTTTCACCCCGAGAGGGTACACACGTGGACTTTAAAGGTCTTTGAAAGAGTACTGGGACCGGTGAAAAACTGAGATAGGGTTGGTCTTGAGGCGAAGGTCCTGGCTTCACACTTCAGGGGCCCAGTGGTCACCCGACGGTCCTGGCGGCAACGTGCCCCAACAGACAGATCCCTTCCTAAAAAATTAAGGGGATACACAAAGATGAACATGTTTTCATGATAAACAAACTAAGTAAACAAAGTAATTCTTTGCAATTCCAAATAACTTTGCTAATTCGCTTTGGCCCCTTTAGATCTACATCTACATCTACATAATACCCCGCAAGCCGCCTAAAAGGCGTGTGGCAGGGGGTGTTAGGACACCAGCCGTTTACAGCTAAAAAAAAAAAAATTAAGTACTCAAACGAAGTTGGGACTAGCGTTTATTAAAGTCCTTTATGGTTCGGGGGAAAAACGAATTCGCATATCTATCCAATCGGCAAAACATCTCTCTTAATTTATCACTTCTATTGGACCTGGAAATATAGTGTGGCTCTAATATTATGTTCTCTGTGTCGCTCTTAAAGATATCCATTCTCAATTGTTCAAGCAATCTAAGCCTAGCGCGCAGCCTCCGAGTCTCCAACGGCTCCCAGCCTAATTCGCTTAACATCTGGGTAACACTGTCTGTACGCCCGTAGCAGTTTTTGACGAAACGCGCAGCCTTCCTTTGAATTTTATTCAGTTCGCGGATTAAGTCTTTCTGCACCGGATCCCATATGCTCGCTGCATATTCAAGGTGCGGTCGGACGAGAGCGAAATAGCACCTTTCCTTTACTTTCTCATCCGAAAATCTTCCCACAATACGCTTGACGAATCCTAATTTCTTCAGGGCTATGCCGCAAATATTCTTTATATTTGATCCCCACGTGAGGTTCGAGGTTATCGTAACTCCCAGGTACTTCACTTCGTCTGTTGCCTTTACATTAATGCCATCCACTGTATAAACATAGTTAGAGTTGGACGAATTCCGCAAGAAATGTACCGCCATGCATTTGCTCAGATTAAGTTTGAGTCCCCACTCTTGGCTCCACAAATGAACGTTGTTTAAGTCAGATGATAGAATTTCATAGTCAGAGTGATCATTAATTTCGCGATAGATGACAGCGTCGTCAGCAAATAAACGTATTTTACTGCTAATGCGGGAGCAGAGATCATTAATGTATATAATGAACAACAGGGGGCCGATTACGCTTCCTTGTGGAACACCTGATGTAACTTTTACAACATCAGAGCTAATTCCGTCAAGAACTACTTTTTGTTTACGATCTCTGAGAAAGTCGCGTATCCAGTTTAAAACTGTCTCGTTTAATCCGCATGACTGTAATTTGTATAAAAGTTTGTTGTGAGGTACAGTGTCGAAAGCTTTCTTAAAATCTAGAAATAGTGCGTCAACTTGTCTTTTCGATTCACCAGATTTTATAACGTCGTGAAGAAAGAGCGCGAGCTGTGTTTCGCATGATCTACCTTTTCGGAATCCGTGCTGACAGTCATGGAGGAAGTTACGTCTGTCCAAGAAAGTCATGATATTGCTAACGACGATATGCTCAAGTATCTTGCCTATAATCGATGTTAATGAAATCGGACGGTAGTTGCCTGGGTCATGTCTGTTTCCCTTTTTGAATATGGGTGTAACGCTTGCAATTTTCCAGTCTGGCGGTAACTTCCCTTCGGAGAGTGACTTCTTGAATATGATCTCTAAATAAGGTGCGATCTGTGGAGATCAAGAGTAGAAGTCTTTGATCTGCCTCCTTTTATATCAAGAAATGGAAAGGAGAGCCGAGAGGGAAACACAATGCCCAAGTTGAGTCTAAAAATGTTTAATGGAAACAATGGTCTAAAATACCAAAATGGGTTCATTCATTTTTACATGGAAAATCATGGAGTATTTACGAACAAGATCTAGTGGCTAAAAGCATCCGAGTCAGGATCCGAGTTGTAGAATCTTTGTATCTCAGATATATTAAGTAATTTTATCCAATTATAATTTATTTTGAATACGAAATACGTTTTAGCCATTTATCACATCATCAGCTGCCGTAGAGTTGGGGTTGTAAACAAGTTATTTTTGTCGTTTTCAAATGAAGACATTGCCTTACATTTATATTTTGACGCCTGAGTTACATTCCAATAGTTTTACTCGTTGCCTACCTTAAAATCTAACAGTCTCTCAGCACTCATGGAATGCAAGGACTCCTTAAATAATAAAAACTCCTAAAAAGACTCCTTAAAAATTCTTGAGGCAAAGTGTATCGCAACCAGGAGGTTGATTTCAGGAAAAACACTCGCTCATAAGACATTTGGCTACTAGCAACGGTCAGCAGAAATGCATAAAACAGGTGCAGTTTAGAAAAAGGGGACGTTAGGAATAATTTCGGTACGTAATACAGTCACTCCCTGCACTTTGTACACCTGCTGCACCTTGAGGGTGATGCTCCTCAAATATTGTGTCGGCGGACTCTGGATCCCATCCGCCCTCCCTGGCCACTTCCCTCCCCCCCTTACCCTCCTCTCCATCACTCACGTTAAGTGAATCCATCGGCGGAGAAAATGTTCCAGTTTTGTTACCGACCGCCTCAATGTTTCGAAAATTTTCATGTTCTCTTCTTCAGGCCCGAGTTCAAGTTCTGTTTCCTAGGACTTGTGGGAGGGAGCTGGAATGTGTTCGGAACCTGTCTTCTGTAGCGCAGAAACAACGCGAACGAAAACACGAATGTACCCGCCTCAGGATCAAATCCCAGATTCCCAAATCAGATATTTTAAAATTAAATCACTCCGTTCGTCGAATTTCAAGGTCTACTAGTTGCATTCAGTTAATAGCAAGATTATTCCGACCTCGGCTTCCTCTGCGAATAATTTTAACAATTGGGCATTCTCGAGGAACTGTGTTATTTCCTTCGAACAATTATCTTTTCATGTTCAAGTTGGTTAGTAGTGAGTAATTTTTCCTTGTTACGGAAATGCTTACCTAGTTAAATCATAGGTGTGAAATGTATTTCGAATATTTTTAATGAAAGCAAATGAAAGATCTTTAACTTGTATTCTCTTTTTACGTTTAGGAACTTGAGTGCACGTCGATGCAGGTCGTGTTGTAAGTTGCATTGGTTAATTCAAAATGCCAATTTCATGTCATGTTTCATGTCATCATGCTATTTAAATGGTCATAATAAAACGAGTGGTTTCTTGCGGCAGTGGAACTGATTTTTGTAAAGCAACTTTGCCAAATATCCCATCGATAGCGCTTTGCATACTGCATGATGGTGTGCCCTCATGCCCTGCCAAACACCATTCGGGTGGCTCGCATGGGTATTATGTTGATGTAGACTTTTCTCCCCCATCGAATATTTTCGCGTGTATCGACTTTGTTCACGTTACTGTAAACATACAACTACATAATTTCTTGCAAGCCGCCTAAAAAGGCGGATGGCAGGGGGTGTTAGGACACTAGCCGTCTACATATAAAAAGCAAATGCTAAAAACGAGATTACGACTAGCATTTAATTAAGTTCTTTAAGTCACGATGCGTTTGTCCGCCGTTTGACGTGTTTTCATCTCCAACTGACGTCACACCATTTTCCCACATTCCTATTGAATGAGACCAGCGAGCGTACTTTAAACGGCTACCTCTCACGGGATGCGACCCTGGTGCCTCCAATGTAAAATTAATATTCGTGTCTAACTCTATTCTCCCTGTCTGTTTTATCCTATCTTGGGAATGACGTCGCTTTTGCATGTTGGCAGACAGAGTTCGCCATTTACTGTTGGTGTATACTCCCATGGCAGAGGTCTCTCTCATTCCCAGTTGGCGAGTCTTGCAGACTTGCAGTCTTGCGTTCATCGTTATTCATGAAATGCCCCGTGTCTCTTTGTATGTTTGTAAGAGTGTGTGTCTTATGAATTCTTGTGAGAGGGAATAAGGGTGGGACCCAAAAATAATCGGACGGGAATCATTTTTGAAAAGTTACTCCGCTGGATACACCCTTAGGGGTTTTTATACTGCATTTTCGTGCTCACTCACCCTCTGAAAAACACCGTTTAGTTGGCTCGCAGGGTATTACGTAGATTTAGATTTTTCTCCCCATCGAATATTTTCGCACGCAGCTCCTGTATTCACGTTGTGTCTATCTGCCGCTTGATGTAATTTCCTCTCTTACTGATGTCACACCCTTTGCCTACATTCCTACTCCATGTGACCAGCTGAGCCATCTTCAACAGCTACCTCCCACGGGATACGAACTCGCTGCCTCCACTGCAAAAATAATATTCGCCCATGTCTCCAGTCCCCGCGTCCGTTTACTTCCATCTTGCGAATGACTTCTCTTTTGCATGTTGTGCCATCTATTTTGACTAGGTACTCCCAGGGTAGAGGCCTCTCTAGTTCCCAGTTGACGAGTCTTGCAGACGTGCGTTCTCCGTTATTCATGAAATGCCCCGTGTCTCTCTGCATGTGTGCATGAGAATGTCTCTTATGAATTCTTGCAAGACAGACCATTCCGTCGCTCTCCTTATGTTTGCCTGTTCCTATAGTTATTCACTCTATCCTTTGTGTGGCTACGTGGTCCTTTTTTCTTTATAAGCACTCACTTTCTTAATTTTACTCTCATGCCTCGTTCACAATTTTTTCAACAATCTATTGTGATAAAAAATGGAAAAATAAAAAAAGAGATTTTTTTTCATTCTTTCAGATTTTCCGTTCTAAATTTGTAATTTTACATTTTCGATCCGTTTCCTACTTAATTAGACATTCGCGGCGAAACTTCGGCGGCCCTAACTCTTTTTATGGCGAGAAAAGTCGAGGACGTCACCAACTCCTGCTGAGCGAGTCACCGCGTAGTTTCTCTCGACCAGTCATTCTCTGGTAGCGTATTAATCGTCGTATTTAATGTACAACTGGTGTCATCAATTTGAGCTTTTCAGAAGAGGAAAATGGGTTCAGGGAACGGGCTGAAGGAGAGGGTGGTCACCTCTGCGCTGCTGGTGGCAGCTGGTGGATACGGAGCCAACCTTTGACAACTGGTAAACAAATGACACCATAGCACGCGCTCCCGTCCTCCTATTTAACTTACCAATCTTCCGAAGGTACACATCTCTCTTGCCATTTTTCATTCCTCATTTTTTCCATTTTCATTTTCAACAGTCCATCTGTGTACTCACCGATCTCTTGTCTTTTTTTTAACAGCCGCGAGTTTTGCGCGGAGGCGTCAATATGAGGGTGAGGGAGGTAGGAGGGAGGATGAGGAACGTTTTTTTATTTTTTTTCCGTATGCGCGAACGCGATGGATCGCTTTTTTTAGTCGAAGTCACCCCGTGGAAGAGACAAGACGTGGGTGACAATTTTAGCATTCTCACTCGACACTATTTCATGCGTTATGATTCTCGGTGGAAAAACGATACCTTCACTGCCTACACGCTCAACAATCGCCCACCGAATCAAATCCGCTCATCTATATACTATAAAGCCCACTTCCGACCACTCACTAATAATACAAATGTTTGGGGTGAACGAGACGAGATACGACAAAAAGTCTTATGACGACCCCCTCTGAAATTGTCTGAAACCCCTGAAAAAATTATGAAAACAATAAACAAACAAGCAAAGCGAGTCTAGTAATGTAAGGGCTATATTGATGAGCGGATTTGATTCGGTGGGCGGCTGTTGAGCGTGTATGCAGTGGTGGTATCGAAAATATTCGCAGTCACAAATTCGGATAACCTTTCGCACCCGAGCACTCTTCGTATTAGTCGAGGGTCGCACGCCGCGTTGTTCTCTCTGTCGCTCACACTGTGGTCCGAATGATGTGGGGTGGTTAGGAGATGTCGGTTGGAGTAAAGAAAGGGCTTCAATGAGGAAGCTCACCACCTCGGTTTGCATCGAAAAAACAAAGTCGACGATTAGTCTCATTAAATGATCTATAAAGGTTTTAATTGACAGCTTTTATATTTACCAACGTATTTTTGCAAAAAACACACCATTGTGTACAAATTTTGTTTGTCTTCTGTTAACCTATTGCTGAAATAATTGCTTGCTGTCTCCAGCTTGATAAATTTCGCTTGTTAGCAACCAATGTACTCTTCTAAATTGCCACGGGGAAGCATATATTCCGCTTTTGATTTATTTTATATATGTCGAGGTAAGTATAAGGAAGTGTAATAAAAAATTGTCAACAATGCTACTCTAACAATAAGTAGGCGTGTGACGCGAGGTTTCGAACACAAGCTGTTTATAGATACAAGAAAGTAAGGCGCGCGTTTGTGATATTTGACTATTAAATCTTAACAAACTCAAACAAAATTGTTTAAATATTTAAGAAAATAAAATTATGGCAATTAAAAAAATGAAATTAAGAAATTATTCATGTTCCATAAGACATTATGTTGAATTATATTCTGTTTATACGGATATGTATGAGTAAAAGTTATGGTGATTACACTGTAGAAGATTTTTATATTAAGTTTTTTAATAAATTCCATAATTATTATTAAATCTATATGCAAACGATTTTAAGCAATGTTTTCTTTCCAGGATTGTATGAGTAATGATTTGCAACATGATATTGGATGTAAAGACGGTAAACTTGCGATGTCAGTGTCTTACTAAGATAAATATGATGAGACGACATCGTGAAAATCAGGCTAAATAAATCGGAATACCTTATTTCACGCTAACATATTTGAAATTTATACGCTGACAATGTGTGACCAATGATATAATGAAACATTTACATTTTATTCAACACATGATTTGCATAAAACTAATGTGACTGTTGAAAGGGATTGGCCTTTATGGGAAATGAAAGTGCATATATTTCTTGGGTTTTTACGTTGTTTTATTATTTCTTGTGAAAAGAAAACCGCGGAAATATCTATGTTACACGTTAAACCAGGTATTTTATGAGTTGAATTTTCCATTCAAGATTTTTTAACCCTGCAGTCATTTGAGTATTCATTTGTATTGCATAATTGCAATGGATTAGCTCAGCTGTTTAATGATTTTAGTGCTCGGATGTGCGCAAGGGCAGATGACCGTGCGTAATTGAGCTGGATTGTGGTGGATACGATTACTGTACTCATCGCTTTCCTCAGATATCCCATCCTACGCACGATCGCAGAACGGTTGCGGTGCAATTGGCTGAAAGGGCTTCACATATTACTACCCTCGGATATGCGCACTTACTCCCTCTATCCCATCACTGTCGTTGCCTTAGGGTAACTTAATTTTGAATGACCAATGGATAAGCTTTAATTTTCGCTGAAAAATACTACGAATCTAAAAACAAAGCTCTGATGAATTCGCGGAATCCTTTAAAATGGAGCGATTGAGATTTGACGCACAGTTTGTACTTTAGATGTTCTCTGTAAACGCTCTGCAAAAACTTTCAATTATAAGCACTAGTGCTCTTCATTCTATTTTGTGAGAACTCATCGAAATTATCCAAGGTCAATATATTACAGAACATTTCCAGTAGCGTAATATTCCAAACCCTGCCGCGTGAACGGCGGTGAAATATACAAGAATTGCCATGAGAAAAAATTCCCCTGGACCGGGGATCAAACCACGGACCTTTGGCTTTCCGGGCCACTGCGCAGACCACTACGCTATCCAGGTTCTTTAATTCCCTTGGTAATTATACCGAGACTCCTGGTACTAGGTGTTAGGCCCTCGCGGTCCATCAAGGATGGCAACGCGAGGTTTGAGGCTCTCAACCGGTTGTGGCTTCTTGGAAGTCCTTTCTCCCTCGCGTTGCCATCCTTGATGGACCTCGAGGGCCTAACACCTAGTACTAGGAGTCTCGGTATAATTGCCATGGCAATTAAAGAACCTGGATAGCGTAGTGGTCTGCGCAGTGGCCCGGAAAGCCAATGGTCCGTGGTTCGATTCCCGGTCCAGGGGAATTTTTTCTCATGGCAATTCTTGTATATTTCCGGTAGCTTTTATATCTAAAATTGAAAAATCGTCTGAATCTCCTTTTCTCCCCGAATACTTCACCACCAAAATTTTCTCTAACCCGAGCTTCATCTAGAGTCACATTTCATTGCTCTCTGGCGACATTCTCAATGGTTTTCCCGTTGGATGGAATGGAAGAAAGCTTTCTCAGATAACCTCCCGGGTCAATAGTTCCTTCTCCTCTTCAAGTTTAGAGAGCCAAAACACTGTTATTGTTCTCTGGGACTTATGAGTGGAGCTAACCAACCGGCAATCCACCCATCGAAGCAGCCCAACCGTCGCATTATGCCGGGTCCAAAAAGGGACCGTAGTTGTTATTACGACCGCGGAGAGAAGATTGTACAGGTGGAAATGATTTAAAAAGAAATTTCCATTGAATAATGTGTCACCACTTATTATTCAGGACCAAATGTGTTAACTTTATATAATAATATCGAGCGTTATAAGGCCGTACAATCGCAGAAATAAATTATCTGTTGCCAATATTGTAGGATGTTGTTATCTTCGTGGAGATTTTTATAATATTTAAGGAAAATCAATGAAAAAGAAAGAAATTACATATTTATAGATTACAAGCTTACAAATCCTGGCATTGTAAAAGTCATACTCTTTTTTTAATAGTATATTCTGATGTGATGATTCTGTTGCTGAACTAATGTATGAATTACCCTGTAGCCCTGCATGAGGTGTGTGGCCTCAGAATAACATACAGCAATGGAGTGTTGGGGTAGGCAAAGGGAGTGTCGAGGAACCCATCCCGTTCCCTCTTTCCTTCCCTTTCTTGGGTTTTTCCCCTCTTTCCCTCGGAAGTTTCCTCCCTCTCTTCCCATTCCAGGTATCTGGCGACCGCGCGTATATAAGGCGGACGCGAGTCGGACGTGGGGGAGAAGCACATGATTGTGTCATCTAATGTCATTGTGCTATTCGACTCCACCGAATAAAACCCGATTGAGAAAAGCTCGGTTGATTGATTGACCAAAAAAAACCAACATAGAGAAAGTCGAATTTCTACCGGAAGTAGAGGTGACACCATCCCATTTTCCGTGAAACAGTTTTGACTCAGAGAAGGAGGCACGACCTGTGTACTGTGTGTATTATCTGTGTAACCCTTCCCACTGAAATTTTTTTCCTAATTATTGTGAATTACACAGGCCAGCAAAAAAACTTTTTTGGAAACTTTTTTATTTTAATAGCTGATCTTGATAGATTTTAATGCGCCGAATCCAAACCTGGCCTTAGTTTTTTTTGTATCACCCATAGTTTCCTAACTATATGTATTTAATATTTAGTCTAATACCCCTATACGGTATACAGGGAAATCAATGAAACACTGTGTTACATCATAAAATTGTTTGTATTTACAGTTCACTACATCGAGATAAAATATTTTGTATTTACTATAGCGTGATAATACCGGGTTCACGTGTCAACTGGAATTGGTCTACATTTTCTTTCCCTTTTTTCCTTGAAGCTTCTTGTGTAGCTTTTTCTGCGATGAATCGCTTGCTGAACTTCTCGGTGAAGTACCAACAGTAATCCCCATTATCTTCGTTCATCAGGCCTACTTTTTCAGTTTTATTATAACTATAAAAAAGCTGTTGAATTCTAAAAATATTGCTTGATTTCATAAATTTAACTGTAAAATGTGAATAAATTGTGGGTGATACAACTTTAAAACCATCATATTTGGATTCAACAACTTTAAAAATATAAGAATGAGGTATTTTCAGTAAAAAAGTTTTTTCATTGTTGGCTTGTGTTATCTGTTGACGCTTTAGTTTAGCAAGAAGTTTTATTCTGATCGGCACTCTCTTGTTCAGCCCTGTTCTAGAGCGATTTCCACGCCTGGCGAAGGAGGAAACCGCTGCCCTTATTCAACCTCTCTCGTTGAAGTTAAAAATTACGAATCTATACCAAAATCCGTTGGCTCTATGCATTATTACAGCCGTACTATATTTCCAGGTCTAACAGAAGCGATAAATTGAGAGAGATTCTTTGCCGAACGGATAGGTATGGGAATTAGTTTTTCCCCCGTCGACAATAAAGGACTTTACTAAATGCTGGGCGTAATTTCCTTAGAGCACTTCCTTTTTATTTGTAAACGGCTGGTGCCCTAACACCCCCTGCCACACGCCTTTTAGGCGGCTTGTGGGTAATATGTAGATGAATATTCCTCTTGTTTCACGTTTATTTACGCCGAATCATATTCCATCGCATTCATTCGAAACTCTTATCTTCACAGATGGGGGGCAAAATTATGATTATTGATAATAAAAGTATCTCCGCCACTAACAGACGGAAAGGAAAAACCTACTTGCTTCTTTCATGGAGCTCCGTGACACTATTACATTGTTTGATCTCCGTGTCAACCATTCAGTCCCCTTCTTCCCCTATTTCCCTCTCTTGACTCTCTTCCTCCCCAACCAAATCTGTGTCGACCCTCAGTTGGCTGCGGCGTCGTCGGGAAGCGGGTCACGAGCGGTGACCCCGTTTCAACGCGACCTTTCCCTCCCTCTCTCTACCATGCTGCCCTCTGGGGATTGCTTTTGGCACTGGGTGGCACGAAGAATACCCCTCCGAATAATACATATGTCTGACATGTTCATGGTGGGAGAGAGCGTTTATTAAATGCATCTCATTATAATTATATTTTCGCTATTCATTTTTTTTCTTCTGCCGCCGTTCGAATTCTCTTCTCGCAGGACTACCGCTTGCGTCTTCCAAGGACTAAATAAGTAACGCACGGTTGCGCCAATTTATTTATTAGAGATTGCGTTATTTATCTAGAGATAAAAAAGGTAAAATTTCGAGAATGAACGCATATTTTAGATATTTGAATTGTAATGAGCTTCAAGTATGGCTAAGGTAAGAAACGGTGTCAACAGGCCAATTCCAACGATAATAGTTAGATTCGATAATTTTAAAGGTATTTGTAGTACAACATATGTGATACTTCTTCAGTAAGTTGAAACTGAATTTATTGGCTTCTTTGAACCGTTCCTTCAATACTTCCAATGGAATTGAAAAATTCTGGTGGAAACTGTTCTCAATGGTTCACTATTTCATATGCTCTACCGTTATAATTGTACATCACGTGAAATAGGAAACTTGATTGTCTATTATGCTCACTATAGGTTAGAAGCCTCCCAAATCGTCATTGGACCGTATGCGCAAACGTTCTATTCAAGTGACCTTGGAGGAACTACTAGATATTTTTTTTTCTTTTTTTTCTGCTGCCGTCAGTCTCCGCTCGACTTCTCTTTTAACATCATAATGGCTCGCGTCTTCAAAGAACTGTAAGTAGTTCACGACCTTGCCGAGACATTACCATTGTTGTAAATTTTGCCGATGTCGAGATTCACTGGAGCGATATTCTCTGGAATATGTGGACGGCGTTTGATTCGGCTGTGAAGGTTAAAATATTAAACTAATATTCCGTGCCACACTTTTATAGGCTAGCAATTCGTGCACGGCTTTCTTCATCTATAGTGGAGAATATTTTTTCTCTGCCTTAATGAATTACCACTGGACTTGTTTTTTTCGTTGGGTAGTGGTAAATATGACTGCAGACATCATTAATTGAATTTTTAACTTCCACTATTCATATTTGAAGGAGAAAAATATTTAATGCAGTGTTTGTCTTTCTTCAGTATTTTTATTTTTTGACAGTCACTTTTCATCCTTTTAAGGTGCCATATCAAGGGTTAAAACTTCGTTTTAGTCAACAGCTGAAAATAATTGCCTTAGAGGGTGTAATTTTTTAACTTTTCCAAAGTTATAGGATTTTCTTTTTTTCATACCATTTTTCCAAATAATTTTTATCTATGCAAGTTCTTTTCAATTCTTCCTAGGTTATCTTTAATTTTTAAAATAATCATCTTAAAATACTTATTTATAGTTTGATTAAAACGTAGTCAATAATTAAAAAAACAATGAAAGCATGCAACTTTTTTCTAAAATTTATGTTCGCCACCTTTTCGAAACGAAGCCTCAACTGCTGGTTATACTAGAGAAGAAAATTTATACTCGGATTGCATGAAATGGTGAAGGGAATCTTCGTGGTAACTGTTAGATAAAATAAAAGCGTGATTTAAGAAAACCACTTTTTTCCTTAGAGGTCCACTCATTAAATTTTTTTATTCCGTCACAAAAATTAAATTCCCCCTTTGGATACAGCAATAATATTATATGGTGTCTGATGTTTCAGAATTCTCATAATTTTAGTTCAGCTTTAAGTTTAATTTTTTTCTTTTAATGGCTGAATCCTTATTTATTTACCAAAATAATAGCTTCTCCAAAGTCACTTGAGTGGCCAAAATATTAAATTCGCTAATTATCCGCGAAAAACGTGTGATTACCATTTGGGAAGGGTAATGGCACCTAGTGAGTATATTAATAGAGATACAGGAAACACCTGAAATATCTTTTAATAATGACTGTTTTAATTTGTACTAAGCCGTCTCTTTTGAACCATTACAGCCACCTTATAAGCGAACGCCTACCTCTTGCCCGACCTTAGAGACCTTGCCTCTTACCTCAGAGACAAATCACCCATTTGAAGCATTCTTGACATTTCAAGGGCAACTAAAAGTTGAACCTAATTTACTTCACGTACCCAAAAAATATAGAAACTGGTACACTTCTATTTTACGCCGTCCGTAACTTTACAGACCCTATTCACCTCTATTGTTTTGAGGTATGTTTTATTAAAGTCCTGTTGAACTGGGGAAGAGCATTTTACAAATAACTGCTTCTTGCCAATGGTGCGTGGAACTCTTTCATACTTCATGGGAACCCCTATGAAAAAATTTTATAAACCTGTTTAAAATTTGTATACATTCTTATACAATTTTCATGACAATGTATAAGAATGTATACAAATTTTATACAGGTTTATACAGTTTTTTCATAGGGGAAGCGACGAAAGAAGAGGACTTTCCTACTCCTGCCCTGCATCCACGCCTCCTCGTCCTCCGGAGCCATCTTTAATCATGCACGCCGCCCTTCTTCCTTCTTTTGTCTTCCTCCTGAAATATTCCTGCACAGGAGATCGCTCGTGTCATCTCGCACTAAGATGCTCAATCTGTCTATGCCCTTCCTTCCTTCTCCTGCTTCCAACCTTTTCAGAACGCCCATTTCGTCCTTTTGACACTTTTAAGACCGGATAAACCAACGATCCGAGTGCATGCAATATAACCCTTTCATCCCCGCATCTATTATTCCGCCATTCGCGCATGCGCATTAGCTGATTAAGTCCACGCGCACTTATATGCCGCATAGTGGACCGAACTTACATTAGCCTTACCATAGAAATTGGAACTTATAACACGCTTGATTGACAAATTTATACTAACCTTACCTTAACAAATGGCAAAAATGCCTTAAAAGAGTCCATATTTCCTGAAATTAATATTAATCTGGCCATATTCATAGAGTTGTAAATGGACTGAAACAAGTTATTAGTCATTTAATCAATAGTAAAATGTTCAACATTTATAATTCTGACAACATTCAGTTCAAATTCCACTCCAGTGATGCGATTATGTGCTCATATAAAGCCTTAGAACTGTGTGCTACTGTAAAATATCGAATAATATGCTGCCCGAAAATTCTTCTTTTCCAATCCCTCTCTCTGTTGGCGTGCGAGATTTATAAATTAGTCTCGTGATCGTCAAGAAATTGCGATAGCCTCGTGCCCGAGTTTATGTTCGAAATTATCTACGATAACTTTCTATGTGCAGCAATTATTAGAAGCAATTCAATCATTAAAAATACTTCTCCTAGCAGTATTGGATAAAGTCAATTCCAAGTTCCTAAAAATAGTAGCACTACTGAATCGGAAAACTAGATATTGAAAGTATCAGTTTCTAGAATGAACTAATCGTGCGCCATGCTAAATGTCTATTATGTTAAATTATTTCTCTGTATTTTTTATCATTTAATTTAAATCCTGGGATCAAGGCTAAACTTTAAATTAAACGCTAGCTTGGCACTATGATATTTTTTATTTAAAATTCAAGTTTTAAGCAAGAAAATATATGTACTTATAAACTTAATGAAGTGAAGTCTTGGGCGGTGCTTATTTGCTAAGGGGTAAACCGCTTCTCGGTACATCATTACCAGTATAAGATTTGGTTGACAGCCATGATTATAGGTTAATTTTCTGCGAAATTAGGACCAATAATCCATTAGCGAAGCGTGTGCTGCTTTTTAAAACTTCATTTTAAATGCGTGGTGAGAGGCAAGAGAATTATTGGCCGAAGAATTGTCTATCGTAATATTCCTAACGTGCAGGCAAATATTGGAGCTGTAGTTCAGAAAACGGCCGAGTGGTAGCGACGCAGGCGGGAGGGACAGTCCGAAAGGGACATATGACCTTAACGTGGGTGTGGGCAGGAAGCGCAAGAGCAATAGCGAGTCGACAGAAGAAACACGATCGCATCGCGGGGCGGCCGTCAGAGTGTGATGGTTGGAGGTGGAATCGTGGTGAGACTGAATTAACGACAAACAAAAAAGCATGAGCGAAAATCCAATCAGTGGCTTGAAATAGCCTGCAGATATTCTCGTTCTCATTGGGGGGGTGCGATCGGAACGCGTGGCACACATCCTCGGCGTCTCTCTTCCCTTGCTCTAATTAACGAGGCCTGAATGCCCGCTCAACATCATCCCCGCCTGTTGCTACGTAGGGGACTCGTTCACCAATTTTATTATATTGCCGATTGTGATAGTGTTAGAAAAATGAGGAGACTCTTATTGTAATCTTTATTCCAAAACAATGCACATGCAAGGTCGTTATACAACCGATTCATATCATTTTCAAACTACATACCCTCTTTTCAAGTAAGATTCAGTCAATGTATTTAAATGCGACATAAGGTTAAAGACTCATATATGAACATTACCTATATCTTAACGAATGATGTTACCGTAGGCGTCTGTTCAAGAATGGAGCTAACTTTGGAGGATCTATGAACGCAGCCGATATACTGAACAGTTAAACTGTTTGATAACTCCATATTTCGTTAGCGTAGTAGTTAAATTATCCGTAATTAGTGGTTACTCTGATAATATCTGGGGTACGGCAGATGGGATGCTGCATTCCTAAAATACCAAGGGCCATAAATCTCCTCACAAAAACTACACAACAAGAGCATGTGTGCCAAGGATAACTATTCACTATTGAAATCTTAAGCGTTTAGATTTCTGAATAAAGTCACCTTTACATTTTAAGCAGTTGAAATAATAGTGAAATTTAATTATGTTTCCCAGCTCTGTTGTAGTTCTAGTCCTAGCCAGTTGTGCGTTGAATCACCGCCAATGCTCTCTTCCTCCTCCATCACTTGGCCAAAATCCGGCCCCTGAAAAGCCAGTATTGAATCACAAAAAAAAAAACATTACGAGTTAATTGAAAATAAAAAAAGTCCTTCTTTATCACATGCAGTCAATTGAAAGATTACTTGCACTCATTACTTTCGAAGATAAAATTGTGCTCTTTAATCAATCACAGGCGAGGACAAAAGGGAATAAAGCGCAAAGGCCTTCCGCTGAAAAATATTTCGCGTGGAATGATATTTCCTCTCTGTAGTCTCCGAATCCCTCGTTCATCTTCACCTTCATTCTCCTCCAGCCCCAAATGCATTCATTCAGTCCTTCAGCGACAGCGTTCGCTGCTGAAGTGGCTCCGTGTCGAACTTTGAGTTCATAATTTCAAACGGCATTTTCATTACATTTTGTTTTCCTGGAGATTTCGAAGAGAGTAAACGTTGTGAGAGACACATTTGTAAAGCGGCATTTACATTACACTTGCATGCGACTCTGTCCAAAATAAAAACAACTCATGGCATTCGGCGTGAAAACATGGTACTTATAGAAATTCACTACCTAGCAATACCGTTATCAGAGTTCATTGGATTCAGTATAAATATGCTGCTTCCCTTAAATTCTATAAGTTTTTTCTAGAATTCTAGAAATTTTAGAAGTAAATTGGTATTTTCTCCAGGTAATCTATGAGAGCTCATATACTCCTATAAAAGACATGAGGAAAAAGAATTTTATGGACATAACCATTCGATTAGATAAATTTGGAGGTGACGCTTGGATAAAACTTATATAGAACATGACGGCAATTTACATTACTGGAAATATGTATGTGCGCCCTTAGGTGTATCAATTAAAATTCAGAAATATCTCAAAATAGCCAAAAAAAAAAGCCATTTCCTATGATCAAAGATGGATGCGGCAAAGAAACCGCTAAACTAAATTTCAATACCTTACGTGCGACAGTTAGATCGTTAAGATATGATAATTGTGGATAAAAAAATTCGATTGCAGTTACAGTCAATTAGAGCTATAGCTGGTCGTATTTAGGAAAATAAAAGCCAATGCTAGATCAGAATACGAATAACTGAGTATCACCTAAACAATTATGATTTTGCTTAACTGAAAAGTATATTTTTCCCATGTAATGGCCGCGCAAAATCTCAACAGTCCGTATGAGTGTCGCCCCCTTCAGAGCCAACTTCTCCCTCAGAGTGGGACGCATCCTCTCAATGGAGCAATCGGATGCACTGACCACCCACACATTCCCAAAACTCCCGGCCGCGTCTGGATCCACTCCGCGACAACCACACCGCGCAACCTGACTGAAAACCACTACACACCACGCCACCCAGCGGAAAGGGCCACAGGGCCTTCTGTTGTGTTACGTAGTTTTCCTCTTACTAATCTGTTTTACAATTATTGTTCTACCTCTTATATGTATATAGTCTCTATCAAGGTATCTTTTGTACGTAAATATGTGATACTGATCTCTCATACACCTGGCCTGCCATCCAGATATCGATACTCGATGTACAAAAACTTCCGCTTCCTCTCTCCCACTTCGCCTGTGCACTTCGTACTGAGCTGACGTATTAAATAAATGTACTAATGCATATTTTGTGTTGGTAATTCTAGATATCTAATGATCTGAACTCATAAAACATCATCATCAAAAAGACATTGTAGAAATGCATTCTTATCGAGCGATACATCGGGTCAGATGGTCCATTTTGGCCAACGTTTCATTCATATTGTATCCTAGCCTCCTTAGGGATGCGCTAAGATGTCGACGGACCGCCTTTGAGGACGACAGAACATCGGCATATTGATAATTCATCCGGATACACAGAACTGCGTCATGTTATCTCATTCCTGAGGACGCTTGAAAATTCCTCCTTCGAACATTCCGGTTAGAGCGGAAAACTTGCGATTCTGCTTCCAAAGCTGATGGGTTAGAAGGCAATTATTTTGCGTAAATGTGCATGGTACCTCAGTAGAGGCAAACACTTCTCCGGTGATGAAATATTTCAAGCGTTCCCGGCGAATTGCTTTGGTAAATTTTATTCTGGGTTTCACACCAGTTCTGATGTCCATTTTGGCCGACGTTTCGTAGGAGTTCTTCTCAAGCATACTCAGGAATGAGGTAACATGACGAAGTTCTGTGTATCAGGATGAATCGTTATCTCGTCGATGTTCTGTCGCCGTCATAGGCGGTCCTGCGACATCTTAGCGCCTACCTTCATAAAGTTTAGAACTCATGGAATATTTATTTGAATCTTCATGGAAATATAAAACCAATTACGTATTCCAATTATATTTCCCAATGAACCACTTTTATATATTTCTAATCCTTTCCATTTTTAATGCATTTACACATGATTAAATATTGGCTTCATTGTGTATACTAGTTATATATTTTATTTAGGTGAATTAAACGTAAATTTTATGTAAAATACTGTTTTATTTTTCAGGTGAGTCCATGAATTGGAGTGGTCAACATAATCAGTGGTTGAAACAATTGGGTGAAACATTTTGGTAAGCAGCTCTCATCATTTAATTCTCCCCCGTGACTAACTTAGCACTATATAGCATATTTTTTCTGCAAATCTTCCTAGAAATACCGTGTATGCTACATAGCCAGGCAGTTAATGAATATCCTAACTTTATAGAAAAACTTCTTGCCCTCAACTTTGAATATTGACATTGATAAATACGAGGTAGCCATTGTAGAACTAGTATGAATTATTAAGTAACCAAGGATTACAAGAGACATTTCATGGACTGAGGTATTCTTTCCTGAAGGATAGCATATTTCTAACCCCGCATATTCCTTGTCCCAGTTTGAATTCTGCTTCTCTAAGTGTGTATTATAGGTATCGCTTTTTTAATAGGTTAAAAATATTCCTAACGAGTCAATTTGTGCATTAGATTAACGTCATGATATCTCTAATTAAGTAAAATCGTGCTTATTCCGTGGCGTTCTTACACTATGACAAATTTCATATAAAAATGGAGTGAACCTATTTGTTGCCTGCTATTTTCACGCGCTTTTTTGGTAACTACTTTTCTGTTTCATCGATGCAATCTTGCAGTAGATGTTTGGCCCACTTCCCATTGTCAAATCGGCTGGAAATTTTTCATATTTGCTTGCTTCTTATGAAAATACATTGTATTCAATGATCAAGCAATTGAAATGTAATTCCATGCGGTAATAAACTAAATTTCTTTACGGAAAATAGTTTTAAATATTGTCAATAGATGGCGCTAGTTTCTTCTAGAACTTTTATCACTCAAAGTTGTTGGAGGAAACGAGCTAAAGTCCAATCCATTCCGAAATTGTGTTTTTCAAAATTTAAATTTCTGATTTCTTTGTGATATAAGTGAAACAATTAAATAAGAAAATATTAAAAGGCAGCACCAATCCCGTATTATCTGAGTGACGAAATTCTATTTTTTTGTATTTATTGCTGTTGTTGGAGAAAAAAGTTTGAGAATTTTATTTTCTGCACAATTGGAGAAATCAATTTTTTTTCAAAGCAGGTACGATCAAGGTGTGTGGAAGTTAGAATGTTGGGAGGAGAAGAGGTTGACGTGGGCGTGGCTTAGCTATTTAGAAGGGTGTGGTTATGGCGGTCAAGGTCACAGGAGCGATAAATACCTGTCATCAATCGCGGAGCAAGAAGTACCCACTGGGGGGTGCTCTTGCAAGCTGACTGACTATACCATTTGAAGTTTGCTTTGCTTCCGTATGTGTTTACAGCAACCGTACTGCTGCTGATACAAGCACAAATGAGCATCACTGTAGTTAAATAAGACAACGTATGAAATACGAGGGTCGTTCAATAAGTCTTTAGAAAAAGGCAGAAAACACTTTATTCTGGGTTATTTTTTTATATTTTCCAACTTGGTCTTCTTTCAGCTCTATAATTTTTATTGGCATATTTTCAAGCATTTTAAGCCGTCCACAACGTAAAATTTCAGGATATCCTGAAAATAGGTATTTTTTTGGACAATGAACTACTCGTAAGACATAAACGTTTGTCCATATTTTTTATTGAAGTTGGAAAATGAAAAAAATCGTTCGGGGTCAAATCTAGTGCATACGGAAGGTTTTGTGACAGTTGGAACATTTATTCTGTAATTTTGGCCAATACAACTGGGTGCATTGTCGGGTACAACCGTGTATTGTCTAGTGGAAGAAGGAACTTTTTTCTCTTTCAAATGAGGAACCTCAGATTCGTTGCATGATATTTTACTCTCTGCGATACCGAAACCATTGTTTCCTAAGGCGATCTCAATGCCCAATATGTGGGCTGCGTTCACAGATGTCCCGACGAGAGTAAATCTCATTCCAGGTGAGTTATGAGCAAAGCATTATAATGGCATTAAATCCAAGGACACAGAAAGGAAAGATGAAGGGTGATAGGAAACTAATTTTGGTTGCTTCGTATAACTAGTTTCTCGAGGGAAATTTGTCAACTGAATTTTGCACTATGATTGAATCCATTTATTTGAATGCCCGCGGGGACATCGGATTATTTATGCGGCACTCGGAATGAAAGGGAAAAAATGTCGAAGGTGAAATGAAAGGCATGATTGTAAAAAGTGTGAAGATGTGTTGATGTTTTACCGCGAAATGACCTCCTTCTAAGATCACGTAAGTTCATTGTACTCCACCTTAGCTGTAAATTCTAATTTCATCTCCATCATTTATGCACGTCTCTGGATACTATTCTCCGTTTTGAAAAAAATTTGAAAATGATTACTACCTCGTAGGTTGGGCATGATAAATACATAATCTATTCCAAAATACTAACAAAATATTTTCAAATTCCATATTTCAGCGTGATAGTAGTTACGGCGGTGGTCCAAATTGACATTTGGTATGCAATGACTTTCAACGGAACATCAATTTGACACCAATGGTCATTAAATGTTTATTTAGATAATTTAGCTAGTTCAAACAGTAAAATAAATAAATATTTTCGGTCGGAATGTTTCTCTTCGATTTTTCATGTTCTCTATAACTTCCCAAAAAAGAACCTAACTTCAACTCAATTAAAATATTTATTAACATTTGCTTTCTATTATTCTCCGATTGTTTTTAGGAATTATTTGATAATTATCACCATAAAATAAGTAAAATAAGTAAGCATAGCAAATTATTTGAAAAAATAATTTTTTCGTACATTGAGCATATTTTATTTGTATGTTTTTGAAAAGCCAAATCCTGATTACAGTTCTCTGCCAGGCGTTTCATTTACTTTATCTAGAATTGACTCCCGTCTTCGTTGATATCCCCTCATCTCAATATTCTCCATTTGTCGCCAATGGCTTTAACACAGTGAAGTCCTTCTCTTATTCTCTTATCTATCCGTACGCTTTCGTTACATCCGTCACTGCCATCAACGAGGAGCACTCCTATTCTTCTTCCCTCAAAAAAGGACCCTTAAAAGTCGCACAGATTCCCTCGACGCCAAAAACCTCGACGTAATTCACTGTGGGTCGACTCTTTCACCGAAGACTATATATCTCCGTGTGACTTATCATATGGACCCAATAGGGTAGTTTCCTTCATCAAAGAAAACGAAAGGCATTGATTGCGATTCGTTACCCACCATTAGTGTATTCATAATATACAAATTATTTGGTTTTAGAAATACCGGTTTATACGAATGGCAATGGTAAATTTTATCCTCGTTTGGAAAAGGCCAGATTGGCGCCCATGCGATGCCACTCCACATGACGTCACAGGGACCTAGTTTCTATACGAGTAGTTAGGAGCTTTACATCGTCTGAGATTACCAATGCAAGCATGAGGCACGGATCTCAGGGAAACATGTCTTAATGATCACCTATTAAAACTGGCTAATGTCGGAAAGTTTCCTTCGTTAGATAAGGTATTAATAATCCTTATTTGAGCCAAGCGCTACCAGCTAGCAGGGTACTCTGCTACCTGCTAGCATCCTGAGTCGTATCAGTGCTCAAAACCTCGCCCCAAGGTCACCTCACTTGCGGCAGCGGGAACCAGAACGACGTCACACGGAGATTTCCCAGTATTCATACTTAGCCGTCGCGTTTTAGTGCGCTTGAAAATTTTCTCTTTTCATTAATCACGAAAAATAGATATCGTCATTTAAAAATCTAAAAGCGTGAAATACGTACTCCAGGAGTAATAATCTTTCGATTTAGTCAATAAAAAATAATAGGAAACCACCCTATTCACTGTGGGTTGACTCTTTCACCGAACAGTATATCTCTCCGTGTGACTTATCCTATGGAAGCATTTGTTAGCTATAAAATGATAGTGATAACTGACGAAAGTATCTTAATACCGATACTTTTGTGGTCGAAAGTGGGAGGACGAAAGGAAGAAGAAATTAGTTCGAAAGGCCTCGGAGGGATAAATTCGTGGGACAAAAATCGTCCTTAAAACAGTAAATAGAGTAAGGGAACATTTGAATCCTTTCACACCATTCAACGATATGAATGCGGATGATGCCTGCCGTACGCAATAGTTAAAATATATATTGTCTAAATACACAGGGTAAAATGATTGATATATGCTCTATTATCTTCCACAAAGTACCACCAGATACCGTAAATATATATCAGTTTTTTGAATCTGCTTATAACGCCCAAATGCGCCTATTCGCCCATCCATTCCACCCAATAAATAATCAGTACTAGAATTATTATATGATTGAGGGGACATTATTGAGGCAATGCTCCTTGTGGTGGTCATTTTGTTTTTAATTAACTATATAATGCATTATTTTAATCAGACATTTATTTTTAAATATTAAAAAATTATTGAAAAAAAGGGCATAATTTGTCAAATCTGTCGCCGACAATGCCCTGTCACTGACAATGAGTGAAAGAATGAACAAATTAAATGCATTACTTAAAATGAGTGGCCTGTAAATTTTAGATGAATTAGCAGAAACAATAATGAACTTCATTTTTTCGTCTGGTCATTGATAAATTAATTACGTATCGCTAAACCTTATTTTTTTATATTATAATTCTAATAATGTTAATTTTGATCATTAATTAATTGAACTCCGCTAAACTTTAAAATGTATGGAATGGAGACAATTGAAGCGAATTATTTTCAAACTAATTTTTTTTACGTCTAAATTGAGTTAAATCCAGGGAACTTAATGCGGGTTTGCAGTTTTGGCTTTTTCATTTGATTAATTGCATCTTGCAAAATGATTTGAGCTAACATTTGCTGACATGAGTGAATTTTCGGGCGTTTTAATAACCTAAAAAATGATCGGTTGAATTTCATAATAATTAATATCCGCCGGAAAGGGTTATTTGTGTTTCCTCTTTTTTTGAACGCTTTTCCAAAAACACACTTTGCAAGGTCCAAATTTTAACTCCACTGTCGCGTCACGGAGCCGTTGTGTCCCGCTCAAAATGCAAGCCATGCAGGGCCGGAACTTAGCCTTACGTTTACAACGAAAAATAATTAAGAAAAGAAAAAATGAGGGACTGGAAAACAAATCTTGAATAGACTGAAGAAAGGAAGAAATGAAGGGGGTGGAAAAGAAAACAAGGAAGGGAATTCCCGCCTTACCTTGGCTTCCGCCGAACTCTGCACCCCGTGTGTCCGTCGATGAGTTGTTCTTCGCCCGAGCCTCGGCGAGATAAAAAAACTTCCCTCTTCGCCTTGACACAGGCGAACGAATGCGCTAGTCCAAGGCATGCGCGAATTCTTCCTGGGCTTCAAGAGCCCTCTATAGGCGAAGAGGAACAAAAGAAACAAAAGCCAAGGCAGGAGGGGAAAAAAGAAGAAAGGAGGGAAATTCAACTTAAAAGAATAGAAAAACATAAGGCTGTTCCGGCCCGAACAATCACAATGACACATGCTCACAATCAATAGCAATGACGTACACGTTGGGAAAACTTTTTGATCAACACTACGCCTTTTTCTTATAAATAAGAATTTATATCTATTTCTGTATCATGTAGGCCTTGGCTTAGTATGTGTGATAGAGTCAGCCCTGCTCCGTCAAATCTTATGAATAGGGGTGCCTACCCTGGTATTATCGGCTGCTTTCGTGGACGCAGCAGCATCTCTGTGGCCAGCACTAGAAACCAATTGAGAGTAGATGGTATACCCAATTCACCCAAAAAAATTGACTTTCTGCCTTTATCACGTTAACATCGAGTTGGTTTTTTTTTGGGTAACGTTTGGCTCTTTGTTACCATGAAATGTTATATTAACGTGAGGAATTAGCTATAAGTTTTCAAACCAGTTCCTCATGCCAAGAATTTCCCTGTCCATTTTGCTTTGGGAATTATAAATTGATTATTGATTGATAAACCCCATAGCAAAAACCTGTATCCACATTCAATAGATAATAAATTATCCAATTTGTTATTATGCATCGAAAGTAGGTATATTGCGTTTTAAATATAGATATTTTACGCATCTTTTATTTATTTTTTACGTAAATTTTTCATACGAGATAGCCTATTATGGGCGCATCCCAACCGCCCACCGCTAGCACAGTGCACGCGAGAGGCACGCGTGCCGACGCGACGTCACGCCCGGTAGCATTCTCACTACAGCGTGCGCGGCGGAGCGTGATTTCACACGAAAACGCTCTCTGGTAGAAGGGATAACGGCCGCGAGAGGCGCCGCTGTCGGACGCTCTCTGATTACCACCTAGCATCACATTGTGTTTATTCGCGTGTAATCTCGTTAATTCATTCCAACTCAACCTGTTATATTATAATATGATCGATATAAGAGTGATAACCAGAAAAAAAAATTGGCAGGAATTTGTCCATGACATAAGTGACCTTCACACTGCTAAGGCTTTACGAAAAGTTGCAAATAATCCAACTCACTAGTGATTCAAACTATAATTTTGCTTACATTGTTGCTCATCGCATACTAATTAACCGACGCGCGCGTGAATGTCACGAATTCAGGGTATTGGGTTAAGTTCCTTAAGAGCAATCGTAGAAGGACAGGTGGAAGGGAAGAAGGGCAAGGGACGGCCCCGAATGAGTTACATAGGACAGGTTATAAAGGATGTGAAAGAGAAGAAATACGTCGCTTTGTAAGAGTCGGCTTAATATTGAATAGGAGATAGGAATTGAGAGCTGCATCAAACAAATCTTAGGATTTTTGACATATGGTGATGATTCTTTCAATTTAAAGGTTTGGTTACGTGATAAAAACTGAGGTCAGTTGGAAAAATAATATTTTGGGACCTTATTGCCGAAAACAAGATTACTAATTGATGTCAGAAATTAATGTAAAATTTAATCGATCGTGGGTCATAGGAATGAAACTGCCACGCATCTATTGAAAAGGAGAATAATAATTACGTTTATGTGTCAGTTGTGCGGAAAAAGGTTTTAAAATTGTTATTATTCAGAAAAATTGCCGGCCATCTGATTGCAAAGGTGTAGCTACAGCCAAAGCATAAGGCTACTGGAATGATATATGAATTTACGACAAAGAAATTAACAACATCGGGAAGACTTTTTAAATTTAATCACTCTGCAAAATTTTTTGCCCATTTTTTCCACGAGTTAAGGATTTGATCAATGTGGTTGATCTCAGGATACTGCATGGAAAAGGCTCAAATTAATTCTATTAAGGCTTTATTTACATTGCCGCTAAGGATCCGTTTTCAACTGTCTTCAGAAATATCTCCAACACGACGATGAGTGTAGAGGGATCCATTAAGTCTCAATATTTGCCTTGTAGTATTCATGGTTAAAGTTGTTTTTCATATTTGGTATCAGTCTCCATTATAGTCCCCAATTATATTCCCCTGTGAAATTAGGATCCCTTCACCGTCAGCAGAGTCAGTGGTGTTTTTTGTAATCTTCATTTTAATGAGCGGTGGATCACAGCTCATTTAGTGGCCTACTGAAGACTCGTTCATTGTAATATTCGTGATAAGTACGAGTCTCTCTATGGACAAGGGGCGCAGCTAGGAATTAAGGCTGGTGGGGGGTGGGTTAGGTGCAACTAATACCGGGGTGTGTGGGTGTATACCCACACACCCCGGTGGGTATACGCCCACACATCCCGCTTATCCTGGTGGTTGTATACCCACCAGGATAAGCGGTAGGTGCGAGATTAATAAATTGCGGAATTTGAAAGGTAAATGGTTCAAAATGGTGAGTTTTACGGCTTTCTGAAGGGATATTTTATTAATCCTTACATTATCCTATTAGTAATATCAATCCAATTAAGTAAAATGTATTAAACTTAAAGATTTCTCTGAGCTCTGGGGTGGGGGGGGGGGGGTCATCCCCCAAAATCCCCCTCGCCGGGCCACTGCTATGGAGTAATTGTGTTGTGCGCTCCACCACCCTTCCCCTGTTTGCTTTCGCCTCTCGCAAATAAACCGATTCCTTCGCTTTGTTGCCTGATTGGAAAAGAGCTTCAGTCCCGTTGCGAGTGTCGCATTCTGGGAGAGTGGTGATGGGTGGTGCTCTGATTTACGGAAGCAGTTTGAGTGGTCCAGGGAGTTAGCGAAGTGTGGGATTGGCTCTCTCCCCTTCTCTCAATTTGGATGGGTTGGTGTCGGTGAAAGGCCTTGTGTTCTCGGCTTGAAAACGCAATCGATGTGACCAATTTGTCTCGTTAGAACAAGTGAAGCCGAGATAAATTTGTGTAGAGAAAACAGCGGCTTTCGGGCGTGCTTCGCCTGCTGATTTGATTATTCCCCGACATTTGGTGGCATATTAAAATCTACATCTACTTAATACCCTGCGAGCCACCTCTAGGGTGTTTGGCAGGGTATGATCAATCACCAGCATGCAGCATGCAATTGGACTCCCACATGCACACCACACGGTCCAAAAAGCGTCACGTATACTAACAAATTATACTACCACATGCTGTTAGAAATAATAATAAAATTAAGAAACATGCATTAAGTTTTACATAGGTTAGTAGGCTACACTTCAAGTCATGCAATCATATTTGGTGAAGATTTAGTGTTAATGATGGAGCCTATTTTCGAGCAATTATGGAGTTACTGCCATTGTGAAATCTCAGCTAATATTCAAATCGACTTGGGATCAAAACGAAAGTTACAAATTAATGTTGTTGACGTAATACTGATTTATTTTTTGATACATTTTACGGCGACGGGAGTTGATCTCGGCTCTGTGTAATGACTTTATCTCGGAAATGAGAAGTCGGATGAAATTGGACTATGCACAATTTTTATCGTACCGATATTTTACGTCGATTTCGATTTTGTTTTTGATTGAAGAAGCAGCACTTTATTTTAAATGTGTGCGAGTGTATTAAATTCGAAGCAGCGCCCTCCGCAATATTCTCTAACGATACCACTGCGACAGAGTCAGCAGGATGCATCGGGACTGAAGAATCTCCACTCTCTCCCCAAAACTTTAACCAGGAAATTTACAAAGGAAATGTGGAAGCGGAATCAAGTGTGATTTTCCGGCCACAGTGGTGGCGGGATACTGTTCTCTCTTGCCAAACCGAAGGTCGCGGGTTCGTGTCCCTCCTAGCTAAATTTATCCCATCCAGAGATAATCCATTGTTCTGCAATGGAGCCCCGAGACATAAAGATCTGATTGAGCTATTTCCAGGGTGATGACTATAAATTATGAATAAATAATAACATAGAGTAAGTATATTACTCTATGTACTCTATATACTTACTCTATGATAATAATCTTGAGCGTTAAGGTCCAGAAATATGATATATACAAGCGCCCCATCCCTAGCCAAGAAAAGCGATTCGCACTCCCTACAAAGTGAAGAAAAGGAAACGCCTGACCGAGGGAGTGCATTCGGATTATTCGGAATAATTTGCAACAGAACGAGGTGCCACATATCAGACACAATATGCCTTAGAAGGGAATATCTAAGGAATCATTCCTCGGATTTCAAGTTTTTACTCGGGCTTCGCCGAAGCTGGCGAACAAATACTACTTGAATATTTGTATGAAGATTTTCACAGCTTCTTTTATCAATGTTGGTGGTTGTTCTCGGGTATTGCTGCGTAGGCAACATTTTCACACTCAACGTTTCACTCCTCTTACTGGGATGGTTATCAAGAGAATGGGAGGGAGACCAACTCCATAGAAAAGACCAAAGCCATAGCAGCAGCTCTTGGCCCTCTGCTGCAGAAAAAGTCAAAATTATCTCTGAAAACCAATATCACTCTTTACAAAACTGAAACCACTTCTAGCATACGCATCTCCGGTCTGGCTGATGGCTTCAAAGACACACCTCACAAAAATCCAGAAAACTGAAAACGTCCTCCTAAGGAATATAGTTGGCACTCCATGGTTTATCAGAAACAAGGACATACGCAAGGACCTTCACATAACTCATAACTCTGCATTCCTCCCAAATCATATCCACTCCCCCTAAATAATCACACCACCAGAAATACTAAAGTGACATAACGAAAAAACACACCAGAAACGAATTATTTAGAAACACAGTGGAGACAGCCAGAAGGCTGGGACTATTGAGCACAATAAAACCAGAAATTCCGGCGAGGCGTTCTGCACTCATCACCACACTGTGGACTCTCTTGGAAACCGATTAAAATACACCTAAAGTGGCTACACAAATTATTTCTCGATTAAATATTTCGCGTCTCACGGTGATGGTGATTCAAGAGAGACCTACGGGCGTATGCCACGTGATGTATCGGAAATTTCCCTTATGTTTCGTGACCAACTGCTAGTCACTTCTTCAAAGGAATGGTGCTGGAGTTGGGTTCTGCTGCCTATTTATTTCAGGTGGGCGGAGGGGTGAGGAGTGAGGAGTAGAAGGGGAAGATGAATAAATGTTGTGGATGACTGGGTTCCATGCATTACTAATTCTCAAACAGGTGATCAGGTATTTTGTAGATCCTAGGATCTTCTGCCATCGCGTTCTCATGAGGCATATTATTTGTAGTTCATTTTCGACCTCATGCTTTATTTCAAACAGCAAATATATTCAAGCCAATCATTCAGACCAGAAGCCCGTCACCACAGCCTATTTGATATACCCTGAGTATGCTCTAAATATATGGTCAAAGTGCAGTCATTGAGGAAAAATTAACGTCATCTGATCTTGAATGTCATAAAGCATTAGCAGAGCCCTAAGCCACAACTACTGGTCTCAGATCGTGTTCCAACTTCTACAGTTTATAACAATTGGTGTGAAATGGGCTTGGATGCGGCTACATTTTTAAATCTTGAAAATTCTCCAGCAGATAAAAAACGGTGAGTCACCGTTTTATTTTATCAATAATTAAATAGAATATTCCAATTGTAGCAGTTTTTAGCTATTAGTGTCGCTACAGGTTTACTATTTCTCTTACGTCTAGCTACTTATAGCTCAAGCTATAGTTTGCAGAAATAAATTGTAGACATTAAAAAACATTATGCATTATGCTCATCCGGGCGATGATGTAATTTTGCAGTCCATACAATCCCTATTACATTAATACCATATTCAGTGTATGAGTTAAACATTCATATATGTTGAGCCAAGTGATACAAAATATATGTACAATAAAACTCAGACCATGCGATTAATATTTAAAGATAATATGAAAACAAAATAAAACAGACTTTTCGAACTCAAAGTCAGTTTATAATTTGAATTCATTAACGCATTTAAGAAATAAATTTGAGAGTGTAATTATTTGCTAGGGTGGGGAAGAGTTGAAGATTATAGGCATATAACTGTAAATAAAAAAATCATTGCAGAAAAATACTCATACAAACAGGGGAGCATTAAAAAAACAGCGAAAACCTCATACTATAAAACTAAAATATCTAATGGCTAATTTTCTATTTCATTAAAAAAAATTTTTTTTAGCTTTAGAAATACATAATTGAATCAGTAAGGAAAAAAGAAGTTCGATGTTCCTGAAAATTTCTCCCGTTGGACTATTCTCGTGAAAAGAATTCAGATGTCATTTATAATTCTCCTCCTCATATGCTTGCTCGACTTGATGGATGGCTCAGAGGATGGATGGGATGCGGTGTACATTCTTGGGAAAACTTTTCCGAATTCTTAAATGGGATCGAGCGATTGCGTGGGAGTGAAGGACTTAATAATGTTTGCCTCCGTCTGCCTCATTGTCATCCATCCTTCTCCCACTCTTATTTCCCTGCACGCAGCCGCACCCACGGATACCACGCAGTCCACAACCCCATTTCTTTCTTTCTCTCTCTCTCTTCATGTCTTAAACGCGAGGCCGCTCGCATTATCGTGGACTTAAGGGACAAGGAATTGGAAGAAGAAGTGGGTGATTGGGAAGGATGGTTTGAGCGGGTGGCTATATAGTTCATAACAAGGTCTGTGGTCACAGATTGACCGGAAGTTCACATTTCCCGTATACCTGTAGCTCTACAATTAGAACAGAAAACTACCGCTAAAGCGCTCGTATTTGATATATTTTTATCATACCAAAATGTTAGTTTTAAACTTACGGTATTACGGTTTGCGGATCATAAGGGCAGAAATTAGACCCTTGATAACATTTTCCAATAGATATCCCAAATAGAAAAAAACCCTACCCACATTCCTCTCTTAACAATGACTTCACATACTCATACTTGTGGGCGGAAACTTTTGCGTTCTTCATTACTTGAGAGAGAATGTGTGAATTAGGGGTACTTTACTTTTGTCGTAACTTATCTTTACTTTCTATGAATCGTACGGCATTCTTTTAGTTGCGGTTTCTTGTCATATTGAAAAAACTCATGACATTCTATCAGTGAATAAAATTAAGAAATGAAATATCAAGAAAGATAACCATTAACGTGGCAGCCTAAAATTAAGTATTTTAGGGACCAGCCTCAGTTAAGTTTTGATGAAGATCGCGGGTGGCTGACTGATTTATAGAACTGATTTTGAAGCCCACGTGTTGAGCAGCGCCATGCGGTCAGATCGGGAGTCATCGAGTACGGCGATTTAGCCTCGCTGCCTTCCCGCCAACTGAACTTTGCCCACATTTTCCATCCCGTCGATTGGCTCATCTCATGCACCTTCCAGTTCAACCCCTCCTCTCGCCTCTTCCGTCCAAATAGAATCATCGTTCCCTCTTCATCTCCACTATCCTTTGCCCCCCACTATTCAATTCCCACCAAAGTTCTCCTCCCGTGACTTCCGCTTCTCACCCTTCTCCCTTTCCTCCCGTCTTCTTCCTACCAGTACCTTCCTTCCCAGTTCCTTCTATAGTACTCTTATAAATTAATATCTCTACCCATCCTTTTCCCCTATTCTGGCGTCCGTTTTAAAATTCATCAAGTAACTAGGTAACAACAGTAAGATAAACAAATCATAATTAGCGCCTGATGATGATGATTATTCATTGAAACTCGGGTCGCGCTCTTATATGAAAAAGTGGTGCAAGTAATTGTGTATATCCAGGAAAAACTTCTAATGGAATTCCACAAGGTTTTACCAAGAGTTAGTGAATTGTGTTCTTCCTCCCAAACAATCCACGCCCCTTTTATTCGCGTGTGCGGCCCTGAAGGCAAGGCCGGCCTCTTTTATTTATGAGGGTGGACTCCCCAATGTATCCAGAAGGGGCCCTTCAAAGCTGTACCATCCCTCTATCAGTGGAATTCAGCAAGTCGTTACTGATGCATAGCGACCCGCGACCATGATTCAATGCCTTGGGTGCCCTAAGCGTCTCGTCTCTTTGCCGGCCTCGGTGGCGAAGGGGGTGAAGTCCACCACTACCAAACCGATGGTCGCGGGTTTGAGTACTGCCTGGATTTGTTATCCCTATCCAGTGCATGAGTGTCTGTGATCTTCCAACGCTGTTTTTCGTTTGACTCTCCCCCGCTTTATAGTCCGTAAATGCGATGTTTTCGGGACGGTGAAGATAAATAATAAAATAAATGCCCTAAGCGTCTATTGGGTTGAATAAAAATTGCCTCTTCATTCAGGTTCATAATGTGCGTCTTCATCTGTGTAATATCCTGCAGGAAACCTTCATAGGCGTGTAATGGGAGTTGTTATGAATCCAGTTGTTTATATACATATGTAAGAAAATAGATATTTTTTTAGCAAACAGTACACCGTGGATTTGATAACGGATGAACTGATTCGCTGATATACTCACTACCTGAGAGGATTACTAGCCTCTGATACCCCGGAAAAGTTCCAGATAATTTATATTTCTGCCAGTTAAGTCTAGTTTAGTCCACGTCAATTTGCGTGGTAGTAACCTTAGTTCTTACCGCTTAGTTGAGGTTCAAACCACGTGCAATAAATTGTTTCAATGACGCTGAAATGTATCAGCTACATTTCTGTAAAGCGGGTAAAAGTTACCTCGATAGAGATGTATCTGATACTCCATGTCTTTGGGCACTAGCGCAATTCGGATCGCTCTATTTTCAGCGACGCGAGTGTTGCTGTTTGCAAACATTTTGAAATGGGGTAAAGGTGAAAACTCATCTACTGAACGACTGGAGGATCATTCATTTTAAAATATGTGCTGCAATCCGTACGTTGTTCATATTAATTGACTTCACATCTGAAAAGAGGCTATATCACATTTCTGTCACTCCTTTAGAGTAAGGAATGGCGTATTGTGTCAAACACTCACACAGGAAGCCGCATTCCGGATGCCCACGACACAAATGGCCAATTTATGCGTTAGCGTGCCGTGGCGCCATTCCAAGCCCTTTGACCTCTGCCGCCCCTTCAGGATGACCCACCCCCTTGCACAGGCCACGCACCCCCTCCAGCCCCTCAATGAGGTTCATCAAGATATACTTCGCGGTTTAAATATTCCATTTTCTACGTTAAAGAAGGGAGGAATGGCTTTCAAATCCGTTTCGTGCTCTCTCTAACTGACTCTGTGTACTCAAGTGTATGTGCGCAAGGCAGTAGCCAGAGGGGGGGATTGATCCTCCCGAAATGAAAAAATAGATACCACATACTTTATGGTCGCTTGGTGCTCACTCAACGATCTTATATAGCGGCGCAGTGACATATGGTAGTGAGTGGTGATACTACGTAGCTTCACTAATGACTACTAGATATCACTAGATAGCACATACTACGCCAACTACACAAGCAAGTATCGAAACTTCGGGGTCGTGTTCGAGCTGAATTCAGGAATATTCGATAGGCTTAGAGTTTTTTTTCGATTTTGTTTCGTTGTGCCGCGTCTACGAAATATACATACAAACGCGCTGTCAAGCACGGAGTGGCAGTTCCGTCTTCGAAAGTGATCCAATACGACTAAATAATAATGTAAGCCAAGTTGTAGGTACCTAGTGCAGTGTGTGAAATAATTGTGCTGTGAATTAATAGAGAGGTGAGTGACTTTCTGGTTTTTGTAGGGTCCATACTACGTGAAACTTGCGAAGTGTAATATATCAATTATTTACTTGTTTAATATAAATTGATAATCGATGGGTATTTTAATTTTGAATGTTTTTTAGAGCACCTAATTAAGTAAAACAAGTCGTTTCGGAGATAAAAACATTGATAAAATGATCGCGAATCTTTATAGGTACATTTGTAGGTATCGACATATTTGTGTTTGGACTTCGATTTTCACCCCCTAAATAATTTCAACCCCAGTCAAGTTTGTCTTTTTCGTGACCCTGAAAGCCTGAAAACGTCAGTTTTTTAATCAGAAGTAGATAAAATTTGCAAAAGTCCCTTGAAAAGCAATAAGTTTCAATACGGGGTTGGTTTCCCCAATTTAGGGGTTGCTCGTAAAAATGGAGGGTGATAGAAAAAAACGGAGGTCATTTTCGGATTAAGCGACACAAAATTAGCCAGAAACACTCTAAACTGTAGCCGGGCATTTTTTGAACTTTTTTTTTGCTGAACAGTGTTATCAGTTGCAAAGAAATGTTTGAGTGATTTTAGTGATTTTTGCGCTGAAAACTTGAAAGCCTATAAAAATGATTTTTAATTGATGTCTCCATGTTAATGGGTTTCACCGCGTGGATTTTCTTTGAGACAGTTTCTCCGGTATTCCAACCGGCGTCTTCAGGTCTTCGACCTCAGGCCTTCAACATGGAGACATCATCTAGACAACGCCGCGGAAAACTACGCATGATTTTTAATTTATAAAAATATTAAAATGTGTATGAAAATCTAAAAAGCATTCCTTCGATTGTACGTACCCATAGTAAACTTGATTAATTACTTCGTTTAATAGCAGGAATTTGAAAATGCATTTGGATCCGAAAATATCCGATCCGAAAGATCCGGCTCCGAAAATCAAGGATCCGATCCGAATCCGGATCCGAAAAAAATCCTGGATCCGTCCATCACTAATACCTATGTTTAAATTTTACTTTAAATTTTACTTTAAGGGTTTATAATAAATATGTATATTTAAAAGTATACTCTACTTTTTTATCTTATTAAAATAATTTTTTCCACTATTCCATGAACCCCCACCCCCAAGAATATTTTCTGCTACGGCCTTGTGTGCGCGGAAGACTTCGGTATCCCGGGCTCACACTTAGGCAGTTCTTACCTTTATGATTCAAATTAAATCATTCATTTCTTGATTAATCTCATGGACTACCTTCCTCCTACATCAGCCGGTTTTAAACGAGCTAAGCTAATCCTTCCGAGGTTGTTAATCACACATGTAAGGGTAATTTACTTTTTGAATAAATATGAAGGGTTTTGACAGATATTTTCTCGTAGTTGGCCCCCAATCAACTTGATTCATTGACTGTCAGTGGACAGTTCTTTGTTTACAAATGCAGTTTCCACGAGGGAATCGCAGGTGGCGGGGCAGAGCGGTGTCTTCTGTTTCCCTTCCGAAGGATTAATACCATTGGGAGGAAGAAAACTTCTTCTCTTAACGGAATCAATCATCCTCTTCCCTTCTTTTTAAATTTATTTTTTCACTCGATTAATCTTGCCTTTATCTTCCATTAATGGGTCATCAGGTTAATGGGTGGAAAGTTTGCACATTAGTCAAAACCTTTTCTTTTTTCGCTCCTGGAACTGCTGCGTTCTTTAAAAGTCATCGTATCTTTTACTCAGTGGCATTTTCATGGCTCACCCTAATGCCTACTTCTCGAATTTTTTCATCAATTTGTCACGTTCTATTACCACTGCCTTTATTTTTCACTCTTGGTCTCTCTCTAGATGGCTTCAATATTGACGAAACTTTTTCCCCATAACGGGTGCTTCATTTTTTTCATCAATCCATGTGCTAGGGGTTTTTCATCTGTTTATTGGCCAAGAATGCGATATCTTTGCGTAATCATTCACTATGCTGTTCTGCGATATTTCTTCCGGAAAATTTGTCATAAATTTTTGGTACATTTTTAATTCCTAAGTCAATCAAGTTTCAATCGAATCGATTTCAAGCTATTCTCAACGATTACCTTGCAGTTTTTAAGCTCTCTAAATTTTAGTTCTCTTCGTTTTTGGGTGGATCTGAATTATCCAACCCTTGCAGGTCGGGGGATATACAGTAATTCTGAATATGCCCTCAAATAGGGTAGTTTCCTTCAACAAAGAAAACGAAAGGCATTGATTGCGATTCGTTACGCACCATTAGTTTATTCATAATATACAAATTATTTGGTTTTAGATATCCCAGTTTAGACGAATGGTAATGGTCAATTTTATCCTCCTTTGAAAACAGCCAGATTGGCGCCCATGCGATGCCACTCCACGTGATGTCACAGGGACCTAGTTTCTGTACGAGTAGATGGGAGTTTTACATCGTCTGAGGTTACCAATGCATGCATGAGGCACAGAGCTCAGGGAAACATGTCTTAATAATCACCTATTAAAACTGGCTAAGGTCGGAAAGTTTTCTTCGTTTGATAAGGTATTAATAATCCTTATTTAAGCCAAGCGCTACCTGCCAGTAGGGTACTCTGCAACGTGCTAGCACCTTGCCTCGCAGCGGCGCACATATTCTCGCCCCAAGGTCACCTCACACGGCGACAGTGGGAACCATAATGACGTCACACGGGCTTTTCGCAGCATTTATACTTAGCCGTCGCGTTTTCGCGCGCTTGAAAATGTTCACTTTTCATTTAATCGCGAAAAATAGATATCGTCATTTAAAAATCTAAAAGCGTGAAATACGTTCTCCAGGAGTAATAATCTTTCGATTTAGGCAATAAAAAGTAATAGGAAACCACACTATTCAGAAGATGTTACTAATGAACCTAAATACGGGCATTTTTTGGGAGTTCAACAAGTGGCCGCCGAAAGCGTGAGATTACCGCCTCACTTAAAAAGATCGCTGACAGAGGTCCGGTTTCTGTCCATCATCGTGTCATCGTAATATCCTCTGGCAATGAATGAACGACTCATTTGAAGATCCAACGAATGCGTTCATTTCCATTCGGAATCCCTACGTAACCCATCCCCCTTAGACCTCATTTTTCACTCTCTTCCAAACCATTTTCATTATTCCTCTCTCTCCATTGTTCATAGCTTCATTTTTCCTTTCAAATTCACTCTTCCGCACCCTCTGTCTCCACTCCCTCTCCCTGGAATAAATAAAGATTTTTTCCCATATCTGTCCCCCCTTCGCATTATTTATCAGTGAAACACATGAACTTATTTAATTTATTGTTCCCAACGTGTACATTTCTCAAGAATTATAATTTTTTGGTGATTGAATTGGGGAATTAGAGAGAATTTTAATTTTACGTCAAATGGTTCAAAGAAAATTTTAAGAATAATCTTATAAAAAGAATGCCGAGGGATAAGTAATTAGCATTATTTGAAACGTGGCTCTTAGGCGCCTTTCATTTTTCGAGTGCAGTTCGACTGAGACAGCAAACTTTTGGCCTCGATGTGAAAATCATGGCCACTTGAGAAAGGCTTAATGGCTCTGCTGCCCTGAAGCTGTCGAATTTTACTCGAAAAGCTTGTTTTCTTCTGTTGAAAGATTGATGTAATACCTTTTTCTTAGCGTTGGTGCTACCGAAGAATGATGAAGATAAAATGGATTCACCGTGTGCGTAACGAGGAAGTGCTAAACAGAGTGGGAGAAAAGAGAAACCCCTAAAAACCTTATGCAGAAGAAGGGACAACTTAGTTGGACACATTTTGAGGCACGATGGTCTGATGAAGACAATCGTTGAAGGACTAGTGGAAGGGAAAGAGGGCAAGGGACGGCCCCGAATGAGTTGTATAGGACAGGTTATAAAGGATGTAAAAGAGAATAAATATGTAGCTATGAAGAGATTAGCGGATAGGAGAGAGAAATGGAGAGCTGCGCCAAACCAATATCAGGATTGTTGATTAATGATGATGATGATGAGATAAGAGCAACTATTTCGTTTTAATAAATGTTCTCATTATTTAGGTGATATTGAATATATAACTCTGACTGTAATAACAATTTTTATTAACTATTAAGTAAAAAAGTTTTCCTGAATAATGGTAGTATGTTTCGCCAGAGATAGTGGAATTACCTAAACATGAATTTTCTTTTGCCCAAAAGCGATTCATCGGGTAATATTAATGAGCTCTACTTAATACGAATTGATACCATGTTGGAGCTCTCCCTAACCACTTATAATTTTTTTGTTAATTGAATTGGGGAATTAGAAGGAATTTTAATTTCACGTTAAATTGTTGACAGATTTTTTTCTTTTCTATTTTCCTTTGATCCAGATGAGGCATGAAATTCACTGGCGAACCCAGAATGTTGTCAGTTTGTTAGGTGGCACCAGTTGCCAAGATATCTCCTCTGTATTCGACAAAATGCATCCTGGCTGATGCTCAAAGCGACGTGGCGAAGAAAATACCGCCGATTCTATGCGACGCCAGCATGGCGACCTGCATTGGGATAAAATACTTTAATAAGTTTAGAAATTAAAAACTACGTCTCCTATTTATGTAATCAATACACGTTTTGTTATTTATATAAATATTTGAAATATATTTAGGTATTTTTGGTTGTGTTTATGTTTGTCCTTTAAAAATTACCTTACCCTCATAAACTGATGTGGGAAATATATGCATACATATTTCGAATTTTGGCATTCTTGACATAAAATTGTATATTGAATTATATAATTCCTTCCATTTATCAATCAATTCGTGGTAGAGCCAAGATTAATGGCTTATTCTAAAGGTAAGACCAAGTATAAGTCACAAAGTGATTTAAAATTTCTCAAATATCTTTTGTAATCATGTAAATGATAAATAATGTAAATTATCCGTTCTCTAGTTCTCTATCTCATGATTCCCTAATTCAAAGTAGAAAAGTTTCCGAAATGCTCCAATGTATCAATTCTTTTTCGAATCTTAATAGATGTTATCCGTGGTGTAGCGATGCATGATAATAAGCACAAGTGATTTTCCTTTTATAGTAAAAAACGAAGAAAAATTCAGACTGCTGCTATTGGCGATCGAAAAGCTCACATGTGGAATTATTGAATCTTGATCACACGAAATATAAGTAGAATCAGTAATTGATATAATTCTTGGGCTACATTTCAGTTTAGTTGAGTTCTTGAATTTTTATTTTTTTAATAAATTAACTGATCACCTTTAGTTGGATGCCGTTTGTATTAATCCAGGTCAATAGGGTGTACCTTCAATAATAGAAGTGAAATGTGGCTGATGATAATTTTAAAATTAAATTATTATCGAAAAACTGTAATTGACCTAAACGTCGAGTATTTTGCGGTAGAATCCTCTCCAAAATTACATTTAACTTAGGTTCCATGAATATGCTTAAAATTTAGATAATTAAAGCCTAGCTAATCTGATTTCACATTGCGAATGCATTTTATTTTTTTAATATATGCTGTTTATCGATATGGCGTTTTACACAAACACTTCAGTCTGATACTTCAGCACTCTATTTCCATATATCGTGGTCAGAAGAATGTGTCTATAAATGATTTTTCAGCTTCACTGGAAATGGGGTCAGAATATAGACTGTATGCGCTGCATGGTATTCACTGGGCCTTCATGAATGTTTCGCCATCTGTGACCCGAGGCTGAGTTTCATTTACTTCGCCACACGCTACAAGCAAACTTCACCACATTTTGGAATAAGCCCTGTATAAACGCATTCACTGCGAGGCATGAGGAGGAAAGGGCCGATCTCATTCGAACTCGAAATACATGTTAATTGTATTACCAGCGAAAGTCACATTTTCCCTCCACCGCGATAGTTGGGATGTTTGCATACAAAGAGTGATAAAAATAATATTATTTAGTCTAATTAATAGCCCAAATTAATATTTTTTGAGTTTCCAAAGCGCAGGAATAAAGGCTTTACATTATTAAGGGGGACTTGTTAGGGTTATATCTAAAAGTCGATTTTAGATTTTCTAATCTGACTGAGGGAGAACTAATCGAATATGATTTTCAAGTTTTATAGGAGCATACGCTACAAAAGAAGGCAAAATATGCCCGATGAGTTTTTAATGGGAATTAAATCCAGTTTATCAACTATACTTGTTGCACATTCAATGTTTTATTCATAAAGACTTTTAGTTATTTATTTGAGAGTTGAGCAAAATTGTCGTTCCGTTCATAGAACTTATAAATAAGTAGAATGAGGAAAAAATAGCTTTCACCATACCCGCTTCCATTACTATTATTTATTTAAGATTTGGGCTGAAACTCCTTGGGTAATTTTTTAAGGTCGTCAAGCCGTAATAATATTAACCTCGTTTATGACTGACGAGAATGAATAGTTAATTACAATACATAATCCGCCTTCAATTAAAAGTGATCAGTGACCGCGGCTCATAAGCTCTTGAAAATTTATGCTATTTCTAATTCAAGCGCAAACGTTTCATCCGCAAATCTCTTGAAATTAATTTAACCACAAACAGTTCTTCTATGATTGTGCTTGGTTTGCATTTCATTATCCCTTCTTCAAATATATAAACCATTGGCCATTAATTACATAGAAACATGAAACGAATATTTACAAAATCTGTCACATTTTTCTGTTCTAAATAACGTTAATGCTCGTTAATATTGCGTAGATGTTCTTGGCAGAGAGAAAATAGAATTCAGTAAAAAAAGGAGCGCATAATTTCTTACGCAGCGATCCTCTCATAACCATGACGAAAGACCAGAAATGGAAATTTCCACACTTTTTTATTCCCCACTTCAACAACCAGCCTTGGTTTCAACACAATGTGTCATTTTCAATGTCACCTTACCATTAAGGTAAGGTCAAGGTTAACATTTGCGTTCTTTCATCAAGGATATATCGACCTTCCACCAAATGAAGCCAGAAAACGGATTTTATACAATCCCCTCATAAGCCCTTTTGTGTTCACGAACGCTATTCACTTCCCTTACTGCTGTATCCGTTTTTCTCTTGCGAATGTTTTGCGAAAATATTTGAAAATTTCAACTACTTTTTCACGCCCTTGCCACTCTTTATATTTTCTCTATTCCATTGGAATTATTTAAATATTTTTGTAAAAATTGAAAGCTGATGGGCAAGAGTTATTATTGAAGTGATAAGCATTGTTTTCATGTGGTAGCGATTTCACGTTTTCTAAATATCAGTATTCTCAGTAATTTAAACGTTCAATTAGCCGTAAAATATAAACTTTAAATGTATAGTACTATTTTCCAATCTTATCTTATTCCATTTAAGGGTACCGTGATGTTTTTTATAGATAATGTTTGCAGCATTGCATTAAGAAGTATAAAATATTGGATTTGAATTAGTCTCTGTACCTTTATATTTTCTTCGCTCCATAAAATTTCATCTTCGTTAATCTTAATTTGAATTGATCCAAACTTTAGAAGAGAAGATGGGGGAAGTTGAGTGAATATTTGGCATAAAAATTCTCCTGGCGCCATAAACCCACACTACACTGCTGACGAAGAAAATATTGGAAATCAGGCTGTACCCTTTTTTAACCTCACTGTTTAAATGCATGAGATTGAAGCAAGAAAAATAATGTCTTTGAGTATTTGCTTGCTCATAAATCGCTCCAGTAAAAATGGGCCACAAAATATTTCCCCATGATGTTGAGTTTTCGTTAGCGGCTGACTGTAGATATAAGTCTCACTCAGATTAGCAGATGTTTCTGTGGGCACCTATTCGCTCAGAAAATGCGCCAATAAAAATGGGCCACGGAATATTTCCTCGCGTATATCGTCGCAGTAGTAATCGCAGCGCGTATTCGCTCAAGCGAAACTATCTTTCCGCACGGGTAGCTCCTCCCCTTATCCCTGGGACTTGTGGGAAGAATATTTCTCGATCTGAGCCAACCACACATGTTGGGTGCTTTATTTTTTCACACCCGCCTGTCTGAGCTCCGGAATTTCTCCAGGCGTACTCCGCTCCGCATGACTCAACAATGCGACGACAAGTCTGAGGAAATGCAAAGATCAACGGGTGGGGGTGGGGTGTTGCCTGCGTTACCTCTTCGATATGTGATCTCCTCCTGGGATTATTCCGTTTGTTGTACGGTCACTTTCAAAAGCTTTAGGACAAAATTTGTCGCGCCAGTTCTTCTTCTCGAGAAATTTTAGTTTCGATTGCGGGTGAAGACATATTCACTCAGTGGGAGATGTTACCTAGAAATTGATAATTTGTATCAACCAGACAATTTTCTTTTTTTTCTTATTTCAGTTATCAATATCTGTGCGATCTGGTGTACGAGATTTCTGATTCTACTAATTTTTAATGCAACATTTAATGTACTCAATAAGTTTCACGATAGAGCTGATAAGAGTTACAAATGATACCATAAAAATATAATTTGGTTATTAAAAGATAAGTAAGATTATTAACTGGAGCTATTAAAATTTGTAATGTTAAGTGATGAAAGAAAAATGCTGCCTATAGAGATATATGGGCAGCATTTTTTTACATCAACCTATGTAGATAGTGACTAAGTTGTCGGAGAACGCTTGGAAACAGCTTATGGCGATTGAAAACCTATACCATTATCTTTTGGATTCTTTTCAAACGTAATAATTCCCTTGCGTTTATTATTTACTATACGAGAATGTACCAGATTGAATATATTCTGATCCCTTCGTTTTAGAGAGTTCGTAAACATTTCAGTGTAGTGTTCCATTATTACTTTATGTTTGATTTTCCAAAACATGGATAATTTATAAAGAACGTCCACGTGGATGTGGATCAATTGACCAAATTTAGGTCATATTCATTGAGCGATTCGATCCGCCAACATGTTGACTATAAAACAGCAAATCAGTATGTGGTCTCGTCTGTCTAATCAAGCATCTCCCATTCTGAAATTTATTTAAATATTGATTCGGTGCGGGTATGGTGGTAAGTAATAGTTTTGACGCATTAAATTAATGGGCGCTTGACAAGCAATGAGTTTAATGATTGTAAATGAGAGACTTTCATGAAAACGCCTTCACTGAAATGTATTCTACGATTACCTTAAGTACCTCTATTTGCTGCACACCTATTTTGTTTGGTTATTCAAAATTGATGTGTTTTCTAAAGTCCATTGGCATTCCTCTTTCCTGGTCAAATAGAATAATATTTTCTCACCCAGTAAAATTCTTTTTTCATGTGTTTGTAAATTGGGATTCAATATAGAGTGTCGTAACCTATTAGGCAGGTTGCTGCTTACCGAATGGTCTTAGGTTCAAATTTCGGTTGAAGCATTCTGCCAGCCGGTATTAGAACCGAAGACCCATTGGTTAGCATTCAAGCAAAACCACCGCTCCTCTCCCCTAAATGTATGAAATTCATGAGTCCGTGGTTTAGTCTGGTCTGAACTCTACACTCAAATATCCAAACCAATATTCGGGTTGAATCACTGAGATAGATCTAGTTGATAGCGCGCGTAATTTCAATGAAGTCACTTGTTTTATTCGATTCTTTAAAAAAGTCTGATTTATGTGTGGCCTTTTAAGGTTTATTCAATCTAATAGAGGTAAAGTAACGGGGCTTCATATCCGGTACCACACTGTTGACCTCCTGAGCTAGCATTTGTTTGTGAATTCTTCTCGGGTTTCCATCCGGGTGAGCTCCATCTCCATCGCTGCCATGGAGATGGAGCTCACCCGGATGGAAACCCGAGAAGAATTCACCGCCATCATACGCCGGGAAAAAGTGAAATCTTACATAGCATTTGTTTCATTAAATCCGTTCATCTGATGATGGTATCCACAACTTTGGCACTCCTAGCCGGCACTTTTTCGCACTGAACAGTTGGTATTTAGGTTAATTGAAATCGATTTTTATTCTTTCGCAGCATAAGCACTGAGATCCCGAGAACTTTTTACCCATTCAACTCATACAGGTTTTACATGAATTAGGTTGTGATCCGCTACACTTGAAAACAGAATCACACTGCGGCAATCGCTTTTAAAAGCATCAGTGTAATGTTTCTCCATTGGCCATTAATTAATCCTTCTGGTGTGAGACAGCAGTTCTTTAATGTACTCAAGACGCCTAGTTGATTGATACAATAATTAATATAATATATATTATATTATTATTATTAATACGACATCGGTATGATGGAGTACAAGCCTTTTGCCTCGTATATTTCAGTTATGAGAAAATTGAATGATATATTTGCCGCTGGTTCGGATGGTATATCTGAAATTAATGCCATGGAATTTGCTATGCTAAGTTATTGCGATACGTCTGCGGAAAATCGCGACGTAAAAGAATCTCATGATTTCGGTTGATAAAGATTGGTTTGACCATGCATGAATGCCTCAATTTTCCCGGTTAATTGGGATGTTCCATGCTTGGGTGAGTTTTCTAACCATGTACCACTCCGCTAATTCCATTTTCCTCTTGTTTTATGCTTAGGTCAAAACACTTATTATTTGACAAAATTGGTTCTTCGGAAAGCTTCACTGGCGGAAATCGCTATTGTTGGCCTTGAGAAATATTTACCTAAACGCCTTTAGATGCATCGAATGTAATATGCTTCACTTCCAACAGTGTCACTGCCTTTGGAAAAAGGGAGTTCAACACAGAAGTGATGGCACAAAACGGCACTTTTTCGTGAGCTGTCTCACCGCTCACAGGACGCTTCAGTGACCGATCGCTCAGTGCGACTCAGAAAAGCATTTCTGGGTCGTGGGGGGGAGAGAGGGGAGGGGTAAGAAGGGAGGGAAAGGTGATGAGCGGGGCACTTTATTAATCATATCAAGTAAATCCGTAATGCTTATTATTATTCTCAAGATCGGCCTAGACTGCGGCTGCATAACACAAATAGGGTGGTTTCCTATTATTTTTTTATTGCTTCAATCGAAAGATTAGGTTTTACTCCTGGAGTACGTATTTCACGCTTTTAGATTTTAAATGACGATATCTATTTTTCGCGATTAAATGAAAAGAGAAAAATTTCAAGCGAAAACGCGACGGCTAAGTATGAATGCTGGGAAAACCCCATGTGGCGTCATTCTGGTTCCCGCTGCCGCCAAGTGAGGTGACCTTGGGGCGAGGCTTTGAGCGCTGATACGACGCAGGAAGCTAGCAGGTAGCAGAGTACCCCGCTAGCTGGTAGCGCTTGGCTTAAATAAGGATTATTAATACCTTATCAAACGAAGGAAACTTTCCGATAGGAGATTATTAAGACATGTTTCCCTGAAGTCTGTGCCTCATGCATTGATTTTTAATCTCAGACGATTTAAAACTACTATCTACTCGTACAGAAACTAGGTCCCTGTGACATCACGTGGAGTGGCATCGCATGGACGCCAATCTGGCCTTTATCAAATGCGGTTAAAATTGACTGTTAACATTCGTCTAAACTGTGATTTCTAAAACCAAATAATTTGTATATTATGAATACACTAATGGTGTGTAACGAATCGCAATCAATGCCTTTCGTTTTCTTTGATGAAGGAAACTACCCTATTCCTATCGCTATTTATAATTGTCTGGTTAATATAAAAACCGATATCAAAGATATTTATTATATCCAATATAAATTGGCATTCGGATTTTCCTCCTTGGAAATTTTCTCTGAAGCAGGCAGCGTCTAATCTTCCAACAAATATGAGAAACACATAAAATCGATTATTGCCTTCGAATTAAGACGACGCATTGCCCTTTCTTGATATGTCATCATTTGTCTTTTTTCGTGGAATATTACTGATTGAGAATCTCAATATTTTCAGAGTATATATATCTAAGTCAATATTTGCCCGCATCTCAAATATGAAGATTAAATATGTAAGAAAAATACCGTGATAATAATATTAAATTGGATATAATAACAAATGCTGACATGTTTAATATTTTATGCCTACGATTTCAAATAATAGCGTTAGCTGGAAAAATACGCCACAAAAAAGACGCCGGTGACTGTGAATATTATTTAATTCGCATCGATAGTGAATCGGTTACAATCCTTATAGCACGGTGCGGAATGTTTTCAGCAATATGCCCATCGATAGAGACATCAAAATCTCAGGCTCAATATTCGTGATTATGTAACCCATCCTTTACGAATCGAGATCTCTTTTTTTCCGTTATCTTCTACCAAAAAATTTAAAAATTCTGGTTTAGCGACCTCTCCACGAGATGTCTCTGCCGTGATCTTGAACTTCAGTCGGGAGGATAGGAGGCCTTGTGCCCCTAGCGGTGAGTTGGTGAAACGTCTCCCTCCCTTCCGCCCCTCCTTCGCTTAGCGCCGCACTTATCACACACCCACTAACAAACACACACGTCCCTTGCATCTTAGGATTCCCACGCTGCGCCGCGCCGGTTGTCATCACCACCGCTACCCGGGCCTTGTTTACGCTCTCTCTTGTCCTTTGAGCACGTGGGTATTGAGGCATTTGGATTACTAATTTTCTATGCCTAATCGATTCATCGCATTTAACCTTTGTTTGATTGATTGTTTTTCTCTCAACCCTCCTATATCTTGTCTAGACTTAATCTTGGATCGCATGGTATTATTTTCCGCAGTAATGATTATTTTCCATTGAGTGATAGATCCAACGTGAACTTTTCAGGGATCCAAAGAGTGATCGCTCGCCTAATCATTTTCATTTAATTTTTCCAGTAACTTTTTCCGTGTTTACAACCGTCATTTAAGCACGCTGATCAACTGTTATCAAGTGTCATTGTTGGTTGCTGAGCCAGGTGATATGAACCAGTTTTTTGATGTTGTATTTCCGCTCTTTCGTTCGAAGTAACCCAATATGGTACGAGATGAGGTTGTAAATAGACGCAAAATTGAAGTGTACATTTGAAGTTTCTCGCGGCTCTTAATCAATATTTATTTTCTATGCTCGGAAACGCGAGTGCGGATGACGCAACCAATGTGCGATATAAATTACTGAGAAAGTCTAATGTGTAATTTAATGATACACCTTAACTTGTTACGACCAACAGACTTTTCTGAAGCGGAGCTCATGTGTTCATTGTATGAATGAGGCTCACGCATAAGCAGTTTCGGGTGCTCAAATAATGAACCGCAGAGGAAATATAGACCAAAAGCATCAACTATTTGCTACTTACAGAGATTTTAGCAAGGGGAATAGATAAAGAAAGCCTCAGTCTGTATCGTTGAAGCTTAATTTATGTTGCCACTTCGAGTGTTTTTGGATCGGTTTTAAAAAATATTCGTGGAACTGCGTTGGTAAAGAGCATTGCATTTATTCTCAACATTTGCATTATATTATTTATAGTCGCGAGCATAAGGATTGAAAATTTTATATATTGGTTACGGTAAATAATCTCCAATATAAATTTTCGGTAAACTGCCCAATAATATAGTAATATATTTTTTTTACCCGTGAAATTCGCACAGCCAAAAAGAAATGTATTTTAAGCTGCTCCACGATACATTATTTAAAGCATGGTTTACCGAATGGTTCCAGCACGGGATCATGAATAGAAAAAAGCTACCACTAACCCACGTAGGAGGACGACGCTCGTATTATCACCATGGAGACGGCAAACACTATCATTGATAAAATACTCGCTACGCGGAGAAGTCTAGTGTTTGGGTACAAACATTAAAATACAAGGCTTGTACTCTAAATGCGATATACTTACCTCACATTTGAATGAGTTAAAAAAAAAGTAATCACTCAAGACGCTGAAGGTAGAACGGTCCGAATATCACGGATAAGTAAACTATAATTAGGGATGTTGACCTAAATTTATATAGGAGATGATAAAACCAACGGAATGAATCACTATTTAATTATAATACTCGATTTTCATTACGTTCTTGTGCGAACATTGGGAATAATGGATCATTTTGCTCTCACCGCCGCGCTCTGGAAGTTACTGTAAACCGATGAAAATGCGATGGAAGCGGCAGAGTAAATGCAAGCTTCAATGTCACATAAGAAGTCTGCAAAAATATTGGCACGATGTTTGTGATAATATGTACAAACTGTGAATACACTGCAGTAAAATGAAAAAAGACAAACTTTACAACAATGAGGTCTTACCTCAATTAATCAAAAGCCATTGTCAGGGCCATTCCCTCCTCCGGTGGCTGGCGATATCCCATGGAGCTGGTCCTTGGCCAGGGGTGACAGGGGTCGCACAAGTTTTCATCATGATTGACACGGCGGGGAGTGATCCGCAATCACATGAAATCGCTAAATCACGTGCAACAGCGACATAAAAAATCACACGCATGACGCGGATATAAGTAAACTTAAAGAAAGGGCGGCATTGATGTTCTTTTCTTGAAGACGGAACACATTACGGTGGATAGAATGCACGCGACGCGTAGAAGATATTGAATGGGTTAATTCTGGTTGTTTCGTCGATAAAAGTCAACACACGGTCTAAAAGAACTGGTCATGAGAAGATAATATGAAGTCGTAGAGGAAGCTGCTTATTTCCTCGCCCACAGCAGTTATTGAACGTTAATGATAGCGATAACAAACGACCATACGGGTGTTGAGGCGATGACTAGATTCTCTCCCAATGACTGGACTAGACAGCTCTCCCAATGTGCCACGCCCACTCAACTTTTGCATGAGCCTCGAGGCTTGGATTGTCATAATCGGATTTCTATTTCCACTCAGCGCGCTCCAAATTGGAGAGGAGAAATTGCTTGAATAGAGTCCTTTTCTTTCTTCGAAAAATTCGGTAATTTTTGTAGCCTCGTCTTATATATCGCTTCCTCCTGATAAAATCCTTTTGGAAGGCACTTATGTATCGCCCCAACCACCTTACATTCCACTAAGCATTTTTTCTGCTTGCCTTTTTTTGGATATTCAGTATTTAGTTATTAAAAAAATGAAGCGAATACAACGTGGTATCCATTCAATTCCGTACATGTATATCATTCCTTGTACTCATGAAGAAATATTTACTTCATCCTCAATCCATGTCCACTCTATTGGAAGTCCTGAGAGCAGATGTTATAAGTCAATGCGACTGATTCACACTGTTAAATTCACATCAAATTCTGTTCAAGACTCGTTGAACAAGCTTTCTCGGATGGATATCACGTCATGTCAATCGTCATACCTAAAATGTGTTAAATCCCTCTGCATTCTTGTGGTGATTGCGTAGGAAGGGTTCACATCGGTAGCCTACTGTTGGTTTTGCTCCTGTTCTTACGTGCTGCAACAGTTTCAGATGTCCGAGAGTGGATGAAGAGGGAAGGGTTAGGGCGCTCATTGGTCATTTTCTGTCCAGCTCTCACTGCCCGATGGTCATCTGGGAAGTCCTTTTGAGTCCGTCGAGAGGAGGGCCTTTCATTTTGTTACTTCCGAACGCCTTTTCCTGCTCTAGCATTGTGTCGTTCGTATTTTCTCCTCTTCGCTTGGCTTATTGTGAGGTCCTGTAACGTTCAACGGATGGCCACTTGAAGTCACTTCCCTCGTATACGATAATGGATTTTGGGGAAACGGTTTTACGAAATAAATTTTTACCCGTTAACGCCTAGCGGTACCATATGGAACCAGCTGGTAGTGCAAAACTAAACGAATTTGTTTTTGTTATTTATTGTAATTTGTTCGGGATTTTGAGAATTTGAAACTAATAAGCATATTTATAATTACGTTTTTCTGAAAAGTTTGCCTTTTAAGTAAGATTTGACTTTTTTGAGTAATTTTGATAATTTATTGTTCAAAATTGAAATTTTGTAAACGTTTCTTGCATTGAAATGTGAAATTACTAACGCCTATTTAATTTCGATTCTTGACCCCTTAAGGACCTAGCGGTACCACATTGTACCAGGCTGTATCTTCAAGACTATTAGTACTAAAAGTATTAATTTTCATCTAGTCAATCAGATTTTACAATTGAATATTACGAAAAAGTTGGGATGAAATAGTTAATTCAGGCGTTATCGGGTTAAATCCCAAATATATTATCTTTTATTCATCATTAGAAATTATATTACATTTTTTTCTTATTGTTGACTTTAATTTGGTAAGTAAACCTTTCGGAACAGAACATTCGAAAACGTTGTTTGGAAGCTTTTAATGTATCGCCGTTGAAATTATATCGTGACCTCTAAACTCTCTTCCCATTCTTAATTTTTACCTTCCTTCAGTATATATTCTCAGCCTCTCATCTTTAAACCCTTCTCCCACGAAAGATACGGGAAAATGCCTCGCTCAATGCACGCAACGCTTCCCGATTATTGCGCTTGAATATGTCATCCCTTTCATATTATTTTTTCATACGCAAATTTCGAATGCGTTTTTAGAAAATGCTATATTGAATATTTATCCTTGGATTAATGATTTTGTGAATTAATTTCCAAGCTTTTTACAATCCGTGAATAGAAAATTTGAATATTTTACATCTGTTGAAACTATTAACAGCTTTAATCGGCGGCATTTCGCTACTACTCTTAAATGGTTCCTTTATAAAAATTACGGCCTTCTTTAATGTTCTAAAAGTTCTTTATGATTTTTGCTTGAACAATAACTTCGATTCAAAAGCTGCATGACAACGCTCCACTGCTACATTTATAATATCTTCTTTTCCTCCCCCTCAGCGTCCGAAATTCCTCAATGAAAGTAATTATTCTAATGGGACTGAAAATTCACTGTGAAGTCCACGTTGTTTATTTTTAAGGTTCAGGAGATTTTATAAAACTAGATTGGTACGACTATACTACCAGGACATATTCCTAACAAAAATGTCTATGCCATGATCTTTATCCGAGTGATGTTTAATGTAATGTGCAGTTTTATCAATGCGCAATTTAATATAGATGTTGAAGTGACTTGCTTAGTTGGAGAAGAAGAACCTGGCGGGAAGAAATGATTTTCCTCCGACTCCTTTGAGATGCGCCATTCTCACGATGCCATGCATGCTGTCGCGAAAACAAAAAGGTTTGAAAATCGCCGCAATTTCAAAGTTTTAGCATTATATCTACGAGCAGCGAAATATTTTTCGAATACTTTTTTAGAAACTGCGATTATACATGATTTTTGAATGTATTCCCGGAAAAATTCTCCCTCAAAGGATTAGATGGTAGCCATAGCCTCTCCCTAATTCTGTGGTTGTGGTGCGACTTTTGCTGCTCCTTCGCTTTCTTCCCTTTTTCTGCGCTAATGCGTCCGATTCGAGTCCCCTTGTTTCTTTTTGCGCGGAACCCTTCAACTGTTTGTGACGGGTGAAATTGAATGAACTGCTCCACTGGGCTGGAAGGTTGGGGAAAGTTCAGTCGGCACGAGACGCAGTGATGCCACGAAATCCTTCTTTGATGATTTTTACTGGAACTAACACCTTTTCCATTTAACTTTTGGAGTCTTTCAGGTCTAATTTCGTTTTGCATAATGCGTAAAACCATTCATTAAAACTTTGCCTTCATTACAACAGACAATTTAAATGATATATGTGTATCTGTGGAAAAATAACTACTCAAATAAGGAAAATAATTGCCTATGCTACGTTTTCCACTGTTTAGGGAGTGGAAAGATTTCGAATCCACTGTCATACATAAAAATAAATACTACAGTTATAGACAAATGGGTTCTTTTCCATTTTTACTTTATTATTGATAGTGATATTATTTTAAAAATAAAGGTATCCGTATTTTTTCATGTTTCGATCCAACGGCCACTTCTCCAGTTATCCGCTTACACCCTTTCGCAGATAAGTTGGTGACGTCACAACATCAAGGCGTACGCGTCACCGCAACCAGCCATTCTTCGTTCTTGTTCATGGGCCATTCAGTAGTTCACTGTGCCACACAGTTTGTTGGCGATTCAATGCCTTAGACAAGGACTCTTCTTACTGGGGCGCAAAATAGAAAATAAAAAGAAATGGAAAATTTGTCTGTTGCAATCATATCCTATTATTCCTTACATAATTTTCACTTCATTTACTACTTGACCGAAGTTTTGAGGAAAATTGACTTTCGGAATAAATATTTTTTTTCATATGACAAGACCAACAAGAGCTATTGAAATTGTAGAACGGATGATGACAGGAATTGCGAATATTAAGAATATTATCTGAGATTGGAGGCGAGCTTGAGAGGAAACGGAACATTTTGAAGAAGCAGTTTCCACCAATTTTATATTTATTTTACGACCGGTTTCGCTTACAGCATCATCAGGAATAAAAATGGTGGGAATTGCTCCTGCTTCTTCATTATGTTCCGTTTCCACTCCATCTCGCCTGAAACCTCAGTTTATATTCGAATTGCAGCATGGCAGAACAGGCGGAACTATATATAAAATTAGGTAACTGATGATGCTGTAAGCGAAACCGGTCGTAAAATAAATATAAAATTGATGTAAATTGCTCCTGCTTCTTCATTAGTCTCCTTAAGTATGACTGCCAGTAGGGTGATTTCCTATTATTTTTTTACTGCCTAAATCGAAAGATTATTACTCCTGGAGTACGAATTTCACGCTTTTAGATTTTTAAATGACGATATCTATTTTTCGTGATTAAATGAAAATTTTCAAGCGCGCGAAAACGTGACGTCTAAGTATGACTGCTGGGAATACAGCGTCAGTACGTCATTTCTGGTTCCCGCTGTCGCCGTGTGAGTTGACATTGGGGCGAGGGTATGTGCTTCGCTGCGATGCAGGCTGCTAGCAGTTAGCAGAGTACCCTGCTAGCGGGTAGCTTAAATAAGGATTATTAATACCTTATCAAACGAAGGAAACTTTCCGACCATAGGCAGTTTTAATAGGTGATTATTAAGACATGTTTCCCTGAGCTCTGTGCCTCATGCATGCATCGGTAATCTCATACGATGTAAATCTCCTATCTACTCGTATAGAAACTAGGTCCCTGTGACGTCACGAGGAGTGGCATCGCATGGGCGCCAATCTGGCCTTTTTCAAATGAGGATAAAATTGACCATTTCCATTCGTCTAAACTGGGAGTTCTAAAACCAAATAATTTGTGTATTATGAATACACTAATGGTGGGTAACGATTCGCAATAAATGCCTTTCGTTTTCTTTGATGAAGGAAACTACCCTGTTGTCAGTGTCTATGATTTGTAGCTCAGGATATGATTGGAGTAAAAGGTTTCATGAAAATATACCTCGTGGTACAGTTTGGCTTAGTAATGTTACGCGATGACTAAATGAAAACAGTTATTGAAGGGCAATTGGAATGGAATATTGGAAAAGGAGATTCTACTGTGAGATATAGGAAGCAGGCGGTAAACGATGTTAAATGGAAGAATTATGCAAGGTTTAAACGATTAATCCATTGGAGAACTAGAGGTTATTCTGTCTTTCCGAGTAAAAATGACCGCATTTAGAGGGTAAAAGAATATTAAACCAACCGTTGAATCAGTCATCCTCTGCTCTATGCGGCAACAAGGAAACGATGGAAATGAAACGTGTAAGTGATCCCTCAAACATTTCATCAGGGTATTTTAATATAAATCGCATAAAATGTTTAGATAATAGTAGTGCTCATCAATTATATAAAGTGATCATTTTAAATATTAATATTATTAGCCACCGTTCACGGATATTTTATATTGATTTTTACATACAAAATAGTAAAAGCACTGATAAAGGTGAACCTATTCTCTGAAACTTCGGTGTAATTCTGAAGTAAAAAATAACTGTTTTATCCGATCAACATTTCAAAGGCAGCATAATTAAATACCTGCATTCTCCGTTCTCTCTCTCTCTTCGGTCACTACCAATCTGTCCATTACGAAGTAAGCTCTTGCTGCGTGAGTCTTCTTTCTGGCTATGTACTCTAAGCTGAAATTTCTGATCGGATATTCTTTTGCCCTGCTCTATATCAGCGGGCCATTTCATCCTCAGGATCCTCTCTAAGAAAAAGCTCTCAGCCTGAGCAAAATGATGGGGTGGGTGAATCCGATGAGTCAAGGTCTTCCTTAAGAAATCCTGTCGTCCTTCAAAATCAAGCCTGTGATACTCGGGGTGAACTATTCGTTGAAAGTTATTCACGTATCTTTTCACTCTAAATCCCATCATCTTTTTCGTTCATTCATCAACCTACTAGACCTTTCACAAAGAACGTTTTAGGCAACTAATAATTCATACTTGCTACTATCCTTTCCCCGATGCAAATATTTTATTCCACATTCCATGGTTCTAATATACCGTCTTTTTGGGAAATAATTACCTATTGCATCTCTTTCTTTCAAGACCACTGAGATCTTCTGTCTTTCGATTGGCATGTATTGAATCTTTCTTCTTGTGTTTCGTGCAAGAGCTACAGATTCTCGTAGTTTCCGGCTTAGATAGTGATTTTTTTTCCGCACGGTGAATCATTCTTCCTTTCTGTAAGTCAGCCCTCCTCAGTGTTCGTCTAATAGTCTCAACCAAGCACGCTCTGAAAGACGACAAAGGAAGACCGTCGGCGATTTCTTTTTTACCTTCACGTTTCTTAAACAATACAAGCAAATCCTGTCTTCTTGGATGTCGCTGAGCTTGTAGACATTGCTTTTGTGACTCGAATCTATTCATCTGAGTATCTCGGATTCAAGGTACTTCTAAAGGTTAATACCTTAAGAGCCTTTACAAAGGTAAAGCCTGCAATATCAATGAGTTTATTTTTCGTGAAGAGATTCTCAATGAGGTCGTTCACTCAGATTCGGAGTAGTGATTCGTTGAAAGATTTCGGTTGATGGGAGGGAAAGCTAAGTTACGACTGAAGTAACTCCCTTCTGCCTATCCTTTTATAATTAAGTAGATAGAAAAAAGAATTCACCACCCATTACTCATGAGTTCTTGGAGTCATTTCAATTTCTCATCATTTATCCATCAGACAGAACTGCACACAAAAACTGTCAAGAATTACGAACCACGTGGGGTCGAGAATTTGGAAAGACTCGGTTACCCACTGTTCAGAGGATCTTGACGTAATAAACTCACCTGTGAATGGGTTGGGTTGACTTCGCCGATTTTTCACCGCGAATTGTCAAATTAGGAGATTTTTATCTGTTCATTAGTCACATGCTTCAGTCTCGTAATACACCTATTTGTTCCTGAAAATGTAAACATAATATTTTCTTCATTACCTCATTAAAACGATACCGCGTGAAGATGTGTGGTGATATCTAAAATTAATCTCCACAAATTTTAGATTAACTTCCTTTCTATTTTCAAAGCGATGTGGGTTGGTAGTTTTTAATTGCATTTATAAAAGTGAAGAACAAATATTAAGCTTCATTTTGAAAACGATGGGTTGACAAATTGGTATGGATATACAAATTTAGTTACTTAACGCTTAAATTCACAGCAAGCGCAAATCATTTTCAAATAAATAGATAAGTGACAATGAAGATAAAGAATTAAACTCCTATCTTACGGAAATTGTTTCCATAGATTTGTGTAAAGGTGACGTCCAATACCTAAGGGACAGTAAAAGTATTTTTGAGTTCCCCCATATTAACTAAATTTTCCTTAGGTCATAAAAGGTTCGATAACTTAAGGTAATGAAATCATTTTAAAAGTATGTGAAAGCCATAACTCTGAAAAAGTAAAAGAACGATGTTATTTTGCTCTCGTCCGACCACACCTTGAATATGCAGCAAGAATATTGGATACGGTGCAGAAAGACTTAATCCGCGAAATGAATAAAATGCAAAGGAAGGCTGCGCGATTCGTGAAAACTGCTCCGGGCGAACAATCAGCGTTACCCAGATGTTAAGCGAATTAGGCTGTGAGCCGCTAGAGACTCGGAGGCTGCGCGCAAGGCTTAAGCCGTGTCCCAATTGGCCATTTGGCTATGCCAATTCCAGGATTTAGCCATGACGCCATCTTGGAAGGATGTCCCAACTCGTTAGCCAGCATAAGGGAGGGAATTTAGGCAGCTAACGCGGCCGCCAGATTTAGGCATCGAGGAGTGCATCCTTCGCCCGACTTTTCCCATGATTCAAAGCGTGCAAAGCGTCTTCAGGTGAAAGGGCATCATGGCTGTCAACAAGGGATAGTACTTGTTTGCAAGTAGTGTTGATATTTTGAGACTTGTTCGAATAATTATTAATTTTTATTTTGTTTATAATAATGAAATTGCGTTAATGGAAGTGTAAGAATTACGGAGAAATTAGTTAATGAGAAGGCGGAGTTAATTTTAATGCTAATTAATGTTTGTATGCTTCTTATATATGTATATGTTATTTTATAACTTTTTATACCGATCATATGCTATCTTTTGTTACCGTTTACTTTTTTAACGTGTTAAATAATGCTTAATTATGTAACACTATGTCTAAATTCTTATTTAACATTTTTTGTACATTAGGTTAACACCCGTAAGAATAAACAATTATTATTAGTATATGTTATTGGACAAAGTCCCGAAATTGGAATCGGAATAAGTAACAAAATTTAAAATCTACAGTGATTTTAAGATGTGACACCGAAACCTGATTTATGTACGTAAACCATACTTTAAATAAATTTTGAAAATAATTCCCAAGTCAGACGGTAACCGTTTGAATAGACTAAATAGACCTGTTCTTGATAATACAAAACTAGAAATTAAATTGCTAAAATATAAGGAATTCGAAAAAGTACTTGGTTGAGAGACGATTGAAATATTACAAACCAATTAAAAGGAATATACGCTAACATTTCGACACAAACTTAACTAAAACCTCTTTAACAAATTCATACGGAACTAAAAATACGTTTTTGAAGGTATACCCTTACTTTACTATTACAAAAAGTTTGTCTAAGATACTAAAATTATGATTAAATACTCTTCTCCGACATCTAATACTCAAAATCACTTGACACATCACATTTTAACAATTTAGGGTGGGTTTTGTTCATCATTTGTTCAAATCATTCCGATTATCTCTTGTTTTGAATTGGCCTAGTGCCCAGTAGACCGCAGCACCTGCGTAAGGATGTCCCAATTCATGCTCCCTTGTGGTTGGCTGCCCAGAATCTGGCTGGCTAAATACATGATGCCTAATGGCTAACGAGTTGGGACACGGCTTTAGGTTTCTTGAACAATTGAGAATAGATATATTTAGTAACGACACGGGGAACATCATCAAGATGTTTTGCCGAATGGATAGATACGGGAATTCGTTTTTCCCCCGATAATAATAAAGCACTTAAATAAATACTAGTCGTAATCTGGTTTGAGCACGGCTGGTGTCCTAACCGCCCCTGCCATACGCCTTTTTAGGCTGCTTGCGGGGTAGTATGTAGATGTGAACTCTAATAACTTCTCAACTTGTGATGAAAGGTTTTTGGTATTTAAACAGAAATGTAAGCAGCGAGGATTGGTGGTGGGATGTCGAATTTTAGTTACGATGGAAATGAGGGAACAAAAGGTAAATGAGAGAGGAAAAGAAGTGTGGCAACAGTGGAGAGAGATAATGAAAAAGAGAAGAATAGAAAATGAGGATTTTTAACCTTCGCCATATTTCATTCATAAGGCAAGGAGAACAATAAGGAAATAAAAATATAACAGCTTCAAGGAAACTTTAAAGCACGGTTCTGCAGAATGCTCGCTTCGACACGGCCCATTCGACGAGTAAAAAATATAGCGAGATGTAAGTGTATGTGATGGGCCAGAGCACGGCCGTCTTTAAACAGGCCGGAGTGACCGATGTGGCAACGTCGCGCGCCCGTCATCTAGGAGGCCTGCGGGATTGCTCTCACCTGCGACCAAGTCTTTATGTTTCGGCGTAGAATATCGGCAAGAGAAATCGCTTTGCGGCAAAGAAATCCACTAAAAAACTGCTGTTTTACTTACCACGGGATAATCGTGCATTCATTGCTGATTGTGAAGCAGGAGCAGACTGGAATGATACAAATTAGTCATGTATAAAACAGATGATTTTATTGAAATATATAGTCACCGAGTTGAAAGAAGTCACATAATTGTAGAGTATTTTCTCTTATTGGAAGTGTGTCTAGCGACATCCAATCTGTTATTCCTCACTTTAGTATAATTATTTAGAAATACATTTGTCAGAGTTTTAATAAATTTTGCAAAAAAATATCTGTTCGGTACATTGCACTGAAAACACCTGTCTTTATAAATTCCTCTTAAATTATCGTCAAGGAGGATAATTTTAAGAAATGTAGCCTCATACTTGGGTTCTGCTAGAGTCATCATAATGTCCAATGCATGAAGACCAACACTTATTACAGACATACAAGGAGAAATAAGTCCGTTTTACACCGTACACGGAATTGCGCAATCTGACGTACGTGCGAAGGCGCAATCAAAATTGCGTCGTGTAAAGCGGTGAATAGGGTAGTTTCCTTCATCAAAGAAAACGAAGAGCATTGATTGCGATTCGTTACCCACCATTAGTGTATTGAAAATATACAAATAATTTCGTTTTAGAAATAGCGGTTTAGACGAATGGCAATGGTCCATTTTTATCCTCATTTGAAAAGGGCCAGATTGGCGCCCATGCGATGCCACTCCACGTGACGCCACAGAGACCTAGTTGCTATACGAGAAGATAGGAGTTATACATTGCCTGAGGTTACCAATGCATGCATGAGGCGCAGAGCTCTAGGAAACATGTCTTAATAATCACTTATTAAAACTGGCTAAGGTCGGAAAGTTTTCTTCATTTGATAAGGCATTAATAATCCTTATTTAAGCCAAGCGCTACCAGCCAGCAGAGTACTCAGCTACCCGCTAGCATCCTGTGTCGTATCAGCGCTAAGCCTCGTCTCAAGGTCACCTCACAGGGCGGCAGCGGGAACCAGAAATACGTCACATGGAGAGATTTCCCGGCATTCATACTTACGCGTCGCGTTTTCGCGCGCTTGAAAATTCTCACTTTTCATTTTTTCGCGAAAAATAGATATCGTCATTTAAAAATCTAAATGCGTTAAATACGTACTCCAGGTGTAATAATCTTTCGATTTAGGCAATAAAAAAATAATAGGAAACCACCCTATTGCTAGAACAGATGCGAGACGGCAAAATTGTAGCCCAATACTAGGAAATCCTGGGTAAGAAACTAGAAGAAGGAGCAGAGAACCTGAGTGTAAATGACTCGGTAGAGAGAAAATGGCTTAATATAAAGAAGGCTATGGAAGAGGCTGCAAAGGAGACCATAGGAGGAAGAAAGAGAACAAGGAATGAAGAGTGGTTTGATAATGAGTGCAGAAAAGCTATAGAAAGGAAGAATATAGATCGAAGGAACACCATCCAGAAAGAGATAAGACAAAATGTCGAAAGATATAAAGAAAGCAAAAGATAAGGAAATAAAATACTACGAAAAAAGAAAAAACAGTACTTAAAAGGGTATGTGGAAAAGATTGAGGAACTGAACACACAAAATGAAAGTAGAAAGTTATACCAGGCAATCAAACGGATGACAAATAAATTTCAACCAAGAACAAACGCATGTAAGGATATGAATGGGAGGTTGGTTGGAACAGAGGAAGAAGTAATGGGAAGATGGGCCGAGTACTTTAAGGAATTGCTGAATGTCAATGAGATAGATGAGGAGGATGGAGAAATGTTGGACATGAGGGTGGACACCAGTATTAGTAGGCCATCAATTGAAGAGGTGGAGGAGTCGTTAAAACGGCAGCGGAATGGGAGAGCTCCAGGGGAAGATCAAATTGTACCGGAGTTAATCAAGTATGGAGGAAAAACATTAACAAAGAACCTACATAGACTGATATGTGAAATATGGGAGAAAGAAGAGATGCCTGAGAAATGGAAGATTGGTTTAATTTGCCCTATATTCAAGAAGGGAGATAAATTGCAATGCAGCAACTATAGGGGAATCACATTACTAAATGTCACTTATAAGATACTTTTTTGTATACTGCAGAGGAGACTTATCACGTATGCTGAAGTAATCCTTGGTGAATACCAATGTGGCTTCTGGCCGGGAAGAGGAACAACCGACCAAATCTTTGTAATGAGACATGCATGCATGGAGAAATGTTATGAGTACAACATTGACCTACATTACATTGATTTCCAGCAAGATTTTGATAGTGTCAATAGAAGAAAAATGTTGAAGGCATTTGAGGGATTTGGAATACCAAAAAAACTAATTAAGTTGGTAAATATGACTATGGAAGGATCTCAAGCTATATCGGCCTATATCGGGGGCAAGACTAGTGAAGCCTTTAAGATAACAACTGGAGTAAGACAAGGAGATTCTCTATCAGCAGTACTATTAAATCTGTATCTACGTGAAGCCATGAAAGAACTGGGGTTAGAGGGGACAATTGTGCATAAATCTGCTCAGGCATGTGCCTATGCCGACGACAAAGTTCTAATGGCACGGAATACGGATTCTCTGAAAGAAATATTCAAAATATGAGAACAGAAGAGTAAGAATATAGGGCTCAGAATCAATGAGAGAAAAACGAAATACACGAAAATGTCGACCACGGAAGACAGAAGATGGACTCAAAACGTTACATTTGGGCAGTACAACTTTGAAAATGTAAAATATTTCAGCTACCTCGGTACTAATTTAAACTGTAAGAACTCAATGACAGAAGAGATCAGCAAGAGGATGATGGCTGGAAATAGGGCTTACTTTGCTAATATTAAGCTCCTGAAGTCAACTCTTCTTTCTAAGGAGATGAAATTCAAGATCTTTAAGACACTTATCAGACCGGTCGTGACATATGGAGCAGAAACGTGGAGCATCTCCGCTGGAAACGAGCAAGCTCTGCGGATATTTGAACGGAAGATTTTGCGAAAGATATATGGTCCCGTGACAGATGGGGTAACTTGGAGGATAAGAACAAACAAGGAAATAGAAAATATTATCTGAGGCGAAGACATAGTGAGATTTGTGAAGACCCAACGGCTAGCTTGGCTAGGTCATGTAAAAAGAATGAGTGAAGAAAGGATGCCTAAGAAGATTCTACATGGAAATATGGATGGAAAGAGAAAAAGAGGAAGACCGAGGAAAAGATGGATGCAGGATGTGGAAGAAGACATAAAGGCTATGAGGATTGTAAGATGGTAGGAGAAAGTGCAGAACAGGAGAGAATGGACAGGCGTCTTGACGGAGGCCAAAGCCCATACCGGGCTGTGGTGCCGAGGAAGTAGTAAGTAGAGACGGCAAAATAGCCCGTGTTCTAACGAAAATAGAACATGGGCTATTTTGCCGTCTCGCATGTGTTCTAGCAATTCATCGCTTTACACGACGCAATTTTGATTGCGCCTTCGCACGTACGTCAGATTGCGCAATTCCGTGTGCCGTGTTAAGTCTTTGAAATAGGCATCTTCACTACCCTCATTTGAAATACATGAACATGCACATATATCAATGGTTAAGTGCTGCAATGCCTTCCTGACAGCATACCCACAAACGTAATTGAGACCCGAATATTCCTCGGCAGTGATTAATATTGGTTTGCTCATAATTTCCAGGAGGTCGAACTGATTGAGTATGAGCTCATCATCTTCCAACGCTTCAAATTACAAATAAATAACTTACCTTCGACTGCAGCTAATATGATAGGTTAAAAAATGAATCTTCTAACGTCATCTCCTGCAAAAACAGGGTTTAGAGGAAGAAAATAAAGTTCAAACGAGTCATGTTGAGTATCTTATTCACCACGAGTCCACTGTTGTAGAATGATAAACAAATAATAAACAGGCCTCCTCCGCGTTGTTGCCAAATATCATCCCTCCGGCCTGTTTAAAGACGGCCGTGGCCAGAGTGAGTATTGTAGCGCGGGATATACATCTGTTGAGTGAGAAGTGGCAACAATGTATGTGCGTGTGTTTGGAGTAGCGCGCGAATGAATTACTTTCCACAAAATTCGATAGGTTGGGGTAGTGTGGCGTGGTAGACGATGAATCAAGCGTGTTGAATGGTTTAAGGGTTTCGCCGTATGGATGTATTTGCTTAAATAGGGTTAAGGGGTCAAAACTATGCTTACATTATACTTGAACGCTTAGTAATTCCAGCACAGCAAAAATCTATTGACTCTGAATAGGTAATCATGTTCTACGGCACTTATCATATATGTGGCACTAATTATATCTCGCTCGAATCTTCTCTCATATATTATGGATGGGATATTATGGATGACTTTCAAATTACGCCGAGGACTAAGGATATTATTGTTGTCATGGATTACGAAATGCGGTGGTTTCCTGTTATTTTTTATTGCCTATATCGAAATATTATTACTCCTGGAGTACGCATTTCACGCTTTTAGATTTTTAAATGACGATATGTATTTTTCGCGATTGAATGAAAAGTGAAAATTTTCAAGCGCGCGAAAACTCGACGTCTAAGTATGAATGCTGGGAAAAACCCCGTGAGACGTCGTTCTGGTTCCCGCTGCCTCAAGTGAGGTGACCTTGGGTCGACGATATGTTATCCGCTGTGATGTAGGCTGCCAGCATGTAGCGCTTGGCTGAAATAAGGATTATTAATACCCTATCAAACGAAGGAAACTTTCCGACCTTAGCCAGCTTTAATAGGTGATTATTAAGACATGTTTCCCTGACCTCTGTGCCTCATGCATGCATCGGTAATCTCAGACGATGTAAAACTCCTATCTACTCGTATAGAAACTAGGTCCCTGTGACGTCACGAGGAGTGGCATCGCATGGGCGCCAATCTGGCCTTTTTCAAATGAGGTTAAAATTGACCGTTAACATTGTATAAACTGGGATTTCTAAAATAATACATATATTATGTAATATGTATATTATGTATACACTAATAGTGGGTAACGAATCGCAATCAATGCCTTTCGTTTTTTTTGATGAAGGAAACTACCCTATTCAAGCCGTTTAACTATTTCCCTGAAGAACATTGTGTTGATGGACGATAAAGATATTTTAACTGCGGCGAGGCGTATTGTCAAATTGTAATAACTCTGGCGGGCAAAGCCAGCGTTATTACAATTTGATATGGCTTCCCTCTCCACCTTTTCCATAATTCCACGTACGAAATACATTTCACAATTATGTGATATTTTACTCCAGCATTCCCCATTTAGTGCTTAGATAACGTTTTGTAAAAAAAAAACAAATTGTGTTTTTTACGGTAAACGTTATCTGCTTTTTCGGGTGACCGGTAGATCTGTTTCAGAATGTGTGAAGCTCGAAAGTTATATAATATCAAGACAAGAAATTTTAAAAATGAATTTCATATACTTAAGTTAATGGATCGCTTTAAAATTACTTCTGTGAAAATAAATATATATGTTGCTAATTTCAGAGCATGCATCTGGAATTATGTTTTGGGCCTCCATTTAAAGCATTCCTTCTGTTGGAAACAAATAAAAGCGGAAAATTCTAGTTGAAGAAGGTATGTATGGATTGTTTCATTATAAGCTGAAAAAATGACTTGGGACATAGCAAAAACTATGTCTTTAATGGGTCCTCTAAACGCTATAATGCCCTAAAAGAATTTTGTAAATAAACTTTACTAAATATCTCAATTTTGAAATGTTAATAGCAGATCCAAAATGCATATTTCTGTGGCAATGTACATTTTTGTATGCAAGTTTTGTTTAATTTGATCATGAGGAAGCAATATTGGTTTGTGCTCTTCGTTAGGCGTTCACTGCTAAGCTATCCTTAAGCTGAAAATCCTCGTCGTTACTCTGCCTCAGGGTCTCAAATTTCTCCGGTTACTATAATTATTATTAACATCATTTAAGCTGTATTTTCAAAGCCAAAAAACCATTTAAAATGCCGCTTATTTCATTAAATACAATGAATAATATTTTAACTTGCGATAATGATAAAAAACTCCTCCATTTCGTAGCAATACGCACGTAGTCACCTGAAAGTGTAGATTAAGTTCCATGAAAATTCCACCAAGGACGAGGAGAATACTTTGCCGATTAAGATGATGCCGTTGTAGTTCAAATAGTGGGTCGGTGGACGCGATGCTGGAGGATCCGAGATAGAGAGTCACTCAAGGCAAATAATCTTTAATTGTGAAATTCCCGCATCATGTCATCGGCTTCAGTGTGGCTCATCATAATCATCATCATATGGTATTCCAATTACTCTTTTGTGCGCTACAATCAATCCTATTCAGAATGAATGAACGCAACTGTGCGAGAATAGCGATTGTGTTTTCATAGAAATTTAGAAAAAGGCAGGAAAATAAAGTATTTGGGTTTATTTTTTTCAACTTATTTTTCTTTATAGGTCTATGAACTCTTTGTTTTTTTGTCGATTTCATTAAGTTGCCCTAAAAGAAGAAATTTGGAAGCTCCTCAAAATAGCATTTTTTTATGCGATGAACTCCACTTTAGGCAATAACTACTGCCCAGCAAGCCATTTATTCATGTTGGGAAATGAAAACATCTCTGGGATCTAATCACGGTTAACGTACATATTTCTGGAATGCACAGCCATGTATAAACTAATTAACTCTATTGTAAACAGTCGCAAACACAGGAGAATGTGCATCATGGACTTCATCCAGCTATGTTAGGTTTTTATTTTGGCGCCAACCCTTTTGAATGCAAATGTGCTTAATACCGCCCGAAATCCACTCTTCTCCATTTTTATGATCAAATTTAAGTTGATTTCCTCAACAGAAAACTGCAACAATATGATGAATTTAGCTAAAACTCTTAACAGCTGACTAGTTGTAGACTTGTAGTAGTGCTGCTTGTGAGGAAAAAATCAAGTTTCAATGCTAACAGCGCAAACTCTAAAAAATTCTTAGGACTTATTGGAGGGCCATTCGTATGATAGCTTAAATCCATCCCTATATTCATCTCTTTCGGATAACAGTCCTTTTACTCCATCTCATGGGATTCATCTCTCTCTCCCCCTGACTTGCCTTCGCTGCCTGACTCTTGATCTTTCTCTGGAATTTTTTTCTTTTAACCATGTTTCCCTCGCAATTTAGCCCAGGCATGATGCGGAAGTGTTCCACTCTTTTCTTTCAAGTGTACGGTGCTCAACAGTATCCTTTAACATGCCATTATCCGTTTGCATAAGTACTTCATAGCTTTCCCTCTTTATTCGTGGAGTGGTTTTACGAATGTGGAAGGCTTTGCCGGACAAGAGAACGGAGACCCACTGTGAAGCGATTCATTAAAACACGAAACCATTCCCGTAAAACACGGAACTCGTCTCTTTTCCATCTACTTCTCCACCGTTTACCAGTGACCCAGAGACCCCTTACTACCGGCTACCTCTTATCTACAATTCCATCAAAGCTACTTCTGTTGACATAACATCATCAATTTCATCATTTATGATCGCCATCAGGAAACTTCCTCTTTAAATCCCTCTTTTCTTTCTCCGCCCTTCCCAAATAACAAATGAGCGGATGGGGCGTTCATAGAAGTGAAGTATTACGTGATATCTGAGTGTATTCAATCATATTTTTTTGTTGTTGTTTCTTGTTACACTTTATTATTTAACCATTTGTTTAAAAATCCAATGTAAAAGGTCTCATGTACTATTTTTGGGTTTATTGCAAATAAATAAATAAATTAGTAAATGTTTGTTCTTAAGCCAGATGATCTTGATACTTTCATTTTCTATCACTGAAAACAGTGTTTATGCAAGTGCGCTGGCTTATTATCAGAACGAAAACCACGTCATAATTGACTCCTCATTCTTTAGCGTTTAGTGAAAATAAGAGAAAGTTTTTTTTACTTATACTGTCTATTTTGTTGAGCGAAGAATGATAAAAATTAAATGGATCCACAGATTGAGAAAGGAAGAAATCGTGAGAAAAATAGAGGAGAATCCTCGTGAAAACCTTGATAAAAAGACATAAGAACTTGATCGGCGATACCTTGAGACACGATGGTCTGGAGAAGACATTCATGGACGGGAAATTAGATGGTGAGATTGGAAATATAAAGACCTCGAATATACTAAACGGATCAATAAAGGTGGATGTGAAAGAAAGGCATGGGCGTGAAAATACTACGGGTGGTTCGATAGGTAACGCGCAAATTGTTTTTAAACACAAAGTGTAATCAGCTTGGCAATATAAATTTTATAGCATTGACTATACATATTTTACCTATTTTTTAACATAAGATCCGAGTCCCTCGACACTTTTCTCCCATCGTGACACTAGTTTCGAAATATCCTGTTCGTTGAAGTCCTTTTTTTTGAGAATACAACTGTCTCCGCACAGTCGATTTGACTTCTTCATCAGCGTCGAAACGTTGCCCCCCAGGAATTTCTTTAAATGACCAAGCAAATGAAAGTCCGAAGGTGCAAGGTGTGGACTTAAGGGTAGGTGTTGGAGTACCTTCCAGCCAAAGTTCCGCCCAAACGAACAGAAGCAGCAACATGGGGACGAGCATTGCCGTGAAGCAGAATCACATTTGGCCTGTTGCATTTGTCGCAAATGGCACGATGCAACTTTGACAGTGGATTGAGGGCTCAAGGGGAGCCCTTCAAGGATACAACACACCGGGGCCGGGAACCAAGTCCGAGGCTTATACGCCTGATCACCCTGGGAGGGGCTGGAGGGGAAGGGAAAAGGAAAGAGACGCCGCGCCGCCGCGATAGGAGACCGACGACGCCTCTGGGAAAGGATAGGAGCGGAAGGAACGGCACGGGGAAAACACCTTAGCGCTATAGAAGCGAAGAAGGCCCACTAAATAGCGAAACCAAGCAAAGCTATTAATGTTCTAACGACTTTGGAGAATCATTTTATGAGGAAGAATGATCCAACGATCAAATCGTTAGATGATGCAACTTTGACAATGTCTTTCCATATTTTTAAGCAGCGTATGTCACTCGCGTTTAGTCCTTTAGCCCTAAAAAAACGAACTACACTTCGTTGCTCTTCGTTGTTGGACGATGCTAACACGCGCGCCATCTTAGCTCAGTAGTTCACGCTCCTGCCGCTAGAGCTATACCTTATCTAAATACATGGCTGCTCTGGCGCAAGCCTTCAAACTAAATGTATGCAAAATTTCAACTCCCCAGACATAATAACATTGCGGAAAAAACATATTGTGCGTTACTTATCGATTCTTCCTCGTAGCAGATAGGAGAATTGACTGGAGTGCTGCATCAAATCAATCTTAGGATTGTTCAGCAGTGATGATTGCGATGAACTATGGCATTTAATAAGTAGTTTATTCCTCAATTTTCGATCATTTCAATCTTCAAGGTATTCACGGCTTAAAGTCAAATTATTTAACTCTTATGCTGATTCGTTGATGACGTCAAGAATACAGGCAGATCGGGTCGCCGCTTCTCAGCTAATCCTCGATCTTTTCTTTGCGTCGCGACCAACAATATGAACTCGACGCGTCGAGTTCATATTGTTGGTCGTGCTTTGTGGGTTTATTGTATGGGTCGAGTTTATCGTGTGGTTTATTGTTGCTGTTTGTGCTCTTCCGTGCGATTCGTATCCTCAGTGAAAGGGTTCCCCTCATTCAGTTTTAGAGATGGGTTTTTAATGACGTCACGAATTCATGAAAAGAGGGCGGCAATGTAAGCGTTTTCTTATTGAGCACTAATGAGCGAATCGCTGAATGAAGATGACTTTTTTCATTTTATGACATATCTTTCTCTAACATCCACCGAGTTTTTTTTTATGGAGTTACGGGTTTCAGATCTGAATGAACGTCCCTATAATCTCTTCAAATCACTCTGGCTGACTAATTTCTATCTCTGTCACGTGCTGCGGTTATGTTCGTCTTTTACTTCTTGCTCTTCTGATGGCCAAAGAAAAGAGCGCGTTTACATTGCTGGAGGGAGGATTGCATGTGGTTTCACGTCATTTAGTATCTAAAAGGCACCCATTCTGCACCACCACAATCAATTTTAAGTTAAAACCTTTAGTGATATTAATGTGATATTGATACCATTATAAATTCGGATATTGGATCTCGACAGCACTGTAAAATGAATGAAAAAGGAATGTAAAAAAAATTCACAATTAAAATTTGAAATCTCCGTTATTGACGCGACAGTGATACCAAGAAATTATCATTTGATAAAGCTATAACAATTTGCTAAATTTTGCCTAGATCATCAATTTTTTATCCAGTTTCCCGAAGCAGTATTGATGACAAAATGATTTATCTTAATGATTTAAGCGAACTCATCGAAGCGATACCTTGTTTTTGTTCTGAGTAATGTGCATCACATTTTTTGATAGATAAAATTATTATTTTCGTCATATAAGTGCGATTACCAATTATGTATTTTTGAGTGACGGTTAAGTGAGAAAGATGTATGTAAAATAATATCGGAAACATATCACTCTTTTAATGGGATTATTCCTCTCTATCATTTAATTTTGAAGTACACCCCCCTTAAGAGAGTGTAGAGGTATTTCTTAAGGTTTCTCCAAAAAAATCTATGGAACTTATCGGGGCTGAATGCATAAGCTGTCGGCAAAAACTAGTACTTTTAAACATAAAACAGTTAAATGTAGAGTATGCAGCTTTTGCTCCTAATACGTTTATTGAATCTCTAAAGTTCTCCAAGTGGGCAAAGTTCTTGTGCATGAACCTCAAATTGAACTTAAGAAGTATTTGGAACAGCTGAAAAGAGTTTACGAGACTATTTGAAATATTTTACTTCCAAAGTTCTTCGTCCCAATTAAAATTGAGGGCATTTTTTTCCATTGGCCATTGGGCTAATGGGGTGGCCATTCGCAGATGATCAGGCGTTGATTAGCCAGTCAGCGAGGGGGCTTCAGGCTCTAGTGGATGCGTTATACGACCGTTGCGAGGAGCATGGGATGAGGATTAATCACAAGAAAACTATGGTTATGCTGTTTTGTAAAGCATCACGAGCGAGGAATGTGCGACTTAAGACAAAAGTGGGTGGTGAAAAACTAGAGCAGGTTGAGCAGTTTAACTATTTAGGCAATACGTTAGAGGAAAACGGATACAGTAGTAAGGACATTAGGAAGAGAATTGCATTACCAAAGGAGGCGTTCATAAACAGGAAGAAGCTTCTGAGAGGATCGTTATGTAAGAGTTTAAAGAAAAGGTTAGTGAAGAGTTTGATCTGAAGTGTAGCGCTTTACGGTGCGGAAACGTGGACATTGAGGAAAGAAGACGAGAGAAGATTGGAGGCATTCGATATGTGGGTATGGAGAAGAATGGAGAGGGTGAAATGGACGGAGAGGAAAAGGAACGACGAAGTGCTGGATACGGTTGGCGAGGAGAGGCAGCTTTTAGATGAGGTACGGAGGAGACAGAATCAGTGGCGCCGACTCCATGGGGCCTGAGGGGGCCCGAGCCCCCTCAAAGTTTCGTTTGGGGGGGCGGAGCCCCCTCAATAATTCAAGAAAATAATTAATTTATATTATGCGTTGTGAAATCACAAAAGTACATTGGTATTTTTATTTCCCATGCTTGACGATAGTTACCTTTTAAAATACATTCAACAATGTGTTAAAACAAATAATTATAAGGTAGTAAGGCAGGTTAACTGAAAACAAGTGGTGTGAATTATGATAGTGTTTCGGTGCTGCAACACACTTTGAATTTAGCCTCTTCCCAGGTCAAGACCCCCGATATGGGCCCCCCCAATATTTTTGATAAGTCGGCGCCCCTGGACAGAATGTATGAATGGAGCGAATACTTAGCGGGGAGGGGATGTTGAAAATGGTGTTAGAGGATAGAATGTTAGGAAAACGAGGGAGGGAAAGGAAAAGAATAGGATTTTTAGATAGATTGAAAGGGAGTAGGCCTTACAGTGTATTGAAGAAGGTAGCGCTGGAAAGAAAGGGAGGCTCCCAGATCACTTCTTTGGTACTCCATGGAAACCTACCTTAATCGGTAAAATACTGTAATAATATTTTACATTGGGGTGGTTGATGCACTTTGTAGGCTTGAAGTGGATGTACTGGAAGTGGAAATAATAGACGCCGATTTCATTTCAGTGGAGCGGATGAAATATAAGGCATGAAAATAGATTATTATGTTTTGCATGAACGGTTTGAGGTTATTCAAGCAATTCATTCGAAATAAGTGAAATCAATATGGGAGTTTTTATGAAAATTTGGAACTTGCCGAATCAATTAATATCTGTCTTCAGGTTATTGGCGATGAGGCATTACCCATATTAAAAAATCAACCAATGTCTTACTAATATTTTACAAAATTTATTGTTGCTAACTTCCATTGGTAAAATCCCCCTCCGATAATCCATTTGAATATATTTTCGGATATTCAAATTTGATAACATTGGAAATTATGAAAGCTTGACATGAAAAATAACCCAATAAATCAAACATGTACGTTTCCGCCGTTGATAGAAGGAGATACCGATGAATTATCGCCAGCATTATATCGTGTAGCCGCCCATCCTTTGGCCTTTTCATCATTTCATAGCAATTTCTGGCCAAATTATTTCTTATTTTTCTTAAAAAGTGGTGTCACTATTTTTTTTATAAAATTTGTTACAAAGCTGTTTTAATGAATTTTGTAGACGAAGCATGAAATAAAATGTATTCATTGAGACCATCGCTTCAATGGCGTAGCTCATTATTTCCATGGAAACGGGAAAGTACACTTTTAAATGTTGGTCCTTACGTACAGAATTACTCGGTTGAAAACCCATGAAATCTCTATTATCCCTATACTCCGGAAAATCTCGATTTTAATTGTTAGCGATGTTGATAATTGATAGCTAAATGAAGTAGTCCATATGCTAATGCATGCTAGTGCTCTTTTTAAGATGGCCGTGTGGTAAAAACATATCCTTTTTTCTATTCTAGGTGAGAATGCAGACCCAGGCAGTTCACTAGTTTACTTACACTTCAACATTTCCTAGAATGCTCGTAAGTAAGACCATTGTTATCATAAAAGATGTGACGAAGCAAGGGATATTCGCTGATATATCGGTACAGTTCGGTATTAGTTCACTCCGATAATGGAGAATGGACTTTAAATTTCCTTAATTACGTATTTATAGAAAATGATTTCTAAAAAGCAAAATAATTGTCAAAAAAATTTATTTGACAGTTTTTAAGGTTGCGTCTTTACTCTATGGATCCAAAAATGGGGAAGAAAATTTCAGCTCGACTTCAAACCCAGGTAGTACACCATGGTAGTGATTTAACCCTGTCAAATCATTGGTTGGACAGTAAGTGTCAATTTGGAACGTTCGAAAGAAATTTTATTTCCAAAAAAAATTTGAAAGTTTCCATTTTTCATATAGAATGAGATAGTTTGGGAGAGCAAATTCTTCTTTTTAAGGCGTAACAACCTTAAATATTCGGGAGATCAAATTAGTGCGATCAATGAAAACACGACGGCCACCATATTAATTTTTGAGCTAACTAGAGCTTTGAGCGAGTATCAACAATACGATTGCGCTATCTCATCCACTTTGAGATTAATTGTTTCAGGCGGGAGTAATCGCATGCTTTCGTGAAACCTTAATTATTTAGTGTCCTTAAAAATCTAGAGTATTAAATAAAATATTAAAATAGAAGAATGATGAAGATCAAATGGATCGACCGAATTAGTTACGGGGAATTCCTAAGAAGAGTAGGATAGAAGAGAAGCCTCATGAAAACCGTAACAAGAAGACGGAACAACCTTATAGGCCACATCTTGAGACATGATGGAGACAATCGTCTAATGACGAGTTGAAGGCAAGAATGGAAAAGAAAGACCTCGAACAAAATATATGGAACAAGTAAAGAAGGATGTGAAAGAGAAGAAATGCGTAGGAGTGAAAAGATTAGTTGATAGGAGAACTGAGTGGAGAGCTGCGTCAAACCAATCCTAGGATTGTTGACCAGTGATGATAATGGTTAAATAAAATGTCGGAAAGGCTGGAAAACCAAGAACAATCGTCGTCATGGCAATTGCCAAGTACATCCAAAAAGTACATGCGTTACCATAGTTCAGTAACTAAGGAGCTGCGACTCCATATTTATGGACAAAAAATGCTAAAAGTTGCCTCCCCCACCACCTCTTGGTGTAATGCAGATTCCATCAATTCAATTGTGTTTTGGATCTGCTTGTGACACACGTAAGTGTGTAAGGAATTGAAACCATAACACATTAACTTTTTCTGCTCTTTTAGTCGTTATCCAATGAGCGGGTAAGGATAAATCGGCGTTGCGGTGTCTACGTTCGCTAGCCGTCGATCAAGAAGGGAGGAGGTATAAGGATTTCAACGGAAGATGAGAGTAATAGGGTTGTTTATCACGCTCACCACCAGATGGCTTCCTCCGTATCGAGGTCAGATTCTGGTGGTTATTTGAATATGGTGGAGGGGCGGGGGGAGGAATTTTGGAGAGAGGGCAATGGAGGAAGACCGTTAGTAGTTTTGGTGACATTTCGGGTCCTTAGTAGAGGGAAAGAATCGATTATATCCGCGCTGCCCAGCGACCTACAATTTCCATACTTTAAGATGTACTGACTATTGAACTTAGCTTAATTCGTTGATTTCTTGATTTCAAAGTTATATGATTGGGCAATAAAATTTAAAGGTATCAAAAATTCAATAAAAAAAAATTTCAATAAAGGTTCAAGGTACCTAATCCCAAATTCACGTCATGAAATTATATTTCAAATAATATTCTAATGTATTATTGCGATGGCTAAACACTGCGTGCATTGATTTGTATTATTATTTTCTCAACATTATACTTGATAAATCAGGACTATTTAAAGTTCTTTCTTATGTTACACAAGTATAAAAATTCAAACTCATAAGTTCTCTGCGGGGAGAAAACTCACCTAAGCGCGATTCGATCCCGAGACTTCTGAATCGGTAAGTGGGGGTGTCCCTCCCTCTTTTTAGGGAGTTTTAGAAGGATCTTATTTTTACGGAAAAGGGAAGGCGAGAATTTATTTGGAAGTAGTCTTTCCAGTTACTTTTCTGATGTCGCTCATTTGTTTTCCCCTCTACCGAGACAGTGGTGCATTCTGGGAGTGCATCGAATGAGACGGGAGATTCATTCGCAACATTAGTTCTTCCACCGCCGATCGCGAGGCATTTGTTTTCTGTTTTATCTCCCGTAGTACAGCACTCCACGAAACGCGAGTGGTTAATGATGGTCAGGTTAGGGAATAAAAATGTGTGGGCAGCCTTCCAAAAGATGGAAGCACCTGCGTTCTCCACCTCCTCCTCATCTCCTACCCCTCGCACCCATCTTTATTGTTGGCCCGAGTGAGAGATATAGGCCGATGCGGTGAGGGAAGATGTTCGTGAAAAATTCAGTCTAGTACCTTCGAGAATCAAGGTCATAGATAGCGTGAATATTTATTAGGAGTGAAGACATGTGGCTTCCATTATCGATGCATGATGGGTCAAAAAATATCTCCGAAACAAAGAAGTGCTGCAAGTCAGAGTCCTCTATATTGCCATTTAATAACTAGAGTAGTGTTGAGAAAGCAATCTAGAGGACTCTGCTGCAAGTATGCTTGCAGAGTCCTCTGGATGGCCATTTTCTACACTAATCCCCCACCAAGTCGTACACATACAGAGGGCTCCGCATTCTCTTATCGTAATTAGTGTCTCTATTGTTGCATGCTATTCGTGGCCACGCATAATGTGATTGGAATAGATGGAATTCATTTGCAATGCCTACCTTCTTGATATTTGTTACCCTGATGGGAATTTTTTTTTTCATTAATTGAAGAAAATCAAGTTGAACGATTAAATAACTTTACCTATAATTTATTTTCTTTGAGGGGTCAAGAAAGGTAAATGAAAAGGCGTCGTTTACAGCATTTTTTTCTCTGATGTAAAAATAAGCAAATGAATTAGATGCACTTTAAAATGCTTCATGTGGGTAAATGGCCTTATATTAGCATCCGACAATATAGAAAATCAGAATTTGTCCATGTGAATAAAGCGACGCCTCTCTGTTCGTGGGAAAAATGTTTTAGACGCATAGTGCATGTATTCGTACTTTCATAGAATAAAATGTATAGTTTAAGACTAAATTCACGAATGGTTTTTTTCCCTATTTTTAATTAATTACCATTTTGATGGAGTTTGAAAAATAATGAGGCCCCTACTTTTCCTTTTTTACCATCGCCTAATTGATAATGACCTATTCGCGACGAAAAATCTACTGCCTGAACCCTTCCACAGTTAAGTTGATAACGTCTCGCAATGAACTTACCATAATTTCAGGTAACTTGTAACAGTGCTGTGTATGCTAATATTTCTGATATAAAGTATCAAAGTGGCCTTTTTGGACTGGCATAATACTTATCTAAGTTCGTAAACCACACATTCTAACAATAGTTTTGGCAAGTTATTTTTTTTGCTAACAATGACAGAGATTTAGAATTCAGTTTCAACAAAAGGTGCATCAAGAGGTAATCATAACTAGGGGAAAAAACATTCGCCATAGCTGGCTCATGTCAGATTAAAAGGGTGAGTTAACGGTAAAGTATCACTATTTAAGCTAACGTTTATGAGAGAAAAATACTTAATGGCGGACAGTGCATTACGAGCAATATTTGACTGAGTAAAGAATGAAAATTTAATCGAAATATAAACCAATTTGAAAGCCCTTTAAAATTTCCCAGTTTTACATTTAATTTACTCACCTGTACAAGTATTTCCATGTTTACCATTGGTTCAGAAGTTAAAATTCATATGCATTGGTAGGTCCAGTGCGTCAGTAAAAACTCATCGTTATAATATGCCATAACTTTCATAGTAGAATGCATTTATCTATAGCTCACTTACTTTTTTTCATACTTTTTTTGAGGGCTGGTCAATACATGCGTTAAAATTCGATATAGTTACAAACTTATATAGATACTCTGAGGAGAATTCCGCATCGTAAGGAGGGCTCCTATCCCTAATATCCACCTCACTCACACCAGAACCAGCGCGAATGGGGTGGGAAAGGGTGGCACGGCTGGAGGCGTGCGTTAATCACGCCCAAGAGTAGAGAGTATCACGAATTTAACACGTGCCTGGAATTTATATCGATGCTCCCTTTTCTTCTACGTTTATCTGTACACGAGCGCCGAACACGAACGCCCTCTGGTAAAAAGTAAAAAAAAAACTAGAGGGATTTGTGGGAGGTCGGAGAGGGTAGGAGGTCAGGGGCACTCCAGGGGTGAAAGGGGGGCGGGGGTGTAAATTGTGGTGAGAGTTAAAGAAGAACAAGACCAGGTCCTGCTTTATTTTTCTTTTTCCTTCTTTTTCACGATTACAAGAACGTGTGATCACGTGAACGGCCAGAAAACACAAGAGATTTATTTATCCAATCAGGCACGATACTTTTTTTCAACTCCTTTCTTTTAAACAGGTGAACCGGGCAATTTTTTAAGAATATAAGTTTTTACCTTCCTTTTCTCTCTATTGTGCCCAACGGAAGCGACGGCGCGGCGGCGTGGGAAAAGAATACAAAATGCTCGTGCTCAAGGGCTGTAAAGTGGGTGGAAGGATTCGATATAATTACTAAAATACTAGCTATGGATTTCGTTTATCTCATCGGGCGTGATAAATTTAGATATCAGAATATTACTGCTTTGACTGGAAATGATAAGGCCTTAAGGGAATGATTAGTCTCCAAACCGAAAATTCCGGGACTCGCTCACGCAAACGGGTTTTTCGTTATATCCACAAGTGCTTATTAAGTGCGGTGGTATGTAGCTACCTATAAATCATTTGCCTTGACCATTAATAGAATCTGAGATCCTGCACAATATGCTTTCTGTAATTTTTTATAATAATTTATTTGATGTACAGCTAACTGAAATAAATCGCTATCTCATCTTGAGTAAAATGCAAGGGTATTTTATGGGTTGTGTAGTTTCTTCATAGATGGTCACGCTGCCACTGAAGGTTTCATTTAATCATGAAAGAAGTAAAATTTCTGCTAGTGTGGTAACATGGAATAAATTTTGTAATAAGTTCAACTAAAAAAGTGGAAATTGTTGCTTGTATAACCGCCACTAGCGTTCACCGTTGCCATTTTTGTTTCATCATCAACTGTCATCGATGCCATGGTTGGTTTCACGCGCCCGATTCTCCTATCGACTAGCCTTTTCACGCTTAAGTAGTTATCCCTTTTCATATCTAGAGTTATCATCTATAAATCTGAGGTCCATACGTTTTATCCGTGAATAGGGTAGTTTCCTTCATCAAAGAAAACGAGAGGCAATGATTGCGATTCGTTACCTACCATTAGTGTATTCATAATATATAAATTACTCGGTTTTAGAAATCCCAGTTTAGACGAATGGCAATGGTCAATTTTAACCGCATTTGAAAAAGGCCAGATTGGCGCCCATGCGATGCCACTCCACGTGACGTCATTGGGACCTAGTTTCTATGCGAGTAGATAGGAGTTTTAGATCTTCTGAGATTACCAATGCATGCATGAGACAGAGAGCTCAGGGAAAAATGTCTTAATAATCACCTATTAAAACTGCGTATGGTCGTAAAGTTTCCTTCGTTTCATAAGGTATTAATAATCCTTATTTAAGCCAAACGCTACCAGCTAGCAGGGCAGTCTGCTACCTGCTAGCATTCTGCGTCGCATCAGCGCTCAAAGCCTCGCTCCAAGGTCACCTCACTTGGCAGCAGTGAGAACCAGAACGACGTCACACGGGGTTTTCCCAGCATTCACACTTAGCCGTCACGTTTTCGCGCGCTTGAAAATTTTCACTTTTAATTTAATCGCGAAAAATAGATATCGTCATTTAAAAATCTAAAAGTGTGAAATTCGTACTCCAGGAGTAATAAATCTTTCGATTTAGGCAATAAAAAAATAATAAGAAACCACCCTATTTCCTTTTCCTTTCTTACCATACACTCGAACCTCGACGATTGCCTTCATCAGGGCATTGCATGGCCGATAAAGTTATTACGCTTTCTTATTAAGATTTTCACTTGGCTTCTCCTCTATTCTAAGGAAATAAATTGTAATAATTAAGAATAAGTGACGGAATAGACGGCGATGAACATTTATGTAGTCATCTGATTAAAGTGCTAATTTAGTGCGGGGATATCTTGTTGTCTATCAATCATTTGCCTTTATCGGAATTAGATTCTGAAACTCCTGAATCCCTTCCCTGAAATTTTTGCACTTCATATGTGCCTAAAGGTGGGTAGGTAAATGCTCGCTGCTGGGGCTACTTCAAAGATGATTCCTTGAAAAAGACCGCTTGAGATCATTCAGCATATTCGTTGATCAGTCGCATAAGAATGGGAGAATCTGCCCAACTGCGAACTGCACAATTCGTGATTAGGCATTCCGTGCACGCATGACACTTCCACGGTTACATTCACAAACGAGGCAGAACGATGGATTAAATTTCTGGAGCAATCAGTCATCGGAAGATTGCAATTATCGCACACAGATACGTCAAAAGACTCGACGCGCCGCCACCCTCAATTAATTTCTACGCGACGAGCGACGGTCAATGGCTAACGCAGAGACGCAAGGGGTGAGAGGGGTGGTCCATTCCGAGTCTGACCACCCCTGCCGCCCCTAGATGTGCACCGGGGGAGAATGGCCTCATCTACAGCGCTAGAGATACGACCAAATAGGGGCTACATTATAGAGGAAGCCCCGATCTGTCCCATATAGTGACTTGATTTTGTTGCCAAATTCATCTATCATATCCATCCATTCATTTCATTATTATAATTACATTCGTTTAACCGAGAATGTGAGAATGCGGAATATTTCGCAGCTATCTGGCCGTACGCCCTTATCTGGAAGTCTTTTAGGAGAGGCGCCTTTTCTTGAGTGTAAGAAATGAATGATTGATCGATGGGCCAGTGGCAGAGAGGAATGGAGAAGATGGATCCGGGAGTAAGCTGGGGGTGGCAGGGGAGTTGCAGATCAGTCAGTGTGGGCGGAATGGGCGAGAGAGAGAGGTAGTGGGGGAGGCGGCTATGATATATCTCGTTAAGGAAGGCGAGAATGATAGCAGTGGCGAAGTTAATATGGAATCATGTTGACAAGAGGTGTGAGACGATCATGGTCATAAAATACAATCCACTTATCTAGGTGATTTGGCTGCACCAGCAGAAGAATCTCTACGCGACTAGTCAAAAACTACGGAGGGCGTACACCGTACAGGAAACGTTACATAGACGTTAAACGAATTACGCTGAGAGACTCTAGGGACTAAAATGCTGCGAGCTAGGCTTAGATTTCATGAAAAATTTGTAATAGATATCTTTCGGAGAGATACGGAGAACACCATATTAGAACCCCACCATATTTACAGGTCAGACAGAAACGATAAATTAAGAGAGATATTTTTCTAAACGGATAAGTAAGAGGAATTCGTTTTTTTCTCGAATAATAGAGGACTTAAATTAATGTTACTTGGAACTTCGTTCGAGCATTTACATTTTTTTAAATGGCATTCAATTTATTTCCGTATACTGTTTTTATGTCTCGATTACAATGCTCTTGGAGTTGAGTAACATCCCATGTCTACGCATTTCTCCCTCACTGCGTTTGTATTTTAGCTACCTGTAAGCAGTAGAGGCACTCGATGATTCATCTGTCCTTGTAGTCCAAGTCAATTTTGTCCATAATAGTGAACAACTTATTCCATTCTTCATCATTGCATTTTTTGTAAAGGCCAAGAAAGCTTTGCTAAGCGGTTTTCCTATGGCATACACAAAGAGTTCATATTACTATGGTATACATTACAGTTAGTAGAGCAAATTTTTTCTAGGATTTGACGAGGGTGGAGCGTTTGATATCTCCTTTCTGAGGACTCGTTCCTGCTGATTCATATGTATGAAACTGGGTCGGGTCGCTTATGTGTGTGAAGAAGGTGGCGCGCATATAAATAGCTTGGATAGAGGGATGCGAGCGAGATATCTTCCCGTGTATTTCTATTCGAAATGACGTGTTCGCTGAGGTGGAAGGTAACAGTCGAAGGAGGAGCGTTTTTGAGTGAGTGACGCGGATTCGGAGGTGGCTGACCCAGATGAAGCACTCGAGGTGAGAATCGACAGAAATGAACAGGTGAGGAACACCTCCGCAGCCAACGCATCGCCACGGCACATGAATGCAGTTTGACGGAATAAGGGTTTATATCTTCTTCACTCCTCACCTCTCCTAAAACCGCATCGCTTTCTACTTAGAATGCCAATCAGAAGAAAGTGCACGATGTCACGCTTCGAAGATTCCAATGGAAAAGTTTCTCTTGCCTGCTTTGTTTCATTCCCCGTTATCCCCGTTATACTCTGTTCATTTTATCTCTGCGCGTGAGCTGGTGTGGCCAAAGCAAGTGGATATGAGGGGAAGGAATGTTTCACGACATGTGACTTTGCCTTTGCCAATCAGCAAACAGTAGGCGTGGCCTCAGTGAGTCGCTCTCAGATCTCCGCCGAGTGAACATCGTGAATCTGCACGAGGAGCAGTGTTGCCATACCTCACGCGTTCCTCTTGAATGTGACTAAGTACGCCTTCCACCAACGGTGCCTCCTTCAGTGCGGTAGCTGACAATGTCATGAGATTCTGTGAAAGGATTATCCCCAATGCCTTCGAAATAAGTAGGTATATTGTCTCGGCGCCGGGGCCAAAATACCCTTGGGCGCCTATGACTCACACGTTTTCAGTGACAAAGTAAGGCGGCTATGTACATTTGGCAACCTTATGTTCGCTCCTCCTCTCTCTCTCGGAACTACCCTCCCCTATCAGCGAAGCCATCCGAGGGTGTCCAGGCTCTCACGAAAGCTCACCCGCAGACATAAAGTGAATAGACTATAGACAACACTTCCAATAAATGATTTTTTCTTGGAATTTTCTCTCCACTGCCCTATTTTTACGTTTCATATGAAGTACATAAAGCCTCGAGGGAGTATTTTCGGAGGAATAATGCAGTATGCAGGAGTTCAGATTCTATTGGCAGTAAAAGCAAATGATTTATAGGTAGCTACACACTTCCACAAAATACTTTTTTCTTGGAACTTTCTCTCCACTGCCCCATTTTTACGCTTCATATGAAGTGCATACAGCCTCGAGGGAGTATTTTCTGAGGAATAATGCAGTGTGCAGGAGTTCAGATTCTATTAGCAGTCAAAGCTAATGATTTATAGGTAGCTACATACCTCCACACTTCATAAGCACTTGTAAATATCGCGAAAAACTCGTGTGGGTGTGCGAGGCCCAAGATATAGGGTTCGGAGGCCAATAAAAAATTGATAGGAAACCACCCTATCCTCCGTGATCACTTCTTCAGCCGCCCCTAAGGGTCGCATATGTGTACGCTTGGAGGAGGTTCCATTGCAGGCGATGGGAGACTCACTGCCCTGACGCTGCCACAGACTTTAAAAAGGGAAAACTCCGTCCTCACCCATAATTCCCCACTGAGAGACTTGCTTCTCGCCATCGCCATCCCGGATTGATAAGAGGGGAAAGAGGTGAGGTCGGCATGATTGGCGGGAGATTATAAAATGACCAGCTCGCGAATAAATGAACGCACTTTGTTTTCTATCCCGTAGTTGATTCCTAATGAATATAAGTTATTTCCTAAATAGAGATGAAAAAGCAAATGAAAATCGGCTTAAACCTCATCAGCCACATCTTGAGATATGATGGCCCGATAAAGAAACTCATCTAGGGACAAGTGGAAGGTGAGAACGTATGAGGAAGACATGAGGTAAAATATATGGGGAAAAAAATGTTGAATCCTAACATTACAGGAGCCGCGCGGCGTTTGACAGGGATGCATACTGGCCACAGTCCACTTTCAATTCTTCCTAATCTTTAATGAATAAAACGTATCTGCCAACTTTAAAAAAGTACTTAAATTTTCCTTTTAGAACCGGTTTCAATATTTATTGTACTATCTTCAGGTCAAGGACGGTGAGGACCCGAATATCATACAAATTTTATTGCAACCAGTTCCAAAATGAAAATATAAGCCACTGTGGAAATTCACCTGTAACATTTTATGCCATTTCTCAAAAATTACTTTTAATTTTCTTTTAGAACCGGTTTCAATATATATTGTTCTATCTTCAGGTAATATAATATGTATTTGTTTTAATGTCACTGAGAACCAATACGCTGCTTTTATTTTTCTCTCGTTGCCAGAAAATGCGCTTGCATCAATCAGATGGGGAGAGAGGAGTTCTGTGACCGATTTAGGGAGATGCAATATGGTCTATTGTCATTTTGGTTCGCTTGTGGACGGAAGAGAATAATGAATATTTTTGTAATTAAATTTTCCTGTAAGTTTACCAGGCATATCCATATGGACCATTTTAATTGAAATCATACCTAAAAAAACCCAAACCTTTAGAGAAAAAGCACATTTTATTTCTCCTCTGTGAACTTATATCTTTTAGGTTTCCAAATCTCTCTCTGGAGAATAAAACACCCTTGATTCGTGGGCAGCGGGAGGATTTCGTAAATAAAAAAGGCTTATCTCTCTCCATTTGTTCCTCTGGGAGAGTTCGCCCGTTAATCCTTTCCCTGCCGCTTGTGGCCGAGTGACGTGTTTGTAGGAGGAGAGGGGTGAGTGGAGGGGAGGTGAATATCTCCCTCCCCTCCAAGAACAACTCCTCACAATCTAGGCTCAAGTGATATGACACAATCAGTAAAGGAATACGAGCATTTTTTAAATCGATAATTTGCGATATTGATCGCTAATTTGTGGACAATAGATATCGTAATGAAAAATATCGGGAAAGACACAAATATAGCATCCGATAACAAATCGGACACAATTATAAAATAATACCGTCTAATAAAAACGTCGAACTTGATAAAACAATTAAAGCCGATGAAAAAATCTATACAATCGGGTTATCATTTTCGACAAAGTTTCATGCCTCAGTATCGGGTTCCTGATGAATCTAATTATCTTGATATTTCACGATACATTGATGCATCGAGCAATTTCTCTCTTATCTACCTCTCTTGAAGCCTGCCTCTCAAACACACATTCTTTCTCCCAAAACACGCCGTGGAATGGGGAACGTGCCTCTTTTTCGTAATCAACAGCCACGGCCACGTTGCTATCTCTCGTTGGAAGCGAGTGCGTGGGATTAGTTTAATCTTTATTGTATTTACCCTAGACTTGGGTCCATTCTTTTGCGTTTCATGTTAGTTAATAAGACGAGAGAGGATTTTAGATGCAATAATCTCATTCTGAGGTGGATGAAGTGGGACTCCCGATGAAATTAGCCACTTAGTACGGTGGTTTTTAGTAGTATAGTGGAATTAAAAGTCTGGAAAATATCTAACCGTGCAGAAAAATAAGCGGCTGTTTCACGAGGTGGAATTCGCTGGTATTCTACGTGATCTCTGCTTTAGACAATCTAATTGTGCGCTGTGCATGCAGTATGCGCTCATGCGTAACTTTTAATTGTCACTATATCATGCCTTATTCCTCTGAATCCATAATAAGAGAGTGGATTGTAATGATTACTATGAATAATTAATTGAAATATTTCGACTTAAATGTTGCAGGAAGAGATTCCAAAACTGAGGTATCGATAATATTTTACGATAAAAATATTTTTTGTTTGCTGTAACTAAGTATTTTGCTACAATTTTTCAATAATCATTAGTTTTCAAATAATTACCAGCATCAGTGAAACGAATATCATTTGGTGAATATTGATGAGAATGGAAAAATGTAAGAAGAAATTTATGTAAAACAACGTGCGTAAATGGATTCATTAAATTTAAACCACACAAAACCTTTTCATTGTTTCCACAATGTTTGATTGAACACCAAAATGAATGTTATGTTAACAACTGACTGAAGCTGGAATAGTTTTAATTGAGTGTGGGCAGGTGTACGTTGGGGAAACGGGGAGAACCATTAAACCCAGGATGAAAGAACATAAGAGACACCTTAGGCTCTGCCAACCGGAAAAATCCGCGGTCGTAGAACACGCCATTGAATCCGATCATAGGGTGAAGTGGGACCACGTGAAAATTCTATGCCGTGAGACTAAATTCTGGGAAAGACTGGTAAAGGAATCCATCGAGATCCGGCTGACAAGTAACACCCTCAACCTTGACGCCGGGTACTCACTACGTAATGTATGGAAACCGGCACTTAGGAAAATAAGATTGGCTGCCTCCCGGCCAATCACGGTAGACCTCACAACCAACTGAAGAGTAAACAAGCTGGCAAACTTCATCCACTCACCATTAGCCCTGAGGATGGAACCCGACTCGTGTTCCGAAACGTCGGCAGAATGGAGGGAGACCACCCGGCTGGAAGCCCGAATAGCCTTTTTCGAATATATTCGCCGGGAAAGCATCAGATTTTACTTCAGTTTTAATTGATATTTTCTGAGCTTGAATAGAGGTAAAATTATAAAATTAATTAAAATATTCAGGACAATTTATATCAAGAGAACTAATTGGCCAGTAATTAGTCATTGGCGAGAGATAAATTTTATCAATAATGTCTTCTCTATAATCTCAAATCCATTCTTTTCCATTTTTTGTTATTTAATCGAAAAAAGCAGCATATTAGATGAGAGAATCTCATACTTGGGCGGATAACGCGGGAAGTTTTATTTTAATTAACCTCGAGCAACGATGGTTTTCACCATAATAGTGGAATGAAAAACCAAGAAAATATTTAACGGTGCCGTAAATCAAGAGGCTCTTCTGTGAAATGAATTCGTTGGTCTACGATGTGTCTCTCCGCTAATGTTAATCTCATCGTACACTTTTGGCCTACTCTTGCATTATTTTGATTCATTTAATTAGATATATCATTCTTCGATGTGTCTATAATTGAAAAATGGGTTCTTACTACGAATATGTTTTAGTTGAAGCCTTTTGGATTTTTGAAGGGCAGGCAGGAAATATCACCGAAGACGGGAACACGAAATGTTACTTTAAATATGGTAGGAAAATATCTTTGTGAACGGTTTATGAGTTATATTAGGCAGTCATTAAGGCGGAGGTGAACGCATGTAGGGAAAGGTTAAAAGTACTTCGCTTAGGTGAAAAAAACATTTTCTGAGATGTTTTTTACTCCCGACCTTCATTGGTATTTCGTTTTCCTAAAGTAAGACATAATATTCACTATAACCTTGTTGGTAGCTCAGCTTTATCGTCGCAGGAAGAAAACAACAATTTTATCTATTTTAAAAATGAAAAAAAATAATATTTGCTTATTACAGTTAGTTGCAATTCTTTGGTAGAATTCTTCTATTATATCTCATGGGAGCAATTTGTCTGTTGTTCTGTCTGTTCTGTCTGGAGAGTTCAAATTGATATAATTGGAGCCAAAACATGCTAAAAATGTGAGTAATATTGGAAATGGCCATAAAAATTCATTTTTTTAGCATAAGGAATGGCAAGTCATGCAAAAATATTTGCTGTGTTACTGTCGATAAGAAATGATTTATAATTTTTACTGCATTATTTTGTGAATGGATCCAAATTGAGAAATAGTCAAATAATCTGCCTATTACATTGATAGCCGTAGTTGGTTATTTGTAGAAGAGGTGGCTACACTCATGTGAAATAGCTACCGCTCTGGTTATTCTATTGATGATGGGTTTGAAATGCATTTCATATAATTGGGTATCAGCGCTGAACGGAAATTATTTTTATAATCGCTGATGATTCGTGACTTTATTTTCAAATAGCTCCAAGCTATATCATAGAGCACGGTAGGTTATAGGAAAACACTAGAATCAATACTAATTTTGCTTGACGAATGTATTAAAAAGCAGAAATGAGTAATATTAAAATTGGGAGGAAAAAACAAATGGTATTTTATTTTTGTAGCATCAGGACCCCTCTACGAAATTTAGCCTTGAGTGCGTCATTAAGCACTTTCTAAAGCGACCAGTTAATCATTGTGTGTACTGGTCAAAATTCTGAATAAAATTTAATATATTTTAATGAAATCCCTTTCATAAAGTTTAATAACACAGGCCCTGATAATGTATCTCGGTAATTAAAATTGACCGGACCATTAAAGGCATTATAATGATATGTGAACGTGTATTATTTTAAGCAAAACTGCTAATTTTGTAAATGGTATACGAATTTTTGAAAGGGAAATAGTATCGTTAATGAAATCTCATTTACTATGATAAAGTGGTGCGTAATTTAACTAATATTAAGTGCTTCTTCAAAAGAGAGTAATTATCATTTAAATTTATTTAGGTGTATTGATTATTATGTTCCCAAAATCCATCATTTCAAGGGAAATGGATGAGTAGCTATTGTTCTGCTAGTGTCTGGTAACCTCAATGTGACCTCTATGTTATTATTTCAAGAGTTGATGGTAATGAATTCCTATGCTTGATCATCATCTCCAAATGATCAATATGACGGCGCAAGAAGCAACATAAAGCCATAAGAAGTGATTCCATAATTTAATTATATCGTTGTTTGAATGTGACAACTGAAGACGAAATATGAGATTTAAAATATATATCCAAAGAACCTACACCAAGGCTGTTGTATTTGAAATTGGTGCTTGGAAATAAATGAGACTCGATTGGCTCGACCGGCACGCCGCCTACCCCGGCTTCTCAAGCTGCAGTTGTGAGCTCGAGGCCAGTTGCCACCTTACCTGCGGCCGAGCCAGTCGGCTCGCTGAACTGTTAACCACGTTGTCTTAAGTCATTGAGCCCGATACACCACAAAGGAAAAAATATTAAAGAAATTAGCTACCGAGGAAATATATTTTAGATACCGTTTTGATTTACTTTTGTAGCTAATTTTCAAAATTTATTCGAACGTCTTATGATCGATAACAAATGTCTTGACCTTAAAATAAACTTTAATCCTTTTTAATGTCATCCAATATGAACAGACTGTTATAGTTATTTTTTTGCTGGAAATATTTTTATTTTACATTACATAAACGTGAAAAATGTGTTTGACCTTACCAAATTAACTCTTGGGGATAAACGTTGTGCCTTTGTTTCGCAGAGTTCAAAAATCGAAAAATTACAAATAACGCTATCTGAGAGAGTGAATAAAGCATCCAAAATACCATTTCTATCTATTATATGTTAGGTAAATAAATGTATATCGGACAGTGCACTTGGATCTGGGAAATTCGTAGACACAGTTTTGAATGTGTACCATGGCGACCGAAAACGAAGGAATTTAATGCTTCCACATGAAATATTTATTCACACATTACACCAAGTGTAAATACATATCTACATCATTATTTACAAAATCTACATAAATATCTCATGTGAAAGTACAAGGTTTCTTCTTTTTCATTTTTCATAATGAACCACATTCACAAAGTTACGCCTCGAACATGCAATGTTATCAATGTATACCATTTTAAATCATTATGAAATTATGCTATGCATTATAAATATCGTGTTTTATGTGTAGTTTAATCAATCATCCCCTTATTTACCGAGTCCGCTTTCGCGAATTTGCTCCCTCTTCTTCATTTGTCTCTGGCTGACAAACAGTGACAAACAAAAATTACTTCCAATAGGATAGTTTTCTCCATCAAATAAAACGAAAGGCATTGATTGTGACTCGTTACCCACCATTTGATTGTTCACAATATACAAATTATTTGGTTTTTGAAATACCGGTTTAGACGAATGGCAATAGAGTATGTGCACATTTTTGGGAAGTGATCTTAAAAAAGAATTTACACCTCAATTAGGCTAAATTCCGAGTCTGAAAATAGAGAGGTACTTTTTAAGCGAGATAATAATTATTAAAATTTGCGAAATTAATGATGTGCTGAAACACCAGTCGGCCATATTCTCAAGGCTGTGACGTCATTTTGTTCGACGTGTTCTCAGGCATTCCTTGTTCTTTAGGGTGAGCCCCTCTACAGCGTATACTAAGTTTGGAAAGAAGCCATGGAATGGCTTATGAACTAGAATAAAAGTGCGTGCATGCCATCATCTACATCTTTTAATTCATTTGTTTGTCGGTTACGCTGACGACAAGACTCTATCAACTTTTCTCACCTCGAACTACCTAATCGTATTTCTTACTCCTCGGTTCTCGCATTTGCGTTCGTTTGCAGATTTATAGTGACATTAAAATTAAGAGACACTTAATCAGTGATGATCCTTGAAAATAGTACGACTTAATTCGTGAAAACTAAGTCACTAATTAGTAACTAACTTAGTAACTGTACCCGTACTACTAACTAAAAAACGGAAAATTAATTTTCGATAAAAAGTGATAGTTTGGGTATTCAAAATGTTTGTAATTTAATTCCAAACACAGTGATGCTAATATTTTCCAAATCGGATGTGAAATAAGCTCATTATTACGTATCACAAGTCGGGACTACGTTTTTGGAAATGCACGCAGGGATTCCTCGCTTAATGGATAGTCTTAACCGGTCATAATAAGACACTTGTGCCTTGAAAACCAATAAACTTATGCTGTGAAGAAATGTAAAATGAACCAATTTTTAAATTGTGCTAACAAATGCTTCGAGAAGCATATTGAAACCAAATGAATGAAAAGTAATCGTCTGATCTAACTATCAAACATTTGATTTCCAGCCCGAGAGATTTCCATCATTCATCCGAACCAAGTTTTCAATAACCAATTTTTAGATATACCTCACAAATGCTATTCATAAACCTCAACCAATCAAATGTACATCTGACTGACATATCTCTGTTAGCGAACTGAAAATAACTTGTAGAAACATTGAGATAATCAGAACTCTGCTTTTTAATACATTAACTCTACGAAAGAACAAATGCGTCGACAAAAAGTGCGTTTTTTTTAAGAAATTAAGATCAGATTACTGCTTAAACTGGACCAAAATGTAACTTCAGTTATTTGTTCTTACGTTTAAAACCTTAAATAGCCCAGAAGAAGAAGAACCCAGCTCAGTAACGGCAGTTAAATAATGAACTATGGATATTCATCCAGTCACCACGGGCCATAACTGAATATGAAAAATTATTTTTCGCGAGTCAGTAGGTTAAATAATAATAGAATAGAAAATAGTTAAATAGATAAATTAAATTATGATCGGTATTTTAAATGATAATAATACAAATATCGATAGTTATCTACCTACCGGCACTTTTACTTCCGTAAACCTTCGAATCGTGCTAACAAACTTTTGGCCAATTACCTACTGTAAACAATCTTACTTAATTCACTTATGTTAGACCTAATTTCCGATGAGGTTTCCCGTCGATTGCTCTTTATTATGAATGAGGCAAGACAACAAAAAAGCTCCAGTTCAACATTAAAACTTCCTGCCGAGGCATGTAGGTATAGTCCAACATAATCAGCACGGTCAATCATTGAAGCATCCACCTTCGGCATATTATTTGAAGAAACCTTCACGAAACCTGATTCCATGATAAGCACTTAAACGTATTTCCCTTTACACAGATCAGATCCACCAACTTTTTCCAATGCACACGTAGTTTATTGTATCATAAACACGAACATAACTCGATAAATATAAACACGAACATAACCTTGCACGCTGATGAGATAGAGCAGAATGACGTCACATACCGAGGAGCCAATAGATGAGCGTTTTCTTCTGCCTAATATCGTTGCGAAAACAATGCATATTAAATAGTAATTATTAAACAAACTAAGCAACAATTAATGCTGTTAATCGAAAGTAATGATATTTACGATACACTTTATCGAATAAATTGCATTTCAATCGTTTTCCTCCCAGGTTCACATACTCTATTGTCAATTTTATCCTCATTTGAAAAAGGCCAGATTGGCGCCCATGCGATGCCACTCCACGTGACGTCACAGGGACCTAGATTCTATACGAGTAGATAGGAGTTTTACATCGTCTGAGATTCCCAATGCATGCATGAGGCATAGAGCTCAGGGAAACGTCCCTTAATAATCACCAATTAAAACTGCCTATGGTCGGAAAGTTTCCTGCGTTTGATAAGGTATTAATAATCCTTATTTAAGCCAAGCGCTATCTTCTAGCAAGGTACTCTGCTACCTGCTAGCATCCTGCGTCGTATCAGCGCTCAAAGCCTCGCCCCAAGGTCACCTCATTTGCGGCAGCGGGAACCAGAAAGAGGTCACACGGGCTTTTCGCAGCATTTATACTTAGCCGTCACGTTTTAGCGCGCTTGAAAATGTTCACTTTTCATTAAATCGCGAAAAATAGATAACGTAATTTAAAAATCTAAAAGCGTGAAATACGTACTCCAGGTGCAATTAAGTTTCGATTTAGGCAATAAAAAAATAAAAGGAAACCACTCTATTGATTACTACGCATTGTTCGGTTCAGGATTTAAAAATTTTCTAGTAACTACGATTTTGGGGGTTGAAATTATTTAAATCTGAGTCGTAATTATCAAGGTGATTTTGAGGTCCAACTACCAATTCCTTAATGAATAAATGACCGAAGGAATACTTGGTCGAAGAAGGGACAAGGTCGACTTGGTTGCGAGATATTGCATCCGATTCTACGTCAGCCACGGACCGTAAGACGCGGCCGAAAATTGCAGAGCCAACCTCTCCATCTCGGGGCGACAATGGTGGTCGTTAGGGAGGTCCAACCCAAGAACCTTGGGTCCAACCCTTCTTCCAATTCCTTTCTTTAGCAAGTGGTGGCGTCAATCGTTAACGGAGAGAATAGGGTGGTTTCCTATTATTTTTTTTTTGCCTAAATCTAAAGATTATTGCTCCTGGAGTACGTATTTCACGCTTATAGATTTTGAAATGACGATATCTATTTTTCGCGATTAAATGAAAAGTGAAAATTTTCAAGCGCGCGAAAACGCGACGGCTAAGTATGGATGCTCGGAAAACTCCGTGTGACGTCGTTCTGGTTTCCGCTGCCGCCAAGTGAGGTGGCCTTGGGGCGAGGCTTTGAGCGCTGATACGACGCAGGATGCTTGCAGGTAGCAGAGTACCCTGCTAGCTGGTAGCGCTTGGCTTAAATAAGGATTATTAATACCTTATCAAGCGAAGAAAACTTTCCGACCATAGGCAGTTTTAATAGGTAATTATTAAGAGATGTTTCCCTGAGCTCTGTGCCGCATGCATGCATTGGTAATTTCAGACGATGTAAAACTCCTATCCACTCGTGAACTAGGTCCCTAAGAAGAGACTAGGTCCCTGTGAGATCACATGGAGTGGCATTGCCTGGGCGCCAATCTGGACTTTTTCAACTGCAGTAAAAATTAACAATTGCCATTTTTTAAAACTGGGATTTCTAAAACCAAATAATTTGTATATTATGATTACACTAATGGTGGGTAACGAATCGCAATCAATGCCTTTCGTTTTCTTTGATGAAGGAAACTACCCTATTCAAAGGCCCGTCGACAACTTCACTCTACCATCCCTTCTGATATAGCCCTAATGGTCCGCTAATTACATTCGCCCTTTCCTCAACAGCCTACTATGGTTTTCTCATCAGTCCTTTCTCCAACCCTCCTACCCCTCTTCAAATCGCCTAAAATCCATAAGTAGTAATTATTTGCGAAATGAATTTAAAGAGTCGTTTCGTATGAAGCGGTGATCTTGGGGAGCAGCGTTGGTCATCATGTCGAGGGAACATTTTCATATTGATATTTTAAAGTCGCTCCATGCTAAGGATAATAGCATTCAATGAGCATATAATATAAAAGTATTTAAACTCCGATCGAATAAAAATTGATATTATTACTTGATTTTATTGAACGCTTAAATTACTTAAAGCCTTAATGAAAATGTAGCATTACAACATTTAAGACATTTTGGTGACATGTATAAAAAACACGGGCATTAAAATTTAAATTCATCGTGAGAAAATAAAACCGTGCGCTTTTTGATATTAAGGATGGCAGTCTAGCAGCCGAAAATCTCTAAGCTCCTACATTTTCAATGGAATAAAATCTTTCAAGTTCCGCAAAGCTTTATTTACCGGCACAACGCATTTTGCCGCTTTCACGAGTTCACTTGAAAATCACATGAAAGGGTCGTAATGCCTAATGACTATAAATGAATATAAGCGGACTTAGCAATATTACTTTTATTTTTAATGGATCGGTTCCACCTCAAATCGCCTGAAACTGCCAGTACCTATTTTTAATATTCTGTTACTTATTACTCGAAGTTCCATACGAACATGCGTGGTGGTAACAATTTTTTTAAATCCAGTTTTTAGCAATTATAAGATGAGTAGCGATTCACGTGTAGACAATTCAGAAAAGAAAACTTGAATTTTATGGTCGAATTACGAGTGTCTTGTGTTGCCAATTGTGAGTTTACTATTAGCTTTAAAATACCCAGTTTTCAGAGGTCATTTAAGAGCAAATGAATAAATGAGTAGAAATTAAAAATATTCTCGTTTAGCTCTAATTTAAATACTATTATTTATAATGATCATCTCTGTGGAGAATTAGAAAGAAGCCGATTTTCTCTCCCCATTAATGTGACAGAGACAGTAAGCGCTAAATAATGTTTGACAACCTTCATTGTGAATCCTCATTCTTCATAGCAGGTCAGACCTCGACGTTTGTAGCTGCATGAAAGTCTCGGTAAGGCCTTCGACCCAGAGCACGACTTCCTTCAGTTTCAAGCGTGAATTTTCTCACTATTTTTTCCCCTGTTGACGTTGCTGTCCTGGCAACGCCACCCTCCCCTCCAATCTCTCCTCCACTCCTCTCTCTCTCCCCTCAGTATGTAACATACAACGCAGTGGCAGGCCTTCCCCCTGCCGTCCACACTTTCCTCTATCAGCCGAGGGTCGTTTTTTTTTTACCTTCATCTATCGTATCGTGTTACGGCTCTCGACAAGTCAATTCAAAAAGCAGGCTTGGTCAGTCTTCCGTCAGGCCTTGGGGTTTTGGTTTTCTAATCTTCAATGGTGTTTTAGTAGCAGGCAGAATCCGAATTTGAAGGACTGTTTACACGATGCATTAGCACGTACAAACAAGTTAATGTCTGTTTGCGCGAATGATTTTTGTAGACCGGAACGAAACATGTACGAATGCATTAACCAAATTAGAACAGGTTCTATTTTCTGTGCATGCATTCGCACAAGTTGGGTGGTTACACGGTGCATTTTGGCATTCATTCTCGCGTTCATACATTTAGAAATTACATTACATCGTCAGACACAGGCACACACTTCAGGGAAACATCTCTTAATAATCACCTATTAGAAATGACTATGGCCAGAAAGTTTCATTTGTTTGATAAGGCATTAATAATCCTTATGTAACCAAGCGCTACCTGCTAGCAGCCAGCATCGCAGCTGCGCGCAATATCCTCGGCTCAAGGTTACCTCACTTTGCGGCAGCGGGAACCAGAATGACGTCACACGGGCTTTTCCCATTATTCGTACGTAGCCGTCGCGTTTTCGCGCGCTTGAAATTTTTCACTTTTCAATTAACCACGAATAATAGATATCGTCATTTAAAAACTGAAAGCTTGAAATGCGTACTTCAGGAATAATAATCTTTCGATTTAGGCAATAAAAAGAATAATAGGAAACCACCCTATAGCACGGCGAAGAGGGACAGCTTCAGAGTTTAGCGCTGGCGAGGACGCGAAGATTGAAGTTTGTGTTTAGAACACCAACTATACTTACATCTAGTCAGTACCTCACAACACACCTACAAAGGTACGTGGCTGGCGTGTTAGGTCAACACCCTTTGAAAACAATAGAAACGATATCACGTGATATATGTTTATCTCATCTCACCCACTCTTCTTCTTCAAACTAAAAATAACTTCAGTAAAATTTTAGGTCGTAAAAATGACAGTACTACCTCCCTTTTGACAGCTGTTTTTTTGGTGCTGGAAAATGTCATTAAAACTTTTGCTATCAACTTTAAATGTTCATATTTTATAAAGTTGCCCGTTGCAAACAATTGTATGTATGTCAAATTTGATAATTTTACCTTGTCAGTGGCACCGACTCCATGGTGTCTGAGGGAGCCCGAGCCCCCTAAAAAATTCGTCATAAGTGTGAAGAAACAATTTGTCAGGCTTGACGATTTTTCCCGGAGTGTCCACATATCGAGATTCGAGTTATCAGGGTTCTAATGTTGATCATATGACTCTTCTAAAATGCTTAAAAACTTAAAACTCACTACTTATAAAATTGGGTTTGCCCCCCCCCCCCAATATTTTATGTAAATCGACATCCGTGTACCTTGTGCACATATTCTCATCGTTTCTTTTAATTTAAGATACAATAAATTGTTGAACAGCGTCTACTTTTTTTACTCGAAAATTTTCAAACGGAGAGCATAAGTTCTACGGGAGTAATCCGTCGTCAAAATAGACCGGTGAAGTGGGAGGTCCGTCCTCTCCCTGAGTACCTTCCTCCCCGTATCATTCCACTCGGGATAATCCCACAGAACGACTAAATGCGGCGGAACTATCTCACTCTTACGATTCGGACTCGTCTGAAAGAAAAAAGAGTAACGAAATAAATTCAAAGCCGCCGCAAAGAAGTGGCTTACGGAGATAATCACTTTGCAAGCGACCGGCTTGCTACGGAGGCGCCTCTGGTGATGCGTGAGAGAAACAAGGGAGGAGGACCGCATGCCGCTTCTGGAAACAAATGAAGCACGAAGTAGAAAAAAGAAGCGTGTATACGGCAAATACTCTCTAGTCTAACCCTCCCTCATTGAAAACCTCTATGAAATACATTTATTTAAGTTCTAGGATATGATGCCTCTGCATTGCGATAAAAAGAAAAATATCAACAGTCTCCTATCAAATGAAAACCTGCTTCATTTTCAGTAAGACATCTTACAGCCTGAGGTTTGATAGATAAGCACATGAATTTTTTAACCAACCGATGGACTTTGAATTCCACTTTGGACTGTGGCCGCCTTTGTCCAAGAGTCGACCCGGTATTAAGAGAAAATAATAGTGGCAATAGTTATGATGTGTCATTCCATGTTTTTCTAATTCCACTGGTGTATATTTAGTCAGAACTTCCTATTTTCTTTTTTCTTAATCTTATCATTTTCGAGCGTTTGACTTACATTACTCAGTAGGTAGTTAACCTAGTATTATTCTAATGTGTTATGTCTCCACCGCTCTACTATTTACTAGCCGCTTGCAGATTTTAACATCTATGTGAGTGTGGTTGCATCAAAGAATCGGGTTGCATGGAATGATTCATGTTTCCACAATTTGCATGAATGTATACGCTATGTTTTTATTATTTTATCACCAAATAGTGTGAGAGTGGGGACCCAGTTGCATGCTGCATGATGTTGATCGGTAATGTCTTGGGTGCAATGTGTGGATGTAGAAGTTTCGGCGACTGCAATTCCTCCTCGTCGATGAATCTCAACTTTTTAAACGACGGTGTTCGTAAATTTGTGACAAATTTATGCAGCAATCGCGTATATACATGTATTACATGCAAATCGTCATTGATATACGATTTCAGTGGTTGCGAACTTTCTAAATATTTGTGAATTAGGCCTACGGTGATCAAATTACGTATCAATTTGAAAGAAAACCTCCATGGATTAACCCGCAGAGAGATTTTTGTGAATTTTCTCAGTTATTGGAAAAGTTCCCGAGTTGAGGAGGCATTTGTCCTTGAGACACGTGGGACCATGGACGCTCGCTTGGGCTGCATCTATCTTGGACGTAAATTGAGCCGCCAAAGTTGACCACCAGGGGGATTTAGTGTCCTCTCCATCTCTGAAAGGAGTTTTCTTGTCCCCTTTCCTCTCCTTTCCACCTGGAAGTCAGCTTTCCTTTGGAACATCGCCGGTCGGTTGGGCGAAGGGTGGGTAATGGTGAGTGAAATTTGGCACGATTGCTGGTGTTTGCTCTGCTCCAGAACAGTTGACGAGCGGCTATCGAAGCTCCGCCGTAGAACACTAAGGAGATGTTGGTTGAAATATTAAAGGAATCCATCCCTCTCCAACGCCAACAGCACATAAATTTTCACTTTTCCAGCGTCAAATTTCCCGCGGATCGAAAATAAACTTTATCCTTAAGAGGAAGCTACACTTCCGTTAGGCTAGAGCAATTTCCTAATTTATCATTATTTAAAGTTACTACCAGTAAAGTTTCCGAGTTGAGGAGAGTACACGGACTATTCTTAAAATAGCCGGGGCTTCAGAAGAAGGCATAGGAATAGGATCTATGAAAGGAAAAATACTTTTTTTTCCTTTCATAGATCCGGTTTTTTTCGCATCTTTCAAAGACAACGAAAGACTATGTAGGAGAAAATTTCTCATAACCGGTAGAAAATTTTGAAAGAAATAATGGGAAAATAATTCTTGAAAATCGTTTATGCTAGTAGCCAGTAATTTGTTAGTTATATAGATACATTATTTTAACAGTAAAAATCACACGTAAAAATTGTTTTAAAGACATGAGAGTCAAACTTGAGTAGTACTCGTGTGTGTCAAAGTGCACGCTATGATATTTGACGAAATGGACACCAAGGATCGGCAAAGAGAGCTGAAATACGTTATAATATGCAAAGAAGGTCAATTGACCGTTAGCGGTCATTATAGGTAAAAGCTGGCATTTCTCTGGATATGAATTTTTTCCCCTATAAAAACTTTATTTTCATGTTAATTGCTCGAAAATATTAAAATAAAAAAAATCTCAGCATTATTGATCAGAAAATAAAGAAATGATGCTCAATAGAAAAACGGTCAATTGACCGCCTCCGCTCATTCTAGTGTTAAACGCTTGACAGTCCAGACAAGGAACATGAGCTTAAGGCAACAAACCAGAGTGGGATTAAAAAGAGTGATGGAATCACGAAAAATTCCTCAGAAATGATGATTAATAGATGAGGTTACGTTAATAAGACAATGAATTCCAGCAGGGGACAATTTATAAGCAAAAATATCGAACGGATGAGATTTTGAAAGGTGTTTACAGATGCTTGGCAGAGTTGGAGAGTGGAGAAATTTTTGGCTAATCGATAAAATAAAAAAAAACACCACTAAGTTCACTCTCGAATGAAACAAAACTTTTTCGGATAAATTCGACTCTCGGAATTAATAATTCGAGGAGAGTAACATAGTTTGAAAGAAAAATCCACTCATCATCATCATTATCATCATAAGTCAACAACCCTAAGATTGGTTTGACGCAGCTCTCCATTCCTCTCTCCTATCCGCTGAACCTCTTCATAGCCATTTATTAAACCTACAACAAAAACGCTCTATTGACCGCTTGCGGTCATTCTAGGTTAAAAGCTGACATTTCTCTGGACATGAATTTTTTCCACCCAAAAAACTTCATTTTCAGTTTATTTGTTCCGAAATATTAAAATTAAATAAATCTCAGCGTTATTGGTCGGAAATAAGGAAATGTACAGAAAATAGTGTTAAGAATTTTTTTCGACATCATAGTGTTGGAATGTTAAAACACGTAGCTGCCACGGTTATGAGGAAATAATGCGAATTTAGGAGGGAACGTAATAAATCTCCCACAAAGGAAGAAACTTAGATACACGTAATTAAGGATAGCAGTAATAAATGAACATTATTTAGCCCATAATATTGAAAACGGCTTTTGCTTCAGGCGTTGTAATGTTTTCACCAAAACTTAAGGACAGAGAAAAGAACGTTAATATCAACACGGATACAGGCTTTGCGATAGCAGTTAAGTCCAACATATATTCGAGCTCTTTCAAATGATAATTCCATCTCCCTAGACGATAATATTCTGCTGGATACCGTTTAATTCGTCTGAATAAATAAGTTGAATTAAGACTCAAGAGAATCAAATGGCGTATCAAATGTTAATCTTGCGCTGAGTGGACGGTGTCGCTTGATTAATTGGATGTGAGATTATGCGAGGGAACGCGTGCGAAAAAACTCACCCTCCATTTGCGTAACCACGGGAGTTATGTAAGTTACACTCCTATATCGTTTACTCATTTGTATGCATGAATGATATCGTGTGAGCAGAGGTCAGTGGGCTTCCTTTAATATCAGGTGACACGGTATGCCTTTGATAGAGATATCATGAGAATATACGACATGCTGATTCAAACGGAGCCTATAAAAATGTCGAAAAGGGGTTTTGTTCGTGAAATTTACAATTTTTTTAAAGTTACAGAATGCATCATCTAATAATGCCAGGTGTGTAATTCGTTTACTTCATCCCTTTTCCAGTAAGACTCTTAAATTTCATTTCATGGGAAAAAAAATTACCTCGTTGTCTTTCGAACATTTTATGAAAAATGAATATTTTCTATTTGGCATTCATTCCCTTATTTTTGAATTGATTAAACTGCTCTTTTCCCTTTGGTTATCATTTTTATATCATGTACTTACAGAAAATTTTATATATCTGCTTATTTTATCCGAATGAATCGGAAAAAATATTTATGGTGCATCATAAATAATGTTATAAATGAACAAAAAAAAACAAAATACTGTGCAAGTTTGTATTTTTTAATTAATAGCGCTTTCATGAAATGAAGATATTGTGGGCATTCCTATCGGAAGAATTATGCTCATGTATCTTAAAATGAGGTCGGCGTATTGAACCATAATTAGTATAAAAAAAAACATGATTTGGGGTGGCAAAGCATGTGAAATGTTTAGGATTTTTGTGCATATTGAATTCCAGCTTATATCTTCAGTTAAAAGTCATCTATAAGCGCTATCCTCGCCAAAGCACATCCAGGAATACCGTTGGCAATAATAATAAAAAATAAGTGCGGCCAATTGAGAGGGGAACCTGCAAGCATTTCCAGCATTATGTCGCAAAGAGAAGAGTTTTTTGCTCGTCTCCATCTGAGTGAAGCGACCCACACCAATGACGTGTTTAAATGTAACTTTTGCTGTAAAAAACTGTAAGACGAAGATTTCAGGAATCATAAACAACATACAATTCATAATTTGGTGTTAAATGAAGATTTTTAGCTACGCTGGATGGCTTAATTTTTGTCCCTTATTTATTGTTTTTAATGGTATCGAAATTGATGGTCTTGACCTGGTAATGAAACAATATTTCCTCTTTTCTTGCGAAATCAAAGTGAGTTTCTGGTACCTTGCGGCCAGATAGTGAAATGTTTGGAATTGGATAAAGCTGTTTTTTGACGGTTTCCGTGAAGGATTCAAGTACATTTATGAATTTTTATATGACATGAGCTTCAAGAAAAATGCTCCCTCACATTAATTTTGACTAAAATAAGTTTTTGTCGACAAAAGTTACATTAAAATACGTCATTGGTGTAGTTGCTTTTTCGTGAACCATCTGGGGACGTCAAAACTAATGTTTTTTCACCCTTTTGAACGAAGTAATTTTTTATTTGATTGAAGCCAGCATTCTTCAGTGGCAAGATCCAGCTTTAACCCTACGAGGTTTTTGTAATGAACACAAAGCCATTGACAGACGAGAGACCTCTGCAAGTCACCTGCTTAACAGCGAAACGTTTGTTTCATTCCATTGCGTCCAAGATCTGCTTCAATATTGGTGGGAATGGATTTCTATGTTTTAATTATAAATATATGTAAAAAACACTTTTCTTGTGTGTCGTCGGAGGTGAGGATAGCTATCCTTTGCTAAGGTTTGATAAATTCCTGCTGAAATTCCATCAATGTGTTCCTGAAATCAATGGAATGTTTTGAAATTATGGCGATGAATTTTCTGATTTGATAAAATTGAAATTCCTTCGATAAATTATGCAAGGGGCAATTTAGCCCAGAATTCCATGAATTTATTTCCCACGACGAGGTTCAAGGAATGCTATTTTCAGCATAGCTTTTACATTTTGCTTTTGCAACAAAAATGTCGATGACCATTATCACCATTCTCTCCTCACATTTTATCAAACGTGCCCATGTTTTTAATCTAAATTGATGCATCAATGTTAGGAGCCACTAGAGACTCGGAGGTAAGGTGCTTGGCTTAGGTTATCGGAGCAATTAGGAAAAGTTAAAATCCCAAAATACATGGAGGACATAATCCGAGAACTTCACTGTATTTCTAGGTCAGACACAAGCGATAAATTGAGAGATATTTTGGCGAAAGTATAGCGGTAGGAATTAGTTTTCCCCAAAAAATAAGGGACTTTAATAAATGCGCGGAGTTCCTTTTTCCCTTTAACCTTTAATTACTGGCGCGTGGGGACATAGCAGATCCTCGAATTATTTATTTAATTTTTTCAATAACTACTGATATTTTAAAGTATACCGGGACTAGCCGCGGTGATAACTTTCACAGAAGTCACCCGCAATGCACAATCGTGCGAAAGATCCACAGAGAAAAAGTCATCCGCCTTCACCGGGATCCCGGTATACTTTGAACTAGTCAAGAGGGAACACCTCTTTGTGTTCCATGTCCGGGCCTGCTCTCCGATTGTGGCGCTGTGCGCACGATTTGGACTGTTTGTGGCATCATATGCTCAGCAGTCCAGCAACACCTAGTCCGGTAGTGTCCAAAAATATCCACAGGGAAGAATGATGCCTCGGTAGCTTAAATGGCTAAAGCACTCGACCGGAAATTTAGGTTCGCATCCCGGCCACGGCGGATGATTTCTTTCTCTGTGAATCTTTCGCATTACTGATATTTTGTCAAAACCACCATGAATATTTGAAAGTTTATATTATTTCCAACAGTTGTAGACTATTATATTCTGACATTTTCAATATCTAATATTTCATTCGTACTTTTAGAAAAAAAAATTGAATTTTTTTGTAGAAAAGTAAAATCATATTTAATTTTCTCTTAATTCAGGTCCTGGGAACTCATAACTCAATTATTATAAAAAAATTCAAAATAAAGTAATTCATTCCACTTCACTTCGCATCAGTGGTTACTTTGATGCAAAAAACGAGGTATCTATAACGCAACTTGTAGTAGCGCGCTAAGAAAATATCGCTATACTTACAAATATTTTCCGTATAATGTTATTTTTTTTCGATAAGGGATTAAATTCACTAAAAAGGGCCAGTGATGTTTCGTTATTTTAATCGATTAGTCATGGATTTTCGAAATTCTAAACAACAATGCTAAAAAATTCCCATTCTTTACTACTATGGACGATACGATCCTGAATTATTGAATGCAATAAAAAATAGACTGTTATATGAGAAGTAGAGCAAACTGCTTCGGCCTTGTGATAGCTGTCATCTCTTTTGTTCTTGAGAAAATTTTCGCGGCTCACTCAGTACTACTTACAACCATAATATTTTACATTCTCATTGTTCAATCATATTCCCATGATCTTTATTTTTTATGACTGCATCAGTAGAAGTGTCTATTTGGTCGGATTTTAATGGGATTAAAATTGGTTTTGAACTGACAACAATTTATGAGGGATTTTCTGAAAAAGTGCTGTTATGAACGGAAGGGAAAATATTACCCGATAAAAAAATAAATCTTATTAATAATAAGTAAGGCATATTGTGTTCCACCCATCGTAATAAAAACTTCTCGTTCTTATAGAGCGCGTACCTCCCCTAACAGAAGCTTTTTATAATGTTTATTACTTAAATTCACGGTTTATGCAAACACCTAAGTAAAACCCATGTCTTTACATTGTATTTTGGAGGAAAATATAGCAATACCCATAAATGCTTCTCATATTATAATTATTTTATTTTTCGTAAGGTACTTCACGAAAACGGTGCCTGAAGTGACTCAAAAGTTATATGTACAGAGAATACAATGCTTAAATTTGAAAAAAATATGATGTTAAAACATTCTTATACATACTGCTACTGTGGTGGTCACTTATTACCGGCACAAAATTAAAAATGGGCTGCACAAAGGAACATCCTTGGATTTCCAAAGCATCATTAACGACATTAAAAATATATCACGTTAGTATTTTAAAGTAACGTTGACGGCAAGATAATTAAATTTTCTCTGCCATCTCTCCCTTAGTTAAATTTATTTGGAACTATTCCCGCGTGGAAATCATACCAAAAAGAGTATTTAAAATATTAAGCAAATCTAACCATTTTTCTGGAAAAAATATAAAAAGCAACTGCTAACCGAGTGAAACAAGCAAGAAAATAATATTTAGTTAGGCACTAAAGCAGTCTTTAAATCTCACTGAAACCCGTATCGAGGTCGCAAATTTGGAATATCGCTGAAACCCAGACTCCGTTCCAACCAAGCAGCATGGAGATCTTTTTTTTCCTTTGTGATTATTTTTTAAATTGTCAAACAATTATGTCACTCATACGTCTAAACAGATAAAAACGTTTTTATCGTCAAAGTTACAACTACCAGCTATATCATTTCGATATGAAATAGGTGTCACTTGAAAGGTATCATTTCAATGCCTATAAGAGCATTTCATTTTTGTCATCAATTTCGTAAGACTGCTTCAGTACGTCTGGATAAAAATGTTAACTGCCCAAAACACGACCAGTTACTATTACAATACCACGTCATATTTTTGCCATTACGTTTTCATGATTAGCAATGTCACCAGCTTATAATGATGCTCCTAGTAAATTCAGTAATTTTTGATTCATCTTTTCTATTGCTGTCAAATAATAAAAGTAAGGTAAAATGATATCAATTATGTATCTTCTGAGAGATCTAGACGCATAGGTGTCAGTGATTATGCAAAGGGCATAGCCGGATAAGAAGGTGAAAAGTCCCCCCTCCGGGATTTTTCCCGTACTTGGGGTATGCGATTTGGAATCAAATAGGACAAACCTCCCCACATTTCCAGCCCGCTAGATGCCCACCAGGGCCGGCTAGATCGAAAATACGATTTTCACTCTTTTTTAAATATCTTGGTCAAGAATGCATATTTATCAATGGCATTTGAAACCTTATTTAATGGAGCAGATTTTCAGTTGTTTTCAAGAACTTTGAGCGGGACAAGAAGATATGGTGTTGATTTGAAATTTTCTAATGCATGTTTTCATATTATATGCTTGACGGGGGCAAAAAGAAAAAACGTTTTCTGGTGGTGTTTTTTAATACCTTTCGGCTGGCGTATTAAAAATATAACTTTTAGGTGGTGGAACATCGCGAAAAATGCGATTTAAAAAATGCGATTTTGGCCATTTGGCTCTATGCTCTGGCCCTCCATAACACCCCTTTTTATTTATTATAGTACTAGCTGACCCGACAGACTTCGTCCTGTCAAAATAATTTGTAATGTGGCAGTGTTTTGTTCCTACCTTTTTTATATTCTTTGCAAAAAAGTATCCTGAACAGAACCGTCACCCTGGTAATAATTCGGTGTGAATAAAAAATAATTAAATAAAACACTATAAGCATTTAAAAGTAAGTAATTTTAATCATGTAAATCATAATTATTAACAAAAAAAAATCAGTTCTATTTTCATTGTAGTGCTTTGTGATAAACGATGTTTTTTGTTTGATTACCTGGCGCATAGACAAACAAATCTGATGGTTTTCCAATACGGGAACAGGCAACATACAATTGACCATGTGAGAAACATGGGTTTTCCAAATTAATACCACAAACACTTAATGATTGCCCCTGGGACTTGTTTATGGTCATAGCAAAAGCAAGCCGCACTGGAAACTGTAGTCGTTTAAACTCAAATGGCACATCAGTCGGAATCATTGGGATGCGCGGTATGAGAACATCTTCTCCTTTATACTTTCCTTTCAATATAGTTGCTTCTATCACGTTGTTTAGTAGTTTTTTTATCGCTAACTGTGTGCCGTTGCAAAGGCGCGGTTGGTTGATATTTCGCAACATTATAATTACCGATCCAACCTTTAATTGAAGATTGTGAGGTGGCAATCCTGGCAAATCCAGCGAGTTTAAAAATTCCGGTGGATAGTTAACTACATCGTCTTGGTTAGTTGCCAAATCAACTGATTTATATATCCTCGATTCGCCTGTAATTTGTTCTTGAATTTTGAAATTTAATTCATTTACATCAATGTTTTTGGCTGCCAATATAGCTCTTTCGCTTAACCAATCATGGTTTCTGTAATTTTGAGCAACATCTGGAAATACCTTTTGAATGAGTTCTTCTTTTGATTGAGTTAAATGACAAAAACTTTGAGGAAAGTTAATGCATCCAGTCAACATGTCAATAGGAAAATTGCCATTACCAATGTCAATGAGGTGTTTAGAGAATATGTTTCCAGATTGGTTATTTTGCAACTCAACACGCATATTCTTGCTTAAATGAAGTACTTTGACATATTTCCACAAATTGGATGACTTTAGACATGCGTTGAGTTCATCAGCTGGCGTTGATCGTGGAATCACTGGCAATGTTTGACGAAATTCTCCTGCTAATAAAATCATTGCACCACCAAATCGGTTCTGAGTGCTCCGTAGATCTTTTAAGGTTCTGTCTAAAGTCTCCAAAAATTTTTTTGTGCCATTTTGAACTTTGTATAGCGGTAAGAAAGTGCAAATTTACTTTTTGACGTTAGGAACACACCTACATTTCTTAGATAACAGTGAGTGCTTGTAATTTAATATGAACTTTATATAATAGCAATAAAGCTGAAATTGATTCTACGTTTTAGTTAGAAAACGTTTGTATGTGAAAAAGAAAAGGGCTGTTTTTAGGGTTTTCCCGGCAATTATTCGATTTTTTCTCGCCGTAAGAACCATCCTCGGACTTCAACGAACATTTAAAAAAAAGAATTGGCCAAATTGGTCCAGGCGTTGTTGAGTTATGCGCTTACCAACACATTTTGCGATTCATTTTTATATATAAGATTCTAACGATTAAGGTGCGTACCACAGGGACAGAATTGTATGGATAATGGTGCCGAAAATGGCTTCAGGGCCTCCGAAAACCGCTGGAATGTAAGAATATAGATTAAGAAAATGAGCTCAATTTGAGTTTTCCCCGCGTTGTATCTGCGCACAAGTGCTGCTTCATTTGTGGATATGCCGCTGCAAATTATCTCCAGCCTGTTCCTGTAGAAGCTAGATTGCAGGTGAGAGGAGGTTGATCATTCCTTTCAAAAATGTGGTCTGTAAACGTTATCGACATGATAAGCGGTTTTTACCTACGAAATTCCCTACTGCATAATTATTTCCTTGCATATTTCTAAAATTCGTCTATTTGTGGACAAAGTCGCATATTTATCTTACCGCAGTTTGACGGCGAAACTTTTTTTTTTTTCACTACCTACTTTATTTTTCACTACTCACTTCCTCAAATAAGTCCAATTTTTGCCTTTTTTAATATCTTTTCTTGAAATATTCTACGATTAAATTGTTAGTTTTTTTGTAAAATGTGTTTCAATTAAATTTCACGCGCCCGTCCATTTCCTTTCCTTACGTACTTTTGGAAAGAGATTGAATTTGGGAATGAGGAGGAAATATTTAATAATTTGTAGCAAATGGTGAGTGGATCGAAGTGAAACTCATGAAAAAATATTATTAAAATGAGATGTGTGGGCACCTACTCCCGATTTATGTACGTAAGTCTATTACGTCCCCCATCCGGTAGTCTCATTTTTTCGGATTTATCTTTAAAATAGTTTTTTTACTCTGTAAATTGGGACGTCTTACTTAGGAAGGCCTTTTTTTCATGTTGTTTTTACATTTTGTTCGTAACTAATGCGTTAGTAGTTTTTTCTGGCAGAGTTGGACGACTACCTTACGTATGAATGGCATATGGATTTGACTTTTGTAAACCTAAGATGACTTAATGCTACAGTTGTAGGTTAAAGTATCCAATTAATGGTGGATAATTGATGTAGATTGAACGATTCATAAAATACCTTATTAATTTTTAAATGTAGGTAAATATTAGGAGAGATTAATGAGAATCTAGTTAAGAGTGAAGAGTTGTTTAAAATGGTTTTTTTGTATGTATTTCTTCTTTTTTTCTATTACTAACGTGTAGGCAAATTTTTAACAACTAAGTGCAATAACTATCTCTCATTTTTTACTGAATGATAACCTACAATGTGGCTATTTTAGATTTAACATCTTGCCTTAATCCTACGACTTAGCCTAGCGTGTTATAAAATTCTTGATGTCAATGAAAATTTTCCGTGACGCCTTAATAATTTTTATTCGTTACACATAGTCGAAAATCGTGTCAGTTACACCATTCATAACTCGATAACGGCTGTACCGATTTTAATAATATTTAGTTTTTTTGGATTCATCTCAGCTCCAGATAACAAAATAAAAATTAAAATGTGCTTAGTAAAAGTTTACGAAAAAATTGATCTTGACCTAAGGGTTAGTTTTTAAAAGTTGGTAACACTGTAAAAGCTATGAATCTGGTCAAAACTAGATGATTTGTTTTGTTTCAACCAATCAACTTAATTAAAATTTAACGATTAATTAATTAACCGTGTTCAAACAAATTTAAAATATTAAAATAATATTAATATCATTTAATTCAAGCTAAGAACAGCTCAAATTGATATGTCGACAAACACCTCTCTACTGTCTGCGTAAACAAATATCCACGCAATTGCTGACTAACAGTAATAGCCGTGTACCTGTCGACGAATCGAGTGGATTGATTTCACTTCCTCGGAAGTTTTGCAATTTCGTATCATCGGAAGATGAGCTTATCAACTAAGTGTTCACGGACATGATTTATAGCCACAAAAATCACTAATAAATTGATTGAGCAAGCAATTTTGGCGGCTACGAACGACGATGTGGATGACTGAAACTTGGTCAATCAGTAAACCATGCTCACGTGTTGGTAAGCCATCTGCTTTATTTGTTCTTCCGCCTGAAAGCAAAACAACAAATGTTGTATATCAGAAGGTACTTGACTCAATTGTATAAATCATGCATGAATTAGAAGCCTCGGGATTATATTTATAATAAATACTTATCATATGTTCAATACGAGATTATTATGAAGTGTGATCTTCAATATACAATTGTTGTGGAAATGCAAAAATATCCAAATTTTTCAATATTTCGAATCTTACATATCATAACTTAATTGTGACACGAAAGACGTCAATATATATACGGATGATTAAAAATATGTTTCCAAATACCAATTTTTAACTGAAATATTAAATATTTATTTTTACAATAATAGCATTTACTTTGGCATCGATATTGTGATTCTTTGAGGCCGATATTTCGCATTTACTGAAAATCTTCAAAATGAGATGAAATACAAGCGTAGCATACTACGAATCATACTAATCATACTTCAAGATATCACAACACATGTCAAGACATACTAGATTTGTATGTTTGAAAGTTAAGCAAAGACTACGATAGATTTAGACAGAAGACGAGGGAAAATAACACATCTCAGACCCGTTGTTGAGAGCTCTAACTCCTCCTACCTTTCCTCTCTTTCCTTATTTATTTATTATGCATTTATAAATTTATGGGAAACTTCCCCTTTTTGTCATTTTCACCTTATACTTTCTTTCTTTTCATTATTTGCAATCCCTCTTACTTAATAAATGAAATTTTAAATGTTCAATAATTCAATTAATTATATTTTTCCGTGGCACAAACCCTTTTGCTCTTTGCTCCATGGCTCATTTATACACAGCTAATGAAACCTTTTAATTCGTGGGTAATATTATAAAATATCACTGATGGAAAATATATGGAAAATACCAATGGAAACAATATTCTCTGAAGGAGGCAAAGTTGCAGATGTGGGAGACATTTTCACGCCTCCTTTGCTTTATTGAGAGCTCTAACTCACTCACTCCACCTCCTTTCCCTCTCCTTCATCTTTCTTCCTACCTTTCCTCCCCCTACATTCCATCTTTTTTCCTAATTCCTCACATTTTCCTCCCTCTTCTCCATCCCCTAACCCCCAAATAACCCCATTCCACCCCGAACCAACGACCTCATTCACCTTCTCCCTCACGTCTCTTCTCCTAAAAAAACTATTCCTTTCGCTCCATTTACGCCATCCCCTGAATTCTTACCTTTTTTATAATACCATACGATTCAATTTCTTCCGTACGTGGCCCACTTTTCCTTCCGCATTTTTTTTTGGGAGACTGAATTGGAGAATTGGGTGGAAATTATATATTTCATTGCCGAATTACGGTGGAGAAATTGAAGGTGTATCTCATAAAAGAAATGTTTGACTGAGAAATGGCGCACTCAATTCTTTTTCATGACCTTAACGCTTTTTCTTCAAATTTATCTTAAGAAAATTTACCATTATATTGTCTTATTGGGTCGAGGACGTTTAAGTAAATTTAAAAAGGATTTTAAAAAGGGCTAAGCTGTCTCCTTACAAATTTCCATTGACGGTGAAATGGCTTCAAAGCGATAAAAAAGGCGTATTCGTTCAGTAAGCTAATCTGGGTAATTTCTTGCCTCTTGGTGTTGACATAGTCACCAAGAACATTGTTGACATAGTCACCAAGGGGAACAGCTAGATGAACGGAGGTTATATATTTGGAAAATAAATTCATCTACCATCTTCCACTTCCCCCGCTTAATATAAGCTTAATTTCTCCTGCTATATATAACACGTATGAAAATATTTGCGGCATAGCCCTGAAGAAATTAGGATTCGTCCAGCATATTGTGGGATGATTTTCGGATGAGAAAGTAAAAGAAAGGTGCTATTTCGCACTCGTTTAACCGAATCTTGAATATGTTGCGAACGGATGGGACCCGGTGCAGAAAGATTTAATCCGCGAACTGAATAAAATACAAAGGAAGGCTGCGCGTTTCGTCAAAAACTACCACGGGCGTACAGGCAGTGTTACCCAGATGTTAAGCGAATTAGGCTGGGAGACGTTGGAGACTCGGAGGCTGCGCGCTAGGCTTAGATTGCTTGAACAATTGAGAATGGGTATCTTGAAGACCGACACAGAGAACATAATATTAGAGCCACACTATATTTCCAGGTCCGATAGAAGCGATAAATTAAGAGAGATGTTTTGCCGAACGGATAGATATGGGAATTCGTTTTTCCCCGAACCATAAAGGACTTTAATAAACGCTAGTCCCAACTTCGGTAGAGCACTTCATTTTTATGAGAATATGGCTGGTGTCCAAAAACCCCCTGCCACACGCCTTTTAGGCGGCTTGCGGGGTATTATGTAGATGTAGATATTTGAGGCGCGTACTGTGTCCGTGACTCTTCCGCTCTGTGGCCGAGCAGCCTTCCTCACCATTCCTTCCAACTCTTCCCTTGCTTATAAAAAACCTTTCACCTCTAATATCTTCTTCCTCTACAGGGCTCCAGGAGGGAAGACCAGTTGATCCCTCCTAATTCAGATCAGTAGAATAGGTTGGGTTTGAGGAACTCCATTGGCGTGAATCTGCGGTATAATCACCCTATTTAGGTAGATTCACTGATTTGTAGCAAAGTATATCGCTTCACGTGGCCTTCGAAGGTGAAGTATTTCCAGGAGCAATTAATTTTGACAATAGATTCTCGTGTCTCACTTACTTTAATACAAGATGGTTTGCTCAAAACTTAATATTTATTATTCGGTGCGGTTATTTTCAACTTGATTAGTATTTAATGTGTACACTCCTCACAAATTATTAATGACCCAAATGCTGACCAGTATATGCCTTTGTACGGTGGAGGATAATTAACCCAAAGGTCATTGGCGTCTGAATACGGATAACTTAGATAGAGTCTTGAAGTCAATTAAAATTTTGTGTTCTTAATTATCTCATACAACCAGGAATTTCCTACCGCTTATCAAATTACCTATCCATTATTCCGAGGAAATTCAATCATATGCGTCGCAGTAAGAGAGCAGATTTAAAAGAAAAACAATGAAATTTTCCGAACTTTGCTTTTCCCCACGTCTCACCTAAAATTGAGTTCCTCGTCGACATATATACGAATAGAAATGAGATTTTAAAAATTGCCTCCTATTATCCATTTTCTTTCATTATTTCCTTCTTCTTCTCCACCACATGTACCTTAAACCCTTTAGATTTCCCATTTTACAAACTCATATTTCAGATTATCAGCGACCGCATTTATTATGGTCAGGCGACCTTTCAAAAGCACGGGAGTGATACTCCATGCGACCTTTACCAAATTCGCCATCAAAAGTTGACATTGTTTCAATTTGCGTATAAACATAGAATCACGCATATTTAATCAGATGATTCTCCAATCGGTCTCTATCGGCGCTGTCACCCAGCGTACACTTAAATGTGTTACAAAAGTCTCCACGCTAATAGAGTGCTCCAAATTTAACGGGAATATTGAGCTATAACTGAGGTAGTTAACAAAAATATATTCGTGATGATGCGATGCATAAAATTCATAAATTTTCAATGATATTTCTCCGCGATGTTATCACTCTGAGCGCCGGCTGCTAATTTGAAAGCCCTGCTGAAAAATCCAGCCATTTTTACTAAATTCGTACATTTTTCAAAACATTAGCATCAAAAACATATTTTTATCTGTGCGTATTTCAGTAAAAATGGACTTTTTCTCCTTTTTGAATGAGTTGAATAACATTTATTGATAATTTTTAAATATAAAATTTTACAATGAAAACCTACTGTTTCTGAAAAATAAAAAAATTTGCAACAATGATATACCGGAATAACATGCATAATAATTTTTTTTGTTACTCTCAATTTGAACTATTTAAAGCAAGGAAATCATAAAAGAGCATTGTTCCAAGCAAAGCATTATAAATCCTGGATGACAAAAAGGGTCACTGCACCCTCAACGAACGATTCTTTCCGCAAAAGAATTATCACATAAAGTGGCCTAAGATAAGGATGCCGGTAGCTACAGAGGACTTGTCGTCCTCAAGACATATAGTGAACTCTTTTCCCATCGAGCAGTTGATTTTTGAAAAAAGAAACAGTACCACTGGGCAGTAAACTGGAAAAGTACCACGGGCGAAATATTACGGCTTCACGCATACAAAGCCAATGAAACAGAAAGAGGTAATATTACGTCCATAGCAATCTTCAGAAAGATAACAGGACGTAATATTACGTCCATGGCACGCAAAGTGTTCAATATTCGATACCTTCACTGCACAAACGCTCAACAATCGCCCACCGAATCAAATCCACTCATCTAGTACTACTAGGGATACTAGATTTGATTCGGTGTGCGATTGTTGAGTGCTTGTGCTGGTGAGGTATCGTATTGGTAATTAATGGATCGCTCTTTTCTCACCGCCGCGGTGCGAGCATTGTCTTAATGTTCCGATTAAAATGCACCGGAAATGTCTTCAAGCTTCCAAGAGACAGACACGGATCTTCTCTGTGCAGTCCTATTGCGAAACATCATCATGATATGCTTATCGATGGCCAAGTTGTATCAACACGTATCTCAAATTCGGCCGGTTTGAGACACGTATCTTAAACAAAGTGTAATGACGTTAAAAAAATAAAATACCAGCAAATGAATGCTTCTTTTTCAGTTTTATTAACTTTTGGTTTTTAATTTCAGTGTGCAAGTAAAAGAAATTAATCGTTTTTTTTTGCTCTCCTGAAAAGTTGCTATTTTTGAGATGCGTGTTGTTAGATCTTAACCATCGTTATGTATTGACTGCTATTCTTGTGTGAGGATAATGAAGGCACGAGACAACACGCCTTTGATGTGAGTTGAAGAATTCCCCATTTTACACCGCCCCTTACACAGAAAGACCACCTCCGCGAAGGTTTTCCCGGGCCCTCCCCACACCAACACAGTATGGGCGCAGGCAGGTGGCCCGCATACAGTGGGGAAGAAAGAGCCTCTAGTTGCGACCATGTCCGAATCCTTGGTCCCTCTCTGTCCTTGTAGACGCCCTATTCGACCCTGGGGGATGTCCTACTGGTGAGCACATTTCATAACACCTCCCTCTCAACTGATGATTCATTGCGCCTCGCCTTGAAACAGGTGTCCTTCCTTATATCGAGAGGGTGGTGCACTTCGTGGGCGTCATTCCGAACGTCAACATCTCACGGACACCTAAAAGAGTTCATCGCATTAACACTCGTTGGGTCGTATATTCCTTTTTTTCATTAGCGTTCGGGAACTCGCGTTGAGGGAACATAGTGACTTTCGGTACGACTCTTTACTGTCTTTTAATGGCTAGTTTATACTAATTCGCTGCAGTTGCCCCTCATTGACGAAACAAAGAGAATTAACGTCCTAGATGTCTTCTGCACATCGCGTGTCTTCTATCTACTGTTATATATTCCGTTTTTAGAAGGATAGCCTAAATGTGGGCCTTATTTTTTCTTTATTTGTATCCGTACCGTGTGTGTGATTTTGAGTCGTGGTCGCGTGTGATTTGGCGTGCTAGCGTGATTGCAGATTAATCCGTGCCGTGTCACGATCAAACCCTGTGTGACCCCTGCCGCCCCTTGCCAAGGACCAGCTCCATCGGACATCGCCACCCACCGTAAGAAGGAATGACCCTAATTATGGCTTGAAGTTAATTAAGGTTAGACCTCATTGTTATAAGTACCTCAGAATGTACCTTTTTCATATTGCTGCAGGGAAATCATAGTTTATACCAACCTTTCGAGTCATTTCGATTTTCTTATTGCTCCTGTCCCATTGTCATCCTGTCGTCATGGTGATTGTCGTCACTTTTTTTTATTTACTTCCAACTTCCCCGTAAACAGCACTTTAGGGCCTTTACAACGGAGGATAAATAACAACACAAACATCCATGCCCTGGATAGGAACCGTCTACCCAGGTGGGATTCGAACCCACGACCTACGGATTGGCAGGCGAGGACTTTACCCCATCGCCACCGAGGCCGGCTTTCTCTGCATATATTTCTCTTCATTTTTGCACGTGCCTAACATTAACCCATGATAAAATCCCAAGGGTTATCGTAGTTGGGGTAGTCTCAAGGAGTTTTTTTCATTTTGGAATATCTGACTAGTAGGTCCTCGAGGACGCAGGATAAATCTCGTACACTTACAAATTAAATCTATTCTCAGCTTTGAAGGAGTGGGGAAGGGGTTTGGGTGTGTGGAATCTTTTGATTTGAAATAGCTTACTCGGAGGTTTTCGGAGTCCTGAAGCCATTTTCGGCACCAGCATCCACAAAGCTCTGTCCCTTGAGGTTGGAATTACAATCGGTATGAGTGTGAGCGTTAGTGAGAGGACTAAATATGTGCAAGATGGTATGAAACGGGTCTTATGGGGGCAAAGGTCATGGGAAAAGCAGCAAAAATGGTCAAAATGGCATATTTTTTTTTCGGGGTGTTCCACCCCCTATATGTTCTTTTTTCATTGCATTAGCCGAAAGGTATTTAAATACTCCTTCGAAACAAATTTTTTAATTGTGGCCCTCTCAAAAATATTTTATGAAAACTAGCGTTTGAAATTTTCAAATCGACGCCATTTCTCCTTATGCCCCAGAAAACTTGCGAAAAAAATTGAGCATATGCTCCATTAAGAAAGCCATCAAATGGCGCAAATTGCATTGGAAAATATGTTTTCTATCTCGAGATATTTAAAAAAGAGTGGAAATCGAAATTTCGAGTTAGCCGGCCCTGGTGGGTCTCTAGCGGGCTGGAAGTGTGGGGACGTTAGTCCTATTTGATCCCAAATCCTATGCCCCAAGTCTGGGCAAAATCCGTGAGGGGGGACTTTTCAATCTCTTACTCGGCTATGCCCTTTACTGTTTTTTCTACTCTAAATTTTTCTTTTTTATTTGTAGTATTTTATCTTAATCAGACAGTTATCCAGAGAGTGGTTTGACCCAGCTATCCACTCAACGCTCCTATCAGCCCATGCGTTAACACATTACCCATAATTTTTCTGTTTAACGACATTCAATTGCATCGTTGTGATGTTTTAGGTCATTTTTAACTTTTCTTTCAGCAAGTTTTATAACTCTTACGTCGTTCTTCTGTTTTGCAACCTAGATTACTTCCTTTTTATCTCCTTCGAAGCATACCCCTGCGCTTCTCATCTTACTATCTTTCCTTGGTTAGTGCCTGCCTGCTTTTAACCAAGAAGCCATTTGATATATTTCGTTTTGTTTCCGCTGTTTACATTTGCTCTTTTATTCCTGAAGAATGAGCGACCACAATGAGATTTAATTGTCATCGCTGTCCTCACTCCCTCATGTGCTTATGGGGAGGTGGGAATGTACTCATTTTACCTCTAATTTTACTATTTAGAATTTTTCACATGGGAACTGGGCGTGCTCTCACTCATCGCTCATTGAAATTGACTTTATTAATCAATTTGCTCCTTTTCGTTTTAATACAGTTCCGAAAAATGCAAATATTGTGGTTCACATCTGTCATGTTCTGTTCTCTATGCTCCGATATCTACATCTACATAATACCCTGCAAGCAACCTCTAGGGTGTTTGACAGGGGGTGATCAATCACCAGCATGCAGCATGCAATTGGACTTCCACATGCACACCACACCGTCCAAAAAACGTCACGTGTACTAACAAATTATACTACTATATGCTGTTAGTAATAATAATAAAATTAAGAAACATGCATTAAGTTTTGCATAGGTTAGTTGGCTACACTACAAGTCATGCAATGTGATATTTTTTATTTCCTTTGCCTCTATTCAATTTAGTGAAAACTTAAAATAATAATGTATTGCTGCTAGATGCAGTGAGAGCGTGTTATCCTTCATTTTATATCCACTCCCTGAAAAAAAAACTTTTGCCAATTCTAGCTCATGTGGATGCTATTTTAACTCAACCATTATTTCAGGCTGGAATAATATGGCGGAAATGTTTTCATTCGTTTTTAATCCGCAGCAAAGTCGATGGTGTGCTTGCTGCTTTAGGTATTCAGTCCAGTTAAATTTGTTTTGCCCTATCAATTTACTATCATATTTTTCCGTCCATTCTTTGTTGTACCGGGTTTCAGCTCTAGGGATATTCATGTGGCCCAACTGCAAAATAAAGGTGAAATCAAGGGACTGCGCAGAGGCCCAATAGGGTAGTTTCCTTCATCAAATAAAACGAAATGCTTTGATTGCTATTCGTTTCCCACCATTAGTGTATTCATAATATACAAATTATTTGGTTTTAGAAATCCCAGTTTAGACGAATGGTAACGGTCAATTTTAACCTCATTTGAAAAAGTCCATATTAACGCCCATGCGATTCCACTCCACGTGACGTCACAGGGACCTAGTTTCTATATTAGTAGATAGGAGTTTTACATCGTCTGTGATTACCAATGCATGCATGAGGCACAGAGCTTAGGGAAACATGTCTTTTTTATCACTTATTAAAACTGGCTTAGGTCGGAAAGTTTTCTTCGTTTGATAAGTATTAATAATCCTTATTGAAGCCAAGCGCTACCAGCTAGCAGGGTACTCTCCTACCTACTAGCATCCTGCGTCGTATCAGAGGTCAAAGCCTCGCCCCAAGGTCACCTCACTTGCGGCAGCGGCAACCAGAACGACGTCACACGGAGTTTTCCCGGTATTAATACTTAACCGTCGCGTTTTCGCGCGCTTGAAAAATTTCACTTTTCATTTAATCGCGAAAAATAGATATCGTCATTTAAAAATCTAAAAGCGTGAAATATGTACTCCAGGAGTAATAATCTTTCGATTTAAGTAATAAAAAATAATAGGAAACCACCCTATTCCATCTCCCAGAAGGCTGATTTCTGTTGCCACTTCCGTCGCATTTTGATCGGGTTTTAAAAATGTCCGCGTAAAGGTGTTGAGTGCAATGCCATCCACTTTTTTCCAATATTTTGCATTTAAATGTTTGTAATGCGAGGAATAGCATTGAAAAGTTAAAAATTTGATAGATCACATCATCACATCAAGAAATATCTGTTAAGGCTGACAATTATTGCTTATTTTCATGTGAAACTCGGATCTCTTCGTCCGTCAGCGACGCGATTGGCGACTTTTGTAAACCCATTTAAATGCGCGATGTTTGACATCGCATTTAGAGGCCATCTTGAGGATCCTCTTTCGTTATATTCGTGTGCAAAATCATAGAAATAGTTCCGTTCGACCGTTGCACAGCGGTGGGTATTTGGTTCATAAAGCACGAATGCTCCTAATCCGTTTAAATGATTCTATCCAGATGGCTTTTAATCCCGTAAAAATGTGACGAGATATTTCCCTTCCTTAGCATATTTTCACTTCATTTTGCAGTGGTTATATCATCCGCAAATGGTAGCATGTTAATTTCATCTCTCTTTACCTTGACTCTTTTCCTCCCATTTCCATCACTGCCTCCTCTTGTGCAAATTGCAAAGTGCATGTAATAGTTACATCCTTCTCAAGCTACTGTTAATTTTTACCTGCGTTTTTATTTATTTTAGCGTTCGTAATGTGGCCACGTGGTGAAGTTTGAGACGGTGGATGATTCCTCTGTCAATGTAGTCCAAGCTAATTTTTCCATTCCGCTTAAAATTCGTATTCCATTTTGCACTATCAAATGCCCATTACAAGTCTACAAAGTCTTAAGTGGTTTACCTTTGCAATTGGCAGTAATGAGCGGCTACATAGGCTTTGAGGTAAATATTTCTACTTAATTTTCTCTCCCACGTCCAAATTGGTTACAAAAAAACATGAATATTACACCTGTGAACATTTTACGGGGAAATATTAGTAATAGGTACTCCCGCAGCCATATCAGATTGAACATACGCTCTAAACGCAGGGAAAGGTTGCCAAACCGTAGTCCTAGGAGGTAAATGTCTTTGTTGAGCTCAGAGTAACGACCTGCAGAAGAGGCTTTCGGAATCTCTCTGTGGTTTACATTGGTCGACGGAATCATTTCGCTCGAACCTTTGAAATAAGGGTATGCATTGGAAGTTGAATTGTGTGTGTGTGTGCGCAGAAGGATGTTGTTTTGAATGCTTCTCTCTTTATTTCTCTTCCCTCGGGTCCACTTTCTCTTCCCTTTGGTCGGATTGCGGTGTGAGGAAAGGAAAGGATCAGAGTTGTGCGTTGGTAGAGTTCTTCGTCTCTTTGTTCGCATGGCCTATATAGGGAGAGGGGTCCAGATATTCCTTTCGAAAGGGAAAAGTTATGATAGCTAGGGAAAATATTCAAGAAGAAGAAGAAAGAGGTTTTCATATGGAATTCTTTTGTGGTTGTGAAGGGATTTTGCTCCATATAGTTTCCTCGCGCCAAAAACAGTTATTGCAGCAAGTCGGGGTTTTTCGGAGAGGGTGTTGGTGCATACTAGTGAATACAGCGGAAGCTTATTAAAAACACTTGTCTGTTTCCACATTCATTTATTTTCAACGACCATGGTTTCGGCAATTGTGCCATTACCAAGTTGCCGAAACCATAGTCGGTGAAAATAAAAGAGTGGAAACAGTCAAGTGTTTTTAATAAGCGGAGTATCAAAGATTTCCACCGTATCACGCCGGACACTGTATCTTTTAGTACAGCGGAAGTTTGTTTATTGATGCTGTTGCCTTAGTGACCTTCCACGTTCATTGCCTTAATGCGTGATCTGCAACGTAGGATAGGCACCATATGACGAGTCGGGAAGGAAAGGAAAATGAGTGATCGTATTTATTTTCCTTTTCTTCGAGGGGTTATTCTTTTCTGGTATTATAAGGCCCTGAAGGGCAGGATTAAATTTTATACGGAAATCCATCATAAAAACTACCTTTCTGAGATTTCTGAGGCCGAAACCTCAAAAACGATTTTTTTAAGTTAAGCAGCTGAAACTTCGCATGCACATCTTCAAATAAATTGTACATAACTTTCCGGATTATTTCTTTCCCGTACATTCACGCTAACAATATATTTTAGGTCAAAGTTGAACAAATTTAGCAAAAAACGACCACCCTCGAGTTTTCCTGAAAATTTCCAAATTTATCCTTGTGCAGTGGTTTCAGGAATAGTTTTATTGAGAAAAATGTTATATCAACTTAATTAGCACTTCTTTTTCTTCCATTTTGAGTGTTTCCAAAGATTTTGTTTCATCAATACCCATAGGTAGATAGAACTTTTCATTTCTAAAACTTTCTTTTCAGTAAGCTCAAGGTTTTATCATGTACATTATTTTATATAATAAATAGAAAAAAATATTAACAAATGTCTTCTCTGTACACTAAAAATTTTCAAACTGATTCTACAAGTCCAAATATTTGTCACAGTAAAAGACTAAATACGACCATTGGAGAAATACGCACATTTAATTCTTTTGCTACTCAAATGCGTGGAGGTGAATATGAACAAAAAATAATGGAAATGCAACTGTGACTTCGTGATTTTAAGATAAGTATAGACCTCCTTAAATTAGTTATAGTTGTTTAAAAATAATTTTATTTTTTTGGATCATCGTACCAAATATACTTTATATATAGTTAATACTTACTATTTTGCTTTGAAAAGCTATAATGATGCTTCACATATAAAAAAACAATTACTGATCTCATTGTACTCTATGCAGAAATACATGCATCAGTACATTTCAAAGTTTATCTTATTTCTCTAATTTAGAATGTGATTTTTAATTGGTTTGTGGAACCAAAGCCGGCTAGGAATGATTTTCAAGGAGCTAATTTTGCGTTAATTTTCGATGAGTTGATGAGGTGTGTTGCATAAATTATTAATATTTATCTCAGTCTTAATACTAGTGAAATTGTTGAAGCCGATAAGTTATTTCTTTCATTCCTCTCACGTTCGCGTGAAAACTGAAACTTTCATTCCTGCTTTACGCGTACACACGGACTTCACCATTTGAATCCTGGATTCTAGGTCTGGATAGAGAGGTTATCAAAAGCCTTTGATATCCATTTTGGAAAGATCTATGAATACGTGAGCAGCACATTCTTGGCAGACCGCTGATGTTATGAAGGTTTCCCAAGAGTTTCCAAATTCTGCGCGCCTCGAATATCTATTCCAGCTATGTTCTCACCACTACAAAAGGGGAAATGTTTCTCAGATGTTTTTGTCCCGAAAGAGAGCTTGCGGCTTTGAATAGATCTCCATTCAGTGGCGGATACAGATGGGGGGCGCTGGGGGCGCGCGCCCCCCCCCTTGCGGGTCCGGCTGTATTGCCAAACATTGCAAAACCAAAATTGTAACTTTTTTATATCATAAGATGGCGTTGTTTTTTACATGTTTATAATCACTTTAAATAAAATTTTCTTATACTTTGCCTGTGCCTTGATCATCTCTTATTACGATAAAAGTAAAGACAACTCAAGATATGTTGCGCCCCCCCCCCCTGAGTTTTTTCTGTATCCGCCACTGTCTCCATTATACTAACAGACCACGAATATTGGAATAGTTGTTTCTGAAGCCGGTGACTTAAGAGGCGGCCACCTTTTATGCATTTAAATGCGTTTCCATGAGTCCAATAGTGTCGGGTGAAACATGATGGAACGGCTCCATGATAGTGCAGAAAAGGAAATGAAATGGCAAGTTACACAATCATTCATTGATTCGACCGGTTTCCATAAAAAGTAATAATATCCTATACCTAAACCGATCGTATCGATAAATAATGATATTAATTCCCATAGCGCTACCTTTCTGCACGATTATTTATAGAAATTGTTAATCGTGTCGCTGACGCTCTGAATATTTGTTTTTAAGTCTACTGGGAATAAGCTGCAATTGAAGCTTCAGAACGAAATTTGTCCCGTAGTGATTTCACACATAGTTAACAACTTTTAACGCAATTCCGTGCAAACTGAAATGCGATACTAAAATTGTTGAGAGGAAATGTAACACGATTTGCGGGAAGGAATGAGGCCTTCTCTATATACTCTCCTTGGAAAAGAGCGTAAATTTCACGGGGAAAATCAGTCGCCTTAACCGGGACACAAACCCGGGTCACTATTTATTTGAGGGTAACACTGTATTGGTAATTTGCATTTTTCATTCTCTCTACTCTATCTCAGTATAAGAGACAGCTCGGTTGCATCTCTTTTGAAGATTTCAATTCCATTTGCATTACTCTGTCCACCATTGTACCCAACCTTTGCCGCCACATAATCTAATTCTCCCCTTTTCAATTTATTTCCAGGTACACGTCACCATCTTGAAGGCAATTCGACTCCTCATTCGCAATGAAGTAGGTACAATCACTTTCAAAAGTCGGTCCCCACGGCCAGCGCGAGCAACTACGTTTTCCTCGGAGGTAGAACTTCGGGTATTGCCTATGCCTTCTGTGCCTTGAAAGGGTCAGTTTGACTTCTCACCGTCCGCGTAGGTCTTCCCGAGGCATTCTTCACTATTCCTAAATTCTTCGCGACTTCCCCGACTCCCAGTGCCAGAACACAAGCCGAAGCATATGTTCTCAGTCATGGGATTCCCACCCTGATAGTATTCTGAGATAGATATTCCGAGTACTCTGGCTTATACTCAAAAATGACGAGACGCATCTGCGTCGCAACGCACATATGAGGAAGAAACGAAAATTGGAATTAACGTCTGAAAGAGTATTCAAAAAGTTTCCTACAAAATAACCTTCTAGATCCTACCTTTAACACATTATTACCAAAATCATCAATACATATTGCTCTATGTTTACGTATTTTAAACACAATGTTTGGCGCATTCATTATTCCTAAGCATTTTCTTAGTATACATATGCTTACTATGGTTTATACTACTAATTTTCTACGTGTCTCATCACACGAGAAATCAAAAATACTTATGTGCAATAAATTTTTATGTTTAATTCTGTATTATATTTATTCCAGTCGTCACTAACATATCCCTGAACAAATATTTAAGTAATGCTTTATGTATTCCAGGCATCAGTAAGTAATTAACCCACATCTTCATGTTCATCGAAAGTTCGAATGTCTTTATAGTTACCATAAATATATTTTCTATTATGAAAAATACCAACGGAAGCATTAATTATATGACTTGTGTGCCAATTTCTTACCATTTTTAGGCACATTAATACCATAAGTTTTATCTTTGCCCCTTCATTGAGAGGTTAACCTAAGTCTTCCCCCTTTTCCCTTTATTTTTTTCTGCTAAAACCAATCGTAATTGGCGCCTGGTGATATCATGCACGGCAATGTCCATCACATTATTATGTATAAGTGGTTTTATAGCATAAATAGAACTTACACTCATGTAATGAATGCCTTGAGTCAGTCTCACATGCGAACGAATACTGATCATATGGCTACTGACACTAAACTACGCATGTATAATATTCATTCGTTAAAAACATACCGTGTTGGGTACCTGATGACTATTTCTGAATTATTGATACAAATTAAACTTATGAGCTGCCAAATATACTGATTGGGATGTAGCGTTTGACGGTGTGGAAACTTACAGACAGAGGGACATGAAAAGAATGAAGGCATCCGAGATGTGAGTATAAAATAGAACGGAAAAGGTGAGAAGGATGGAGAGGGAAAGAAATGAAGAAATGCTATCCATGGTGGAGAGATTTGAGACAAGGGGGATGGGAAAGGATGAAAGTAAGGATATGGTTAGAATGAAAAGGCCTGATGCGAATGGGCGTTACTTTTAATTAAAGCGGTAAGTTCACGTTGGGAGGGGCGTAGGTAGGGTGACTCGTAAAATCTTCTTTCAGATGGGCAGGTAAATGATGTTTTTCTATGACCGCCATAACTGGTTGACTCACCATCAGAATTCCACGCTCATGTTGCTCGTACTATTTTTCTTTAAAAAACACTGAACAATACCAATGTAAGAGTATTCCCCATAAAGAAAAGGACAACACTTCCTACGACGCATTATGGTCTAAAAGCCTGCCATTTTACTCGATACCAATAAATATTCCACTACTTCTTTCTGTGAAAATTTGTATTTATCTTAAAAGAAATTCAATAAAACTTAAAGGCAATCCAATTGCTCATCCGAAAAAATAATGCAAAATTATCTTCTCCTATAAACCAATGGCCGTACCGGTAGTTTTGACCGGTAAAAAATTCAAATACTTCTTCTGATTTTCTATTCACTGTATGGGAATAAGTTGCGGTATTAAAAATGTAGGTACTACTTGTAGTCCGAATAGCCTACTACTTGGGGATTAACTGTTATTTCTTTTGTAAACATTGAAAAAATGACTGAAAATCCTTAACCGCCGACACGGATGAACGCGATCACGGATGGTAACCGTGACGCAAATGACAATATTTATATATGCGTATATATTTACGTATTTTTCACAAGTCGATGTGGAGAAAAAATATTGGAGTAATATGCTCGAAATGCTCCGAAAATGTTATTTGTACTACATGTTTTGTATAAGTTCACCAAACGACTCAGATGTCTCCTCTCATCCTCGCGCGATGGGTTACTTGCCGTAAATACTAACATTCTTCTCCGCTTTCTTCGATGGTGGAATTGTTTGGCTGTGTGGGGGGGAAGGTTGACGGGGCCTTCCTACCTCTGAAATCGTGCTTGGGGCTCTTGACGACGGTTAGTCAAGTTGCACCATTTGTACTACCTGATCAAGTCGAATCGATCCCCAGTGGACAAGGAACGTGTAAGCAATACGCGAAGGTCGACTTCGGAGAATAACAGAGACGGCTGCGCCGGGTATGGGGACCGACTTTTGAAAGTGACTGTACATGCAGTGTGAGTAAGTGATGAAAAATAGCCCTTATTATCCGCGATGCATTTTTGAGACATAAAAGTCCTAACCATTGCATTGATAACAATTGTCTATCTTAATCGCTCAACATAAACTGCCGTGGAAAATTCTCAGATGTACCGGGAATCAAACCAATGATCTTTGGCTTTGTCAAAGATCCATAGTATTTTTTCCATGAATGTCTATTTTACCTCTGTTCACGCGGTTGGAACGTTATATACCGCAAAAAGCCGTAAAGCTTCGATTAAGCGCTGGTATGTAGTACACCGCTGATAGTGGCTCCTTGGAAGGTCGTGTTCTCTTAAGTTAGCTCCCTAGATAGGCCAAAAAGTCCTGACACTTCGTACCTTGAGTCTTGGTAAAAATTGCCATGGAAATCAAGAAACCTGGACAGCTTAGTAGTCGGCGGAGCGGCTCGGGGTTACGAAGGTCTAATTGTGATCATTTTAGCGTATTGCGGCTGTTTTTACCGATTAATCTGTCTCCTGTTTTGGAAGTACTAAATGTCATGAAGTTTACTTACTTCGTTTTGAGATTCTTACTTCCGTTTGTAGATTATACAAGATATAATTTATAAGTAATTCTTTTCGTAATGATCGTTCATCACTTATAAATATCTCCTCACTACAAATCGGGCCAAAGGGATGGGTGAGCTGATAAATAGTTATGCAATAAATTATAAGTATATCGCAAAACCACACATTGCAGCACTCCAGCAAAGGTTATTTTTATAGATCTACTAGCTGACCCGATAAACGCTGTTATGCCATATAAAGTATTTCTAGTAAATATTTTGGCGGTCAATTAAAATATAACTAACTTATTATGCATAAGGTTGTTGTATATGACTGAAAGAGGAATATGCTGTGAACGATGTTGCTCTGTACAAAACAGTAAACATTCATTTTTTTAAATTCATTGTACTTTTATTATATTTGTAAAAGAGGATGTCTATTTGTCAACCAAAGTTAGTTCGTAGGTGCATCTCATGCTCCCAAATCACGTAGTACTACTTTTGGTTGTGTTCGACATGCCCTTTGCGTCCTTATTTCATTACCATTAGTTACGTCACCGTCATGCAACTCCTGTAGTTGCCAATCCTGCTGGGTAGACAAAACCCTTGACACGATCTGGTAAAACATAAATAAAAGGATTCTACTCTTACCTATTAATTACACTCTCGGTGCAAAACTTTTTCTGGGGTATGCGTAAGTTCATCCTGTGAGCGATACACAGAAATCATTGTTTCCATGGTTTACAGTTATATATGTACATCATCATCACACCTGGTTTGTTCTTTTACCTAAAACTCCTGCCATGTGATCATGAATTCCAAGTATCCCACTTTCTCTGGATACTATACTTCCCGAGCAACACTGGGTGGCCTGCTAGTAATCAATAAATTTCAAATGACATGTCTATCACAAATAATGACTATTAAAAAAATATTATCAGCCTCTTAGTTCAATGAAGTGTACGATAATTTTATCAAATCTATCTTTAGCCAAAACAAACTAACTGTATTGTTTACCCACTCGTAAACATGCCGCGTATAATTGTCCGTATGAAGAACACGGTGTGCCTCAAAGCCGCAAAAAGACATCGTTTGGCCTTTCACTTGTCATTACGAATGCCAATCTAATTGGAAATTAAACCCGTTTGTATTCACTTGGCACATCTGTCGGAATAATAGGGATTCATGGTAGTGATACATCTTCTTGGAGCATGCCATTCATAATTCGTGGTGATAGAAAGAGATTTCAAACGACATAAACAATACTGACGGTCGTCAAGGGGCCAGTCAGCCAAAAACGCTAAAATTTCAGCTTTTTTTTAAATGTTTTTTTTTATTCAACGTAAATCACGTGGAAAACGAAATGCGATTGCAAGAGTAATAATGTGAATTTCGTTTTCTTTCCAACGGTATATTTCCAACTTAATGTGACTAATATCACCACTTAATATCACCAATTTAAATATGCAAAAGGAATAAGGTCTGCAGTCACTAAAAACGAACTTTACATGTATTTGTTATGGAAATGACTCAGGGACCATTCCAGGGCCTCATGGGCCCTGGAGAAATGAAAAGAATGAAAGAATGAAAAATAGTTTACAACATATTCTCAGTCCTACTGAACATACACAACAAGCATAGGAATCGGTTTCGCCGCCGATCCGGAAGAGTTTGGAAACAAAATACCGTGACACGAGAATTATATATATTAGATAGATTTTCTGTTTACAAATAACCTTCTACAAATGCAGTGCTGCAAATCATATGCGTTTGACTAATCAGTTTTAAATCTCTGATACAACTTGAGCCAATCATCATGGAAGGTTGTGGCAACATTTATGCTGGAAACGCAAACTGTTTTTATTTCAAGAAAATTGACAGAAAATAGAAGTCACGGTTACGGGCGCAATATGAACGCTGCATTGAGAAAGAATGTAATAGGGTAGTTTCCTTCATCAAAGAAAACTAAATGCATTGATTGCGATTCCTTATCCACCATTAGTGTATTCATAATATACAAATTATTTGGCATTAGAAATACCGGTTTAGACAAATGGCAATGGTCAATTTTATCCTCTTTTGAAAAAGGCCAGATTGGCGCCCATGCGATGCCACTGCACATAACGTCACTGCGACCTAGTTTCTATACGAGTAGATAGGAGTTTCACATCGTCTGAGATTACTAATACATGCATGAGGCACAGAGCTCAGGGAAACATCTCTTAATAAGCACACCTTAAAAATATCTAAGTTGGGAAAGTTTCCTTCGTTTGAAAGGGGAATAATAATCCTTATTTAAGCCAACGGCTACCTGCTAGCAGCCTGCGTCGTATCAGCGCTCAAGCCTCGCCCCAAGGTCTCCTCACACCCCGACAGCTGGAACCAGAAATACGTTACACGGACTTTTCCCATCATTCCTCCTCAACTGTAATTTCGTGGAAGTGGCCTCTTAGTTAGTCGGTTTGAGCTGCCTCCGAAGAGCCACAATGTATTCAAATCTCTCGTTTGTGTGACTGATTGTGAGAGGATGATGTTTCAGCAATGTAACAAAATCACAAATTTTCGAATTGTCATCAAGTTTTGTTATTTTTCCTTCAATCCGCTTTATAATAAAATACAACAAGTATAGGCTCAATGGGGCAAGGTTCAGAGGTCGCGCATTGGCATAAAATACATCAAAATAGCTATTTTTCTTATGAAAAAACACGCTTCGCTTTCTTTACACAGGTATTTCTTTTGGTTGAATGAAATTTCTCCATTTGATTAATGGTAATTTGATTTGAAGTCCTAGGATGTGTCCTGTGAATGGATCTCCATTATACGAGCAGACCACGAATATTGGAATAGTGGATTCTGAAGTTGGTGACTTGGAGGCTGAAGGCTTGGTGGGTGAAGTGGAGGCTGCCACCTTTTCGTGCATTGAAATGCGTTTCCATAAGTCCAATAGTGAAGGGCGAAGCATGATGGAGCTCCTCCATGATAGTGCAAATAATTTATTTCGATGAATGAGTGAATCGCATGGAGGTTTAATGGCGACACACGAATTATTCGATTCTGCCTAATGTACAGGAGCGTGGCGGTTGGGTGCATGAGCCCTCCATTCAGGATATGCTTCCTTATGCATGGATTTCGTTTGCACATGATCAGGAAGTGTGTCTCAGTTATAATAACGTATACCTCTTCTTTGGTGCATTGGCATAAGGAGAAAGGAGGGACGACCTGACGCATTTTATTTCCGATGTGTATCTTGACGTTCGCGAAGTGTGATGAAAGCTTATAGCTGTTGAAATACTTCAAATTAATAAATCAAAACTTATCCATCAAATACAACACCTTCGCATTCCCCGTAACGTGGAAAAATTTATCTGAACAAATTACAAAAGTGTTAATAAAAGTTAAAATAAGTAGACAACTAAATATGTCATATAAATCAGAATTCTCAGCATAAACTTATGCACACGAAACTTAAATCGATATCCCCTAAAAATTTCAGAAGCATTATTGTATTACATTTAAATTCGCTGGCCGTTATTGTGAAGACAGTTACATAGGAAAAATGCCCCAACGCTTATAAAATAAAATATCACACTACATTAATCATCTATTCATAATATATAGTTCTGTGCCTTTGTTAATTATGCAAATAGGAAAAACCAAACTTTCGATTTTGAAAATACCGAAATTTTAGATGCATAACGTAATTTATCAAAGAGAATATTTATAGGAATGGTTTATACTTGCAATTTATATGCACAAGAAAGAAATGCAATAAAAAGAATAAGCTTTAATCAAACTACATTGTAAGCGTATTATTCAAAATTGATGTAAATATAAAACACATAAATATAATTCCGTATCATAGCAACTAAAAAGCAAACTATATAACTTCATAAAAGTATGTCTTATCAATTTTCTTATTTTTTCTTTTTTATGAATTATATTTGTTAAAAATTTTTATCCAATATTTTTGCTCCGTAAAGTTAAGACTTAGTTATTGCACCAATCATATTATCATTTAATAAGCTTTGGAAATGGGAAATTGATTTTAGAAGTGTCAGCAAATAATTTTATTATGATTGACCAAAACGTTAATAATCTAGCATACATTTATAGTTTGGAGTTTATATTTAAATATAAAAAAGAGGTCAGAAACAAAAGAAATATATGTGTTATTACCGTTGGAAGCCGAGTGTACAAGGTTTTTTGAGTGCACAGCAATTTTAACAGAAGCTTGCGATTAGGAGGCCGGAAGTTACGGCATAATTGCTCGTTTATTATCATTGTATTAATAATTTCGTTTGAATTGGAAGTAATTTCCTCATCCCCCACTCCCCCTAACATCCTCCCGACCCTACCCTCTGCCATCGGGCAATTTTTTCCCACTTCTCTTTTAATTAAATTAGCGGATTCCGGGGAAGTAGGTGGGGAGAATTTCTGGTATCTGGGGGGGAGAATTTTCTGGAGAATTTTATTAATGCGCTCCATATCCGAAAGTAATTATAACGTGAAATTTAGAGTCCTAGTAGTGTATCAGTTATGCCTTGAGCGCGCGGAAACCACGGCTATGGCTTTTGAAATCACAGACTGTCTCTCTAGGCCGAAATGAGCACCTACGGGAAAGGTCTTAGGGATCTAACTCCTCCTTAATATTGAGATAAATATATTAGACTGGGGGTTATGAAATTACTGAAAAATTTGAAAAGGTCTTAGCTGGAAATGAGAGTAAACACCTTTGACAAAACATCAATTGCCCAAAAATTCTCTAGAAATTACATTTATTTTCTCTTCGCCAACAATAACGATTTTAGTAGCAATAACATATTACAAATAGGAGTAAAAGTTATCAATCATTTATATATCCACTGCTATTAAAAATCTATAAATTCATCGGAGTTTATATATTCATAAAATCAATGACGGTTGCGATATATTTAAACAATTACAATAAATTCGATATTTAAGCTTCGAATTATTTAATTTAATGAAAAATCTATTCACTTAGCTTTGTGATTTTCGTTTTGGTCATGTCTTTGATGTAAAAAATTTCCTTTAGAATTAATTTTTTGCAGCTTCCAAGTGGATGCTTTAGTGAGTGCTTTAAGTTCTCCTTTCGTCATACCAACATCAGCTTGAATCTGTGGCGCATCGTCCGCCACAATGTAGAGTTGGACCTGTGGATAAGTGTCCGCCTACTAATCGGACGGCGCGCGTTCGAGTCCTGGCGCCGGCCGGTATTTTTTCCTATATCTTTTCAGGAATTCTAGAAGGTTCGAGGAAGATCCGGCGCGGCGTTCCAGAATATTCGCCGCATGTATATAAGCTAGCCATCTGGGCTACCCAGTTCAGTTCTGTATTGTCAAGTCACAATTAACGCCTCTCCGCAGATAACCGAAGTGTGTTATTTAGCGTAGCCATCGCTACAGTGGTGACCCCGACAACACGCGACCATGGCAGACGCAGATCAACTCGCCAAACTGCAGGCTCAAATCGCGGGACTCCAGCAGCAACTCGCCGAACACCAAACGAACCACAGCCAACAGCTAGCGCTCCTTCAAGAACAGCACCAGCAGGCTCTGCAGCAACAACAGCAGCAAACAACGCTGTCATCGCAGCAAGCCTCACCGTCTCCATCATCCTACGGCGTCGACACTGCTGCCGTCTACCGCGTCACTCCGAAACTGCCTCCTTTCTGGCCAGCTCAGCCTGAAATATGGTTCGCCCAAGTCGAAGCACAATTTTCTTTGGCCAACATCACCCCGGACAAGACTAAATAGGATTACGTCGTGGGAAACCTAGACCATCGTTTTGCCAGTGAAATAAGCGATCTTATCGCGAATCCCCCGGCCGAGAATCGTTACCTAACGCTGAAAAACCTATTGATACAGCGCGTCTCTCCCTCCGAGGATCAACGGGTGCGGCAACTCCTCACAGCAGAAGAGCTCGGTGATACCAAGCCTTCGCAACTATTACGACGCATGCGGTCTCTCATCAGCACCACCCTTGTGGAGGATTCTTTCCTCCGCACATTATGGTTGCAACGTCTTCCGGCCAACGCTCAAGCCATCCTGCAAACGCAAGTTACTTCAATGCCTCTTGATGAACTTGCAAATATGGCCGACCGCATCGTCGCCGTGGCTCCGCCTCCAACTGCACCCGCCATCCATGCAGTACGCCATACCAACGATGTTTCGTCATTGGCCCAACGGGTTGAGAAACTCTCAAAGCAGCTCGAAGATATACAAGCTCATCTAAAAAAACCTCCGTACTCACGGACTTGGAGCAGATCTCTACCCGCGCCGCGCCCCGCTCAGCCTGAGATGTGTTACTACCATCGCAAATTTGGAGCCGAAGCCAGACGTTGCATCCAGCCATGCACCGCAAATGCAGTGAATCCGGTAAACTCCAACAGCGACTCGTAACGGCGGCTATGAGTCGTTCTATCACAGGCTGCCGCCTCTTCGTCACCGACCGCCTCTCCCAGCGGCGTTTCCTCGTAGACACAGGATCGGATCTCTCAATCTACCCTGTAAAATTATGCACCGAACAACGAACCTGCACTGACTACGAGCTCTCCGCAGCCAATGACAGTAGGATCCGTACTTATGGTACTTTACTTCTACGCCTTCAGTTCGGCCTCCCGCGTGACTTCCTTTGGAGATTCATCGTTGCCGACGTTGCCGAGCCAATCATCGGAGCAGACTTTTTAACCCACTTTCAACTCATTCCTAACATGGCCACTGCTCAGCTCATCGACGCAATCACTGGCCATTCTACATCGGGTCATCGAGGTCGAACTTACCAGGACAGCGTGCGCGCTCTGTCGGGCTCTTCATCCTACCACGACCTCCTGGCCGAATTTCCTGATATCACGCGGCCATCAGGGACTCCTCGGGAGATCCACCATCATACCAAGCACCACATACGCCTACAACCTGGACCGCCGATCTACCACCGTGCCCGTCGTCTAGCCCCGGATCGACTCCGAGATGCACAGGCAGAATTCGAGCTACTAGTACGCGAAGGCACTGCTCGTCGTTCACACAGCCCTTACGCCTCACCACTACACATGGTTCGCAAGAAGGATAGTAGCTGGCGACCTTGTGGTGACTACAGGGCTCTCAACGCACGTACGATACCGGACCGCTACCCCGTCCGCCATCTGAAGGATTTCTCCCACGCTCTTCAGGGGTGCAACATCTTCAGTGTTATCGACTGTGCCAAGGCCTTCACTCAAATTCCAATGGCTCCCGAAGACATAGAGAAGACAGCCATAATTACACCCTTCGGCCTTTTTGAATTCCTATTTATGCCATTTGGACTTCGAAATGCCGCCCAAACATGGCAGCGCTTCATCGACGAAGCCCTCGAAGGCCTAAATTTTTGCTTTCCTTACATAGATGACATCTTAGTATTTTCCCGTTCGCAGGAAGAGCATCATCAACACCTGCGGATATTATTTCAGCGCCTTTCTGACTACGGTGTCATCGTCAACTCAGCTAAGTGTGTCCTAGGATCTTCCAAGGTCACATTTCTGGGCTTTCACGTGAGCGCTGACGGATGCTCGCCGTTACCTGACAAGGTAGCTGCTATCAACAACTCCCCTCCACCGAAGACCATAAAGGACCTTCGGAGATTCCTCGGTATGCTGAATTTTTATCGACAGCACATACCACACGCCGCATCCACACAGGCCCCTCTCAATGCTCTACTTCAAGGTCCTGATATCAGGAGCTCCACTCCAATTTTCTGGACACCAGAACTTCAGCAGAGTTTCGATGCCTCTAAAGGCGGACTAGCCAAGGCGGCAACCCTGTCGCATCCAATCGACTCAGCACCTCTGGCTCTTGTCGTCGATGCTAACCGAACCGCAATCGGCGCTGTCCTACAGCAAAATTTTGGGAACTCTTGGCAGCCACTCGATTTCTTCTCTCGCAAGCTGACACCTTCCCAGCAGAAGTGGAGCACTAACGACCGCGAACTCTACGCCGCCTACCAAGCAGTGAGGCACTTTCGGCCGATGGTTGAAGCCCGCGATTTCGCCATCTTCACCGATCACAAACCACTCTCTTATGCCTTTGGCCCCAGCAAGAAGAGTAGCGACACCTGCTCACCACGACAATTTAATCACCTGGAATTCATCTCACAATTCACCACGGACGTGAGACACATCTCCGGACTTGACAACGTCGTCGCGGACTGTCTCTCCAGGGTAGAATCCATATCCACACCGTCTCCGATTGACTTCGCCGCTCTCTCTCGCTCCCAAGATGAAGACGAAGAGCTCCAAAGACTACGCCACAGCGGTACGGCTCTTCAACTTCACCGTAGGCCTGTACCCGGAACGAACATTTCACTATGGTGCGACACCTCCATGCCAACCCCACGCCCCTACGTTACTCCCTCATATCGCCGACAAATCTTTGACAACATCCACTCCCTTAGTCATCCTGGTGCAAACTCCACCATTAAACTCGTCTCCCGTCGATATGTTTGGCCATCCATGCGAAAGGACTGTCGCGCATGGGCTCGCAGCTGCCTCTCCTGCCAACGTTGCAAGGTGTCTCGTCACATCACAACGCCACTTGCAGACTTCGTTCCGCCAACCAGGCGTTTCGAACACATACATATGGACATCGTGGGTCCTCTCCCGTCTTCCTCCGGCTACCGGTACCTCCTCACAATTATCGACCGATTCTCCCGCTGGCCAGTCGCAGAACCCCTAGCAGACATCACCGCAGACAGCGTCTCCCGCGCCTTTCTCCTGGGATGGGTTGCTCACTACGGCTGTCCTCAACACATCACCTGCGACCGTGGACGACAGTTTGTGTCATCTCTTTTCCAGAGACTTTGCACCACTCTGGGAACAACGCTACATCACACCACGAGCTACCATCCCCAGGCAAACGGACTCGTCGAACGACTACATCGCGTTCTTAAGGCGGCCCTCATGTGCTCTTCTTCCAACTCATGGATGGACGCACTACCCACAGTTCTTCTCGGCCTCCGCACAACTTGGAGAGCCGATCTGCAGACAACACCTGCCGAACTCCTCTTCGGGGAGCAACTGCGTCTTCCCGGGGACTTCTTCGTCGACTCTGCCCAGCATCTGGACTCCCAGGATCTTGTTTCTCAGCTGCGTAACCACATGAGCCAGCTGCGTCCGACCCCTGCGTCACGCCACATCTCATCGCAGCGTGTCTTCATCCACAAGGACTTGGCCACATCCTCCCAGGTCTTTGTCCGCCAAGACGCTTTGCGGCCAGCCCTGCAACCACCTTACGCGGGACCATATCCTGTCCTCAGCCGCGGTGAGAAGACGTATACCCTGTACATCAATGGCAAACCAGCCACTATATCAATCGACCGTCTCAAGCCAGCCCATCTTCTTGAGGAGGACCCTCCGCCTACTCCGTCACCAGATACCACCACTTGCTCCGGCCGCGCCGTCCGTCCTCCAGAACGTTTTGTTGCCAACACTGTCTCTCCTCCAAGGGGGGGAGTAGTGTGGCGCATCGTCCGCCACAATGTAGAGTTGGACCTGTGGATAAGTGTCCGCCTACTAATCGGACGGCGCGCGTTCGAGTCCTGGCGCCGGCCGGTATTTTTTCCTATATCTTTTCAGGAATTCTAGAAGGTTCGAGGAAGATCCGGCGCGGCGTTCCAGAATATTCGCCGCATGTATATAAGCTAGCCATCTGGGCTACCCAGTTCAGTTCTGTATTGTCAAGTCACAATAAACGCCTCTCCGCAGATAACCGAAGTGTGTTATTTAGCGTAGCCATCGCTACAAATCCATTCCACTTATTCGCTTATACTCCCCTCTGCCGTTGCACCTAATTCATTCGCAAGTCATTTTACTCACTCTTACGATTTTGCCAATAGGGTAGTTTCCTTCATCAAAGAAAACGAAAGGCATTGATTGCGATTCGTTACCCACCATTGGTGTATGCATAATATACAAAGTATATGATTTTTGAAATACCGATTTAGACGAATGGCAATGGTCAATTTTATCCTCATTTGAAAAAGGCCAGATTGGCGCTCATGCGATGCCACTCCACGTGACGTCACAGGGACCTTGTTTCTATTCGAGTAGATAGGAGTTTTACATCGTCTGAGATTACCAATGCATGCATAAGGCAAAGAGCTCAGGGATACATGTCTCAATAATCACTTATTAAAACTGCATAAGGTCGGAAGTTCCCTTCGTTTAATAGGGTATTAATAATCCTTATTTCAGCCAAGTACCCTGCTAAGCAGAGCTAGGTTACCAAAGAGTACCCTGCTAGCAGAGTACCTGCTAGCATCCCGCATTTCAGTGGCGCACATATGATCGCCCCAAGGTCACTCACACGCCGACAGCGGGAACCAGAATGACGTCACACGATCTTTTCCCAGCATTCATGCTTAGCCGTCGCGTTTTCGCGAGTTTGAAATTTTTCACTTTTCATTTCATTGCTAAAAATAGATATTTAAAAATCTGAGAGCGAGGAATACGTACTCCAGGAGTAATAATCTTTCAATTTAGGCAATAAAAAAATTATAGGAAACCACCCTATTTATGTATAATACGTACATTGACACTACCACCCAACCCCAAAAGACTGCCGACGTCCACTGCGCACAATGTGGCTTGCAGATTAAATAAAAACTGAGGATGATTTTCTTCATGTCACCCTGCGACAAAGATTGAAGCTGCCAAGCCCGAGTGAGCGTCCAATTGCGTGATCACGGCGCTGTAAAAAAAACTATTTCAACGGCAATATTTAATTTTCATTAATCTCAACAGCCATTTTTATCAAATATAGCACTCATGATGCAGAAGTATATGCATTTAAATAAAATCTATAGACAGGCAGTAGTGTCTGTATAATGAAGTTTAGCTTTCGGCTGATTCCAAGGAATTCTATTATTCAACTCAGGCTTTTTTTTTAATTGTGAAATAAGAAAATAAGCATAAAACGCGCAAATGTTTTTTCACAAAACAATCTCGGGGTATTTCGTTTGAGGTAAGGAAACACTCAAAGAAAGATTTTCATCAAAATCTGAGACACTAAGGAAGAAACGCTCGTTGATTTGAAGGGGTATGACTTGTTTTCAATTACTTTTTTCTTAAATGTATCCATCTAAAGCGTTCATCATTATATTAACTATGAAATGAAACGGTCCAAATAATATCGAGGGCATAGGAAGCAGGAGAAGGTAGAGATGTAGGGGTGAGGCTATTGAAATTTCGAATGCATGATTGGTGACGCACCTCCAAGAGCACTGCCAGAAAACGGGTACTCATGGGATGAGGAAGGCGCAAGTTGTGACGGCTGCCTGTCCTAACGCTACTGCGCTCGCCGCTTTTCTTTTGCCTTCATTGGATTCCACCCCCGACCACGGAGGGCGCACCGGGCGGTGGAGAGATGGTGGGCCCGTGAGGCAGAAGGGAGGGGAGTCGTTCCGAGGAGACGTGAGGGCGTGGATTGCCGTAGACAGCGAGATATTTATTTTTGACAGAGTTGTTTTTTTTTTGGCGAGACTAGTACCAGGAGTTTAGTTAGTTAAAGTCCAGTGTATACCTTATTTTTTTATCCAAATTCCCTTCCCCATATTCCCGGTGATGAAAATGGAGTGGTTTGGTCGCTTGCGCGATCCTCCCAACTTACTGAGGGAATTACTTTCCCCTACAGAGGAGTTGGTTCAATTCCGAGTACGGGCGGAATTATTTTTCTCTCTTACTCAGCATCCCGTACTGGCGCCCAATAATTCCGACGAACCTAGACCCACGGCTTAACCCGCGGCACAATTGTTACGAAGTGTAAACAACAGGGGGCTGTGAAGCAGCATCTTACCATGAATATTACCGACGCGTACTAATACGGATAAAATTCCCTTTTAATTGGACGCGTATAATTACGCACGCCTCTATATTATCATATTTACAACTAGTTTGGCTTTTTGACGCTGCTGAGGTGTTGCAACTCATCGCCTTAAAAGTGTTTCACAACCCCGTGGAAAACAGCACCACTGACTAATTTGACGTCTTCTGATCTCTTATAGTTTGAGAAAGATACAGATAGTTTGAGAAATAATGAATCATAAAGTGGCATTAAATACTTCCATCGTGTAACTTATAATAAGTACTATTTTCATCTAGTAAATGGCTGATGCGACGACATAAAGAAGCCGATATTCTCCTTTCTGCAATTTAGAAAGCAAAAAATAGATAAAATTGGCTAGGCTGGGATATTCGTCCCTCTGTTTTGAGTTTTTTTTTTCTTAAAGAGAACAGTTATCCTATTAACTCGTCAGGACGATCGGTGCAGGGCAATTTTTGTTTATTCAATTTGAATTTCTTGCGGACAGTAGTATTTATCGGTTACTGGCAAGACAGCTGCCGCCAGTTTCACCCACTGACTCTATTCTTGCCAAAAGTAGTAGCAGCGTAGATAAGTATCAATATAGTACAAAATACACTCATTAATACTTAAAAAAGAGAAAGACATGGTGGACAGACGGAAGAAAATGGAACTTAATCACTGGACATCTTCAGTTCTTCCGCTAAGCCGAATAAACGACTTCAATGTACTACAAATTGGAGGCAGAAGCTCCAATGCAGAGTTCCGCTGGCCGAATGAGGACATGACATTTCGCCGAGTCATTCCAATAAATCAGCGTATATTACAATGCAAGAGAAAAAATTAATACAGAGAAAATCTTCCTTCTCACAGTATCAATATCACTCTGCAGAAATAATTTCAAAAAGGAAGAGCGATACCTTCGAAAGATAAAGTGAAGGCTAAAACGTGGTCTATGCTAAATTCTGAACGTTCTGTATCGGAAAAAATTGCTACGCCCAGTTCAAACTAATTAACTCGACGTAGCCTGTCTTAAAATCATCTGAAAATATATGTGAAATACTCCACAAATCAAACTTTACACCGCGTATCAATTGTGAAATCTATTTGAGAAAACTTCGCAATACTGAAGGGATAATTTTCGGGTTTCCCAACGGATATGGTTTTGGGTAACTGGTCCATCATTGCACATTACTCTCCGTCGAGGTACTGGTTACTTTTAACAGAAATGTTTGCTTTGCACATCAAGTGAAAACTGCAATGCGATCAACGCGGCTATGAGTTGATGTGAACCATAAACTTTACACCACTGCGCGAATTATTACGGATTCAAGAACAACGTATTAAATGAGCAGCCCATGGAACTGATAAACCCTTCATAACACCCACATATTCTTGATTTATATAGATTATTATAACCATTGATTTACTACGCTATATAATGATATTTACATAGAAGGGGGGAAGTGTATTAGCTATGCTAGGTATCTCAGGATGGAAACCTCTAACAGTGAGAAGAACCATAAATAGGCTATGCGGGGTGTACAAAGCCTTTACAAATGAGCGGAGTTAGAAAGAAATAGGTCTGAAGCTGGACTCACCCTGCTGCATAGGACGGAAAGATTCATAAGACATAAATTCAAAGTTAAGTTAAAGATACTGAAAACAGACATTTTGAAAAAATCCTTCCTATAAAGAGAAATAAAGGAGAGGAAAGACCTACCTGAAGTTATTTTTAGGATCTTCTCTGCAAATGCGAAAATTTTTAGGAAGAAGTGTGCATCACACTCTCAGAAAAGGAATAGAAAATGCATGCGCAGCATATTACATTTACTCCGAAGATGATGCATGTAGCATGATTCGAGACTTAGGCTAAAATGCATCAAATAACACAGATTAAAAACAGAATTATTCATCCGACTAGATCACAAAGAGAACAAGTGACCTTAATGAGCAAGAATAAAATTCTCTATAGGCAGAGCATTAACCAGAAGGTAATGAACGGGGTCTGTTTTAGCAATGATCATAACGAAACCTAATAAAAACCTACAAAAACATATATTTTCAATCAAAAACAATATTAAACTCTCTCATATAAACGTTAAGAGCTTCAAATATAAAAATTGAATTCTATTCCAGAGAATTTTGCTTAAATTTTAGTGAACTTATAAAGCGAGTGAAAGATTGCAATTATGTGTCCCATTCTATTCAATTAAAGAAAAAATTCTTTCTCTTGGATTGAATTTTATTCCAGTAATTAAATAGAGGAATTTCTTTAGAGGAAATAATTGAAATTTTAATTGCTCCATGGCAATGAAATCACGGATTGAATTAATCCATCTCATTTTATTGTCGGAAAAAATTAAATATTTTCCCTAAGTTTTCATTAGTTTTCTAACACGTTATGAGGGTAAATACGTATTATGAAGGCCATCAAATTTCGTAAATAATCTGAGTAATTAACTCCTCTTAACAAAACATTTATTACCTCTATGCCTGGTGCAGAGATTTTATTGCGGACGAAAGGAAAAAATACGCAACATAAGCTCGTAAAAATACGTCGCAAACTTTATAGGAAATGTTGGAAGAAGAGGAGAAAGAGAAAGATGAGGAACCATGACAACAAGAAAGAAAGAAAAGGAGGGGGAGAGAATGTGCCCTTTGAACCTTCGCGTTAAATTCGAATGGATGGAAAAATAATATTAAAGTAAATAAATAACATAAAAAAACCACGTTTTGTTAAAAAGAAGAAAATAACCACCTGTGGCCCCTTAAGTATTGAAATTTTAAAATATTATTGTTGAGAAAGTAAAATAAGTTTTAGAAGAACATTCCTGATATCAAAAACGAAAAGCGTGATGCACGTATAAGATTACATTTCCTTTCGCTGGGAGTCAAATCTGATGTATATTGACCGGCAATTATTTATTTTATAATATAAAATCTTATTTTGCAAGAAGGGATGATGTTTAAATGATGCATGCCCTTTTAATCTAGTAGGATAATTATTATTGTCATAATGGTTTACTTACTTCCGTTAACTTCATTTTTTGAATCAAATAAAAGAACATTTGTTCCCAATTATCTTCAAAAATGGATAAATTTCTCATCACCTTCATTCATCATTCTTCTGACTGTAAAAGCTTGAGTATTTTCTATAATTTCTATCATATTAAATGGACATGAAAAACAAAGAGCTAATGCAACAGTTTAATTAAGAGCTACCTTGAGTTTTGTAATGGATTTTCCGTAAATACATCATCATACGCTGTATTTGTTATGTTAAAATTAATTAAAATATTTTAGTCTGAAAGCGCTAATCTGATAAAATATTTTAATTAAACTGTTCATTTTGCCAACCTTCCTTGTCGTAATGTTCTGAAATTGATGTCTATACACACCGTATTATTGCTGTTATTAATGCTGTTGCTCACTTTCTCTTTACTTTCTTTCATGTCACTGTGATTTCTACGCTTCAATTATTTTACTTAGTTATGTCCAGACTCATTTAATTCCCATTATTTTACATCAAAAAGAGATCTCAAGAACTAATGTAACAGTTTCATCATGAATCGTCAAGGGTTTCGGTAATCGACTCTAATGAAACAGGCCATCTAGCCAATTTACCTTGTCTGATGTCTTTAAATTAATGTCTTAACACAAAGTATCATTATGCAATTCCTCACTTTCTCTTTTTTTGTAAATTTTTATCACTAAATTGTTTTGCTGACTTCTTCCTTCAATTTGAAATAGTTTTGTAGCAAACGTTTGTTAATTCAATGGTTGATTGGAACGTAGAAACGGCAGACGTTGTGTGCGAAGTCGAAAATTCCAGTAGTTAGCAGTCCAGTAGCACTTTTAAGAGAAAGTCATAAAATTAATAGTAAATCGCAGTCCTCACTGGAATATAAAAAAAGGAAAAAATATACAGGTACTTCACGATTTACAAACAGATTTTTCATTACACCTTGTAACACTACCAAATTACGTAACACTACTCACCTACTATTTATTTGGTTTCGTGTTATCTTAGGGTATAAAACACACTTAATTATAAAATAACATGCACAAAATATCACTTTTATACTTTTATATTCAGAATATTGAGAAATAAGACTAATTGGGCCCAATTTACAATCGATCATTATAACAAACAGATTGCATAACTTCCAATCATATTCTAATGGGCTTTTAATTCTTCCCCTTGTGTATTGGTTATAATCATTCAAGTCTACTTATCGGGTTCACTGCTCGCGTCTCCACTCAAACACTGCCGGATAGTACAGTACTCCACAACTCCACTCTCTGCCTGATATCCTCCTCTGTGATCCCTGTCTCTCGATCACGCGTCCTTCCTTGTATCGGTTCTCTCTCTCTTTTGGGCGCCTCCTTTTTCTTTGCGTCCTCTCTTTTTTTTATTCTGCCGATCTTCTAAAACACGTCTTATACGTAGCTCTCTCAACACAACGACACCCGCTTGTATATTTCCTCTCCGCGTCCCTAACTACCATTTTTGCCTCCTCACTACCGTTGTTAATTTCAAATTATCTAAACAAACTGCATGGTGGCTTGTTTACATTATGTTACAACCTACTGTGATTAGGTACAGCGCCTCAATTGGATTTAAGTGGCCATTTTTAGAACTCCACATTTAATTTTTATTTTTGAATATTACACGCGGGAGGAATTCTTCCAATCGTGGAAAAAGTATAAGAAACTTGCGTTGTCATCTAGTTATGAGCTATCCTGAAAATTTCCGCGCCCTAGCTTAACATGTAGCGGTCGAAATTTGAGTTGCAAGGTATTTCCCGGAAGGACAAACAAGAAAGCGAGTATAATAAAACGTGGTAATAACCCCTATAGTTAAAGCAGAAAACACGAGAAAACGTCGAGGAAGTGTTTTGATGTTTGTTTCAATAGAGTAAGGTTGTCTAGGGTAATTTCGTGGTCTGTGTCCGTAAGGTGTTGTGCAATGCTGGATTTCTCAGGTTTATTGTTTTTGTAATATGAGAGGTGTTCTTTGTATCTGGTGAGAATGTTGCGTCTTGTTTGACCTATGTAGGAAGCTTGGCAGGAATTACAATTAATCTGATATATGCCGGATTTTTCTTGAAGAGGTATTTTATCTTTACTGGTGCCTCAAAGTTGTTTTAGTTTGTAATCGTTGGTGTACGTGATTTTAGTGTTAAATGAGTTGAAGACTTTGTCTAGACCTTTTGTTATGGTGGGGTAAAACGGGAGTTTGATGAATCTTTTGGATAGGTCTTTTTTGTGTGTGGTTGAGTTGTTGATTAAGTGTTTGAATTCATGTTTTTTCAAGATGTGGTCGATGAAAGAAGTAGAGAATCCGTTCTGTTTGGCAATATTTTTAATGAAGAGTAATTCTTTGTTGAATGCTGGTTTACTAAGAGGTATGTTTAAAAGTCTATGAATGAGGGAATGGAAGGCAGCAAATTTATGGCTTGGATGAACAAATGAGTAGTTGTGTATATAATTTGTTGTGCTGGTGGGTTTTCTGTATATGTCAAAAACGATTTTGTTTTCGGATCGTGTTAGGAAGAGATCGAGGAAGGGAATTGAGTTATCGATCTCAGTTTCTACGGTGAACTTTATGGATGGGAAAAGGCTGTTTAGGTTGTCCAGGAAAGTATTCAGTGAGCATTTCTTTGTGTCAAATACGGCAAAAATGTCATCCACATATCGTAAATAAATGGAAGGGAAGTAGGAGAATTTCTTCTTGAAGGTTGTTTCGAAATGCGTCATGAAGACGTTGGCAAGAAATGGCGAGAGTGAATTACCCATAGTAGTACCGAAATTTTGTTTGTAGTATTTCCCTTAAAAGGTAAAATAATTTCGGTTCATTACTAAATTCGTGAGGCGTATATACTCGTCTATGGTTTTCTGATCTAAAGATAGGGATTGAAGCCAAGTTCTAAGTGAATGAATGGCTGTGTCAATAGGTACACTTGGAAATAAATTCGTTACATCAAAAGAAACCATGATCTCGCCTTCAGAAAAGATAAAGTTTTTAGTTTTGTTAGCAAAGTCTACGTTGTTATTAATGGAATGCAGACTCTGGAAGTTGAATTGTGCAAACTGGGCAACTAACCATTTAGACAACAAATAGGTTGGGGTGTCGATCCCTGATACAATGGGTCTCATTGGGCAATTGGCCTTGTGGCAGTGGCGGATACAGATGGGGGGCGGAGGGGGCGCACGCCCCCCCTTGCGGGTCCGCTTGTATTGCCGAACATTGCAAAACCACAATTGTAACTTTTTTATATCATAAGATGGCATTGTCTTTTACATTTTTATAATCACTTTAAATAAAATTTTCATATACTTAGCCTGTGACTTGATCATCTTTTATTACGATAAAATTAAAGACAACTCAAGATATGTTGCGCCCCCCCCTTGAGTTTTTTCTGTATCCGCCACTGCCTTGTGGACTTTGGGTAGGCAATATAACCTAGGGAGGGTAGGATTGGAAACATTCAGTTTGAAAGAAGGGGTTTAGTCTATTAAAGCAGGGCAATCTTTGAGTACTGATTTAAATTGAGAAATTAATTGCCTAATAGGGTTTTTGGTTATCTCGGAATATGGCCCAACCACAATTTCCCCCGCTCCTCTTCCACCCTCTACACCACAACCATTCCCCTCCCCTTCACTCTCTTCTACATATATTTCAGCGGTGTCTATTGTTTATTCGTCACTCAAACTTGTTGAAGTGAAGCTTTAACCTCAGTTGCGTTGAGAAGGGAATCTTGGATTCCGAAACCGGTACGCTTTTCCCGTCCAGGTGGCAGTTCCATCGCTCAGTTTTGAGCATATTCTCCCGGAGTATAACCCACGGAGTAAGTGTTGTTTGTGTGATTGTGTGTGTGTGTTTCTTAACTTGAGCAACCTTAGCGAGGCCCCCCAAAACCCTCGCGAAGGTTCCTTCATAGTTAAGCGAGTGATTGGTTTCAACGTGAGCAGCCTTAGCGAGGTCCCACAAAACCCTCGCGAAGGTTTCTACACTGTTGATCGTGTGTTAGTGAAGGGTTTCCGGTTGAGAGGCTGGGGTTGGTCACTGCTGCGAATTTTCCCGTTCCAGCATACCACACAGTGTTTTGTTTATACCTGTGACGAGGTCCCTTGTTACGGCCATTGGAGTGTTTCTTTCCCCATTTACTTAAACCACTTCTTTTTTACAGAGTGCGACCCGGGTTTCGATGAATTATCATCATCTTCAGTCGCAAATTATGATTTCTTTATCTCATTACTGTTACCTTGTTACTTGATGAATTTTAAAACGAATAAAAAGCAAATACATTAACAAATCATAATTCCGAGCATTACATAAACAAATCATAATTTGCGCCTGAAGATGATGACAATTCATGAATGAAACCCGGGTCGCGCTCTGTAAAAAATAAGTGGTGTAAGTAATTGTCTGATATCCAAGAAAACTTGTGGGAAACAGGAATTAATTATTGGTTGTAGAACATTGAGCAATGCATTACAATGCTGAATTGAAAACAGACAACTGATTGGTCGAAGGTGGCTCAAAAATATGCTTTCATTCTGCTTTGAGGAACTCGAGAAGTTTTGCCTTGACCGAGGGGAAGAACAGTAGACCGTGACTCATCGCACATGTAGCTAATGGTTAGGGGCCTTGAAGCGGGCCTTCAAGGCGCATAAAAGGTGGTCAAAATTCACTTCACAGTCAACTGACCAAATGGGTATGCAACATAGGTGTTAAATTTCAACAAATAAATAAGCGCGTAAGAATTCGATACCCATGCAACATCCTCCGGACCTCGTGATAGGCTGTGCAAGGTTTCAAGATCAGAAAAACGTCCACAGTGTCTGTGCAGCATCAAATCATCAGTCTTTGAGCCTTTATCCGCGGAACCTCAGATTCATTGCATGATACTTTACCCACTACACCACCGGGACGATAAGGCTAGTGATATTTAAATTAGCATGCTACCTCGCAAGCCGCCTTAATAGGTGTATGGCGGGGGTGTTTCGAAATCAGCCGTTACTAATAAAATGGAAATTCTCTAATGAAATGCCGCCTTGTAAATAACAAAGTCTTGTATTGTTCGACGGAGAAACAAATTCTCATGCTTAAACAATCGGAAAAATATCTCTCTTAACTTATTTAATAGGATTTTTGCTCAGGTTGTGTTAAAGGCACTGTCAGCACTTTCATGCATTAAAAAGTGATGCTGGATGTGAAAAGTAATAGTCATTGCTCATAGTGGCTTCTGTAACTGAAAATCGCAATTTCTTCCTTAAAAAAGTATAAAAAGGCGTGGGTTCCCTCTTTATCGTAGGTAATTTTCAATTAAATGCAGCCTAATTTATCAAACTCAAAAAGGCAGGGTCAAATATTCAGTGTTCGAAGTTATTCTGTGATCAAAATGTTTTTCCTGTGATTTTTTTCTAATGATAACACTCAAAGTATTTCCTCCCAATAGCAAATTTCGAAAAATAATTATTTTCGGGCCGCCCGTATATTGTGCCTCCCAAAGCGGTTAAAACGTTTCAACCTTATCTATCCCTTATTATCGCTCTGAGGGGTATCTTGACGTCCTGAGCATCCATCCGAGGGCTAGGCAATTTCCTTGGCCTGTCCGGGGACTTGGATTCGGGGCGTTGAGGCTGTTGCTGGTGGGCAGGCAAAGTGATTACATTGCGTTCCTATTTCATCCCCTCGCCTACTCCTTTGCTTTGATCCGCTGAGAGTGGCCAACTGGAGAGAGGGCGTCAGTGCATGCACGTGAAGTCAACAGAAGCCTCTTCACTGTTTCGGTCGCCATATTGATCCACCGCATGAGATATGTTATTGGTAAGCCTGCTTCAAAATAAATAGTCAATTTTTCTGTTTGCCATGACTGTCAAACGAAAAAAAACAACAAGTTTGCTAAAATCGCAAATTGGAGATTGACCTAAAGATTTTTTGAACAATTAACAATGGCTTTTAGAGCTGAAGTATGAGTGATTAAAACTGCATGCAGCCGATATAATAAGAATTTGAGTTGGGTCTTGGAATATGAATATAAAAATGGTTCTTCAAAAATCGGTACGCCAGAGGGAAACGGTACGTTACACTAACTCAAATAACATTTACTTCCCCAATTAGTCATTCCAAACTTTACTCCGAAAGCTGAGACGTCATCCCCGCAGTCAGTGTTTGCAAGGGAGCAGCGCTCTGCAAAAGGAATTAAAAGCAGATATTTCAGTAAATCCAGAACGCGGGCGCAATTAGGACTAACGAGGGTCTTTGCGTGAGGGTAATTCCGAGTTTGAACTTCCTTTGAGAGTTTTCCTTGCGTTCAACTACTTACCCTGACTCATAAACACATCCCAACGTAGAGTTGTCTTTTTAATAGGCGTTCATATTTCCCAGAACGAAATGTTCCCATTACAGATCTTGTGCGTGAGCTCTCATTTCTCATGCAGTCAATGCTTGTCAAGGGGCATGCAAAAAGGAGAGCCCATTTTTCCCTGTAGGAGCTTGTGTTATCAGATAAGATAAATTTGTTCGTAAATTTGTTGATAAATTTGTTGGATATTAAGATTTCGTAGGTTCATTTAGGATTCAGGTTTAGGTAGATAGTATTGTTAAAATATATTTAATCTTTAATGAAGTATTTAAAAAAAACTGAAATGCCTTAATTTAGGCTGAAAATAAATAACTATCTAACGCCGTCAGAAGCTCATGTATACGAAATTTCACTGATGTTAAGTTACTGCTTGAGAGAATGCATGGGCATTTATTCACTGACTATTATTTTCTTTTCCTACGCAACTAACAATTTCATTTCATTTCTAGTTCATGCCAGGAGATTTGAGATTGAGATTTCTGTTTTTCAATATATTTTTGAAACCTTTCGTCGAGCTTCCCTTCGAATAAAATTTTCTTGATTTTAGATGTCCGGTTACAGACTATTTATTGCCGGCCATAATTTCCATTAAAACTCCTTCTTAGAAATATACAGTTACCTTGCCTAGTTTTCTACCCCAGTTTTTTGTAAAGAGATGCGGAAAGAATTACTCCCTAGATAAATGAGCATTGATTCCCAGAATAACCTTTTCCTTCCATTGTGCATATCGCCACGGCTGGCATTATATTTCTCGAATTGAAATCTATCTCTGGCTCCAAAGAGATTTACTTCGCTATAAATGCGAGGTAAAGTAATTTCTTCGGTCATTTTCTTTCTATGGGCCTTGCGAGGAAATGGGAGACGTTTTGAAATCCATAGTAAACGGCCGAAAGTCTTAACTGCATTTCTGTCTATACTACTTTTGGGATTTCGAAATTACGACACCAGCAGTCTAATGGCAGCATGATATATTCTTAAAATACGCTCTGTATAATGATGCTAATTTTTGAAAATATTTCTGATTTTTTTCTTCAGATCAACTGTTTTTATTTCGATACCCTTATGCCCTTTCGCTATTGTTTTTGCGTCGGAGGACCTTACACTATTAATGCAGCTCATTATAGCTTTCATTTTTCTTTTGAACATTGGATATTAAGATTTTAAACTCTCTTCTTAATCCATGTATTTAACTAATGTCTATCCTTTTCACCCAGTGTTCTAAAGTGCAAGTTTTGCGCTATTGAAAATCAATGAATGGTAATAGGGTGGTTTCCTATTATTTTTTTATTGCCAAAATCGAAAGATTATTACTCCTGGAGTACGTATTTCACGCTTTTAGATTTTAAGATGACGATATCTATTTTTCGCGATTAAATGAAAAGTGAAAATTTTCAAGCGCGCGAAAACGCGACGCGTAAGTAGGAATGATGGGAAAAAGTCCGTGCGACGCATTTCTGGTTCCCCCTCCCGCCTCGTGAGGTGACCTTGATCGAGGCTCTGAGCGCTGATAGGACGCAGGATGCTAGCGGGTAGCTGAGTACCTTGCTGGCTGGTAGCGCTTGGCTTAAAAAAGGTTTATTAATACCTTATCAAACGAAGAAAACTTTCCAACCTTAGCCAGTTTTAATAGGTGATTATTAAGACATGTTTCCCTGAGCTCTGTGCCTCATGCATGCATTGGTAACCTCAGACGATGTACATATAACTCCTATCCTCTCGTGTAGAAACTACGTCCCTGTGACGTCACGTGGAGTGGAATCGCATGGGCGCCAATCTGGCCTTTTTCAAATGAGGATAAAATTTGACCATTGCCATTCGTCTAAACCGGTATTTCAAAAACCAAATAATTTGTGTATTATGAATACATTAATGGTGGGTAACGAATCGCAATCAATGCTTTTCGTTTTCTTTGATGAAGGAAACTACCCTATTTCACACAAATAATACGAGTGTATCTAGTTACATTTATTGTCTATAGCCATGAATTCAACGTAGAGCAATATCATTACGTTTTCAACCACAATGGTTATATATATCTGTAAGTTCATGCCTGAGGTAACAATATTGAGCATTTTAAGGTCTTAATGCATATTCTCCCTCGTACCCCCATTGTCCTGAGATTAGTGTTCCCATGGTTTTCGTAGGCCGCGGCCAGAGTGCAGCACCTGTGCCTCGGCCGGTCACATAGTCAACTGCTGCCTTCGATGCCGTTTTCTAACCCTCTTTTTTTTTAATTGTATTTCAATGATTCCACTTTCTCGCCGCGTCGCGTCATCGGTGTGCGGTCTGGAGGGCAGGGTGGAGTGGGAAGGGGGTGGGCGACGCCCTTTAGGAGCATTCTACCCTCTATCTCTCTCCCTTACCCCTTCCATTTATCGGTCGCTTGTTTGAGTCACTGACAAGAGCGAACACAGGATCAAATTATGAGGGCAAGCAATGTTCATTCAGGCTGTGATATTCCAGCTCCAAAAAAGATGAATAAAACGGAAATCTTAAGAAAATTACTTTCGTTTACACCACTGATTTATTTTTCTTTCACAACTATTTGCAAAAAATAATGATTTTTCTTAAAAACCAGTTAATTGAATCATAAAAAAAATTTTTACTTGGATTTTAAGAAAACTTTTCGAGAAATGAAAAGCATTGTAATTGAGTACGAAAAGTTTATAATATTATGTATAAAAATAGCTGCGCTATATTAGTTATTAAAATTATTTGCCAGTTGAAAATTAAATTTTTTAATGGATTCATTTCTCCTACAAAAATCCTTGGGTTCTTGCTTCCTTTTGTTTCCTTAGGTGAAAAAAATTTTGAAAACGTTTATCGCGTAGACGCACTCAGAGCGACTTTGACAAGTTTGTAAATATTTTCCCTAAATCAGTCACGTTTTAAAATGTTTGTTGAACCTACCAATCATGCAGATCTTAAAATGTAGAGAATCGATGAAATTTATTTACAATTTAAATTGATTTTAATGAAAATTGGAAAGTCATCTACGCGAGTTGAAACAATTATAAGTCATTTAAAGAGCAAGAGGCCAAGAGGCATTTAAGAGGCCAACTGGAGAACCCTATGTTATAATATTTGTGTTCAAGGCAATGGTATCACATATTTCATTAGTTTTTCCTTATGATGTCACCTTCTTACTTGAATAGGGGTATCATCATTCGGTTTTTTTTGGCTTCAATGTTGTGATTTTATTCCAATGATTCCAATTACTCGCCGCGGCGCCTCCTCGGTGTGGTCTGGAGGGGAGTGTGCCCTATTGGGGTGGGAAAGGGGATGCCCGCTTGGAAAATCCTCCCCTCTCTCTCCATTCCTCGTAATAATCGTCAGCACCCCCTCCCCTCTAAATAAATTACAGACTATGTCAAATTCTGGTATAAGATATACATACAATGTTAATATTTATGACCATGCGACCCCGTACTATTTTAAGTTAAACTGGTTGAAATTAAAGCACAGAAGGATAGACCAACTATCTGTTTTCATGCATAAAATTTTATCTAGTAAAGCACCGGATTACCTCTTTGAAAAGGTAATTACAAACCTAAGCAATGTATTAAATAGATCTATTAGAGTCAGAAAACGATTCAAAGTTCCTAAATGTAGCACAACTGTATACTAATTGTCCACTATTAATTCATGTACAAGGGCGTGGAATGATATTCCTGAATACATATCGAAAGCTAAAACTATAAATTAATTCAAAATAAAAATGTTTGCGTGTCTGATTAATGAATGTTATGGTGATTGAGCGTGTACATCTACCGTTCAATCATTTATTGATTTTTTTCCTTTCAAATAATCTACGTCCATTTCATTTAAGGTTTTTGTATCTTTTTTTTTGTTTATTCTATTAAATTGGCTTGATATTTTCTTGGTAAATTCTGTCACTGTATTTGATTTTATATTATGTTTGTGTGTCGTTGATCCTGTTGTTATAGCAAGGTGACTTGCATCTCTCTCTTGTAATACCACAGAGCTTGTTCTTTTTCTTATGAATTGGATACATGTTCCATAGGCTTTGCTTTAAACAATAAGTTTGTTTTCTATTCTATTCTCCTCATCCCTTCATTTATCAGTCGGTCCTCTCAGGTCGACGCATCTCTCGTTCAGTTTTCTTTCAGCCCTGCACTGACTGTAACTGCGTCATTTGCTGAAATTCTACGTTCTTGCGAAAACAAAATTCCACGCGCATGTTATGTTTTGAGCATGGTTCTGGTATTAAGGCCGTTTTACACGGTACACGGAATTGCGCAGGTTAGAGCTGCATTAATTTCTAAAATGGCGTGGAATTGCGCGAATGCATGAACGAAATTAGAACATGGGCTAAATTGTCGTCTCTCGTCCACGCATTCTCGCATGTGTTCTAGCAATTCACCGCTTTACACGACGCAATTTTGATTGCGCTTTCGCACGTACGTCAGATTGCGCAATTCCGTGTACCGTGTAAAACGGCCTTTAGGAATGAGGAGCTTAAAGTACGTTGGTATCCGGTGTCACTCTTTCGAATATATAGTTCTTGGTTATCAAAAAAAGTAACTTTGTACCCTTCCACAGGATTATTTATTTCATGACGATGGTGTCGTTGAACAGTGGAAATTGTCTGCTGCTCATTTTTCAGAGCATATTAAAGGAGGGGGTTAATACTAAGAGAAGCGGAATAGGATACTTGGTTAGATGTTTAAATCCCTCTTTTTCTATTTTTCTCTTTAATTCCCTTCCCCCTCTATTTGCTATTTATATCTCATATATCCTGTATATTTCTCACTGACTGCTGATGATGCCATTTCGATGAAATCATGGTCGAACATTATAAAAATCCTACGGCAATGTATGAAGTTTCTCTTGCCTTTTCACCATGAATTGTAAAATCCACGATGCAACGCTTAAGCTCAAGTTTTCTCATATAAGGGATATAAATAATTATACTGCGATTAGTAATGCAGCTCATCACTGCTCCATTCCAAAGAGTGGGCTATGTTACCTAGAATTGGTTTTCCAGAAATAGCTTTTGGATTCAGCGATTGGCCAAGCACATAGTCTGCATCCTGTATTCGTTGACGCTTTTATGTTCCGATCCGGAGGGAAATGTGAGAAGGGTGAATCGCTCGCGTGGATTTAATTTCGGGGAAATCAGAAGCTATGTGCAGACTGGAGGCCGCAAGTTCTGAATTTTGTATTTTCGGAAGTGATCTCTGATGCTTTCCCGGCGAGCATTGTAAGTGAAGATCTCGCTGATTTCGGAGGGATAGATTTAAAATCTCATCTTGTGTGAAACCCGAGAGATATTTACCTAATTGGATGATTGGACCAAAATTGTGATGTAACGTCGTTAAATCTTCGAGATTGTGAACGCAAGCTCCAGACACAGGGAACTCCGATCGTCTGTCACTTACTGGTTAAGGGAAAGACTCCACAAACAAGAATAAACAGTACTCAAAGAAACAATTGTCACAAAATTACGAGTCATTTTCAATCAATATCTATTGGAAGTTGAAATATTCAAAATCAGAATTATTACAGAAAACAACGATGATAACTAATGATTCCATAGGAAACATTGCCAAAAACTAAGTACATTATAAGTAAAATGATTTAGCAGAAGTCACCCATCTCAGCCGAGCCATCTATCCACCGCAAGCGCCGAAACAAGAGAGAGCTAGCGACCTCCGAATCGTGTCAGGGTGGAGGGGAGGGAATTTACAAAGGAGTGGAGGGGTAACAGGGCGATGTTAGCTGCATCCGTGTAAATCTTCAAATTTGGATGTAGTAGTACCTACTTACGCTATTCGTAATTCAGTATTTCTCCACGAACCAACTGATCTAATGAATCCAGGGCTGGAACTGAAACGAGTGAGAGAAATTGAATCACAAAAAATTTCAAACATTACTTCATTCAAGGAATTTGAGAAAAGTATAATGGAATTACGTTTGACGAACTTGAATAATGTTTAATAATGTAACGAAGGAAGGAAGAGCTGCCAGATAAGCACGAGCTACCAGATCTCGGATGAAACACAAATAAAGTGAATCTTTGACAGCCGGCGTTGTGACGGGTGCAAAATTCGGAAGAGACCAAAAGAATACACGAAGCGGGGAGAGAATCAGATGACTGCCAAGGAAAATGGGGGGAAAGTAAACGAGGGGAAAATTAAATCGCCCATACTTTAATCCCCTCCTTTGCTGACAATAAAAAGGTGATGACGCCGGTGCTCTGACGCTCGATCCATCCCCTTCTTCCACTTTTTTTTGTTTTTTATTCGATATCTATCAGTGATAATGGAAGCGGAAAGAAAACGAGGTAGAAAAATATTTTTGGTATTACATTTCAAGTTCCTGTTTTACAGAAATCCATGCGATCCACACATTGGGAAGTCAGAAACCAAAACCCCGTATTTGCTTTCGGCCATCAGAAATCGCGCGAATCAATTTCCATTTTTAATCCCTTCTCTCCCAACCTGAACTCTTTCTCTCTTCTATAACACACGCACGCACAACCAGACGAAAAGGGAGAAACAGTTGGAAGCAATATAAAATTAAACACTTGGCAGGCCACTTCATTAATCCATGGGGGGGGGGGGAATGTACGTAGAGTGGAAGGTTTACCAAGGGATATTTATCGGAAGTGAGAAAGACGGCCTAGCGAAGCCCATGCCACTTAAAGTTTACTTAATGTGGCGTTGGCCCAGCTGTCAAGGCCGACCTTTTCATCAAATTTGAAAGTAAATTATGTTTTTAAGGCATCACCATTCATAGGTTTTTAAATTAATATCGCAAAAAAGACGATGCTTTTAAATGAAAAGCATTTGATGCAGTTATCGTAGATAATAACTATCAAAATTCGAGTTGATTTACATTTTCTTTTCCTGCAGATCTTCAGATTCTGTCCTTTGAATTGAATGAATGATATGAAGATCACGGGAATACTATGACTCATCCTTCTTCATGATGCGGTGGCCGATTTTAATTTCAGAGGAAAAGCTTTCGACGCCGTGTTTTCGTGTTAATTCTGAGAAAACACGTGGAAGAGTGTTCCCAGCTCATTCTCTTTTGCTAAATCCCTTTTATTCGATCCCAAATATTCATATTCCCATGCGTCATTCTCTCTTGACGGACAAAATCCCCTCCGCTTCGCACTCACCTAATTCTCTCCCCGCTTCGTGTATTCTTTCGCTCTCTTCCGCATTTTGCTCCCGTCACAATGCCAGCTGTCAACGATTCACTTTATTCATGTTTCATCCGAGGTCTGGTAGCTCGTGTGAATCTGGCAGCTCTTCCTTTCTCCTCTAAATACCGTTTCCGCCTCACGATCCAAATTTTTGTGAGTTTAGCTAACGTTTCTCGTCTTTTATCGGTTAAAACTAGTACTTATTGATAACTGATACTGCTAGAATGTGTTTTCTCGTTGAATAATATTTTTGAACCCTCCAAGATATTCCACCGGCTATTCAGGTCTATTCTGAAGAACGCAATCACATTAGCATTTGATTAAATGTCCTCATTTTGTCATATTTTTGTGATTTTGGCTGTTCTATACGGATCAAAGACGATCTTTCTATCAAAAGCATTCATCGTGTACTGCATACAGTCCATTCCTAAGTTATATATGGTACAGCTATAATTGCCAAACGGTGAATTTATATGACATTCCTGTTTTATTTGTTTTCCGGTGGCGTCTTAGATAAGTAGTGGAAATAGTAGCTGTATTGTTATGGAACAATATTGGTCACATTGGGCGTCAAAACCTTATCATGAGTAGTCATGAGTCTTCCAATTTAGAGTCAGTGGTCTGAACTTCCTCACCTCGCCATTCTCCGTTTGTCACCAATAGCTTTATTAGCAACCCCTATCTAGCATTTCTTCCATTTCCATTTGCGTGGCCTTCAACATTCTTCACCGCCACCAAATGTCAGCAGTCCGATTCTTCTTCCTTAAAGAGGACCCTGGAAAAAGTCTGGACGATCCTAAAACCACCTCGTATAATTCACAAGGGTTGTCTCCTTCTCGAAGGACATTTATCTCCGCCTCGTGTGACTACGCCAATCTACGCTGCGAAGACGCTCAAGCTGTTAGAAAGACTTATTTTTCTCGCCTCAGTAATGAAGGTTCGAATAAGCGTGGAATGGAAAGATAGGGAAAATAAAAGTCATCCGACGTACATTGTCTACGATTCCCCATTTAAATCTACACTCATATCAAATGTTGTCTCCATAAGCAATTGGCGGGTGGTTTTTGCACAACATTTTTTAAGCTAACCTTTTCAGGCGCTTTTCATTGGAAGAAACAAATTCAGATGCAATGTATACTCAAATTTCGAAATGAGTGTTCTATTTTCATTGTACACTACTAATTGTAAGATCACTGATGATTAAAAATGCGTGAAAATCGCAAATGCGATAAATGCGACATAGATGCGATGACTGGACTTATATGATATTTTTACGCAAATTTGCTTTTTCAACGGCAAAATTCACATTTGGCGAAGAAAGCATCTTATTCTCAAGATCCTCAGGCAAGCATCAAGAGGCAAACCACTTTGTTTGAGGCGAATGAAAATGCCAAGAAGGCAAAAACATAGAAGCAAGATTTTATACATGACACTTTGTCATTGTGCCTCAAGTGAGAATCCTGGTAGTTTATGCGATGTTAATCAAATATTTATTGCCATCTGCCAGGAAAAACCTGATATTGGAAATGCTGCACTCCGCAAAATCTGGGCACCAGTGTGCAACGTGGATGCCGAGAGGTTTTTCAGCCACTACAATTTAGTTGTGACTGACAGACGCAACCGGCTGGAGGAAGAAGATATTGAAACTTATTCCATGTTGATGTTCAACTAGTATAAGAGATATTCTGGCTTCTAGTCTTATATTCAATTATTTACTATCAGTCTTATTCCTTAATTTATTATTCTTCTACACCAAAATTATTTAAAATATTCGATATTTTGTCATATAACTGTGTTTTACTACATTATATCGTCATCTACCTCATTATGAAAATAAAAATAGACGCTACAAAATGCGATAAACTGTTATTGAAAGTGCGATAAAATAAAGATGAAAGTGCGATTTTCACGTATCTCTACTGATGATTACCAGCTTTCGTCCACAGATTAAAGAAGTCTGCAAATGAATATGATAAGAACATTTAAAATCAGTAGAAATTCTCTGTTTTTTTATCTTTTTACATTACATCTTTTTTCCAAGTCCCATTAACATAAAAAGTCCCATTTATATAAAAAATATAAATTTTAATTCAGTACGTAATGAGAAATTTGGCGTTCTCTACGCCATATACCATTCTTCTATCATGCAGAGGCACGTCTTAACTGGATCACGAAGTACTAGAACGTACTCTATCTGCGTGATCAGGAGGAAGAGCTTCTAAAAGGTCAATGGAGCTCTTTGGTACCTTTGGAGGGTAATTAATTCTGTTTTCTTGACATAAACATGCTATAAGAATTAAGGATCGAGCATTAGATACTGTATTTCGTATCATTATTAGTTATATTTTTTCTGATTTTAGATTGTTTTCTCGTATTTTCCCTTACCCAATAGGGTAACTAAAATAAAAAAATACTATAAAATGGATGGTTTTCCTAGTTGTAGTATCTCCAGGTGAGATAATGGAATGTGAGCCACATTATAAAATTACATGAAGGAGTTGATGAGAAAAAACTCGAGGAATGTTTTGTTGGTCTTTGGTGTGCAGGGAGGGCTTTCATTCATTATAATTATATTATATCACAAGTAGTTGGGATACTATACTTAAAGCAGGACCGAAGGACAAAGCCGTGTAAATATGTAGATTACTGAATGTTATAATTACTCGGATATGATCTGAGAAAAGTTAGAAATATTTTAATTTATTAGAATTAATAAACCTGTAAATCTTTTCATATTTAATTTTTTCACAATTAATTTCCCCTTCCATATTTATATTTCCAGTAGCTTAATTTAGTTAATTTTTTCCATGGTATAAATTTTAGGAATGGAATAAATAAATGAACTCGGTTATTCGCTCACAGAACTCGGCCAACCGCTGTAAACAAATGAACTGGAAGGAATTATATGGAAATTAATTTGCCGCATACCATGTAATTGGGCAGGTTTCGCCAAAATTAATGCGCAATTGCACATCATTTTAATTACATTCATGCAGCTAGTGATGTTGAGTGGCGAAAGCCGATGGCATCACATTCATTGTTCGGTTATTTTCATTAAAAATATATAGACTTATTTATCTCTCTAAATTATGCATAATGTAGCATCATTTTTCTCAACCCATGATCTTCCTAATTCTTATTTTATTTGCGTTATCAAATTATTAGATGTTATTTATTTCTTTTGGTATGAAATATAATTACTCCTTATTTAAATGTGTAGAAAACCCGGTCACTCAAAGGCAGAGGCTTTCCTGGAATTTTTAACATGGAGCTATAATAACAAGTATCACTAAAGCGATAAAATTTCAGAATTCAAAATTGTAGAAATATACTTAAAAACATAGATAGAGCAATTTTTATAAATTTTTTTGTGAGATTTCGTTATTTTTTGTAAAAAATAATGTTTAAAGAACGCATGTAGCATTTATTTATAATATCAAAGAGCACCTTATAGGTATGTAAAAAAAACTTATATCAGTACAATTTAGTATATGAAGAAGCCACTCATAACCAAACAATATGGGATGTGTCCCCACGCCTCGAAATTATCTATCACATAAAATCATCGCTAAAATCATATGATGGCGAATATTTCATTTAGTTTTTTACTTAATGCATAGATTTTACATTTTTTAATTCCAATGGTAGTTTCAGATTTGTAACACATTTTAATATTTTGTCCATGATAAGTGAAATATGGAGACATTTGTAAGCCTTTGTCCTTCATCCGACTGTACAATGTGTGTCACCATTTTTTTCTCTGTAATTTTTGGAAAGGAATTAACAATCACGCATGTCATTGCATGCATATTATATGTTGCATGTTATATGGTATGATTTTTTTCAAATTTAATGATTGCTAACGTATTACTCAAGAATGAAGTGCAGGCTATCATCAGTGTTATTGTTTTTAAATGTTCTGACCTATGATAATGTGATCCATTGGTTGTAGTTGTAGTTTTTTGTTCGGTCTTGTTGCCCTTTTGTATATTGCTGACGTATACCATTAAATTCCTGAACGTTGGCATAGGGTAAAGTTTTTTTATACAATTACACAATTATATAGTCGAGATATTGGAAACATTCTTGTATCGATGACCCGTAAAAAATTGAATGCTGATACCCTGTCCCCTAGCTTAGATACGAAATTCCTTATCTGGCCATTTAGAAAAGAACCTCTAAAATAGCGCTTGTTTGTACTTGAGAAATCACGCCACGCGATTTTTTATCACGCGATCTTAGGTCATGTTATTCGGATGCAATTACGACTTCTAAGATAAATTACTTGGATACCATACAGTTTTTCTTCGAAATAATGCAATATCTTCACATTCATATGAGTGAATCCATTTTTTTAAACACCTGCAAGTCGCGCATGCTGGTAGGGCCTGGATGGGCTTTAGCCTGGCTTCTACTGCTCCCTTGCGCGAAGAAAGGCAACCAAAATTCCACCTTTTTCAGGTCTTTGTCTCAAAGTTATTGAAAAAGCAACCGTTCGACAAAGCAGCACAAATTTTTCCAGCTGGTGTTACTATCTACAAAATGAAAACTTATGGCTTAATTAAATTACTGGCAGATAAATTCGAGCGAAATTCTTTTAACTAGAGATGAATGGCTATATTTTATTGGCAGCAGCTGTTGAGTGGTTTTTATTGCTAAGCGGTTTTTCGAAATACTTCTTGGTACGACGAATGTTCAAGCAAAGATTTTCAGTTAGCGTAATGCGCGTCGTTCCATTTGTTGTAAAGTTGAAACCTGTCAATTTTGACCGCTCGCAGTCTCTCTAGTGCCACTTAAATTAATAGAATATAGCTGTATTAGATCTAGAACAGAGGCTGGAAGTCATTTATTGGCTCCAAGCCGCATGCTTAAATTGGCAGCAGTACGAGTGTCCTAAGTTAGAGCATGAACCAAGCATATTTAAGTTTCCTAAAAGGCATAAATCTCTATTAAACATTGAACAAGGGTTTATAGCCGTTTTTGTGGATCTGAACTCATAATTTAATTGGTAAGGAAGTTACTTAAATCGGAGTTGAATTCAAGCATGCCAAAAATTGCTTATTTTAAAATTTGAGCAAATGGAATGGGTTATAGCCCGTGAAATCCATTTAACATTGACCATGTGCCTTTCTACGCAATTTTCAATGCCATCTTTTTTTAGGATATTTGGAACGTCGAACACCTCAAGGTATAGTTAGTTCGTTGAATGGGACATATTTGGCTTTTTATTTGTCATTTTTCATGCGGTAAGTTTAACAGCCTTAGCTTTTTTTAGTAATTGCTCTCTAACCGTGAAGGCATGATGATGTAGTGATTATTGCTCTTAACTTCCAACGTGAGGCTCTCCAACACGGCGATATATTTTATCGTCTTGAAGTGCCCGTCGATAATTTTCCCCGGGGAGTAGGAGTGATTTCAGGGGGTAACACCATTTAAGTATAATTAATCAATAGCTTTTAGTGTGGCGAGACTTGAAAAATTTCTCCTAGGGCCGCGGTTTATTAAATCTATCTCTTTTCCCCCAAATCCTCAGGTCTTCCTTCATCCCAACATACTCCGATTTTTATCCTCTCTTCTTACCCGGTGATATCCGGCGCCGCTTTTTGATTGGCTGAAGTCGAATTGAACTCTCGGAATTTGCATTCTGTTCATCTCCCCGTAGACTTCCTCCTTCCGGATGTGAAACTCATTCCAATCACCCGAGGAACTCAATCCAATCACATGATATCATTCGAATTCCATCTTCCGTAAACTGAGCCACTGCGTGCTCTCTTGAACTCACTCAAAAACACAACGGTGTTATGTTTCTTCCACATTAGTTTCCGTGGTGACTCTTTTGCATTACCATATTTAATGAGATACGATGTACTGTTATTTAGAAATTGCGGCTTCCCTTTGTGGAATGACGATATTAGAAATATGTTTTTTTCTTCCCCTTGGACACTTTACTACCGAGCAAAATTTCGACACAAATGCCACAATCAAGGTAGATTATGTCATAAGGTTTGAAAGCACAGTCCATATTAACGAACCAGAGTAGAACTAAGAAAGTGAAGTTTTCCTTTCCTATATTATGCAAGTCTTGGAAATCGGGGAAATTTTTCTAGCTGACACCACCTTCCTATTCAATGTGCGTATAGAAAGTGAAAATATTTCCACATTTAGCCAGAGTACCTGAAATATTTTTGTTGTGGAAATCGAACTAATTTGTTACGTATGGTATTACTGATTGCTTAAGGGGTGAATATTAAACAAATACTATGTTAAAATGGAAAAGGTTAATTTCTCATCCATGATCAATTTTCAGCAACCCAAACTTCGGTTTATAAATGCTATCCACTCAATTTTCCTTTCTGGTAGTCTTTGAATAAAGTCATTATGTTTTGAATCGCCTATCTTCTGCACCTTTTATCTCATTCTAGGCCTTCTCTTGCTATTCATCCAATACACTTGTCGATTTTTAAATTGATTGACTTGACGATTATTTAAATCAGACCATCGTGTCTCACGGCACGTGTCCAACCTCACGAGACCCATTCATAAGACCAAGGAGTGTCGGAAAAGAGGCCACCCGCTCGGCCTAAGTACGTGACGTCATCAAGTTATTCACAAATGTGCTAAGGTAGCCTACTTCTCCCTTACGATTTAAAAAGAGGTAGGAGCAATTATTTGATGTATGTTAAGACCGACGGTAATAAAAACGGAAAATGAGCCCAATAATTCAAGTGGTCGGAAGCGTTTAGGTGGAGGAGTCAGTTTTTCGTTGAGTTGTGGATCGCTTGACTTTCCTTCTGCATGTTCCCCTGTACCATCTGTTAACATACCCTCTCTCTCTCTAGGGGTCTATCCCCCTTCGAAATGGCTCTGCTATCGAGTGGGCTGCTTCGGATTGGGGTTTAGCATATGCTGCAGACGGCACCCCATTCCCCACCCTCACTGTTTGTTTGCCCTGGGTGACGAGATTACAGATTTGTATTCAGCGTTGTCATGACGACTCTCTCCTCTATCTCCGCTCAAACTAATCAAATAATGTGTAGGTACGTGTATTCACTGCCAAAGTGAAGGTTAAAGTAAATGAAGGACTAGCTTGCTTTCAAATGAACTCTTTCTCTTAACTCACCGTAGCTTAATGACAATGCAGTGTATATGAAGGAAAACTGGTGAGAATAAACAAATTACCGGTAAAGGTATCTGTCGCATTTTAATGCCATAATATTCGTAAAATATATAGATATCAAGCTATCAGCAAGATTTGCATGTTGCCACTTAAATCATTATTTACGAATGTACATATTTCATTCCGGAACCATGAATATGCTCGTAACATGTTGTGATGCTTCTAAATTGAGTGGTTTTCTCGCTCTTGAGTGTTTCCCAAAACAAAACACGATCGGTCGATAAATAAAACGGCGAAACACATAATTTTTTATGCACTTTAAGTGTATATTTTTTATTTTTCAAAATATTTGGGGGAACTTTTCACCATCTTAACCTGCCAGACCCTTTAAAAAAATTTACAAAAACGTAGCTGTTGAGCTTGGATCTGCGGGAATATATCGATAAAGGTGTCCAAGCATCGAGAAATTTGCTTGTAGTTTTGGAGGTTGTAAGGCCATACAGTTCACGCGTTAAGAATAAGAAATATCCTTTCGAAACATTTAGAAGTTTTGGAAAAACTACTTTTTGCGGAAGAAGGGCTGTATGGAATCCAAGGTTCCTATGAAGTTTCTGCATTAGCAGGAGTAGTCTTAATTATAAACAGTGCACAGCTAATGGGTGAATCTTCAAATTAGTTTCCATCTGGAGAAGTCTTTGTAAATCGTTGACTTTAATCGTAGCATTAAACTGATGACGAAGCTTATCATGGGCAATATTTCTCATTTCCCAATCAGAAATCCGTCTCAAGTGCTTGCCTCGTTGTTTTCATGCAAATTTATTCGTGCAAAACTTATAAAAAAATATGCATAGAGCGAGGAATTTTAGAAATTTAGTTGAGCGGCGCGAAGCATATTTACACATATACTTTTATTGTTGGCCAGATGCTGTAATTTGTACTTCATTATACAAATTTGAGATGGAAACACTAAATATAGGAAAAAAAAAATTTCTTTTTCATAAAATTCCAGTCTGTGCCTATTTTTTTCATTATGTTCAAAAATAATATTGGAACGATTTCTCGCGGGCAGAAACGTATGCTTAGCAGTGGTTTATTTGCAAATAATTAATGTAATTGACAGATCGAGAATAGAATGAATCTGAGAATAATATAAACATTATATCAGTCCTCTCTTCATGAATTCGAGAAGCTATTTTTTTTAAGATATGAAAAACCTGAAAAACATTGATTGCGGCGAAAGCTGATTCCACATTTCAGGCAAAGAATATGATTACAGCTTATTATTTTCTAATCTATTATTTACGAGAGATAAATGGTCATACAAATTGATATTGCATTAACACGCTTAAAGGAAGAGATGAATATATTTCTAATTCAACTCCGCCATTTATTTTGTTTTGTTTTTCAACCTCTGCTGTAAAGTAAAGAACCGAAGGACTGAACTGAAAATAATGGAATGCCTGTCAATATTCACCACGCATTTGAACAGTTGAAGCACGGCTGATGGCCGTCTGGCCCCTCCAAACATAACCGACTCCTATATTTTTAAATGGGAAAATTCACAAAATTCAACTGAGATTATTGTGCAAATTTAATATAAACTCTAGTGAATTTTGAGGCGATAAAACTTTCGTAAGGGATCCCAATAATTTATATTCAAAATTAAAAAAACATCCGAATTATATGAGCTGAGAAATCGAGATAGATGGAGCGCACATCTTGAGGTCCTTCTCAAGATGGTGAGATGCGCAACTTCTTAGCTTTCCCTTTGGGTAGATGTATAAGCGTTCCATTGTTTAGAATTCATTGTATAATGCCATGTCTGCTTGTTAAACAGGCTTTGTTTTCGTAGCGATATCAATTTTTCGATGCAGAAACGCGCTTTGAATAATCGGATTTGGGCGAACTAAACCTCACGAGTATGATGGGAGTTTTCTCTTCCTTCCACGCCTCTGACCTCTCCCCTTTCAGTGGAACGAAGAAAGAAATTTGCTCTCCGAAGTAATAATAGGGCGCTGCTTAACGCCTTCCTCAAAATGAGGTTACCTTACAAGCTCAAAGTTTTCCCAGCAATTTTCACCGTTTTGCATTTTCTGAAAAGGATTTTAAAATCACCTCAATTTTCATTGCCACACTAAATGGCTGTCCCGGGAAAGGCTTCAGACTTCAAAGACTATAGTGTGTGGTGCCTTTTTAAACCACTCTTAAGTGAATTAAAAAGTTTCACAGTCTAGAATAGATTTTTTGTTACCTTACTCGTCTTGAATAAGCGCCCTCTCACCACACCACAATAGGAATCTTTTAAACGTTTTTAACGACAGAAATCTTTAATAGGGCGTGAAAAAAATTTAATAGGCTGCTATATTTGTCTGGAATATTTTTTCTATTAGTTTCATTGAAATGATACTAGGCTTGTTGCGTTTGAATAATAAGTGGGTAGATGTGATCACTATGGCTAGGTATGGTAAATGTTACTGAGTATGAATGTGAAACGATGTTTTTTTTGCGTGTGAATTCCTTCTGAATGCCAAATACTGGGGATCTTAACCGAGATCAAATTCGCCTAAGGGTGATTCACATAATATATACTGTCTTCGTCAGTGGAGCGTTTTAGCCTATTTGGGTGAAGGGAGAACTTGAATGCAGACGAATTGTAACCGGGTTCGAAATCCCAGTTGAAGCTTTCGGATGCCTCCGAATAAAACAATTTCGAAGGAAGGAGCTAGGTGGTCCAGGGAACTATATTAACTCGCCACCATACCATGAATATAAGTTATTTAAACGCCTTTGGTCAAGTGTGGGTGGAGCTCTACCCTCATTTATCCAAACTTAACTTAGGATAGAAACACTGAGTAAAATTGTTGGCATTGAGACTATGGCAGGACCAGATGTGTACGTTCTAAATCTGTTATTTATGCTTTCATATCAGCTCACATTAGTAAAACAGTTTTCTATTCATGCTTTTTTATAATTGTCCAAAAATATATCTGTGCTATAATTTTACCGCTTTTGTACTTCTATTGTCGTCAAAAAGAAGAGCTTCACTATTATTTCTCATGCAACATCTTTCGAGGCCTTTTTGGAAATGCGGTAATAATGAGGGTTTTGTAGAGTGGTAGATTCTACTTAAACTTCCCCTCTCCAACGTCTCCCACCCCATCTCCCTTTCCTTATAGCCCCAAACTCTCGACTCAAGTGAAGAGTAATTAATTCTCGCGCCACTCCAAACACACATACATTGTTGCCACTTCTCACTCCACAGACGCATTTCCCGCGCTCCAATACTCACACCGCCCCATTCAACCTACGCCTCGCCGATGTATTTGTGCGTTGAATAGGGCTTGTCGGCGCTGGTGAGCATTATTTAAGCGCGCATTCTCGGCATCCTTCTTCAAAACTTCCATTGTGCCCTGATTTTCCCATTTTACTTTTTATTTTCTTTCTATCTAATAGGCTTAAAAATTAACCATTCTCATTTTCTCTCGCACTAATGCTTTCCATTTTTGACTTCTTTACATCACCATATTTTTCGCTCCTTCTTCTGTAATTTTGATGAAAATGTTAATGCGAGCTCCCATCGTTATACTGTGCTGCTCAATGTTTCTTCATAATAAAACAAAGTATCTTCCCTGGGTTAAGTGCTATTGTGGCTATGCCTGCAAGAGTGAATTTCATAAAAATGAGAAATTGCTTATTTTGTGTGTATATATTTAAATATTTTCTCTCCTTTGTGTGGAAATGAAAGAAAACCGAAAAATGTTTCCCACTTTTATATTTTTATGCTCTTTTCCTTGTTTTTTTTTGTGTTTGTCCTTCCTTGAAAAATCTTGCAACCCAAATATTGACAATTTCCTGATTATCTTGTGAGCTGGAATTTTTAGGATAGCTCAGAATCAAGTGCTAATGCAATTTTCTTACTATTTTTCCCCTGATCGGAAGAGGAACTCGAGGAATTATTCAGGAATATAGTTTAAAGATGAAGATGAGTTCCAAAAATGACCATCACAATTCAATTTTGGTGCTGCGAACTTAAATTGTGCAATGAAGTATCTTCATTTCAATTATTTGCAGAGGTGCAGTTTTTGACGGTGTTTTTTCCACTGGAAAGGGGATGAAGTTTAGGGACATTCTCGGAGCACAGGATAGGAATGGCAGAGAGCGGATACGGTAAGGATTAAAGTCACGTGATCCCCCACCATTCCACCCAAATTTTGCATTCAAGAGAGAATAAGGCTCTGATTGACCAGTTCCGTCGTTTCACATAAGTGGAAATGGTGTGTTAAGGTTAAAAATGGAAAAATGGAAAGTTAAGGGTAAAAAATATCTAATAATGGCGTACGGCGCTTGGGGGCCAGAGTGGTGTATTGGCCAGGCAGTCCTTAGTGTCTGGGCCTATCAGCTGTCCAACGTTATGATTTTCAGCTGTTGTTTCCTTCGGAGAGCTTCTCCCGTCCATTTCTTTGCGAAGGTCCTTCACCTCCGTCTTTTCTTCGGCGGCAGATCCTTCTCCCTGCCCGTTGAAGAGCATGGCCGCTTATAGCGGTCATGTGTGGACGGCTTCTCAGCTGCAATTCATTAGATGTCCGTTATGTTTGATGCTTCTGCTTTCTCGAAGTATTCCTTGGCGATTGTCTTGAAGTGATCTTCAATTGGTTCGATGCGTGTGAGGGCGTATAGGAACTCTCTTGCGTAGTTTGAGGACGTTTTTTAGAGAAGCGTTCTCCGTCACACGGAGAGGCGCGCTGGAAGTCCACGCTACGCGGCCACTCCCCGCTGGTGAGGCTTACGTCAGCACTGGCCGGATGGCCATGGTGTAAATCCGAAGTTTGTTCTGCATGGAAATGAAATCCGATCGGAGCAGCGCGCTGCTCCGATCTCAGTGCAGCGGCGCTAGCAGAAGTCTTTTGCTGCGTGCTCGTTGCGCCCCGTAGAGCGTGTGCTGCTTGAAGGTTAGGTGTCGATCCAGTTTCACACCTACTGTCTGTAAGAAAAGCTAGATACCCGAGTTTGAGGAGCTCTAGCGTCTAAACTAAGCAATCAATTTCAATGAAACAAAAATCATACGAAAGACAATTTATTTCTACGTTGTATCATGTACTTAAAAAAAATCTTCGGCTCAATAGTTTTTCCTGTACTTCATTTTTTCTCAAAAAAGTACCCGGTTTTTTGCGCGTAAAATCAAGTTTCCCAAATTTGAGCGCTTGGCATTCCCGTAGTTTTCGTTCCTTGAACTTGAAATTTTGATGTAAAGAATCCACATCTTCTATTGGCAGTTTGCAGAAAACAAATTATTTATACGACTAAAATTAACGGAGTTAAACAACGCAAACCTCTGCTAACTTCGAAACCAGTGAGTCTATTGTAAATTTATTGGTACTGTTGTCTTCCGTAATGCGTATACGTGGACCACACTCGTTAAATATTAGCAGTATTTTCAATATCTTTTGATATTTATTTTTGTTTTGAGCTCTGGTTGTCGCCTTTGTCGCCTGTCTGGTGTTCCCACGACGGAGCTGCCGGCATGCGCATAGAAACATCTAGATAAATAATAAGTGAGAATCGCGTTATTATTGTTATTTAATACATGTTTTATATGCTCTTGCATTAATAACACTCTACGGAAGGCAACAATACCAATCAATTTTCAATTGACCCACTGGTTTCGAAGTTAGCAGAGGTTTGCGTTGTCTACAACAACTCCGTTAATTTTAGTGGTATAAATAACTTGTTTTCAGCAAACTGCCAATAATAGATGTGGATTTACATCAAAATTTCAAGTTGAAGGAACGAAAACTACGGGAATGCCAAGAGCTCAAATTTGGGAAACTTGATTTTACGCGCTAAAAACGGGTACTTTATTGAAAAAAATGAAGTACAGGAAAAGCTATTGAGCCGAGGATTTTTTAAAGTACATATTACAACGTAGAAATAAATTGTCTTTCGTATTTTTTTGTTGCATTGAAATTGATTGCTTCGTTTAGACGCTAGAGCTCCTCAAACTCGGGTATCTTGCTTTTTTTTACAGACAGTAGGTATATCGCGGAAGTTTCTCAGGACGTTTCCTCTATGTCGACTGGCGCTTGGGCCATGCTGTCCGAGCTTTTTTTTCTTCTTCTCACGTCGCGACGTGCTACAACCTCAACCTCTAAGATCCGCGTGGATTACTTCTACAACTTTTTTCCGCATGCGATTCCTTTGTAAACTCTTGAATCTTCAATAAATCAATTTTTGCCTCTCCAATGAGCCTGTTTTCTTCTCGCAAGAGTCTGTCTTTAGTGGCCGTTTAGGAAGTTAACTTTATGATTATATACTCCTTTCTGCTGCCCCTTTGGGATTTGTCATACCCCTCAGATAAGCCTTAATTCTCCGATGCATTTGGAGCAGTTTAACGGAGGCAGCGTTGTTACTGCCTTGACATAGAAAAGAAATCTACTAAGTATTTTCTCCCTTCTCCACGACGAGTTAAATAATCCGAAGTGACTCTGAATTTAAATTTTAAGTTTGTTACACTGTTTTCATGTGCTCAAATTCTCATCTATTCCTTCCCCTTACTTCCGTAACTCACTTTATCTTCCCTGCTTATCGTATTTAGAAGATATTAGATTTATATAGGGCCATACCTATCAATTCGGCTTGAACATCATCATAATCACTGGTTAGCAATCCTTAGATTGGTTAAATGCAGCCTATAACTCCGTTCTCCTATCCAAATTTCTTTCAAAATTTTATTACGCGTTACCCATGTACTCTCTTCTGTAGTCTACGCTAACGGGCGATCCTAGTTTATCTTTGGAATGTTTAACTCGAGATAATTTCATCACACTTGTTATGAGTGCAGTAGCTGTGACTTCTTAGGATAACGATGAGGTGATTTCCCCTTGCCTTTCTTTATCGTGGTACTGAAACAGTTAACGTTAATTCTTTAATAATTTAAATCATATTATCTGGCCACCAATAGTGAAATATGTGTGCTGTACCGACCAAAGTGGTTTGCACCTTTGCGCTTATGAAGAGGAGGTGCTACCCTCTCCCAGGGTGATGAGAGGTATAACTTTTGGTAGCCTCGTATTGCCAAGTCACGGTATGGCCTACCTCAAGTTACCGAATCATTTAAATTGCTTACTTCACTAAAGGGTAGACTAATACAACTTCGTATTGCCGCCGATATTTGTCTACGATTCGTTGTTCGGAACTGGAGCACCGAGAAAAACCAACGCCTATACGAATACCTCCCATCAGTCGGGAGATCGCGGTTCAAAATTTCACTTAGTCAAATTGTTTAATACGAAAATGTCTTACTTTTAGCTATGATAACATATGTACCTACTAATGGTAGTATTCGCAGTCATTTGTAATCTTCAATGTCTAGGAAAATATTTCAGATCGTGGTTAATGATGATCACAAATATCGTAATAGTTAAATTAGTTTTATTTATAGTAAAACAATTATTTTTATGGCACCAACCGTTGGAATTTGGAGAGAAATACATAAATAAAAAAACATTCCTTTCGAAGGAGGGCAGCGAAAGTTTCTCGCTCGTGTACTTGAGTACATACATTTGGTGTACTCCGTATTTGGGGTATGCACGTCGTTTTCGGGAATGCGAAAGCTAATTTGAAATAATTCACTATTGCGGAGTTCTGCATGTTGGTCGCCATAGGCAAAACCGAAACTCATAGGAAAGCCCTCAAACGAGATCTGAGCTGGAGATACCTTTGAGCGGAAAGGCCTCGTTAGACCCAGTTGCTCCCCGCGTTTTGAATTTACGCAGATTTCTCCCCCACCTTTCCTCTTTCACCTGGAATACGCCGAGCAGAGTTACCATTTTAGCTGGATGGCTTGAACTAATCCCGGTGTGATCTCTCGGCCTATGAGGTTCAGCAAGAAATCATTGCGTGTCAAGATTCTTACATTCCACGTCAATGTTGCTTAAATATTTATTTTTCTCTAGAACAGCGGAGGAGGTAATGTCTCAGGAATGCCTTTAACCGAAAAAATTGACAGAGATGTCTTCAAGGTTTGTTTTAAAAAGCGGATTTTAAGATTTTCATTTAATAGTGCCAGCCTAAGTTATTGGAAAAGTTTGAAAGGTATAATAATAGCAACATGAACTTAACTAGATGACTGGTTTTCATTTTCCAGTCCGAATCGATAATATGGCATGGTATTTGGAGAAAGATAGACATTCAGGGCAATGTATCCGGATTAGATTACTTTAATTTACATACGTGTTGGAGGGGAAATATATCATAGTAAATACTAGTCTTTGATACTGCCTATAATATTCATTTACATAGAGTTTTCTGATAAAATAATTTTATGAATTACTTATGAGTGGCCTCCGAGATTGGGATTGCAAACGGCTTGGAGAAGATGATACATAAAGATTTGAATCGCTGTTATTTATATTCATGGACGAAAGTACTTCCAAAGCAGTTCAAGTTTTTTTATATTTATTTGGCAGTGGCTACTAACTAAATGAAAAAGGCATCCAGCGATAAAGTTATAGTTGCCGTGGGAATTCACCCACAAGTACTTTCTCTTTTTCTGCGCTTATCGCTTCCACCGGCTTTATATTTTTCGTCTCGAAATCTGTTCCTTCACCGGGAGGCATTTAACTCACCAAAAATGCTGGAAGAGAATATCATACCTTAGCCTTTTCACTGTTATGCACCTTTTTGTGGAAGTGGACGCTTTCGAAATCCATAATTTTATAGTTGAGTGAATTGCTTTCCTCTTTTTTGAAAGTATATTCTAAGTTATTTTTCTGTGAATTTAAATAATTTAATTAGGTAAATGCGAAGTTGCCTTTCAGAGCGGATCCACTATCAGAATTCGGCCTCAACGCATCTACGCGAGTTCAATACTCTTTTGGTTGACTGATAGGTGATAGGCTTCCTATTCAGTTCTCTGTAGAAATTCATTCAATATACTATGAATATCAGGAATATATCCGGATGTCATACTAGTTTGCCATTGCCATGAGCGTTACTTTGGAACTATTTTTTGATACGGTCGTTCCTAGTTTTTGATGGATACAAAGTTTTTCTCGGTATCCATAAAATGAGACCATAGGGCGAATTAGGATAGGATTCATTTCGCTATTTGAATATTAAAGTGCCTCATAATGGCGCAGAAATTGGGAGAAATAGCTCCCGTTGGAGCTTCTTTCATATCTTTTACGGAAGTTATTTGTGGTGTTTGCAGCTAGAAAAAGGCTATCAGAATGAATCCAAAACGTACAAGCTTCAAGTTCCGATTTAATGTCAGAATGAAGCTGGATAATGCAATCAGCATTTATTCCCTGGATATTCTCCAGAATTTCGCCGACTAGTTACTGTGAGGGAGGGTTTTGCCGCAAATAGTGTGCTGTTTCTTTGAAATAAAAAAAATTATATTTATAATCTTACTCTGCTCTTATTTTTGCCTATCAGAAAGATAATAGTTTTTATCCTACGGTACTGTCTTAATTAATAAGGGTTGCTGACTTTAGCGCTTTAATTAAAGTTCTCATACCTAATTCTGTTGAAAATGAGCTTATCAAAACTCTAAAGCATCTATTGTTGTGAAACAAAACAGACTTGTAAGAGTAATCCTAAGGAAGATAGTTTATAGAGAGTTACTTCCCTTAATTTTGTTGTTTAGGTTAAGGTTCGTTAATGTTTCTGGTTATTTATAAAGTTTTTCGTCACTTTTTCATTATAGTGGGTATAATGGGATATAGTGGGTACTTATTGTGCGAATATCCTTCCTCCACCGCAAATTTCATAATCTAAAGCTAGCCTTACGTTCTAGGGACGATAGTACCCTCGAGTCTCATAATGTGGCTGATTTAATGTCCCATTCTTTACCTTAGGTTTTGAAATACATTCTTTTATCTCCTACATATATCAGTACTTCCGCATAAATCACGCAATCCATATATTTTACCTTCATCATTCTTCTATAATTCCACATTTCGAGAGCATCAAACCTTGATTACCCCTCTGCATCGTCTGTCATCGTCCATGTCTCACTTCCATTTAGAATCATGCTCCAGATTAATGTCCAAATAGAGTGATTCTTTACTTAAACGCTTACATTCCCAGAATGTACCTTAAGTAATAGAAGATATAAAACATTGAAAAGGTCCCCTTCGAGCTGATTGGTTTTTAGTGTAATATTTCCAGTAGATCCATCTCTTTCTTATTGTATAAGAATTTATGTTGGTATTACTTTTCATGCAAGTTATTGACTCACGTAGGTAATTGAACGTATATTCACAGGTAAATGGTGCATTTATGCAAAACGCACTGATCAAACTTGTGTTATTATCCACTTATCTATAAAATTTCAATTACAACGCGCACTCATACATTATGCGCAGGACATATTGGATGCCGAAATTGATTATCCACGAAAACACTCACAATACAGGTTTCAACAACGTCATCTTTTCAATAGTTACATATTTCGTTTCTCAATGTTTTTTTAAGTAAAGTCACTACGCAGTAATTCTTGCTCATGACACGAACATGTGCACATTTCATATCACGCATATCTTTAGAGTGGTTGAGAAGCCAAGTTGTAGAAGTAATTTTTTTCGCAACAGAGGTAGGTAAAGTTAATTGTTAGAAAAATACACTAAAACTTGGTTGCCAAGGGATATGATGAGCCTCTGTTCTGCGCTGGCATTGAGTGGAAAATCAAATGCACTAATAAACATCTAATTGATTCCGTTTGTTTTCTATACCTAATTTCTGAACCTAACTCTGTTCAGAAAACAAAATCACTTGTACCCCTTGGCTTCTCACCCACTTATATATCTTCGAAAGTTTTGCTAAATAAAACATGTGCCTATGGCGCTTGCTTGCTGGTGCTTGAGACTTTCGGCTAGTTTGAAAAATGTGTACAAATGAAATGCAACTATGGAAATTTTCAGCAGAAAATTGAGGAAGGATTTCTTACGCAGGAATGACCCAGGTTTTGGAGTCATCCGCTAGATAGCAGCACCTGCGCTTCGCCTTTTCGTGTCGCTGCCGTCTCTAAGGGGTCTTTTTCTCTCGCGATTTCCCTCTTTCGCGTGGATCTCTCTTTTTTGTCGTTTCCAATTATTTCGCAGTGACACCTCGTGTCCATGTGGTTTTGGTGGGGGGGGGGCTGGTTGGGGGAGGGGAGAGGGGAAAGGTAGCTTTGTGAATGACCCCCCCCTTCTATTTTTATCGGTTAGTAATTGAGGCCAACTCATCCCCCAATGCTATTGCCATTCCGCCCTCCCTATCCACTTCTTAATTATGTAAACACCAGTTTGAAGCACCGTAGTGACTTAACACATTGAGATAACGCTGAAAATGTGAAAACAGAGCTACAAGTTTCTTCAACCGCTGGTTTTCGAGAAAAAATACTTCATGTAGTTAACAATAAATAGGGGATAAAGCTAACGCCCGATCATTTAGCATCTATGGAGTATGCCTTGACAGCATATCCCTGAACATAGGATGTAAAATATTTACCTTCGTATTGTAACAAGAAATTTAGTTGTTATTCCACTTCGTATGCCCCTCATCGTGGATAAACATGAAACACGAAATTCTATTTATTCTTTTACCTGGAAAGAAACCACGATTTCGATATCTTCTCTTATCTTATATTTAAATTTACTTTACTTCTCTTATCTTATATTTAAAATACTTTGCCCCAGCTTGCTATTCGGAGAAGAAAATAAATGAAACATTGCAGGTTTAGAGATTTTTGCAATTCACTTCACAAAATGAAATACTCAATTTACAGACAATTTCATTGATAAAAAAAAATTCCTTACACCTTTAGGTCGTGACCAATTGTACCTTCTAAGTTAGACCTAAATTTTATATCTGAATAATTATTCCTTATTTTAAGTATATTGTCTAATTATTTGCCACACTTCATAACTTAAACTTTTCAAAAAATCCAATTACTTGATACAGAGGGATACCAGTCACAAACTTAATTCTTGGCCAATTAAAACCTCTTGCCTTATGGCTTCTTGTATCTCATATGAAAATAAAAGTTTATGGTAACAACACAATTATGCGACGACACAGGTTGGTTTGTCCCTCTGTGGTTTGGAAAATCCTCTCATCCTGCGTGGTGTTCGTCCTCAGCTTTTTGGGTCCCGTCCTGTTGTAAAATCTCCCGTCCCCCTCCTTAATTCCAGCTCCTTCTACAGTTCTCCTTTTCTACGGGGGCTATGTCTCGCACGATGCCACACACTGGAATTTCCCTCTACCAAAAAACTACCAACTACTTGCGTGTTTTCTCTTTGAGCGTCCGTACACTCCGACGGTATGATCTACAATGCCCTTTGTTGCCGACGCCTCTACTCCTGAGGTCTATTGTTTATTTTCAAAATTCCCCAAATGGTGACTACCTTATAATTATTTTAAACCATGAGGTGGTAAAATAAAATGGCGAGGCCAGTGTTTTATTACAGTATATAATCTTTGATAATTTGTTTTTGCTTCCGAGATAGAGGTATATATTTAATAGGACGTACTCTAAGTTACCGTGAGAATCTCAATATGATAGTTTTGTGAGTTTTAAACAAGTAATGCGGCGGGATTATGTACAAAATTAAACCGGTATGGGGTCGTGATGCGGCCTCTTAAGGGAAACCACGGTGAACTCAGGTGGCCGCAAATAATTCCGAGATTCAGAGACGGACTGAGTTTTTTGGGTAGGAATCATGATTTTAACATTTTTGGACATTTGATCATTTTCTAGAGAAAATAATTCCAATAAACTCCTTTGTGCTGGGCTGTAACTAAAAGTCTTCATTTCACAAATCAACCCTCTTTGAACAGTTGGCGTGAGTCTTGGGTATATTCGTTCAAATCCAGGTTAAGGCAAAATATATTTTCCTCTCTGGAATATTTAGTCACCTTGGGCGTACAACTATATAGGCTTACCCGAATGATTTCGTGTTTTTCCTTAAAATAACCGAGTTTAAGGGTCGAATTTAAGGTCTGTCGAATCACGAGTGAGCGGTGAGCTTTTAGTGTTGCGGTTTTGGAGACGCATTTCAAAGTTTTCCCTCGATTGTTGCGCTGGTTAAGATCTGTTGGTGATCAACTTGGAACCCTTAATGACGAAATAGACACCCACTGTCAACCGAGTACAGTCACAATGAGTGCAGTTATATATTTTGTATACAATGTGATTATTTTACATTGGACTTCACTTTTTAAACAAAAATGTAACTCTTCTAAGTCGAATATTTTAACATTATGTCGATCCATAATACGAGTTGGTGTATTTTAGCGATACCACTTATATCAGGGGCGCAGCTAGGAATTAAGGCTAGGGGGGGGAGGTTTAGGCGCAACTAATACTTACGGGTGTGGGGGTATTGCATACCCACCAGGGTAAGCAGGAGTTGCGGGGACCCTCCTCCAGAAAAAATATTGAATAATAATGGTTCAAAATGGCGAGTTTTACGGCTTTCTGAGGGATATTTGACAAATTCTTACTCTATTCTATTAGTAATATCGATCCAATTAAGTAAAATGGATTAAACTTAAAAATTTCTCTGAGCTCTGGGGGGGGGGGTTTTATCCCCCAAAATCCCCCCCCCCTCGCTGCGCCACTGAGTTAGATGCCTACAAGAAGCAATCATTTCTCATCAAGTTTTTGAAAATTGATTTGGAATTATTCTACTTTGGAAAATATTTAACGGCCAAAGTTTTGCCTGCTTCTATCATTATACCCGATTGGCATCAAGGTTTCAACATTGTGAAATATAATACACAGTGTTTAGCATTACTATTTTTGTTTTGTTTTTTGTTTTTTTTTTTGCTTAACTATTTCGTCATTTGTTGCTTTGTCAAACTAATGTACTAAAAGAAATTTAAGTGATATCGCTAATACCTATAGGTATACAGAAAAAAGTGAAATCGGTAATGTTAAATTGATGTATTTTCGATATAAAACACTCCTGTTGCGTCTTCGGCTCGCGCGCGGTAGATTTATGAAGATATTACGGATTTTCTAGTTTAATTTGCTCCCTTATATGTTGCTGCAATTTAAATGATTACCAGAGGCAAGTCCGAAGGCGTTCCATCCAAACTTTCGAGGTCTATCGATTGAAGAATAAGCGAAGTTTTTATTTTTATTTTATGAATTTTAAGGAACTTTATCAAATTTTACCCTCGAATTTGGTGTTGGCCAAGTTCTTTCTCGTCTAGAAACGGTTATTGCCAAAGTGAATTTCTACAGTCATCCGTGCACAATATCTTCGGTCTATATTTGCGCGCAGTGAATTTACTCAGAGATTGGGGGAGCTTGGGATGAACGCTCAGACTTCCTTGAGCTAAGAACTGTTTCGCGTCGCTGACATTACTTTTGGATCAATCGGTGAACATGAGTGGACTAATTTACTAATTTAAGTATATCGGGACTAGCCACGGTGATATCTTTACGAATTCTCCCGCAATGAAAACAATTGTGCGAAAAATCCACAAAGAAAAAATCACTCTCCTTAAAATCCTGGATTTTTCGCACAGTGAGTGGATTACATCGGCTGATCTCGATTTTGTTTGAATTGAAACCAACATTTTCGCTCCCATTACTGCTATATACCCTTCGCTATTGTCTTTTCTATGGTGTACACTGTAAGTTATCAGGCCTCAAAATATCGAGACATCTTATCATAGAGTAAGTATATATATACTTACTCTATGATGTCCGACAGGAAATGTCCGACACTGAGGGGAGAGGGAAGGCAAGACAAACAAAAAACATACAACACAACCTGCACAACAAAAAACATTTTGTGTATACTGTTGTGCCAGAAATGCCCCGCTTTTTATATCGGCTTATCCACCACTCCCCTTTGCATCCGAATGAACGGGCATCGCTCTTCCTGCAATAGCGTTTCTTCTGCTTCTGCTTCCCTTCCAGTCGCCGTTCATGCTTCCTCCCACGAAGCTCTGTTTGACCAATGCTATAAAGTGGGAATATTGGCCTCCCTCCCCGCGTCTACCACCCCCCTAGAGCTGAAGGACTTGGAGCAGGCATGTGGGCTTTCCGTGCGTTTTCTGGTCCAGGAATCAACCGCGCCCATTAGAAAGAACACAACCAATCCCCGTCCACCGTTTTTCCTCCCTCCATCTTTGCCCTCTGCTTTGCACCCTTCCTCATGCCCTTTCCTCACTTTCCCTCCTCTTCTCACTTGAGAAAGATGGGCTGCGTCCCATCGAAAATTTGAAACAACCTTTCCCCGTAAGTTCCCTACTTTTGATTTTTATTTTTCGTTTATCTCCACCGCTAAATTTTCCTATGTGCCCACCCTAGGGCAAGAAGAAGTTCACTTATATTATTTATAATGCTCGTGTGAGTTTATTTCAAACGTGTGTATATATATATTCCTACTATGTCTTTTCACCTTTGGATAAGAGATTTATAGATAATGCTCGTCATGGTAATCAGCAGTTAAAAATGACTAACGGGTCAAGTTTGGTGGATTAGAAGAAAATTTTCAGATATTTCTTAATTTATAAAATTCTCCGAGCAATACTTAATGTATTTTATTTCTTTACCACTTTACAATCAATGTGCTTCGTTTAATAAATCTGTGTTTCACTTACAAATTGCGCTGATGTTCCAAAAATGAACTTGTGAGACTTATTGACTAAATGTGGTTCCTTACTCGATTACGGGCTTTTTTTTTTACTAAATGGTGCTTTTTTTTACTTTTGTCGATTGTGGTAATGGCTGAATGATGAAGACACCTTTGGTTTCCTTTTTTCGATTAATCACCTACATCTCGAGCTATTCCTACTTTTAATCGACGGCCTAATACTGTAGAAGACAGCTTAATGACGTCACGTACTCATATTTAGCGGGTCGCCGCTTCTAGCTTACCCTTTGTTCATGGGCCCCTCACGATTTATGCTTGTTTAGATCCCTTCCCTGATTGAGCTTTCCTCTGAGAAAAATAAGTGAGCCAGAACTCGAGTGACCAAAGCATAAAAAATAATAATAGGAACATCATGATTATTAGAATAATAAGTATCCTAAATGATTCTAGACTGCATAAAAACTGATAAAATTGTGGAGAATTAAAAAACAGGAGAGTTCCAATGACGGCACATCTCACGAGAAGTAGGCGCTGACATTCACATTTTCGTATTTTTACCATAATTGAAAATAGGTGACTACTGAAGGCTATGATTCCATTCTAACTTCTTTTCCCATTCAGTTTACCACATTATTTAAATTTATTACGATTTCATGTATGATTGAGAGAGCCAATATTCACAAAAAGGGGAATCGTACTTTAATTAAAAATGGTCAGTTTTAGTCTCCCTCTTGATTGCGTTTCATCCGTTTCCGAGCGATCGGCTTATATCAATAAAGAGGGAGCCACTCATTGTCAGTGTGAAAATCTAGGGAGGGGGCACATTAATCCATCGCTCTATTGACGGTCTCAGGTAGTAAATACTTTCCATCCAATTCTCTTCCCCCTTCCCTAATCAAGCTCTATCATCTTATACCGGAAAATTCCTTTTACAACCAAAGGCGCGCTGAATTAAACGGAATAGGAGAACATCCCTTTCTAAACATTTGTTTTTTCCTCTGTACCTCGCAATAAAATAACTAAAAAAATGGTTCGCATTGGAGCAGACGGGATGAAAAAAAAATTTTTTCATGTGTTTTCCGTGATAATATGAATAAAATAAGAGAACAGACAGATTCAGAATGTGTTTTTTTCCACGATCATTAAGAGATTATAACGGCAGCGATAGAACTCATAAATAGATTGCATGACTTGTATAGTAGCCTACTCACCTATGAAAAACTTAATGCATGCTTCTTAATTTTATTATTATTTCTAACAGAATATGGTAGTATAATTTGTTAGTAAACGTGACTTCTTTGGACCGTGTGGTGTGCATGTGGGAGTCCAATTGCATGCTGCATGCTGGTGATTGATCACCCCCCTGCCAAACACCCTAGAGGTGGCTCGCAGGGTATTATGTAGATGTAGATGTGAGTTGGGATTGAGATCGTTCTTAATGCTTTCTCTAACGCTTTTTGCCAAGTCTTACGGGGCTGGGAGGGTTGTGGAGGATAAAGTCATTTCCGGTTCACTTATAATAAGTACAATTGTTGCGTTGGGATGGGGGCGTTTTTTATTAAATCCGTATTATACACGGGATGTAATGTAGAATGAACGAGTGGGAGTCATTTTATTTTGCATCTATTTACCCCTAAATTTGGTCCATGAATTTGAATATTTCATTATTTTTTTTATGTAAGGGGAAAGAATTTCAGGCGTAAAGACCTCGTGCTGGAATGGATAAAATGGAGCATCAAGTTAAATTAACTCCTGGATATTAATTAAGGCATGCATCGTAATGGTAGAATTAAAAAATATAAAAATAATTAGCCATGCAATGAATCTCGTGGTATTATGCAGGGTAACTACTTGCGTTCCATATCAAGTTTTAATTAAAAAAGCATTTAAGAAACACTGCCAGATATTGGGGCAATTCCTGCACGACCAAGCTGCCGACTATGGGAGGTAACACCGTTCATTTATGAACACAATTATTGCCAGCTACCCTCTAGTCGGTGCATTGTATATATATATTTTTATGTAATGAAGGACACAATTAGCACACAAAATTTCGTTACCCCCATGATTTTTGCGTCATGGTAGAACTAGTGCGATTGGCTCTTTTATTCCATTATAGCATAATACGGAAGAAATCTGCGCTGAAATTTAAAATAACGGCAATTATAAACTGTTATCAGTGTGAATTAATCTTATGCGTGCTTCCTTACATTTCCTATGCACAAATTCTCTCGCGGTTTTCTATAATTTAAACTAGGAGTACAGCCTATATGTTTTAGATCGTGAACTTTCCTTCCACGCCTCTTAAGTGTTATTTCATTACATATAAGTGAGCGTGGGTTGTTTCTCCTGTAAAATTGTGAGTGCTTTTAAGGTCGTATCTTACCAAAGAAACGCTGAATAGCAGGTTTCATTGAGTCAGCGAAAGGTGTTTCTGTAATACTCGATTCTTCTTATTTTTATTGGGACTGCGTAAACTATTTTCTATTTCGCACGTAGTTTATTGTATGAGAAATCCGAAAATTTACATCAGTATATCCTCCAACGTGTTTTTTTTATATTCTTTATACTTGGAACACAGACGTTCAACAATTCTACACTGATAACTAAGTTTGAAACGAGTAAAATATTACGATAAAAGACAAAATACGATCAGTCGAGCGAGAGGAGTGCGTTCTCTACACCCATGATGATCTAAATTGACGTCGCCATCAATAGGGTGGTTTGCTTTTATTTTTTTATTGCCTGAATCGAAAGATTATTACTCTTGGAGTACGCATTTCACGCTTTTAGATTTTTAAATGACGATATCTATTTTTCGCGATAAAATTAAAAGTGAAAATTTCCAAGCGCGCGAATACGCGACGGCTAAGTAGGAATGATGGGTAAAGCCCGTGTGACGTATTTCTGGTTCCCGCTGCCGCCCTGTGAGGTGACCATGAGGCGAGGCTGGAGCGCTAGTACGACGCAGGCTGCTAGCAGGTAGCACTTGGATTTAATAAGGATTATTAATTCCTAATCAAACGAAGGAAACTTTCCGAACTTAGGCAATTTTAATGGGTGATTATTAAGAGATGTTTCCCTGAGCTCTTTGCCTCATGCATTCATTGGTAATCTCAGACGATGTAAAACTCCTATTTACTCGTATAGAAACTAGGTCCCTGTGACGTCACGTGGAGTGGCATTGCATGGGCGCCAATCTGGCCTTTTTCAAATGAGGATAAAATTGACCATTGCCATTCATCTAAACTGGGATTTCTAAAACCAAATAATTTGTATATTATGAAAACACTAATAGTGGGAAAAGAATAGCAATCAATGCATTTTGTTTTCTTTCATGAAGGAAACTACCCTCTTGTGTAATTGGTGTTCGTCCTGTTACCTATCATTTATAGATCTACATATCCATTAATCCTGCAAGCCTGCTCAAAAAGCGTGCAGCGGGGAGTTTGGGGCACCAGCTAGACGCAAAAAAGGAGAAATGGAAGCCAGCGTTGAAGACATTTGTTCTTGAAGAGAGAGTTCCACCTAGAATTTATAATAATTATCAATTTAAAAAATAAATCTCTCATGCTATCGTTACCGTTGGATCTAGAAATATGCTGTGGGTCTGAGATGACGTTTTCTGTGTCACTCGGATGTCCTATCTTAGTAGAATTCACCACGGTGGTATCTACGTCTCGCTGAATATCTAAATTATAATGTTTTATGGTTTCTTTCCCCCTAGAATTTTCGCATATGGGCGTTGATTTACTTCAATTTCCCACCCTATATCTGGTTCCAAAGTGGCATGGTGAGTGATCTTTTACGCCCTTCGTTTCTTCACGGAAGGCAGCTCAAAGTTTTATAAAAAAATATTTTTTTTGTTTTCTTAGTCCTTACTATTATCTCAGTATATTTCTTATTTATGTTCAATAGTACATTCTGCCCTGGAACAATAAATTTATAATCTTTTCTAAACTATTCAGTGGCCATTTCCACCAAGTCTACGGAGTGAAGGCCGCTATTCCCGACCCTTTCATAATTTCCCTTCATCGATCTATTCGTTGGCCTAGGAGGTAGCGCCTCTGGTATCGCTTAGGTGAACCTATCTCCCCTTTCCTATGATATTCGCTGCTTCCCACTTCTTCCATATTCTCTTAAACGCTAGACCATCCCGCGGAGCCGGTAGGTCAATCACTTCGGACCAAACACGCCATGGGCGTTGTCCTGTTTTCGGCGCAAAAGGGAATTGCCAATAAATGGCAAGAGCCTTAAGCCATGAACATGGAACGACTATTGTTGAAAATTATAAACTGCCGTTTAATGGCAATTCAATCGTGCATTAGGAATGGAATAAACGGCAAAATAGCCATCGGCGTGACTTTTAGGTACTTTTTATGTGATAAAATGTTTTAAACGTTTAATTTACTAGAGAATAGCAAAATTAAAAGGAGCTTTCCATCGCAAGCCATCTTTTCCTTTCACCCACCGAAATCTTATAATGAAATAAAATCTCGCCTCCGAGGTTGCGTCCCGATTATTTAGATTGGGTTGGTTTGGTGGCTTGAGTGTTGGGTAGGGCAGAGCGAAAATGTCGATTTTTTTCAAATCCACCTGTCCCAATGAAAAAAGTTGTGGGACTGAAATAAAATATGGCGTGAAAATTTTGAGACCTCTGTGTGAACCCCTGACTCTCGTTCAAATGCCATTTAGAGGGGAGATGGTCAAAAATAAAATAAAATTATATTTTTATTTCATGGTCATTACCTATGCACGACAAATCTTCCACAATCTTCGAGTTAATACTCATTCACAATTACTCAATTCAAGCGTAATATAGTAGGATAAATATTCTTTATTCTGTTATATTTATTTGCAATATGAAAAATCTGAAAAATTAATTACAGAGAAAATAGATCATTGGGATTATCGAGTTTTGTTTCTTAATTGTTTCGTAAAACCAAGCATTGAGGTAATTTGGATGATCACTTTGTAGAAAGACGATATTTTCTCAAGCCTACAAAGTTGCACTCAAATTTCCTCGTGCATATTATTTGTGCTAATAATTATTTTTTCGTATTCATACAATTTACTTTCAACTGCGAGTGTAAATTTAGGTGCAAAATGCGTTCCAATAAATCCCTGTGAATAAAAAGGCAGTCATGATCGTCCCGCTGTTGTCACTCCTCTGACATTGCATTTGATTTTTAATGTTTATTTCAAATTCGCTTTTGAATATCCATCTTGGAATACTAATATTTAGTCATAATATGAAGCGTACAAATATAATGCTTTGATGCAGAGTCGCCATTTCTTAACCCCTCGTACATTATATATAGCGTTTCTCCTTTATTACTTTGCACTTACCATCATTTATTCGTATTTATCCAAATGACGAAGTCCAACGCCTAATTATCTCCAAATGATTTTTTTTATTTAGAGTTTTAGTAACAGAGGAAAGACTATATATTTAACCACATCAGTTATGTTTTTATGAATTAAGTGTGATTAGAATTATTTTCTGTCCCAACCACAGCTTTTGGAAATCGCAACCCTAAATTCATCTTCCTCGTCCCTTCAATCGATTACAGACAAATTACTGTATTATCGCAAGCACAGAAATAAATTTATAAACTTTAGTTTTATGTATAACATTATAATTATATGTCGCCCTTTCACGCCAATTAACTTTTCTTTCGGGCGCGTGTATCGAGTTTAATGAGCAGCTGATGCATTATGCATGTTTTTTTTTTGGCCGCATGCCTGCCGAGGAGTCGAATTCGTCATTCGTTCATTCAGAATATATTCTGTTAGGAGTGCAAATTTTGTTGGAAAATGCGTTGATTATAATATTCGGAGAGTCAAAAGATCGCGTCTGGCGAAGGCAGCCATATTCGTTCCGCGAATGTTCCTTCCTATCATCTGGGAAAGCGTTAGAAATGCATTACCATTTGCTTTTCGATGCCGTATATCCATTTCGATATGCCATCATGTCTTCCTCATTTTTTACACTTCTACGGCTTGAGCATTCATTTGAGTCGTTAGCTCTTGCAATCAACGAGTCGTCTGTCTGTTTCAGTGCCACAATTGCGTTTGTGCAGTTAGATTGATGATACCCGCGCGTACTCAGCTGGAAGCATTGCGCATATGAAGGATATCCTTGCATATTACGGAGATTCCTTTTATTCCTGATGCGAACGCCACTTGGCTGAAAAAGCTGCCCTCAGCGAGTGCCGCTCATTCCCCTTAAACACATGCATATTGTATGTATCTCTTTACCGTTGCTTTTCATGCGATGAGCTTCAGTTCCGTTATGTCAGCGATAAATTTCTTTGCTTTCTACGTTCCATAGATAAACGGAATTAGCGCGAAATTGGAATATATTTATTTGTTTTGATTTCGGGAGAGCGGCTGGCTTTCGGAATGGCATTATATTGTATTGCTAAGAAATGTTTGCCTTGAAATATTTTCAGTGATTCCTGTCTTTGTATCAGCCTGTCTTCCTGTATGACTGGATGTGAATGGTAATAATTATTAGCGCAATTATTTATCCTATTATTTAATATCCTTACACGGAAAAAAAGATTTGATTAAAACTATCAAACTGGTGTGATAGAGAGTATTTTTGTTAAATATACTTAAACCTTGGTGTAAATTATGAAGCACTTAATTTATTTTACTAAACGCTCTTGATATGTTTCATCAAACCTTTTGATATTTCATAATTCGGTCAATTGTACGAAAGAGTTTGGTAAAAATAACTGAATTAATTCAATACGATTCTGAGTTGAGAAACTTTCATCGAAGTTATGATTAATTTTACGAAGGTGATTGCTTGTTTGGTAAAAATTATCAAACTCTACATTGCTATGCAAATTTGGTTTGATAGAATTTACTAAGTGTTTTGTAATCCATTGAACGGTCTGTCGCTCCTCTTTTGCTTATGCAAATACACATTTGCAGTTGAAAGGTTCTTAAACAAGCCTTACATAAAGATAGGTTAGTAGAAATGATTTTGTTTTCATTATTTGTGATGGCGACAACGTTTTAATTGTGTTTACGTTCATTTTTCTGTTTGTTCCTGCTTTCAATTACAGTGTTATCCGTAAGCTGGTGCATCAAAGACAATGATCGAATGGCGTATTATTATGGATATTAAAGCTGTAAGGGGAGGTTAATGTATTTCGACACATTACAACTTTAATTAGAGGTATTCCTGAAGTATAATCATTAGCGATCATGTTTATAACATGTGATAAAAGTCGTCATACTAGACCCAATCCATGCAAAGGATATCATCCAGCACGTTAAAGTCATCTCTATATCGATGTAAAAAGCCTGCAAATAAAGTTTTTTTGCGCATCTGCACTAGATATTGATAAGGAGTAACTACGTTATGCAATTGTGCGCATCAAGTACTCCTCTTAAGCTGACAAAGGGAAAGTGTAGTCACACCTTATTCACATTTCAAAACAAATGTTTATTATTTACAATAATAATATATTACGGCGTTTGAGCGAGAAATTAATATGGCAACCGATTTAGGCTAGTTGTTTGAGTCCGTTGCTACCACGCGGGGGACCCACGTTCAATGCTTCATGCGGGCGTATTATTCTTCCATGTTTTGTTTGTTTTTATTTTGCAGAAACTTACGTAAAACTTTTAACTTTATGATTTTCAATCAGAAAAGTGTTTTCTGGGTTGAAAATCTTTCACATGTGCACGCTGCGTTGGTTTTATTATCCTTTCGATTGTGATAGTTTTTATCGAACTGCTGTGGTCATTTCAGTAAGAATTACCAAACCAGTTTGATAGCATTTATCAAACTGGTTTGGTAATTATTACTGAATTTTTCAATGTGCCATATGAACCCAAAATTTTGATAAATTTAATCAGAATTCGATAGTTCTAACTAAACTTTTTTCCGTGTATGAACCTTTTAAAGATCCTTCATTAGTCAAGGGTGATAAAGTTATTAAAGTACCCGAGAACTTGCTTCGCAAAGTTCGCTCTTGGGTTTCCTAAGTTGTGCCCTAACATCAATATTAACTCATCCTGTCTTAACTGTATCTGCCTCTCTCTCGATACCATTGGTTCTTAATAGTATCATCGTTTGGAATTTTGTATGCACTGCTTAAAATTATGTTATATCTGTCTAACCCTTCTATAAGCCTCTCCAAAGCAACCGAATAATGTAAGGGTCTCGTGACTTATGGAAATTCCATGCACCTTGTTCTTTCTCGGGACGTCTGATTTAACTGCGCAGGTAGGATATTTGGTTACAAAAGGGGATTATTTTGGTTGGTTTTTCTCTGTGGCAATAATTATCCTCTTGGATATTTGTATCTATTTTCTCAGTGACTAATTTCGGGTCTACGTTTATGACACAATGGGTGCTATTGTTTCGTCAAGTTGGTCGGTTCTTATCACACCGAGTGGCTTCCTTGGAGACAACTTTGCTGAGGGAATGTTAGAGTCAAAATTCACTAACTCTTGGTTAACCTTGTGGTATTCCATTATAAGTTTTTCCTGGGTATGCACAATTACTAAAATTAAAAAATATAATATACATTATCATTAAAATAAGTGGTATAAGTAATTGTGTATATCCAGGAAAAACTTATAATGTTAGAGTCCTCGAGACCTTTCCTCATTAATGTAAGCTGAGAGCCGTTTCTGGTCATAGAGTACTCCTTTATGATAGTTGACCTTGCTTTATGAATCGCTGAATATGTAACACTTGAATTAAAAATACGAATGAAAACACATCGCTAACGGCAATCTTTCAGGGAAGCCAAGTCAGCAAATGGATAACATAAGCTGAGATGTTAAAGTAACAGTCCATCACGTTGAAGTTCTTGTGAATAACATTTATTTGTGCCCCACTTACCACACATAATAAATAAATAAAATAATTACCAAATATTTTTTTTCAAAAAATTCAAAATCCCCGTCATTTTCTGAACTCTCCTCTTGTAAATTATTTCCCTGTAGAATTTGGATCACTCCTCCATCAGCGACGCAAGTGGTGGCTTCAGCAAACAATGTGTAAATGCGCGGTAGGTGACAGAACGTTCGGGAGCCGACGGGTGACACCTCCACAGTTACAGGGTGGTGTCCGAAAGTAGTAGTACATGTTTAAAAAAATTGATTTATTGAACCTTTTGATACATCGACTCAATACTCTTCAAAATAGGCCCCTTTGGCATCCACACACTTCTGGTAGCGAGTTTTCCAGGTCGTGGATGACTTCCGGAAGTCGTCCTCCGGGATGCTGTTCACCGCTTTCGTCGTCACCGCTTGGACCGCTTCCATCGTGCCGAAACGATGCCCCTTCATCTGCCTCTTGATCCTGGGGAACAGGAAGAAGTCCGGTGGTGCCACATCAGGGCTGTAGGGGGGGTGAGGCAACGTGGAAACGCCGAATTTGGCCAGGAGATCCCTCACAATCCACGCGCCGTGGCACGGTGCTTTGTCGTGGTGGAGCTTCCAATTCCCCACCAGGTCTGGTCGCACGCGTGTGATCCGATTTCGCAGCCGTGTGAACACTTTCACGTAAAATCTGGCATTTACAGTGTGTCCAGGAGGTACAAACTCCTTATGGACAATTCCATGACGGTCGAAAAATGCAATCAACATCGATTTCGCGAGGTTGACGGACGCCCGGCGCGTTGGTCGTCCTCGACGAACTCCCTGCCATCCCGAAACAACTTGTGCCACTCAAATATCGAGGAACGGCTCATGGTATCCCCCTTGTAGACCTGCGTAAGAATTTTCTTGGTTTCGGTAGTCGATTTTCCAAGTTTGTAGCAAAACTTGATGGTGTACCGCTACTCTAAATTTTGCTGCATCGCAACGAACGACGAGGCGTCAAAACAGGAGGTCACTTAAACAGTAGTCGACACTCAACTAATGCACGCAAGCGACTGCCACACGTCGAAACCTGTTCCCAAGGCTCCTCTCCACAACATTCGGTCTTATGGACCCCCGCGATCTTTCCGCCCGCGCGGAAAAATAACAATCCTACTACTTCTGGATACGACCTTGTATATTCCGGGCCACACTCCATTTACACAAACTTCGCACCCTCCTGCAATCCAACAGGCGTGGACGCGTAGTAGAGCGCTGGGGGCGTCTTCGCCCAATATAGCGGATCCCACCCCACCCACTTCCACAACTATACCACCACGTATTGTGGGTCTCGGGTGTGTGCTCTGATGGAATAAACGTTTGCCCGAGTTCAAAGGAATGCGGCGCAGAGGAGAGAGAGGTTTTCGGAATAGTTTGGCCGGCAGCAGAAACATTCGACCGCGAACCTTTGACTGGGATACTTTTTCGGAGGGGGGGGGAGGGAAGAATGTGGAGGGGTTTCAGAAGAGGCGGTAGTTGAAAATTTGTATTTTTTTATACTGATTTTTATTCCCATTGCATGGGGTGGTGGCGTTGCTATGGAGCTGGAGGCGCTCGGAGAGGAGAGAGAGCCTAGCGTTTGATTGTGTCGATTTTTCAAGATTTGGAGGGATAGGATTCCAAATAAAAACCGGTTTAAAGAGATGAACTATGGGTAAACTTTCTATGAGGAAGTAATTGGTGTAGTTCCTGTACCCATGCATCAATGAAATGAATGAATCAGGACAAATCAATGGGAAATGAATAAGGCGCGAAATATATAATTGAAAACGTCCATAAAAAACGGCGGAAGTTGGTGAAATTTGAGCGAATACCAGTATTCGATATTGGTCTATTTAAATTTAACGAGAAAATAAATGTGTTTTATAGGAATGCGCATTACCGTAGTCATTTTTTTAGTTGTTACTGCGCTTTTTGCCCGTGCTTTGTTAATTAAAACCATGAATCATGGAAAAGAGATCTCGTGGATAAAATTACATGACATGATGCGATATGTAATGAGAATATATTTTTCTATTGTATAGAGTGTTATTAGTATGTGGAAGAGAATTTTTATGCAAAAAGTCATAAATGGATGTAACTTTTGAATTAGCGTTAATAAAAGCCAGAACGATTTTAAAATAAAATAAGTATCAAAATCGAGGATCAAACAATTTTGCTTCTACTTTATTATTTTTTGGCTTATTTATATAAATATCAAATTTTGAGGACACCACAACCAATGGGGTAGTTTCCTTCATCAAAGAAAACGAAAGGCATTGATTGCGATTCGTTACCCACCATTATTGTATTCATAATATACAAATTATTTGGTTTCAGAAATTCCAGTTTGAACGAATGTTATTGGTCAATTTTAATCGCATTTGAAAAAGGCCAGATTGGCGCCCACGCGATGCCACTCCACAAGACGTCACAGGGACCTAGTTTCTATTCGAGTAGATAGGAGTTTTACATCATCTGAGATTACCAGTGCATGCATGAGGCACAGAGCCCAGGCAAACATGTCTTAATAATCACCTATTATAACTGCCTATGGTCGGAAAGTTTCCTTCGTTTGATAAGGTAATAAAAATCCTTATTTAAGCCAAGCGCTAACTGCTAGCAGGGTACTCTACTACCTTCTAGCAGTCTGCATTGCAGATGCGCACAATATTCTCGCCCCACGGTCACCTCACACGACGGAACCGGGAACCAGAATGACGTCACACGGGGATTTCCCAGCATTCATACTTAGACGTCGCGTTTTCTTGCGCTTGAAAATTTTCACTTTTCATTTAGTCGCGAAAAATAGATATCGTCATTTAAAAATCTAAAAGCGTGAAATACGCACTTCAGGAGTAATAATCTTTCGATTTAGGCAATAAAAAAATGAAAGGTAACCACCCTATTGGGCAGCTAATATCTGTATGTCCGAGTGAAAAATACTTTTGGCCAGGGGTTATGACCAAATACTCCGCTGTGTGGTCTATGGATCGTTCTTTTTTTGTATGGGCGGCATCCATCGGCACCATCAAGGGAGTGAGAGTGACATTTACCACTAATGGATCGCTCTGCTTCTCAACGCTGTCGTACATCGCTGCTCTCGTATTCGATCGGTGTCTGATGACCGCGCCGGGCGAGTTTCTTTTGTCCCTCCTCGTCCCATCCGAAGCTTTGGAACCCCTAATTGTCACTTTTTATCGTAAAATGTCGGAACGAATGCGTGCTTCCGTGATTTTTTTTCCTCGCTTTGATGCGGCATCGGATTGGATCCCATGGCATGTGTAACGGGAAACGCAAATCTTCTGAAGGATATGTGAACGAACATTCGTAAATGGAAAGGGGATGGAAGGAAGGAGAGGGAAAAGAGGATGAAAGTATGACGTACGACTCGGCATGCGAGCGATCATTCATAAAAAAGGAGGGCAGGCAAGGAGAGGGAAAATGGAATGGCTGAACTTCCCTCTTCTCTGAGATTTTAAATTCTTTCAGTCGAGCTTAAATATCACCAGGTCGCTTATTCGATTTTAAGATGTAGTACATCAAATTAAACTTATTCATATCTGCATTTTCACGCATGGCATAGTGCATTATTTTATGCTCTTAAATTTTTATTATACACACACTAATGTAATTTCATCTTACTTTAATTAATACTGATCAAATAATTAGTATTTAAGGTAGCAGTACAGGGTCAGGTTTCAAAATCGTCTATCTGTTCGTGGGGTGGATAGATTTTGCTACTGTGGGATGGATTTTTATCTTATATTGCCCATCGATATTTTAGCAATGAAAATGTAAAACTCCGTTTTTTCCGTTCTGAGCACCCGAAAAAATTGTGGTCCTTGCGAAAAATTGACGTGATTAAAGAGAGCCCTGTTAAAAGAAGCAAATTTCGCTAGTTAATTAATGAAAGACAAGTCAAGCTGCTCCTCCCAGGTTTTTTGGTTGAAAATAGTTCGATTTTTTTTGGGATTACAGGTTCTCTGAATTTGCAACCAGCGTTGAGGGAAAATTGTTTTTCCCCATGTAAAATAAGTGACACCATAAGTATCGATTATAATTCGTACGAAAATCTCCAATCGGCAATCGACCTTAAGACGCTGCAGCGCGCTGGTTCGAGTATCATTGGATCTGTCTTCTTAGAATATATTTCAAACCACAAGCAATGCAATAATTAGAGGGATTAAATAATGCGTACATATCAACTAAAACTCTCTGTTTTAACTATGACGTAGTTTATAACCATTGACCCGTCTTATGAAGATGATTTTTTCATGAGTTTAGTCAGCCATAGCACTCGACTAATAGCCATCCGATACTGTTCCCTTTAATATTTTTTTTTATAATTTTCCTCTTGTATTACATTGGACTTCCTCGTTCTTTAGGGCGGTAGGCACAGTATTTAACAAGCAAACCTCCGGAGGAGGAACAAGTAAGTCTTCTTGAACCGAAATTTATATGATTGCTCTCAATATCTTCGGGAAAAACTCCTATTGGTGCTTCTGCATGGCTCTATCTATCCCAAGAGAGGACTCCAAAAACTCCATACTTCGCTTCCAGGGAATCACATAAAGTATTGCTCCCGAGGTATAGTATAGGGTGGTGTGAAAAAAATCAAGTTGCAAATTTCGAGTTGCTATAGCGCGGAAAAGTTTTTATGCGTTAGTACACGAAAAAAAAGTATTATTAAAATTGGACGCCATCTTACTATCCCGCAAAGCACCTAAAAATAACAAAAATGAAAATAATTGTTTTTTTTCCGTAAAATAAATAAAATAAAATTAATATTTTTAACGCTTTAGAGAAAAATTATTACTAATAGTGTTGGTTATTATTAATATTAAGTTGGGGAAAAAGAAATCCATTATTTTGCTGTAGTGATCGATATCTCGTAAAGTATGCATCAGACGATTTCAAATTTAAGCTCGTTGTCAAGTTGAGACATTTCATACTTAATAAATGCAGTGTTTATTTATTGTTTGGTCCATTCAATTGTTAGTTACAAGGTGCTAAAAATGGAGGTCAACAACGAGAAAATTCGGTGAATTTTACATTTTTTCTTTGATAAAGGCGAAAATTCAACCCAGGTGGCTGAAACTTTGTATGGTGGTTATGGTTCCGCAACTCCAACAGCTAATTACGAGCAGTTTTGGTTTTCTTGATTTCATTCAGGAATTTTTGATGCTAAAGATGCATCTCGCACGGGCAGGCCCGTCATCGAAAGTGTCGATAAAATCACAGAAATAATCGATGTTACCCGGCATGTTAGTAGTCCTAACATCGCCCAGAAGCTAAAGATCGACTGTTATACAGTTTTACACCATTTGCACAAATTTGAATTGAAAAAGAAGCTCGATGTTTTGGTGCCACAGCAATTAACACAAAAAAATGATGGATCAAATTTCCATCTGCGAGGCCTTAGGCAAACGGAATGAAAGCGACCCTTTTCTTAAACGGAGGGTGACTGGGGATGAGAAGTGGGTTTCATACGATCCAGGGCGATGGGGTGTATGTTGGCGTTGGGATCCAGGGGATTAGAAATTATTTCCACGAAGTTTCTTGGTTCTCTCTATTAATTGTCATAGATATTATTCCTTTAATAATTATCCAAAGTAACCAAGACTTCCCCGCGTACCTAATGCTATCATAGGGATATCATCAGAAAGTGATTTAGAGCACAATAATTCAAGCGAGTGATTTTCGTGTTGTAGATTTCTCGGTGTTTTCTTCGTATTTTGCGAATAACGTAAAATGAAGACGAGGAGCAATCTGCTACGATACTTACTTTTCCCGATAACCTAGCATTTATGATACTATTCACGGCAGAAAGTTGAATGTGTCGTAAGTTTTTAAAGACATATTATTAGTACAACCGGATAAAAATTTGAATATACCATGGCTGAATTACATTCTTGTTCCATTTGGTCACCACTTTTCACCATTGGAGTATTGCACGTATTCAAACCATCGCATATAAACACCTAACGTGGTATTCTGTTTCTCGCGGAATATTTTGTTTTCTACTTTGTTCCTTCTGCAAAAATATTTGTAATTAATTCCGCAGTGGGCTAATGAAGTATTTGACGTATATTAATGCAACTTGCAATGGAATTCCAAACTTGCTTTCCTTAACGAAGGTACCTAGTTTGAAGAAGATTTATGAATCGTTTTCTGTTGATTCTTGCTCTTAACCCTTGATATAATTATCTAAAATTTTATTTTCCTTAGGTTTTACTTCGTGTACTTTCTCCGTAAGTAATTGGTACGCTAAAATTTATTTGAGGTCTAAGAAAATATTCATAATAAAAGTTATTTTATCTCAGAGGCATTGCTAGAATGGTGATACCATTAGAATACGTTTTCTTTTATTTGATGGAGACCTAGCTACATGTTTCAAATATCTATCTCAATTTGTTTCTGCTTCCACTTACGATCTTATCCCAGTATTTCTCATCATACTGAGTACAGGAAATGTTTTTGGTACGAAACGAAGCAATTGTTGCTTTCGACCCTCAAAGATAATGCTAAAGCAAATATCACTTCTCAACCCTTTGAAATCATCGCGATCTGGGCTTGTTTTGTAATTTCACCAAAAATAAGTGCCACTAAAATAATGAAAAAACTAACGAGAAATGAAGCATGAATGAAGTCTGCGGTATTCATGAACATTAATGGTTAACATCTGGTAATAGTGATTATAGCTTACACAATCTTTTTTTTGTTGTTGTTGAGAAATTATATTTTTACTACGTTCTTCCACAAATAACACCGCTTATAATTTTTCATTTAGTAAACTGAAAAAAATCTAGTTGCTCAAATATTTATCTCGCGTCAGTGATAGGTTACACGGACTTAAAAACTTACATTCTTTGCCAAGAGTAGTTAGGTGGAATTTTCCGAAATCATTTCATGCTAAATATTGATTCTTCACCTCCAGTCAAGTTCTTTGAAAATTAATTATTTATTTACATACTTCCTCGATAAATGATGGGTTTGGTAGTTTTAGAGGAAAGCGCGTTTACTAATGTCAATTTGAGGAACAGCGGCAGAGCTAATCCAGCCATGTGATTCCATGGCAGGTAAACTCTGTTTGTTTCAATGGTTGCCTTGGTACTGCCTGTTTCTTAGATATCTGGCTCAGTTGGTTACAAATTCCACTTAAAATCCAACGTCGGAATTTCTCATCGCACGGTGCACTCAAAATGTTTTCGGTGCCAGACGAATCAGTTGTTTCTTTCATCCCTCAAAGATTATGCCAACGCAAATAGCGGATTTTCCTACTCTCCGACATAATTGTAAGCTTTGCTTGTTACGTAATTTCACCGAATCAGCCTCTCTCCGCTCCCAGAACTTAAGGAACTCCGTGACCCCATTATTTGTTGCAGAAAATTGAAATCGCGGTTGCGGTAGCAATATGTGCTCCGCTGGAGAATTCAATTCAAGAGTCTGGCTTCTCGGTTGAGGTACGAACGTCGAGGCGTATGCACCACTGCCATCTAGTAGTCGAGCAGTGAGTGTGGAGAACGCGGAAGGGTGACCCAATGAAAAAGTGACTTGCCCCTCGAACGACTGTCTTGCGGTGGGGCTGCGTTATGCTTCGCAAGGTGGAATGTGAATTTACTCGGATATTGTTTCACTTTTGGTAGCTTAGAGATTGAAACGGCTGCACTAATGCAATTAGCCCTTTCTACCCCAGAGCTGCTTCTCGAAGAAATTAAATTTCAAGACTTTTCATTTTTTAAATGTGAAAATTTCTACTCGGTCATAATTATTGTACCAGCCACATAATTCATCAATAAAATTTACAGCACAAATGAACACGTAGTTTGAATCTATCCTGAATAGAGCAGAAAATCCTTAATTTTTTTATGTTGCTTAGAAGCAACATTGAGTTATAATGGGTTATGATCAACCGAGACTGACCAAGTCAAAAGAAATATTTTCCGAACTTAGACAGCTTTCACCATAATGGATGAAATTTGTTCATGTTAATCCGTTCTCCATTGATTTTTAATTTACATTGATTTTTCAAAATTTAATTGATTTTTATTTTTGGGTATTTGTGGGGGGATTAAAGAAGAGTGCATATCCTTATGTTTTTTTCCCACAAAGAGAAATATTTTTTACGCAAAATTTTCACACATGCTTGTTTAACTTTTTTGACATTTCACAAATAGTGTATATTGTATATCTTTTGCATTGTAAACGTTTATCTACCATTTTTTAATATGTTTACATTGACGCTATCGAGAGGTTAGGTGGAAGAGGGGACTTCTTAGTCTCAACCTCGCCCGAATAAAGGCGTATTATTATTTCTTTGGAACAATAGGGTTATTTTTACTCTTTATGCGTCGTGGTTGTTGGGCATGTCTCACCGAATGGCGGCTAGGATTATACAGCATTTAAGAGCCACAAAGCATAAACAACACCATCTGTTAGCCATTGCAGAACATATTTGGTGTGAGCATGGGCATAAGACTGATGTGAAAGGAGTAAAGATAGTGGCAAAGGCGATGCGCTACTATCCAAGGCAGATCAGGATATAACTTTGCAATACCGATCGCTTAAACAGAGGCCATATATGAATAGAATATAGAAAAAATATAGAGCAATATAAGAATCATGAATAATTTCAAGGAGCAAATTAAGGACCGTTCCATCTACACCGCCCTCGGGAAATGGAGTGCTTAAAGTGAGAATGTTATGGAAAAATTATTGAAAGTATTTCAATACAATTTTTTTGGGGATATTACAATAGGTATTCAGCACGAAATGAAATTTACACTTCGACTATCTCCATGTTATGAACTAATTCTCCTCCGAAGTCAGCTCAATCTGATTAAAATTGTAGATTTAAAAAAAGGATTATCCGACACGCGAATAAACATTCTCTTGTACTTATAAGATGAAGGAAAATTCCCACGTATTTTTAGTGCTGATTTTGATAAACGAGCAAATTTTGTGACGCGGAGAAATAGATGGACGAATTTTGTCGTGGAATAATGGCTAAATAAATCCGTATACATTCGGCATAAATAACCTTCTTCTCATGTACTCATCATGAGCCGAAATTGATTTTAGCAGCGATGAGATGAGATTTTAATGGGTGATTATTAAAGAAATGTTTCCCTGAGCTCTGTGCCTCATGCATGCATTAGTAATCTCAGACTATGCAAAACTCCTATCTACTCGTATAGAAACTAGGTCCCTGTGTTGTAACGTGGAGTGGAATCGCATGGGCGCCAATCTGGTCTTTTTCAAATGAGGTTAAAATTGACTATTGCCATTCGTTTAAACTGGGATTTCTAAAACCAAATAATTTGTATATTATGAATACACTATTGATGGGTAACGAATCGAAATCAATCCCTTTAGTTTTCTTTGATGAAGGAAACTACCCTATTCACGGGTTGGTAATATTAAGTTTTTACTGGGTTAATTATATTTTACCCTGCGTTGCTTAAAAGGTCTGAACTTATGATTTTGGAAAACGAATTTGGCTCAAACTTTCCTCAAATTACTTGTTTGTAGTGTAATTATACAGCGAAGGGGAAGCACTTGGTACTCCTCCGGAGAAAGTTTACGGCGGCACATATCCATCATTTTTGAAGGAATGAAAATAAAGTTACCTGCGGCGATTTTATTTGAAGACAAGGTTTTTCACGTCGCGATATTTTATGTGCTATATTGTGAGCACTTAGCTTAATTGCACATAAAAAACCTCAATGCGTTACCTCTTACTTTGCTTTCCATGTTTAATATTTAAATATGCTACAAAATTCTATTGCTGTAACACATTTTACTATTTTTTTACATCCTACCAGAAGTGCTAATTTTGCACTGAAGGTGAATATTTCTTACCGTCTTGCACATGCTATTATTGCTAATTAATCGCATCGTTAGAGTGGATAGATTCCTGACAGGCCGTAACGAGGAGAAAAAGATTTATATCTTACCGAGGAGTCTAAAAGAAAGATTCACAAATGTTTATACTGAAAATAATTATAGAAAACTGTTAGCTGTTTATAAAAGAATAAGTTGCTCATATAAGGAGCATTTAAAAAATTTTCTGCCACTAAATAAGCGAATAACGTCAGATACTGAGTTGATAAATATTAATTCTGGTTTATTCCACAAGTGGAGAGCAGATATTTTCGTGCACACTGGTAACCAATGCAAGGCCCAGGACAGAATTTGCTGGAAACACTATAACATGCTGCACAAACTATAGGATACCCAAATAAGCTTTCATATACTCTAAACGCCCAATAAATAGTATTTTATACCTGAATGACCCTGACTTTTCGCCATGAACAGATATTTTGAACTTATCTTTTTACTGAATAGATTCAAAGTGAACGGTTGGCCAAAATGAACTATTTATTCCACCTCCATATTTTAATTATAATAATAATAATAAAACCTCTATATTTTAGCCTTTCATGCCATACTGTGGCAGGAGATAAAATGCAAAACTCAGATTCGAATTTAGCCTCCAACCAAAACACCATTGAAGATCAGAAAACAAAAAAAAAAACCGGAAGACTCACCAAGCCTGCTTTTTGAATCGACTTGTCGAGAGCCAGAGAGTAACACGACTCGCTGCGCTGCGCGCGCTCGTTAAGGGGCTCCGCCCCTTAAAACCCCGGTTCCGGCTTCGCCGTCTACATTTGTGGTCGTTCGAAGAATTTTATTTCGAATAATGTCACCTAAGCTAGGGGCCGGCTTCGCCGGCCAGGGGGTAGGAAAGCGCCGCACTCCTTCCTCGTAATGGCTTCGCTGTTCCTTGTCTGGGGTCGGCATAGCCGTCCAGAGGGCGAGGGCATTTCGGAACTGTTTCACCGTTATTCGTTTAAGGGGCGGCTTCGCTGCCAAGAGGTGGGGGGAGCCCACAGTGGCTGCGCCGCTTGAACGTCGGGGCTTCGCCGCCCGGTGGTTATTGAAGCTCCCCCTCGCCTACGCCAGTTACTCCTCGGAACGGCTTCGCCGTTCCTCGTTGTGGGGCGGCTTCGCCGCCATGGGGTTGAGGAGCCCCCCCGCGGCTGCTCCGCTTATTCCTCATAAATGGTCTTATCCAGCGAGAGGGGTGCCCAGGGGGATTCGGGGGTTTTAATGTGTTATGCATGCGGTCACCAATCGTCCACTGTGATAACGTAGCGATGATTGTAAAGGGTAGTGCAATGCGGAATAATAGTAGCGACAAGAACCCATAAAAGAAGACTTAACTGCATGTTTTTCATTTTTTTGCGGGAGGTTCCCACCGGAATACCGGGGGTTTTTACTTGTGTCAAACCAGTGGTCACAAATCGTTCTCATAAATTCTGTGACGACAAGTTCTAGGGGTCCGGAACAGTGGTCTGACGATTCTTTTACCTGGAGAGGCGATTTATTAGAAATTTTTTTGGGAGGTTTTACGGGGTTACCGAGGTTTTAATAAGTGGTAGGGGCATCGGTTAAATTGTGACGAAAACTACTCAGAAAGGCGACTTAAAATTTTTTTTCGGCGATGTTCAAGTAGGTTTCATAAGTTTTGGCTCGCCCTCACCAAATATTCCGGATCAAGATCTCAGAGGGGACGGGTAGTGCGGTGTAATGCTCGCGAGAAGTTCTCAAATAGTAGACTTAATGGCATTTCAGGGATGGGATTTCAGGGGGATACCGGGGGTTTATATGTGTGTACTCCTGGCGCTCACCATTCGTTCACATAAACTCCGTGGGGATGAGTCGTTGGGGTAAGAACCAGCGGTGGAATAGTCACGAAAATTACCCAAAAAGTACTTCGCCGTTCATCGTCTGGCGTCTGCATAGCCGCCCAGAGGGCAAGGGCATTTCGGAACTGTTTCACCGTTATTCGATTAAGGGGCGGCTTCGCCGCCAAAGGGCGGAGGGAGCCCACAGCGGCTGCGCCGTTTCAAACATCGGGGCGGCTCCGCCGCCCGGGGGTTACTGAAGCTCCCCCTCGCCTACGCCAGTTACTCCTCGGAACGGTTTCGCCGCCTTGGGGATGAAGAGCCCCCCGCGGTTGCTCCGCTTAGTCCTCATAAATGGTCTTCTCCACCGAGAGGGGTGCCCCGGGGGATTCGGGGTTTTAATGTGTTATGCACGCGGTCACCAATACTCCAGTGATTATGTAGCGATGATTGTAAAGGGTAGGGCAATGCGGCGTAATAGTGGTGACAAGTACCCATAAATGAAGACTTGATGGCAACTTATTCATTTTTTTGCGGGGGGTTTCAACTGAATACCGGCGGTTTTATACTGGTGTTAAACCAATGGTCACAAATCGTTCTCATAAATTCTGTGCCGATAAGTCCTAGGGGTCTAAAATAGAGGCGGAATTCTGACGATTCTTTTACCTGGAGAGGGGATTAAAAAAATATTTTGAAAGGTTTCACGGGGTTATCGGGGGTTTTAATAAGTAGTAGTGGCACCGGCTAAAATGGGACGAAAACTATTCGGAATGGCGACTTTAAAAATTTAATTTTTTTCGGCGAGGTTCCAGGAGGTGATCGGGGGTTTTCTGGTATTTTTTCCCGTATGGTTTACGGTGGCCCGCCTTCACCAAACATTCTGGATCTAGAGCTCAGAGGGGACGGGTAGTGCGGCGTAATCTTTGCGAAAAGTTCCCAAATAGGAGATTTAATGGCACATTTTACAATTTTGGGGGATTTCAGGGGGATACCGGGGGTTTATATGAGTGTACTCCTGGCGGTCACCATCCGTTCACATAAATTCCGTAGGGATTAGTCGTTAGGGTGGAATAGTCACGGAAAGTACCAAAAAAGTAGACTTATATGAAAAATTTTATTTTTTGGGGGTTGTATGTGGGTTTACCGGGGGTTTATAGGTTTGTACAGCCAGGGGTCATCAATCGTCTACATCAATTCCGTAGCGATGAGTGGTAAGGCTTGGAAATGCGGCGGAATTCTGACGAAAAGGACCCGAAAAGGCTACATATATGCAAATTTTAATTTTTTAGGGGTTTTCAGGGGGTTTAAAGATGACAACATTATATGGTCACATTCATTTACTATCATATCTAAGAGAAGTTGCCCCTATGACATCCATATTTCGAAAGTAATACAATAAAAAGTAAATCTCTCCCCGGAAAAAATTAGTAGTGCCCGCCATTTCTATCTTTTCGCGGTTATATTAATTAAATCATTTATTAAATATTTATGCTTTCTAAAAGATAATGCATAGGTGTATCTAACTATTAAATTTCAAAGAAATCGGAGAGGTAAAAGTTGACAAATCCTGTGTTCATCTTTTGGAAATCGTAATTTTTGGTGATTTTCGGAATATTATAATTTTTTTCCGAGTAACCAAGAACGACGAAAGAAAATTGTTGCCTTTATTTCGTAGGGGATGTAATGAACATATATAATAATCATTTTCGTTGCCCAACTCACAAAATAAGGCCGACGGCAGTGGAAAGTATGAAATATTTTCCGAGAAATCAATTTTTGGACGCCATTTTGAAAGCGTTTAACTTGGAAATTAACTTAAAAAATTACATAAATAGGAGGCAACATTTATTGGCTTTCATAATATGCATCAACGGTTCGTGTGACAGAAATGTATCGCCTGTATAACGATAAATAGTAAACGGACTCCCGGGAAAGAATGGGAAGTGTCCGCCATTTTTAATTTTTTGCTGGTTTATCAATGGCAAAATTGTAAAAATGTTTAAATTTTCTAATACAAAATGAATATTTTTATGCATATACTAAGTCTAAACGATATCGGTCGTGTAAAACTGGACGAAATGTCGTGTTAATCTTTTGGAAATTGTACTTTTTGGCGATTTTCGGCATATTTTAATTTTTTCCTCGGCGGCCAATGGTGACAAAAAAAATTGCTGCCTAAGTTAAATGGAAAATCAAGTGAGCATATATAATAATCATTTTTGTTATCATACACTTGAAATTAAGTCCAGGGGAGCAGAAGGGATGAAATAATTTTCGAAAAACCAATTTTTGGGCGCCATTTTGGCTGCAATTTTCTTGATTTGAAACTAACAAAATTACATATTTACGTGCCCACGTTTATCAGCTTTCAAAAAATGCATTAAACATCCATGTGGCACGAACGGTTCGCGCGCAGTAAAATAAAAACCGAAAGACGGTCCCCGGAAAAAGCCCGATTTCGGCCATTTTGTCGTCCTGGCGACGACACGTGGCGGAAACTTCCGGTTTTCGGATTTTTCCTCCGCATCATTTTGGATTCCCCGCACGCGTGCCAAATTTCAGCTCTCCAGCACTTCTGGAAGTGGTCGGGAATTTGTATCCATCAGTGAGTCAGTTACCTCAAGGGCTGTATATAATAGAGAAGACTCGCTGCGCTGCGCGCGCTCGTTAAGGGGCTCCGCCCCTTAAAACCCCGGTTCCGGCTTCGCCGTCTACATTTGTGGTCGTTCGAAGAATTTTATTTCGAATAATGTCACCTAAGCTAGGGGCCGGCTTCGCCGGCCAGGGGGTAGGAAAGCGCCGCACTCCTTCCTCGTAATGGCTTCGCTGTTCCTTGTCTGGGGTCGGCATAGCCGTCCAGAGGGCGAGGGCATTTCGGAACTGTTTCACCGTTATTCGTTTAAGGGGCGGCTTCGCTGCCAAGAGGTGGGGGGAGCCCACAGTGGCTGCGCCGCTTGAACGTCGGGGCTTCGCCGCCCGGTGGTTATTGAAGCTCCCCCTCGCCTACGCCAGTTACTCCTCGGAACGGCTTCGCCGTTCCTCGTTGTGGGGCGGCTTCGCCGCCATGGGGTTGAGGAGCCCCCCCGCGGCTGCTCCGCTTATTCCTCATAAATGGTCTTATCCAGCGAGAGGGGTGCCCAGGGGGATTCGGGGGTTTTAATGTGTTATGCATGCGGTCACCAATCGTCCACTGTGATAACGTAGCGATGATTGTAAAGGGTAGTGCAATGCGGAATAATAGTAGCGACAAGAACCCATAAAAGAAGACTTAACTGCATGTTTTTCATTTTTTTGCGGGAGGTTCCCACCGGAATACCGGGGGTTTTTACTTGTGTCAAACCAGTGGTCACAAATCGTTCTCATAAATTCTGTGACGACAAGTTCTAGGGGTCCGGAACAGTGGTCTGACGATTCTTTTACCTGGAGAGGCGATTTATTAGAAATTTTTTTGGGAGGTTTTACGGGGTTACCGAGGTTTTAATAAGTGGTAGGGGCATCGGTTAAATTGTGACGAAAACTACTCAGAAAGGCGACTTAAAATTTTTTTTCGGCGATGTTCAAGTAGGTTTCATAAGTTTTGGCTCGCCCTCACCAAATATTCCGGATCAAGATCTCAGAGGGGACGGGTAGTGCGGTGTAATGCTCGCGAGAAGTTCTCAAATAGTAGACTTAATGGCATTTCAGGGATGGGATTTCAGGGGGATACCGGGGGTTTATATGTGTGTACTCCTGGCGCTCACCATTCGTTCACATAAACTCCGTGGGGATGAGTCGTTGGGGTAAGAACCAGCGGTGGAATAGTCACGAAAATTACCCAAAAAGTACTTCGCCGTTCATCGTCTGGCGTCTGCATAGCCGCCCAGAGGGCAAGGGCATTTCGGAACTGTTTCACCGTTATTCGATTAAGGGGCGGCTTCGCCGCCAAAGGGCGGAGGGAGCCCACAGCGGCTGCGCCGTTTCAAACATCGGGGCGGCTCCGCCGCCCGGGGGTTACTGAAGCTCCCCCTCGCCTACGCCAGTTACTCCTCGGAACGGTTTCGCCGCCTTGGGGATGAAGAGCCCCCCGCGGTTGCTCCGCTTAGTCCTCATAAATGGTCTTCTCCACCGAGAGGGGTGCCCCGGGGGATTCGGGGTTTTAATGTGTTATGCACGCGGTCACCAATACTCCAGTGATTATGTAGCGATGATTGTAAAGGGTAGGGCAATGCGGCGTAATAGTGGTGACAAGTACCCATAAATGAAGACTTGATGGCAACTTATTCATTTTTTTGCGGGGGGTTTCAACTGAATACCGGCGGTTTTATACTGGTGTTAAACCAATGGTCACAAATCGTTCTCATAAATTCTGTGCCGATAAGTCCTAGGGGTCTAAAATAGAGGCGGAATTCTGACGATTCTTTTACCTGGAGAGGGGATTAAAAAAATATTTTGAAAGGTTTCACGGGGTTATCGGGGGTTTTAATAAGTAGTAGTGGCACCGGCTAAAATGGGACGAAAACTATTCGGAATGGCGACTTTAAAAATTTAATTTTTTTCGGCGAGGTTCCAGGAGGTGATCGGGGGTTTTCTGGTATTTTTTCCCGTATGGTTTACGGTGGCCCGCCTTCACCAAACATTCTGGATCTAGAGCTCAGAGGGGACGGGTAGTGCGGCGTAATCTTTGCGAAAAGTTCCCAAATAGGAGATTTAATGGCACATTTTACAATTTTGGGGGATTTCAGGGGGATACCGGGGGTTTATATGAGTGTACTCCTGGCGGTCACCATCCGTTCACATAAATTCCGTAGGGATTAGTCGTTAGGGTGGAATAGTCACGGAAAGTACCAAAAAAGTAGACTTATATGAAAAATTTTATTTTTTGGGGGTTGTATGTGGGTTTACCGGGGGTTTATAGGTTTGTACAGCCAGGGGTCATCAATCGTCTACATCAATTCCGTAGCGATGAGTGGTAAGGCTTGGAAATGCGGCGGAATTCTGACGAAAAGGACCCGAAAAGGCTACATATATGCAAATTTTAATTTTTTAGGGGTTTTCAGGGGGTTTAAAGATGACAACATTATATGGTCACATTCATTTACTATCATATCTAAGAGAAGTTGCCCCTATGACATCCATATTTCGAAAGTAATACAATAAAAAGTAAATCTCTCCCCGGAAAAAATTAGTAGTGCCCGCCATTTCTATCTTTTCGCGGTTATATTAATTAAATCATTTATTAAATATTTATGCTTTCTAAAAGATAATGCATAGGTGTATCTAACTATTAAATTTCAAAGAAATCGGAGAGGTAAAAGTTGACAAATCCTGTGTTCATCTTTTGGAAATCGTAATTTTTGGTGATTTTCGGAATATTATAATTTTTTTCCGAGTAACCAAGAACGACGAAAGAAAATTGTTGCCTTTATTTCGTAGGGGATGTAATGAACATATATAATAATCATTTTCGTTGCCCAACTCACAAAATAAGGCCGACGGCAGTGGAAAGTATGAAATATTTTCCGAGAAATCAATTTTTGGACGCCATTTTGAAAGCGTTTAACTTGGAAATTAACTTAAAAAATTACATAAATAGGAGGCAACATTTATTGGCTTTCATAATATGCATCAACGGTTCGTGTGACAGAAATGTATCGCCTGTATAACGATAAATAGTAAACGGACTCCCGGGAAAGAATGGGAAGTGTCCGCCATTTTTAATTTTTTGCTGGTTTATCAATGGCAAAATTGTAAAAATGTTTAAATTTTCTAATACAAAATGAATATTTTTATGCATATACTAAGTCTAAACGATATCGGTCGTGTAAAACTGGACGAAATGTCGTGTTAATCTTTTGGAAATTGTACTTTTTGGCGATTTTCGGCATATTTTAATTTTTTCCTCGGCGGCCAATGGTGACAAAAAAAATTGCTGCCTAAGTTAAATGGAAAATCAAGTGAGCATATATAATAATCATTTTTGTTATCATACACTTGAAATTAAGTCCAGGGGAGCAGAAGGGATGAAATAATTTTCGAAAAACCAATTTTTGGGCGCCATTTTGGCTGCAATTTTCTTGATTTGAAACTAACAAAATTACATATTTACGTGCCCACGTTTATCAGCTTTCAAAAAATGCATTAAACATCCATGTGGCACGAACGGTTCGCGCGCAGTAAAATAAAAACCGAAAGACGGTCCCCGGAAAAAGCCCGATTTCGGCCATTTTGTCGTCCTGGCGACGACACGTGGCGGAAACTTCCGGTTTTCGGATTTTTCCTCCGCATCATTTTGGATTCCCCGCACGCGTGCCAAATTTCAGCTCTCCAGCACTTCTGGAAGTGGTCGGGAATTTGTATCCATCAGTGAGTCAGTTACCTCAAGGGCTGTATATAATAGAGATACGATTTATGAAGGTAAAAAAAGTGACCCTCGGCCGATAGAGGAAGGTGTGGATGGCGGGGGAAGGCCTGCCACTGCGGTGTATGTTACAGAGTGAGGGGGGAGCGAGAGGGGAGGGGAGTTTGAAGGGGAGGGAGGCGTTGCCAAGGTAGCAACGTCAACAGGGGGAAAAAACAGCAAGAATATTCACGCTTGAAAGTGACGAAAATCGTACTCCAGTGTGTAGGCCTTAGCGAGACTATCGTGCAGCTACGAAAGTCGAGGTCTGTCCTGCTATTAGGAATGAGGATTCACAATGAAGGTTGTCAAATAATTACTCAGTGCTTGATGCCTCTGTCGCAGGAATGGGGAGAAAATAACGGCTTCTTTTCGATTCTCTACAGAGCTGTTCATTATTAATAACACTATTTAAATTAGAGGTAAAGAAGAATATATATGATTTCACCTCACTTATTCATTTGCTCTTCAATGATCTATCAAAACCGAATGCTATAGAGTTTATAATAAACTCACAATAGGCATCGTCATCATAGTCTATATAAGCAGTTGTAGAAGACACCCTTTCTTCGAACCTAAAATTCAAGCTTTCTTTTCTTTATTGTCAACGCGTGAATCGCTTTTCATCATATTAATGCTAAACACTGTATTTTTTTAAGTTGTCACTGCCACGCAAGTTCGTATGGAACTCCGAGTAATAAGTAACAGAATATTAAATGGAGGTACCGGTAGTTTCAGGCGATATGTGGTGGAACCGATCCATTATAAAGAAAAGAAATCTGCAATATCTATTTGATTTGTTTCAAAGCGTTAAAGCCTGTCAACATTTTTTTCAAGTGTACCCGTAAAAGCGTCGACAAACTTTGTGTCAGTAAATAAAGTCTTGTGGGACTTGTAAAAAATTCTTTTCCTTGTAAACGGAGGTAAGTACTTAGAATTACGGATAGGCATTTGCAAGGCCATCATTCTTAAGACCAAGAAAGCACACAATTTTATATTCTCATACGGAATCTCAATTTAAACTATGCTGAAAAAATTTTATACTTCTTACCTTGAAAACAAAATATGTGCTTTGTACCCATGGTTTTACATATCTCGCCAAGGTGTATTTAGCGTTGTAATGCTACATTTTAATTAAGGCTTAAAGTAATTGAAGCGAATAATTTAATAAATAAATACATAAATTTTTCCCTCAATCCGAGTCAAAGTACTTCATATGCATACTGAATGCTATCCTTCATAGTATGAAGTCACTTTAAATTACCAATATGAATGTTTTTCCTCGACTAGATGACCTACGCTGTTCCACAAGGTCACCTCTTCACGCGATGGGCTTCTCTAAATGTATTTTGCTAATTATATTGTGCATGGATTTAGAAGTGATTTAAATAGGTGTCGAATGACTGTCAAGAGGTTAGGAGAAAGAACTGGTCCATTGTTGACTGATAAGGGAAGGACGCATGTAACTAGGGGACCATTATAGCCCCATTAGGAAGTATAGTGGAATGAATTTGTCGACTCGCCTTTGAATTACCTCCAAGAACGATTGATGCCACCCCTTGCTGAAGAGGAGAATCTCGAAAGAGAGCCAAGGGCAATCTGATTGGACCACCCTATGAATCGACATTGTTGCCGCGAGATAGAGAGATTGGCTCTGAATTTTTCGGCCGCGTTTTCCTGTCCGTAGCAGCGGATGCGAAATTCGGAAAACATCGGCCAAGTCTCTTCTTCCACCAAGATCTGCTCATGTATTCGGTGAGAAATAAATTGTTGGGGCTCGAAATTATCGTAGTCATTACGTCTGAGAGTAGAAGAATGTCAACTCCTACAGTTGAATTTATTAGAATTAAGGTCTTAATTAAGATTCAAGGTTTTAATACTGAACATAATGTTAAAAAATTGTACTTCCTATCCTGGATTTATTGCCAGCTCATATAAATGGATTTGTTAAAGTCGCCAAAATTGACTCTTAACCAAAATTAATATTTGCGATTATTTCTTAGTTACTTAAATTTCAAAGTTATCCCTCGTTGGCGTCAGTGCAAACATATTTAAAACGGTAAATAAACATTTTCACTACACAGATATGCAAGTAAAATATACACTACAAGTAAAATGTCAGACAAGATAAACAAGTATGTGTGGAAATTTTGTATGGTATTCTAGAGAAAGCTCCTTGTGACTCAGGCCAAATTTCTGATGCTTTGGCTACTATTTTGTCCTATAAAGCTCCTAACTGATGCTAACCACTCAAAGCCTCGTACCTGCAGCCTCCAATGAATGAATATTTTCTCCTTGGTTTGCCATGGATGAGACGAAATTCCTTGAAATTCTTGAAAAGTTATTTTGTTCCGCGTTAAAATGCCCGTCCCCATGACAGACAGTAGTACGTTGTTGTACGCAATTTGGGCGCCAGGACAAAAGAGAAAAGAAAAAATAGAAGAGCGCCTCCCGGATTACGAGGAAAATTTGATGCACGGGCGACGTGATCGCAGATAGCATGCAAATTCGGCTACGGCTCCCCACTCATTAGAGTGTGGAAGGCATATGCCGGCAAAAGCCATCATTGTCTTATCCCCTGGAAATACATCTCCACACTGTGCGTCTTTTATGCTACTCAGCAAAATCCATTGTGACTGGCGGATTCGAGCTGAGCTGTTGGATCCAACAACCACCCTCCATTCGTCTCGTATCACCAAGGCACAGAGGCTCAGCAAGGGGGGGGGGTTTCGGGGATAAACCCCCTCCCCCAGAGCCCAGATAAATATTAAGTTCAATACATTTTACTTATTTGGATCAGTATTGCTTATAGAATAGTGTTAGGATTTATCAAATATCCCCCAGAAAGCCGCAAAATTTGCCATTTTGAACCATTATTCTTAATTATTTTCTGGAGGAGGGCCCCCAAAACTCCTGCTTACCCTGTTGGGTACGCAACACCCCCACACCCTTTAGTATTAGTTACCCTAAAACCCCCCTTGCCTTAATTGTTAGCTGCGCCCCTGCCACGGCATACCCTGACCGCTATTCTGTTTGTTACTTTTGATTTTGAGCAATGAGGAAATGTATTTCGTATTAAACATTTAAAAAATATCAAGTGATTGACAGTGGCTCGGGAATAATTTGTTTCATTGAGGAATTCATTTTTTTTATTATTCATTAAATGGAGACTTTGCTCGTGGTGCCTTGACCACCCTCCGAATCTCTCCGCTTCGGAAATATTCCTGGCCGAATGGAATTCATCGCGCTCATCACGGCAAGAGGTCATTCCCCATTCTATTTTGAGTTTATCAAAGAAAAGGTTGGTTTGGATAGGTGAAGGTTGAGCTCTCCTTAACCAGGACCACCGCCATGTGATTAACATACATTCAGGGGAGGAGGGACAGTTCCTTTCCCTGTGCCACGAAGCTTTTCGAGGATATCTCGTTGCCTAGTGATTCATCCGGGATTTGAACCCGTAATCCTTAGGACAAAGGGCAAGTGCTCTCTCCAATAAGGTACTACGTTTCCTTTCATCCGCTTAATCCCTCCAACACTACAGCCATTTCTGAAGTTACAAAGTGAAGAAATCCCTAATTTGTCCACGTTTCAGCGTCGTATGTTACTACTGGTCAAATTATGTTTATAAATACTCAGTTACGTGCTATTTGAAAGCAATTTCGTGCAAAGCGAAGTCGTGGGAAGAACAGTAGATACGCAAGCCTTGCTACCTTCCATTAGTCTTCGGTTGATCTCATTTGACAACTGCCTTGACTCAAAAGAAATAGGCTGCATGGAGAGAACTCATGGCTTTCCCAGCACTGAACCCAGTTCACCTAAGAGCTCTTAGGGTAGCGATTCGTCTATGTCTCAGTGTAGTCACTAAAACATTCGCCTCCTCGTAAGTGCATTCCCAACAGCCGCCATCTAGTCATGATTATTCTTCTTTACTTAGGACGGTAATAAGTGAAAAACAATGGGCGGAAAGAGGGAGGGAAACGGGAAGAACCTGGACCGAGTGTACGAGCAGGGGCTGAAGCACGGAGAAAGGAGAAGGCACATTGAAATATGAATGGATCTTTTGACGATGGTGTTAAATTTATGGAATGACATGGAATCTGGAGTAATTTTGTGGAACCTACAATTCATGTTAAAGCAAGAATAAATGAATGTAAACTTCCAGAGGAGGATCTAGTTTCTTCGATGAGTCAACATTTTCAGGCGAGTAATTTACCTCACATGTCATTTTAATAAAAATCAAGGGGGCGGGGCGTCGGAGAAGTGGAAAAGAAGAAATGTAGACCTTGATCTCGGTAAAGCATACGCTTCAACATTTATCTTTATAGGCTTCCGCCAAGGGGTATGCCCTCCGACACTAAATTTTCCGAATATGGGAATTAATTACTCCTATTGAGATCAAAGAATGACATATATGTTTTCATAACTTTCAGCTCTAAGCATAAGAAATCAGTTTCTTTTTTAATGATGATAATAGTTGCGCCCCAATAAAAAAAAAATACTTCCGCGTTTCTCACATGTGCCAGGTATCCTAGAGCAAATTTCTGGCTACATTCATAATACGCGCTTATATACATTCACCTCTTTTAAAGTGTTTTCCCAACATTTTTTATCAAGTCATGGCTATTATTCACCGCTTCGGACGGGAGTAAGAGCAAGTATCGAGGGAAATAGGAAGAGAACGCAGGTGCTTCCATCTCGCGGCATTGTTTCCCACTCATATCACTCATTCATGGTGCATCATAAACCACACGGGCATCAGTGGTGGGAGGTGAAAGGTCATCGGGTTGGACATGGCAAACAAATGACTCGCGAACGGCGGCACTAATAGCGGCAGTGCATCTCCCGCCTCATATGCTGCACTCCCAGAATGCACTCTGCTTGGAGAGAAAAACAAAAGAACGCCGCCAAACGGGAAGCAGCGAGAAAAATAACTCACGCCAAATCAATTGGTAAACTCCTTCTGTCTCTTTGACTTGACATCACAGAATCACTTTGCCTCCTATATAGAACTTAAGTCACATTTTGGCAAATTCTCTTTGGTGCATTAAGAAGAAGAAACAAGTAATGTGCCTGGTGTTGCCAAAATCAATATTGAAGTTTCCATGAGGTCACGTATTACTGGTATTTTTATTATTATCATTACACGCCTAAAGAGTCAGCTCTCCATGCGCCACTAAAAACAAATTATATTGAATTTAAAAAATTTAATGAATAAATTTGATAAAAATAAAAGTCAAAATTTGCTTCATTTTGCTTGATTTGCTCACTTAAATTAGATCAAATAAGCTCTCTTCTAGGTTTTTCCGAAACGACAAATCCTTATTCAACTCTTGTTCTCGTAGTAGTTGTGTGTTGGTCTTCTCCAGCATGTCTCAACCGCTTGTTCTCTATTGAATACTACGTCTTTTACGCACGGCTTTATTCGATACAATCTCGACCGGTTTCTATTCTCCCGCGTCCTATCGATAGTTAATACTAGGACACTGTTTACCTGTATTTCCTCTTGATAGTGAGACAGGAAGTGTTGAAACCTCTCGAGGTTGTACCGAATAAAGCTGTGTGAAATGAACAAAGTTATTACATTTGTTTGTCCATGATAAAGTGCCACACACTTTATGACACACGCAAATGGAACGACCTCTCTGAATGGGTGTTTGTAATAGGGGAAGTTTTTCCTTATTGAATCTTCCTCGTACTCATTTGCAAATTTTACTCAAATCTCTCGCTGTCCTCTCGCTATGGTCCTCCATTCACTTCTATTTTCCAGTGATGCTTCTAATCACTCTCTAATTTCAACGATATGATACTTAATGTGATTCTTAACTTTCGTTCTTACTTATCGTGTAAATACGTAGTAGCTATCGTAGTTGGGGAAACTTTGAACAATTTTCGGCCGAGCAGAAGTAATGATTGTGGCCCTATTTTACTTCGCACTTGGTTTTATGTAGCCAAGGCTGCCTTTCTAACCACAACTAATTGAACGAACTTTCTAAATGGGTTTATTAATATGGAAAGTTTTTCCTTATTACATCCTCCCCTTTATCATTTTCAAATTTTGGTCAACACCCACTGAACTTCAAGGCATAAGATGAGGTCTCACCCTTCGCAATTCAGACCCATTGAGGGAGGAAACACAAGAACGCCAGATCGGGCACCAGCCACTCAAATGGACCCCTTAAAAGTTGTTCCCGATTACCAAGAAAGCTCGGAATCCACGGTTAGCTTATTAAGGGTGAAAATGTCGGAATATATGCCATTATCCGTTCTTGTTTCGGGGCATCGATTCGAGTTACGACCCATTTCGGGCGGCGGGCGCTGTTGTCGTCTCGTGAAGGTATGCGTGGACGCACTTTCCGATTCCTTTTTTCGGAGGCAGAGGATGGTTGTGCGGTTAAAAGTTAGCAGAACGTGGTCCCCAACTTAATTCGCGTAAAAGCTGTGTAACCTTCCATGTTCATTAGCAGCAGTTTTTGGTTATTCGCCCAGCTTTCCTTTGTGTTTCATTTATTCCTTACAAGGAAGTGAGGTTGCATCTCTCTAGACTCCAAGACAAAATCCCAACCCTCCCCCTTGGGAGCATTTTGCGAATGTGCGGCTGAAACTTTTCCAATAAAAATTCCCCCTAGTGGTTGTTCTGCTTCTCCGCGGACTTTGTATTTCCTTCAATTTCCCCCTGCACTTCCTGCACTTCCACTGAGTAGGTGTGGCTCGCACTTAACCGTCTTTTTTTCCTCTCCCTCCAGACACAGGGGTTGGGGATAGTGGTGGTTATTTTTATGCGAAGAGTGTACAAGAGGGGTGGCCACCTTCATAAGCTGAAATGAGTTTGGAAAATTTGACGTCCCTAAAAAATACACTCAAGGGGACTCTCCATGAATATAGTATTTTCTCACGTACAGAAAAGTGCGTTAAAAATCTCTACCATCCAAAACAGCTATATTTTAAAAAATACGTCCACAAAGGATACCGTTGCTTTATTCGTAATCTTATTGAGTAAATCTACGTAATTGAAATAGCGCTTAAAAAAAGACCTGCCATGTTTTTCGATACATGATGTCAGCCTGCTCACGCAACACGGAGTTTGCTCTATGACAGTTTACTTACGTTGCTCGCAAACTAGTTGTTCTTAATTCTCTTAAGGAGTCTAAAATATGTGTTTATTTCAAATTACACTAGCCTTGTTTGTTCGAAAAATTCTTAATGATGGAGAAAAGAATTTCATGAAAGGAAATTCCATACAAGAATACCTGGAGAGATTGCCGTTTCGTTCCGCAAAGTTCTAGTACGAGTATTTCTACTCCAGGAAAGGTTTTCGTAAGCCGCTAGTGCTTGACAACAACGCCATCTTTTTATTTACGCTGCCTCAAAGATCATTTCAAGTTTTGTGCCGTATTTGAACATATAATTTAAGTTTTTTGCAAGTTGGTGTCATGATATAAATCACGATGCGGAAATGATGTACACTAAAAATTGAAATTCAAATTAAAAGTTAAATTTACCATTTACTATACTAAAATTGATGATGGATATTTTCATGAGGAGCATTTTAAACCTCACATCACTCACTGGATTTTGTCGGAGTCTGGGTTGATTGATAAAAATCTGTGGACAATTGTAGAGAATTCCTGTTATTGTTTTACATGATTCCACAAAATATTTCCTTCTACTCTTTAAGTTTATCTTCATCATTTGCCCCGAGGCTAAATATTATAATTTCTATTTGAGAAAATATTGAGTTCAGTGCTTTAATTTGAGGAAAAGGCAAATGATGATAAGGGCTGCATTATATTTGCCATAATAATTTTAATCACAAAAGCATAAGATTATCCGTCCCCAAGAAATACCCGTTGCTCGGGTGATATGCGTTCTCTTATGGATGGTTTCGATGTAATACGACGATCGGAAGCAATAGATGGAGAATGCTTACGTTAAACTTCTTTTGTTCTAATCTCTTGGGAGCATAAAGTCAGCGATAGAAATTGATAGAGTGTTTTTCCGCTAATTCATTGGAAGCGAAAATGGACAAGAAAATTACGAGTTTCCTTTCGCAAGCATTTTGTCCCGCGATCGATATGAACGTCCAATCGTCATTTTTAACCCATTATCACCCAATGTTGCTTCATAGCAACATCAAAAACGTATACATTTTCAGCTCTATTTAGAAAATATCTAAATTACGTATTATTTTATGGTGTAAATTTTAATGACGAAATATTTATCTGCCTCGATAATTATGATTGAGTGCAAAATTTTTCATCTTTTCAGAATGAAAAACCTTGAAATTTAATTTCTCCCATAAGGAGCTCTGGGTTATAAAGGGCTAAAGGGGAGCCAGCTGACAATGTATTTAACACGAGGCTTATCAGTAGGCGTATTATGTATCCTTGAATTGTCCCTAAGAAACGTCTGTCAAAAGTGAGAAGGTGTAAGTTATACGATCGTTACTAGTTTATCTTGAGGCTTGGCCAATTAAAAAATGTACGAATAAGTACTTGTGCTTTAACGCTTTATATGGAAGTTATTTTTAGCTTCAATATGCGTTGAATATTGTAGTAATCAATCGAAATTTTCTTTCAGGTAAGAAAAAGGCGCTCATGTTCCGTGAAACTTTGAGGGGCGAACCGCAATCCTCCACTGTAATTAAGAAAGTATGGAATAGAATAAGTATTGGAAAGAAGTAAGTCCCTAATTTTTCACGGTTTAAATAATGATATGGAAGATATTATGTAATGGAAAGCTAAAGGTGAGTTCTTTTTCTCGCTTTTAATAAGGCCATGCATGTCAGATAGATCTTAGAATGCATCCTTATGTTACATTATGTTATTGTTCTAGCGGATACATACAAATCACTGCGCTAATTGTTGAAGGGTAAAAGAGCTATTGCTGCAAGTTAATCCAATTAAATGAAGGCCTCTCCCAGAGAAAGTTATCTTTCTTATTAATATGTAGAACGTCATTATATCAAGCCAGAATCGGTTGAATATTTTTAGGTTTATTTTGCAACAGGTGATACCTGGCCTGCCATAAATGTATAATCGCCTGCTGTAGCTAATCCTATATTTTTTGGGCGGTCGATCACTACTGGGGTCATTCCAATGGTTCAATTTCCACACCGAATAGCCCCTCTCGCTTACCATACCTTCCTTCGCCCTACGAAGCCTTTGAAGTTTCTCCTAGAGAAAGCTTCCTTGGCTCCATAGAAGGCTAGTCAGATTCCGTCAAGACGCCTTGTATTGGGATTGCAGGTATGGGAGCAATCAGAGCGTCGGTCAGCATGTTCTTTTAATAATCCCTAACCTCCTTGGTTCCTCTGCGAGTGGCCACCTCGAATACTTGCGAGGGGGGTCAGTTTCCCCCTTTGAAGTGGACTCCCCTTTCATCTTTCTTCACTTGCCGCTTACTGGTCGTTCTCTCTGCTCGGGAGAGATGCAAGACGAATTCCCAAGTGGTGGAAGGGTCGAGCTTAGAATTGCTGCATCCTGAGCGTGGCTTTTTTTATGATATGCAATATAGTATGCCATTTAAATCAGATTCTCTTTCTCGCGTAGAGAAATTAGTAAAACTCGTTGTATATGCAGAAAGTCAATTCTTAAAGCTAATAAATAGGTACCATAATCCACGAAGAGAAATAAATTAGACGAGATATTGTGGTATACCTAGGTATGAAATCGTAAAACAAAGTTCTGGTGTATGTCCGCTTCCATTAATTCAGCGTGAAACTTGTTCTGGAAAAATATTCGACCTGAATCTTATATCAAAGACGCTGAAAAAGCATATGTACTTAGGACGGAGAATGCCACATCATGGAATATGATCTTCTTAGTTGCCTCGTATGGGTTCACTCCACGGAAGAATACCTCCAAAGTACATCATTTCAATTGAGTAGCCAAGCGTAGACGTTTTCTAACGGTGTAATTAACAGTGAAATGTCGCTATAGTCATGCGCAATAAATTGCAAACACTTTGTCCTTCTCCTTTGTCGCATAAATGCCTTCTTTCCCTTTCAAGCGTGCCATTGGATGCAATTGGGATGTGAGACCATCTTCAAGTAGTGTTAATGGTAGAGTCCACACAGCATATACAGTAGATATTTTCCACCATTTATATCTTATTCTCGGTCATAAAATATTTATGTACGTGAAAATACTGAGGTAATATTTTCAAGTTTACAATTCTAGCAAATTTTGCGCACACTCCAGGCAATATGCCTTCCCTGATATTTTAAAGACTTGAGCAAAAATATTGAGTCACCAAAAAATGTCCGATCGAGGCGAATGCAGGTACGCGTCCTCTCAAGGGCCGAATCTGTTCAATGTGTTGAGTGAAATTCGTAGGCATTGCTGAATTAAAAATTCATCATAATTACATATTATACGGATTACCTCAATAAACACCTAGTAAGCCTCACCAGATATTTATGCATAATCGATCCATAAATAATGTTAATTATTTGTAGCTTTACTAGTCATCTCCTCGATTTATCGAGTCTAATTAGAAAAAACTATGATAAATCATCAATATTTTATTATGATAAACATATCATCGAGTTCCACTCACTGTGTGAGGGCGTGAGGGGTTTAGTGAGCTAGAAACTGTGAATCCCTCGTGTGAAACTCATTACCGAAATCACCTTAGAGAGGATGGTCTCTTTATAGTACATATTTCGCCCTGCATTCACCGCTATATGTCTCTTTTTTTATCCATTCGCAAAGAACCGGATTCATTCTCTTTAATACCGATTGAGAATTGCGACTTCTCAACGTACGCGAATGAGTTATTTAAAATTTGAATAGGGTTTTAATCTTTAATAGGAAGTTTCTTCTTCGCTGTTGCTATTTTATTTAAATTGGGTATCCGGACATATTATATACTGAGTTAGTTATAGTTAACAAGAGTTAGTTATATGTCAGCAATAGTAAGTTTTTTCCCTTTATCTCCATGTAAAATTTGTTACTTACAAGACAGTTTCCCTGTTCAATAGGGGAATTACGTATGAATGGTACAATCAGCCGAGCGAGAAGTGGTAGTTATTCAGAAAATAGGAATTATTCGCAAAATAATGGTATCATGCTTGGTATCGTGAGGTATTGTTGTTAAATGATTAGTCATGAAACTGTAATTTCTTATGAATGCCAGTCATCTTAAGTATTAGTGTATGATTTGCGGTCTTTTGGTGATATTCCTTTTTAACCAGTGAATTTCGGCCATAAGCATTCTTGTTATTGAGGGCCTTGGGCTCCCCACACTCAATCGTTGATTCAACCCGAAGGTTGGTTTGAAAAGGCGTAGAACTCACCCCAGACTTGGCAGCAGATGTATAATGGTCAATAGCGAGGATAAAAAAGGGGGCTTTCCTATTATTTTTTATCGCCCAAATCGAAAGATTATTACTCCTGGAGTACGCAATTCACGCTCTTAGGTTTTTAAATGACGACATCTACTTTTTCGCGATTAAATGAAAAGTGAAAATTTTCAAGCGTGCGAAAACACGACGGCTAAGTAGGAATGAAGGGAAAAGCCCGTGTAACATATTTCTGGTTCCCGCTGCCGCAAAGTGAGGTGACCTTAGGGCGAGGATTTGAGCGCTGATACGACGCAGGCTCCTAGCAGGTAGCTGAGTACCCTGCTAGCAGATAGCGCTTGGCTTAAATAAGGATTATAAATACCTTACCAAACGAAGAAAACTTTCCGACCTTAGCCAGTTTTAATAAGTGATAATTAAGATATGTTTCCCCTAGCTCTGTGCCTCATGCATGCATTGGTAATCTCAGACGATGTAAAACTCCTATCTACTCATATAGAAACTAGGTCTCTGTGACGTCACGTGGAGTGGAATCGCACGGGCGCCAATCTCTTTCAAATGAGGTTAAAATTGACCATTGCCATTCGTCTAAACTGGGATTTCTAAAACAAAATAATTAATGTATTATGAATACACTAATAGTGGGTAACGAATGGCAATCAATGCCGTTCGTTTTCTTTGATGAAGGAAACTACCCTATTCGCTTTTTTTATTTCTTCGCGATTTTTGATCGCGCCGCCCCTTCGCTGCAGTTTGGAAGGGGTCGTTGCTGAGTGGTGGAATTTTGGCCGTGACCTTTGCTCCCACCACCACCTTACCCCTCGGCTATCGGTTTGTCTTTGAGGTCAAAGGATCTTTGCCGAGGAGGTGGATTATAAATTTGAGGCTGCTGAATGGCTCTTTTATAATCAAGGGCATGAGGGCGCAGGAAGACTCAAGGACTCTGTTGAAAGTGTTGGCAGATGAAGTCAAAAGCATGGAACCTCCGAGTGAACTCAATGTCCCATTGAAACCCCTCAGTAAGATATTTGCTAAATAAGACTTGAATGAATAGAATGGAAATAAGGTAATTTTTGGCAATATTTCAATTATTTTTGCAATGTCTTATATTAGTAACTTCCACCACATCGTGCCACAGATTACATTGTGAGCCTAGAATGAATATCCAAACATGCGCCATCTACACAGAAAACCAATTTTTGTCCGAATTACATCGATAAAACTTCGTTTTTCACCATTATTTTCGTTTTACACTATACTCTCTAGCCACATGATACCAAAAGAATAGCTTGCTGGATATGTTTTCAAACATCTTATTGTTTCATCTTTTTACTCCATTCCAACATATCCCGGTCTCTTTTCAATAAATAAATAAGTTTTTGTCGTGTTTGACGCAGGTTTTTCCGAATTTTCGTTTAAAAGAAAATTTTCCACCAATTTTTAACCTACTTCATTCGATTTTCTAAAAAAATGCATATTTAAATCGTGGCTGGGGCCGAATTTTTAACCCTCATATGGATTTACAAAATTAGTTACGTCGTTGGATTCTCGGCGCCGCAGCGGCGCCGCGTCATTTTTTGCTATAATCTTTCAAATTTAGCCTGAATTTACAAGTTTTTTGATTGATAATGGTAAATACATCTATTATCTTTATTTCTTACCGTATTTTGCTAGATTTAAACCCTAATTGTTGAAGTTATAACAAAAAATCTTGAACGCTGCATTCTTTTCCATTTCTTGCCGTAATGCTCTTTATTTCAGTTCCCTTTGTTTGTTATTTTTGAGTGAAAGTTTTAATTTCGTGTGTAATTGTTGTTTGAAATATTTTTCTGATATGCAGAGCTCGACAAACTCCGCTTTTTAATGTTTATATTGTTTATAATTTTATGTATCTAAATGCTAAAAATGATGACCGAATAAAATTCGTTTATTCCCATATGACATAATTTTGCTTCACTGCGTCCACCCATATGTTATATCTTTGCAGTGTATATAGAAGGATAAGTTATTAAACGTTAATAATGGAACAGATGTAGGTTAAGTGAGAAGAGACGAGTGTTACTTTCGTGATTTTTACAAGATTCTGGCGATCAAGACAAATCTTACGAATATTCTGGGAGCTAATGTCCTGAAATTAAAAAAATCAAGTCTTATGGGTTTTGAAATATAAATAATATGGGATGATAAGCGGCGTGTCAAAGAACCCAACGCTTCTTTGGAGATGGAGCTAGAAGAGTCGGTACTCTTTTCCTACCACGGAGCCCCATTCCCCCACTGGGGACGTGTAGCCTAAGGGAAAGGTTTCCTTAGATATGGACGGGTAAATGTTTTGCGTAGGAGTGCATAAGATTAGGTTTTACTCCTGGATTGGTGGGAAGTCAAAAAAAAAAAAATTCTTAGAAGTATGTGTTATTGGTGGTAGGGGAGAAGGAGCAGCTGCCTTTTTTTCGTCCAGCTCTGCGTGAGAAACTGATGAAAGAATGCTCTGGGGTGACAAAAATACCTTCACTTTGGAAGGACTTCCCTTACATTTTCTTTCTGTTTCCTTTCTTAGCGTTTCACTGACCCAAACATTGAGACAGTCCATACCTTCCCACTAAGCTCCCTTATTCGTCATTCACCACCTTCTTCCCCCCTCCCACAAAACTTGATTGAACTTCTCTCCACCCTAATGACCCACCCGAGCTGGACCTTCTTGGAATGAAGGGAGGGCCACCGCGGGGCGTTTTGACAAGGCTTTTGTTCCCTGTCCTTCATGCAGCGTTGGAAGGATGAAGAAAAAGCAGGCTTTTGTATCTAATTGCCTCCTTGCACTCCCAACCTTTTTCGCGATAAGGATTTTCTAATCCTACCTGTCCTAACGATCTGGGTATTCCCCGATCCTTGGCAGTCGACACAACACCACCCCTTCACCTCAAAACAACCTCCTGGCATTCCTTCTCCTTTCTCCTTCTCACTCACCCCTTTACGTTAGTAACACCCCCAATGCACAAAACATCTGTGCATTTCAGTAAACAAAGAAACGAGAAATATGTTCACAAATTTTCACCTCACGGTAAATTGTCTTTTACTGAAACGATTTTTACCATGTAAAGTCTAAACTCATCGTCAGGAAAGAGAAATTATTTTCTATCACACAATTAGTTGGGTAGTTATCTTGATTTCACCTCAATGGTAAACTGTCACGTCATCAGTAGCTATATAAACGCCAGCAATTTGGTATAGACTATCGTCGCCGCAAAGGGATTTTTTTTCGAATGGAAGGTACAAGACATATAACAATAACTGTGCGATGTGTTCTTCATGGTAGTCGGTGAAACTTATGAATCTCCTGGCAAGTTACAGTTACCCATTCAGAGAGAAATATTCACATAACGGTGAGGAAGCATTATTCTACGAATTCAGATAATGCATTGTGTTAAATTTTTCTTAGAATTGCTGCTTGGAGTAATTCTAAACAGAGTCACTCTAGGATTTACCCAAAGCTGACTATCACCACGGCAGGTACGTGGATGCGGAGCGGAGAAGGTGCCCAAGTAAAACTAAGTCGGAAGCCATGGAAAAACAACCTTGGCTAGCCATGAGTTTCTATGAATAATTCTCACAAAAAGATGAAGTTTTGTCAATGAACATTATAACGAAGCAAACATAGTGATTCTTAGCTAAAAGAGAAAGCACAATTGGTATTGTAATATTTTCCTTTTGTTAAACAATTTCACTTGGTTTATAAGTTAAAAAATTAAATAATAGGATTATAAATAGATTATAGCATTTCATATGAAACATAATTGCTTTGACATTAGCGTTGAGAGTGCAGACCCTGACGTAGCGATGAGGAAATTCTCGGCCCAAGCAAAACTAAGTCGGCGGCCCATGAGAAAACAACTTTGACTAGCCATGAGTTTTTATGAATAATTCTTGTAAAAAGATGAAGTTTTGTCAATGAACATCATAACGAGGCAAATATTTTGATTCTTAGCTTTAATAGAAAGCAAAATTGGTATGGTAATATTTTCCTTTTGTTTAACAATTTCATTTTGTTTATAATGTTTAGAAATATAAATAATATGATAATAAATATATTATAGCATTTCATACGAAACATAAATGCTTTGACATTAACATTGGGAGTGCAGTCAACGACGTAGCGACGAGGAAATACTGAGCGCCGCAGAGGCGCCGAAAATCCAACGACGTAATTTTTTCCATTAGAGGCCAATAAAATGTAAACTATCCACACTATGCCAACAAAATTTTGTACGTAGACGAAGAAGGCAGAAAAAATAGACTACTGAAAATTTCAAAATGATCCATCGGAATGGAAAATTTTTACACCACTTTTAAAACCACGAGCGCCGCTAAGGCGCAGATAATCCATATGAGGGTTAAGTTAGGCACCTCGACAACGCAGCGGGTAAGCATGAAGAAATCGAGATTCGTCAAAGCGGTTGAAATTCTGGAAAAAAACTGCCAGTAATTATGCTTACATTACATTTCATCCATAAATTCTTTTAACTTTCTGCCTGACCGCACTCAAATAGACATTTTATGTCGTTTAATTAAAATTTGGTTCTTTACGGTCGTCATAATGACTCCCTTCTTGAACTCTTCTTTTAACACACACCGAAATTATGTCACTTGAGTTGACAGTTAAGATGAGAACTTTAATAACGAATAGAGTCCGGTCTTTTCCTTTAACTGTTAATAATTGATGTTCTTCCTCAGCATGCGGTTCAACTTGTGTGAATAAGAATGAGCTTATATACGGCACGCTGCGTGTGCGCGCGGAATATATTCCCCCTATATTTAGAAGTTATTTTTTTTATTCAGGTGTAGGTTACAGAAGAGAACATACCTTCCTTTTTGCCCTGTTTCTACACAGCTGTTAGGGAGACACGGTACACCCGCATTTCCTACAGTAATACAATTAACAGCCAAGATGAACAGAAGTAAGCAAAACGTAGCGAGTTTTCTCCCATCGAATTTCCCATATTGACTTTGCAGCCACTCGATCTAATCAACGACGCTCAAATAGTTTCCTTGACGACGCTCTTCATCTGATCCTCCGATTCCCGCCCTTCAATAGTTTCTTGTTCATTATGCGGTTTGATCGTCGAGGAGAGAGATTCCACGCTAGCGCCGAAGTTTCCAACAGCACCACTTAGCTCAGCACTTGATCATCTAACTTCATATCGACTCCTTGGAAAATCCTTCACCCGGCACATATCAATTCCAATACGTCTTCAGAGCTCTAAGGTAGGCTCTAAGGTAAGGTAAGGCTGGTAGGTTATTCATCGACTTTGCGAATACTCCTTCAACAAAGCTCCAGGGCATTTTTATAAGAAGGTTAATAAATTTATGTTAGTCTTAAGAGTTGTCTCATTGAGTGCGTGCCGAAATTTTATAGAATCTATTGGCGGTAATGACCTCGTAGCTATAATTATGGTGGTCATAGGTGTAATAATCAATTTTCTGGTTAAAATTTAACTTTAAGTGCTACTAAAATAATATTTCACTATCCTATTTTAGAGCACTTTAGAGCCTTCTTCGAATAAGTTGACAATTCTGCGGTCCACGAGTAATTAATAAGCAAAAACACAGGAGTCTACCGCCACCTGTTTGACGATTATTTAAATAATATGATTGAAATAAAAATTAGATATAGTTTGCCTCATACTGTTTCCAACATTTTCAACATGTTGGCGCCATTTTAAACACTCATCCAGGGTTATTCCAAGATAGTTGAAACTAGACACTCGCTCTAAAGGCAAAGAATCCGAACACTCATTCATGAGACAATACTTTGAGTGGTTGTACGAATCCCAGTCAATTATATTCCTGTAACAAATATTGAATCAAATGTATTTCGCTTTAACTACTTTCATTTTTATTTTATTTGCTTCAAACCAATTCCTAAGGCTAACCAAGTCAAATTGCATATTGTTTTTTACTGTGTCCCAATTTTCACTATCGTTGCTTAAGGCAATTTCGTCAGATAAGGCAGTGATGTGCCCTTTAAATTCATGATTACATAAGTCATTGTTATAAATTAGGAAAATAATAGGTCCCAAAACAGATACTTGGGGATCTGCACTTGTTATCAGTTTATAATCACTATAAACATTATCAATTTTTACACACTGCATTCTTGTAAAAAGATGGCTCTTGAACCATTTTAGTGGAGTTCCTCGAATGCCTGCTCTATGGAGCTTATACATTAAAATGCCATGAACAATTATATCAAAAGCTTTAGTAATGCCATTTAACAGATTGGCAGTACGTTTGTTATTATTCATAGCTTCATAAATATGAGTTAAGTATTTTTTTAAAGCGTTAAGTTTAAAGTTAAGTATTCCTTTCCACGTAAAAATCGAAATTGGTTTTTGCTGAGGAAGTGGTTTTTTCTAGAAATTTGAGCAACCTGTTCTTAACAAGCTTTTTTAGTATTTTATAAAATATTGATAGCAGTGGAATAGGCGTTTTATTCTGGATTAATGACCACCTTTTTTGTAAAGTGGTTTGATTACTGATTTTTTTAGAACTTCCGGAAAAACACAATTTGTAAATCTTAAATTATAAATATACGCCAGAATAGGCGCTAACTCATCAATGATTAATTTTTAAAGTTTACTCGTGATTTCATCAAAGCCATGTGATTTATTTGAGGGAAGGGATTTCACTTACTTAATTATCTCATCTGGAAGTGCCGGCTCAAAATACATGGAATGAACGCATGAATATCCACAGTATTCCTTTACTATATTATATATACCTTATGGTAACTATATAGGTTATTATCTGGTCCACAAATGAAAACGTCACAAAATAAACGACCTAATACAATAGGGTCACAGGAATCCAATCCATTCCGGCAACTTCGTGTTGGAAACGATAATAATCAATTTTTATTTTTAAGGGAATACGTACTCATGGATGTTCTAAAGTCACCCTTTGATTGCCTACCACATCCTTAATGCATAGACGGAAAACTATCATAGAATTATCTGCAATGCTATCATGCAGCACTTCAACTAGAAGATCATAGTTGCAGGAGTTAAATATACTATTGAACAAATGGTCGATACAAGTTGCCGTTTTTGTGGCTATTCTCGTTGGAACATTAACATTAAAGCTCATAAAAAGCTCATAACATTTAAGTAGTGATCAGAATCATTTGTGGTTAACAAAATATTAACATTGAGATCACCTGCAATAACTATATTACTTTTTAAACTATGAATGTTGGGCTCAAATTCAGATAAAAATTGCATGACTGGAAATTTTTGGTCCCTGTAAATACTAAATAAATAAATTTCAATATATTATTTTTGATTCAACAGAACACAATCAGCAGTAACAGTATTAGTTGGCATTTTGTGGCATTCAATATTATTTTTAACGCACACTATCATACCTCTCGCTCGGCTACTGCCACAATGGTGAGCAAATTATTTATAACCTCTAAAATCATGAAGGTTCAGTTCAATCTCGTGTATCCATATTTCAATGAGTATCATTACATCTGGCATACACTGTAAAATATGCAGATTCACAACAAACAAATCAAAGTTACTAGCGTTATCATGTAACATGTGATTAATAAGAGAGAGTGAAATCATAAGTCAGAAATTATTAAAGTCTTCAAGACATGTCAAGACATATACGGGTTCATCCTCAGCTTTCCTCATAAGAATTTTCTCCGCGTATCCACAAATACTTATTATGCCTGTTCCGCTTCGCTGCTTTCACCGCATTCGGCACTTTCCTCCTCCCGGGACAGAGGGCTTCATTGACATAAAAATGGACTGGCGTGACCTCCACACCCAAGTGTTTGGTGGAAAAGTCCCTCTTTACTATTTTTTCCAAGAAATCGTCCTTGTCCTTCTGTCGGAGGAACCTTACTTGTATCCCACCCGGGCCACCTACCTCTTTGGGTTTAAATCGGAAGCAGCAGTCATTATCGTCCTCGCTGACCGCAACCCCAATTTATCCCCAATTTTGCAGACAACCGCTGAAACGTTTTTACTCTTTTGGTGTGGATAACCGTGGATTTCAACTGAGTTCGAAAACGTACGTTGTTAAAGGTCATCGGACTGTTTACTCGCATGCGTAAGCTGTTTTTTTAGAAGAAGATTCTCACTTTCTAATTGTTCGATTTTAGCGTAGCACTCATCGAGCCGCTTGTTTTGTGATTCAAATACTGCGGATAACTCGCTAAATCTATCGTATAGCTGATCGAAAGATTCGCCTACATTAAAACTCCATGCGTTTGACGTCAGCTTTAGCTCTTTACATAACGTATAAACTGTATCAGTAGATAAAAAACCCAATGCACTGACATTCGACGCACCTAGAGATTCACCACACATGCTGGATTATTGTGCCACTTTACGCTGGTCACACCGCCAAACTTGTCCGCTTGCAGAAATACCTTCTTTGTCCTGTTTGGTTGGACGATATTCCAAACAATTTCTATGAAATTTACCACGACAATATGTGCACTCCAAATGTACTGTACTCCGAACAGATTTTTTTTACAAATCTTGCATGAGCTCATTTTCGAAAAACACTCACTACTATGGCATAATCTTGCGTCGAGGAGCGGAGCAAACGACACAACGTCCGGACTCTACGAAAGCCGGAACAGAACTGACCAGTATTAGTTGGCATTGAGACATAATTTTGAAACGAACATAAGAGATTTTTTTGGTGGAACAGCCAGCAGCTTCGGTGTTCTAGTAGTTTTTCGCTTTCCAATCCCCTCGTTACTATACCACGGTCCAACCCCATCCCTTAGAGTAATGCCCCGACGTACCTCGGAGGCGAGAAGTCATAGTACCTACACCTTAATCCCTTCGCATAGGGAATCATTTTCAAATAATGGCAATTCCACCAGGGACTAGTAGGATTAATGTCATTTCGAAGGAGGACGCTGTGCAATAGGGTGGTTTCATATTATTTTTTTATTGCCTATATCGGAAGATTATTACTCCTGGAGTACGTATTTCACGCTTTTAGATTTTTAAATGACGATATCTATTTTTCGCGATTAAATAAAAAGTGAAAATTTTCAAGCGCGCAAAAACGCGACGGCTAAGTATAAATGCTGCGAAAAGCCCGTGTGACGTCATTCTGGTTCCTTTGTCGCCGTGTGAGGTGACCTTGGGGCGAGGATATGTGCGCCGCTGCGAGGCAAGGTGCTAGCACGTTGCAGAGTACCCTACTGGCACGTAGCGCTTGGCTCAAATGAGGATTATTAATACCTACCTTATCAAACGAAGGATACTTTCCAACCTTAGGCAGTTATAATAGGTGATTATTAAGAGACGTTTCCTTGAGCTCTGCGCCTCATGCATGCATTGGTAATCTCAGACGATGTATAACTCCTATCTTCTCGTATAGAAACTAGGTCCCTGTGACGTCACGTGGAGTGGCATCACATGGGCGCCAATCTGGCCCTTTTCAAATGAGGATAAAAATGGACCATTGCCATTCGTCTAAACCGGTATTTCCAAAACCATATAATTTGTATATTATGAATACAGTAATGGTGGGTAACAAATCGCAATCAATGCCTTTCGGTTTCTTTGATGAAGGAAACTACCCTATTGTGTCACAGATTAATATTAGACAGTTCCGGACCTTTCCATGAAGTCAGGCGGCGTTTCAGGGGTCGAGTAAAAGATATTCATGCCGCGGGTGTATCCGAGAAGAAGCTGGAGGGGTTTCGACGCCAGTGCGAGCAATGGACCAATTATCACAATTAATAGACGCCCTGATGCGGCTCTCTCCTGAGGGTTCCAATTACGATGAAGCACGTTTAATAGAGCTGACAAAAGATATTTACCGTTGGAATTTACCATTTGACGCTGATGAAGGCGAATGGGTGAATCTCTTTTTGGAACACGTCGACGCCTCTAAAGAATATAAGAGAGTTGTATAAGTTATATACAGTCAACGAAATGTGGGGTTTAATTCCGTAAATGATAGGAATGAAGGTGAGTTTATGGCTACGAGGAAATCTATGTAGCATATCCTCTTTGGTGGAGTTTAAAAGAGAAATAAGAAGGGCGTACCAGCGGATCGCGTACGATACTAGGCTATAGAAGAACATGTTTGAAAAACAGAAACGGGACCAGGAAGTATGAATGAAACCGCGCTCACCGTACCGGGTAAAGGCATACTCGAGTTTCACGTAATGCCGTTCGGATTGCACAGTGCCGGGGCAACCTTTCAAAGATTGATGGAGACTGTGATCGGGACAGAGTTGGAACCGTACTGCTTTTTGTATTTGGCATTTACGTACTCACTCACGCTCGCGTTCAATATTTCCGTTGCTATAAGGCCTCCCCTCATTATCAAAAACTAATTTCAGAGATATTTGTCAGAGGGCCCCGGCTAGCTCAGCACATAAGTATTCTTCACTTTTCTTTGCATACAAATATACAATCTCACTCTTAAAGTCACAAAATGGGTACCATCTACTCTTATTCCTCTGAGCAGGGGTGCCGACTTACAAAAAATATTGGGGGGGCCCAAACCGGGGACCTTGCCCCGGTAAATTTTATAAGTAGTGAATTTTAGGTTTTTAAGCATTTTAGAAGAGTCATATGATCAACATTAGAACCCTGATCACTCGAATCTCGATATCTGGACACTTCGGGGAAGATCGACAACCCTGAAACATTTTTTTCTCACATCTGTAACGAACTTTTGGGGGGCCTCGGGCCCCCTCAGGCCCCATGGAGTCGGCGCCACTGCCTCTGAGTCTCATCCAAAAGCACAACCTTCTCCTTCATCCTTCTAATGGTCTCAGATCAAAGTAAAGGAATACCTTCAACCGATCTTCCCCACTTAAGTATTTAATAATACAAGCAGTACAATCATCTCCATCGTAGAGTCTCTCATACAATCTACGCCTTTTATCAACTCCATCACCGTACACTATCCTAGTCCTACGCATCATGGCGTTGTCCTACGCATCCTAGTCCTACGCATGCGGCGCGCGTTTTCCAGGGTGTGCTCTCCTGTAAGCACATCGTCCATGTTGATCTCATCAAGTAGCACAGGGGCAGAAAGAGGGTAATGGGCACCTTCACTCCGGCCTAGTTCTCTAACACATCGATTAGTTAGATAAGGTGAACATGCCAAGCCATAAGTCATAGTTTGTAATTGGTATGAAAGCACAGGTTAATTTGTGTCAAATATCCACAGTATTTTCTGTAAATGTTGGTCACGCTCATCAACTAAGACTTGGCGAAACATCTTCTCAATGTCCGCAGTAAAAGCAAAGCGATAAGTTCGCCAACGTAATACCACATCAGCTAAATCAGGTAATAAGTTAGGACCAATATGCAACCTATAATTGTGAGATATCCCTTTATCAGTCTTTTGAGAACCATTAAACACAACTCTTAACTTAGTTGTCGCACTGGACTCTTTCCAAACAGCATGATGAGGAAGATAAAAACCATCAAGCTCTGTTTCAGGAATTGTGCCTTTCATGAATTTCAGGTTAACGTTCTCACGCATGAAGGCCTTATATTTTTCTAGCAAGTCGTCATCTTTGACGAATCTCCTCTCCATCCGATCGAGCATCCTCTTAGCAGTAGAGTAAGAATGACGAATTCGAAGGTTTTCGGCCGTCTCATCATCCTTCAATGGCAGTCGAACGATGAAGTGACCTGAAAAATCTCTATTGTAATTAGACATGAAAATTCTTCACATTCTTGCTCCTCTGGAGTGAGTATTTTTCGGGAAGGTTGAAAATCCTCTTGTTCCCAGAATTTCCTCAAAAGATCAGTAAGGTCCTCAGTCTCCAGGCAATGAAGAACCGTTGAAGGATCTGACGGTTCAACCTGCTGGATTTGGACGTCTCCCGACAGCATCCATCCCAATGCGGTGCACGTAGCTATAGGCTCACCTGAACCTCCTTTCTTCACCTGGTCCTTCACAATCTTGGCATGGATGGCAGCGCTAAGTATAAATTCAATCCCCCTTTCTTCATATTACTGTGGATAGGCAAGCGTTAACCCTTGAATATGTTTCCAATTAGATAAAACAATCTTATTCTCTGGAATATGTGAGGATACTTTTGAGACAACCAACGCGTCTACGTCGCAAGCAAATGGGGAATGGAAATTCGGCTTGATTTTGAATGACACGGATTTTTTTGCAACTCGCTTGTTTATTTCCCGCTAGTCCCAATATATCCATATTAGTGTTCCTTACCATCAGCCATAGCCGTTGGCGCAATGACTCAGAGATGAAAGATCACTGAGCACACTTATCCACGAGTCCTCGAGCAAGTATTGAGTGACCATGAGGTCCAATTACTTAACGAGCACCGAAGCAAGCAGCACAGAACACGTTTTGGGGGCGGGGGCTATGTGCATTAATGTGGATTTATCTGAATAATCTTCAGGTGAAACACTGTTATGTGTGTCAGAAGATTCTGATGTCGGGATAGATTTTTGCGGGCTCTTCTGTCTCGTGAACCATCGAATGCTGCTTTCCCTGGCAGAATCTGCACCTTTTGTTGGACTTACAACACTTCATTGAATGACGCGAGATTCAATTCAAGCAAAGGCGCTTTTATTTCACTATCTCTTGTCGCTGCTGTGGAGTCTTTTCTCTAAATTGGTCGAAAAATAATTATGAAATGTGATCGGTTACACAAAGCACATTTGTTTTCGGCCTTCTTGGAATCGTAACCCACGTGAAATGGTCTCGAATATTTAGAGTCAGAATAATTTTTTTTGTTTTTGCACTATTCGCACAGTATTTAGTTGATTTGAAAGTCCCATGAGTCCCACTCTCACATGCTTCGGAGCTGATTATCGCACTTTCTAAAAATTTTACAAGAGTATCTAAAGTATAAAAAGTATCTAATATCGCTCCTATTCAATTCCTGTCCAACTAATCCAGCGTATTATTATCAATAGTTAGGCCTAGAATGAAGAAGAACGCTAATATCTGTATGTTTTATGGAACGCGAGAGTCCAAATTTCAGCCACTATTTTTGTAGCCCTGAGCATGATGAAGAGGAGAGCCAATCAAAGTGAGTGTCTGCTTTGTGCGCTCGCCGCGAGAGGTGAAGTGGAAGGCGACATGGGTAGCAGCCAGCAGATATGCGATGCACAGAGGGAGTGTGGCGCGCACTGTTTTAATGCATGCACTTACTTCGCAGTCCCCCCATCCTAATTGCTGCATTCTTATCGTGCGCCGCGTCGCCCGGACGACGCGACGTGCCTATCTCGGGGAGGGAGTGATAGTTAGGCAGCCTTCCCGACAGATGGCTCTGCCTCCCATTTCGCGTGTGCTCGTCTCGTTCTCCAGGCGACACCCCCTACTACACAACCCCACCCCCATCGACCCAATTGCTCTTCCCACCCTCTATTCCTCCCCTATTTCCCCAATACCACCCCCATTGCATTGTATTCAAGGGAGACATGTTGCTCCCCCTTCCCTCTGACCCACTTACCCCCACCCCCTCTCCTCCCGTCCTTGGCCCTCACCCTACAATGGATGGCACATTGGGGAATACTCGACCATGCACAAATTGACATTTTCTCCATGGTCCATGTGGCATTGTACGAAGGGAGCTCCATGAGGTTTACTAGTATATCAAATTTAAATTCACGGAAGGGGAAGCAAATAGATAAGAACGCATGACTAAAAATGAACAAAGGTAACGGTGCTAGCGGTTGAAGACTGAGATCAGAGGTTCAAAATGAGATCTGATTACGAGTAGTATGGCGTTGATGTCTTGTTGCTCCGCCGAATCGATCCGGAAAAAGCAGGAACGAGTGTTCAAAATGGCTTTTTTGAGATAGAGACTTGAAATAAGGCGTTCATACTCATAATTAAAACCGATTTTCGATTTCTATTTCAATATACATAATTGCGACCCGTTACGGAGGTAAAGTAGCCCAAAAATAACCGATTTTCTAAAAATATGCACGATCTCATTTTTTTCGAAAATCTTCGAATTTGGGCAGGTGGTGTTGCAGCGGTATGATTTTTATGGAATGTAAAACGCAATATTCCTTCGACCTGGTGTTTTACCTATTATTCATGACTCTGGAAAATTTTAGTTCAGATCTGTCTGGTTTTTGCAAAGGAAAAAGTCGTACGAGTTTTTCACGCATCCGGTTTTCCGTTCTCAGATATGGAAGCGGGAATTTAGGGTATTTTTATTCTTTTATAGGACATATAGTTCCCTAAGATTGGCCTAGATGGTACTCACGATCTCTCATCAGACATTTTCATCACTGAGAAGGTATTATCAACAAAGAGATAGTAAATTGGGAACAGGGTATGTGAAGGGACACAAAATACAGTACTCGTGAGCATAAAGAAATAAAACCAATTTTCGCACACTTACCATAGCGAACCAATGGAGAGAGGCGGCCAAGGAAACTTCTCCACGTTATGACTGCCGACCTGCACTTCGTCACTGGCTCGCTAAGCACTCAACGCGCCTTCCGCGGTCGCAGGGAGAAACAAATGACAAATGAAATCAGCGGGCGTCATCGCGTGCAAAGTGTCATACTCGAAAATGGGGGTTCAATTCAATTCAATTAATTTATTATCGTGGGCCATTTGGCCCATGAGATATTGTACAAGTGCACAAAAATTCAGTAAAAACCTTTTGACAAAGGTTCAAAGAAAAAAACACTACATCAACACTCAGTAAATGCAAAAAATAGAGAAAAAAAACTAAAAACGAAAACGAAATACGTATAAACCTATACAAGCATATTCATACAATTGCATCCCGAATGCGGATACCCGGGTATCCAGCCACACAACATTTTCAGACATTTTAAATACATTTGAAACAGTATCGCAATTTATTCAAAGTAAAATATTCAGGTGTAACAGAAAAACGTAGGACCAGAAAGTGGTTTCGAACCAAGGCGGACTTTAAAAAATAAATGGCCGTCCATCCGATTGGAACTTTAAAATTTTAACCTTAAAGTGCAGCCTGAAGATATTATCCGATGAAGGTGACATTATTAATGCATTTTAGGGACGACAAACCGACAACGTTTTTGCAGTGGCCGCTGAAATTTTTTGAATTGAATTATAATAGATGCACCGCGATGCATAATCGTGAAATTCCTATTCATTACTTTTTATTTGTCTCCTAGTATTTATTTGAGTGCATCTGATATCCTTATTGAGCCAACATTTATCTGAGAAGACTAACACTAAAATCATGGTTTGCCACAAAAATCCTGAATGAATTTCGGATATGCGTTGGGCTTTAAACTTAAGTTTTGGGACCAATTTCCGAGATAAGCCTTTTCAAACCAATATTGACATCGAACGCTTACGTTTCGAAGTAGGATGTTTTGTTACTGACGGATAATATGGCTTTGTATTTCTTTAGGGGAATGAGGCATGAACGTTGACAGAAGCGGAGAAGTCAAGTGAGGAAGCAATCGAAACTACAGATGAATGATGAAAATCACATGGATTAATTGAGTGATTTTCTCATTGAGTGAGTGAAATTTCTCATTAATTGACGATCATTGCGCGCGCATGCGAGGGAGTTAATGGTTTGATGGATTTCTTTATGATGATGATGATGGAAGATAGGTTTGCGCGATTGTTGAGGAAAAAAATGGAATTCAGACATCCGCTGAGAAGTGGAGAAAGTTCCGCCCTTAAGACTCCGCCCATTCCGTATTGGGTAGGATAGAAAGAACCAGTAGCCTAGGTCACCAAATCTCTTTAATAGTTAGCCTTTGAGATTCTACTGAAAATTAATGATATAGCGATAGATATAGCGAGATGATAGATATAGCGTGTTAAAATAAACAAATTCCTTATTACAGAGTAGCAGAGTGATTTTAAAGAGTAACGACACTTTACCATACCTGTACACAAATGCCTTCATTTTTTTCCCCCATATGTCTAAATACCAGATTATCTTTAACGTCAAATTTAAATGACGTACCGATGACTGAATTTCTTTAAAAAGTGGATATTTTGTTATAAAATTTATCATGATTCCATTTAGCCTATCAAATAATTACACAGGTCAACAGTGGTTTTGGTGCTGGAGCTTTTAAAGCTGATTTCAAGTATAATTGGTGTGCTGAATCCAAATATGATATTAGTTTTTTCCTATCAGCTCTAGTTTTTAAGATACAGATATGTTGTTATTTACGTAAAAAATGTTCAATATGATGGTATGGGATAATTACATAAATCATAAAACCCACAAAATATAAAGACTTGATTTATTTATAGGAATGCTGAATCACCTACAATTACAATAGTTTTGCAATACAAATAGTAACATTTTTACTGAAATAAAACACTTTATTGAAAAAAAAGACGTAAAAACGTCACTCAACCTTTCGGAAGCTTCTTTTGCACGATTTTTTGCATGCACTTTGTTAAAACAGTCTCGTTTTAAGCACCAGCAGTAATCTGCTATCATATGGTTATCCCATCTTCCTTGGTAGCGATCTTCCATTGTTTTGATTTCCTTGTGAAATCTTTCACCTTGTTTTTCACTTGTGTGGCCTAAATTTTCAGGAAAACAGTCTAAGTGACTGTATAGGTAGTGAACGTCTTTGCTCATATTACATTCAGGTGATTTAAACAGTGTGCATATTGTTTACCAGCTCGAGATAATTCTCTCGTTTGTGATTTCCAAGAATTTTTTTATCACAAATGAAAGCCAACACTTTTTTTCAATCCCATTCATTGACTTGAACAAAGCAGGATCCTTTGTAAGTTGTCTGATTTGTGGCCCATCAAAAATACCAGCTTTAAGTTTTTCTATACTTATCTGCGGCATTTTTATTGTTATGTAGCCGAAGCATGGTCCATCCTTGTCAAGAGCATTTACAAATTGCTTCGTTAGGCCTAGTTTAACATGAAGGGGCGGTAAGGTGATTTTCTCCCGTTCAACTAAAGACTCAGCATTAATGTTTTTACCCAACAACTAAGTTTTCTCTCTTTGACCACTCCTTCTTAATCCAGTGGTTTGTCTATCCCTGCTAGCACAGAGGCACAAGAAACAAGGATATTTTGTGTTGCTAAATTGCTGCCCAAGAAGAAAGTTCAACATTTTTAAATCTACACAAATCACCTAGCGTTGTCCGTGGTATTTTATCTTCTGTAAGACCAATACTATTGTATCATATTCTTCTTTCATTTCAGTTGAATGAGCGATTGGTATTGAGCCAAACTTGTTAGCATTGTGAAGAACACATTTTAAACTACGCTTAGAGCTATCTATGAACAAACGCCAATCATTAGCTTCATATTGCGGTAGTCCCATTCCTTTCAGAAGACCTCTAACGTCTAACAAAATGTAAGATTGTCTTCTTGAGTAAAGAAGGGTAGCATATCCTTTTCCCTTGTGCGATAAAAATTAATTTTTGTACCTTGTTCCATTAAATTCTTTTCATGCATCCTTGAAGCTAATAGTTCAGATGCTTCCTTCGATAAGTTCAATTCTCTAACAAGGTCACTTAGTTCATCTTTATTAAATAGTTGAGGATTTGTTGATACTGCCTCGTAGTCACTGTCACTATCGTCAATAGAATCATGAATGTGTTCACATAGCTCATATTCATCCTCACATACATTTGGTAATGTCTGAAATATTAGAATCGGGATTTCTTCTGAATGGGGTACCGGGCGTCTAGCTGAAGGCAAATCTGGATATTTCCACTCGTGGCGATTGTTTCGATTAATTCTCGAAACATTTACCATGCAAAAATAACAGTCATCAATATGGCTTGTAGGTTCTCTCCAAACCATTGTCACACCAAATTTTAAACTTTTCCTTTTTCCTGTAGTTCACTACGCTGATGTTCTGTACATGTTTTACGCAAAACATGCGGTTCCCAATTTTTACCTTGGTCACCAAGCTGAACACCAAAATATCCTAGGTATGCTCGTTTCACAAAGTCTGTAATGTTCTTCCTATTTTCTTTTAAAGCATATTCCCCACAAATGTAACAAGACTTTTTACAATGATTAACACAGCTTCTTCGAATTGAGCTCATTTTTAGAGGTTACTTTACAAAAAATTTGAGAATTTGAACATTTGTTTCTGGAAATCCCCTTACTCATTACAGACTCCCGCCTCTCAATTTTCAAAGACAAGCTCTCTTTTTAGCCTATCCCCCTTTTTTACTCTTCTCCACTTTTCTGTGATTCTTCCCACGTGTCGTTATTCTACAGTTATGACTAGGGTCCTTTTCCACCGTGGGTTTCCCACTTCCCTTAGTTGTATCTTTTCCCTCTGTCTCGCCCTTCTTCAAACACGCCAAATCCTCCCCAAGCCCTTTCTCAAAGGTATAAAGGTGATTTTCAAACTAAATACTGCAGAAAAGGTTATGAATTAGTTTATTTATAGATTGATTTAAATTTGAAAATATTTTCTGAAATATATCAAATATTGGAAAGAATCTAATCATAAAATGTGCCGTATCTAAAAAAAGTAGAGCTGTTACATAAAAACCGATATCATATTTGGATTCAGCACCACACATATTGTTAATATCAGCTCAAAAACTCCCGGCACCAAAAAAAAAAATTGTTTTTGTTGGCCTGTGTTATATAACTACACTAAATTGCTTTTAATTATTATAATGTGTTTGGGATTACGTATTTTCAACTGGGAATTTATAAAAATAATGACCTACTCATTGAAAACGTGTTTTAGTTAATTATAGTCGTAATAATTGAGATTATTCATTATTGGTGGCTGTTGTGACAACTGTGTATTGTACACCGAGTATCTCCACGAGCATAAATTTGACAATGAACGTTTAAGAGCGTTTTGGTCGCTTTTCAAATCATTGGGGCCGTTCAAGTTTTACCTAAAAATACCATAAAATACCTCACTGGGGTACATCTTATGTCAATTAAAATGTTAACTTCTTCCGCCACGGTACACAGGTAAAAGTTATTTTTTGCTAACAAAAGTGAAGAGTTTGGAAATGTAGCTAAAAAAAAAAAAACTCATCAAATTGTGTTGAATAACGTGTGATAACATTTGAACAAAATTCCTTAAAGTATCTGTTTATAAACTTTTTTATTATTGTAATTTGCAACTGATTCAATTTTTTAAAGTTACTACTTTTCATAGGAATATATTTTGGAAATTTGCCTATTTCTGAAAATATTCGCTCAAATTCTGCGTTCGGCATCGTAGGACTTTCCAAATTGTTGGCAAGGACCCACAGGGACCGCAGATATCAATCGGTAGCGAGATGAAAATGTCAAATGAAAATATTTTCGTACATTCATGATAGATTGCAACAACTTTTAGTACGAAGAAGTTCTAGTGGGACATAACTTTCTATAACGATCCATCGCTTCATTCGTTTTACCAGATCATCAATTTCAAATTTTCATTTCCGCCATATATCTCTCCTGCGGTTTTTTTCTTCACTTCTCTCAGGACTTTAATCTAAACAGACCACCCCAAAAGTTTGGAAAGAGTAATCTAGCCAACAGTTACGCCAATAAAGATCATCACGAAAACTTGAACACAATCATAACTTTAAATAAATTTCTTCGTAATGAAATGTCCAATGGTGTAACAAAATTTATAGAGTCGTCCATTCATCAAAGGTGAATATTAATAGGAATATAAAAGCTACTCGTTATTTGCAGTGATAGAAAATATTTTAGTAAGCGATCGTAGGGATCAAATGAATTGGAAATAATTTTAGTAAATTTGTCATTGATAGATGAGAAGTCTAGCCGATTCAGAAAAGGTTCCAGGGGCTATAGCAAGTATTATATCAATTGCTTATAACAAGAAGACACCTAAACTCATCCGCATTGATTCTCCTTAAGAAATTTTGAATCTATATTGGGAATCGTCTGTTGTTGATTGTTTAAAAACTCAGAAGTGAAGGCCACATTGTGCTGTTTTCGTGGGTAATTAAGATAAATAAAAATAAATAAATAATAAATATAACAATTCCAAAATCCCATAATATTTTGGAGCACTGTTCGAAAACTAGCTAACATGATCAACTCACATCGTGTCTTCCGTTTAAAGGGCCGCAGGCATCGGCTCGGCATTGTCATTGTCTCTTCAAAAAAAAATTCTCCAGTTCCAGTCGATACTAAACTGCTACTACTTTTTTGTTTGGTTTGATTGGTTTGTTTGTGCAACACAAATACAAACTAATGTTGACCTACGCATCTCCGGCATGGCTGCACGCAGCTCCGTCACATATAAAGGAAATCCAGTCAGAAGAAAACAAAATTGTGAGGCGAATCATAGGCACTCCGTCGTTTGTAAGCAACCGCAACATTCCTTAGGATCAGGAAATAGGGATATGAAATATGCACTACCAAAATTTTCAAAACCATTTGCTACCACGAATAACCCCAAGTCACCTCTCGGACTACGAACCTCCTGCAAAACCCAAAATTCAATACCCTAAACGTTCCCTTAACCCTTCCCTCATCCCTAACCCTAATTAAAATTCTATATGCCATGACTGTTTTATATTAATTTATAAAAAGTGAATTTTACAATGTTTGTGAAACCATTTATCCAGAGAGACACCCACGAGACAGCAATTTTTGGTTGGGAACTGCGGGACTTCAAATCAAGAGAATTTAGTGTTGGACTGGGACCTTAACAAATTTAAAAAACGCATTTATTTCGGTGTTTAACTAAATAGTGATTAACGATGCAATACTTTTTCATAAATTGTTCATAAATGTTTTGAACAATTCGCTGAAACCATAAAGAAGTAAATGGCGTGAACTTTTATGACATATAATATATAATATGACAAATAATTCAATCGTTTTTTACGGTTTTAATGTATGAAAATTTCACTGAAGAAAAATCTTTTGCCCTGCCTGTGATTAGGACGAAAAATTTCCTATCCTTTACAACATTGTTTTTATAATATTCAAGCTCACCCTTGTTCATTACTACAGCAAGTCTGTGTGTTTTATGCTGTGTAAACAAGTGTACTATCGGTGTTGGATTCTGAAAATTCAACATTTCTTCTCGTTTATCAATAACTTGAATTAACTCCTGTGAAAATACTGAGGTTAAATTAACAAATTTAAGGTACCTACGGGCAACTTTGAAATGACCTCGTGTGAATACCTTGAAAATTTCTAGGTGCTAAATGTTTGAAACTGATTAAGTTTCAGGAAAAATGACCTGTCGAATTTTAGTGATAAACACTCAGACTTGCCAAGGAGACACGATGTACAAGGAAACGCTTTTAAGTTATAAGGGAATATAATATTGGTGGTTAGAATGGTTTTTGGTTCGGTTGGGGATGAGGAGCGTGAGTAGCAAGGCACTGTAGAAGGGGTTGAGTGCATTCATTGAGAGAAATATACTCGCATGTATCACCTATATTCACGTTGGCTGTCTACCATTGGAATAGTTTCCTCTCATCCTGACGTCACACCCGTATCCTACATTCCTACTCCATGTGACCAGAGAAGCCACCATCTTCAACAGCTACCTCCCACGGGATACGATCTCTACTGTAAAATTAATATTCGCCTGTCTCCACTCGCCTTTTTCCCCCTATCTTGGGAATGACATCTCTTTTGCATGTTGTGCCATCTATTGTGGCTAGGTACTCCCAGGATAGAAGCGTCTCTAGTTCCCAGTTGGCGAGTCTTGCAGACGTGTGCGTGCTCCGCTATTCATGAAATTCACCGTGTCTCTCTGTGTATATGTGAACGAGTCTCTTATGAATTCTTGTGATACAGACTATCCCGTCGCTTCCCTTCTGCTTGCCTATTCCTACGAGAATTCACTCCCCATATTACTTCTATCGATATGCCTTTCTATTATTCTTCATAAGCACCATTTTCCTTTATTGGCTCGGTCACATTTTTTTAAACAACCGATTGTGATAGAGATTGAAAAATAATGTTTTCTATTTATTTTTTACTTTTACATTCTTATATTTTAATTTTTGACTTTCTATTTTTCATTTTCGATCCGTTAACTTGTAGTGACATTCGCGGCGAAACATCGGCGGCCTTAACTCTTTCGATAGTAAGATAAGTCGACGACGTCACCAACTCCTGCCGAGAAGGTCACCGCGTTACATCAGCTACTCTTGGGCCTTGCTCATCCCTCTCTCATGTGGTTCGCAGCTGTTTATACACTCTCGTGAAGGATTGCTTCTTTCAGTTAGCGGCTCTCCCTGAACCAATTTATAAGTGGTTACTCTGTTGACGTCACCAACTCATAAAAGTGGGCTGCAATCTTCATTTGAAATATGTGATGTAAATTTGTGTCGTCAAAAAGAAAATTTCTTTCGTTGAAGTATTTCTGCTCAAGTAAGCAAGAGTTAAAAAATAATTGTGAAGTTCGGAGAAATCCAGCTTTGTTCCAGACCGCCTGAGCGTTTCGAAAACGTTCGTGTTCTCTTCTCCAGGACTTAGTTTCTGTTCTGCTTGCTAGGACTTGTGGAATGCGTCAAAAACCTATGTTAAACTTTGGAGAAACAACGCGAATGAAAACCCGAAGGACTGGCTTTTTCAAGCCAGACGGAGAATCTTTTTTCACCAGCAAATCAAGCAGTCTGGTCTTGCAGCTCGCGACCCGTCCAGGGGATAACGAGGAGTATATGATGATAATATCAAAGGGGTACGGGTTGGTGTGGTGGGCTACCCACCCTGTGGCCTCGGGATCGCATTCTGGCGATGGCTGAGATTTTTTAGAAACTACTCTTCAAGCGCAGTACTCCGTCCGTCGGATGGGACGTTAAGCCGAGGTCTCCTTAATGCCTTTCGGTAAGAGTAGGGTGATTCGGTCGCTCCACTCTTCTTTTACTACTTTCCTTCTATGGTGCTCGTGATCTTAGACATCGGTCGCCTCCTCCAAGAACCATATTATTCCAAAGAATAATAACAATATGTTTCTACACAATTCTCCATTGGTTATACAGTAGATTCCGTTTAATGGGTCCACCGGTTACTTGGGGCAGCCGCTTAATTGCACTGAGAAGACAGGTTTGGGTGGTACACCCTAAACGTCTTTGGGCGTGGAGGTTTGGATGCGCCATCAAGAATGTTAAGACGTCAGAACTAATTATTTGGATGTGAGAACCAAAGGCAAGGAGCGTCACACCAAACACGGATAGTCAAGGTAGTTTGGGTGGGAGAACTAAAGTTGTAGTTGGTGCACTCTGCTGGGCTAGTTGCGAAATCTAAATCTATAGTTGCGCTCACTGGTGGCGCTCTCAGGAAGCACTATAGCATCCGCCATACTCTGTTCAGCCGTAGGAGCCATCAACACGTTCGGACTTGTGCGCGAAAAGGGTGCTCTTCTGATTCTGGTGCCACGTCTTCACTGTCCCTGCTTCTCGTGAAAATGGACGAGGGGACGAAGAAATTTCTATTGAAGGCTGGGCTTGGAGCCTATATCCAGGTGTTCGCTGGTAAGTTGCTTTGAAATTGCGATTTTGTATCAATTCTTACGGCCATTTTGTGTTAATTCTCACCACCATTTTGAATTATTTATCCTACCCACGCCATCAGCCTTTGACTATGAGTTCTTTTTCAGATTCCCTATGTAATCTCTAAGCTTATTACAAACAAAATTCAAATTCGGATCATATTTTGTCGTCAGAGCTGCTGTGCTTTTTAACATTTAACTTTCTTTCTGTTATTGAGGATATCTCACGTTGGGAGTCTATTGCCATTCGCAGCCAAGTAATTTAATTATGGGTTCTAGTGTTGCAGAATTAAACATGCTGCTGCCTTAGAATAGAAACTGCAATAACGTAAGCACTCTCCCGCAGTTTTCCTTAACGGGAGTCTTAATGTCGAAACTATAGAAATCGTGTATGCATATCTGCGCAATACCCTGCAAGCCACCTCTAAGGTGTATGGCTGAAGAATTTATTCGTCATGTTTCCATGCTATCGCTCAATACTCGTTTCTTTTTCCGTCTTGTGCAGATAGTGATATAAGTTCGGATCAGCTTTCCACTCTGCCATCTGTGGCTCCCTCGGTGCTGGCAGAGCTCATTCGCCTAAGGCAGGCCACCGTATTAAGTACATTGAAGCATTGAGCAGCGACGTTGTTGATGTATGATCTCCTTTAAGGACCAAGTTTGGTAAGTGTATGGAAGTTCAGTGGAATACAGTTTTCAGATTATTTTATTTATGTTGTAGGGAAACAGTGATACCTCCAGCAAGTCAGCATCATCTGAATCGACTCCGTATCCACTGAATACTTCCGTGGTTGTTGATCTGGTGGGGATCAATCAGTATGCCGAAACAACGATTGTATCAGCTCCGGCATTCATAACCAGCTCTATTGACTTTGATCGCGCAATAGAGCAAACACATCCTGTTAACCAGGCAAAAAGCACGGTAAGTGTGATATGATTCGATGCCATATCATTTAGGCTTATTTCAACATTTTAGTACAAAAGTAATGATAACTCTGTGTTAAATAGACCAGGCTTCACTCGTCATGGATTTCCATGAAATTTGGTATGAACAATCAGACAGTGATGTAGTCAAATTCAGAATAGCGATGCAGTCAAATTTTAGCCGTCTTTAATTATTTTCGATACTTGTGTGATTGAAATTGGGTTTAGTCCCTAGCATGCCTCAATTTGCATCCGAGTTGGATTGAAGAATAGAAGAATAAAAGTTGGATTTTTTGTTGTTGATTAAAAGTTGGATGATATACCAGAATTTTAGTGGCGTATTTAGAAGCACCAATTATGAGCATGCCCTCTCATTCCGTTAATGTTATTTTATATACTGGTATACAAGGTTAAAGATTTTCATTTAAAACTAGGGGGATTAAATAAAGTTAAATACATTTCGAATAAAGTTCTTTCCATCTTAGGTCACATGTAAAGCTATTTTTAATTTCAAAAATCCTATTGTTATTACAGTGGGTAGAATGGTAAAAATAAAAAAGAAACGTAGTCAATTTTTATTGATAGAAAAACTTGTGCTTAATATAACGTTATGTACATTAGCCAAAATTTTATTTTTGTACTTGTTAAGCAAGATGTCATATCATTTGTGAGTTACATTGAAACTTATCTTGAAATTTTCGGGTATCAACTGAATTTGAGCTAAGTTCAAATAGGTAGTGTTTTTAATATCAAGACCAATGTACTTGGCAGCCACTCTTCTTGTAGATAAGGGTAAATGCATATTATTACAATCGAAACTTAGTATGGGATCCCATTGCCTTTTTAAATGTAAGCAGTCAATCGAAATTAGTGCAAATTATTTTTATCTAAAGATATTATTTTTTGTTGGGGAAGTTATCCACATAGATATAGAATATGTGAAGACAATGCTAGGATTCTTCCATTATCCTTGGTTTTAGGAAATTATTTCTGTTTTTTTTATGCACTACAAGTCAACTTATGAATGAAAACATAATCCAACTCAGTTGCACATTGGAGGAGTCAAGGGACCATGCCCAAATTTTAATCACTCTAATTTATTCAATTTCACAATTGCGAATTAGCTAATAGTGAGGTGGAATAGTAATATTGAAACATAGGCAATTATATGTATGATAATGTTCAGTGTAGGTAGTCAATTCTTATTCTTTTATATCCATAACCTTTTTCTGAATCAATTTACTATTATCATTTTTGAGTACAAGTCCACCACATACATTGTTACAGGCCATAATATTGTAAAAGTCTTTGTCACCATTCTTTCAACAATTATGGAAACAGCATTTTTTTATGTGCCCATAGTTTTATACTACTGTATTATGAAGAGGCACAACAAGCAATGCTAGCCAGTCACTTAGGTATCTTGTTGTTATTAAATATAACTGTGATTATGTGCATAACATGGGTACTATTTCTGAGTCATCGTGTTCGTGGCTTTCGGTTTCGAACAAATTGGAGGAAGTAACATGTTTTCCACCCTGTACCTCAAGGTGACCTCAAAGTATCTTTGCTTTGATTAAGTATTTTTATTATGTTTCAGTATATAAGAAATCTTGCTGAAAAGTCCATTGATGGACTAATTGTTCTGGCCTCATACGACAATAAAAAGCAGCTGGAGCAGGCTCTGAAATATAAATTGGCCAAAGCCATTGTTTTGCACGAGCTAGGGCTAGACACTAACCAGGAGTAAGTTAAATGTGAATGCTATTTTATTTAATCTTTATTTTTTATTCAAAAAATAACCTTTTAACACATTTCTTTGTTTTGTAGCATAACCCCTCATCGCTTTCGGTTCTTGGCCGACTGTGTGGGGCGAGAATTTAATGAAGATCCCGTAAGTTCACTCATTTCTCATTTACTTCAACTTCAAATTACCATCATGAATTTCATATATCATGTACCATGGCATTGCTTGTATTTTCCAGGAGCTGTGGTATAACCCATCTCGAACAAGTGATGGTAGAACATCTCTACCATCTGGGAAACTGTACGACCAGTACACAAATATTTGCAAGGAGTTGCGAAAGTTTGGGTTAAGGGAGTCAAGACGAGGGGTCAAGAGGCCTGGGGAAGATATATCCTGTGATGGTAGCGAGGATTTGGCCAGACTCCTTCCATGCGCCCTTAGCAATGAAGGTATTTATGATAACAATTTTTGTACCACATTAAGAGATTGAAATTTCTTGGTAGTTAATTCATTCTCAGTAATATGTGCTTTGTCACATTTTAGATGTTGAAGAAAGATTACAGTTCCTGCAGACTGAATTGAACGATTGGGAAACAATCAACAGATACTGGCAGGAAACAGTGAGGCACCGGCAGGCCAAATTAAGGTCTGACGCTGCGTATGAGGCCACGTATGAATATGTCAACACATATCCGGTGCTGAAACAGCCAGAAGGGTACAAATAGGTTGGTACCATCCATGATCTTTACCTCATAAAAAATAACTTGAAAATGCTTTCAATTTTCATTATCTTTCAAAAATATGCTAGCTCCTGCATCTGCCTCAGTGTCATAATATCAATGCCATAATTTTTATTTTTCCAGCTCCAGAGTGATTTTAGACAGTTGTTCCCTCAGGCATATGGTAGGATTGCTAGCCACTGGGAGCCATTTGCTGAGAAGGTGAAGGAGCAGCTTAGCATTGAAAACATTTCAATCCCAGGTAGGCTAACAACAAGAGCTTCCTACACTAGTTTCCTTATACAATGTTTTGCATGATTATTTGTGATTAAAATGAACTATGTATTGCAGCTCGGTGCTCCGATGCAGAACTTCTGCATTTATTTGCGCGGTTGGTGACAACAGTTCCGTTGAAAGTCCCTAAGGGAAAAGCGTGGAAGCCTTCACGGAAGGATATTTTGGATGGCTTTCTTTGCTATGCTAAGGTAATTTTTGGACCTATATTGAATGTCAAAAATTAAGTTACCAGGAAGAAATTAAGTAATGTTTTTCTTTTTCAGACTGACGACTTAATAAAACATTGTGATGGGCTGGAGGAGCGATATAGAGCACGAGGGTTAACGGTGCAGCCCTTTCCCATGATAATTGGGGAATCTTTGGCAAATATACACACCCATTACTTTGTGATTGACAAAACTCCCATAACGCTGCCCACCACAAGAGATTTGTTTGCTGCTACATTCTACGCATATCACTCTCTTTATTGTAGATACCCACTCCAAAGTGCCCGTCTGTGGGTAATAGTTGAGAAGGCGTTGTTTGGGATGGAAGAGGTAAAGGATCCTCAATCGCGAGCTATCTCAAAGATACCGGAGGTGAAACGCCTAATTTCTGTGTTGAGAGTGTAAGGTTTTTTTTGTGTGAACTTTTTTAGCTTTAAACTTTTGTGTACATTTTTTGACTTTTGTGTGTTTGTTTTGCTTGTGTGGGTTGGAAGCACAATGCCTACCTGTTTCACTTGTGGTTTGACTCTGCCTTCCATAGTTGCTCTCCATATTCATTTCAAATCCATCCATAATTTACAGCCTAATGAAGATTATGGGTTTACATGTGCAGAGGGTGATGGCTGTATTGCTACTTATTCTGGTTGGAAAGCATTCAGGGTTCATTTGTTAAAACAGCACAGCTGCTCACAAATATCTGACAATATACCAGAACCAACTTCTACGACTGAAACATTTCGAGTTGAATCATTTAATAAGGACAATGAACCTCAGCAAAACCTGTGCCCTCCCCCGAAGGCCCCTCTTAACATTCCGCACATTTTTGAAGACATGGTTTTAGAGTTTGCAGCCAAGTTGTTTGCTAACCATAAGTTACCTCGTAGTCATGTTGTTGACATAATGAAAACTACCACTGATTTATTAGTCTATGTTAGATTTGTTAAAACCAGAAATTAAAAGTGTTATCACCTCTTGTGAGAATGAAGATGCATGTGTCAAGGTGGAGAAACAACTAGACTTTATAGTGGAACCCTTTTCAAACCTTTCCACTGAGCATAGGTATCTGAAGGTTTTGAACGCTCGAGGCCATTTCATTTCTGGCCATACGTATTCATTGGGATCCAGAGTTAAAAGGAAACGTAAACATGGTATGCTGAAAAGGGTTATGTCAAATGTAACAGCAAAATTTATTCCAATGCGGGTTGTCCTTAAAAAAATATTTAGTTTACCAGGAGTATTTTCCTCTGTAACATCATATGTCACCAAACTGTCTACTGCTGTAGGTTGGCATGAGAACTTCGTGCAAGGAAACTTATGGAAGTCAAAGGTTAAAAACTTTCAGGATAAAATTGCCTTTCCACTTTTTCTTTATTTTGATGATTTTGAGGTGAACAACCCATTAGGTTCTCATGCATGTGTAAATAAACTGGGTGGGGTGTATTACAGTATCCCATGTTTTCCTCCTGAAGTTCAGTCCCTGCTTGAAAATATTTTTTTGGCAGCTCTGTTTTCCTCTAGTGACAGAATAGAATTTACCAATCACTCAACATTTTCCGAGATAGTGAAAGAGCTAAATTTCCTCCAATCTGAAGGTGTCGAGATAATCACTGACTCTGGTCCAAAAATAATCTTCTTTGCTCTTGGCCTCATTCTTGGTGATAACTTGGGTTTAAATCAAATCTTGGGCTTTCAGGAAGGCTTTAATGCTCACTACTGTTGCAGATTTTGCAAGACAAGTAAATTTGCTAGGCAGTGGGAAACCTGTGAGAGGAATTTGAGAACTCAGTCAAGTCATGACAGGGATGTTGTAAAACTTGATCAAAAAAATACGGGTGTTAAAGAGCAGTCAGTGTGGGATACGGTTAATTATTTTGAAACATGCTCCAACTTTGCTGTAGATTATCTTCATGATGGTCCTGAAGGTGCATTTAAAAAATTTATGGGGCTGATTGTAAATTATTTTGCATGTAACTTTGCATCCACAAAAAACAGCTTCCTTTCCATATTGAATGATAGATTGGAAGGTTTTGATTGTCATGCCAATGCATTAAGCAATAGGCCACCTCCCATTTCTCATGATGAGGCTAAAGATAAACAGCTTAGGATGTCAGCAAGGGAAATGCAATCTTTTATCCTCATGTTTGCCATGCTGGTGGGGGATACTGTTCCCATGGATAATGACGTGTGGATATTTTATCTCTGCATGCGCAAAGTTCTTGAGATTGTTCTGGCTCCTCGTCTCACTACTGGTCATGTACCTCTGTTGAAAGGGTATGTTAGTGAAATGTATGAAATGTTTTTGGAAGTTTTTCATGCTGAAACAGTGCCTCACAAACTTCGTATTTGGGTTCACTACCCAAGAGGTTTAGAAGAAAGTGGGCCAGTCACACACCTGTCCACATTTAGATTTGAATCCAAACATAGGCATAAGAAAACAGAAGCAGTAGCAACAACTAGCCGTATAGATATTGCTGAGACGCTCGTGCATAAGGAGTTGCACACTCTTGCATATCGATTCCTATTGGGTAAAGGCTTTACCCCTAATAATATGTTTGGAAAGTGTGTAAATGTTCAACACTTATCAAAGTTACCAGGGTTTTGCTCATTTCAGTCTAGTTGCCCTAAATCATTTTTGGAAAGTAGTTGCAAATTAACTTGGGTGACAGTAAATGGTCACACCTACAGGAAAGGATCCTGTGTTGCCATGCGAATAGAAGGTGCAAGTGAAATTTATCCTACCTTCGGTGTTGTTGATTCTTTGTTACGGGATGCAAATAATTGTGTAATACTAGTTTGTAAAATGTTTTATACTGTTGCGTTTGAGCAAGACCTTCATGCTTATGAAGTCAAATGCACTAGTAATAATGAATGTATTGCCATACAGCAATTGGTCTCTCCAACCCTTGTCATATATTCAACCGTAAAAGAAATTTCCTATGTGTCTCTGAGGCATACTCTGTAAGGAAAGTTCCTAATTTTTATACATGTATTGTATTTCCTAATTATATTTTGTATTATATAATGATTGCTTTTTATATTTTCATGCTATTGTATAAAATTTGATAATTTTGTTAATTTTCAATGTTTCGTGTTGAATCCTATGATAATGACAATAAATGAATATCATGACCTCGGAACTCAGTTTTCTCATTTTTCCAATTGCACTGTCCTAATTCCCCATTTCAAAAGGGGTTGAAAAAGAACAATATTATGGGTTAGTAGGGTTGTAAAAGGGGTGGGGGCACATTCATTTGGGCTGCTCATCTAAAGTTTTCATTCAGTATCCAATGGTTGTTCTGATGAGCCATCCAACGCTTTGGTTCTCACACCCAAAGTACTCGTCCATCTTCTTTGGATGTAGCAACCAAAGGAGTAGTTGGAACATCCAACTCCTCATCACCCATTCCCTTTGGGTGACACAACCAAATGTATGGACAAGTCCTTTCCTTCGCCTCAGCTTTGGGTGTGACACCCAAACCTACGATTCTCATATCCAAAGTGTTTTTTCAGTGTGAGGCAGATCTTGAAGAACAGAACCCAATTGAGGAACATCCCAGAGTATTCTCCGCCTAATTGGGAGAGCATACCGCTTTATTGGGCCATAAGTCGGCTACATAGATTCTATACTCGCGACGAAATTAAATTTTTTTGTTTTCAGAATACTATTTTTTTATTTTTCCCCTTTGATCTACTCTTATTTTTCACAAATGTGTCTATTCTTGCGCTATTTTGAAATCTCTTGTTGTTACACTATCCGCAAGAGGATAGGACTTGGTAAAAGATATTCATTCAGCGTCGCCCGAGGCTGTGAAAAATATTTTTAACTAAATTGTTATAAATCTTAAAAATTATAACAAATTAACTAAACTCGCTTATTTATTAATCAAATTAATAGTTTAATAAACTTATGTTGCATTATAAACATTCTTTAGTCTTCTTTCTATCATTTCAACGTTTATTTATGCCCATATACGGGATAGTTCGCCCAATTGGGGCAGCCGCTTATTTAGGGCAAAGTGCACAAGTCCCGATATGTCCCAATTAACCGGAATCTACTTCATTGCAACAGCCTGGTTTTCGTCCGCGTACCAATATAATATGCAAGTAAAGGACTAAGCTAGAGGCTGTAAAAGGCAGAAGCATCTCTGAGGATGCATCAATCTCTCTGTCATTCCCTGGTTGCGTATTACTCTTTTAAAAGTCGTGTCATCATTGTCACATTTTCAGAAGAGGAAAATGGGGTCAGGGAAAGGGCAGAGGGAGAGGGTGCCCACCACGGCGCCGCTGGAGGCATCTGGCGGATATCGACTGAGACTATAACGACTGATAAAACAAATGACATCCTAGCACGCGTTCCCGTCCTTCTATCTCTCAGTTTAAATATTCTCAACGATAATTGCGTTTACACTCTCGCCTTGTTTTTTTACTTATTTTGTTGAGGTACACATCCCTCTCGCCATTTTTCATCCCTCAATTTTTTTATTTCCATTTTCTACAGTACGTCAGTATTTTCGCCGCTCTTGTGTCTTCGTTTTTATAAGCGCAACGAGTTTTTTGCGGAGGCGTCAATATGAGGGTGAGGAAGGTGGGATTTCAGGAGGGGGAATGAGGGACGGTTTTTTTATTTTTTATTCAGTATTCGCGAACTCGCCTTTTTTCCAAAGTCACCCCGCGACAGAGGGAGACCATTTTGAGCGTCCTTACTCCAAACGGGATGGTGTTTATGATTCCCTGTGGAAAAACATTCGCAGTTGCAAAATCGGATAGCCTTTCGCTTCCGAGTCCTCTTTGTTAATATTTGTCAAGGGTCGCGCGCTGCGCGTCTTTCTCTCTGTCGCCAAGGCTATTGTTCAAATGGAGTGGGGTGAGGTAGAGTGGTTAAGAGATGGAGGTTGGAGCAAAGAGAGGGCTTAAATGAGGGAGCTCACAATCTCGGTTGGCCTCACTAATGTAAAAAGAGAAATCGGCAATAGGGTGGTTTCCTATTATTTTTTATTGCCTAAATCGCAAGATTATTACTCGTGCAGTACGTATTTTACGCTTTTCGATTTTTAATTGACGATATCTATTTTTCGCGATTAAATGAAAAGTGAAAAATTTCAAGTGCGCGAAAACGCGACGGCTAAGTATGAATGCTGGGAAAACTCCGAGTGACGTCGTTCTGGTTCCCGCTGCCGCAAGTGAGGTACACCTTGTGGCGAGGCTGTGAAAGCTGATATGACGCAGAATGCTAGTAGGTAGCAGAGTACCCTGCTAGCTGGTAGCGCTTGGCTTAAATAAGGATTATTATTCCCTTATCAAACGAAGGAAACTTTCCGAACTTAGGTATTTTTAATGTGTGATTATTAAGAGATGTTTCCCTGAGCTCTGTCCCTCATGCATGCATTAGTAATCTCAGTCAATGTAAAACTCCTATCTACTCGTATAGAAACTAGGCCCCTGTGACGTCACGTGGAGTGATATCGCATCGGCGCCAATCTGGCATTTTTCAAATGAGGATAAAATTGACCCGTGCCATTCGTCTAAACCGGTATTTCTAAAACCAAATTATTTGTATATTGTGAATAAACTAATGGTGGGTAACGAATCGCAATCAATGCCTTTCGTTTTCTTTAATGAAGGGAACTACTCTATTTGTATCATTATATGATCTACACTCATAGCTCCTTCTCTGCTTCACAACGTAGGGAACTCAGCGATAAACACACCGTTGTATGCAAATTTTGCGACTCTCACATAAGCATACTGCTTTTAATTGTTTTTATCATCAGATAGTTGAGTTTTGTTTTTTAGCAATTGCATTAATCTTTATATTACTTTGTTGTAGTTACAAATTATTGTTTATCTTTTTATTTCTCAGGAAACCCTTCATTCCGCTTTTGATTTATTATTTGTACATGTATCGAAGTATTTTAGAGGAGGTGGAAAGATTGACTACCAATACTTATTATGCTAACCCTCAAGCTTACCCAGCAGAAAATCAGCCGTTTACAAGAACAGAAAGAGAAAAGAAGATGCGCGTTTGTTATGCTTGACTTTAAAATCCTAGCCAATCCAAATGATTGTCTCTCACCGGGGAAGGTGATCTTTATCAATAGAAGTGGTTTTTATTACTGATGACCGTTGCATCTACTGGAGATGCTCTTCAAATTGCTAGTAGCAATTCAAGTAAAGTAGGTCATTTTCGATAAAAACACACCAGAAATTTTCAAACGCGATGTGTAAGATGCGCGATCAAACCGATTTTATTGAATATTAAAAATACACTAAAACAGCCGAACGCACAGGTAACTTAGATGAAAATGTTTTGGTCGCCCTAGTGTGATATGCTGTGGGGAAATAGTCGAATTAATTTTGACGCAAAGTTATTATCGGTAACTGGGAAATATTAATCAACGCAATTATTTCAAGTATTTTTCGACAAAATATGACAATTTATTTTATTCTATGATATTTGAAAAATATACGCTGAAAATGTTTCACCAAATGATATAACTAAGCATCAATACTTTTTACTAAATACTTAATGCATACAATTGACGTAAGTATTGAAATGGATTTCTCTTCATGGCAAATACCGGTGCACATGAGTTTTTAGCAATTAAAAAAATATATTTCTAACTAACCTTGTGAAAACGAAACCGCGGCAATATCTACGTTTCATGTTAAACCAGATAGTCCATGTGTTAACCGACGCGGTTATCAGAGTATTTTTTATTTAAGATTTTTTTATCACCATAGTCGTATAGATATTCATTTGAGTTGCATAATTGAGAAGCTCGTCTGTTAAATGGTTTCACTGCTCCAATGTGCGCATGCGCGGATGGGCTTGCGTAATGGAGTGGAGTGATAGTGGATACGAGTGCTGCACTCATCGTTTTGCTCATATGAATGCTTCCCGCACTCATTGCAGGATGATTGCGGTGCCTATTGGCTGAAAGTGCTTCATGTATTGCTACCCTTCCTCGGATGTCCACATCTGATACTGTCTCTATCCCATCGCTTTCATTACGCTAGGATAACTTCATCTTTTATGAGCAATGAATGAACATGTTTCACTTAAAAGCTCTTAATTCTCGAAAATAAAGCTCTATTGAATGAATAGAAACCACTTTAATGGAGCAATAGCGTAGTTTCCTTCATCAAAGAGAACGAAAGGCATTGATTGGGATTCGTTATCCACCATTAGTGTATTCATAATATACAAATTATTTGGTTTTAGAAATACCGGTTTAGACAAATGGCAATGGTTAATTTTAACGTTATTTGAAAAAGGCCAGATAGGCGCCCATGCAATGCCACTCCACGTGACGTCACTGGGACCTAGTTTCTATACGAGTAGATAGGAGTTTTACATTATCTGAGATAACTAATGCATGCATGAGTCACAGAGCCCAGTGAAAATTTTCTTAATAATCACTTATTAAAATTGTCTAAGGTCGGAAAGTTTCCTTCGTTTATTAAGGTAGTAATAATCCATAATTAAGCCAAGCGCTACCTGCTAGCAGGGTACTCTGCTACCTGCTAGCAGCCTGCGTCGTATCAGCGCTCAAGCCTCGCCCCAAGGTCACCTCACACGCCGATAGCTGGAACCAGAGATACGTCACACGGACTTTTCCCATCATTTCTACTTAGCCGTCGCGTTTTCGCGCGCTTGAAAATTTTCACTTTTCATTTAACTGTGAAAAATAGATATCGTCATTTAAAAATCTAAAAGCGTGAAATGCGTACTCCAGGATTAATAATCTTTCGATTTAGGCAATAAAAAAAATAATAGGAAACCACCCTATTGAGATTTAACGCGCAGTTTGTACTTCATACGTTCTTTTAAAACGCTCTCCAAAAACTCGTTTATAAACTTTACTGCTGGAATTATTTTTGCTTGCTTAAAGTGAGTTCTCCATTGACGCAGAGTTTTTCTCCGATGAATTCTTTCTTGCATAAACCTTCAAAATATTTGTTTCCACGCTTGGCTAATGTGAAACCCGCAGTTGCTACTCAGCATTTTTCGTTCAAGTTAAATTTTAAATACCTTCTTCACGACTCTGTACCACAATCCAGTGGCTCGACACACGTTTACTTAATTCTCGTTTATTCATCCCGTTGAATACTCCATTGAATTAATTCGAAATACTTTTGTTCACGGATGAAAGACATAATTAACAATAAAATTATCTCCGCGATATATCTAGTGGAGGAGAGGAAAAATCTTATTGCCTCCTACATGGAGCTCCGTGAAACTATTATGTTGTTGGATCTCCGTGCCAAGCATTCAACCCCCTTCCTCCCCTATTTCCCTCTCCTAATTCTCTTCCTCCCCAACCAACCACTGTGTCGACCCTCAGTTGGCTGCGGCGAGGTGAGGAATCGGGTCACGAGCGGTGACCCCGTTTCCACGCGACCTTCACTTCTCTCTCTCTCTACCATCCTGCCCTCTGGGGACTGCTTTTGGAATTGGGTGGCACGGAGAATACCCCTCCAAATAATACATATGCCTGACATGTGCATGGTGGGAGAGAAAGTTTATTAAATGCATCTCATTATAATTATTTTTTTTCTTCTGCCGCCTCTCGCATTCTCTTCCTCCAACACCACCGCTCGCTTCACACAAGGACTGAGTGACGCACGGGCGCGCCAAGACATTGTGTTTTTCGAGAAATAGAAAGGGCAAAGTTTCTAGTATGAATACATATTTAGGATGTTTAAAGTGTAACGAACTTCAAAGAAGTATATGGTAAGATATGGTGTGGTCAACATACGAATTTTTAAAAATTGTTATTTGATTCGATAAATTCAATGCTTTTTGCAGCATAATAAATGTGATATTTCAACAAAAAGTGCAAAATGAATCCATTGGGTTTCCTTTGAAGGATTCTTTCTACACTTCCAATAGAATTGAAAAAAATCCAATGGAAACTTATAAGAATAGTTTCCTTTTTGATGTGGTGTACCTTATGAAATGGAAGTCTGATCATATATATGCTCACTATAGGTTAGAAGCCTTCACAATTGTAATTGCACGGTTTTTAAATTTTTTCTGCTGCCGTCAGTCTCCGCTCGACTTCTCTTTTAACAACATTATTGCTTGCGTCTCCAAAGAACTTTAAGTAGAACACGGCCGTGTCGAGACATTGCCATTGTTGTGAATGTTGCCGTTGGCGGGAGTTAGTGGAGCGATGTTCCCTGGAATCTGGGGAAGGCGTTGGTATTAGCAGTGAGGGCAAACATAATTAACTTATATTTCATGCCATGCTTTTCTAGGGTAGCAATTCGTGCATGCCTTTCGCCATCTATAATTGAGAACATTTTTTTCTACCTTAATAAATTACCGCTGGACTTTTTCTTCTCGTTCAATAGCGGTGAATATGAATTCAGGCGTCAATAATTGAATTGTTAACTCCCTGCCGTTTTGCTTTCATTTTGAATCAAGAAAAAATTTAAATGCAATTTTTACCCTTCTACTACATTTTTCTTTTTTTACAATCTTGTTTCACTGCTTCAAGGTATCATCAGAGGATTTAATCTTCGTTATAGTCAACAGCGGGTGATTATTTACAACAATTGAATTCTCCCTCTAGGTAAAGCAATAATATTATAAAAGCTGTCTAATTTTTTGAGTTCTCATAATCTCAGTTCAGCTTTAAATTTATTTTGTTTTCTTGTAGTACTGGCTGAATCCTTATTTATTTACCAAAATAATAGTTTCTTCAAAGTCAGTTGCTAAAGTCTTAAATTCCATTATTGTCCTCGAAAAACGTGTGCTTACAATTTGGAAGGCTGATGGTACATAGTTAGTATAATAGAGATACGGGTTAAGTACCTTGTGGTACACCGTATGAAATAGAAAACTATTTATATACGTTTCAAATGTATTTTTTTACAACATGTACAATTAAAAAGGAATTTTTCATGCAAAAACCCAATATATAAGCCATTCAAGTCTTGAGCAAAAACATGCCTTATGCTGCAAGTATCGTTTCTGGTATCAAATGAAATGGAGATGACTTTACATTTTTTTATTGATATCGTATGGTAAGCCATCACTGAATCTCATTTCAACTCAATTTCCCAGCACATGTATCCATTCTCAATCTTATTCCGCCCCTCCTACCTATTCCCGAATGCCTTATGTTCGCAGAAAAGATGAATCGGCGGATGGCACACATTTCGGTCCAGATATTGGAATTCAACACGGAATTATTTCGGTGATATGATAGGAAGAAGCAAATTGAATTAATTGAGATATCCATTCCCTCCAAATCCAATTCTTTCGTTTCCATTCTTTTTTTAATTCAGATAAGAGAGTCAAAGACAACAATACCTTTTCCATACCCCATGAACTTAACACCCGACAGAGGAATAATCCCGTATTTGTGTTTTTTGTGCTCGGATTCGGAATACGAAGGATACAGATATGGCCAAATCAACTCCACCCTCCCCTCTTCCCCCTTCCACACCACTCACTCCCCTTATGTCCTTTTGCGTCCGTTTGCATTCATTCAAAGCGGGATCTCTTAAGGCAGTTTTACCTACTGTTTCATCCACATGTACATATTAATTCAATTCGAGCCTCTTGTGAGGTTATTGGGAGAAGTCGAATATTCATGAACTTGCATCGTGCAAAAGGCACCCCACATACGGGGTCATCAAAGATACGAGAATAATAATATAAAAAAGGTGTAAATATTAAGTACTCATACAGATGGCTGAGCTCCCGCCAACCATGCATTGCGGGATGAAACGCCCACAAAGCTAACACAAATACATTAGCATTGAGAGATAAAATTTTTCTGTCACTTGATATGCCTGATGTAACGTTGCTAGCTTGAAAATCCATTAATTTTTATTCTTATTGTACTTTTTTTACTTAGCATAATGTCCTCTGGGCTGGGTGGCGAAAAACATGGGTGGCGCCGTAGTTGACTACTGCTCTCTTATCAATGTGTTTTTTATACCATGTGAATTAGCAGAGGGATCATTTCATATGAATCGCGATATGAATGATTCGTCTCTTGATAAATTGATATTTGGCTGTACGGAATCCGGGCCGCAGTTCAAGGTCATTGTCTAATTCTTCTCCCACTCTATCTATCGATCTATTGTTGTGAGAGAGCGTGGCTCATCGTTCGAAAAATCCGCTTTTCCGAAAAGGACCGCTCGTAGGATGTCGTAAATCGCGATGAATTCATCACAATGACTTCTCCACTGCTGGTGCGCGTAACAATACCATTTGCGTCATTGAGATGTAGATATGCATACGTTCCACAGGGAAAGGTGGGTGCGGGAGTTGGCGTTTACCGCTCCCGTTAATGTAAACACTAGATTTTCGTTGGAAGTGGGAGCCGCATGCGAGCGGCAAACTTTCAAATTTTCAGCTCGTTAAGCTAAAAAAAAATTCATGCTTCACTTTATGGACATCCATCATGACATGAATTAAAAAGTAATTTTTAAAATTCCGATTTATTTAAATTTGAAAGCACTGAAGGAACAAGTGACTTTGTACGCAGTCACGCCCATGGGTGCAAAGTTATTATAATCAAAAGCAAATATTTTTTCATGGGGAACTTCATGCGTTGGTGTATTTATTTAAATTTTATTTAGCAAAATAAGCTAACTGCAAATTTACTAAGTTTATCTTTTTTGTTGCTTTTCTCTTGTCTAATATATGCGACAATATCGCGCACTTCACAGTTTTGCTGAAATAGATAAAGGTGCGCGATAGAGAACTTTGACGACTGATTTTCATTATTCAAGGGAATAACCGCGTAGTAGTAAGCGGCACGCTCTTAGAGCAAGGATAGAGACAAGGACCGCAGTAGCAATTAATAATTCTCAATGATGAGTTACGCCTTCCTTCATCGCAGATAGCTAAGAACAGATATCTGTCAGAGCAATGTGGAGAATATCATTTCAAAACCTCACCATGTTTTTTGGTCCGAAATAAAATATATAATGGAGATATTTGGCCGAACATATTAGTACAGGAATTTATTTTCCCCTGAACGGTTCCATCAAATGCACGAATGCTCCTTTAAAAAGAGCGTGGTCCGGATAGTCCAAGGACTATCGTTTTCCGAGAACGCTCGTAAGGGTATACCGATGTAAGTGAGCTTGTAACACATAGTGAGTGAAGAAAGCATAAATACCCACGGATGCTTTAGTTTCATATCAGCGACTTAATTACCTCCATACAAATTGCCTTGTGGAAATTAAACGAATGCAGTCAAATAGATACTTCACGTGCATCTTAAATTTTAATGTAATGCACTTAAAACTGTAAATATAAAGATATTCATGTTCATACATAAATCATTATGAGCGAGAATCTGACTGTAGATTCGGTAAATTAAATGTAAACCCTGTCCAATAACAAGGTAATAAAAGCTTTAAGATCCATAAGCCTCAAGCAACATCTTAGAAGAAAAAGTTGAACAAGGTATTGAAATAAGTAAAAAAATTTAAAAACGGAAGAAAGTAAGGATAGCATGCAATTACCTAAAATTCGGTGTGCCCTCAGCTGTGAATTGGGTCTCTGGAGACAATTTAGGCCCATTATGTTGTTTAATTCAACTGTTTTTCATAGGTAGTATTCGCGTGTTTAGGTTATTTCCCCGATTTGATGCGATTGAAACAATTAATTATTTTCTTAAATTTGATCGCGCGCTTTGAATGCTTAATAACAGAAAAATCGGCAACAATTCCATGCAGATTAGATAGTATATATGTCAACTAATGCATTTTCTAGCTGGTTCAGTTTAAACTCAAGACCATTTTCATTCAAGTGATATATTTTTGATCAAAGGTATTATCAGTTATACGGATGAATTATTAGTTTCTGAATCAATAGCACTGGTAGTAGTACGCTGTGGTGCTCAAGTTTGATAATAATTTTTACTCTCATATTATGACGTATTTACGACTGAATACCTGAAAAATTATGCGTTGAGAACACCTATTCTAACGTCTCTTGATTCATCACTATAAGAAGAACATTTTCAATTATCTAGGAAATGACATTCCCTTGTTTTGTGGTGTATCGTTTTAAAGGCTGAGTGTATAATGTTAAAACTGCATTTAAATTAATTAACGCACCACCGTCGCAACCTAGTTGAATGAAATGGAATTACCAAAGTCCGTACTCTTTTCTTGGCAAGTTAAGTCCTGCAATGAAGACATCAGTGAGTACATGCTTGAGACCTCGATGGAAACTTATTTGTTTGTGAAATCTGCTGGGTGAGCGAGTGAGCTGATGCTTTTGCGGGTGTTTTTTTCTGTTTTATAATATCATTTTTTGAATTAGGTCATCTGACTTACTTCTTTCCCTCTTTTACAGGCCAAACCTTTCCTTAACTAGTCAATCCCTTAAGTTGCTCACTCATAACTCAGACCTTGGGGATATATTATTTCTCTAAAATTAGTAAAAAAAACCTTGGTCAGGTACTTAATTTTTCCTAAATGACGTCTCTGCAAAGCTGTGCAAAGAGAGAAAATATAATTCCCCAAGTTTTGGAGCAAATTTCGTTTGAAATTGTGGCGATTCACGAGGGCCTTCAGTGACGCTCCGAATAGCTTATGACTTCAATCAAGAAAGAAATGGTTAACACTCAAATTTAAACCGTAATACATATACTTCTCATTTCATATTGAACCTTTTTAGGTGGTATTTGAGATACTCAAGTTCAACATAGTCAGCTTACCTAAAACAAGGTAATATTTTACTTCTCCTGTCGTATTTTTGTGTCCAGACTAATTATTGAACAAAAATAACTATATATCAACTCCAGGAAGCTTCTGGAATTAAAATAGTCTTAAAATTTTAGTCTGTAACAGTAGGAGAATATTTATAGTTGACTTTTTATATTTTCATAGGTATTTAATTGCAAAAAGTATTTTATATTCATCATTTTACATTTTACAAGGACACCCCCGGACACTTTTTCCAAGCGTAGGTAGACCATGAAAAAGTGGGTTAGTGACTTCAGGGTGCGAGGTTTATTATTCATTCTAATATGTTATACATTATTATTTAATGTCATAAAAGTCTTATTCTGAATGCCGTACATTTTAAAGGACATACTTCCGTAACTATTCAAACCGTATATATGACTTTAAAGCAATGGTGCGAGTAATTTATTTATGGAAATTCATCTCCACGTTGCCATTTGCTGTGAGAAATTTCTCATATTTACCGCCTTAGAGAGGTAAAGGACAATTCCTGCAACTACTCCAGCCGTAGGTAAGCAATAAAGACTTACAGTGACATTAGGATTGCGACTTTCTTATAGATGTCTCTATTCATAATTATTTGGTAAGATGAATATTTTATCGTCATTGTCTTTAAATTTATTGGTAAATCCTCTTGGTACCTGATCTACTGTATGTACTCTGAAAATATAGACGCTGGTCTCTTTCACGTAGATACTCTGAAAATATGTACCATGACCAACTTTGTATACCGTGAAAACGTATTCCGTTGTGAAATTTATATACCTTGTCCCTACCTTGATATATCCTGTTCGACTTTCTATAGCGAAGTTTTTTTTAGGTATATTTTACCAAAATAGTGTTGAACTGTGAAAGAGCATTCATTGTACAAATAACTGTTTCTTGCCAATGGGACGTGGAACTCTCTCACACTTCACGGGGAGCGAGGAAAGAAGCAGACTTTCTTACTCCTGCCCTACATCCACGCCTCTTCGTCCTCTGGAGTCATCTTTAAACATGCACGCCGCCCTTCTTCCTTCTTTTGTCTTCCTCCTGAAATACTCCTGCTTAGGAGATCGCTCGTGTCATCTCGCACTAAGATGCTCACTCTGTCTATGCCCTTCCTTCCTTCTCCTGCTTCCAACCTTTTCAGAACGCCCATTTCGTCCTTTTGACTCTTTTAAGACCGGATCATCCTACGATGCGATGCAATATAACCCTTTCTTCCCCGCATCTACTATTCCGCCATCCGCACATGCGCATTAGCTGATTAAGTCCACGCTCACTTATATTCTGCATAGTGGGCCGAAGTTACACTAGCCTTACCATAGAAATTGCAGCATTACAGCCATAAAAGAGCTCATGGCTGCTGTAATTAATAGTAAGCTGGTAAAATTCATAGTGCGGTAAATGGACCGAAAAAAGTTATTTGAGTAAATTAATCGATGTTAAAATGGCCAAAATTATTATTCTTAAAATTTGCAGTCCAAATTCCACAACAGTGATGCAATTCTGTGCTCCAATTAGCACCGAATTCTACTATCATATATCGAACAATATACTGCCTGAAGAATTCTACTGTTCATATCCTCTCACTACTTGCGTAGGGTGTATAAATTTGTCTTGTGATCATAAAGACATTTTAATGAGCTCGGGCTTTATGCCCGAGTTTATGTTCGAAATTTTCTGTCACACCTACGTACAGTAATCTTGTGTACTTCCTATGTACAGTAACCATTTATACCAGGAACAGTGAAATCATTTAAATACTTCTATTAGCACATTTTGCTGAAATTCATTTCCAAGTTCATAAAATGTTAAAACTAATATAGGAAAAGTAGATTTTGAAAATATATATTTCTGCATTAAATTAATCTCGCTCCATTCTAAACGCCTGTAGTTGGATTATTGCCCTTTTAGACAATATTATTTCAAAGAACAGGTGATTTTTTGTTACAAAATTAGTTTCTAAGTGGCAACGTTCCAAAATGTGATACTTTTGATTTAATTTCAACGCTCGGATCAAGCTTTAGCTTATATTTAAACCCGAGGGTGGCACTTTGATACATATCTTTTATTTAAAATTCGATATTTAAGCAAGTAAATGTATGTACTTACACACACAATTAAGAGGAATCTTGGGTGGTGCTTATTTTCTAATCAGATAACAGCTTCACGGTATTTCACTACGATTAAAAAAATAAGGTTAATAGCCCTAATTATAGGTTAATTTTCTGTGAAAATGGGACCACTATTCCACCAGCGATGCTTGAAGTGCTCTTTAAAAATCTATTTGGAATTCGTGGTGAGAGAGAAGACATTTATTGGTCGACTGGAAAATCATATCATGTAACTTTCGCGACGTGGATGGACATATAGGAGCTGTAGTCCAGCAAAAGGCAAGTGGGAGCGAGACTGGTGGGAGGGACAGTCCGAAAGGGATAGATTAAAGCGCTCGAGCGATAGTGGGCAGAATAGGCCAGGCGAAGAGAGCATTCCACCAAAAGAGAGACCTGCTTACAGCGGGAAACTTAAGTATAGAAGAAAAGAAACAATTTATAAGAACCTACATTTGGAGTATGCTCCTATACGGAAGTGAGGCATGGACAATGACCGCAGCGGAGAAAGGAAGGATAGAGGCCTTCGAAATGTGGTGCTACAGAAGAATGATGAAAATCAAATGGATCGACCGAGTTAGTAACGAGGAAGTCCTAAGAAGTGTAGGAGAGAAGAGAAGCCTCATGAAAACCTTAATAAGAAGACGGAACAACCTTATAGGCCACATCTTGAGACATCATGGCCTGATGAAGACAATCGTCGAAGGACAAGTGGAAGGCAAGAATGGAAAAGGAAGACCTCGAACAAAATATATGGAACAAGTAAAGAAGGATGTGAAAGAGAAGAAATACGTAGGTGTGAAAAGATTAGCTGATAGGAGAATTGAGTGGGGAGCTGCGTCAAACCTATCCTAGGATTGTTGACCAGCGATGATGATGAGCGATAGTGAGTCGACAGGAGAAACATTTACGCATCGCGGGGGGAGGCGCAAAATAAATTCCTAGTGTGGTAGCTGGAGATGGTATTGCGATGAGACTGGATAACAGCATTAAAAAAAGTGAAAATCCAATCAGCCACATAACATGGCGGAGCCTGCAAATATGTCGTTCCCAGAGGGGCGAGTGGGGTGTGACACGCGTGGCACTCATCTGCGACATCTATCTTCCCATCCTCTAACTAGCGAGGCCTGAATCCCCCTCAACATCATTCGGGAACCCGTTGCTACATAACGGTCTCGTTCACTAATTTTATTATACAGTCGATTGTGATTGAGTTAAAAAAATAAGGAGACTCTTATTGTAATCTGTATTCCAAAACAGCGCCCGTACAGCCGATTCGTATCATTTTCAAACTACATAGCCTCTCTACAAGTAATATTCAGTCTATGTATCGAAATATGACCATGAGTTAAAGACCCATTTACGATAATTTCCTCCATTTTTACAATTTATGTTACAGCACTGTATGTCCTAGACTGGAGATGACTCTTTTTGAGGATCTATGAACGCAGCCGACATATTGACCAGTTAAACTGATTAATAGCGAAATCGTTTGTTAACGTCGTGGGTAAATTATCTGGGAAAATGAGTGAGGGAAACGAGTAATAATTATTTCGAGCGGTTGCATTAAAGATGCCGGAAAATTGAATGAAATGCATTCGACGTAATTTGGCTAAATGCCCCCATCGTCAGACTAATTCCCTTCCCGTATTCCAAACTTCTGCGCCGCATACGAGTTGCATTAAGTGAGCTCTAAATTATTATTTTTTACTATCTTATTTATTTACCCTTATTTTTCCGAAAACGCCACAATTAGGGCATTATATCGAGGAGGCTACAACCGTTAACAGCGAACGGTCGCAAAAATCCATGCCCAGGACAGGGCCAAAGCCATTCTCAGGCAGGACTCAAAGTCATGACTTTCAGATTGGCAGGCGAGGAATTTATACCGCCATTAGCGAATCCGGCAAAATAAAAGGTGAAATCTTATATGAGCCCAAGAAGCGTCGAGAACGGCAAAGAAAACAATTCTCCTGTTGTTGTGCTCAGGGGCGCAGCTAGGAAATAAGGCTAGGGGGGGTTTTAGGCGCAACTAATACTTACGGGTGTGAGGGTATTGCATACTCACCAGGATAAGCAGGGGTTGCGTGGGCCATCTTCCAAAAAAATTTCAAGAATAATGGTTCAAAAGGGCGAGTTTATGGCTTTCTGAGGGATATTTGAAAAATCCTAACACTATTCCATAAGTAATACAGATCCAAAAAAGTAAAAGGGATTAAACTTCAAAATTTCTCTGAGCTCTGGGTGGGGGGGGTTTATCCTCCAAAATCCCCCCTCGCTGCGCCACTTGTTGTGCTCAGCTCAAGTCACCTTGTGTCTGGTTCCCGCAACAATATTCGACGACTGTTTCCGTGAAAAATTATCCTCCCTCAATAGGGACTGCCAAAAATTAAGAGAAATATGAATAAATGATTCTCTGTAAATTCGCGCCGTACGTTAGGCGGAGCAGATGGGCATTTTTACACGTAGAGCACCTTACGTCGGATATAGCTGTCGCGGATTTTTCAACGCAAACGATCGGACGCGAGGGAAGGGAAGTGAGCACTGAGGTCGCAATTTATACACTCGCACGCAAGTAGTGGGAGAGATTTTGACAGAAGAATCCTTCAGGCAGTATATTATTCCATTTATGATAGTAGCATTCGGGCTAATACTTTGTATGAGCACAGTATTGCTTCACTGTTGTGGATTTTGGACTGCAAATTTTTAAGAATAATAAATTTTGGCCATTTTGATATCGATTTAATTACTCTAATAACTTTTTTCGGTCCATTTACCACACTATGAATTTTGGACTGACTGAATCTGACGCATGTTGGATGCACGCATTAAAAAGATCGCAAATCATATGCAACAAAAATATTTTCCACCCTCCTTCCATGAGCCTAATTTCCCATATTAGTGATATATTTTAGCCATTGTTGGTAAATTATATATGTCCATTTTAGACATGGCCCCTATTATTCATGCATTTATGATTATTGTCATAATGCAAGGACAAAACAGTCCTGGCACAGAGCTAGTTGTCCAGCAAGTCCATTTTTTTATTAAAGATACAATTTGATAATCTTCTATATTTTATTCTCCATTTAAAGAAGATGTGTTTATACACATAGAAGTGACGAAAGAACAAAATACAATCTGAAGTGTGAGAAGGAAGAAAAAGTGAGTGAATCTTTCTCCCTTATTTTCTCGACCCTATTTGAATGGAGAATATCTCAAGGAGTATAGTGTGGGCTCAAGAGTCAATCTCTTCCTCCCCAACTTCGACCTCAACGCCATCGCCATCTACAATTTAACTCCAACACTTCTCTCGGTCACAGTGGAAATGAAGGAGAAAGGAGGGGATAACACCCACCCCTTTCAACTTTTCTCCCCCCCCCCCTTACTAACAAAAGATCATTTGCATCCACGAGGTATATCCATTAATTGTATTGCTGTAGGTGGTATTCAGTTTTATAAACTCATGGAGATATCCGGATCATTTTCAGCTTAGTGTACTCATACTTTATCTTATTGTGGGCAATGTTTTTGCAACATTAACATTGATACACATGCGCCCATCTGTTGTATATACAAAGGAAAAGGCCCGCTATGCTTGGCTCATCCGGGATTCAAACCCGGATCTCACAATTGCCGGTCAAGCATGGTAGACACCATCTTCTCAGATCGGAGCATGAATGGAGCTGTTTAATTCAACGAGAACCCACTTATTTTATCGGCGTCAAAGATTCTCATTTATTAGCTCAAATTGATTTAGAGGTGATACTGGAGTGGGAAGAAAGAGTAAATAATATTGGCGAAGTAGATGTCGTTATTTTACTCATCGAAGAGTATTTGTTTCATTGCCAATATGGTGGTTTCCTATTATTTTTTTAATGCTTAAATCGAAAGATTATTGCTGCTGGAGTGCGCATATCACGCTCTTAGATTTTCGAATGACGATATCTATTTTTCGCGATTAAACGAAAAGTGAAAAATGTAAGCGCGCGAAAACGCGACGGCTAAGTAGGAATGATTGGAAAAGTCCGTGTCACGTATTTCTGGTTCCAGGTGTCGGCGTGTGAGGTGACCTTGGGGCAAGGCTTTGTGCGCTGATACGACGCAGGATGCTAGCAGGTAGCAGAGTACCCTGCTAGCAGGTAGCGCTTGGCTTAAATAAGGATTATTATTCCCCTATCAAACGAAGGAAACTTTCCGATCTTAGGTATTTTTTAATGTGTGATTATTAAGAGATGTTTCCCTGAGCTCTGTCCCTCATGCATGCATTAGTAATCTCAGTCAATTTAAAACTCCTATCTACTCGTATAGAAACTAGGTCCCTGTGACGTCACGTGGAGTGGCATCGTATGGGCGCCAATCTGCCCTTTTTTGCTGGTATTTCTTAAACCAAATAATTTGTATGTTATGAATACACTAATGGTTGGGTAAGTAATCGCAATCAAAGCATTTCGTTTTCTTTGATGAAGGAAACTGCCCTATTGTCGACAATCCTAAGTCTGACGCATCTCTTCGTTATTGGCTCATCTTCTCATATCTATGTGCTTCTTCTATTTCTTTACCAGCTCCTCATATTTTATCTCAGATCTTCCTTTATTACTGCCATTCATTTGTTCTTCGGCATTTGTCCTCATTATATTGTCATGCCCTCATTTATGGCCGATCAATTTTCTCCGCTTTTTTCTTGAAATTTTCGTATGATTTCTCATTTCTCCTACTCCTCTTACCACTCCTTATTGCTCATACTGTGCATCCAACGATCTAACGATTTGATCGTTGGATCATTCTTCCTCATAGAATGATTCTCCAAGATCGTTAGAACATTAGTGGCTTTGCCTGGTTTCGCTTATAGTAGGGCCTTATAGTAGTTACTTATAGTATCTCTTCGCTTCTATAGCACTGAGGTGTTTTCCCCGCCCCGTTCCTTCCGCACCTTTGCTTTCTCAGAGGCGTCGTCTAATCGGTCTCCTATAGCGGAGGCGCCTCTTTCCTTTCCATTCCTCTCCTCCTCCTCCCCGGGTGATCGGGCGTATAAGATACGGCTTGGTTCCCGGCCCCGCTACGTTGTATCCTCGAAGGGCTCCCCTGAGCCCTCATACGTTGTGCATCCATTTCTAATCATGATTTCCTGTATCACAACATTATGAATGCCTTTAGCCTTACCTTGAAATCGAGCCAATGCTCGTAATTATTTATTAAATCCAAAGAATGAAAGAGAAAAGATGAAGAAGAGTGATAGGAAAACAATTTTTGGCTGCCTCTCATGACCAGTTTCTCGGGGAAATATGTTTCAACTGCGCTGTGATTGTATCCATTGATTTGGATATCCTCTGAGAAATTCAATTTTTTATCCAGTATGCGTAATGGAAAGGAAATATGCATATGGTAAAATGAAAGGCCAAATTATGAGGCAGTGTGGATTTAAGTTGATGACGTGTATTAGTGAATAATGACCGCCTCATATAGGGATATACGTTAGGGTGGATGGGAAAAATCAATTTTTTTCAAATCACTCTGGCCCAGTGAAAAAAATGTTGTGGGAATGATGAAAACTTTTAGACCTATAGGTGAACCCCTCACCGTCGCTCAAATGCCATTTAGCGGGGACGTCAAAAATCGAAAAATTTAATATTTTATGGCCATTCTATAGCGATGTATGATCTTAGGTTTTCCCGGCGTATCAGTTGCAGAAAATTTTCTCGGGTTTTCCACCGGTTGATGTCTTCCACGTCTCCCGACGTTTCGATCAGCGACTTGCTGATCATCCTCAGGGGATCTTCCGAATGCCGTTCTTCGGAATCGGAAGATCCCATAAGGATGATCAGCAAGTTGCTGATCGAAACGTCGGGAGAAATGGACGAAATCAACCGGTGGAAAACCCGAGAAACTTTTCTGCAACATTCTATAGAGATTTTGCCAAGTTACCTTCCTATATATAAAAATTTTCGTGCATTTGAACGTAAGTATCTACCATCCTTTAAGCCACAGATACCGAATTTGAGTGCCCGTCCGCGAAGAAAATATTCCATCAACCACGCAGTGTCGCGTCAGGCCGCTTCCATCCCCTCCCCGCACGCCTCTCCCCCTCCCACGCCCCGAATACAACAAAATCCATGCACTGCGTGCTGCAAGGACGGATTTAATGCTAGCACTCCAAGCATTAAATTCTCATTTCTTCTCCATTATAATTATTATTTATGAATGAGTCTGGTGGCATATTCCCTTTATTGGTAAACCCTGTCACAATAATCACTACCTCAAAGATTGGGTATGAAAGATAAGTAATATATTCCAAAATATTATCAAAATCCATATTTCAGCGTGAAATAATTACTGCAGCGGTCATAATTTGCATTTTGTATGCAATGGATTTTACTAGAACACTATTTCGGCAGAAACGATTTAATTCTCCGCCAAAAGTGATATTTATTTCTTTCGAAAATGAAATGCGTTCTTTGACTTCCACTAATTTATTAATTCCTCTGTACCGAGGAAATAAATCAGTGGAAGTCAACGAAGTCTTCTTTAGAGTTTAGAATATCAACTTCCACATAGCTGAACCTGATACTATTGAACGAATTAATTTTTTTCTCGAAATGTCTTCCCTCGTCTGCAATTGCTCCTTATCTCGGTATTCTCCATTTGTCGCCAACGGCTTTAACACAGAGAAGTTCATCTCTTCTTTTTGTCTACCCCTACGCGTTCGCAGCATCAGTCACCGCCATCTAGGAAGAGCAGGCCTATTCTTCTTCCTTAAAGGATACTTTGAAGTCACAAAAACTCCCTCGACGCCAAAAATCTCTGCGTAACTCACTGCGAGTCGACATTTCCACCGAAACCTATAATTCTGCAAGGCTTAGCCTATGCAAGCAGCAAGGACAGTTAAAAAGTGATAGTGATAATTTTTTTTTTCGTCTTAATGAGGTTTGAGGGTTAAAGAAGAAATGGTATGCCACGGAACGAAATTTTTTTGCATGGCTTTGATTTATTCGCTGCACTGTAAAAGACGAATACACCCAAAAATTAAGTTGTTCATCATAAAGGAGTTTTCAAAAATACTTACCATACACATTTATGCATCATTCGAAAGAGGATTTGTTTGTGCGTATGGACTTTCTAGAACAGATATGCTGCTTCTGAATTGATTACGAAAGCTTATATTTCAATCTATCTATCAATTCTTTCCAGAGGAATTTCATGAAATGCATTGAACACGGCATATTTCAAAAGATATAATGAGAACAATGTAAAAAAATTGCACAGAATTACGTAAATAAGTAAGTCCTCAACTAAATAGAGACATTTCCCAGGAGTAAGTTGAAGTATGTTAAGGGCGTTCAAAATTGTCTCTTTTTTGATATCGCATAGGATTACATGACGTAGTTTTATCCCCATGACTTTGAAACCCCCGGAACACTACATATTGAAAATTCTGTTGCATAGTATGCTAATTCCCAGATCTGCTGGTGCAGTGGTTGTGGAGGTTCTCATTTCTATAAAATAGAGACATGTTGGATTTAATGTATAGCACAACATGATAAACATATATAGACGCAGTTTTTAAACACTAGGTGACAGTATTTATTGCGCAAGTAACTCGTTTCAGGAAATAATGGAGACACTTTTCTCTGTTCCACGAATATTTTAATACTTTCTTCCGTTTTCGAAGCAGAATGCGTTGTTTTCAATAGCAAGAAGATTAATAATACAATTTCGTGAGCAATAATCTTTACTGAGTGTTTTTAGCTCCATGTTTAATGTTGATTCAATGTCTTGGAGTTTAAGTCTTGGTACTTATACTCCAAGACATTGGAACAACATATTATCTTAAAACCAAGTAAAACTTAAAACATACTGTTGGAATATAAAACACACAGTTATTGATACGGAGGCGCGTACTACCCAAAAAATAACGCCAGATATTGTTTGAATAGGTTTTTTAATCTGGTTTGAACGCCAAAATGCGCCTATTCGCCCATCCATTCCTTCGAATAAATGGCCGCTGTAATAGAACAATCCGCTCTAGGGGATATGCCCCTTGTGGTGTGCATGTTATCTTTAACGGAGTATAAAGAGTCAAATACTATCACTAAGCGAAACAAGGAGTTTAATTTAAAGCAAATAAATCGCAATACTTAAAATGAGCGACCAGTAAATTTTAGATGACGATTTCCAGAAACGAAAGAAAACTTTATAAATTTGTGTGGATGTCATTTGATTAATTTCGTATCACTAAGCGTTATCATATTAAACATTTAAAGTCTAATCATGATAATTATGATCATCGATTAATTGAACGTGGCAAAGCGCTTGACTGTATGACACGGAGAAAATTGAAATGAATTGTTTTCAAATTAATTTACGCATTATTTATGGCTCACAACAGTTGAGTTAATTCCTGGGAGCGTAATATTAATTAGGGTTTGCAGTTTTGGCTTTTTCATTTGATTAATCGCATCGAGCAAAGTGAGTTGAGCGAGCATTTGCTGACATGAGGGAATTGTTGGGCGTTTAAATAACTAAAAAAATGTCAGCGGAATTTCAAAATAATTCAATATACGCCGGAAAACGGTGGTTGTGTCCTCTCCTCCTGAACGATATATTTCGCAATTTGGAAGATTCAAATTCTAACCATATGCCCATAATCTAGACCACTGGCGTAGACCGTTTGGGTATATGTATGTAAGAAAGTGAAAAGTTTGGAAAAAGGTGGCTCTCAAAGACTTTCTCGACGGCTTAAAAGATCAGCTCAAGCAGCTGGGAACTGTGGCTTTAAATCAACAACGAGTCGATTGGGCGCTTGAATTCATCAAGCGGGTAATTAGGGGGGGTGGAAACATAGTTGTGTCACATATTTTCGAGTCATGTGCCCATAAGTGGTTTAATATTCAAAAATTTCCCCGCCGTTTTTTGAAAGGGTAAGGAACTAAATTTTTCACTGTTAGAAATATTTGTTATTTTCAATATGATTTTATTTGACGGATAATTGATTCTTTGATACATTAAGTTAACCATTGACACATAATCGGAATAAGGTTTTAAATATTTCAAGAGAGTGTTGATTATGTGGTTATTTTTCAATTGTTAAAGTCCATAAGCATTGTGATAAGCCACTCTTGAAAATACAACGCAGATTCTTTAGATAAATATATAAAGATATTCCACTTGCAAAACGAATGTCCATAATGCAGTTTGTAAAATACTGAATTGTAACGATTCCTCTAATTTCTTTGGTCTTAAAAAATAGTTATTCTCAAGATATTCCAATTTGCAAAAAAGAATTGGCATATTTACTATCATAATCGTATCGAATTATCAAGTATACTTACACGTGCATTGAAAATACGCAATCCGATTGATTTACCTTCCAATCTTTGATCATCAACACTAAAATTCCTGGTCGACTATGTACGTGCATGCAAAATCCTATGTTATAACGATTCGATATATTTTAAGAAAAAGCATATTCGATATGCATCAATGGTGAGACTACATGCAAAACATATTACCTTTGGGAATTGTGAGGAATACCAACATGTACCAAGCACCAAATTTAATTGGTCCAACGGATACACTATTCAACTTGTGCCAATGTTATATATTTGTTATAATAATCGAATCCATTCTTCGATTATACTGGCATTCGTATTGTTGAATCCGCAATGCTATTGATTTAACCTTCAGTCTATGGCTATCTTCCACATAATTATATTGGTCAACTATGTCCTTGGATGTAAAATCCTATATGTTATAGCAATACGATATATTTTAAGAAAAAGTAGATTCGATTAATACCGAACGTGAGACTATACACCAAATATGTTTCATTTGGGCATTGTGAGGAATACCAAGATGTACCCATTTGCCAAATTTCATTGGTCCAACGTATAAACTAATCAAGTTTTGCAAATTTGCGTATTTGATTGATTATCGAATCGATCTTGCGATTACACTGCCATCTGTACTGTAAAATCCGCAATGCTATTGGTTTAATTTTCAGTCTGTGTATCTACTATACAATACCTGGCCAACTATGCCCTTGGATGTAAAATCCTATATGTTATAGCGGTTCGATATATTTGAAGAAAAAGCATATTCGATATATATCGCACGTTAGACAACATACAAAGCATATTTCTGTTGGGCAGTGTGAGGATTACCAAGATGTGCACATTCGCCAAATTTCATTGGTCCAACGGGTATACTTTTCAAGTTATACCAATTTGTGTATATGCTATAATAATCGAATCGATTTTTCGATCATACTGACATCTGTACGGTAAAGTCCGCAATCCCATTGGTTTAATTTTCAGTCTATGGGTATCTACTATTGTATACCTGGTCAACTATGCCTGTGGATGTAAAATCCTACATGTATTAGCAATTCGATATACTTTAAGAAAAGTAGATTCGATATATATCGAATGTGAGACTACGTACAAAACAAATTTTCATTGGGCATTGTGAGGAATACCAATATGTACCCATTCACCAAATTTCATTGATCCAACGGTAAATCTATTGAAGTTATGCCCATTTACGTATTTGCTATAATAATCGAATCGATTTTTCGATCATACTTACAACTGTACGGTAAAGTCCGCAATCCTATAGATTTAAAATCCAGTCTATGGTTACTACTATTTAATCCTTAGTCAACTATGTCCTTGGATGTAAAATCCTACATGTTATAGCAATTCGATACATTTTAAGAAAAAGTAGATTCGATATATATCGAATGTGAGACTACGTACAAAACAAATTTTCATTGGGCATCGTGAGGAATACCAATATGTACCCAATCACCAAATTTCATTGATCCAACGGTAAATCTATTGAAGTTATGCCCCATTACGTATTTGCTATAATAATCGAATCGATTTTTCGATCATACTGACATCTGTACGGTAAAGTCCGCAATCCCATTGGTTTAATTTTCAGTCTATGGGTATCTACTATTGTATACCTGGTCAACTATGCCTGTGGATGTAAAATCCTACATGTATTAGCAATTCGATATACTTTAAGAAAAGTAGATTCGATATATATCGAATGTGAGACTACGTACAAAACAAATTTTCATTGGGCATCGTGAGGAATACCAATATGTACCCAATCACCAATTTTCATTGATCCAACGGTAAATCTATGGAAGTTATGCCCATTTACGTATTTGCTATAATAATCGAATCGATTTTTCGATCATACTTACAACTGTACGGTAAAGTCCGCAATCCTATAGATTTAAAATCCAGTCTATGGTTACTACTATTTAATCCTTAGTCAACTATGTCCTTGGATGTAAAATCCTACATGTTATAGCAATTCGATACATTTTAAGAAAAAGTAGATTCGATATATATCGAATGTGAGACTACTTACAAAATAAATTTTCATTGGGCATCGTGAGAAATACCAATATGTACCCAATCACCAAATTTCATTGATCCAACGGTAAATCTATTGAAGTTATGCCCATTTACGTATTTGCTATAATAATCGAATCGATTTTTCGATCATACTGACATCTGTACTGTAAAATCCGCAAGGCTATTGGTTTAAAATCCAGTCAATGGGTATCTACTATTTAATCCCTAGTAAACTATGTCCGTGGATGTAAAATCCTACATGTTATAGCAATTCGATACATTTTAAGAAAAAGTAGATTCGATATATATCGAATGTGAGACTACGTACAAAACAAATTTTCATTGGGCATCGTGAGGAATACCAATATGTACCCAATCACCAAATTTCATTGATCCAACGGTAAATCTATTGAAGTTATGCCCCATTACGTATTTGCTATAATAATCGAATCGATTTTTCGATCATACTGACATCTGTACTGTAAAATCCGCAAGGCTATTGGTTTAAAATCCAGTCAATGGGTATCTACTATTTAATCCCTAGTAAACTATGTCCTTGGATGTAAAATCCTACATGTTATAGCAATTCGATACATTTTAAGAAAAAGTAGATTCGATATATATCGAATGTGAGACTACGTACAAAACAAATTTTCATTGGGCATCGTGAGGAATACCAATATGTACCCAATCACCAAATTTCATTGATCCAACGGTAAATCTATTGAAGTTATGCCCCATTACGTATTTGCTATAATAATCGAATCGATTTTTCGATCATACTGACATCTGTACTGTAAAATCCGCAAGGCTATTGGTTTAAAATCCAGTCAATGGGTATCTACTATTTAATCCCTAGTAAACTATGTCCTTGGATGTAAAATCCTACATGTATTAGCAATTCGATATACTTTAAGAAAAGTAGATTCGATATATATCGAATGTGAGACTACGTACAAAACAAATTTTCATTGGGCATCGTGAGGAATACCAATATGTACCCAATCACCAATTTTCATTGATCCAACGGTAAATCTATGGAAGTTATGCCCATTTACGTATTTGCTATAATAATCGAATCGATTTTTCGATCATACTGACATCTGTACTGTAAAATCCGCAATGCTATTGGTTTTAAATCCAGTTTATGGGTATCTACTATTTAATCCCTAGTAAACTATGTCCTTGAATGTTAAATCCTACATGTTATAGCAATTCGATATATTTTAAGAAAAAGTAGATTCGATATATATCGAACGTTAGACTGAATACAAAACATACTACCATAGAGTATCGTGGGGAATACCAAGATGTACCTGTTTACCAAGTTTCATTGGTCCAACGTACACACTTATCAAGTTATGCCAATTTGCGTATTTGCTATACTAATCGAATCGTACTTTAGACACTGCTGACATCTGTACTGTAAAATCCGCAATCCTATTGATATCCCTTCTATGGTCACTCCCTTATCCCTGCCTTCTCTAATATCCCCGCTTTCAAAATTTAGCCTATGTTCTTATATTGGTGACGTAGACAGACGGGATGCGTGTATTTCTTACGGGGGCCTAATACAAAAAGATATAAATTCAAATCGATGTATCTTCATTAGGAAACATAATTCATCTAAATAATTTATGTGTGCGCATAATTCATTTTTTTCCCTACATATTGTTAAAATTTTTATTTCCGTAACTATGTAAATAAGCCCAAAAAATGGCTCAATCGAATACAACCTTGTATCGATCATAACTTCGAGTCTAATCAATCGATTCGCCTGATTTAACTTTTGTCGGATGAATGACATTTTCAGTCGTATTTTGTATGACATTCATGTTCAAAACTTGATTAATAAAAAATTTATTAGCGATTAAAGCGTATCCAAGGAGATTCGTATCGATATAACTCGCACATGAATCGATCGAGCGGAATGGTCATCATTGCAAAAGTTGACCATTTTAATAATATTATTACTCTGAAAATTTCATTCCTCTAGCTTAAACGGTTGCTAAGATATTCAAGATTGCCTGCTCCACAAAAAAATGGCGACAATGATTTTTCGCTTGCAGGACATTTTTCGGAATTTAATTATGAATTAACCAAGAGGGTTACGGCGAAAGTAAGCTCAAACGTGAGGGTTCGGAGAACCCTCTAACGGTTTTTCTTAAAGATTCCAAATTTTCATATGTCACATGTCTCAACGCCGAAATCCAAGATTGAAAATTCGACCACCTCTACAATGGAAAGTCGAAATCGTTTATTCCTCGGAATTGTGTCGACATATGAAAATTCCGAGATAGCCAAAAAATCAACCAAAAAATCTAGTATCTTGCGTTTCAAGGAATTTGTCCTGCGATGATTGCAAGTTGGTCAAAAAAATTCTTTACGTAGTGCCATAAGAAAAGCATGGGGCACTTTCAAAAAATCATAAAAAATACTAAATATCAAATCATCGCAATGACAACCACACCAAAAAATCAACCAAAAAATCTAGTTTATGTCAAGGGATTGTCATGTTCCTGACTCATTTATAAATACCGAAAAAAACCCAAAATATTTTAGTCCCATAAGGCTCCCATGTTAATTCAAGTCGATATATCTCGAAAACTAATCGACTTTTTCAACTTTTCAGATTTTTCCTCCCGATGAATATTTTTTTACTTTTACGTCCAATATTCTATATACCCACACATATCACAGTTTGGGCTGCTAATTTTGATGAATCACCCAATCAATGAATTACTTTCCAGCTTTAAATAGCGTAATGATATCAACTTGAAAATGAACTTGAACCTTAAAAGATGAGTTAAAAGTAAAAAAATACTATTGCCTCTATGTTTCCATAAAGTTAAAGCAAGTTTATCAACAAAATATCGTAAAATTTTCAATCTGATCTTTCGAGCTGAGGGTGTATTTTGGTGGTAGGCAAAATGCTTTATCTTATACGAGATTAAGTATGCCGATTAACCAGAAAATAGGTCTATTGTTAAAAATTCAAGCGCGTTACTGAGTTAATTTTCCTTCATTGCAGCGAGGCCTAGTAGTAGTAAACAAGTTTAGATCAATTTTAAGGATTGGATTTTAAAGTAGCCAGTATAGAATTAAACAACAAGTGATTAACTAGTAAGTCTGTAAATTTTCTTATTGAAAGTATCCATTGATAATCCAGTATCCGTATCCAATAGATAGGAAATAATCTAATAATTTTCTATACATTTGGAGGATATAACGTTAAAATACCGATATTTAAGCGTAACTTTTGCTTGGTATACCTCATTACTAGAGATGCGTGAAAATCGCAAATGCGATAAATGCGGCATAGATGCGATGACTGGGATTTTATGATACTTTTACGCAAATTTGCCTTTTCGACGGCAAAATTCGTACATTTTGTACCGAGCGCAGTTTAAATGCTCCGCCGACACTCACCGCTTAAAGCATGTGAGCGACTGGCCAGCTGCTAGTTGGCTGGGACTCTACGTGGGAACTACAAGCGAGCGCGCGCAAACTAGACCTCTGCCACTATCTGTCGTATTCCTTAATTTATTATTGTTCTACAACATAATTATTAAAAATATTCTGTATTTAGTCATATAACTGTGTTTCACTACATTGTATCGTCATCTACCTCATTATGAAAATAAAAAAATAGAAGCTACAAAATGCGATAATTTGTTATTGAAAGTGCGATAAAATAAAAATGAAAGTGCGATTTTCACGTATCTCTATTCATTACTCGTTCGGTGAAAAACGTTGTGACACGTGATAGACTATAATGTGCGCATCCCAGCCGCCCGCAGCTCTAGCACAGTGCACGCGAGAGGCACGCGTGCTGACTTCACGCCCGGTTGCATCCTCACTACACCGTGCGCGGCGGAGCGTTAGTTCACACGAAAACGCTCTCCGGGAAAGAGATAACGGCCGCGAGAGGCGCCACAGTCGGTCGCCCGCAGTTTACCACCTTCAACCTCATTGTGTATTCGCGTGTAATCCCTTAAATTCATTGCAACTCATTTTATTTCTAATCTGTTATGTAACAATCCCATCGCTCTCTCATCCCACACATCCGTGCTCGAAAATTGCTTCAGAGTTGGGCTTATGGCTCTGAGTAACTCTTCACCAAAATAAAGTTATGGGTTAAAAACTCTTTGTAGGGAATTGATCTATATCGATGACTCTCGGATCAGAGAATCTCGGATCGGACTCCATCCTTTATCAATAGAGAGACGCTAGGACAGTATTATTAAAGTATTCTACCGATTAAGGTAGGTTTACCGTGGAGTACTTAAGAAGAATTCTGGGAGCCTCCCCTTCCATCATGCACGTCCCTCTTCAATTCACAATAAGACCTACTCCCTTTCATTATATCTAAAAATCCTATTCTTTTCCTTCCTCTCCCTCGTTTACCTAACATTCTTCCCTCTAACACCCTTTTCAGCATCCCCTACCCGCTAAGTACTCGCTCCATCAATACCTTCAGTCTCCTTCGTATCTCATCTAAAAGCTACCTCTCTTCACCCACCATGTCCAGCACTTCGTCGTTCCTCCTCCTCTCCGTCCACTTTACCTTCTCCATTCTTCGCCTCACCCACATCACGAATACCTCGAGTCTTTTCTCGTCCCCATTCCTAAGTGTCTACGTTTCTGCACCGAAAAGCGCTACACTCCAGATCAAGCTCTCCGCTAACCTTTTCTTTATATTCTTAAATGAACCTCTCAGAAGCTCCTTCCTGTTCATGAACGCCTCCTTTACTAACGCAATTCTCTTTCTAATATCCTTACTACTGTATCCGTTTTCCTCTAATGCACTGCCTAAGTAATTGAACTGCTCAACCTGCTCAAGTTTTTCACCACCCACCTTTATCTTAAGTCTCACATTCCCCGCTCGGGATGCTTTACAAAACCGCATAACCTCGGTCTTCTTGTGATAATCATCATCCCATATTGCTAGGAAAGGGAAGGAAAAATTCTTTCAGCGAGTAGCGAACACAAATTTATTAAATAGAAACACAGTCACTCGAATCATGAGGCAACCCAAAATTATTACTATCCCAATACCGCGCGCGTGCCGGTGCAATTGCTCCACGGGGCACTTTGGCCAAGCGCGCCTTGGCATCGCTCACCCCCTCACTGGGAATAGGGTGGTTTCCTATTATTTTTTTATTGCCTAAATCGACAGATTATTTCTCCTGGAGTAGGAATTCCACACTGTTAGATTTTTAAATGACGATATCTATTTTTCGTGATTAAATGAAATGTGAAAATTTTCAAGCACGCGAAAACGCGACGGCTAAGTATGAATGCTGAGAAAACTTCGTGTGACGTCGTTCTGGTTCCCGCTGCTGCAAGTGAGGTGACCTTGGGGCGAGGTTTTGAGCGCTGATACGACGCAGGATGCTAGCAGGTAGCAGAGTTCCCTGCTAGCAGATAGCGCTTGGATTAAATAAGGATTGTTAATACCCTATCAAACGAAGAAAACTTTCCGAGCTTAGGTAATTTTAATGTGTGATTATTAAGAGATGTTTCCCTGAGCTCTGTGCCTCATGCATGAATTGGTAATCTCAGACTATATAAAATTCCTATCTACTCGTATAGAAACTAGGTCCCTGTGACGTCACGTGGATTGGCATCGTATGGGCGCCAATCTGGCCTTTTTCAAATGCGGTTAAAATTGACCATTGCCATTCGTCTGAACTGGGATTTCTATAACCAAATATTTTTAATATTACGAATACACTATTGGTAGGTAACGAATTGCAATCAATGCCTTTCGTTTTCTTTGATGAAGGAAACTAACCTATTCTGAACATATGTTCGTCAATAAGATGAACCATTTATGAGAGCGCTTTAGATATGACCCTGTCTCCAATCGCCTATTATTTGGAGGGACGTGAGCCTGAAAAAATAGGAAACTGACCTTCCCACTGTTAAGGTGTCAGGTTCACACCATACTAATTCGTCAGCGTGTGAATGTATTGAATTCATGGGTATTGGGGCAAGTTCCTTGAAATAAATCGGAGGAGGACAGGTGGAAGGGAAGAAGTTAAAGGCATTGCCTCAAATCAGTTTCATGGTATTAAGGATGTAAAGGAGAAGAAATATCTCTCTATGAAAAGTTTAGTGAATACTAGAGCGGAATGGAGAACTGCGTCAAATCAATATTAGGATTGTTGACTTTCGATATGATCATATCAATTAAAATGTGGGTTATCGTGATATAAACAGAGGTTACGATTCAAAATAATATTTTGGGACCTTTTAGTTGAAAATAAGATTACGAAAGTGAATCAGAAAACCATAGCAAAACTTAAGCGGTCGTTAGTCGTAAAGAGTGAAACCGTCCGCTATCTTTAACTAATTAAATCATTCATCAAACTACGTTTTTCTGTGAGGTGTACAGAAATAAGGTTAAAAAAATAATCATTCAGAATAATGGCAGCCGTCTTATTACAATTGTGTAACTTAATCCTAATGACAATGTAGCGTGTATGAGATATGAAATTATGACGAATAAATTAACGATGCTGTGAAGACTTTTCAAAGCTAGGCATTCTGCAAAAAAATATTTTTGGGCATCTTGTCCGCGAGTCAAGGATTTAATCAATCTTGTCGATCTCAAGGCACTATAAATGAGAGGCCATAATATATTCCTTGGAAGCTTAATTTATGCTGCTATTTAAGTTACATTTAAAACGGTATTGAAAGCTAAATGTTCAATATGTATAAAAACTGAAAATAAAAAAATAAGAAATATAAATTTAATAAAAAATAATAATAACAAAATAAACTTTAAAAAATAAAAAAATACAAAACAAAAAATAAATACAAAACAAAAGAAATATATATGTAATTATAATAAAAATATATCAATATGTTTCTATGCCAAATTAAATGGTTGACTCTAAGTTTCTGCTCACACAAACAAAACACTACCCCAACATCATATACAATTGCGCACCAAATTATTCATATGCAATCTAGCTGGTTTGGGAGAACAAGATTCTCTGGGACAGCTGTATCGCGCCTGCGTTGCATTAAATAGTGAAGTCTAGTCTGCAAAAATGTGTAAAACGCGACGATGAGCCTAGAGCAACCCATTTATTCTCAAATTTTGCATTTTAATACCCACGCTCGAGAGATATAAAATAAAATTGTTATGAATTCGATACATTGCATCATGAAATACATAACTTTTGGTTATCAACCTCAATTAGAGTCCATTCCCCTGTGGAATTTGGATCCCTTTAACGTTAGCAACGCCACTGCCGTCTTTTCTGAACCACATTTAAATGCGCGATGGGTCACAGCATATTAAGCGGACGACTCAAGACTCGTCCATTGCAATATTCGTGATAAGTACGAGTCTCTCTATGAAGTACACTTGTTGGGCGCTATGCCACCCTTTCCCCGTTTGCTTACTGTCAAATAAACCTATCGCATTGTTGTCTCGTCGGATAAGGGCTTTAGTCCCGTCGCGAGTGTTGCATTCTGGGAGTGCTCTGATTTACGGAAGCAGTTTATGTGGTCGAGGGAGTTAGCGAGGCGTGGGATTGACTCTCTCCCTTTCTCTCGATTTGGATGGGTTGGTGACGGTGTAAGGCCTCTTGTGTTCTCGGCTTTAAAACGCAATCGACGTCATCAATTCGTCTCGTATGTGCTAGTGCAGCCGAGATAAATTTGCGTAGAGAAAATAAGGGCGTGTTGCTGTTTTTGGGTGTGCTTTGCCAGCTGATTCGATCATTGTCCGACGTTCGGTATTATATTTTGGTGATAATTTAGTGTTAATGATGGCTTTTCGAGCAATAGTGGAGTTTGTGTCATTGTAAAACCGAAACTCATAGGTAATCACATCATATTTATATCAGAACCAGTAGTACAAACTGTTTTTGTTAACATAATGCCGAATTTTTTATGGCGTAATATTATGAGTGGAGTAAATTTTGGCTTTGCGAAATATATTTATCCCAGTAATGAGGAAGTTTAATCTCGGAATCTTCATAGTATATCCTACCTAATCCAACGATCAAATCTAGCGATTTTATCGTTGGATTATTCTTCCTCACAGGATAATCTTCTAAAATCGCTGGCTCAGCAATGGCTTCGCCTGGTTTCGCTAGCTAGTGGGCCCTTCTCGCTTCTATAGCGTTAAGGTGTTTTTCCCCGTCCCATCCCTTCCAACCCTTTGCCTACCCCAGAGGCGTCGCCGGGCTCCAATCGCGGCGGCGCCTCTTTCCTTTTTCCTTCCTGTCCTCCCCCTCCCCGGGTGATCGGGCGCATCAGCAAGATTGCTGGTCCCCGGCCCCGTTATGTTGCACCCTGGAGGGGCTCCCTTGAGCCCTCATTCTTATTATGACCTACCATTTCTCTAAGGATATTTAATTCGTGTTCCTCCCTCATCATGAGGTCCAGGAATTTCTATCGGGCATCAAGAAGGGCATACAAAATATATTTTTGTGGTGAGAATTACTTTACACTTTTTGCGTGCGCATAAATGTACGGCCACGTGATTAGTGGCATAATCGGTATATTAATGTAGGGGTACCATATTTTAAAAGCTTAAAAATGTCGGAAATGCGTCGTGTTTGTACTCATTATTTCTTATATTTGGTGTACATTAACATTATGTTTTAAACAACCTGAAATCAAATGAAGGTAAAACACTGACTTTGGGAAGTCATTTGTTGTCACACATGAACACAGAAGGTGGCTTATGTTAACAGCCTGGTTCAAAAATTGGGGAGCAGAAAGTCGCAGGAAAAGAGTTCTACCAATGAGAAGGGGAGACTTGGAGAAAAACTGTTACCTTTGTTCTGAGGTAGACTGAACTCGACGCCAGTCAATCTTTCTCAGTCCAAGGAGTTCAAAGCTCTTCTCCTTCCGGTCTCCCCGTCTCTCTACCATTCATTTTCCATTACTATATTAACTAAACTATATTTGCTTGTTTAAAATGCTTGCATTATTTCAGAAATGCATCGCGTTTTGGGTCATTCTTTTCTCGATTAAGTACGCATTACTAATACATCGATCTAATAAATGTAGAAAACCAATAGGGTGGTTTCCTTCATCAAAGAAAACGAAAGGTATTGATTGCGATTCGTTACCCACGATTAGTGGATTCGTAATATACAAATTGTTTGGTTTTAGAAATACCGGATTAGACGAATGGCTAAGGCCAATTTTATCCTCATTTGAAAAAGGCCAGATTGGCGCCCATGAGATGCCACTCCACGTGACGTCACAAGGACCTAGTTTCTATACGAGTAGATAGGAGTTTTACATGGTCTGAGATTACCAATGCATGCATGAGGCACAGAGCTCAGGGAAACATGTCTTAATAATCACCTATTAAAACTGGCTAAGGTCGGAAAGTTTCCTTCGTTTGGTAAGGTATTAATAATTCTTATTTAAGCCAAGCGCTACCTGCTAGCAGGGTACTCTGCTACCTGTTAGCAGCCTGCATCACAGCGGCGCACAATATCCTCGCCCCAAGGTCACCTCACACGGCGAAAGCGAAAAACAGAATGACGTCACGGGCTTTTCCCAGCATTCATACTTATCCGTCGCGTTTTCGCGCGCTTAAAAATTTTAACTTTTCAATTAATCGCGGAAAATATATATCGTCATTTAAGAATCTAAAAGCGTGAAATTCGTACTCCAGGAGTAATAATCTTTCTATTTAGACAAATAAAAAAATAATAGTAAACCACCGTATTGGCGGAAGCCATTGTTAAACTCTTTTGGGCCCAATAGGTGACTCATATAGCAGTTGGCCTCCAGAAACGGGGGTTGTTGAAAAATTTTAGTTGGTGAGAAGGGGGAGGGCTGGAACATGTTTATATTGCTCTGGTGTAACTTAATATTTTCTTTCCAAGCTAATGATTTATTATATGCGCAACATGAATCCTACGCAAAACATCATTTGTGGTGTCTGAAGCTTGTTGGATGGTCTCGGAAAGGAGTAAAGATCCTGAGGGATGGGCTGTTAGCTGATGGGAGAGGGAGAGAGGATCTCAGGAAATAAACGACGTAATTTATATCATACGTCGCTGAGCCTCCACCGATCATATATCCATGTATTTTGGAAGATTCACAGTATGCGCCCATCGTAATTAGATTACATGTTTTTGAATGTGAAGGGGAGTGGAATATAGAGGATCGCTGCTCTGTATTTCCGTTAGTGACGGAGTGATTCGTCTTCTTTGAATTTGAAAGGGCGAGAGACATTTTGGATTTTCTCTAACGAGGGGGCTTCTGTCCTATTTGAAAAGTTGGCACTGTGGGTGAAGAGCAGGTGTTAATGTTTGTGTCTTACGTGAGTTTGGCCTCTTTAAGACCATTTCGCGCCGTTATTTGAATCGATGCCGCCCTCGTGCGTCGAATCCCCTCTCAACTGTCGTGATCAGAGCCGCGCCGTGAGTTCAGGAGAGATTGCAGTATAAGCTTTGCACTAAACACAATGAATGGGGTAGTTTCCTTCACCAAAGAAAACGAAAGGCATTGATTGCGATTCGTTACCCACCGTTAGTGTATTCATCATATACAAATTATTTGGTTTTAGAAATCCCAGTTTAGACAAATGCTTATGGTCAACTCTAACCTCGTTTGAAAAAGGACAGATTGGCGCCCATGCGATGCCACTCCGCGTGACGTCACAGGGACCTAGATTACCTGGATCACTTGTTAAAATTGCCTAAGGTCGGAGCGTTTCCTTCTTTTCATAAGGTATTAATAATCCTTATTTAAGCCAAGCGCTACCTGCTAGCAGGGTACTCTACGCTACCGCCAAGTTCGGCAGCAAGCAGCCTACCTCGTAAGGCGTCCATAGCCTCACACCCAGGTGGCCTCACACAGCAGCGGCCAGGCGTCTGACGGCCTTTTCCTAGCATCCATACTTACAATATCCGTTGCGTTTTCGCGCGCTAGAAAATTTTCACTTTTCGTTTAATCGCGAAAAATAGATATCGTCAATGAAAAATCTAAAAGCGTGAAATATGTACTCCATGAGAAATAATCTTTCCATTTAGGCACCAAAAAAATAATAGTAAACCACCCTATTATGGTCACAGTGTACCACCTACGAGAGAAGAAGAAACCAGGATGAAGCTAGTCCGGACCCTCCAAACATTGCCGACTCGAATTCATTCTAAGATGGAAAAATGCGTAATATTCGATTAAATGGATGATGTATTTAAGGCAAAATAAAATTGTCGTATGGGCCCAAGCAATCGCAATTTTTCCAAATGAGGCTTGGAAAAATAACTTTAATTTCCCACCTATTTAGATAGAGCGCAATTTTAGAGATTCTCCTCAAGATGGCGGGATGCGCAATTTCTTTCCTTCGCTATGAAACGGGTAATCAAAATGAAATTGTTTAGAGTTCAGAAAGTGGGAGCTATCATGATTTCGGAATGTCTGAGGCATTGTGGATACGACGCTCTTATTTGCTCTCATGGGCATCGAAGTCTTTCACAGCCCTACCGAAAACTTTCGTCACGAGTATTGCCAAAGAGATGACTTGATTTAACGGCTAAATGTTTCATCGATTCCCGTGCATTGAATGCTGAATTTAAAGGCATATCTCGGCACATCATTTTTCTTCTCGTACCTATGCGTGAAGTCTCTTGAATGCAACTCATTTCCAGATTCCGTTTATCCTTAGTCAGCTCCATGCTAAGATCCCAAATTCAGATTGTATCCTCATTCCATCCTTCGTCTCTCCGCTGACCTCCGATTTCTTCCTTCGATTGGCTGCGAAATCGAATTCTCGATTTATAGCACTCTGTTTTCTTCCACCATTTTCTCCCTCCGGATATGAATCTCATTTCGCTTCGTCAAGATATTAAATGCAGTTCGTGGATTGCTTTTTCCTCGAAAATATTATTTGATAAGGAAAATGGATATTTGTAACCTCAGTCGGGAATTAAGTTTTAGTGCGGCATGTGGAGAGTTAATACATGTACCTACATCACCATACCAGGTGAATTTTCAAGAGGACTTCTGCTGAATTTCACGCAGGGAAAGCGTCACGCCTTGCCAAATACAGCTATAATTATCTAGGATGCAAGGTTTAATATAGTTATTTCGTTTAACGTAGTTAATTCATGGAATATTTTGGCATCTGACCAGCCTTTTTTACTTCGAGTATGAGTAAATTACAGAATATTTTACTAATGTATTTTTTTTAGTGGTATGTCCACTGAAACGCCACATTTAGAGCTATTTTGGTGGTCAACTTAGAACTATTGAATTGTAAGTAATTTAATGACTAGCGAACCTTTCATCGTGATAGAGAAACGGGGACGATCTTACACATTTTTATTGACTAAAAGTGAATTAAGTCATCGGATTACTTTGGTGGGGGATTGAAATATGTTGGTAGGACAGGGAAGTTAAAGATGAAATCTTCTATTAATTGGACATGAATTGGGATATGCTGGCGGGATTCCATGATATCTATTATCAGAGGGACGAAAAGGCATTGCATTTGTCCGAATGGTGTCGAGAATGGATGTAATAAACTTAACTGAGTTATCGATCGTGCATTAGTTACTGTGGAACATTCTGAGCTATAAATACAAACTTTCATGAAATACATTGTTTACCGTGTGTATTTCTGACTGAACTTATTTCCAATTTTAGGCAGTTATTATATACTTTATCACTAATTGAATGGCCTATGCAACTCAATTTAGGAGTTTTGCCAAGTTTCTTGGCCTTCGAACGAAATTTATCCCATGTTTATTTTTCGTGCAGAAGTTGGTGTATATGACATATTTTAAGCTATGACTGTGATACTCTTCTACTTAAGTTATAATAAAGACAAAACACTGGAGGGTAACCTCTCGTGGTGAAAAAAAGATATTTTAATCTGTGGAAAATACCTTTGCTAAATATTTTATCTGTGGAAAATATCCGCTTATTACATTATGCTTTCATCTTATTCTTCAATTCAATTCAATTTATTTAATGTCGTGGGCCATTTGGCCCATGAGATAATTTACAAGTGCAGAACAATTCAGTAAAAATCATTTGCCCAAGGTTCAAACAAAAAAAACTACATCAAGACGCAGTAAATGCAAAAATAGAGAAAAAAACTAAAAACAAAAACAAAATATGAACCTATACAAGCATATACATACAATTGCATCCCAAATGCGGATACCCGGGTATCTAGCCACGCAACATTTTCAGACATATTAAATACATTTGATGATTTTAAATACATTTGATTACATACAGTGTCACAATTTATTCAAAGAAGAATATTCAGATGTAACAGAAAAACGTAGGGCCAATAGAAAATTATATCATTAATACAGAATATATTCTCTTGAATGTGAATTGCACCAAATGACGTCACACAAATTGTGAACATGCCCCGTTAGTTGCAGAATAGATCCCATAGGAATTATGCCCCTCTTGCAATTAAAGTGTACAATATGCATTCTTCTTAGTTTATTAAGTACGTCTATATTTTTTATCCATGCATTGATGCATCCACTGATGGTAAATCTCAAATTTCAAGTGTTCAAGATTACTTGGGGATGCATGGATAAGGCCTGGCGGAAATTAATGTATTCAAGTACCGGGACTAAAGCTTATTAATCAGTTATCGTCAAATGGAATCCTGTCAGTAATATTAACAAACATAAATAAAATTATTTAAATTCGTATTAATAACCTGGAATAAATTTTCAGTGACTGATTTCATTTTAGTAGGGTTAGTTCAATTTTCAGTTTTACAAACTGTGCATAAACATTATTAATGTTTGCAATGCCAAAGTTCCTTTTAAATACTCTTACCCGTTGAGTAACTTAAATTAAATATAATTCACCCCTTAAACATCAGTAACGATGTTAAAAAAAGTATCAATATTAATTATGATATTTAGCATTTTGAGTGAGTCTGAATTCGTGACAACATGATGTAACCTGATGGGCTTGAGTGAGAGAGAATGATCAATGAATCTATATCACATATTTACAAATGATTGCACTAATACCCATTTAAACATCGGCATTTCTTACATTAACCCTGTTTTCCACCCATGGAGGCTCTATTCATCGATCGAAAGTCGGTAGGGGGAGCAAAGATTGCACGAATTCAGGAATGCATGATGCAGAGAGAAAGACGATTGGATATCAACCGAGGCGGTGTGAGTCTCTCATTGACTGAGGGATTCTTCCGGTGACAGTAAATACACTGGTGGGATTATTTTATTATCACGAAGGGAAGGAGAAAGGTGAAGGGGAGAGTCGTCAGAGGAGGAGATCTCAGCTCCCTGTGTAAGCACTCAACAGCCCTCGCTCGCTCAGTGGAAAATAAGAGGGCGTATGGACCAAGATCCTAGGTTTCGACTATTTCCTCTTAGTCCATGTGATACAGAAAGACATTTGGAATAGACCTTTGGAGCGAGTATGTCGGTAAAGGATACATTGAAGTGCGCTGAAGGAATGCCAAATTATTCACCCCGAAACCTTGATCCGATTGTCTGCATACGTTCCTACCTTTCCTATGCTTTCTATATGTGAGGAGAATGTGAGGATACTTGGTGCGGGCGATACTTAAGTAGTGTGAAATTTAATGCCAAGTTTCACTAGCTTCATTTGGATAAATTACCTTTACAAGATCCACATTGGCTATTTTGTCTGGGATATTGGAAATTTTATTTGAGTTAAATTATATCTACGGGCTAATAACTGATATATGCAGAGATTGAAAGGCAGGTAGTTGTGGCATACTCTGTTATTTGGACTCCTGACTGATTGATGAGTTGGGATAGGAAACTGCTGCAGGCGACAAGGAGGAGACAAGATCGTCTATTTAATGTGAAGATTAGGAGAACAGCAGTGGAGAGAAGGATACTGAGTGAGCGAGGAATTTGGAGGTGTGAAATTGGTTTCGTGGACAAAATAAAAAAGCAATATGTCATATGCCGCACTAGAGAATTATGCACAACATGAGAATATGAAAAGGCAGTGTAGGTGGGACATAAAACAGGTTTTACAGTCAACGGTTACTTACACGAAAATATAACTGTATAAAATACAATTTGGGTTATAGTTAACTAGGTAATAGCTCCATTTCATATATACACCACTGCTGTCGAATTTCGTGAGGGGAAGGGAACCATTTACGACTGAACTTCGCCCACTTTCTTCTCATATTTCTACCTCCTCAAATTCCAAATGATGAAATGGGGGTGAATTATTAGCCGAATTCTTGCTTCTTAATTTCCTTCAGATGAGAGAAGGAGATAACGCACGTAGCTCTTTCTCTTTCCTCCTAAGTTATTTAATCTTGAAGTATGCATGGCAGTGTGCTCCAGAGACCCACGCTTTCAGATTCCAACCTCGGAAGGCAACAGTGACGGCCTTGAACAAAAGATGCCGGGAGGGAAAGGTGTTTTTTTTCACTCGTCTCCCTCACAGAGTGAAACCCCCAACATTTGTTCAATCTCCTTTGAATTGATGGAGAGGGAAGGTTCGGTGGGAGTGATGCGCTGTGGATTTTCTCCCTAGATTTTAATAGATAACTCGGCCAACAAAAAAATATTGTTTGAAAACTTTTTTTATTTTAATAGCTGATCTTAATAGATTTTTATGTGCCGAATCCAAACCTGGCCTTAGTTTTATGACCCATAGATTCTAAGCAATATGTATTTTAATATTTAGTGTAATACCCCTATACGGAATATAGGGAAATCAATGAAACACTGTGTTACATCATAAAATTGTTTGTACTTACTGTTAAATTACTTACAATAGTAATGTAACGTGATAATACAGGGATCACTTGTCTACGGTTAACTTGTCAACTTGGTCTAAATTTTCTTTCCCTTTTTTCCTTGAAGCTTCTTGTGCAGCTTTTTCTTCGATGAATCACTTGCTGAACTTCTCGGTGAAGTACCAACAGTAATACCCATTATCTTCGCTCATTGGACCATCTTTTTCAATTTTATTTTAACTATAAAAAAAGCTGTTAAATTCTAAAAGTATTACTTGATTCCATAAATTTAACTGTAAAATGTGAATAAATGGTGGGTAATACAACTTGTTAAGCATCACATTTGGATTCAGCAACTTAAAAAACATAAGAATAAGATATTTTCAGTAAAAAAGTTTTTTCATCGTTGGCCTGTGTAATAGTTCGCCACACCCGCATCTCTTTCTCTCTCGTGAATTGAAAGTAAATGGATCTGAGGCGGGGGATGAACGGGGGTTGTTTATTTAGAGAACGGTTGAAAGAAGGAGGGGTGGGGTGGGAGAGGAAATAGAAATAGGATTAATGAGCAATCTCAATCAAAGTGTATTTGATTGTTTGGATGCGGCAGACACGAGACGCCGCTTAATCGAAGATGAATGCCGAATCATAAATTCGGCATTCCCACAGCTTAAAGGCTCATTATAGTTCCATATCTGTGATCACAGATAAGTATAAATTGAATTCTTTTGATATATTTAAGAAACAACTTATCTTATTATTTTGTTTAAACAGGAAATGCAGGCCATTAGCTTAGAATTTGATGGAACTGTCGATCTTAAGTTGGTCTTAAGGTTGTTCTTATTCTCAAAAAGGCTGAAAAATTCCCTCATTTTATAAGTTGCCCTGAATATTATTCTATATTCAGATACCAATTTGAGTATAAAATCAAAAACGCACAGCACAGACTCAAGTTGAAGTTTCCTATGAAATAGAATAACTTTTTGCTTATCTTTGAGGAGCCATACAACTCCGTGGCCCTAGGTTCATATCCCAGCGGTGGCATGGATTTTTCAGTGGATAACCGACACCTGCTTGAATGTCGTTCAGAGGGTAATATCCCGTCCGCCAGATAGAATGTTACACCGTGGTCCACTTAATTGGGGCTTTAATTAGGATCAGCATAATGCCGGCATCGTGTATCTCTCCTTCCTTACTTGTGACTTAAGCTGCTAATCGTATATCCTCCAAATTGGATATTTTACCTTCCGCCCTCAAGCATTAGTTCCTTCTGTTTCAGAAAGCATTGCCTACCTTAATTTTGCTTAAGAAGCTTAGACTTCTCACTTTCTCGGTTGTTTTAACTATGTGGATATAAGTGCAACGGTTTCTCTCGTCATTCTGAGCACACTCGGGTAGACAGAAATGGAAAGATAGGCGCAATCATTTTTTTCTCCCTTCCTCTGCTCTGGGAATAATTTCTCTTTCCCCGCTCTGAAATGGCATTTCCAACGGAAAGAGGGCGATAAATCAAAAATTCCGCGGCCTTCTCTCGTTGTAAATAGATAGCAGTCGTGGGAGCTTTTTATTCCGCATTCTGTGGAATTCCATGTACTCGCTGTTTTGGTAACTATGTGTCCACATTTCATTCCTCCGTATCCAGCGAGAGTCTCCGAAATCGCTTCTTATCTCCCTCATGCTTATTCAGCGCGAAATCCTCTCTTTCTTCTTAAAGGTTGTTCCGCCTGCTCAGATTCTTATCCGCCGGCCACACAGAATTGGATAAGTTGATCGTTTCAACGCATCCAGTTGCGCTTAGAATGGCGGAGTAGCTCTTAAAATTTGTGGTAATCTCAGCGACAGATACTTATCCTCCTCCAGTGCTTGTGACGGCATACAGAGAATAATTCGCAGGGAATCTCTTGTTACTATCTGTACCCTGTGCTGTATGAGATTAGGGATGGTGGTAAGTTACGAGGTCACTCTTCGCCTCTATATTTCCTTGCTCTTTTCTCTCTATCACACTAACTGTGAGGATCACGATGGGTAATTTTTCAGTTGCCCTTTTCATGTGCCACCGCGCATTTGAAATGGGTTGGGCACTACAGCCGCTGACGGCGCACAGTGGGCGGAAATCGGAAAAAGCCGGACAAAATTACAAAATGGCTTTTTTTGAGTTATAAACTTGAAACTTCGCAGGTATACTCAAAAATGATTGAAATTTATTGATATGTACTTCATTTGACATTGATCCTACCCGTTTCTGCGATACAGAGGCTCAAACGTGAGCAAATTTCCATAAAAACGCCCGTCTTCAATTTTCTCTGAAAATCTTCCAAAGTAAGTGGATGGTGAAGTTATGGGTGGATTCTTGCCGAATAAAAAACCACATAATCTGTTGGCATGGTGTTTTTTCTTAATTTTTCCGTAATCTTAAAGAATACAGTCCATAAATTCTTACCGTGCAGTAACAAAATGGCGGATACTGTTTTTCGACGAAGTTTTACATTTAGGTAGAGTTTCAAATAGGTTTTCGGCAAGGTCGCGCAGAGTAACTTATATGAGAGCATTCTTTGAAGATTTCTTGAGGTCTTCATTTAGTTTTCTTTGAAATAAGTTTGCGTCGCCGGAAATCACATCGATTTTTCGATCGCACGGCAGGGTTCGTCTCCGCGCGCCGGGAGTTGGATTAGCCGCGACGCGGTATGGTTATTGAAGCTGTATGGGTTTTAACGCTCAGCATTTACCGTTTTTATGTTTTGCTTCTAGACACCGATTCTCAAATGGTCTATGGTGAAGACAGTGGAGGTTTTTCATGCGATGTAATTGCACATTTCATCGAAGTTCATTTCGTTTTCTTTGGATACGATCGAAGACCAAACTTCTATTAAAAGAGTTAAAACCTCGTCAAAGTGAGTTGTTTTCCTGGGGCTCATACAAAAAGACCTACCAGAAAGATACCAGCTGAGACCCTTTTACCTTCTTCACTCACCGATCCCTGACCCTCAGGATTCTACTTCGAAAACGGTCGTTTTATGACACCGCGGAGCGGAGCCTTTGGCCGTCTTAACGGAGGTATTTCCACGGGAACTTCTAGCTTTTTTAAATTTGCATCATACCCTCAGTTCTACTTTGACTTACAGATTACCATGTCTTCACACGTTTACCATACGTTCTTCCCCGTGTACTCATTAGGACATTGGATAACCATAGGTTCGACAAATTTATTATTTATAAATTTTACATAGGCTCCATCCGCCATTCAATATAAAATGCCACCTCACATTATTACACGACTTGATATATATAAAATAATATCGGAATTGGTAAAAAAATCATTCACTCGGTAAAAAATATTTGCTCCATTATTTATCGCGGAGGCTGAATTTAAGACAAGACCCTCATGCTCTTAAATTTCTCAATGACTTCCTGACAAAACGTATCCTATGGCCATACCTTAAGAAATGGGCAGAGAGTTCTCGAAATAATGAACGATTTTTGTGTTTATACAAAAGTTGGCTCGCTGAATCTATAACATTTCCAGAATTTGTTATGCATCACTTTCCCGATGCTTCAACGACAGCCGGTTGAGCATTGTATTTTCGTAAAAATCTATTCCTCTCAAATTGATTGATTAAATAAAATTCCGCCTATGGCTATATGTTACAAAATTCATATTATATTTGCCAGGCATTCCAAGGCGGCCAAAAAATGTCGCACCTCATGCGTTAGAAAATTCAAACTTAAGAAACTACTGTTACCACTGCTAAGCTTGCTCTCGCGGCATCTGTGAGTTTGAAAGAGAGGGGAGACACTGCAGTCGCTCACCTAATTGCAGAAATAACAACTACGACCCCTACTCGGGCTAAGAGAGTTCTTTCAAAGTGGAGGACGAGTGAAAAGGCCCACCCTGAGATAACAGTGGAAGAGACACTGTCATTGATGATTGCCTCTGATTTGACCAAGAGTCAATATCGGTCTTTTCGTAGGACAGCTCTGAGCCATGGACACGAATTGTATACCAGCTATGATAGAATAGCGATAGCAAAAAAAGGCAGCTTATAACGCAGGAATTAAAATAACTGAGACCATGTGCGAAGTAAACCTTCAAGCACCACTGAACCACACCACATCGGGAACAATAGCCTTCTTAGCCACCACTTCCACCTCTCAAGAATTAAAATGTGTGGTGAACTACACATTAATCTCTAAGTACGGTTTTGATGGAAGTTCGGGCCACTCTCAATATAAGCAAATGTGGCAACAAGTGGATGCTTGAGACGAATTCCTAGTCATGAGTTCCCTTGTACCTCTTAGTTTGATTAACGGCGCTACAGGTAACGACTGAAGTTTCCACTTTCTTTTGGTTAATTACATTTATCTCTAAACTTTTGATAAAGAATTTAAATTGCATCGGAGGCACTTCTCACATATAGGCTCTACAATTTTAGATGACACTATCTGGGAAAATCCACTGCCGACGTCGACACGATTTAGCCATCCCATCCGCTTAAGGTGAAAAAAAGAGGCAAAAGAAGTTACAAAATCAGAAAGACATTACCTATATCGAAAGGCAGGTGGATGGCCTTAATGATTTCAACTCTGGAATTCACACGATCAAGTTCTGTTTACTACTGACAATGATCAACGGAAAAGTAATGCTTATATTGCTTACCTTATTTTCCTAATTTTTTCTTAATCTTAAAACCCATATAATTTATTATCCTACACGGAAGTATAGTCATTACGAAATTAAGAAAAACGATAGTTTTTAGTTTGCAACACACTGACGGACAGCTGAATCATGGAGTTCTAAATCTGCGGAGCAATAGCGTCGGGTATGAATAGCCTAGGAGATGTAATAAATCGTTCACCTGATGTCGATAAATATTCTGTTGGTTTGTGTACGCTGCACTGCCACATACGATTTTCTGAATGCATATTGGATATGTCGTGTCGATTGGAATTTAAACAGTGGCATTTGATAATTTAAACTTTATTTTAGTCAGGAAAGGAATGCTAAGAAAATTTTCAGCTAAAATTAGTAATATAAATTAAAATAACTATTTTGAAAAAGATGTTCGGAGATTTATTCAAAAACGTACTTACAGGCAAGTGGAAGTTTGAAATTTCTACGCTCCACAAACAAATTCAAATCACTTTCACAAATTCTGCGCACTCAAGAGAACTTAACTTTCCTTCACCACAGTCAAAGTAGAACTGAGGGTATGATACACGTTTTAAAAAAGCTAGAAGTTCCCGTGGAATTGTCTACCTAAACTACCCTGTCTTCATCATATCTGCTTCAACAACTTTCTAGTGCTTACTTTAGGTGCCGAACATGGGATTGTCACGCGATCCATAATTTTCGTCCATAAAATTTTAATTATTTAGTTGCCATCACTAATCTATGTTCATGATTAGTAATGTTACGTCACTGAACACTGTATTATTAGCCATATTTTTGAACATTATTCTCTTCTTCTCAAGAATAAAACATTAGATTTAATGACGCTTTTTGCAGTTCGTTATTTGTTCAATTTGCCGACTTGGGTGGCGGCGGGGTAAAATGCTTGCCTATCAAAGGAGTGTCGGGTTCGAGTCCCGCATGGGTAGGTTTCCTTTATTAAGCGCAACGTTGTCGCAGAATAATTTATTCACGCCATTTATGTTGATATTATCATCCGTCGGTACGTATGAATGAAGTATGAATTTTGTAACGTAAAGCTAAAGGTGGAATAGTATTTATTCAATAAATTTGAAAGAAATAGATTTTTACAAAAATGCCAACTCTCGTAGAAGCATTAAGAAAGAAATGCAAAGCATATTCCGGAAATGCTATGGATTCAGCGGGCCAATTTTTAAAGCGACACAAAAATCGTTCATTTTTTCGGGGACTCTCAGCCCATTTCTTATGGGAAGACAATGAGATATGTTTTGTTAAGAAATCAGTGAGGAATTTCAGAGCACCTGGGTTTTGTCTTGAATTCAGCCTCAACAATAAATAATGCAGCAAACATTTTTTTCTCAGTGAACAATTTTTCCCCCATTTTCATTTTATTTTATGGATATAAAGTAGAGCTGAGGGTATGATGCAAATTTTAAAAAAGCTAGCCCATACAGCTTCAATAACCATACCGCGTCGCGGCTAATCCAACTCCCGGCGCGCGGAGACGAACCCTGCCGTGCGATCGAAAAATCGATGTGATTTCCGGCGACGCAAACTTATTTCAAAGAAAACTAAATGAAGACCTCAAGAAATCTTCAAAGAATGCTCTCATATAAGTTACTCTGCGCGACCTTGCCGAAAACCTATTTGAAACTCTACCTAAATGTAAAACTTCGTCGAAAAACAGTATCCGCCATTTTGTTACTGCACGGTAAGAATTTATGGACTGTATTCTTTAAGATTACGGAAAAATTAAGAAAAAACACCATGCCAACAGATTATGTGGTTTTTTATTCGGCAAGAATCCACCCATAACTTCACCATCCACTTACTTTGGAAGATTTTCAGAGAAAATTGAAGACGGGCGTTTTTATGGAAATTTGCTCACGTTTGAGCCTCTGTATCGCAGAAACGGGTAGGATCAATGTCAAATGAAGTACATATCAATAAATTTCAATCATTTTTGAGTATACCTGCGAAGTTTCAAGTTTATAACTCAAAAAAAGCCATTTTGTAATTTTGTCCGGCTTTTTCCGATTTCCGCCCACTGTGCGGCGGAGCGATATGATTTTCCGAGGTGAATGAACTTTTAATTTTGGCGGCTGTTAACCGGAATAAATCGTATATGGTACAATATATGAATAAAATATGTTGTGCTAGTCTGCCAGCCTCGGTGGTGGTGGGGTAAAGTCCTCAGCTGCCGTTAGTCGCAGGTTCGAATCCCGCCTGGGTAGGTGGTCCCTATTCAGGACATGGATGGAGACCACCTACCGTGCCGCGCTTCGTTAATTCCTCCGTTGTAAAGGCCTCTAAGCGCTGTTTACGGGAAAGTTGAAAATAAAAAATTGAAAAAATAATCCTCGCGATTGCAAATATTACTTTTTTAATGTTCAGAATAAATGGATCGCTCTGCAATTATCGCCGCACTGTGGATTCTTTTGAAAACTTATTAAAATGCACCCAATAAGGCCTTCAACCTTCAAAGGGGTGGACTTGGGCCTAGTCAATGCAGTCCCTTTGATACACATATTCGTTCAATGTAATTCAAAGGACTCCGTAGGACAAAGCTATGACCCAGCGCGCATTGTTAGGAAAAAATCCCTAAAATAATTAGTTCATCTAACGCTGAAAATAGTTTTTAGCGAGTTTTACGAGGTATTTCAAGAATTGTTTTCCAATCATGAAGTTTTCAATTTGTTTCAGAAATGAAATTTTCCTATCACATTAAATATTTCGTAATTTCCCCGTGGAAGTCACGCCTAGTTTCGCAAAAGACAATAATTTGCCTATACACCTAGTTATTATTGCGGGATGAGAGGGGCGAGGTTGAAGTCACATTAATTATCTTAGCTTCTTTACAACTGCCTACATGCCATTCCTTCATCACAGTACCTACATCTTTTATTTATTCTTCCCCATTCTCTTGCAAATAAAAGTCAACTAGTTTGATCGATCAGCATATATTTAAATATGTTAACCATTCTTGCAGTTTAAGTTGTAATAAATTTTTATTAAATGGCATAAAGGGCTAGCTAAAATTCATGTTTTAAAGACTGAGACCGAAGTGATCCATTCACACTGAACACCGAATCCGTCAAATGGAAAACGAATAAAAATAAATTATGTTCGTATATTCAAATACAGGATGGCAAATACAGGGTGCATATTTCAAGGCTGGCGATAGCTACTTGTTCGTAAAAATAATTTCTTAGGCATGCATAAAATCGCGCGTTGAGTCATTCAAGGGACGTATAACAAAACTCACTTGGAAAACACCAACGAGTTCCCGATTCATAAAATCCGTTTAAAACTGATGTTACTTGTAAAATACCAAATAATTATAATTTGAATAAAAAAGATTTTGGGTGCAGTATAAACAACCAGGATAATAAAAGGAATAGTTACACACGGAGTAAAATTGATATTGAATACTGTAACCTCGATGAGCATGTAACACCGCGGCGCATTGTGGGAGTGAGCGTGTATCATGGAATGTACATGACTCCGCAATAATGTGTGATACGGAGTCCTAGCCCTTTTACTGCCAGCCCATTTTAGGTGGGATATACGAAGACAGCCAAGGCCTTTTTCAGGAATTAGCAACATTTCAAAGTTAACAATTTTTCAGCTACTTAATTTTATTTAATATGTCTAGATTTTTTTCCCAATTCTTAAGATATATTTACATCTTATGACCATAGTTAGATTATGGGGGTTTACATAAATTGCAGCCGTTGAAAAGGCCACAATCACGAAAAACAAGTGAAATAATGCGGGCCGATAAATCGGCCCCTGGCAGTTTTCGCTCAACCAGCGAGGGCCGATATATCGGCTCGGTGGCAGTAAAGGGGCTAGTCTCTAGCCCCCATACTGCCACCGTTTCCCAAACGTTTTCGAGCCACCGCCATCCTCTTGGATCCATAAACCTATACTCAACGCCCCTCTAATCGGTATCTTTAAAATAATAATCAGAATCATATACTAATTAACCATATGAGAAACGTTGTAATAATTAAATTAAAAACAATGACTAATTAAATGATTAATAAATAATTAAGTTCTCTGTGTCGTAAAGTTGTACCAACGATAAACTAAATGAGACTGAACCCTTTCAAACGTTTCCCTTGTGCAAGAAAGGCTTGGAAATATTTTTCAACCGTTCTTAAATGTAAGAAAACACATGGTTTGAATTGCTACCGTATGCGGGAAACAAAGTAAACTTTCGAAACGAAGCTTGAAAACGAATGGCAAAAGGAAGGTTACGGAACCTTCGCATTTGTCACATTGTCAGGACCCTCCGGCGCCCCCCTCCCGCCCCCTTGGCACTTTTCGCCCCAGTAGACTACAGCAACGCCCCCCAGGGAGCGGTAGCACCCACTTTGGGAACCACTGTGCTAGAGGGTGTATCGGTATCCTGTGACTTAGGCTTCACACCTGTCGCCTCTAACCATCTCCTTCCCCCGTCAGTTGGGAATGGCATCACGACGGACGGTGGCGCTTGCGACGCAGATTATGGCGACAAAGTCCGCCTCATCGCCACCGTGATATTCCTCCCTCGAGTGCAGCGCCAAACTATACACTCTATGTATATCCTTACAAAAGTGGGGATTCCACGAATCTTGCCCCAAGGAAAGGAAGAAAGGAGTTTCATATCCTCTTTAACACCAGGGTACTCTGGATGGGTATTATCAACGCCAATAGGGTAATTTCCTTCATCAAAGGAAACGAATGGCATTGATTGCGATTCGTTACCCACCATTAGTGTATTCATAATATACAAATTATTACGTTTTAGAAATCCCAGTTCAGACGAATGGCAATGGTCAATTTTAACTGCATTTGAAAAACGCCAGATTGGCGCCCATGCGATGCCACTCCACGTGACGCCACAGGGACCTAGCTTATATGAGAGTAGATTCGAGTTTTACATCGTCTGAGATTACCAATGCGTGCATGAGGCACATAGCTCAGGGAAACGTCTCTTAATAATCACCCATTAAAACTACCTATGGTCGGAAAGTTTCCTTCGTTTGATAGGGTATTAATAATCCTTTTTTAAGCCAATCGCTACTTACTAGCAGGGTACTCAGCTACCTGCTAGCATCCTGCGTCGTATCAGCGCTCAAAGCCCCGCCCTAAGGTCACCTCACTTGCGGCAGCGGGAGACGAAACGACGTCACACGGAGTTTTTCCAGCATTCATACTTAGCCGTCGCGTTTTCGCGCGCTTGAAATTTTTCACTTTTCATTTAATCGCAAAAAATAGATATCGTCATTTAAAAATCTAAGAGCGTGAAATGCGTACTGCAGAAGTAATAATCTTTCGGTTTGGGCAATAAAAAATAATAGGAAACCACGCTATTCCTTAACAACCCTTCACATAATACTTTGTAGTCATAATAAGGCAATCTAGAGGATATTGCTTCACACTTGATGCCAGAGTCATCTAAATCCCATCATATGTGCTCATTCCCACAATTGGAGGCGGTGTTGCATGCCGACCGCGGTTTTAATATATAATATGAATTTTCCGCTGAAGTCCACTTTATGTTTTCTAGGAATCCTTCATGATTGCTAGAATCCTAGCTGCTGTGGTCGTTTCCATTGGTACTATCCTCATTTCATTTTCCTTCTCAGTAATTCGATCGTCAGATATGTATGACAAATCAATCGCCATCGCCATCTCCAATCGCAAATCTGCAAATAAAATATATATTTTCAGCTAAGTGATAAAAAATAAATATACTAAAAAACTCAGTGGCTGCAATTTATACCATGGTAGTGTTGAAATAAATGAAACCAGACCTGTAGAGCTAAATTTTGGTTTATACTTGAATGATTTAATGAACCCATTCAAAAAATAAAATCGGGTGAAAATATTTTCCTGCGTGGAGCAAAATTTAGGATTTTAGGCACATAACCGTCAATCGAAAAACACAACGCAGAAAAGCGTGATTATCTTGGAAAACCCTAAATAGGAAACTTATGTATGTATATACTATCTAATTTCCTGGCTAATAATCCGGTATAACTGGATAATTTGAGATTTTCAGCTCAAGGCATAGCATACGGAAGTAATAATGGAATTAGGACGGGGAGAGAAAAGAGAGGCCGTCTAATGCTTGTGAAAATCTCTCCCGGTGGACTATTCTCGTGAGAAGAATTTAGATGTGATTTGTAATTCTGCTCCTCTTTTGTTTGCTCGAGTTGATCTGATGGCCCGGAGGAAGGAAGGAATGCTGTGTACATTGTTGGGGAAACTTTTCCGGATACTTAAATGGGATCGAGCGATTGCGTGGGAGAGAAGGACTTAATAATGTTTGCCTCATTGCCATCCATCCTCCTTTTCTTACTTGCCAACACCCGCGGATACCCAGTTTTTAACCCTTCCCCATATTCCTCCCTCTTTCTATCTCTTACACTCAAGGCAGGTTGCGTTATCGTGGCATTGATGGACTAAACTCGGTAGAGAAGGTGTGTTGTTGAGAAGAATGGCTTGAGAAGGTGGCTTTTTAGTTTCAAGGCCTGTGGTCTCAGAGCAAACGGAATTCCACTCGCTCAAGCGGTCGTTTTCCGATGTTTTTTTCACGGTGTGATGCGTATTTAAAATTTACGGTATCACTTTTCAGAAAAACGCAAATTAGATCCTCGCCAAAATTATCCCGTGGATTTCAATATTCATTTCTGAAATAGAAGAAACAGTCCAACCTAATGTAGTATATTAGACAGGAGTTTCACTTCAGTTTTGATGAAGAACGTATATTTGTGAGAAGGCTGTATAAAACTGATTGTGAGGCCCACGTGTTGAGCAGCGCCATGTGCTCGGGTCGGGGGTGACCGAATGTGGTGATTGAGTCCCTCTAACTTTGCCCACATTTCTTATCCCGTCGATGGGCTCACTCATTCCCCTTCCAATTCAACCCCTCCTCTCGCCCCTTCCGTCCAAATTGAGTCATCATCCCCTCCTCATCTACTCTTCCCCTTCTTCACCCGCAATTCAATTCCCACCAAAGTTCTCCTCCCACTACTTCCGCATCTCACCCTCCTCCCTTTCTTCTCGTTGACTTCCTCCCAAACAAGCCACGCCCCTTTTATTCGCGTGCGCGGCCCTGAAAGCAGGGCCGGCCTCTCTTTTATTTATGAGGGTGAACTCCCCTATCTCTCCAGAAGGGGCCCTTCAAAGGCATTCCTTTCCTCCTTCAGTGGAAGCCATCAAGTCGTCACTGATACGATGCGATCCGCGACAATGCCCTTCGGTGTCCTAAGCGTCTCGTCTCTTTGCCGATCTGGGTGGTGTCAAGGTAAAGTCCTCGATTGCCAAATCGAAGGTCTCGGGTTTGAGTCCCGCCTAGATAAGTAACCCTTATTCAGGACATGGGTGTCTGTGATCGTCCTACGTTGTTGTTGCTTGTTATATTCCCCCGCTGTTTAGGCCATAGATACGATGTTTTGGGAGAGTAAAGGTAAGTGAAAATAAATATCAAAATACCTCCTTGTTGAGGTGCATGGCAGACGTCTACATCACGCAAGCCGCCTTCATTGGCGTTTAACGGGAGGTGTTATGACTACAGCTGTTTCTTGTGTATGACTAAAAAAACCATATGTGTGCGTTAATAAGATAATGTGACTACGTCTTGCTTTTATCAACGCTATGATCTAAGGGAGTTTGCGTAGGTATATGAATCCCAGATTGGGCAGGAATATACCTATATCAATGGCATTTTCAGGTATTTCTTGCATTATTCTAAATTTCCGTAACCACGAACTAAATTTTATTTGTTAAGATGAGTTTTTTATTAATTTATTAATTATCAAAGTCATATTATTTCTCTCTGGAAATATTGCTCACGAGCACTTCTAAAATCATCCTCCTGTTTGTGCACATTCCGAATATATCCGTCTTCCTTAGAAATACTTTGGCTAATACGTCGTGAACTAACTGCGGTGGTAGTGTTCAATGCATACTAAATCGATATGGACTATGGACTGATTGGCCACCTTATTGATTGGGATTCGAGTTTTGTAATCCCGACAATTTTGGGAGATTTCTGAGAAAATTAGTACACTGGGGAATTGAAGATCAGTTGATTCTTTTTGATTGAGGGATGCTGAAGATTCGAGAAGATTGCCCCTGACTCCCTAGAAGAGTTACAGATGGTTAATATTTTTTATAGTTTCTCCACTTCAGTTCACGTTACTCTGGTACTCCACTTAGTGCGGAAATTAATCTATATTCTTATCGCTCAGCGTAAGTTCTGCTCAAAATACGTTCAACTAATTTCTTCAGTAACATTGACATATATCAACGAAATTTCTATAAAGCGGGTAAAACTTACCTCGATAGAGAATTAAATGATAAAGGAGTCTGAAAAAAATCTTACGTATCAGATACATATTCCATGTTTTCGCGTACAAATGCAATTCGGATCGCTCTATTTTCAGCGATGCGAGCGTTGAATTCAGGAAAACCCTTTGAAATGGGCTAAAGGTGTAAAATCTTCCTTTGGCCAACTGGAGAATCCTCTCTTTCAATATTTATACTACATACCATAAGCTGCATGCCTTCATTTTCTCGATACCTGAAAAGAGGCTATCACATTTATGTCACTTTCACAGTAAGGAATGGCAAAGTGCGTCAAATACCCAAACAGGAAGCCGCAATCCGGAAGCCCACGCCGCAAATGGCCAATAGGGTAGTTTCCTTCATCAAAGAAAACGAAATTCATTGATTGCTATTCGTTACCCACCATTAGGGTTTTCATAATATATAAATCATTTGGTTTTAGAAATCCCAGTTTAAACGAATGGCAATGGTAAATTTTAACCTCATTTGAAAAGGGCCAGATTGGCGCCCTTGCGATGCCACTCCACGTAACGTCACAGGGACCTAGTTTCTATACGAGAGGATGGGAGTTTTACATCGTCTGAGATTACCAATGCATGCATGAGGCACAGAGCTCAGGGAAATATCTCTTAATAATCACTTATTAAAATTGTCTCGTAACAATCCATATTTAAGCCAAGCGCTACCTACTAGCAGGGTACTCTGTTACCAGCTAGCAGCCTGCGTAATATCAGCGCTCAAGCGTCGCCCCAAGGTCACCTCACAGGGCGGCAGCGGGAACCAGAAATACGTCACACGGACTTTTCCCATCATTCCTACTTAGCCGTCGCGTTTTCGCGCTCCTGAAAATTTTCACTTTTCGTTTAATCGCGAAAAATAGATATCGTCATTCGAAAATCTGTGAGCGAGAAATGCGTACTCCAGGAGTAATAATCTTTCGATTTAGGCAATAAAAAATAATAGGAAACCACCCTATTTATGGGTCAACGTGCCGTGGCGACATTTCAAACGTTTTGACCTCTCCCGCCCCATCATGACAGGGATGGTCCACCCCCTTGCACGGGTCACGCACCCCCTCATCATCAGGGTCATTCAGATATACTTCGCGGTTTGCATTTTATTTCATTTTCTGCGCGACCAAATGGAGGAATGGCTTTCAAATCCGTTTCGCACTCTCTCCAACCAACTGCTATGTACTCAAGTAATAATGCGGAATACTTCGGTATCCTGGGATCACACTGAAGCAATTTCTATCTTCGGCATTCAAATTAGGTTTTTAATCTCTTCATCACTCTCATGGACTATCTTTCTTCTGCACATCAGCAGGTTTTAAATGTGTCAATCGATGCGGAGTGGTCGAAGGACGCTAATCGACCATCTTTAAGAAAAATCATATTTTTGAGATTTTGTTTGTTTGGACTCATATTTCAGCAGATCGAAACTCCTATACATATCATAAAATCTTATTACGATGGAGAATGTGTAAAATTGTAAATAACAAATTTTCGCGTTCTATTATGGACAACGATTTGAAAACTTTGAAATTTCTGGTTCACTAAAATGTTTTTTATTTTTCACTTGGCCATTGCTTCGTAAGTTAATGACTGTCAAATTATTCCAATTATACGATTACTTATTCATTTTTAATCTTAATTTTAGCCTTAATTCGTTATTTATAATTACTGCACATAATATAAATACTATTCGACGCTCACAAAATTATAAATGGGTGAGTTTTATGGATTTCGAAAAAAGAATTCCAGGTTCTGGCTGAAAATAATTTATGTAAGAGAGAACATCGGCAAGATGCTTTTGGATGCTCTGATTTATAAGTTGATGTGGAGGATTCTGAGATATTTCTTCCGGTAAATAGCCCAAGTTAGCCTAATTTTATTGGCTGTCGCCTATAAGTTGACAGTTCATCGTTCGAAAATGCAGCTTTCTCGAGGGAATAACAGGTTGCGTGGCAGAGCTTGTTATTTTGTTTCAATACCGAAGGATTAATATCTTTGGGAGACGGGAAACTTCATCTCTAAACGGAATCAATGATCCTCTTCCCTCTTTTTTAAATTTATTTTTTCACTCGATTAATCTTGCCTTTATCTTCCATTAATGGGTCATCAGGTTAATGGGTGGGAAGTTTGCACATTAGTCAAAGGCTTTTCTTCTTCCGCTTCTGGAACTGCTGAGTTCTTTTAAAAACCATCATATCTTCTTCTCGGCTGCATTTTCATGGCTCGCCCCAATGCCTACTTCTCGAATTTTTTCATCAAATCGTCGCGTTCTATTGCTACTGCCTTTCTTTTTCACTCTCGGTATCCCTCCAGACGACTTCAATATTAACCCATAGCGGGTTCTTCATTATTCATCATCAACCCAAGTACATTGTGTTGTTGATCGCTGATCATTAAAAGTGAAGAAAATGGTGGTATGACCACTATTTATTAGCTTACTTACCCCTGTATCCATGTAAACCCAGGATTGGTCTCTTGGGTTTACATGGATACAGGATCTTTCCCAATCGCAATCATGGTCTCTCTAGAGGTCTTCTATCATTCGGTCTGCTACGAAAATAGGGTGATTTCCCATTATTTTTTATTGCCTAAATCGAAATATTATTACTTCTGGAATACTTATTTCACGCTTTTAGATTTTTAAATTACGATATCTTTTTTTCGCGATTAAATGAAAAGTGAAAAACTTCAAGCGCGAAAACGCGACGGTTAAGTATGAATGCTGGGAAAACCCCGAGTGACGTCGTTCTGGTTCCCGCTGCCGCAAGAGAGGTGACCTTTGGGTAAGGCTTTGAGCGCTGATACGACGCAGGATGCTAGCAGGTAGCGCTTGACTTAAATATGGATTATTAACACCCTATCAAACGAAGAAAACTTTCCGACCTTAGGCAGTTTTAATAGGTGATTATTAAGACATGTTTCCCTGAGCTCTGTGCCTCGTGCATGCATTGGTAATCTCAGAGGATGTAAAACTCCTGTCTACTCGTATAGAAATTAGGCCCCTGTGACGTGGAGTGGCATCGCATGGGCGCCAATCTGGCCTTTTTCAAATGAGGATAAAATTGACCATTGCCATTCGTCTGAACCGGTATTTCTGAAACCAAATAATTTGTATATTATGATTACACTAATGATGGGTAACGAATCGCAATCAATGCCTTTCGTTTCCTTTGATGAAGGTAACTACCCTATTGTGCTGGTTGGTGCCCCTTTTCAATATGTGGCGCAGCCATTTTAAAATATTTCTTTGTATTGCTTCCATTGTATCCGGTTCACTCTCAGTTCTCCATATAAAGAAGTATGAACACTTACTAATCCAAGGAATCAGGTTACAACACTTGTTTTAGAATTTTTAAATTATAAAAAGTTCAGTTTACCATAGATTTGTGTACCTTTTCACTGTCTTGTTCTACTTTATCTCGCCCGGAAAAAGTTGATTTCATATTTTGGTGATTTTAATTCCGAAATATTCATTCATCATTATCGATCCCTATTTATTCTCGACTATTTTTCAAGTGTTTAAGCGTTCCCAATTTCGGTTCTCTTCCTTTTTTTAGGTGAATCCTAATAATCCAATCTTAATCAACCCTTGGGAAATATGAGATTCTCCCTGCGAATGCTTGGGAGTCATGGCAAATTACCCGGTGGAAAGCCCGGGAAACCTTTCTTCACTAATTCACCCTTGCAACTCGTGAGATTTTCTGTGCTTCCGAATTTGCATTCAAATTCAGATCTGAATAACCCTTGCAGTTTGACCTCTGATGGCCGAATTTAGATGACTAAATTAGCTACATACGGTATTTTTTGGAATTTAAATAAGTGGCCACCGCTACTTACTTACAAGGTTAGAGTAATGGCTCACTCAAAGGGATTGCTGACTCGGGAACAGTTCACTTCCACCACCGTGTCATCCCTTAATGCCTCTGGCAATGAATGACTCAATGAACGATGCACTTGAAGATTCAACAGCTCTACGAATGCGTTCATTTTCATTCGGAATCACAAATTCATCCCTCTCCCCACTTGACCTCCTTTCTCAGTCGCTTCCAAGACACATTCATTATTCCTTTTCCTCATTAATCATTCTTTCATTTTTTCTTTCAAACTCACACTTCTACACCCTCTGCAGCGCCCTCTACCTCCCAGAATAAATAAAGACTTTTTTTCTCATTTCTGTCCTCTTGTCGCATTATTTCTCAGATGAATACGTAAATTAATTTAATTTATGTTACCCTACGTCTACTTTTACGACCGTTTTTTATTTGCTTGGAGATTGAATTGAGGAATTAGAGGGAATTTTAAATGTGAGACAAATTTTTCAAAGAAAATTTTAAGTTATGTTTCTCAACAAGAGTACCGAGGGCTAAATAATCCGCATTATGCGGAATATGGCTCTTACGCGATTTTGATTTTTCGAATACAATTGAAATACAGCAGCAAAAGTTTTGCCTCGGCGTAAAAAGTGTGACCATTAGAGGTTGTAATCTTTAATAATGGCTCCACTGCCCCAAGACTGCTAAATTTTAATCGGAATGTTTGTTTACGTTTGTAAAAAGAGTATTATCAAACTATATTCTTAGCGTGAAAAAGAGCAGTTATTTCGTTATAACAAATCATTCCCAGTCTTTAAATGGTATTAAAAGATTTCTCTGGCTTAATTTACTTTAATATTATATTTGCTATCAAACTTAAAAAAAAGGAATTTTTTCTTCGTACACCTAAGACTACTTGCATAGGAGTAATAAAAAATTTGTTAGGTGCTACATATAAAGCATGTTTATTCATGAGAGTGAGACTTGGACGCTAGCAGCAACGGAAAAGTCAAGTGAATGTGGTGGAATGTAATAATGATGAGGATAAATTGGATCGACCGTGTAAGTAATGAGGAAGTGCTGAGAAGAGTGGTAGAAGAGAGAATTCTTCCTAACACCCTAATTATAATAAGGGAAAACAAAATCGGCCCCATCATGGGTCATGATGACCAATAGGGTAGTTTCCTTCATCATAGAAATGAAATGCATTGATTGAGATTCCTTGCCCACCATTAGTGTATTCATAATATAAAAATTATTTGGTTTTACAAATACCAGTTTAGACGAATGGCAATGGTCAATTTTAACCTCATTTGAAAAAGGCCAGATTGGTGCCCATGCGATGCCACTCCACGTGACGTCACAGGAACCTAGTTCCTATACGAGTAGATAGGAGTTCTACATCGTCTGAGATTACCAATGCATGCATAAGGCACAGAGCTCAGGGAAACATCTCTTAATAATCACACATTAAATAATACCTAAGTACGGAAAGTTTCCTTCGTGTGATAGGGGATTAATAATCCTTATTTAAGCCAAGCGCTACCTGCTAGCAGCCTGCGTCGCATCAGCGCTCAAGCCTGGCCCCAAGGTCACCTCACACGCCGACAGCTGGAACCAGAAATACGTCACGCGGACTTTTCCCATCATTCCTACTTAGCCGTCGCGTTTTCGCGCGCTTGAAAATTTTCACTTTTCATTAAATCGCGAAAAATAGATATCGTCATTCGAAAATCTAAGAGCGTGAAATACGTACTCCAGGAGTAATAATCTTTCGATTTATGCAATAAAGAAATAATGGGAAGCGACCCTATTAATGCAATCGTCAAAGGCTAGGTGGAAGGGAAGAAGGGCAAGGGACGGCCTCGAATGAGTTACATTCGACTGGTTATAAAGGATGTAAAAGAGAAGAAATACGTCACTTTGAAGTGAAGATTAGCAGGAAGGGGAGTAGAGAGAAGAGCTGCTTTGAACCAATCTTCGAATTGCTGATTTATGAATATTTTATCATAATGAAGGAGAGAGCTCACTTCTTTTACTAAAAAGCATAGCAATTTCTTCACCAAGTGACATGAGTGATAAGCTATCAACCAATAGCATTTTTTCCCAACAGAAAATCTACAATGCAATTTCTACTCATGGGGCATTATATCTAAAAGATATTATTTTTTGTATTATAGGTAAATACTTAGAATTAAGAATGTATGTATTGTAAAATGCAGCAATTACATTTTTTAAATTTTAATCCTGAGAGGTAATTTTACTGAATTTTAGTTTTAGGTAGGTATGTAACACCACAGAGTGCGGAATTAAACATACATACATTAGTGTTTCCATGCAAATGTGATTCCACGGATAAGATCAAATCGTTCTATTTAATGTGTATTAGATGCAATTTTAATGTCCACTTCGGCAGCAGAACATTTTTCCCTTTCCTATTTCCCTTTGATGCAAGCGAGGCATGAAATTAACTGGCGAACGCAGAATGTTCGTCAGTATTATAGGTGGCTCCAGCTGCCGAGATATCCGTCCCGTGATCGACAAAATATTTCACAACCATTATAATAGGCGACATGTTGTAGGGAAAAACAAGGACTCATCGCCACCATGAGGACATAAATCGAGCAAAACAACTTCAATGACATTGTGAAATAAATTCTACGTCTTCTATTTATGCTAACATACTATCATATATTTTACATTATTACGTTTTTATTTCGAAATATTTTTGACAGTTTTTTGCACGTGCTAAGGTGTGTCCTTTAAATTCATCTGACAGTCATAAATTTATGCATAAATTTTAGATTATAAGAAATATTGTAGTTAAAAAAGTACGCTATGGGAGCTAAACTAATGCCCATTTTGAATATTTTAGATTGTATGAAAAAAACGCGCATTCGTTCATATAATTTCTTTCATTTATCCAGCAAATCATCGTAGATCTATTATATTATGACTGATTTTTATGAAAGTCTTATTAAAATAATTATTAACTTTTCTCAATTACTCTCGAAATTGGCCAAATTCAATGTAGAAACAAGTTATTCCGTAATATTGCAAAGTATCACTTCTTTCTCAAACGTTATATATTCCGACCATAGTGTAGCGTTGAACGTTCTTAAGCACAAATGATCTTCTTCTGACAATAAATAATGAGGAAGAGTTATTAGGTACTGCTGTTATTGGTGTCACAAAAGCTCCCATTTTGAATTGGTGACTCGTCTCATGAATAAGCTGGGTTAGTTAAATAATATAAATCCTGGCCTAAGTTTTAGGTTCCATTTCTTGGATTTTAAATCAATAAATTATCTAACCACCTTAAATTATCCTTGTGCTTGGATTACATATGCTGAAATCCAGATCTTTGAGGATGTTTACTCAAAAATATATGAGCGAAGTTTTTCTAACGATGATGGAATGATATATTGAAAAATTACTGACTCACTGACCTGAAAATCAAATATTATGAAATTGATTCCTCTCCAAATTTACATTTAAGTTATTATCTGTGTATGTATTTAAAATTGAAGACATTCCAGGCCTGACAAGTCTGATTTGACTCTGTGTAGGTATGTGTTTTATAGTGAAAAATTATTTGCCATATATCGCACTAGGTTTTTCACATAAATACTTCAGTATGACACTTCAACACTCTATTTTGAGAGTATTGCGGTCAGGAGACCGTGTGTTTAGTGATTTTTCAGCTTCATGGGAAATGGGGTCAGAGTATAGACAGAATGTGCTACATGGTGTTCATTGCTATCGACTCGGCCTTCATGAATGTTTCGCCATCTGTGACCCGAGGCTGAGTTTCATTTACTTCGCCACACGCTACAAGCAAACAACACGCCCCCTTCACCAAATTTTGGAATTTTGCCTGTATTCCTTACATTCACTGCGCAGCATGAATAGGGAAGGGCCGATCCCTTCAGAAGCCGAAACACATGCTCGTAGTGATACTAGCGAAGTCATATATTAACCCCACCATGATAATTAGCATGTTTGCTTACAGATAATACTTAACATTAATATTTTTAATCTATTTAATAGCCCCAAATTATTAGTTTTTTAGTTTTTCAAAGTACAACGAAAACAAATTAATACGATGTACATTGTACAGGTACTGTTATCGCTGATATCTAAGGGCGGTTCTAGACTTTGACTTGATTGTGACTGAGCGACAACTAGTGTCATATGATGTTCAATATATATAGGAGCAACACATTACAAAAAATTTTAAAAAATATGATCGATCAATTATTTATGGGAATAAAATAAGGTGCATACTACATGCGTATTCTTTGTTTAATTAAAAATGATTTTATAAATATTTTTTAGGTTTTTGCGTTGGAATTGCAAGGGTAATTTATTTAAGTTGTGGAGCCGTCATCGCTTCAACTTCTCAACAAACGACAATGGGTAATTAGAACTCATAATCCACATTCATCTAAATGTGATCAGTAACCGTGGCCCAAACGTGACACTTGAAAGTTTATTTAATTTTTAACTGACGTACAAAACGTAAATCCATAAATCCTTTGCAATTACTTAAACTACAGCTCAGCTCGTCTTTTGTTTCACTTGGTTAGAATTCGATAATCCCAAATTTATTAACGTAATAACAGCTCATATATTTACCATGAATTCCTTAGAGATCATAACGACCAATATGTAAAACGATTATTCATAAATGGATATCATTTTTCTATTCAAACGTTAAGGTTCATGAATATCTCATAGTTATTCTTGGCGGTGAGAAAAGAGAATCCATTGAAACAAATCGCTTATGTGTCCTTCATTCTGATTCAACTTCAAGAGTTTTTGATGAGCTGGCAAGTCTACTCCCGTGCGGTAGCAAATGACTGGCACTGAGATATTTCCTTGTTAAACAGAATGACCGTGGATTGGCCAAAGACGTATATTTACGGAGTGCCGCAAGTTCAGTGAAAAATCCCACAAAGGAAGACTTTGGAAGACAGAGGGAAACTGTAGTAGTGCGCCAGGAGTGGGAAGATAAGAGCGTATATCCCTGCTAGCCCGTATACTTGCTCCATTTATTCGAATTTATGTAAATATATGTAATAATAAAATAAGGGGGAGGAGAGGAAGGAAAAAAGGAAAGAGGCGCCAAAATCCAAAAAAGCTGGCCAAAAGTCGAAAAATGAAGTTAGCGCAAATCAACCAAAAACAGTTGATATTCATTATTAAGCATGTACTCTATAATATAGGATACCATACAGAGCATGGAATACGTTAATATAATTTTTACAGCTGTTTAAAATAGAGCATGTCGGAGTGATCTTAGCGACCAAATTTTTTCCGTTGAAAATAGCTACATTTGTAGCTTCATTACAGTGTCGTTGTTACGAATATTGGTTTCAATGTATTTTTATCCATAAAATTGGTCTTCATAAAATGAATATGGGCAGTGTTTGTTTGATTTTACTTGTTAATTCATATTTTTATAATTTTTCAAAAACTGTGTTGATTTTTCATTGAATTTCATTTTTAACGGCAAATATCGTTTGTTTATACATCAGAATACCGGGAGTTATTTGCACTGTGAGATAGAAAAAAACATATAGAATAATGTCCAGAATGCAGTTTTTGCGATAACTTGCGATCCTAATTTTAACAACCATATTTCTGTGAATCCACCCCGGCCGCACGGTCCACTGTGGCGGGCACGAAACGGCGGCGGGACTAAGCGAAGAAAGGATATGATATCCGTGCATAAAGACTACGAAATACTAAAAGTCCAATGACATTTGCCACTTGAATACATATTTTATGAATAATTGTCATATTGTTTTTGCACATTATTCTGTAAATGGCTAAATTCAACGAACATCTTGTCGCAAATAACAATTTCTTGCTATATTGGTGACTGGCAATTCTACGATTAGGTCATTGGAAGGTTCCTCGGCAGAGTCATGGCTAAAATATATTTGAAAGGATTTTCTCAGAATTTCGGATTTCCCTAAAGCATCATGGGCAGGCTGCGGTCGAGGGGTTTAGGAAGGTCATGCACGTGCAGCGACAGGCGCCCACGCCGAATGGTTGAGGATTTGCGACCCTCCGTACTTACTGGCCCGACAATGCTGGTTTTACAACCTTACCAGTAATGACTCTTTTCTACTTCCCCTAATTCATCGGTAGCTATCCCATGTTATGCTTTTTACACTTTTTTGTCTCTTTTTGCCGACCCTTACCGCCACTTGTTCCGACAACTGGAATTCTTAGTTAGGGTTTTTAGGTTGTTTTTGCGTACCACATCCATCAGTTGTCCTAGAGAGAGAGTCGAGTGAACATCCACTATAACACTGGATTGATCTGTTCAACGTCAGAAGCGCTTTAAAAGAGTATATAGTTACCTACTTGTTCCTGGGAACCAAAGCCTCCTTGCACCCGCCTCCGTTTCGTTGTGACTTCAATAAGTGTTCGTCGCATCCATCGAAAAAGATTTTACTTTCCATTGTAGCGAGAAGCAGTTCGAAGTTAAGCCAAATTTTTAAAATGATTCCTAGTTGTAGTCCGCAATTTTTTTTGCTACCCATGTAAGAATGATGATAGTTCGGTTTTCGATGGAACTGATTACCTGATATTTTTAATGTCTTTTTGATTCAAGTTTTTGACAGTGAAATTATTAGCTAGTATTTCTTCAATATTAAAATTATAAATTATTATGGTCTCTGCCAGTGGTTTACATTTATGTTGCATTGCACTCAACTACTTATTATTTGCGGTGACTTTATGGTATGTACCCTTATCTGACGGTTTTATCCTTGGGTCTTCGCGCGGAGGCCGCGTGCGGACGGTAACGGCAATAAACCTAACGGTTCGCGCGCTTTCCTAGCCCTTTTCACTCGGCGGCTGCCCACTTGTGTCCCCAGATTTGTTCTTTTACTTTGAACACGTGCAAATTTTTCCAATCTAGAAGTTTAATTTTCCCAAAATAAGCCGTCTAAGCGATTGGCTCGCTCATTTCTAGCCGAGTCAGTTTCCTTTCAGTGCTCCTTGTCAAATTGCCGAAGGACGTCCACAGAGTAGTTGCTCAGTTATGGATACAACGACAGTGACTAGTCAAGATTTACATAGTGTCGTCTTGGCAAACAGAGAGGGAACTATTCACAAAGTTTTTATACATGGAGCGGGAATCGTGAAATATGACATTCTTCCTATTGGGCAGCTTTCCGAAGAGGCATTGGAAGCCCGACACAAGGATTAGAACATTAGAAGATTAGAAAAATCGGGTAAAAAATACCAGAAAAGTTGACTTTTTGACTCAAAATTTACCTTATGCAAAACCATTTGATAGCTTTAACGTTGTTAGCAGTAGAAAAAATTCTATTTTTCCCTTGATACTTCCTGAGCAGAAGATAGGCGTGCCCCTGTAGAGTTTGTTTCCCGCATCACATTCGCCTATTTTAATTGTTATCGCCCTTCTAAACAATATTTTGGCCTACAAAATCCTAAATAAGTTAAATTGCACATTTACAATACACAATTTGTAAAATGTTTCGTTAATTTACAAATAACTTAGACTCTAGCGACTTTTGGCCAGCTTTTTTCTATTCTAGCCCACTGTGCGCCGTCGCGATAGGAGCCCGTCGACGCCTCTGGGAGAGGAAATGTGCGGAAGGGACGGGAGAGGGAAAAACACCTCGACGCTATGGAAGCGAAGAGGGCCCAACTAAATAGCGAAACCAGGCGTCAGCCATTACTATTATAGCGATTTTGGAGGATTATATATTCTATGAGGAAGAAAAATCCACCGATCAAATCGCTAGAGAGTTTTCGTTGGCAGCTGGCTGTAAACATAAGTCTCACTCAGATTAGCAAGTATTTCTGTGAGCACCTATTCGCCCAGAAAATGCGCCAATAAAAAAAGGGCCACGGTATATTTCCTCGCGTATCGCGTCGGAGCAATCATTGAAGCGCGTATTCGCTCAAGCGAAACTATCTTTCCACACGGGTAGCTCCTCCCCTTATCCCTGGGACTTGTGGGAAGAATACTTCTCGATCTGAGCCAACCACACATGTTGGGTATTTTTTTCACACCCGACTCTCTGAGCTCCGGAATTTCTCCAGACGTACTCCGCTCCGCACGTTTCCACAATGCGACGACAAGTCTGAGGAAATCCAACGGGTAAGGAGGGATGATTGCGTTCCCTCTTCGATACGTGGTCTACGTTTCGGATTACTCCGCTCGGTGGATATCGCCGGATAGAATCAGGAGCTGCCTGAGATGCTCCCGCAAACGCCGGATAGCAGCGTCCCATTGCACCGCTAAGAATATCCGTCTCTCAGTATAGATATTACAACGTTTGAGGATCACATGGGTAAGACTGGGAAAATAGACAGCAAGACCGACAGACTTAAGGTGAAAGGTCGTTACGATAGTCTTGTTAGTGCAACTGACCTCTTAGATAAACTCGGATGGGAATCTCTGTAGGACCGTAGATTGAAAAATAGACAAAACCTTTTAGATAAATTCAAGAGCAGTGTCTTTTCTAACGAAGTAAACCATATCCTACGGATCCCAACATACTACGGAAGATCAGATCATATAAATAAAATAAGAGAGATAGATTGTAGAACAGACAGGTTCATAATGTCTTTTTTTTCCACGATCAATAAGAGATTATAACGGCAGCGATAGAACTCATAAATAGATTGCACGACTTGTGGTGTAGCCTACTAACCTATGTAAAACTTAATGCATGTTTCTTAATTTTATTATTATTTCTAACAGCATATGGTAGTATAATTTGTTAGTATACGTTGACGTTTTTTGGACCGTGTGGTGTGCATGTGAGAGTCCAATTGCATGCTGCATGCTGGTGATTGATCATTCCCTGCCAAACACCCTAGAGGTGGCTCGCAGGGTATTATGTAGATGTAGATGTAGAAGGTTTCGTTCTTTCCGCGTTCAACGAGGGACCATGATACCTGCGATATCGTGAGTCTACGTAAAATACGCTCCGCATATGTAAAATACATTTTCCTATGAAAGTGAGTGATAACTATCTGCATGAATTTTTTGGCGTGTTATAACACGTGAAATAATCACCTGTTACGCTTGCTTTCCATTCTTCTTTTTCTAACTGGCAATGTTATCTTAGCACTCTCCTTGTTTCTGGCCTGACCGCGTGTCGCTGTCAAGATTGCTTTCCTTCTGTCCGGCGAACGATTCAGCCGATTCAGCTCATGGGAGTGAAACACGGCCACCTTCTAGCTATCACATGTCAACACCGTCTGCGACCCCTGTATCGAATTTCTCCTTGGAGTTGTCGCGGGCGAAGTTGGGAGGGGAGTTGCTTTATTTCTCCCCCCCTTTCTCTCCCTCGCGGCGTGTTTTACACCCTCTCCTACACTCCCATTGGGGCAGCTTCCGAGGTAGTATGTATGTAGACGAGGATAGATGAAGATCAAATGGATAGATGTATTGATGCGGAAGTCTTGAGAAGAGCAGGAGAGAAGTCTTTTGAAAGTTTTGGTGAAAGACGTTACCATTTCATCGGCCACGTCATAAGACACGAGGGTCTAATGAATATTGTTGTTGAAGGGCAGGCGTAAGTGATGAACGACAATGGCAGGCCTCGGATGAGATACATATAGCAGGTGATGAAGGGTGTAAGGCAGAAGCATTATGTAGATGTAATGAGATCTACTGCTAGGAAAATTGAGTAGTGAGATTCGTCTAACCAATCCTAAGATTAATGAGTGCTGACAATGGTAAGAAATTGTGATCTATTCTTTACTATTTAATGAAAGAAGTTATAAATATATGATAAATTACTCATTAAGGTAAATAGAAAGATAGAAACTAATGAAATCGCGGAAAATAATTATGGGTAAGTAACAGGGGAATTTGAGTGCGGATGGACTTGGGAGGAAAGCAACAGCCCATTCGTTGCCTATTGCCTCGCCTTTGATTAGCTTCCTCTCTTCAAGCACTTTGTGGATAATGGCCTTGATCTCCGACCCCGTGTCTGACTACGGCTCTCACCTTTAACCGTCTCATTTGCGGGTCACTGCGTCAAGCTGTTCGCCATTCACGGAGCGATGCCCGCCACCGCGCGCGTCTCCCGTGCTGTCTGCAGACCATGCCACGCGTACAGTGCATGTGGCGAAGCGAGGAGTGAAGCAAATGCAGTGATCAACGCCACGTATATGCTACATCTCAATTGACCCGCAGCCGCGCGATAAGAGTGAAATAAGTTGTTTTGCATATGACCTGGAACATTGATTCAGTATCGTACTCGATTACGACCAGTGGGGGATGCATATGGGGGGCTCGGGGGTCGCGCACCCCCCCCCCCCCACTATTCCAGGACCGCCCGCATTGCCTAACATTGGAGAACCACAATTGTAACTTTTTTATATCATAAGGTGGCATTGTTTGTGTACGTGTATAATCAATTTATATAAAACTGTCTTAAAATCTGCATGCGACTTATTTATCACTACGATAAAAGTAAAGGTAGCTCAAGATGTATTTTGCGCCCCCTTTAGTTTTTTCCTGTAGCCGCTACTGATTACGACGCACTCACTACTTTCCGTTGAAATCCGCATCGTAGACGCGTGAGTAAGCCAGTAATCGGGATAATAGCGCTCGCTGTATGCTATTTGTTCCTCTTTACTCGTGTGCCCCTGAGCGTCCAGTCGGTGGCATGTTCTATATTAGTCATTCCAATAATGACCGTACCCTAGATTCGCCACGAAAGCCTGAAGTCGATTCGCAAACGATCATTGGTACACAATTAGGAGGTCATTCAGAAATCACTGATAACACAAAATTTTGTTTGAAAACTTTTTTTATTTTAATAGTTGATCTTTATGGATTTTTATGTGCCGAATCCAAACCTGGCCTTAGTTTTTTTGTATCACCCATAGTTTCCAAGCAATATGTACTTAATATTTAGTCTAATACCCCTATACGGTATACAGGGAAATACATGAAACACTGTGTTACATCATAAAATTGTTTGTATTTACTGTTCACTACATCGTGATAAAATTGTTTGTATTTACTACAGCGTGATAATACAGGGTTCACTTGTCAACTGGAATTGGTCTACATTTTCTTTCCCTTTTTTCCTTGAAGGCTCTTGTGTAGCTTTTTCTGCGATGAATCGCTTGCTGAACTTCTCGGTGAAATACCAACAGTAATCCCATTATCTTCGTTCATTAGACCTACTTTTTCAATTTTATTGTAACTATAAAAAAGCTGTTCAATTATAAAAATATTGCTTGATTTCATAAATTTAACTGTAAAATGTGAATAAATGGTGTGTTATAGAACTTTAAAACCATCATATTTGGATTCATCAACTTTAAAAACATAAGCATAAGGTATTTTCAGTGAAAAAGTTTTTTCATTGTGGTCCTGTGTAATTATTATGATATGAGTGGAAATAATAAAGGCCGTAGGTTGGTGTGGCGACATGAATGTTTTGTGTGCCTTCATCCCCGCGGAGCCGCGTTCAAATCTCGACTGTAGCGGAGATTAAGTTATAAGGGATGTCCAATTCCTGACCGATTGTTTCCTCACATTTGGTTTCACTTCTTTGCCGTGGTCATTGCAATTGAGGTAAGTTAAGCATTTATACTTAATTTATTTATACCATTAATCTAAAAGAGAAATGTAAAAAAATATAAGTAAATGTTAGAATGTTAGAAAGAAATGTTAAGTTAAGCGAGAAATAATGTGTAGGTCAACTGCAGTGCAGGAATCAGTCCGTCAGATGGAACGTAAATTGCGTTCTTGGAGAATTTCGACAAGAGCAAGCTGCTAGCTTTTTCTCCACCCTTCCTTACCTTTTTTCTCATGGTGGCATTTTTCTTTAACCGTCTTTCGCCTCTTCAAATACCATTTCAGAACATTTACGTTAAGTATTCCTGAATTAAGGCTGCTAACATATTTTTTTTTGTTTTACTTTTCCAAGTATGTGCTGACAGCCATGTACTGTGATACAACTAATGAGTATATTCAACTTCTTGATATATTTTGAGATACTATCTCTAAAGTAATGGAAGTGGCCTTATTTTCGAAAAACTGGAGGTCATGTTGTATTTTTTTACTTCCAATTTCCTGCCGTACAAATTGGTTCAATGTGGGACACGAGCGATGCACATAAGGGGTGCCGTGTTTGAACGCCGTGTTTCCTCCCCTCTTGAACATGCGATAGTCGCCTTCACTCTCAACACATGTGCCTGGTCCCAAAAAGACATTGAAAATGCAGCTGCGATGTAATCTCGGGAGGAAGGGTGGGGTGGAGAAGATCCTATAACTACTTTGTGGCCTCTCTGAGTGGATTTTAATCTCGAGTTAACATGCGCCGGCCAATGGGTAACTAAGTAGTCAAATTTTGGAACGGGTTTTAATGCGGAACCATATTAAGTGCCTTACGGAAGTCTAAAATTATTGCATCAACTTGAACATGTTTGCTTGAACTTGAACGCTAATCCGCAGAAATTCCAATTTATTCCATAATCAACGGAATTTAGTTACCATTACTACAAAAACATAATATGTGTTCTCGACTGTGGATATTTGACCGTCCCCCTGACAATTCTATCCGGTTCTCTAGTTTCTTTTTTCCTGTACTTAAATCTTTCATGTCCATAAATTTACTGAACTATGTTTGAAATGAAACAACTCGTTACGTATATCTGATATACGATTAGTTTGGTTGCTGTAATGCATCCCTCCGCAAGTAGAGCAATAAATCTGAAATAGTGTAGGTTGGTGAAAACTCACACCCCATCTAACCTAACCTTTGCGGAATATCGCACCAGAAAAAAAAACAAGAAAACACTTCTATACTTTCTTCGGAGACATTACTTATTAGCTCGTAAGGAGATCCTGATAAATTTTAACTCTAACAATTTTAACTATTTAATATAAGCATGCTGTTGGCTTCACGTTATAGCTTAGTTCGTAAATTCTGAAGAACTATAGTTACAATAAGCGCTGATGATACGGAACCAATAATATTTATCACTCTCAGTGACGGCCTTAGCTTTGCAATTTGTAATAATATCGTTTATTTTTATCTTGCATATCGTTAATCTTGACTCCATGCGCTCTATATCTGGAACTGTAACTGTCCATCTTTAGGGGCACACCTCGCAAACCTTCACACTGCTTCCTTCCTCCAACTCACCCCCCCTGTTTTTTTCCAGAGCCTACCTTCTCACAGCAAAAGCACTTTTCCTTGATCTCATCTCGCATCAATTTCAATTTCCTTTTTCATAAATATTCTCTCGTTTTTTCCTCCCACACTCCTATCACAACCAAATTCCATCCCTTCTGCCACATTCTCCTCTTGCAATCTAATTCAGCGAAAGGGAAGAAGCTTTCTCCTAACAAGCAGGCAAAACGATCTCTCTAAAAATAATAATTAAATGAAAAAAAATAAAACTTGAAGCTGATTGGGACCAGACAATTTACACAGATACAATAGCATGTAACCGACTAGACAAAATGAAAAAAAAAGAGAATTACGTTGTTGACATTGAGTTCCCTCCGATCAAAATATCCATCAAAAATACAATGACAAATAAAAATTATACTCCTTGACTTTAAGTTGGAAAGAATTTTGAAAAAAACACATGACATCTTAAATAATGTCGGTTACTGGTATGACACCCCGCAGTCTTAGGGAAAGTTTCAGTCCCATGCGTCTTCAACTCAATATAAAAATCCGTCCATCAATCCATAAACAAACTTTATTAAAGATATTCCAGTATTTTCAGAAAAGTTCTACGACTACTGTAGTAAAAAAAGTTGAATAGACTGTGCTTCTGCCCGTAATGTCTCATATGGCATGAATACATTTACTGTAAGGTAAAGCGAATATAATTTAATAATAATCCACAAGTGAGAACAATAAAAAATGTAGTTGACGCAATTGTGCCACTGATCCACATTTTGAGTCCACGGAAAGAGAGAAAATAAAAAGAATGTTAAAATTTGGCCGGTGAACTAGGAAAAATACTTAGAAAGTTAAAGGGGTCAGAATTAACCCCTTTAAATTCGTCTGTGAAGGGATTGTTATCAAATAGGTTAAATAAATAATATCTAAATCTGGGAATTCAAAAAGAACTGACTAGCTTCTGGCAAAAAGCTGTTTTACTACGGATTTGTAATTGAGAGGAAATTCCTGGGCCGGGTGTGATCGGATTAATCCTCTTCCTCAACATCCAAGCCTAATTCTAATTTACACTTAGGATAGGTGATTATTTCCAGTTGTAGCAAACCAGCTAGCCGTCGCGTTTTCGCGCGCTTGAAATTTTTCAGTTTTCATTTAATCGCGAAAAATAGATATAATTGTTTAAAAATCTAAAAGTGTGAAATGCGTACTCCAGGAATAATAATCTTTCTATGTAGGCAATAAAAAATAATAGGAAACCACCCTATTGCCTTTTTACTTTTTATAATTCTTGCAATTAAGAGATTGAAATGGAAAGGTTCTTAAAATGCTTAAGACAAATTTCATGATGAACGTACCGCAGTCCAATATGTTAGGGAAGAGTGATACAGTTTTATGTTACTAATTTAATCGATCTCGTTGCTGCCAAAGTGGCAATTTCATCCATTTGATACTCATTAGCCTCCCACAGTATCTATTTTATGTAAATCGAATTAGATAAATCAACGCTACGGAATTCAATCTAATCTTTGAGACACTCTTGATGAAATATTTGCAAGATTTAAGCTAATTTTTAGGCCTTGTTCTGGGTAAAGAAATAGGCTGGCGTTCGTGATTTTCAAGCCGGCTCCTGAGATCTAGGTATAACTTATTTGTTTAAAAAATAAGCGAACTTATTAAACTAATTGCTAGTAACAGTTTTGATTTTTTTCCGAACCGGCTGACTCCCCTTGAAATGCCAAACCCTCTCTGCTATGCTACCCTCCCTTCCAATCTAAACGTGGAATCTCTTGCCAACCCTGCCCCGTCCTCCACCGCCCCTGCATCCTCACTTCATAATGTAACAGGGCCGGCATGCCCTCTCTCCCCCCCCCCTTGCAAGAGGAGGACGTAGTGCAGGAGAGCCAGCGAGTGAGCATTAGGAATTCAAGCGCAATCTAGATCGTCAACCGACTCAATTTGGCGGGATAACGACGCTGACCCCTGCGAGCGGTCGCGTGCGCTCCTCGATGCTGTTTTGTTGCCAGCAGCGCCAGCAGGAGGCCTTCGTCTTCCTTCGATAGCCTTCCCTTCTTCCGTCTTCTCTTCTCGCTTTGCGCGACGCGGATCTTCTCCTCAATTCACAGATATTCGCCTCAATGGGCTCCTGGAATCAAAGGAAACGACACATTCGATAAAAAATATTCGGAGCACCATCCGTGAATTTCCCATCTTCGTGACTGGCTTCTATGATTTCTCGTCCATATGACGTATATTATATTGGTACATTAATTTTTCTATCAGGTTGTACTGGGCAGATATAAAATTAAGATATTACAAAATAGGGTAGTTTCCTTCATGAAAGAAAACGAAAGGCATGGATTGCGATTCGTTACCCACCATTAGTGTATTCATAATATAAACATTATTTGGTTTTAGAAATACCGGTATAGACGAATGACAACGGTCAAATTTATCTTCATTTGAAAAAGGCCAGATTGGCGCCCATGCGACGCCACTCCACGTGACGTCACAGGGACCTAGTTTCTATACGAGTAGATAGGAGTTTTACATCGTCTGAGATTACCAATGCATGCATGAGGCACAGAGCTCAGGGAAACACCTCTTAATAATCACTTATTAAAACTGACTGTTTCCTTCGTTTGATAAGGTATTTATAATCCTTATTTAAGCCAAGCGCTACCAGCTAGCATGGTACTCTGCTACCTGCTAGCATCCTGCGTCGTATCAGCGCTCAGAGCCTCGCCCCAAGGTCACCTCACTTGCGGCAGCGGGAACCAGAACGACGTAACACGGACTTTTTCCCATCATTCCTACTTAGCCGTCGCGTTTTCGCGCGCTTGAAAGTTTTCACTTTTCATTTAATCGCGAAAAATAGATATCGTCATTTAAAAATCTAAAAGCATGAAATACCTACTCCTGGAGTAATAATCTTTCGATTTAGGCAATAAAAAAATAGTTGGAAACCCCCCTATTGCCGGCTGTGAACGGAAAAGTGTGGCGTAGGAGGTCACGGTAACAGTTCCCTTATCAATTTTTTTGGCATTAAAATTTAAATTCGTGTTTAGTGTCGGTCATCTCTTATATATTTGTCTCCATATCGATAAATGTTATTTTTTTTCTGTTACATTACAGTATACACGGATTTTTATCATAATTTCATATATATTAGTATTTCCACAAAAAGGACTGATAGAATGAGGCGAAATTTGTAGCACCAATGAAGAAGTAGCATCAATAAAAATTGTTTGAAATTTATAAGTTTCTAACGTAGGTAATATATAAGGAACTTCCGCGAATTACGGCCTTGAAATATCAGTCCCTGCTTTCTTATTTTCCCTGAAATCTTGCAAATATCAATTACCTAACCCATTTTGTCAACAGCATTTTTGCAACCAAGCAGGAAGTCTTTTAATTCATTCAAACAAAATACTGGGAATGAAGTATTTTAAAAATTAATGACAAAATAAATTGAAAATAAGTACAAATAACAGCCTAATTTTTCTGTATTTTTAGAAAATTAATTTTTTGCCGAAATATCGAAACTGAAATTCTGAATAGGTCATCTTTGTTACCAAGCAACCATTCTGCTTATCTTTTTCATTCGTTCCACTTGATAGGGCGCAGAATCCCTGCAATTTACCCAACCCATTCCTATTGTACCCTCTATCCCCATTATTGTTGATTGTCTATCCTGATGCAACCTTGCCTTAGAGAGCATTCCATTTTGCTTCCGATAGTCAATGGCGACGTCGTTCTTCCTTTGTCTCACTTCGCGTACTTTCCCGGATGAATTTTCTGCTTTGTGAGCGACTCATCTATCGGAATGAAAATCGTGGTCTTACCAATGCTATATTTATTCAGAAAATCGTTCTTTAGAAATACCTTCATCGGAATTCTTTGTCAGTACTACGATATTTTAACCCCTTTCAACAGAATCGTATACTTGCACGCCATTTGCGGTGTTAAACGGAGTCTACCTTATACAGCATTATTCAAACACTAAATTAGTGCAAACAGAAATGAGGGACTATTTTTTTCAGCCCAAATTTCAATCAAAGGGTTTAACACTAAGTGATAAAGCCTAAAAAATATTAAAAATTAGACGATAAGGCAGGAGTGGGGCGAAAAGTAATGTAGAAAGGCGAGTGATCTGAATATTTCAGGGAGATAAAGGGCGATGCTTCAATACTGTCTCCCTTCTAGCCATTTTTTCCCTTCTCTCTTTTTTTCCCTTTCTTATTTTCTCCCTTCTAGCCGTTTTTTCCCTTCTCTCTTTTTTTCCCTTTCTTATTTTCTCCCTTCTAGCCGTTTTTTCCATTCTCTCTTTTTTTACCTTTCTTATTTTATCCCTTCTAGCCGTTTTTTCCCTTCTCTCTTTTTTTCCCTTTCTTATTTTCTCCCTTCTAGCCGTTTTTTCCCTTCTCTCTTTTTTTCCCTTTCTTATTTTCTCCCTTCTAGCCGTTTTTTCCCTTCTCTCTTTTTTTCCCTTTCTTATTTTCTCCCTTCTAGCCGTTTTTTCCCTTCTCTCTTTTTTTCCCTTTCTTATTTTCTCCCTTCTAGCCGTTTTTTCCCTTCTCTCTTTTTTTCCCTTTCTTATTTTCTCCCTTCTAGCCGTTTTTTCCCTTCTCTCTTTTTTTCCCTTTCTTATTTTCTCCCTTCTAGCCGTTTTTTCCCTTCTCTCTTTTTTTCCCTTTCTTATTTTCTCCCTTCTAGCCGTTTTTTCCCTTCTCTCTTTTTTTCCCTTTCTTATTTTCTCCCTTCTAGCCGTTTTTTCCCTTCTCTCTTTTTTTCCCTTTCTTATTTTCTCCCTTCTAGCCGTTTTTTCCCTTCTCTCTTTTTTTCCCTTTCTTATTTTCTCCCTTCTCTCTTTTTTTCCCTTTCTTATTTTCTCCCTTCTCTCTTTTTTTCCCTTTCTTATTTTCTCCCTTCTAGACGTTAACAGCGAACTGGGAGTGTGACACCAAGGTGGGTAGTGAGTCACACTTCGTTAAAACTTTTGCGGGTGCTCGTCACTATGATTAAAAGCTTTTGGGCTATGTCGCTGCGTCTATTCTTGGGTGGCCCCAACGTTTCCCGACCGATGCTGGTCGCTTTTTCAAGGGATTATGAAGAGTTGGGAATTTAAAATCTTTTATATACGTATCTGTGCCAGGTGGAGGGGGGATGGGAGCGGGAGGTTGGAGGAGTGGGTTGCTGCTTGTTTTTTCTCACTGCGGGGGTTCCAAGTACGACTAATTTTAATGCCGATGTCTCTGTTAAAATTATTCTTTTCTTCTTTGGATATTTCAATGGCTTCTCTGACGAGTCTCTGTTTAAAATCTTTAACTTGGGCAAGGATATTGACTTCCTTGAGATCGATGGTGTGGCCAAGCGCTGCGTGTACGGCTACCGCGGACTTAGTTGATTGCCCCAGTCGAATCGCTCTCTCGTGCTCCTCTAGGCGTGTTTTGACTGATCTGCCTGTTTCGCCAATGTAGTTCTTCCCGCAGGTTTGGCAAGGAATTTGGTAGACCCCTTCCACTTGTAGTGGAGTTCTATCCTTGACGGTCTTTAGGAGATGCTTTATCTGTATGTGAGGTGAGAACATTCATAATCCCTTGAAAAAGCGACCAGCATCGGTCGGGAAACATTGAGGTCACCCAAGAATTGACGTGGCGACATAGCCCAAAAGTTTTTAATCATAGTGAGGCACACCTTAAACACGAAATAAAGTTTCGGTGGCTAATTAATAGGCATAGACTGCTGGAGACATTAAAAACAGATTTAGTTCAGAAGGCACTGAACGGATGGTTTAAGGAATCGTTTTTTTCCCCGATTTATAAATGAGTTAAGTAAATTTTAGGCATAGCTGAACTTACAAAAACACGGAAAACATCATCTTGAACCTTACTTTGTTTCTATCCCCAACAGAAGCGATGAAATTAGAGAGATATTTTTCCGAAATGGTTAGATACTTATAGGAATTTATTTTTCCCCGAACTATAATGGACATTAAAGGATATTGGTCGGCTTCGGTGGCGGCGGGGTAAAGTCCTCGCCTGCCAATCATGAGGTCGCGGGTTCGAGTCCCGTCTGGGTAAGTTTCACTTATTCAGAGCATGGTTGTTCGTGTACGTTTCATTGTTGAATTTGTTGAATACCCCGATTTAAAATCGCCTATGAGAGCTGTATTTGGAGGTTTGGGAATAAAATAAAAATAAAATAAATTAATAAATGATTCGCCGCTCTTCGTTAGAACATACCATTTTTTATTTGTTTACTGCTCGTGTACTAACACTCCCCACCACACACCTATTGACGGGACTTGCTGTATAGTATGCAGATGTGGATTTGTTTTTAGAAGGATATGAAATCCTGAGAGAGTTCGGATGAATGTGAACCTGTGCGCTTGACCCATTTTTTGTTGCGGTAACTCGTTGGTGTAGCTAGATGGCCTCCAGCCATTATCAAATTTGAAATGCGGACTTATAGGACCCATCTACACTGACCAATATGGTGCGCATTTAATATTGCATTCTCTTTCACTAGGAGACAAATCTGATATATATTGACCAGCAATTATTAATGTTACATTCTAACATCCGCACCACGTTTTTCGTTTTTGGTGTCTAAAATGTTCTTTCGACATTTATTTTACTTTCACATCAATCATGTTTGAAATTTTCAATAATTTAAGTGGCCGTAGGCAGTTTTTTTCATCTTTTTAACAAAACGAGTTTTTCTTGGTTGAAGCTTTCACGGTTCATGGTGATTAAAAGAGAGAGGAGCATACGGGTGTATGCCGTGTGGCGTAGTGGAGATTGCCCCGACGTTTCGTGATCGACTGCTGGTCACTTCTTCAAGAGAATATTCAAAAAATTCTTCTAACGCGTGTATATTTAATTTTTATTTCTGGATGTTACTCGAGGTATCGTTCCAATCGTGGTAAAAGTGTCATAACATTGCTTTATCATGTAGTTCTGAGCTATCCTGAAAATTTCAGCGCTCTAGGCAATCAGGAAGTGGTCGGAATTTGAGCTGCAAGATTTTGCCCGGAAGGACAGGCAATAAAGCGAGTTTTAGAAAACGTGATAATAAATTGAAGGTGAGGCTCTGAAGGCAAATATTCCCAACGCGATTATTATTATTTTAATTTGTTGCGTTATCGGCTTGATTTGCTAACACCCCGTGCCATACATCGTTTCAAGCGGCTTGCGGGGCGATACCGTAGAATACTACATTTTATCTTTGCGGGAGACTCTTGAAGCTCCCACGCATTTAGGTTCTTTCAAGAAATACGCTGGTGGTTGTCTTCGAGCTTAAAAAAGTAAGGTGCGTTTTAATCCTAAAATAACTGAATCAACAATATCTAAGTTGACCATAAATAACTACGATTCATCTATAAGGGCGTTATTATCATTATATTCAATGTGCTGGAATCGGTACTCGATAACTGTAGATCTCAGGAACCACATCATGGGAGAAGGGAATCGAGCATTGAAATATATACGTGTACATATATTGATGATGAAGATGCATGATGGGGTGGGGCAGAGGGTAAGCTAGAATAGTGAGCCATCGCCCTATTTCCGTAAGATAGGGGTGAGGCGGTTTCTTCCACTCCTTTCCTATTTTCTGGGATAAATTATTAAGCAGCCCTCCGTGTTGGCTCGTAAAATTATTCCCCCACCGCGACTGCTGGAGAAGCCGCCTACCTCGTTCCTTCCAGGGATCCAGAGGAATTTAAACCTCAGCCTGGCAAACCTCTTCCTTCCGTTGGCGGAATGGAGGTCGCTCAGCCTAATGCCTTAGAAGGAGCTTACGAGGATTAGTGGTCGTAATTGGAGACTACCTGACCCCTCCCTTCCTCCCTGCCCTCACCACCTTATCCTCACACCTGACGCCCTTGGTTGGAATCTCCAGCGTATTAGACGGGACCGTGTGAAGCAGTTTTAGAATTGGTCTCATGAGCACATTCGGTTGCAGGCACGTAATCTGATTTTATTTTCGAGCAGGTTTCCGTTTCTAATTGCTATTGTCTCAGTAAAAAAAATCAGAGGCATCAGGGAAAAATTTCCGAAACACCACCTTACACGAAAATCATAAAATTATGCAAATTTAACAATAAAATATCTTGCTTTATACGTGGCAGGGCTAGGTGAAAGTTTTAATATAAGTTAAGTGAGCCATTGCAGTATTATCACTGCCTTTATCGTCGCATGGCGCGTTTTGTTGTTAAATGATGACTTAAAATTTTTAATGTACCCGCAAAACGCGTCTTGCGACAATATCGGAAATTCAGTGAAAATTATTCAGCGTTTTGTTTACCTTATTTCACGATTTAGGATTTACGAACGACCAGGCTTCCAAAAACTTAAGTCACTCCCAGGACAGGTCACCCGTACACGGAAAAAAAAGATTTGATAAAACCAATCAAACTGGTGTGATACGGAGTATTTTTGTTAAATATACTTAAACTTTGATGTAAATTATTAAGCACTTGATCTATTTTACTAAACGCTCTATATATATGTCATTAAAAATTTTGATATTTCATAATTTGGTCAATTGTACGAAAGAGTTTGGTAAAAATAACTGAATTAATGAAATACGATTCTGGGTTTGGTAACTTCCAACGAAGTTACTATTAATTTTACAAAGGTGATTGCTTGTTTGGTAAAAATTCTACATTGCTATGCAAATTTGGTTTGATAGAATTTACTAAGTGTTTCGTAATCTATCAAACGGTCTGTCGTTCCTCTTTTGTTTATACCAATACACATTTGCTGTGTAAAGTTTCTTAAACAGGCCTTGCATAAAAGATAGGTTGGTAGAAGTGATTATGTTTTCATTACTTGTCATGGCGATAACGTTTTAATTTTGTTTACGTTCATTTTTCTGTTTATTTCTGCTATAAATTGGAATGTTATCCGTAAGCTGGTGCATCAAAGACAATGATTGAATAGCGTATTATCATGGATATTAAATCTGTAAGGAGGTATTTGTGTATTTCGACACATTAAAACATTGATTCGAGGTATTCCTGAGGTATCATCACTCGCGATCATGTTGAATAGTGGGGGTCGGAAAAATATTGCCATTCTATCGAGTGTTAATTAGATACCCAAGGGGGGGGGGTCTAGCTCCCTTAGCCCCCCGCCCCCATACATCCGCCACTGCACTTACGCCAAAGTGAAGACGGTAAAATGGTCGGTCATAAAGGTACCGGCATGCAGTGCACAATGCTATAATGCCTTTCTATGCGTTGAAAATTTTTCTATCGTTCTGGAAAAGCGTTTCGAGAGGATGAGTATGTCAATATTAATGTCTGTGCCCGCATCCTTGCCTTCTCCTCATCTCAAAGCCCTCTCCTCAGCTCATTCAGCATCACTCATTCAGACAGAGATCTTCCATTAGCGAATTAGAACGCGTATTCTTCGGAGCGGGGCTTCCATGACTGAGTGAGTGTGGTATGACATTTAGGTGCGAGCGTGTATGAAAGAGAGAGAAGCTGCATTGCCACGACTCTGCTGCCTCTGTGCCTTCTTACATTCTCTCCTTAACGCACTTTCACTTTGATACTCCTTCGTTTGAATACTCTAGCTTTGTCGCTATGAGAAATCTTTCAAATCACTTTTTCCCGAGCACGGCTCCCGCCCAAGACAATTTGCAGATACGTTGCCGAACCCCCACCTCCGGCTACAATGTAATCTTTTTATATAAAAACGAAATTCCAATTACTGACTCGATGACCATTGGTTTACCACAAAAATTTATAAATCATTAGGCATGATATTTGACCCACCATATTGTAGGCTTTTTGGGTGGAGAAATCTTTTGGGTTAAAAGCAATTGTTTGGGAAGCTTTCATGGGTAGAACAGATCTGTTAATTTTGTTTATAAGCCAAAAATCGTCCATTTTTCTTCCATTAAAACAATAGTTATTGACTACGGCCACAAGGTGTAAACAAGTATTCAAAAGATATCCAAATCCGATGGAAGGCATTTTAAATTATATTAATGCATGCAATTTTTTAATACTGAGTGAATAGCTGAAGAGAACGTTAATTGCCTGAAGAAATTTAGTATTTTCGAAGAACAAAGAAACTTAAATATTTCCAACCTCATCGTTTTGTTTCAGCATTGCTTTCATTAAGATCATTTTATACAATTTATTTTTTTATTGCCGAAATCGAAATATTAGTTGTCCTGGAGTACATGTTTCACGCTTTTAGATTTTTAAATGGCGATATCTATTTTTCGCGATTAAATGAAATGTGAAAAATTTCAAGCGCGAAAACGCGACGGCTAAGTATGAATGCTGGGAAAAGCCCGTGTGACGTCTGGCGGCTGCTGTGTGAGGCCACATGGGTGCGAGGCTATGAACGCCGCTACGATGCAGGGTGCTTGCTGCCGAGCATGGTGGTAGCGTAGAGTACCCTGCTAGCAGGTAGCGCTTGGCTTAAATAAGGATTTCTAATACCCTATCAAACAAAGGAAACTTTCCGACCTTAGCCAGTTATAATACGTGATTTTTAGTAGATGTTTCTCTGAGCTCTGTGCCTCATGCATGGATTGGTAATCCCAGACGATGTAAAACTTCAATCTTCTCGTATAGCATCCAAGTCCCTGTGACGTCACGTAGAGTGGCATCGCATGGGCGCCGATCTGGCCTTTTTCAAATGCGGTTAAAATTGATCATTAACATTCGTCTAAAATGGGATTTCTTAAAACCAAATAATTAGTATATTATGAATACACTAATGGTTGGTTACGAATCGCAATCAATGCCTTCCGTTTTCATCGATGGAGGAAAATACCCTATTCAATTATCATTTTTTGGAAATTCATTTCCTTGAATTGTCGCTATTGTTTTGGATTCCGCCTTCCCAAGCATAGCTCTGACCGAATACAGATAGCAAATATGACGCTGATCCACCACCCTTAATTTTATAAAATATTCATTTTTTTATTTTTCTTATAATGTGATTTAACCTCTCGAAAGCTTTGATTCTCAGCCGCCAGGTGTCCGACATTTTGTTTGGATTCGCGAATTAGCTATGCCATTTCTATAATGTACTGTTAAATTGATTGAAATTTCCCTCTTTTTTAAACAATTTATATTACTTGTTTCGACGCATTGTGTAATTTTCAAGTATAATTTCTAAGATCGAAGATTATGCTGTAAATTAAAACCTATTGACTCATTTACTTGCTTTAAAGAGAGGAAAGTGTGCTACTCATTCAACAGTAAATTATTGAATACTCCACCACATCTTAGTGCCTTAGTGTACGCAAGTATTCCATTGAGGAGGTATCATTTCTACTTTTTAACTTGCTGATTTACATTGCATTTCGCTTAAATTACTGAATGTTAATTTAAAATCCATATTATTTGAGAAAATTAGTGTCTGGTATATCATATAGGTTGGGATTAATTACTGTGGTGACACGAGTAATTTGTAAATTACCTTACATATTGATGTGCATTTAAGTTGAAAGTTAAGATTTTTATACTAGGAATGTCAACTTAGCAGGGAGAATGAATAAAAAACTTTGTAAATTTCACATATAACAAAGTGTTTTTCACAATTTTACATATGACAGTCAATTGTAAAATTAACAAAGTTGTTTTATTTAAAATGAAGAAATTTCACCAAGTCACGCCTCCAACCATCAATTTTTTATAGGGAGAACGAAAATGTGTCGCGTAAATTCTGGAAAACCTTCATTAAAAATTTCCTCCTTGCACACACTATAACAAGACAACATTTAATACCAATAAAAACGATCTTAAAATCGTATTATTTTTCTTTAAACTCTTTTCTCACTATTACAAGGCATTTATTTTTCGTTTTTGTCAATTTTCTTCATTTCGAATAATGATTTATATTTTTTGGCATTATAAAATCATAACTTGCCTTTAGAATGTGATTACTTATTCATATAACTTTATGATGTTTTTGAGGTTGAAAAATAAAACCTGACCTAGGTTATGGGAATTTTTAGGAGTTTAAAAGTAAGTACAGTTACGCAGAACATAGCGATATATAATCAGCGAAAAGAAATTTGCCTGCCTTAATGTTTTGATTATTTTGGGGACAGTCAACTAGTTCAAATGGCCGGATAAAATGAAGCATTTGAGGAAAAATGATATTTAATCAAAATGATATGTAATCAATTACGTTCATTTTTTATGTTTTTTTTTAACTTCAGTCTTGAATATCAATGTGATTCAGTGTAATTTATTTCTAGCTTTACTTAATTTTGGACTTAATAATTAATGCACCTATAACTTTCGCGAAGGAGTTGATAGAAGTGACATGTAAAAGTATGAAAATATAATTTGGCGATTAAATGATAAGTAAGATAATTCAATGGGGATATGAAGTATGTGTGAAGCTAAATAATGAAAGAAAAATGCCAATGAAAATGCCATCAAAACCCAAGTGAATAACGATAGCATAGTCCGAGAACGCTTGCAAGCAGCTTATGGTTATTGAAAGCCTATATGTTCAATATTGGATTTTTGTCAAAGCTAATAAATCCCTTGCGTTGATTAATTACGAAAGGGGAAAATACCAGGTTAAATTTTGAATCCCCTCTGTTTTGTTGAGTTAGTAAATGATTCGCCATAAAATGTTTCGCAGCTATTTTGCAAAGGTCATTTGCTTACCCAAAAATTGTGTCTATGTTCCATCAGCAGCAACATAGCTTTTAATAATGTCTCCAAATATGTTCTGCAGTAAACCGTGCATTTCGTCCATCAAACTCTCGCAAGAAAATAAACGAAAATTCGTGCTTCAATGCTATGCTAATATCCGAGTTCAACTTCATTCAATTCCCTGTAATAATGTTACTCCTCTTTTTCTCTCTTTTATCCCATCCAAACCCGAATCACACTGCCATAGGAAATCGAAGTTACTGTGCCAAAAGTAATTAAGAAATATGAAAATCATGGTGACAAAGAAACATATTACCAAAAAAAAACACGATTTATGCCTATCATTTTAAAAAGAAAGACTAATCAATGACAATTAGCTATCAAACGCGAGCACTCGATTTAAAAAATATGTGTCTGTAACATCTTCACATATTTTTGTAACTACGAAGAGGTGAAAGTTAAGGAATATATTTATTTGTGCTCCCACGCAAGCTGATCTATCTTCTAGCCTGAACCTCAAGAAACGCCGCTGTAAACATGCTGATTGTTCTACACCCTTCTGGAGGACTTTTTAAAATTCATTTGTATGCATGAATTACATATGAATATGAAAGCCTAGAAGTCGATAACGACACAAAATTCAGAATAAAATGTATCTGACACACAATATACCGTGAAATATGCCTCTGATGGCAGTATAAGGTAGAATTTTATGTCAGAATAATTAAACAGTAAGTTATAGATGATAGTGTTAATGAACAGTGTATTGTCTAAGGCAGCCACATGTAGTATTATTTCATCTTAAGTACCCTTATTAAAATACCCATGATACTAGTACTATTATAACCATGTTCTCACTTTTCTATCCTCAAACGTTTATTTAAAATGTCTCGAAAATTATTGGAGATTTGGTAAAAACAATGAACTCTAGCCATGAAATTGTAGCGACAATTGAGGCGACTGTAGTTGAAGTATGGTGGCGCCACATGGCAGTTTATAAATGAGTCGTCATCTTACTCCGCTTGTTTCCCCGGTCTCCCACGTTATAACAAACATTCACAAATAATGGATAAGTTCGAAATAAAGGCCATCCGGGTTCATGAGGATCAGTTGACCAACTTCAGGTCATATTTGATGAAAGGTTTAATTCCGCTAAAATGTTGAATTCGAAAAATCAAATAGTAAATGATGTTTGCAAAAATATTTGGTCTCGTCTGTCTATCAAACACTTTTATTCCGGACGTTATCAACTCATTCATTCGGTGCGAGTATGGTGATAGATAATATTTGTGGTGCAGTAAATTAAATTGGCGCTTAACATGCAATGAGTTTCACGACTATAAAACGAGAGGATTTCATGAAAATGAGAGGGCCGCTGCAGCCCATGGGAAGTCGAAATGGGACTCAGCGTTGACCGACAGGGCAGTGGCGGCTCGTGAGTCAAATGCTCGGGGGGCAACTTCAAGAGGGGGTAAATTTTTTTTAATATTTCGTGTATTTTAGTGGCTTTTGAAAGCTATTTAGGCATTAAATTTGTTTAATTTAAAATAATATAATTTAAATATTTATAATAATAAAATTTAAACCGAAACAAGTTATTCTGCAACACTGCAGCATCAATTATACACCAGATTATACATTAAAGAAGGGCGGCGTCCCAAGACCTCCATAAGGCACAAGCTTAGACGCGTCATAGCACCAGCAGCCCCCACCACTACCGCTCTTCATATAACAGCACGGCGATGGATTGTTACGTCCTGGCCAACGCCCCGCGACTACAAATACGAACTTCTCGCGCTGTTTTTGCGTGTTTTTCCTTCATTTTCGATGTATGCGAAAAAAAATAACACTTTGGTTAATTATATGTATAATTATAAATGAATGGGCATTTATTTTTTTCCATTTTCAAATCTTTGGGAGGGGCGCCGTCCGAGAGTCTATGGGCTAGCCGCCACTGCGACAGAGAGGAGGGCGAGTCAGTCGAGGAGAGTAAACAAACCGATAACAAGTAGTGTCATATTTCAGGGGGCAGAGAAAAGGTCTGGGCTGCGAAGAGATGGTTTTTTTTCCTCAGACCGCCTTTCTTCCCTCAGTCTTTTCCGACGCATCCCACGACGTTCCTGAAAATGAAAAGCGGTGTGTACTCCATGACCGAAGCTGCTAATTTCTCGCAAGCTAACACGGTGTTTCCAATGGGAACAGCTATTATTTTTCGTCTTTTGATCGCTATTATTTATTCTATTTCTTCTCATAGTGGAGAATCATTTTCAGCCATCGATCGACATACATGCCGCTAGATCTAAAAAATATTCTGAAAATGAGAGGAGGTATGTGCAGTCTATTGAGGGCAATTGTCACTCACTGAAAATCTAAATACCATAGAAATTTTGCCCACGGCATTTTATTCAGTACCGGTGATAGTCCTTAAAGGCCCCAAATTTTATTTTCCAAGTCAAATGCATGGCAACACATTATTAAGATTACGCATTCTTTCTTCTGGACCGGTCTTAATTTTTATTTTTCGTGGAATTTCACTCATTGGAAATTTGCATTATGAAATTTCAATTCCATAAAAATTTCAAAATAATGGCGTGAGCTTGAAATGTACTTCACAAAAAAGACGCCGGTGACTGGGAATATTATTTAGTTCGCATTGATAGCGTATCGATCTCTATAATTTTACCTCGTGACATGGCGAGGAATGCTTTGGCATCATGCTCGTCGATATGGCATCGAAAACTGTTTTCAATATTCGTAACTAACCCATCCAATACGTAGCCCGACCTCATCTTTCTTCGAATTTTCTTTTCTGCGAAGAAATTTCGGCATCCCAGTTTAGCGACCTCCCCATAAGATGTCTCTGCCGTTGAACTGTAGTCGGGGAGGTAGTAGGCCGCACGCCCCTAGCGGTGACTTGGCGAAGCGTATCCCACCCTTTCTCCCCTCCCTAGCTCTCCTCCTCCAATTCCACACACCCACAAACAAACACACACGCCCCTTGCATCTCCGGATTCCCACGCTGCCGCGCCGGCCGTCACACCGACCGCTAACAGGGCATGGTCGCCACCCTCTCTGTCCTCTGAGCACGTGGGCATTGAAGTGACCCGTTTGGATCATTATTCATCCTTATGTAATGTGTTATTCGCACTGGAATCACAGTCGTCGCTTCATAACATTTGACCAGGGCGTGCGAATAAAATCTGGTATTTGATCGCACATTTCTCAAGTCTGTCCTTTACCCACGACTAGCCAAGGAGAGAAGGTCACTGGGTGATGAGCGTCATTATCTCCCGAAGAGCTCGTGGAGTTTATAACTCGCACGCTAGTCGTCAACGTGTGGTTCTCCTCAAGGAATAAGTGCTTCGCGTTTGTCAACCATTTTTCAGTGTAGCGTATCATACTCAAGTTAGTGCGTCTTACAAGTCTGGCCAGTGTATTTCTCCTAATCTTTCAAGATCCGTGTGTTTTGTGATTTATCCGATTTTGCTTGCATGTGATGAGAGTGTATTAAAGTGCTTGCGGATTAACCCCTCTCGGATTAACTTATTTCCCGGCTGACTCCTGCTGCTCCGGTAGGCAACCCTTACGCCCCGTCATCGGTCATCGGCAGACACCGGAGGATGGATGGGCTAAGTTTCTTCTGATTAATTAAGGTGTGACCTCGCGTCTTTTATTTTTTGCTGCAGTGACCTATCTTAATAGTGTTTTTTTCTTTCAGAAATTCTCTAATGTCTAGACTTAAGCTTGAATTGCACGAATAATTTTTTCCGTCCCTCAGAATTTCCATTGATAGCTTTCGGATGCTAAAATGGTGATCACTCGACTCATCATTTTCTGAATCACACGTTTATTCCCACCGTCCCTTTTTCCATCGCTTACTCCGTCGTTTACCGTGTTTACAACCGTCACTCATGCACGCTGTTCAACTGTTATCGAGTGTCTCACATATTTTTGGAGTAGGGTGATATGAGCTAGTTTTTTTTGCTGTTATGTTTCTGCTCATGCGTTGTAATTCACGAAATTTTGTACGAGATGCGGTGGCTAGTTAGCGCAATACTGAAGTATATATTTCAACTTGCCCGTGGCTCACAAATAGGACTTATTTTCTATTAATGGACATGCGAGTGCACTTAGCCTTCCGTCGGGTGCAATGGATCTGACAGGCACTGTGCGAGTGTGTTTTTTTTTCATTTCTCCGTGGCACTAGACGGTATAGACCCTTAACGCTCATAGTAGCTGTTTGTTTTGACATTCACTACGAGGCCTTCTGCTTTTCGCCTTTATGCCGACAGATCAATGGCGGATTGTTTAGCAAAATTAACCAAAAAAATGGTGCATAAAATAAAAATATAAGAATTATTAGCTAAATAACTCACAATCAGCAAAATAAAAAAACACTGATCTTGTTGAATTCACATGCTAAAATACATTAATGTGATAATTAGATTTTCTTTTTCCTCAAATCTTGACCTCATTTAATTAATGATAAAATAACTCTTGGAATTTAGGTCAAATGTATACAATGCAAAAGACGTTGTTTTGTTTATTGGTAGTAGGTAACCCACCTAATAACACAAACATAGAGTTATTACATATAATAACACTTAATAGCCGAAAGAGCACGTTAATTCACACTTTGCTCGATCGGTCCAGGGCCGAATGACGGCGTGTAAAGAAGTCTAAAAATAGCACGTAAGATATTTGAGTGTTAGACAACACTAATAATGGTACTTTAAACTTTTAAGGCGTACCACTGAGCGATGCTTAGAGTTAAGAATGTTTTTTCACATCTGTGTCTGTCAGGCACATTCAATCTGAACTCAGCTATTCCAATATTGCGCCTGACTGAAGGCCAGACGCGACTAATGTGTAATTAAATTAACTGAAAAAGTATAATGTGTGAAGCATTAGTGCACCTTAACTTGTCATTATCCATTCCATTCCAACGCCAAAATCCATTCTATAAATATAAGCATGCAAAGACGGTGAAAGTTATTCTAAAATATATATGCAGTTTATCATTGATGCAAAATTTTCTTTAAATATAGAACAAAAGCAAAACAGCTGTAGTAATAACAAGAACAAAAATATTTGTAAATAAATGTCCAATGCAAAAAAGCTATAAATGGATAACAAAATTAATGGATCTATAAATAACCATAAGTGTAAAAATCAACAAATAACAGTAATAAATATAGATGAAATCAAGCATGTGCAATGATAACAAGTGCTAAAATTTATAATCGATAACAAGTGCCAAAACGCTTATAATGAATAACAAGTGGAAAAGATGTATAGATAATTACGAATGCAAAATGAAACAAAATTTTTCTGGCCCGGTGCTGATTCGTTCATTGTACGAACGAGCCTCTCACATGAGTTTTAAATACTCCAAATAATGAACCGCAGTGGAAATATGGTATTAATAGGCAATTTTTTGTTGTACTTGTGGATTTCAGCCACGGAAATACGTAAAGGAGACCCCAGCCCATCTCGCAGAAGCTTAATATTTTACGTTGGCACATATGGCGTATTTTGATCGGTTTTCAAAAAAATATCCGAGGAATAGCGTAAGTGCAGAGCAATGCATTTATTCTAATTATATGCACTATGGTATTTTCTGTCGCGAGGAATAGCATTGAAAATTTATTAATTGGTTACTGTAAATCTTCTCGAGTATAAAAAAATAAATTGCGGTAAACAGCACCATAATATAGTTTATTACCCGGGAAATTCTTATTATTTAAAACATGGCTCACCGGGCGGTCTCAGCACTGTGACATTAATGGAAAAGATCAATGAAAACGGCATGCGGAATAGAATCACGCACGCATACGGTAGAGCGTAATTGTATTTTAATTTTAAAATCAAGATAATTTTATAAAAATAAAAACTGGAGATATTGTTAAAAAACTAAAAATCGTGTTTCAATTTTTTCTTGGGTTATTTTCCATTGTTAAGGTCTGAAAATTCGGGATAACACATAATTTTGGATACAATTTAAGCGTATATTTTTTATTTCTCAAAATATCGGGGGGCACTTTTCACCATCTTAACCTGCTAGACCCTTTGACAGATCTTACCATCGCCGTGAAAATTGGATCCAACAACTGTCAGCTTCGCGATAGGCGATTATTATTAATTATTTCATTTTCATTGACAGCAGTATTCTACTCGAGAAATCTCCATTGTACTATCTGTAGAACAAGAGATGCATCCAAGCATCAAAATGGAAAAGATAGATTGTTAAAACAATAAGGTCACACCCTAATTTATCGATAGCCTCCATCAAACTTCGTCCTTTCTCCGGTGGTTGGTGATATCCGATGATGTAGTTATTCGGCCAGGGGCGGCATGAGTCTCCCGCAAGAATGCATCGTCGATGACACGGCGAGGAGTGATCACTTAAGCACACCAAAACGATACCCGAACACGGAACAGCGTGGCGAATCACACTCTCACCTGACACTAATACCACTAATTTACGAGGACGACACTCGTGTTATAACCCTGGCGACGGCAAAATCTACAATTCATATGCAACTGAATAGTCGCTACGGGGAGAACTCGTGTGTTTGGACATGAAAATTACAAAAGATAATTTTCCAGTAGTGTTCCGAATGCAAAGACGCTAACCTCACATTAAAATGGTTTTTTAAAAAGTCACCACTCGTGATACTGACGGTTGAGCGATCCAAATTACACGGAGAAATAAACTACAATTATTGAAATTGACCTTTTTAATCGGAGATGATACAGTGAAATGAATGTATTCAATTTGACCTAGGATTCGGGCATGGGGACCGATTACGATTAGCGGCGTCCTTGAAGAAGGATTATATCGAAGAGAAGTGAATGTGGGAGAGGGGTTATAACCAGAGGTTCTTGAAATATATTTAGTGGCTTGACATTATTACCAATATTACAAGATATGAGGGAGTCCAATAGAAATAGTCCAATAGAAGAGGGAGTCCAATTGCATGCTGCATGCTGGTGATTGATCACCCCCTGCCAAACACCCTGGAGGTGGCTCGCAGGGTATTATGTAGATGTAGATGTTGATGGCCACTGAATGTATAGTCACCTACAATTATACGGATTTGCAGAAGTGGCCTCTCAAATTTCGCGAATGATTATGCTTTACTTAGAAATTAATATTCTAGATGAAAAAATCTATAAATTTCATATCGTTTCAACGCTAGTGAGAATACTCTCTAGCAAAAATTGTGAGGAAATGGATCGCCTTGCAATCAGCACCGTGCTGCTGCCTTTCATGAAAACCGATATAAATACGCCCAAAGTAACAATTTCAACTCGACGGAACTTCCTCTATTTCGTTCCCTTCACGATGAAAGGCGCTAGGGTTGATATTATGCATGCAGGAGGAAGTGACGATGAAGTCTTGCTCTCTTTATTCCTGACTTCTTTTGAAGAGCTTTTACTCTGTCTGCGACACTCACCCGCCTTCTTCTGCCATGCACTGAAACACCTCCACCTTCCCTCCTTACGCTGTGAGTGGGTGCCTCTTTGCTTTCCTACCAACACCACCTCTTCTCTTGAGGATTCAGGTTCCTTCATACTTCCTCATTCTCATTTTCTGGGAATCCATCCCTAAGTTGACTTACTTGTGTTCGTTCGGGAAAGAAAAGAAGAAGATTGTCCCAACGTGAAAACGAAATTTACGTAATGCATCTTGTCAAAATGCGTGATGAAGAAAAATTGGTGGCAATTGTTATTTTCGCATTTCCATTTATGTTAAAATATTTCTTGGAGTGTAGGTCAACGTATGTTATTCATACATACTTTGACCTACACTCCAAGAAATATTTTAACGTGAATTAAACGAGGTTAAGATAAGGAAAATAATAATAATTTCCATTTAGCAAAAGGAGCGCGTGTGAATGCCTGATAACGATAAACCATCTCTAAATGTTTTGAGCACTCTTTCGCCTTTACACTGGGATTGTTTTTCGTACTATCATTTTCAATGATATGTAGACACCAGCACGCCCCGTGTAACTGATGGGGCCGAGTGGGTGAAAATTTGGAAGGCTGGCACATTAAGGAAGATGCATCCTTTGCCTTTACGTCACCGAGAGTCAACGAGGTCGGACGCGATTGAAACTGGACAAGCGAAACGGGAGTGTTAACTCCAGGGTCAAAAGCACTAGCGAATGGAATGCACTAACACGTGCAAGAACAGGTTGCGGCGACGGACTATTTTCTATCAGGCTGCTTGGCGAGTTTTTTCCTCTCTTTACATTCAACTTTCGACTCACCGTTTACTTCTCGAGTAGAGGTGGTAGGCTATGGGGTTTATTCTATTGAGGGAAATGTGATGAAATTTTGGGAGGGCTCGAATTCAAACAAGTTATAATTTATTTCATTTTGTAAGTGATGCATTTTGAAAATCACCCAAATCGATACAGATGACTTGAAAAACAGGTAATATTGAAATTTTGTTTGAATGACTAACTTTGCTAAAATGATTACTACATCTACGTTAGCATAATTATTTCTAAGTAGATTAATTCACTGAAAGGAAATGAGCCGGGGAAGTGGCAGTGGTTGTATCTTCGTGTCCTTGTGGATAATTACTGTCAAATATCCGTAGATAATTTGAGATGATTTGCCATTTTGAACTTCCCCTGACTACTTCCACTTGTGTTGGGCGACTAGATGGATAGGGAAAGAGGGATGGAGTTGGGTGTTGCGTGGATGGTGGCGCCTCTCTCGCCTGTGCGGCCAAATGGGTATTTATTAATTTTGTGAAGTAGCGGTGAAGAGGACTACGGTGTGATAGAGGCGCCTTGAAGGGATGTATCTCCAAATTAGCTACTGGCTGAAATTCCAACACTCCTCTTTCTGCCTCTGTCCTTATATCCGGAATAATAATCCCCAAACACTTATTTTTTAATGGAAGGATTACGGTTGCCTAACGACGAGATTGGAGGGGTTGGGGAGGGTTTGGAACGCCCTGAGGGATGAAGGGTGGAGGTGGGGGTAATAAAGGAGGGGGGTAGGTTTTTATTTGTGGTCATGATTTCTATTTCGTTGTTATTGTACGCTTATTTTGATATTTTTGTAGCAATGGTCACTTTTCTGTTTATATTTATTTGATTTTTGTTTGTTTGAGCTGCTACATGTATCGGATTGCCATCCCTAAGAAAAAAGCTCACTTGGTCCGCCGTTTTAATTCTCTAGTAGATGATGCGTGTTGTACGCAGTGAATTATGTCAATGAAACAAATGAAGTCACATATATTAATATATTTTATGGAGAAGGCGTTAGCTGTACCTCCTACCGTTGTCAGGTGAAGTCAGGTGTCAAACATATTAGGGATGTGCGAGTACTCGAAAATTCGAGTCGAGTCTAGTAGTTGGTATTCGACTCGAGTGCTTCGAGTAGTATTACGAATATCGAGTCGAGTCGAGTAGTTTCGGTTACAAAGCTGTCGAGGCCAGTAAGTTCAGAAATCTGCCGACAGGAGGCGCTATCAGGAAGCTCATGCAATCATATCGTTTCTAAAGTCGATAAGTCGTTCTAATGCCTTAGCAAAGTAGGTTCAGCTTTTGTATACGTAGCAGTCAGCCACTATATTAATCGCCGATCATAATTCGTTGTCACCGACCGACTTCTCGTCAGCCGCGGCGGTCGACCGTCTTCCGCCCTGGCGGCGTAATCGGAGTGGACCACTGCATCGCTCATTCTTTCGTATACGATACTTTATACCCTACCATACTTTCTTCACTCATACTCCGAGGGAATACGCAAAAACTGCCAAGATTTCTATGGAAAAAATGCAACTTTTGGGTTTTTCGGACAATGCCGTCTCTCAGCCCTTTTGAGTACTACGCACGTCCGACGCTGATTTTCGTTTATTCCCTTGTTGCGTTTAGTTCCCTTCTTAAACTTACAAAAAAAGGGGTTGGTATGGTAGATTAAACGAATGAAGACATAAAGAAAACTTTTTTGGTCTGTAAAGCTAAAGCTAAGTTCTATAGTTCGTTCGCTTCGCCCACTAAAATTCCATGAAAGGTCCATAAACATCGTATATAAATTTTAATAAAAATTCACAAGGTTTTCAAATGTTGCTACTTTGGCAAAAAAATTACTTGTCCAGCCACACCGGTTTTTTGCGCTAGGCAATTTTCTGAAGGAAATAATACTGTAAAATTTAGACGCCAAAGTGTGCTGCCTGAGCATGCGAAACAATTAGTTTTTCTACATGAGAATTTGAAGGGATCAAATATTACATGACTTCTTTGCGTACATAATCTTTATTGAAAATGTACAAATGTCATTACTGAGGGCTCTTCTGAGAAGTTTGGATACATACATTAAATAAATTGACGACGCATCACTAGAGATAAATTCATTTGAGTTGTGCTTATTGAGCTATTTAAGACACATTAATTCTCATTCATCTCCAAATTTTTACCTCTCCATTTTCAAAGACACGCGGCCTCTCTATTTACCCTACCCCCCTTTTTTACTCTTTTCCACCTATCCATCCTTTTCCATCTATCAAGTGGCACTACGGAGGAATATAAAATTACTACAAAAAGGAGATGTCATTTTTTCGCTTCTTCCTCCTTTTCTCTTTTTCACCGTCCCTCCATATTCAATTGCATACCATTTGTCACCAATTATTGAGTCACCACATTCGCCATGAACTAAGAATAAACTATAAATGCTTTAGCCATGCAATTTCGATTATATTGTAAAAGAAATTTTCCTGTGGTTCTTCCCACGTGTCGTTATTCTACAGTTATGACTAGAGTCCTCCTTCCACCGTGGGTTTCCCCACATCCCTTAGTGTTATCTTTTCCCACTGTCTCCACTATGTACGCCTGTCCCCCCTTCTTCAAACCCCCTTTCTCAAAGGTATAAAGGTGATTTTCAAAGTAAACACTGCAGAGTGGTTATGAATTACTTTATGTATAGATTGATTTAAATTTGAAAAATATTTTCTGAAATATATCAAGTAATAAAAAAAACTAGGGGCGGATCCAGGATTTCCTTTTGGGAGGGGCACAAGCAAGGCCGTATCCAAGATTTTGTTCTGGATGGGGTGGGGGCACAAGGATACCTCGTAACACAAAACGAACCAGGGATGCCAACTCAGGACTTGTAAAATTTCCCGGCCCAATTTGCCCCAATTTGCCCCCCCCCCCCCCCCCCAATATGTTTTGTAAGTCCTGAGTTTTAAGTTTTTTAAGCATTTTAGAAGAGGCATATGATCAAAATTAGAACCCTGATAACTCGAATCTCGATATCTGGACACTCCGGAGAAAATCGACAGGCCTGACACATTTTTTCTTCACACCCATAATGAATTCTTGTACTATACTTTAATACTAAATAAGTGAATAGTAGTGCAGTCCAATTATGTTTCGGTGTGCTGATATCAGTGTGATGCCTTTGACCTCTTAATTGATTGCCTCTGTGCCTCTTTGTTTCACTTCTCACTCGCCTTGTACCACGGAAACTGTCCCGCAATGCAATTACTCCCCACCCCACATCCTAGCATCATCACTTATGAACTAGCGACTATTTCTCGCGGACGCCAATGCTTTTTAACGCGCCCTCCACCGTGAAACCTCACAGCACTCGTTAACCCCCACCCTCGTCCCTTTTACAGACGAACGAAGTGTTTGCAAAAGTGTTGAGGGTGGATGGGGTTGGAAATGGAATGGGAAGGCCAGTGGTTCATTGGATGAAGGCGGAAATTGGAAAATCACTGCGACCGCTAGAGCCCTTGTTGAGGGGAAAGAGGCGGTAATTCAAGTAATTGATGTCGAGGATTAAAGTCCAAAAAGAAATAAGCTGTTAAAACGCCACTTTCAGTAGAAAAAGCTTGATAGAACTATTTTTACGAATTAGGTGTCAGAGGTAAGCCCCAGTAGTTCCCTAAAGATTGGCGATGAAATGAATGAAAATTTGAATCGAACATGTGATCGAAGGACTTTCAGTCAAATTTCAGCTCTCTGTATGATTTATATCAGCTTTTCCCAAAGTTATTAAAATATTTTTAATTTATCGACATTAATAGTTCCAACTTTGAATTCCCCTGAAATATAATATTAATTTTTAAGTAATGGCAAAGTTGTAGCGATTAAGTAGTATATATGACTTTAACAAAGGATAAGCGCCCAAGTCTCACGGCCTTTTTACTCATGTTAAATTCACGCACCTTTCTATGTGGAAGAGCGTATTGTTAGCGTCACAGGGTCCTACAAAACGTCCTTCATTTCTCTATACTATACGTGAATTCCAATGGCTCTCTGTGGGGGAAAGGATGAATATAATGTGTGAAAACCGTCTGTTTACCCGAGGTGATTTGCGTGGAAAGGGTTGCATTGGGTCTCTTAAAGTTGGTATTACGCGTATTCTTACGTGCAGCAATATTTTCGACGTCGTAAAGTAGTGAGTGGAAGAAGATAGACGGATAATAATAATAATAATTTGTCTTTATTATACAAGCGAATTTAGGACAGAGTTGTCCTCTCTTACAATTAACTTGTTAGACATTCACAAACATCCATGCCCTGGATGGTAGTCAAGCCACCCAGGCGGGATTCGAACCCGCGACCTCTAGATGGCAGTCGGGGACTTTACCCCGGCGCCACCGAGGCCGGTATTAGGGCGATCCCACCGGGGATAGGGCGTCCATTGGTCATTTTCTGCTTATCTCTCTCACCCCGGTGGACATCTGGGAAGTCGTTTGCGTCTTTCGTGAGTCGAGAGGAGAGCCTTTCATTGTATTACTTCCAAATGCCTTTTCCTGCTCTTTTGCGGAACGCGGACGAAGAGCATTGCGACTTTCTCTTTCGTATTGTCCCCTCTTTGCTTTGCTATGTTTAAATTTCGCAGTAAAACGAACGAGGGGGCAAAAGGGCCGCCTTCATAGCCCGGTCAAATTAGCCCAAAAAATAGGGGTACCCTTGCATAAATTGCCAACAAGCTGAAAATTTGCATGAACCTCAAAAATACCACTTTAATGAAATCCTGAAAAGTCCGCATCGATCCCGTGTGTGCAAAAAATTTTATTCAAGGTCAAAGGTCAGAAAAATGAGTTTTTTGCATTTTTTGGCCAAACTGTTAGTTTTATGATAAAAATTGCTCAGACCAAAATTGGAGATCAGAAAATTATCTACAAAATTGTCATTTAATTATTTCTCTAAGATTCACCATTTCTGAGAAAAAGCCATTTGAATGTAGGCTGGAGCTGTATTCTTCGTAATATGCATGACTATATTGTTGCGTAACTCGCATACTGGTTACTAGCTCTCACCTGTCCATCCGACAACAATTGAAGCAGAGGGTTTAGTATTCTCCATAATTGCACACGTTTCCTCGCCATCTATGTGGTAGTGCACGAGGCGAATTTTTTAAGCGTAGTTTCCCCAGTAGGTCTACTCCACGAAGCTCAAAAAGACCTGTTTTACTCGAAAATCAGGTCTTTTTGAGCTTCTCCTCATTTATTTCTTCTTCCACCCTTATCTTCTTCTTCCTCTACATTCCCGTGAGTCGATGTAACTTGTTGTAACAGCTATACATTATCTGTTTCGTCGTTGATGTCGATACTTCTTCTGTTGAAAGTTCAACGTTTGAACACGACTGGGCTTGACAACTGATGCTTGCCGTTGAACAAAATAAGCCCACTTTTTGCAACTAAATTTTGAACCACACCCTTCCTTGCAGTTGCAAAAAAAAATAATAAAGGCGTTAAGGAGACGGGCGTAGAGTATGGATTGGCTCCAGTACATGGAGAATTAACTTCCAACCCCATTCTTCTGGACAAGGGCGTACCCAGGATCAAAACTAGGGGTGGGGGCAAGCCATGGCTGTTCAAGTTGTAGGTAAGATTTAAGCTAGGAAAAGGTGAATTAAATCAACATTTTATGGAAACTGTAACAGCTATTTATTATATTTAAAAATTATTCGCTTGAAAAAATGTTATTTTCCTTAAAGACATTTGCGATTTTTGATTTTAGGGGGGGCAGCTGCCCCCTCCTGCCCCTCGCTGGGTACGCCCATGCTTGTGGATCCAGTTTATTCCCTAGTCACACTTGAACCTATTGATACAATCGTTAGAAATAGAGATAGATAAAGGTGCAATTTTAAAAAGACATACCGCTGTTCATATCTTTGTAAATTACAAAGCTACAAGGAAGGCAATCATGCTAATTAATGTCCCCCTGACGGCTAATGGACATTTGCATGACACATTTTTGAATTTACATCTGGACAAAAAGGTTATTTCACGTGTTCAAGATAAATAGGACACCCTATATACATACCTACATATATCCGCATTATTTTTCTTTCTCTTAGTTTTAAACACATAACCTTCGCCACGACTCTCACATGTTCCGTTGTTTCCTTTTAAGTCTATGGACAGCAATTTTGATTGAAATGAGTTATTTTGTGGAATTCTACCTGTAAATATCATTTAGTTATGAGAAATAGTATAAAAAATCTTTTCTACTTCTCCATATATAGGAAAAAATTATAATTCGCATGACATATCACTGAAACGTCGTTTTTGAATTCCAGCGACGCACAGTGGGCGGAAAGCGAAAAAGCTTGACAAAACCCTAAATTTTCACTATTTTTTTGGTAAGCAAAAATGATAAAATCCGATAGAATAATGTCCAAAGATCAAGGAACTATGGATATTTGAATATTTGGTTCACCCATTAAATCATTAGAAGCCGTTAAAGACGAGAAAATAATATAAAAAATTTCAAGTCGGAATTTCTGCAAAAATCGACTTTCACTCGTGAGCCGTTAATATGGTTTTCCATAAATTTCAAAGCATATTTTCTGAAAGAGTAAACCTTTTCTAAGAATTATCCGGGATAGTTTATTTATTTTTATCAATTTTTCATATAATAATTAAACATTCAAAAGTTCATTGTTTTTGGACTATTTTTGACACTTTATGTCAAAATGCTGCTCTTTATGTGGAGCACTATGAATGGTATTTTATGCCCCAAACTGTGCATAAGATTCTAATGCATGGAGCGTCTATTGTAAACGCAGCAGTGCTACCCATTGGACAATTGTCGGAGGAGGCCCTTGAATCGCGGGACAAGGATATTAGGAGGTGCAGGGAGCAGCACTCCAGAAAATTTTCAAGAATGGTGTCGTTCGAAGATATTTTTTGAAGACTTCTTCTATCTTCGGACCCAATAATAGCCTGATCAATCGATTCGAATCACGGAAATGTGAAGGTACTTAAAGGAGCTAGGAACCTCCTTCTGATTGACGAGAACGCAGAGTCGGATGGAGACGAGATTGATTCAGATGACGAAGACCTATAACTGTATTTTCTCAGATATGCATTATTTCCATTTCATTAGTCATTCATTCCAGATACAGAAATATGGTTTTCACTTATAATGAAAATACTCGAAAAATACTTGCATTAATTTCCGTGGAATACAGTGATAACATCCATATGCTTAACATAATATCGATACCACGCATCGATAAATATTCTGTGATGTATCAATTTCGCGTATTAATACATCACGGTAAAGTTGTTTAGGGTTATGTATCGAAGTTTTTAAGTCATTGATAGTACTTGTATGAATATAATAAGCACCTAACATGCAGCGCTTCTAATTGTAAAATTAGGGAATGTTCACTGTTTCCGGCATTTTACTTTAGAGAGGCCCCTGATTGTTCTAGAGCAAAATTAACATTATATTCGGATTAAGGAGGTAAAAGTAATGAAAAATCGAAAAAATCGTGGATATACGTTGAATAATGACGGAGATATTAGTTTTGTCAAGCTTTTTTCGATTTCCGCCCACTGTGCGACGCGTCGGTGCAGAGGAAAGTGGGATGTGAAAGGATTTTCGGAGAAAATTCCCCTCGGAGTTGGAAACCCCAATATTTGCACCTTTCGCTCTAAATTGATGAAAGGAGAATTAAGTGGGATTGATGCCAGCGTCCCCTCGGGATTTTTCTGAATGGAGCTAAGACCAACCCAACCCCCTTCCCCCCCGCTTCTGCCGGAAGAGGAAAGATTTTAGGGGAGGAGTCAGGGGACCAGTGTGAAGGGGGGAGTTTCAATCAAATTGTGTGTTTGTTTGAACACGATGGACAGGAAATTTCGTGGAGCCAATGACACATAGCAAGCCATATCCATATCTTTCGAAAGAAAAAGCCTCAAATTTCTATACATAATGTCATAGGGTCCAGTGTAATTTATTCAGATGATTATATTGCACGATGGCTGCGTACGGATATTGTGGTTATTTCACATCTAAGCTAGGCGTTTGCTTGCTTAGGTATTGCGTCAATGTTTCACAGAATTTAAACAGTAATACCTTTTATTCAGCGTTGTATGAAAATAGTACTAATTCAAGGGCTTACCCAGGATCAAAACTGGAGGGGGGCAAGCCTAGGTCGTTTAAGCTGAAACATGGAAAAGGTTTAGGAAACTAACATTTCTAGAAAATTATGAGAGTGCATTATTACTTTTCAAAATTGTTTGCTCAAAAATAAAATATTTTTATTATAATTACATGTTATATACTAATAACACTTTTCTTGGATTTAAATAAAATTTGTTCAAAATTTACGTTTTCGACGACATTTACTTTTGCTTCTAGGGCGGGGGGGCAGCTTCTTCCTCCTGCCCCACGCTGGGTGCGCCTATGTATCAATTCATATTGATCTCCTCTCTCTCTCTTTGTAAAATAACTATATCCTGTAGAAAGAGTGTGCTCCGATTCCAACCCTTTTTCGTTTATTAATTTCTGGCAAACTAATTTCACAATTTAAATTGAAATCCAGAATATATTTAAACTATTTTACCACGTTTAATTCCTTTTTCTTCAGCTATCTTTTCTTTCATTTGAGTTCTTTATTATATTTTTGTACCATTAACGTGCGCTAGAAATTAAGGATATCTGAAAGATTTTTGTACACATATAACCAATATTTACTGTTTATAGTATATATTTATAGATAAAGTTCGTGCTATGCAATGTCACTGGCAGGTTGAATCTGGTCTCACGTCGTAGCAATTACAGAGTGGGAGATGCCCGCATTCCTCTTTGGATGGACGATAGGAGAGCATAGATGAAGAGCAGATCTCGTATTTCCTTCTCACATCCCCTTTCATAGAGGGATCTTTTAATTTCAACTTCAGCTGCCCTCACTTTGGACTCCATTTCCCCCCTCACTTTCTTCTGCTTCTCCCACCCGTTGAAGTTTCTGGAGAGTGCGATAGTGCATTCAAGCAGAGCCTCTTTATTAAAACGGTTGCCATAATGATCCATCCCGTTTATTGTGTTTCTCGTGAGCTTGTGTATCAGATGAATTGTCAAGTCTGTTGTAATCCGAAGCTGCGGAATGATACAGAGGGTATGTTATAAATCTCATCAATATAATGGCTAACGATTGCCTTAGTCAAACAATGAAAAAAATGTATAATACAGTAGATTCCGGTTAATTGGGACATATCGGGACTTGTGCACTTTGCCCCAACTAAGCGGCTGCCCCAATTAGGCGAACTATCCTGTATATGGGCATAAAAAAACGTTGAAATGATAGCAAGAAGACTAAAGAATGTTCATAATGCAACATAAGTTTATTAAACTATTAATTTGATTAATAAATCAGCGAGTTTAGTTAATTTATTATGATTTAAGAATTATAGCAATTTAGTTAAAAATATTTTTCACAGCATCGGGCGACGCTGAATGAATGTCTTTTACTAAGTCCTATGAAAGAATATCCCTATCTTCTTGCGGATAGTATAACAACAAGAGCTTTCAAAATTGGGCAAGAATAGGAAAATTTGTGAAAAATAAGAGTAAATCAAAGGAGGAAAATATAAAAAAATAGTAATCTGAAAACAAAATATTTTAATTTGGTCGCGAGTATAGAGTCTATATCGCCGACTCATGGCCCAATAAAGCGGCATGCTGTCCCAATTAAGCGGAGAATACTCTTGGATATTCCTCTATTGGGTTCTGTTCTTCAGGATCTGCCCCAATTAAGCGGCTGCCCCAAGTAACCACTGGACCCATTAAACGGAATGTACTGTAATACTATCCAGTAAACTCTGTTCGTATGGGTATTGAAGAGGGATTTACTCGCGATAGTTGCAGAATATTTTGAGCGAAAAACAATGAGTCCCCTTATTGTTCCGATCTTAGATCCGTCTTCTGCTTCTCGAGCTAATCGCAGTGAAAAATCCACGTCAACCCATTTGCAGATGATTTGATTACGTCACCGACTCCTGCCTAGCGGGTAACCGAGTTTCAGAAACTCCTCGGCCTCGCTCTCAACTTGCCTAAGTTCATTGTTGCTTACACTCTTTGTATGAAGTTCTCTCTGAAGGAATTAATACGCTGAAACTGAAGTGACTTCACCAACTCATGAATAATAGTCGACAAATTTTGCGCTTTCTTGCTAACTGAAGTATGAAAGAATCGGCGTATGAAATAATTTTTTTCCATCATAACTCTATCTATCATTTCAAATAACCGAAATTTTGTAACTAATCACCATTTCTCATGCTAGTGAACGACTACATTGAGAACCTTCCCATGGAAAATAAACTCGTAGGTATCGCAGGCTTAATCTTAGTGAAGGCGCTTAAGTGAAAAGACATTCACCTTTACTAGTGCCTTGAGTAAGAGGGTCTCATTGCTATCAAAGAGGAAATGAACAGATCAGAGAAACAAAAGCAATATCTACTAGCTCAGCGACATCCAAGAAGAAAGGATTTGCTCGTATTGCTTAAGAAACGTGCAAGCAAAATAGGAAATGCCTAAGGCCTTGCTTTGTCGTCTTTCAGTGTGCGCTTGGTTGTTGCGATTAGACCAGCACCAAGGAGAGCTTACTCACAGAAAGAGAAGAATTCAGGAAGTTTCATCGGGCGGAAAAAAATCACTATATGAGCCAGAAACTCTGAGAATCTTCAGGTATTGTTGAAAAAAAGAAAAAAGATTCATAGAATTGCACAAGCCATTTGAAAGCCAAAATATCTCGTTGGCCTTGAAAGAGAGAGTCAAATGGTAACTGTAACCCAAAAATCATGTGAACTAGGTGGACAGAATGTGGAATAAAATATTTGCATCGGCAGCAGCATGGCAGCAAGGCAAAAATCAGCAAATTCCTGAAAACTTTCGTTATGAAAATGCTTCCAAGATGGTGAAGGAAACAATTACATCCATGTATTTAAAATAAAGTCGAAAATCGTGTTAGTTAGATCACTTATAACTCGAGAACGGCTGCAGCGATTTTAATGATATTAGGTTCTTTGGATTCGTCTCAGCCCCGGATAATATATAGGACATTAAAAAAAGAATAATTTCACGAAAAACTTATCTCTTTCTTAGTGATATGTTTTTAGGAGATTGTAACGCAACAACAATTGATAAGTCGGTAAAAACTACAAATTAAATTATTTGTTTTGTTTTTACCAATTTAATAACTGAACTTCGTAACAATATAATAATTTAATTACTAAAAATATTCAAAATATTGAAATTGTATTTTTAAATTTAATTCTAGCTAATTGTAGCTAACTAGCGCGCCTAAAGTCATTTGATACGAATGCCGCTTCATGGGGGCTTTTCTTACCAGACTTTGAGCATCAGTCAAGCGTCGCGTCGGTCTGTCATTGTGTTAACCTGCCCCGTGAACGGGCCAAGTTCACGCAACAGACTTGGACCTAAAAACATTTTTTTAAGGTAATAACGCAAATAACCAACAACTCAATGCGTATAATTTTTATTTCATGAACTGCTTTGTAAAACTTCAATGCCCAAAATTTCTTAAGCTATTTTGATAGTCATTTACGTAGTTTTATTGAATTTGTATCCTCATTTTACTATAATAAATTAAACATGATTATAAACGATACAGCCGCTCTTGATTTATAAATGGTGTGACTAAACTGTAAGTTCATTGATTATCAGGTGGTACGAAGTTCGCCGGGTCAGCTAGTTGGAAAGAAAAAGCAAAATAAACATGAAGACCTTTTAGCAAAGAATACACATCCAGTACCGGAGGCTAGAGCGAGCAGAGGCTTTGAAAGGCCGAATGGAATCCTTTCGGAAGCCCTTGACCATGCACACTCACACAACCTTTTATTGTTTTCTCTGATGAAATTCTTTTTCTGGTTAATATTTTGAGGATCAACTGGTCCCGTCACAAACAGTTGAATAGTTCCGCGCGCAAAAAAAAACAAGGGGACTCTGATCGGACGCATTGGCGCAGAAAAATGGAAGAAAGCGAGGGAGCAGAATAAGTTGCTCTTCAACCACAGAATTCTGGCGAGGTGTACCCATCTATTACTTTGACGTAGCAGTTTTCCGGGAATAAGTTAAAAATAAACCATATATACCTGCGAAATAATAACTCTTATAAGGATATCAACCTTTTAAATATTGTCTATGATACGGATAGAAGGATACACATAAGGATAAAAACCTTTTAAATGTTGTCTATGATAAGACTAAGACTGATGAAATACACAAGGTCAATGGGTTACTCACTCCCTCTGATCGTATATATTTAAGAGCTGGCTTTTACTTTGCTAAACCAGATATTGTCGCACCGCAACGAAACCAGTCGAATTTTGCTGGTTTAGAATTCAGGATAAGAAACAGTAAAATGGGCGTATCGTTTGATCACTTGCTCAAAATTGAACCTTCCTCCCTTTAGTCATTTTTCCCGCGCATGGCGCTGACTAAGAAATTAAAATTCATAATAGAACACTAATCTAAGATTTTGCAATGGGTGATAGTTGAAGATTTGTCCTGCTCATGTTTCCGAATGGCACGAAGGTGACGAGGACAACTTCGTGTGGATCCAAAAATGGAATTCACTACGCTCATATAATATAACACACACCATATACCATTAATCGTAACTTACTAATAAGAAAACGAAATAAAAAGTATACAGTGCAATCTCATTAAAATACTATCAAATCTGTACCGAAGTAATATTTGTTATTCCATAACAACGTTCTTATTCATCCAGCACCCGGGAACAAATACTCATGCGAGGATTAAGCGATTAGCCTGTAGGAGAACTGGTAGGTTAGTAATAAAAATGACCGCATTATTAGAGTTGTTTGATCTGAAAATGATACGTTCAATCATTTATTAATTGCTCGTAACAGAAATAAGGAAGCGATGGAAGTGAACCGTTCCAATGGCTATTCACCCAATTTTTAATGAGTTTTCCTTCAAAACGTAGCGTGAGCCCTAATTTAAGTGAATGAATTCACTGAAACGTCGCGTCGGCGTAGTTCTAAAGAAAACAATTACTTTCTTTCCGGCCAACAACCGCTAGGGCAGATTACTAGGTACGTGCAATTTCTTTTCTTTCTCGTTTGCCATTACCAATCTGTTGATTACAAAGTAAGCTGCGTGAGTCTTCTGTTTCACTCTACGCTCAATGTTGACATTTCGTAATCGGATCTTCTCTTATTCTGATTTATATCAGCGGACCGTTTGATCCTAAGAATCCTTTCCCAGAAACAGATCTTAATCTGATGAAACAGTGAAGGTTGGAGAGTCTTAAGAGCCCGCATCTTGCGAAAAGATTCCTTTCGTCCTTAAAAATCCTTTGCTCGCTGGAGCCTATTGTTATACTCGAACGGTATTCTTAGTTAAAATGTCTTCACTCCCTTGGAATCCTATGTATCTTTTTCGATCTTTCATAGACATATAAATCCTTTGTTAACTTTTTTGCTTTTCGGCAACTGCTAATTTTTTCTTGCTACTATGCTTCTTCCAATGGAAATATTTTATTTCACATTCCGTTGTACTAATTTACCTTCTTATTGGGATTATCTTTTGCTTCTCCCTCTCTCTCTCAATAGTACTGAAATATTTTGTCTTTCGATTGTCTTATGTGCCTTATTGTATCTTTTTTTCTTATGTTTTCTTCAAGAGTTTCTTCTATTCTTTCTGTAAGTCAGCTCTCTTTAGTGTTCGTCAAATCGTCTCAATTGCGCATACACTGAAAGATGACAAAGGGAGGCCGTAGACCTTACCATTTTTGCTTCAACGACTCCTTAACAATATGAGCAAATCCTATCTTCTTGAATGTCACTGATCTTGGAAGGGAAAGATTTAAGACAGAAAAAACTCCTATCCGCCGATCCTTTTATAATCATGTGAGTAGAAAAAGGAATTATCCACTCATTAGTAATGAGTAGTTGCCTTTATTTCAATTTTTGCTCATTTTTCCCCTCAAAGAGGACAGCACACGAAGATAATTAAGAACTACGGACCACGTGGGGTCGATGTTTGAGGCCGAGGAGTTGCTGAGACTCGGTTACCCACTGGGCAGGGGTCGATGACGTAATCAACTCATCTGCGAATGGGTTGACGTAATCGATTTTTCGCCGTGAATAGTCAAATCATGAGATTTTATCAGTTCATTAGTCACATGCTCCAGTCTCTTAGTACGCATTTTTTGAATCATGAAAATGTAAACAAAATAATTTCTTCATTGCCTTAGTAAGACGATATAACATGAATATGGGTAATAATATTGCATATTAATCTCCACACATTTTATATCAACTTTCTTTATATTTTCAAAGCGATGTGGATTGGTATCTAGTTTTTATTTGCAGTAATAAAAGTGAAGAAAAAATATTTAGCTTCACTTTAAAAACGATGGGCTAGCAAATTGGTATTGATATATATTGGGTGTAGTAACTTAACGCTAAAATGCACAACGAATGCAAATGATCTTCACAGAAATAGATAGATGATAATGAAGATGAAGAATTAAACTTCCAACTTACGGTATTTGTTTCCATAGGTTTTTGGTATAGTGATATCATGTTCAATGCATAAGGGATAGAAAAAGTATTTTATGAAATCCCTCGATCTACCGAAATTTCCTGTACCTAGTTCATGAAAGGTGCTATAAATTAAATCAATGAAATCATAGAGTATTTTCAAACTTCTACGGAAGAGTATTATTCACGGAAAACATTATTTGATTAAAACTATCAAACTAGTGTGATAGGGAGTATTATTGTTAAATTTACTTTAACTTTGATGTAAATCATTAAGCACTTGATTTATTTACCAAACGCTCTTGATATATTTCATCAAACATTTTGATATTTCATTATTTGGTGAATTTTACGAAAGAGTTTGGTAAAAATAACTGAAGGAATTCAATACGATTCATAGTATGGTAATTTTTATCGAAGTTATAATTAATTTTACGTGCTTGCTTGTTTGGTAAAAATTATCAAACTCTACATTGTTATGCAAATTTGGTTTGATAGAATAAGTGTTCCGTAATCTATCGAACGGTCTGTTGTTTCTCTTTTATTTATGCCGATACACATTTTCAGTGTAAAGGTTCTTAAACAGGCCTTACATAAAAGATAGGTTGGTAGAAATGATTTTGTTTTCATTATTTGTGATGGCGATAACGTTTTAATTTTGTTTACTTTCATTTTTCAGTTTGTTCCTGCTTAAATTTACAATGTTATCCGTAAGCTTGTGCATCAAAGACAATGATTGGATGGCGTATTATTATGGATATTAAAGCTGTAAGGAGATGTTTGGTATTTCGACACATTAAAACTTTAATTAGAGGTATTCCTGAGGTATAATCATTCGCGATCGTGTTTACTAACATGTGATAAAAGTCGTCATAATAGACCCAATCCATGGTAATGATAGCACCCAGCACGTAAAAGTCATCATTGCATCGATATAAAAAGCCTGCAAATAAAGTTTGCTTGCGCATCTGCACTAGATATTCATATGGAGTTACTAAAAACTACGTAATGCAATTTTGTGCATCAAGTACTCCTCTTAAGCTTACAAAGGGAAACTGTAGTCACACCTTATTCACATTTCAAAGCAAAGGTTGATTATTTACAATAATAATATATTAGGACGTTTCTATTAGCTATTACTCGCTTTGCTCGCTGGGGGGGCTCTACCCCCCCCCCCCCTTCGGCCCCCCGAAAAAGGCCTCCGGCCTGTTATGCTCACTGTGGGAGGTCTTAGACTTTTTGTTTGCTACTTGTTACTTAAGGATCGTTTACTTTTAAACTGGCCCGCTTAGGTATAAGCAATATTTCCTGCAAAAAACGTTGAGACCACGTTCCACTGTAACACCCAATGCATACGTAATATCATAACATAACGACTTTACGAATTACAATGAAAAACACGGTTATTAATTATTTTCCACAAAACTCAACCAAATTCTTGATATACGAATAAGATGTAACAGCTGTTCCCCTTCGTAAGCGAATTACGTAGGAACTGAATATCAATATCTAGAAACAAATGCGCCTTAGCATGAATTGGGGCTAGTATGACGAATTTTATCGAAATATTATTGATCGTGATCGCGAATGATTTCATTTGAGAAATACCTCTATTTAAAGTGTTAATGAATCGGGATACACAAGTATCTCAGCTTTAATATCCAACGCAATGCGCAATGTATCTAGTGAGTAACGGATCACAATCTTTGGTGTACAAGGCATTGTGAATGTCAAGATTTCGATAATTTTCACAGTTGAATAACTTAGTCACTCAAGGAAACCTGATTTTCTCATTAGACTTTTTGTCGTATCTCGTCTCGTTCACCCCAAACATTTGTATGAGTGAGTGAATGAGTGAGTGGTCGTTAAGGGACATTATGATGTATAGATAGATTATGGCAACCGATTTAACCTAGTTGTTAGAGTCCATTTTACCATGCTGGGGGCCCGCGTTCAATGCTTCGTGCAGGCTCATGTTTTCTCCACTTTTTGTATTTCTTTTCCAGAAACTTACGTTTCACTGTTAATTACATGCTTTTTAATCAGAAAAATGTTTTTCTTGGTGGAAAATATTTCATATGTGCACGCTAAGTCGGTTTTATTATCCTTTTGATTTTGGTAGTTTTTATCGAACTGCTGTGGCCAGTTCGGTAACAATTACCAAACCACTTTGATAGCATTTTTCAAACTGTTTTGGTGATTGTTAATGAATTTTTCAATGTGGCATATGAACCAAATAGTTTGATAAATTTCATCAGAATTCGATTGTTTTAACTAAACTTTTTTCTCCGTGAGCAGAAAAGCATTTCGAAAGGTCGTCATTAATTACTATTAAATTGCCATAAATTCACTCTAATAATTATAACCCTATTATTCTGTCAAATTGTGTTGGAAGTGTTTTGGTATTTTAACGTAAAATCAAAAAGCGAGGGCTTAACAAGTTCAAATTTTAATTTTGATTGAAATGAAGGAGCAAAATGTGAACTGAAGAGGAAATGAAGCATGAAAACAGTAGAGAGAGGTAATGAAAGAGAGATGAAGGGAGAATGAGGATTTTAAGCCCTAGTGTACTTGATACAACAAACAAGAGAGATAATATGAAAATAAAAAAGATCGTTCTACAAGGAAACTTTGGATAATGGTTCTCTGGAATGCTCACTTCAGACGAGAGCGCATACGTCTACACGGTCCATTCGACGTGCAAAAAATGTAGCGAGATGAAGGCGAATTGAATGTGACGACGTGAGTATTAAACTAAGAGTAAGATTGAATCGCGATAAATGTTTCCATAGTCGGATGCCCCTCTCAACCCTTTCTAACCCAGAGCTACATCAGGGAGAAATCAAATTTCAAGATTTTTCATTTTGAAAACTTGAAAATTTTCCATCAAATCATATTTACTATGGTAGCTAAATACGTCGTAATTAAAATCTACACCACAAAATAATATGTAGTTTTGATATTCCTCAAATGGGGCGCAAATGGGGCTCAAAATGTATACATTTTAAATGTTGTTCAGAAGCAACATTGGGTTATTAACGGTTAAGCTTCTTCATGTGTGTCTTTATGGTGTGGCCGGGTCTCTCCGTTATAGGCTTAATCGCATTCGCACAGAATTCGGTAAACCCCCGGAGTTTTAAGGTCATCCTTAACTCGGACGATTTTTTTTCTAAGCTTTAGGGGTGGCTTGTGAGTTGTTCTTACGTTTTTGTTTCTCTAGGATTCCAGATATTTTCCCAGGTATGGTTGAGAGACATCATTTCGTTGGGAATCATCTTTCCCTTCTACACGTACTTCAGCCACCTGTCTCTCAAGCTAATTTTGGGGATTTTTTCTCAATAATTTTTCCCTCCCAATTGAACCTCTTGAAACTGATATGATGCGGAAGTGCTCCACGTTGTTCTTTCATGCGTCTCTACAGTGTGCTCTAATTCTCTGTAATTCTTCTGCATAAGTGCTTACTCGTTTCCCTTCATTACTTTAGTTTACGCCATGCGATTTCATTCATCCATCACTTACAGGAGTGCTCTTAAGAGTGGGGAAGGGTTTGCCGGAAAGAGGAACCGAGAACTCCTGTGAAGCGGTTCTTGAGTGGATGCTTGTTGTTAAGCCAGGTAATGCCGATAATTTCATTTTTCTGTCATGGAAAAAAATGTATCTGCAAGTGGGTAGGCTTATTTATTGTCAATGGGATACCACGACATAATGGTCTTTTAACTCTCGAGTTTTTGATGACAATATAAGTGTGAGAATTTCATTCTACTTCCTGTTGTGTTGGAAAGAGAACGATAAAAATGAAACGGAACGATCGAGTGAGCAAGTAGCGAGTCCTCTGAAGTCTCGTGAAAGCCTTGATAAAAAGGAGGAACAACTTGATGGGGCAAATTTTGAGGCACGATGGCCTGAGGAAAACAAACTTCGAGGGGCAAGTGGATGGGGAGAATGGAAAAGGAAGACATCGAATACAGTATACGGACCAGTTAAAGGAGATGTGATAGAGAAGAAATACGTAGGCGTGAAAAGATTAGCTGATTGGAGAATTGAGTGGAGAGCTGCGTCAAACCAATCTTAGGTTTGCTGAGCATTGATGATTGCGATGAAGTAATGAAAAATAATGAGACCTATGTTTTTTTCCGTTTTTCCATGAGTCACCTGCTTCTCGAGGCATTCGCGGCCTATAATCGACTGCCTTAACCCTTTCGCTGATACGTTGATGGCGTCTCGTGTTCTGGCCGAGCGGTTCACTCATTTTCAGCTACATACTTGTCGTTCTTGTTCATTGGTCGAGTGTGGTTCGTTTTTATTGCTTGCTCTCTTTTTGGTGATTCGTACCCTCTGAGCAAAGGTCTTCCTGAACGAGTAAACGAGATAGGTTTTTAATGACGACGCCAACTCAAGAAAATCGGGTGGCAACATAAGCGTTTTCTTGTCAACACTAACAAGCGAATGACTGAATGAATATTACATTATTTTTCGTTTTAACTTGTCTTCCTTTTCCACCTATCAAGTTATTTTAATTGAGTAACGGATTTCAGTTCTTGGTGAGTGTCCCCATACCCTTTTCAAATTACTCTGGCGGATAAGTTCCTGTCCTTATTTAGACTTGCGTTTATTGTTCTTTGTTCACTGTTTGCTTCTTAGATGGCCATAGAATGGGGTGCATTCTCTTCGCTGCTGGGACGAATGCACGTGGTACGTGGTTTCACAAGCAGCGTCATACGTCAGTGTGCATGCATCTCACGCCGGCCTCTGTGGCAGCGGGGCAACGTCCTTGCCTGCCAAACAAGATGCCACGAGTTCGAGTCCCGCCTGGATAGGTTACCCCTGTCCAGCGCATGGTTGTTCGTGTACGTTTAATTATTTAATTTATTGAATAACCCGATGTAAAATGGCCAATATGAGCAGTATTCGGTGGTTTGAGAATAAAAAATATCTTAATGGCACCGCTATTATCATCATATGGCCATTATTTTCCACCGCTATCGCTTATATCGCTTACATCATCTCTTTAGTGATGTTGAGTGAACTCGATGTAATATGACTCCAGGTGTTCAAACTAGATAACACTGTAAAAGAGATGAAAAATTTGACGTCAATGAATAAATTCTGATATCTCCGCTATCGATGCAACAGTGACACCAGGAATATATTATCAGAAAAAGTTATAGTGTTAGGTAATTTTTGTACAGTTGTGATATTTTTAATGCAGAGCATCCAAGCAGGTTTCAGGAATTGATGACTGAATGATTCATTTTTTTACATTAAAGTGATATCATCTAATTGATGCGTTTTTTACATCGCAATAATATATTTGACAAATATCACAATTTTTTATATCTATAATAATCAGTTTTGTCGTATAGGTGCGATAACTATTTACATATTCTTGATTGATAGGTAAATGACAAAGGTACTTATATGTGAAATGAAATCGAAAAGATATCACTCTGTTACCAGGGTTATTCCTCTCTGCCAGTTCATTTTGAAGGAGGGATGGACGGATCCAGGATTTGGATCGGATCTGGATTCGGATCGGATCCTTGATTTTCGGAGCCGGATATTTCGGATCGGATATTTTCCGATGCAAATGCATTTTCAAATTCCTTACGCTGAGATTCCCCCGATGAGTAATTATTATCGACTCTGGTAGTAATTTTTACTACTATTCACCGTGATCCTTTTAATTTAGACTCATTATTTTTATTTTTTTTTCAAGGTATTTGTGAACGTGTTTTTAGCTAGAGTGAATATTTCACAGTTTTCCTAGCTAGTGATGCTGTTTGTTGAGGACCAATGTCTCAATGGCGAAGTTCACAATTTCCATGGCAACGGCTAACTGCGCCTTCGAATCGATGGTCTCTGCGAACAGAAATACTCGGTTGGAAACCCGTGAAATCTTGATTATCAAAATACACCGGGAAATCTTGATTTTCAATCTTAGAGATTCTGAATTTAAATGTGAAACAGTCAATGTGCTCATAAGTGTTAGTGCTCTCTTTAAGATGGCCATGTGATACAAATACCGCCTTTTTTCTATTCTAGGTGAGTATGCAGACACAAGCAGGCCCCTTCGTATCTTAAACTTCAAGTTTTCCGAAAATCATCGTAAGTACTTAATGATAGACAGTCGTAATAATAAAAATACGAGCGTGATGCGCCCGCTCCCAGCGGGCTTCCCCCGCTCTTTTCAATGCAGGTCCACAGAGGGATAGGCGCGTTTCTAATTTTAAAATGTAGAAAAAAAGAGGGGGTCTTATGTACAAATTTAATTGGAATGTTCATGTACAAATTGAGGTCAGAGGAAGTAGTGTAGATATGGCGATTCCACCCAGTTATCACTCTCCAGATCTCTTCTCACGCTCCACATGCTTCCTGTCCCTCCGACTCGAACTCCCTTATCACGCTCTCCAGCGCTTCGAGTTTATCAACTCAAGACTCGAGCGTGGGAATGACTCTGACGTGATCCGTGGGAGCGTAACCAGTTCAAGTCAGTTATGCTTGTCCCCCTCTGAGGATATAAAAACGCGACTCGATCGGAGCAGACTCATTCTCTTCCTTCAAGCAGTCAGCATAGACATCTTCACCTAAAGAAGTCAGTAAAATTAGGAGGACTGCCCTTAGAGCCAGCACAGCAATCTTCACTTAAAGAAGACGGTAAAAAATTCGAGAACCTTCCTCAGGACCAGCATAGCTATCGTCGATATAAGAAGTCGTCAGAAATCAGGAGGACCAACTCAGACAGTGATTTGGTGAGTGTCAGCCTGATTCCATATTATTTTGGTTATATTTATAATAAGTCCACAGAAATGAAAGGTCATTAAATCCGATAATACTGATCAGAGAGCCTAAAAAATCCTTACGAGTGACTTTCACTCAACTAGCATTCATCCGTAATATTTTTCTCGTAAAAACCCTTTTCAGGGTATTTAAGGGTATTTTGGGTACGGAAAAATCCTGGTCCTAGTACTCTCATTTTCGCCCAAAAATTCGGGGGCATAAATATAGAAACAATTCCGTTGAAAAAATTTTGACAAAGCAAGTAGTTTAGATTTGGTGGGCTAATTTATGAGTGATGGTATTAGGAGAATATAGATTAGAAGCAGGTAGCTTTGCAAGAAAATCTTTAATAACTCCGTTATTTGAAGGAATTTGGGTATAGTTTAAAGGAAAGAGTTACTTTGTTTTTCAATGCACATAAGATGCAGCAATCAAATTCTCTATGACCCTTAAGGGTTCTCATTCAGGGTAATCAAGTACCCTTATTTTCCGTATTAGGGTTTTAAGAGTTATTAGAAAACTTTTTTATCTTTCAACTCTATACACGAAGCACCGATTGATTTTTCATAGTTACCCCCCAAAGTGTCCAAAAATCGGTTTCAAGTTAAGAGAGGACTTGGAAAATTTCTCTCGTCTTGGGGAAAATATAAATCTTTTAATATCTTTCTTATTTGAAGTGATAAATGCAAAGTGTAAACGGTGTAGGTGATAAGAATTAACTACCCTTCAAATATAACAATCAAATTCTCTACGACCCTTAAGGGTTCCGATTCAGGGTACTCAAGTACCCTTATTTTCCATGTTAGGGTTTTAAGAGTTATTAGAAAACTTGGTCATCTTGCAACTCTATACACGAAGCACCGCTTGATTTTTTCATAATTACCCCCCAAAGTGTCCAAAAATCGGTTTCAAGTTAAGAGAGGACTTAGAAAATTTCTCTCTTCTTGGGGACAATATAAATCTGTTAATATCTTTCTTATTTGAAGTGATAAATGCAAAGTGTAAACGGTGTAGGTGATAATATTTAACTACCCTTCGAATATAAAACTCAAAATTTCTCAGACCCTCATGTGGTCAGGGTCAGGGGTGTCTTGCTCCCTTATTAAAGGAGTTAACCTTTCGATGTTTCTGACAAATATTGTTGCTCCTGCAACGTTATACATGAATTAATAATTTGTTTTTTCAAATTCGCTCCGAAAGCCCTTCAAAAATTAACATTAAAATTATATTTGGACTTAAAAATTTCTCGTCCGGTGAAGCATATTTAACCTTTCATATCTTCTTTAGTTAAAGTCATAAAAATATGATACAAACAGGAATTTAGGTTAATTTTAATTACCTTTATAAATTATTATCTGAACTTTATGAAACCCTGTATGATTCAGGGTCAGGATACTTAAGTACCTCTAATTAGACTGTTACACTATTGATATTTATTACAGGAAACAAGATAAATTGATAGCTAAATACAATCCTATAACTGAAAAAATGTTTTAATTCCCGTGCAGAAAAATGCATTGACTAGCATTTGCATGATTCGATTAATTTTGATTCCACCGTCTAAACGAGCTGGTTGTTCCCGGTATACCTCTTTATGATGTACATTTTTAATTATATTTAACCATGTTTCATATATAACTTAATTATTTTATGCAGGTACTTCATTTGATATCGAACTTTTAGCGAGAACACTTGTATCCCCAATTAATTAAGTTTATCACTCCTCTTCAAACAGGATACTGAATCATCAAATATGTCATCCTTCATATCCACCATCCTAAACAATTTTAATGCCGGGCGTTATGTGACCCCACAGGAGCTAGAACAAGCGCTTACGTATGTCAATGAGCGCATTATATTTTATGACGAAAAATTAGATGATCTTCAAACATATAATCAATTAAAATATACACTTGACAAGGCGAAAGGTAGGAAATTTTGCAATTTCTGTGAAATATACTATCATGTAGACCAAGCCTTACCGCATGAAAACACTAATGAACACAGACGTAATGCAACAGCTCAGTTAGGTAGGGGTTTCATGGAAATAGAATCAGCTATTGGATCCCGAGTAAAAACATTTTGGATAACTTCAGTTGATGAGGACGGAAGCCGTGACGTAGCTTCCTTTTTGAATGATATAAAGGCACAAACTGTAGAAAAATAATTGAAACAGTGAATGAATATAATTCATTAAAAGTCAATCTTATTCTAATATGTCAATTTAAGAAAGGTGAGGGAGAGCAAATGGAAGCATCTTTCAAAACACCAAATCGTCGTGTTTTCGTTTCTGATGTTATTGAAGATTATATTGACGAAGCTTTCTCAAAACTTTTAAAAGAAAAGTCTGAATTCCAAGCTAAAGGATCAGGATGGACTTTAGATCATGTAATTGGGATGGAATTGCGGATTAACAAATATAAACCATTAAGAGGTTCCACTTATATTCCACTTCCCTCCAATATCGCTAGGAAAAATGCTATAATTAATGTTAAAAACAATGACCATTACTGCTTCAAGTACGCTGTCTTTTCGAAGAATGTCCAACGTCCCGATTGGATTCCAAATTTTGACACCATTGAATTTCATAATGCTTATGATTGGAATTGTATTAAATATCCCGCCCAATTGAAAGATATTCCAAAATTTGAGAGAGTCAACAATATTTCGATAAATGTATTTGGATTAGATGAAAGAAATAAAGTTTATCCCATGAAAATTGTAGACGTTGAGCTTCCGGACCATCGAGACTTGCTATACATTTCAAACGACACTACCGCGCATTATTGTTGGTTTAAGAATTTCAATAGACTCCTAAGGTCCCAAATTACAAAACACCAGCACAAAATCTTTATTTGCAAACGCTGCCTCACTCATTACAATGATGAAGAAATACTAGATGCTCACAAAGAATTGTGTCGAGGTACGGGTGAGCCTACCAAAATTGTTATGCCTAGCGAAGAAGATAAAATTTTAAAATTCACTCAAATTAATAATTTATTTAGAGTGCCGTTTGTAATTTACGCAGATTTTGAATGCCTCCTGGAGAATATTTCTTCTTGCGAACCAAATCCACAAGCCTCTTTCACACACCAGATGCAAAAACATACTCCATTCAGCTTTTGTTACATGATGATTACACCTGATGGATGTTTGGAACCCAAATTATATAGAGGAAAAGACGCGACACGGGTTTTCATCGAATGCATGAAAGAGGAAGCGCAAAAAGTATTTTCAATTTACAAAAAAATAATTCCGATTTCATCCCTGAGTGATGAAGAGGAAACAGAGTTTGTAAATGCCACTGTTTGTCACATTTGTGAGAAAGGCTTAGATAATGAGAGGGTTAGAGACCATGATCATTTGACGGGGAAATATCGTGGTCCAGCACACTCTGATTGTAATATAAAATATAAAATGCCAAAATTTCTCCCAATCTTCATCCATAATCTCTCATCCTATGATGGACACTTTATTGTTCGCGAATTGAATTACGACGAGAGGCAAATATTTGTTATTCCAAATTCAGAAGAAAAGTATATTTCTTTCGGAAAATCTATCGATGAAAATTTTAGCATAAGATTTCTCGATTCCTATCGCTTCATGGCAGCATCTTTGGCCTCATTGGTTGCGAATTTGAAAGAGTTTAAATTTACGCAGAAAGTTTTTGGTGAAAAAACACATTTAGTCACGCGAAAGGGAGTGTATCCCTATGAATACACCGATTCTTGGGAAAAACTCGATGAAAATCGTTTACCTTCAAAGGAAAAATTTTTCAGTAAACTTACACAGGAAAATATTTCAAACGAAGATTATGAGCATGCAGGCAATGTGTGGAATGCTTTCAACTGCGAAACTCTTGGCGAATACAGCGATGTGTACCTGAAAAGCGATGTAACACTTTTAGCGGATGTGTTTGAAAATTTTCGCAACATGTGCTACAACATTTACAAATTAGATCCCGCATGGTATTATACTGCTCCATCATTAACCTTTGACGCAATGTTGAAATACACCGGAATGGAATTGGAATTGTTGACGGACTATGATATGTTGTTGATGTTCGAGAAGGGAATTCGAGGTGGAATTTCACAGTGCTGTAAGAGGTATTGTGAAGCCAACAACAAGTATATGGATATTTATAACTCTAGAGAAAGTACGAACTACTTGACATATTTGGACGCTAACAATCTCTACGGTTGGGCCATGTCTAGAACACTACCATACTCAAATTTTAAGTGGCTTTCATCCCAGGAAATTGAAAATTTAAATATAGAAAACATTTCAGATGAAAGTGAAGTGGGATATATACTTGAAGTAGACATCCATTATCCACAAAACCTCCATGACTTGCACTCCGATTTTCCTCTGTGCCCTGAAAATAAAATTCCACCCGGTGGCAAACACAAAAAATTGTTGACAACTCTTTATGACAAGGTAAAATATATTATTCACTACGTAAATCTAAAACAAGCTCTTTCCCTAGGTCTCATTCTGCGAAAGGTACACAGAGTCATCAAGTTTAATCAATCTCCATGGTTGAAACCATACATTGACCTTAATACTAACCGTAGAAAAATAGCAACAAATGATTTTGAAAAGGATTTCTGGAAATTGATATTAAATTCAATTTTCGGTCGTACATTATTGAACCTACGCAAACATATTAATATGGAATTAGTTTCTAGCGAAAAAAGATTGGAGAAATTAATCAATAAATCTCAGTTCTTGGATAGGACAATTTTTCATGAGTCTCTTGTTGGCGTTCATTTAAGAAAAACCTGTATCAAAATGAAAATTCCCATTTACATTGGTTTTTGCGTTCTAGACATTAGCAAAACGTTAATGTATGACTTTCACTATCGAACAATGCTACCTAAATACGACAAAAAAATTTCTCTTGCTTACAGTGACACAGATAGTTTTATATATGACATAAAAACTATCGACTTCTACAGTGATTTGTTAGAAAACCTTGATTCATTCGACACTTCAAATTACACAAAAGATCATCCTTGTTATTCTGACAAAAATAAGAAAGAAATCGGGAAATTTAAAGATGAATGTGATGGACAAATTTTGACACATTTCGTTGGATTGCGAAGTAAGCTCTACTCGTATAAGGTTCACGGGTGTACAGAAAAAAAGAAGGCAAAGGGAGTATCAAAAGCTGTTATTACCAAAAGCATCAATTTCGATGATTATCTACATTGTTTACACAAATATCCTACAGAATTTCGTAAAATGAGTGTAATTCGCAGTAAATTGCATCGAATTTATACAATGGAAATGAACAAAGTCACTCTAACTGCTTTTGATGACAAGAGATATATTTGCGAAGATGGTATCAATACCCTTCCTTGGGGTCATTACAAAATTCCGCGAAAAAGGACAAACAGAGAAGCTTTTTGTGACGATTGAAATTATAAAACAGGCTTCAAAATATTATTCTTTCAGTGTTAACCATGACGTTAACATGGAAACATCCGTTTACCTGCATCTGCGCAGGTCCATCGGGATGTGGAAAGACCACATTTGTGACCAAGTTTTTAAAAAACATAGATTACATGATCGATAGTCCAATAGAGCGGATAATTTGGTGTTGTAGCCCAGGAAGCGAACCTAGAATACGATCATCTATTCAATTTACACATGAAATACCTCCTTTCGAAGAATTTGATTGTATTCCAACAGTATATGTGATTGATGATTTAATGAGTGAGGGAGCTTATAGCAAAGACGTATGCAAATTGTTCACCAGAGGTAGTCACCATTTTAACATTTCTGTGTTTTTAATTACGCAGAACATTTTTTATCAGAGTCCTCAATCGAGAAATATTTCACTGAATGCTAAATATATAGTAACCTTTAAAAACCCTAGGGATATGTCTCAATTTGGACACTTAGCGAGACAGGTCTATCCAGAAAAATCGGGGGAGTTGGAGAGGGTATATAAACAGGTTACTCAAGAGCCGTTTGGTTATTTGGTTCTAGATCTTGGACAGGACACAGACGAAAGGTTTCGTTTTAGAACACACATTTTCCCCGAAGACGGGGCAACTGTAGTTTTCATGCCTCAACACGATGAAAAGACTGAAGAACAATAAACATTTGCTCCATGCATTAAAGTGTGCAAGGCCAAAACTACGCGCTGCGATATTAAAATCTTCCGAAGACGAATTGATCAAAGCCATTTGTGATTGTTGTCTGAATACTCTAAACGGAAATCATAAAATTGATAAGCCATTGAAACAAAAATTATCCAAGCATCGTAACACACTGAGAAAGTTGGCTGAACGGGGAACGAGTGTAAAAAGAAAACGAGCGCTTCTCGTGCAAAAAGGTGGCTTTTTGCCATTACTACTGGGTTCGATTTTAAGCGGTGTGATCGGGAGCCTGCTAGGAAAATGAGTTTGCAGAAAATGCTCGTAGTGAGTCCCGAAGTCTTTGATCGAAGTCATGCGAAGGCTAGGTTGAGTACATTGGATAAAGAAATGAAACTTGTGTTAGCAAGTAAAGGGCTCAAGGATATTGACAAGTGGCATTTGTATAAAAGAATACTCGATAAGTATCTCGACTCAGTTTCAGAATTTAAATCTCCCCTACACGTTCCGATAGTGAAACACTCACCACCAACACGACTAGTTGAGGGTAGCGATGCAATGAGAAGGCGGTTAGCCGAAATTAAGAGGACGAATTCAGAGTTGGATTCGACATGGGCACGAATAAAGGAACAAATCGAAAGCGATTCACCACCGAGAAAAATGAAGCGGATAATAGCAACTCCAAGAGAGCCAAGCACACCTCCAAGGGAGCAAAGAACATCTCCAAAGGAGCGATGGACATCTCCGAGAGCAATTCCAAGGCGAACCAAGCGAAAAAGGGTACCAAAAATTTTCGGGTCAGAGTGGGACACGACGTAATAGCTAGCGTGTACAACAACCCCGCACATCCTGCTGGTTTTTCCACAGATAAAAAATTAAATAAAGCGACTGGAATCCCGATAAAAACAATTCGCGAGTGGTTGGAATCTAAAGAAGCGTACACGCGTCACAAGCCGGCGAGAAAAAAGTTTGTTAGAAACCGTTACGAAGTAAACTATATAGATGAGTGTTGGCAATGTGATTCAAATGATTTGAGAAGTTTGAAAAAATACAACAATGGGTTCTGTTACATTTTAACCGTAATAGACATATTTTCCCGTTATGCGTGGGCTAGTCCTCTCAAGTCAAAAAGACCAGAGGAAATTATAGAAGCATTTAAGGTCATATTTCGCGAGCGCAAACCAATGAAAATTCAGAGCGATAAGGGAGGGGAATTCGTTAATAGCAAGTTTAAAAGTTTTCTCTCGAATCAAGGTGTAAAGTTTTACACTACAAATAATCCAGAAATTAAGGCTAGCCTCGTGGAACGCTTTAATCGAACTCTGAAGACAAAAATGTATAAATATTTTACAAAATACACAACTCACAAATATATCGATGTGCTTCCAAAACTCATTAGTTCTTATAACCATAGCACGCATTCTAGCATTGGGATCGCTCCCTCTCAAGTGAATGCTAAAAATGCATTTATCATTGCTAGTCGGAGAAAAAGCTTAAAGAAGACGGATGCAAAATTTAATATAGGTGATTATGTGAGGATTAGTAAAGAGAGGATTCCATTCACCAAAGGATACACACCAAATTATACTAAGGAAATATTTCAAGTTACAAACATTGATCGAATGAAACTAATACCAACCTATAAATTGAATGATTTGAACGGGGAGGATATAAAGGGTAGTTTCTACGCGGAAGAATTAGTCAAAGTTAACGTGTCTCCCGACACGGAGTACAGGATCGAGAAAATATTGAGACGTCGGGGGAGTGGTCCTAAGTTGGAGTATTTTATCAAGTGGGACGGATACCCACCGTCTTTTAACTCGTGGATTTCAGCTTCTTCTGTCAGTAAAATATGAACGAATTTTATCTTACACTACCCAGCGATAGCTCGAGGGATTTTTTCCCAAGAAATACAATCGCTCATTATCGTACAAAGTTAAGTCATCGCATCGATTTAGAAAATAACGAGTGGTATGTCGGTCTAGCTGAGATTTCGATTCCTTCTATTGAGGTAAAAAAAGTTCCCGAAGACACACCTGCTGTTATCGAAAACCTTACTCCAGCGTCTCGCGTAGCAGACGAATTGCCTCCTAAGGATAATAGGACCCGGACTGAAGAGGGATTAGTTCGAGGGGATAAAGAAGTTATAAATGTGAAACTTTTAGATGATTCATACTTTACAATTCCCATTGGTACTTATGACAGTATTGCGGTGGCATTTGCAAGACCATATATTACCTCCAGTACACAAAAACAAACTTACATTTCAAATGAAGTAATGCGTTATATTGATAAACTGAGTGTAAGGATTAATCAGGTTGGAGTTGATGAACGCATATTACCACGGTCTGTGCAAATTTTTGCGAGCGGAGTAAAATACTCGTTGTCTCCAGGAACGTATGATTCGTTTGCTAACTTATTCAATAGAACTTTGTCAGGCTTTAGTGGAAAAGGCAAGGAAAAGATAAAAAATGACCTATCATTATTATCGGCTGTTCTCATTAGACTACAATTTAAAGATTCAACGTTGACAAATGATGAGCTAGCTGAAATCATTAATGGTGCCAGGGCAGAGATTAACACTGAAGGCGACATAGGAAAAAGAGAAAAAAGAAGCATTGCAGCCTCCTCAACAAATATTTACGTTTACACAGATATAATAAAACCTCAACTAGTCGGAGACACCTTGAGTCGTTGCATCCGCATCTTGAATTCAAAAATTGGGGAATATCAAACGTTCAACCCTATTTACTATTACCCCGTCGAGAAAAATAATATCGAGAGTGTTGAAATTCTTTTGGTGGATAAACTCGGTGAACCAATATTTTTTCATAGTGGAGAGCAAAGCTCGATAGTGGTGCTACACTTTATAAAAAAGAACTGATTGACGTTAATACATCATTTAACGGAGAGATGGCGCCGGTGTCGGATCGATATTATGGTTATTATTCCAAACAGGTGGGAGGAGAGATAGGACCCTTGTATAGGGCTTCTTATAGAGTGCAAAAAGGGCGGGTTATCGGGAGTTTTCTCGCGGGTCTGTGGCGATTTGCAAAACCTTTGCTATTTAGTGGGCTTAAGACTGTTGGTAAGGAGGCCGCGAGCGCTGGAGCAGCAGCTCTTGGAGACCTTGGTATAAAACCGGTTAAGGAGATACTGCGCAGTAGAATAAACGATGCGGGTCAGAACTTGAAACGCAAGGCTGAGGAAAAGATAAAAGGTATGTCTGGAGGAGGGTTGAGGATCGTGAAACGTCCTAGGTTAAATAAAATAAAACCAAGTTGCGTAAACAAAAAGCGACAGTCAATCAGAAGTCGAAGAGGAAAGAAGGTCGTTGGAGGAGATATTTTTTCGCTATAATGGCAGAGCATATGCTATCTTCGTTGGATTTGTTCCAGCCCAATCCACCGGTGCAAACTAACATTTTAGCAAAAAGACTCGTGTCCTACAAACCCATATCTTCGCTAGATAATCGATCGGTTATAGAATTCCTGATCAAAGACTCTGGGGATGCGTACAAGGATTTGAATAGCATATATCTTAGACTTAAAGTGAAGCTTTGTAAAAAAGACGGGACTGATTACAATGAATCAGCTACCAATCAACCGGGGGTAGTAAACAATATTCTGCACTCTCTCTTCGAGCAGTGTAACGTTTATTTCAACGGGACGTTGGTCACACCATCAGAGGATAATTACCATTATAGAAGCTACATGGAAAATGTGTTAAACTATGGTATAGATGCGAGCAAAACACATTTACGAAATGTTGGGTGGGAGTTGGACTCGGGAGACGATATTAACATGACAGATGCATCAAATTCCGGTTATACAAGGCGCAAGGGTTGGTTTAAGAACAGTGCAGAGGTCGAGTTGTACGGTAAACTGCACGTAGATGTTTTTAACCAGATGCAGTTAATGATGGATCGAGTAGATATCGGTGTAAGACTATTGCTATCTAATCATGCTTTATATCTTATGGGAGGGAGTGACGATGGACTATTGAAAATTTTAGACGCAACTTTATACGTTCAACATTTCGATATTAACCCATCCATTTTAGTTGCACATAATAAAATCCTGGAAAACAACAACGCTAAATATCATTACAAACGCACGGAACTGAAAACCTTTACTGTTCCTTCTGGTGGACGAACTTTGAGCCTCGACAATGCGATCGTGGGACGAATACCGAATACAGTTATTTTTGCGATGGTTGATAATGAAGCATATGCGGGAAGTCTGAATAAGAATCCATTTGCTCTCTCTCACTATTCGCTCGAGAACTTTTCACTCTTTGTGAACGGTGTGCAAATTCCATCCGAAGGATTACAATGTAATTTTTCAAGTAAAAAGTATTGGGCACGAGCATATGACACGATATTCTCAGGTAGTGGGATTAAGCATTACAATAGAGGTAATCAAATCACTTACGACATGTTTGGACACGGTTATTTTATGTTAGTCTTCGATCTAACACCCGATGATTCGGGTAATGAGGATTATATAAGTCTAGGTGATAGAGGGGTTGTGAGAATAGAGGCGAGATTTGAAAACGAATTATCGAGAACGGTTACGTGTTTACTTTTCTCAGAGTATGATGCAACATTAGAAATTGATAAAAACAGAAACATTATCACAAACTTTTAGTCATGGATGGGATTCAAATTAACAGGTTACTAAGGCCACTCAGTATATTTCGCGGAGTTTACGCATCTGATAGGTTACCAAAATCACCACAAAATGGGGTTTACATAATAAATTTAGATCCGTCTAAATTACCAGGTTCACACTGGGTTGCAGTCTATTTACACAATCATTTGGCCGAGTATTTCGATTCGTACGCCTTGCCTCCTTTTGTCTCAAATATAAGAAAATTTTTAAAACCATTCTCAGTTGCTCGCAACCGCGTTCAAGTTCAAAGCTTTCGTTCGGACATTTGCGGTGAATACTGCTGCCTCTATACCGCAAGTAAATCATTAGGTCAAACACTACACAAATTCCTCACACACTTTCATCACACCATCCCTCATCTCAACGACTGCCGAGCCCTGAAGCTGTTTCATCAGACCTTCAAGCGAGTGAGGCGGGCCAAATGTCATCCCAGAGCTCAGCGGTGCTGTTCCCGAATAAATATGATGAGCAGGAGGAGGAGTTGATTATTTGAGAAGAATCTGTTACAGAATGCAGATCGTGGTATCTGTGACTCATAGTCAAGGCGGGGTGACGGAGCTTGCAGCCGTCGACGTTGATTCAAATCGTCTATTTTGGGGCAGTTTCAAGAAACATGGGAAGCTCACCGCCGGAGGAAAGAAGCTACGTTTCCCAGACCCCCTGCAACGAGATGAGACTTCCTTCAACGAGGGATTCATTTCTCACGCCGAACTTTCATCTACCCTGGAAGCTATGCTGAGTAGGGCGGATCGGAAAAATCGATTTTTTTCAAATCCATCTGGCCCATTGAAAAAAAGTTGTGGGACCGATCAAAAATAAGGCCTGAAAAATTTGAGACCTGTAGGTGAACCCCTGACCCTCGCTCAAATGCAATTTAGGGGGGGAAGGTCGAAATTCGAAAAATATAGTATTTTATGGTCATTTCCTATAGATTTTGCCGAGTTGCTGCCCTTCTAGGGCAAAAATTTCGTGCATTTTGACGTATCTGCCACCGTTTAGCCACAAAATGCCTAATTTGAGTCCGCGCCCGCGGAGATAATATTCCAACGCCCACGCAGCGTCGCGGATACAAGAGCCGCAGGCCGATCCCCTCCCCTCCCCGCTCACTTCTACCCCTCCCACGCCTCCAATACAGCAAAATGCATCCCGCGTATACTGCTAGGAGGTCATTTATCTTTGATAATATAAATCGGAAGATGGTAGAAGGTAATAAAGGAAGCTTAGTGAGACGACTTGTCCCTTATTAGGCGCCTCGTCGGGGTTAAACAAATCGATGTTACCAACTTTTAGAGAAGTGATGAAATATTTTTAGATCCGAGAACGCAGGAAAGGAGCCTACGGTCCATGAAAAGGCCTCTCGAGAGGCTATAAAGGTGTGCTACCTTCGGATATGCGCTCCAATTTCGGTTTTGTCCGACAGATATGATTAAATGGATTTTGGGCGAAAGCCGCTCGCCTCCCCTCCCCGCAAGCTTCTCCCACGCGCCAAATGCACCAAAATTCACACCAAGTGCGTCTTACTTCGTTAGTCTAAATATTTAATGTTTCAGTATCGTCTGTGGATGAACAATCACGAAAGAAATTTTCAATTACCTGCTTTCCAATCTGTATTTCTTATATCAGTGTCATTCCTCGTCTTTTGCTGTTGTCAACAAAGTTTTTGTGAATATCTTCACGAATCTCTCGTCCGTATCTATAACAAAAAGAAATATTTAACTTCAAATCTGAAAGTTCATCAACAGATTTTTGAAAATCCACAGCCCTAAGGTCAGATGTAGCCGGAGGTACTGTGGTCTCTCTCCAATATGTCATCAGCGAGTAGTCCTTAAAGTTGATATTAAAATCCAGCACTTTAAAAAATCTCGGATCGGCCGCCAAACAAATACTTGCAACAACGCAAATTCGGTCCTTAGATTGCCCTCCCAATATTTATGCCGCAAATCTAAGTCAAATTAGTGCAATTAGCAAATAGACCTCTGTAAGGGATGAAATATGATTTGATACTTTCCCGGCGAATGATGTGGGTAAACTCTTCTCGGGATTCAACGAAATTTATCCCTGATGATGAGTCCCGAGTCGGAGCTTGAAACGTTTGCCATTATGGAAAAATTAACCCGGTGGGAATCCCGAGAAGAGTTTACTCACATAGCAAGGGATGTTGGTTATGCTTGTAGCATAGGGATGATGCCTCCTTTTTGGGCGGTAATCACCATCGCATTCAAATCCTTTTTATTTTCGTGTATCTAATTTTCACTCGGAAAGGAATCGAGAATGGCAGATTTTATAACTTTTGCTAATCCTACGACTGGGGAGGCGAACCCAAAAGTGGGACCCTGTTTCTTCAACTCACATCACACATTCCCCTCTAAACTTGGATTGATAAGTGCTCTTGCCTTTTTTCATCAGACAAAAGTATAGTCTTTCACTCCATAAAAATGTAGCCCTTTGATGACACCCTTTGATACCTCTCTTTTCGTATTCACAATAATTAGCATCTTTTTCTGTCTACGTAAGTAATTCTTGCAAACTACCTTGGATGTTTCTTACGAAGTTATGATTTTTGCGTCAACTAAAGTTGCGGGGACGATCATTGCTGTTTCTTGGTTCTTGCATATACCTCTATCACATTTGGCAGACGCATTTTCCTCGCAGAAATTCCAGTTTGAGTTTAGTCCTAAATTTTTATTTGATGAGGAAAGTAGAGATAAAAATCGGATGATATCTCTTCAGTTTAATTTTCTTCGGATGAATTGATGAAGAATATTTTTGATACTATTTTCCCATACAAGAATTGACGATGTTGACTCAACACTCTCCGGCGATTCTCTTTTTTTTTCCTCAGTTGTCGAGTTTCTTTAGGACTCAATTCTGCAGCCATCATCTTTAGTTTCGTCCGCTGGTCTCTCAACATACTTATTCATTGGGGGGAACATTATGCTCCTTCTTGCACTTACACGCAAAAATATCGCATAATTTCAAATGTTCTTTCCAAAGTGCTTCAGGTTTGTACTTAAGCAAAAACCCTACGTTTGGCCTATTCGCATTTTCCGTAAGTTTTAGTACTTCCTTTTGTCCCGCTAAATCATTTAGTCACACACATAATGGAAGGGAAGGGTCACCATAGTTCGCACACCTTTATAGCCACTCGAGAGGCCTTTTCATGGACCGTAGGCTCCTTTCCTGCGTTCTCGGATCTAAAAATATTTCATCACTTCTCTAAAAGTTGGTAACATCGATTTGTTTAACCCCGACGAGGCGCCTAATAAGGGACAAGTCGTCTCACTAAGCTTCCTTTATTACCTTCTACCATCTTCCGATTTATATTATCAAAGATAAATGACCTCCTAGCAGTATACGCGGGATGCATTTTGCTGTATTGGAGGCGTGGGAGGGGTAGAAGTGAGCGGGGAGGGGAGGGGATCGGCCTGCGGCTCTTGTATCCGCGACGCTGCGTGGGCGTTGGAATATTATCTCCGCGGGCGCGGACTCAAATTAGGCATTTTGTGGCTAAGCGGTGGCAGATACGTCAAAATGCACGAAATTTTTGCCCTAGAAGGGCAGCAACTCGGCAAAATCTATAGGAAATGACCATGAAATACTATATTTTTCGAATTTCGACCTTCCCCCCCTAAATTGCATTTGAGCGAGGGTCAGGGGTTCACCTACAGGTCTCAAATTTTTCAGGCCTTATTTTTGATCGGTCCCACAACTTTTTTTCAATGGGCCAGATGGATTTGAAAAAAATCGATTTTTCCGATCCGCCCTAATGCTGAGGGTCCCTGTCACAAGTTGCGCAACAGCACTTGCGCATTGAGAGATGCACATTCATTAGCGCAATGGTTTCAATACAACCGTCTAAAGGTGGAAGTTGATCCATGTTCTGATGAATGTTCCCCCACCCCTCCTCCGTCATCATCCTCTAAATAAGGACAATAACGTCACCATACATCAGTCGTCATGCAGACGTCGGAGACCTCGGATCTACATCGTCCACCGGTGAAGAGAAAGAGACCCGCTGAACATCCCATTCCTACTTCATTCCACAACTTAAAGAATTTAGTACTTCAAACTGTGTACTACTTGAACAGTGCAAAAACAAAGAGTGTGTGTATTGGATACGATCCCAGCTGTGACTTTGAATCAGTCGTGCAATTTAATCAAGTTGGAAAAAAAAGTGTAATTGTTTCACAAAGCGAGTGGAAAAATATCTTGAACTGTGAAAAGGACGTGGATTTGTTCTTTTACAAAGGAGAAAAGCATTTTTTAACTTCCTGTTTGTCTTATGCAAATTACTTTGGGAAGAAGCATTTGGTTATTAAAAAGACTTTTAACTTAAAGGAAGATGAGTGGTTTGCATTTGTGAAACTCTTCAAGCTGATAGATCTTTTCCTCCAGAGACTGTTGGTTGGTCGTGACAAAGTGATACATTTTCTCGCCACAAAACTAGCAAATAATATCACGAATTGTGATTTTGAACGTCTTGAATTAGAGATGGCACTCATAACGTATGGTTCGGCTGATGAATAGCCTGTGTATGAATGAAAGGCTTTTTAACCTCTGGCACGAATGAGAGTTCTGTAAGTTAAAAGGTCTTGATGTAAGTTCAACCCCTGGCATCGGGCGTAAAAACCTTGTAAGTTGGACATACATCACGATGGGTGCTATTATCGAATTTCAAGGATTTACAGACAGCGATGGGAATTTCATTGTCAAGGAGTTGGCAATCATCGCTGTCCAGAATAAATGTTGTAATACGTGGTTATTTAAATCACCACAGAGATTGCTCTTTACAAAAGAGTCTTCCTGGTTGAGAAACAACTATCACGGCTTGTGCGAATACTCTGGAGATGTGGATTATTCAGAATTGGAGAGTATACTTCACAATTATACTAAAAATTTTAAATATCTATTCACAAAGGGTGCTCAAAAAGCTACCTTCTTAACAAGTCTTTTTCCCAAGGGAATTTGTGTGGCTAATCTGGAACTTTATGGGTGTCCCTCATTCGCGAAATTAACCACGAATGAGGGTTGTTTAATTGAAATCCATATGGATGGTAATCTACAATGTGCCAGAAAAAATTGTTTTAAGCTAGCTGATTGGTGTATACGAAATAAAATATGTTAGGTTTTTTAGTCAATTGTATCATTTTATTGTTTTACATCATCATGTTCACTTTGATCATTTACGATGCTATACAATTGAGACAATATGATTGTATCTGGGGATATTTAATAGAATGTGGTTATTTAAACGAGAGTGTTAAAGGACTGTCTGCGCTCAGACGTGCAGTTCAATTGTTTCAAGAGGATTATAACATAAGTATGAGTGGGGAAATGAACTATGAAACCATGTATATGGTGAACAATGTAACAAACTCATCTGTGTGTAGTTGAAGAAAATAAACTTTTGTTGTTAAAATTTACCCTGGTCTTTCATTTGGAAATGAAAAAACACTAAATATAGTATTTAATACATTTATTGTTAATAAATATACATATCAACTTCAATTTTGAGTATAAACTTTATCACTCTCAGACGGGTGCCTTTAATGGCGTCTGTGGTACCATAATCCACTTTTGATTGTCTATGGTCTGTGTAACACACAGGTTTTGGACCGTCAATACAATCACTTTGAGTCCTCGTTCCTCCTCCTTTTGCATAGACTCGAGGTCGGATGCATTCGTACACATCACACCAGATGATTGGGTGCTGCTCTTCCGCCAGGCGCCGCTTTTCCGGATCGGTAATGTCATCCTGAGTGGTTATATTAAATCTCTCCACTACCCCATTCTCATTCTGGAAGCCGGAGAAAGTCACCTTCTGTCCGACCACTTCAAATGTCTTTCTTTGGTGCCGGAATACACAGAATTAAACTGTCTTAAAAGGAACCGAGAGCACAAAATCTTTGCCTCGATGAGGGATGTATACGATGTAAGTATCAGGATCTGACTGCTTCTCCACCCGGAGATTGGTGTGCTCCAGGGAGGCTTCGGGATCTCTTTGCAGCTCAGCGACAGTTCTGGAAGCCATGCTAACGTTGAATGAGCTAATAATCATTCGGGAGTCATTTATATGCGAGAGTGGGAGGAAATGTCGGGGGAGAGGGAGACAAGCATAACTGACTTGAACTGGTTATGCTCCCACGGATCACGTCAGAGTCATTCCCACGCTCGAGTCTTGAGTTGATAAACTCGAAGCGCTGGGACCGGATGCATGTGGAGCGTGAGAAGAGATCTGGAGAGTGATAACTGGGTGGAATCGCCATATCTACACTACTAGAGGACCTCTTTAAACACAACATTGGAAGTAATTACACTACCCTCTTTTAATACTTGTTTAGCGTTTTCCTTAATATTTACAAAAAGATTTTGAAAAGATCTTACCCTAGAGAATGCTGCATAAAGTTGGCCTTGAGAGAATACAGGGTCAGGTAGGAATAAGGCGGCTCTTTGCAAAGTCTGACCCTGAGCCTTGTTAATAGTCATCGCATAGGAAACCTTAATGGGAAATTGTCTGCGAGTCAAATTAAAAGGCATGGTGGCATCCGACGGCGTTAGCTGTATTCTTGGGATGAGGACAATCTTGCCGGATTCAATTTTTTTAAATCGATTATTCATTTTTTAACCAATTTAAGGAGACAATAGCAATATTTAGGAAGCAAGATATGCCGTCGCATGTTCTCTGATAAATTCAGTGCATTTTGGTACCTCATTTGTAGAGTTTGGTTGCGTATAAGTTGAGAAAAAGGTATCTATACAGTAGAAATACTATAGAGGATGTACTGAAAGTAAGAGCTATTTGCTGATCTATCGCTGCTGATCGGTATTAGTTCACACCGATGATGCAAAAAAGCATTTAAATTTCCATAAGTAGATATTTATAGAATTGAACCAATATCTAAAAATCAAAAGTATTGTCAAGAAATAAAATCTGACATCGTTTTATGTTTGTGGATTTACTTTTTGGATGCAAAATTGGGAAAATAAAATTCAGTTCGGCATTATATAATTTCATCACCCAGTGTTACCTTGAAAATGATTTAACACAGCCAGTACCATGGTCGGAAATTAAGTGTCGACGTAGAACGTTCGAAATAAATATTCTTTCCAACATTTGAAAGTTTAAAATTTTTATGTTGAATTTGATACTTACATTGTTGATAAAAACACAAATGGTAATTTCCACGCTATTTAATTTAACACTCATTTCAACACTAAGTGTCATTTTCGAGGTGACACAGTGTTGAAACCATGGTCAGTCGTTGGGTGTTAAATTAAATGGAGTAGAAATTACTATTTGTGTTTTTATCATGGATATAGCAATATTCCACAAAATCAAGCCTGAAACAATTTTATACTTTGATATATTGGGAGAGAAAATTTTCCTTTTTTAAGGGTAACACTCGAACAATAAGGTCAATGTGATCAATTAAGACACGCCCCTCACCTGTGAATGCAATGCATGCAACTGATTATTTACTAAAAAAATCTGCCACATCCCTAGGGGTTGCCTTTCCCTGCAGTTATTCTATTAATTTTGTCCATCAAAGATTGCTCCATTGGAATATCGTTTCTGAGGTGGCCGATTAAGTTGTATCCTCATCTTCACAAGGTTTTCAGGAGAGTTTTACTGTGAGAAATTGAACATTAGAGCAACAAACCATACATTTGATCTTCATCATTCCTCTCTTACTCAACATTCCTGCAGCTTCCAACCTTCAAGCAAGTCAAAATGCGACCGTTCAGATTCTAAAATATTGATTTGGTACCTTTAAGAGAAATTCGTTGTTTTATTAGTCCATCCAGGGAGCCCAAAATAGCATTATATGATCTCCATGATTAAGCTTCCATTGTCGCACGGAACATAGTAGGTTTCAATGAGCAGGAAGCTGTGGTTGTTATTTTAGATTGATTTAATACCGCAATAATCATCAGTACTGAGAAATATTGCAGAGGATTCCGGCACACTTACAATGGCTGGGTCTCTCAGGTCAGCCGTCGGTCTGCATCAGCTGGGTAGCATTGACACAGGCCAACCGATCCGGTTGGCTCTAAGGCCCTGATTGAGTGGGGGCTTACCGTCCGTCCGCACAAAAAGTTAGCCCTGCTTCTATGCCAGCTGCCGGCGAGTTTATAAACACCTCTTCAGCGATTTGAATATTTTTCAATCGTATGAATTATGAACAAGTATTACAGAGTATCATATAAATTGTGTTAATGGAATTTACATGGACAGACAAAGATCCTTATAGTTAGTAAGCGTAACTCGGCGTTGCGGTGTCTATGTTCGCTAGCCGTGGGTCAATGAGAGAGGTACAAGGATTTTTTGGAATGATAGGAGCAATGGTGTAGTTCATCGCGCTCACCACCAGATGGCTTACTCCGTATCGAGGTCAGAATGGGGTGGTGATTTTAATATGGTGCAGGGGCGGAGGGAGGAGTATTGGGGAGAGGGCAATTGAGGAAGGCCGTTTGTAACTTTGATGACATTTGGGGCCCTTAAAATGGGGGAAGGTATCGATTGTCGGCACTGCCCCTCAGCCTAATATCTCTATTTTTATGGGAAAAATATACGATTAAAATTGACAGTATCCTATTATGTTGCTAAATTTTGAACAAATCAGAAGCTTATGTATTACCTCCAGCGATAGAAAACTTTCATACAATTTAAATGCAAAGACTACTATCAAATATAGCGTAATTCGTTTGGTTCTAGATTTCAAAGTGAATGCCATTGAGCAGGAAAGTTTCGCAGTTGATATCATAGCCTCAAGTTAACTTCATGAACTTCTTAAATTTCTCAAAAAAATCAACTTCACTTCACTTTATTGTATCAGGCCTGAATTGGTAGTAGCTATAGATAGATAGAAACGCAATTTTTTTACATTTCTTTGAGTAAGGTTTTCAGCCGTTGTATTATTATATAAGTTTCCTGATATGAAAACAGTGGCGTTTGGTCTTTCATCACGCCATGTTTTTCCTCTTTAGATTTTCATCACATAACAGCTCTGCATTGTATATTCCTATTAACTGTAGATTGGCGAAAGACCGACCAGCGTGTTTGATTCGTATGCCGATTATAGATTATTTGATGGATAGAATTATTATTTTTTTGTAAAATTACATTTAGAACTACTTTTCTTTATTTCACAAGGCATGAATTATGCAAATTATCAATGCTTAAACGAAAATTGGTCGTGCGATTTCAACTTTTTGAGTTAAAAATATCCGGAGTCATTTGGTAATTCGATTTGCAAAATTATTTACAGCAGTTTCCATGGACATGTTAACATGATTTAATTCCCACTGTCATCAAAATGGCCAAACCAAGAACGGCGTTTTCTCAAATCTTTGAAGTAAGTATACAAAGTTGGCTTAATTTACATCACGGGTAATACAATTAGTGTTGCCGCGAGACTCGAGACTTTCCCGTCTCGTTTTCGCATAAATCGAGACGAGACCACTTTTTTACGAGACGAGACGATATCACATCCACGGGACTCTCGCAAGTCTCGAAATACAGAATTGTCCTTAATTGGTATTTGGTATAGCTTTATCCCTAAAACTGTCCTTCTGTTAAGACGAAGTAACGTTAACGTTTTTATTAAGAATTAAATTTGAAATATAATTCAGCAATAACTTTTCGATAAATTATCTAACTATAAAAAAGATTTTTTTCTGATAGGTCAATTTCTGAATGCATGAGCGTGACTTCTGAACCATTTTTCCTGCAGAAATTGAATTATTTTCTAAAAAGTAAACTTTCAGTGCTTACTCCTACGACCAAAATGTCTTGGATAATACTCGCATGTGTGTAAAGTATCGCTCAGCGGCAATTGCAATCCTTCTTATACTTTGCTTGCTAGGGGGAAATAATGGCCCATTTCGAATTGCGCAGAGCACATTACCTCGACAGAAATACGGATTGTAATTGAAATAACTATGAACCTCTTCCTGCATGACATATGTTCCGAGGTTAGTGAGGATATTTAGCATAATGTCGCTAAATTGTGTTTAGGATGTTACTATCACGAAGTGTAACCACAATTGACTTTCCTTTGTCTTATTTTGCTAGCGAAAAGTCCATTAATCAAAAGGTCCATACTGAATCATCCGATCGGCATTTATTCATCTGCCAATCATTTTAACTCCATTCATCATATTTTCTCAGAAACACCAGTTAGCAGAGGGAAATCTTATTTCAGCAGCATGCAGTCCAATCAAAAAGGGGCCAGAAACCTCTAGAAAAAACCTATTAGCAGACTTGTGCGAAATTTCTGAAAGGAAAAATCATTCGCCCTGACTGGGATTTGAACTCAGAACCCTCGATTTGCGGCCCAGTTACTAATTAATCTGCTTTTTGAAGAAATTTTTATTTCATTCCAATATTTTAAATTTAAAATTTCTATATATTTATAGTGATTTTATGCCTTCAGATTTTTTTCAATGGTTCGATGATAAGCCGTTTTAAACCAGCGAGTTGACAAATTTAGTCTCTTTATTCAACTCTACTATCCTGAAAACTGCTGCCCATTCAGCTTACGAGGCGTTGGGCGCTGATCGCGTCTCTTCTCCCTCTCCTGTCCCACGCTTAGGCCAAATACGACGGCGAGATCGTGTGGATATCCCTCGTGAGATGAGACCACAGTGGCAACCTGAAGTGCGACCGTGCATATGTCAGTATGGTCAGTATATTATGGGGACCACTACGGATCATGTGACATTCCACTTTTTCCCTAGTCAGCTCTTCCCAAGGCCTCCATTTCTGTAGCGAAACCAGATATCCCCGCAGGTGTTTCTGAGTAGTCGATACCCCAATTCATTAATGGTGAAAAAATATCAGATTACAATGGCTGATTATAGTCTCACATCTCTCTTGTATGTTTTTTTTTGACAAAGGGTACCGTGGGAATCAGTGCCAAGTAGTTCTCTCAGGACTGGAAGTTGAGAAGGAAGCGTTGTTGGTGGGGGTAAATTGCGCGCGCACACAAATATTCTCTATTTTTCCTTACACAGGTCGCGAAATCCTTAAGAGTACATTATTAGTAGTTCAGTGAATGCTGGTTTGGTCAGTGAGAGAGCTTCATCCTCTTTGAAGTGTTAATATAAAAGGTGTTTACAGAAGCAGTGCGCAGAAAAGAAATGAGAAGAAGATAAAACTCTTTTATGTTAATAATAACCCGAAAAACTTCAGTGCTTGGCTGAAAAAGAACAGTGGTTCCTGTATCGATTTACTACACAATGAGAGTTTAAATACAGATTCAGGTACATTGGAATATTCGTATTTTCATTTTAATAGTTTAAAAAATACCGTCTTCGAATGACATTTCCGCGCTGTTCTTTCTTCTCTCCATAATTGCGTTAATTTTTATTTAGTTTGTGATCCATGTATATTTAAATTTTTTGTGCGCTTAGTTTCTATTTTCAATATACGTATTGCGCCAAACGCAAAACAAAGGAAAGAAACGACCTGCTATTTCACAACCTACAATGATACGCCTGATACAAAAGGCGGATTTAACTTTGGACCAAAGGGCGGGAGACGAGGGGAACTTCCACCTGCATATTTGGGATTTTTAAAACTCAAAACGGTAGTTTTTGGCAAATTATTTGATAAATTAAGACACTACCGTGCACATGTAGTAGGCCCTTTTGTTAGTAAACGTTTTACGGTGGTCATCTACATCTGCATACTGTCCCGCAAGCTGCCTCAATAGGCATGTGGCGGGGGATGTCAGGACACCCGCCGTATTCATATGCAATTGAAACGTTCTAACGAAATTACGCCAAGCATTTATTGAAGTTCTTTGTCGTGCATGTGTGATAACGAGTTCCCGCACCTATCCGTTCGCCTATATATTTCCATTTTTTTGATCGTTATTGTCGTACCTGGAAATGTAGTGGGGTGCTATTATGATCTCCGTGTCGCTCTTGAAGATATCCATACCATCCATACTCAATTACTCAAGCTATCAAAGCCTAGCGCGCAGCCTCCGAGTCTCTAGCGGCTCCCAACCCAATTCGTTCAACATATGTGTAAAGCGTTCTGTACGCCCGTAGCAGTTTTTGACGAGTTGCGAATTTGATAGTTTTAAGGGATTGAGCCCTTCAACAGGAAGGATTCCACGGAAACCTCTACTGTCTATCTTAAATATATGTCTGAAATAAAATGATCCAAAAAAGTTAGGAAATTGGTTTCCTGAACTATAATTCTGGATTTTCTGGGGGCGCGTTGCTTCTGTTTATTTGACATATGCATGTTCTCCGTCTTGATATTTCAAACCCCAGCTCATCTGCCACTCGAAGGGAGTTTTCGGGTAGACTGTTGCATTCAAGCTCGGCTTCGCGTCAAATATCAGCAATATTTAAAGAATTTCAACTGTGGAGAGTTGACCATAATTGCTAATTTTTTATTTCATTCCTTAAGTGTGTAGAAGTTGGTTGTATCAATACAGTTTTAATTATTTATATTGTATGTATATTTTGTGAGTCCCTGAACGCATAATGACTTAGAAGGAAAATAATTGAATTATTGATCGGGTCCATTAATATTTGACAGTCAAGTATAAAAATACTTCTTTAACATCAGCTTTTCTGATATAAATATCGAAATCGCAATAAGTTAAGTAAGTTATCGCATAAGTAATTAATTAATAGCATAGTAAGTAAGTAAGTTAAGTAATCGCATAATAAGTTAAAATATTAAAAATGTATCCTAATATGTTACCTGTTGTTTTCTTCTCCACTCGACTGTTTCAATTAACCAGCTGAATTATATGGACGAAACAAATCGTTTAACGTTATCCTTAAAAAAAATAGTTCAAGGTATATTTGTTAATTCAGACTTTTTCTACAAAATTAGTAAATCAAATTTCGGTTATAATAGAGCAAAGTCAAAGAAATGGGCGAAGTAATGAATTTTCAAGTTTACGAAACGGGTAATCCTATCTAAAATATCCAATTGTTATGAAAATTTCAACCCCAAATCAATGAAATACATCATATAATTCATTAGTTTAGAGAACGAGATACGTACAACAATAAATGTTTATTAAAATGGCTTGAAAAATTATCATAGGGTAGTGCATTATATTACGCATATTTACAAAAGTTTTCAAGGATACTAATTATATGTCATGAAAACTATAAACTATTGAAAGATAGCATGCCAAAAAGGCGAAGTCATCTAAATCTCATTCTCGTTGCAGTTACATCGCTCGACCTTTGCCAGCATGTCTCGACTTAGTTTTTGGTGCTGACAAACTCACCATTAGCACCTAGTTTTTCGTATTGGTCAATGTCCGTTTTGAAGATATTAGTTATTAATGTTTCTTATTTAAATACTTCTTAAATTGAATATTTATACCTTTAAATGCTAGTTATATGAATATGACTTGCGATTTTCATTTAATTTTCTCTCACTGGTTGTTATTCTTTTCTCTATAGAGTTTTTCCCTCACCTGATCAGTGACAGATAAAAGGAGTTCTCTATATTTGGACTTCGTTATGAATTTCCAAGATTTGGCAACGTAACGCCATATTGTGAAAACAAATTCAGCGAAAATATTGTATAGCCTTATTTAAATAACATTAATACCTTCCACCAATCGGTACCGTATGTCATATAAAATAAATTGCGTACTTTGGTCCGCCTAATAGTTTTTTCGTTCATATTCTAAGTAAATTAAGACTATCTAGAGTTATTTCTTATGTTAAACGAGTTTATAAAAATTCTCTTTCATCCCTGCCTTGCGTGGAGAAAACTCATTCAAGCGCGATTTGATCGCGCGTCTTCTAGATGGGTCAGCTGGGGCGTTATCCTGCTGCCTCGAGAGTTTTTTGAATGATTGAAACTATCTGGCTTACACGGAAAAACGAAGGCGAGAATTCGCCATGCATTTCTTTGGTAGCAGTATTTCCAGTTACTCTTTTGATGGCACTCATTTGTTTTCTCCTCTACCGGGACAGTAGTGCCACAGAGTATACAGAGAGGACAGAGGGCGCCCTTAGCTGTATTGGCGAATTGCGCTTCCGGCCATGTTCTAAGCGCGTTAATGATCTCAAGCATCGAGTCTTTTAGCATGGTTTGAAGGGTTAAGGCGTGAAATGCAGGATCTTATTCGTGTTTCAAAGTGCGAATCGCATAAAAATTTCATTATTTGGTGAGCACTAAATGCGATGGCGGATAATGAAAGGCGAGGAGGATACACTTGGTGTTCTGCAATTGATTGCAAGAATAACTCAGGAATGCCCAAAAGCGACCTAAGTTTTTTCCGTTTCCCGAAATATCTCGCAAGGTAAGTTTGAAATTATTTATGATATTAATATTATTTATGTTCCCATAATTGGACAACATCATGAGGTTCGATGCCATTGCTTATATTTCAGTGCATCATCTAATGCTGCCTTGTAAAAGATTGGTATCGTTGAGATATTAACTAACCTATGCTGAAGGATAAGGAACAGAGTATTAATTTCTTGATGTTTTACATTGGATTTCTACATTACAACTGAATTATTGGTTACGAATTTCATCATTAGAAGCCAATGTTAAGTATAGCAGAAAAATGGCAGACTTGGGAAATACTGGCTCTACTCATACTTCAAGCCTTATTGGCTTCTTTGTAGCATAATTCTGTGTAAACAAATGTACTTTGCTTCAAGTCTTCTGCTTACGTAAGATTTTAAAGTCTGATAAATACTCGCAAGACTACGGCTATTGACGCGTTTGAACCCCTGTCACTTGTGCAAAGGGAAAGGTATATTAATAATGGGGGAATAACTTTCCGCAATCGGGTTCAACTCCGAAGGATAGAAGGGCGTGGGAATAACGACTATAATCGGGATATAAAGCAAAGAGTTCCTCACTTTATATTCAGGGAATCGGCCGTGGACGTGATGGTTGCGAATCAGTGAATGGTATATTTGAACACGCGCCGTCTTTTGACGTGCTTAGAACATGGCCGACGCTCGCATTCCGCATTACAAAATTTAAAGGGAGAAAATAGCTTTTGTCCTCTCTGTATACTCTGTGGTATTGCATTCTGGGAGTGCATCGAATGAGCCGGGAGATTCATTAGTTCTTCCACCGCCTCTTGCGAGGCATTTGTCTGCTGTTTTCTTCTCCCGTAGTACAACTCTCCATAAAACGCTACTGGTTAATGATGGTCACGTTTGAAGATAAAAATTTGTGGGCACCCTTCCAAAAGATGGAAGCACCTCTGCGTTCTCCACCTCCTCCTCATCTCCTACCCCTCGTACCCATCTTTATTGTTGGCCCGAGTGAGAGATATAGGCCGATGCGGTGAGGGCAGATGTTCGAGAAAAGTTCAGTCTTGTACCATCGCGAATCAAGTCCATAGATAGTGTGAATGCCTACTAGGAGTGAAGACAACTGGCCTTCACTATTGCACTAATTCACAATGGTTTTAAAAAGTCTTCAAAAATATGGAGTTGCGGCGAACAGAGCCCTCTCGACGGTTATCATCATCACTACTGTCTCAACTAATCGTAGTTGTTATCTACATCTACATCTACATAATACCCCGCAAGCCGCCTAAAAGGCGTGTGGCAGGGGGTGTTAGGACACCAGCCGTTTACAGCTAAAAAAAAAAATTAAGTGCTCAAACGAAGTTGGGACTAGCGTTTATTAAAGTCCTTTATGGTTCGGGGGAAAAACGAATTCGCAATATCTATCCGTTCGGCAAAATATCTCTCTTAATTTATCACTTCTATCGGACCTGGAAATATAGTGTGGCTCGAATATTACTTATGTTCTCTGTGTCGCTCTTAAAGATATCCATTCTCAATTGTTCAAGCAATCTAAGCCTAGCGCGCAGCCTCTGAGTCTCCAACGGCTCCCAGCCTAATTCGCTTAACATCTGGGTAACACTGTCTGTACGCCCGTAGCAGTTTTTGACGAAACGCGCAGCCTTCCTTTGAATTTTATTCAGTTCGCGGATTAAGTCTTTCTGCACCGGATCCCATATGCTCGCTGCATATTCAAGGTGCGGTCGGACGAGAGCGAAATAGCACCTTTCCTTTACTTTCTCATCCGAAAATCTTCCCACAATACGCTTGACGAATCCTAATTTCTTCAGGGCTGTGCCGCAAATATTCTTTATATGTGTTCCCCACGTGAGGTTCGAGGTTATCGTAACTCCCAGGTACTTCACTTCGTCTGTTGCCTTTACATTAATGCCATCCACTGCGTAAACATGGTTAGAGTTGGACGAATTCCGCAAGAAATGTACCGCCATGCATTTGCACAGATTAAGTTCGAGTCCCCACTCTTGGCTCCACAAATGTTATGGTAATCTAGAGAATTCCGTATGTTCTTGAAAGTAATTAGTGCGTCTCTGTTGTTGCATGCGGCCACGCAGTAAGTCATTAAAATCGATCAAAGTAATTTGTAATGCCTACCTTCTTGAATGTTGTTACCCTAATGGTTTTTTCCAATAATTTAAGAAAATCAAGGTGAGCGATGGAATATACTTGGCTATAATTTCTTTTCTTCAACGCAGTCTAGCTAGGTAAACGAGAAGGCGTCATTTAGGATTTTTTTCTATGATGGAAAATCAAACTAATTAATTAGTTACTGTGTTGCTATGATTAAATTTCGTGGCATTAGATTTACATACGACAATACCTAATTTTCTGCAATGAATATGCGGCGCCTCTCGGTTTGTATGGAAAGTTTTTTGATCCATTTACAGTGTTTTTTCAAAGAATAAAGTGTTGAGCTATCATCTACTTTCCCGAATGAGTCATCTACTCTTTATTAATTTAGATTGTGATGAAGTTTGGAAAATAAGAGGCCTAAACTTTACCGTACTGCCGTTTTTATATACTGTACCGTCGCCTGATTCTCAAACTATTCGTTACGAAAAATCAACGGCCTGAACTCTTACACTGATAAGTTGATAACGTCGCGCACCAAACATATCACAAATCCCGGTAATCTCTTATTGTGATATTTATGCTAATATTTAAGACATAAAGTCTTTAAGTGGTCGTTACTGACAGACAAAATGCTAATCTGAGCTCCTAAACAACAAATTTTGCTTTCATTATTCCGGCATTTCTTTTTGAAGATTAACAATTTATTTAAAGTGTGAACGACTAGGAATGACTTTGTCTCAAATTCAGTTTAAACAAATGATTCGTTGTGAAACAGTCAGGATAAGGGACAAATAACTTCGCCGTGACCGATTTACGACACATTGAAATGGTAACTTAACGTGGAAGCTTCACCAAGTAAGCTAACTTTTATGACAGGAAAAATACTTTATGGCGGATAGGTGTGATGATGAGAAAATTAATATCATAAAGGGAGAAAAAAATTAATTGAAATACAAGGCACTGTGAAGATTCCTTTTTAATTTCCCGAATTAATATTCACACCACTCTACCATACAAGTAATCCCATGCTTAACATCGGTACGGGTGTTGAAACTTTTAATGCATTGATTAGTCCCGTGCGTCAGTAAAATCTCATAGTTATAATACGCCATAGCAGAATGCGTATCTTGACCACTTATTTTTTAATGCTTTTTATTATTTAAAAAAACTGGTCAATACATGCGTTTGAATTCGTCATATTTACGAAATTTTATAGAATTCACCACCATCCGCTCTCTCCAGAACCCTCGTGCAGGGCAGTGGGAAGAGATGGCGGTAGTTCAGGCATGCGTTAATCACGCCCGAGAGGTGACAATTAATATGGATGCTCTCTTTTCTTCCATGTTTATCTGTACACGAGCGCCGAACACAGACGCCAGCAGGTAAAATAAAATAGGATACTCGAGGGATTTGTGGAAAATAGTCGAGGTTTGGAGGTCGGGGGCACTCCTAGGGAGAAAAAGGGGTGTAAATGTACTGATAGTCGAAGAAGGAAAACCATGTCTCTCTTCCTTTATTTTTCTTCTTCCTAACGAGTGCATCTGCTCGGCTAGAAAACACAGCAGATTTATTTATCCAATTAGGCACGATACTTCTCTTTAACCCCTTTCTTAGTAGAAAAAGATGGACCTACTTTTATACCGGGAAATTTTTAAATAACTTAAGTTTTTTCCTTTATTTTTCCTCTATTGGGCCGAACGGTGATGGCCCGGTAGCGTGGGGAACGAAACGAAAATACTCGTGCTTAGGGCAGTAGTGTGCGTCGAAGGGGGAGTGTTTCGTAATAATTATTTAAATGTTAGCGGAAGAGCCCGTTGACTCTCACATTTGGCGATTAAAATATATATTTTTCCTGTAATATTAAAACAGGAAATAATAAGGTCTACCGTCTCTAATCTTAATAATATAATGAACAGTATGGCCATTTTAACTAAATTGTACTCTTTCATTGTAATTAGTAGGCTATTTATAATGGTAATGTATTTCGATCTTCTTCAGTGTAAAAGCAGCCAAATTATTTATTCACGGCAATTTTCACCCTTGGTGTATACAACTTTGCACACGTTACTGCATACAAAATTACTCTAAAACTTATGTTAGTAGTTAATCTAAGAATAATTGTAATCGTTTATGCAATTCGATATTTTATATTCAATTTATCTAACAGAACGGAGATATCATATTTTAAGTGAGAGAAAACTCTACGGCAGTACCCGGTACATTTTTGTTGAATACGGGATTCTATATTACTTTATTACTTTTAAAACTTTTTATAGTTACCGGTTTGATTTTGAAAAATCATCGTTGAATAAAATGTAAATGGAAACAGACTTTATGTTCAAACTGTTATGAAAAACGTGTCAATGTACACAAAACCGTTGAAAATATTCTTTCAACGTATGAAAGTATTTAGTTTTTCAATTATGCATATTTTTTCTGTCTGATAATATTAAGAAATTAGTAACTGAGGATAGCAATAGAAAAATTCTACCGTCGTTTCCCTTTTAGTCTTTGTCTTCCAGTTGATCTCATCAGTGAATGTTGTAGTCATGAATTATCACAACAAATGATTCTCCAATTGGTCCAGAGATATGTCTTCACAAACCATCAAGCATTTAAATGTGCTTACTGAAGTCACCACTCGCGTCTCTGATGGCAAAGCGATTTGGATTTCACGGAATAATTCGCTATGCCTAATGGGAATAAGCCTATTAACCAGAATTACATTCTTGATGATCTCATCTATAGAATGCATAACACTATAATTGTTTATTTATAGCTTTAAAATGGACTTATCTCATCATGAGAAGGAATAGCCACTTCATAGATGGTCATAGTACCGCTGAAGCAAATATATTTTATCGCAGGTTTTCCTTCTCCGTTCTTAAATTCCAATCGTCCCTCGATGTATATCTTTACAAGGTCATTTTGCCTCAAGGTATGGCCGATTAAGTTATTCAGCCTTCTATTAAGATTTGCGCTTGGCTTTTTTTCTCTCATAAGGGAGTAACATGATGAGTTAGACGGCGACGAAAATTTACGTAGTCACCCAATTAAAGTGCTAATTAAATGCAGATATACCTTGATTTCTATCTATCATTCGCCTCGACCGAAATTAGATTCTGAACTTCCTGGATCTCTTTCCTGAAATTTTTGCACTTCCTGTGTACCTGCGGATGACTAGGTAAATGCACCCTACTGGCTACTATTTAGATATTTCCTTGAAAAAGACCGCTTGAGATCATTGTGTGCAGTCGGCGACCAGCCATACAGTCGGAGAGAATATGACCGGCTGCGAACTGCACAATTCGTGATTAGGCATTCCGTGCACGCGTGACACTTCAATGGTCCCACTCGCGAACGGTGCAGAACGACGGATTGAATTTCTGGCGCAATCAGTCTTCGGAGGGTTGCAATTACCTCACAGAGACGTCAAAAGACTCTACACCTTCAAATTATTTCCACGCGGCTGGCGACTGTCGACGCAATCGCGGAGGCGTAATGGTGAAGAGAGGTGGTCCATTCAGCAGCTGACCACCCCTGCCGCCCCTTGATGTGCATCGGGAGAGAATGGCCTCATCTACAGAGATAGAAATGCGTCTAAATGGGGACTATATTATAGAGAAGGCCCCGATCCGTCACGTATAGAGACTTGCTTTTTGTTGCCTCTTTGGACTCACTTTAAACGGTTTTCATTTCCAGTCATTCAACCGGTTAACAACACGAGGAGAGTTTTTCATTAAATTAATTTATTATAGGACTAGAAGGATCAACAACTTTGCTGTTTCCACATAGTAATTTATTAACACCGACCATGGTTTCGTTACAGAGTAACATTATCAAGGTGAAAATTCAGGTAAATTGACAGTATATATAGCAGAAGGTTGGGTAGGGGAAAATTACCGGGAGCCGTTGGTTAGGGGGAGGTAAGGGTTAGGGTTGGAGCTGGGTTTGGCGTCACTGTGGGTGGAGGGATGGAAGAGTAGGGGGAAAGTGGAGGAGGGGAGTATCATTAATTATATTAGTTCATGATATCCATGCATCACACTCATCTAATTCATCCATTTATTACATTATTTAATGACAGTCGTTGCTGGGTACTTCCCCCGTCGGCGAGTGTCGTCGTCCTCGGGGTTTTCCAAGGGCCGGCCTTTCTCATGGTCTCTACCAAAGGGACTCGACTCACACCCTTTAGGAGTGAGGGCAGTGCCGTTACTTGAGGGTCAGTAACCCTCAGACCCTATCATCCATGCTCTTGCCGACAGCGTGGGTGTCATTCATGCTTCATTCACATTACGATTTTTCCAGCGATTGTCGGAACTATCGTGCATTCACACGACGATAGTTAAAACCTGTGCCACCCTCTAGTGCTGACATCTAAAGTTAACCGGTAAATTGACGGTTAGCAAAGCTGTTGAGGTATGCAGGGACAAGATATTACTGTGTTCAACGTGTATTTACCGAATAATTTTTCTTCCGCCCATATTCTTCCTTCCTAGGACAAATCCATGAAAAAAATAGAGCTTCACGAGCTTTTCGTCTTTCTCTTGTCGCTTCCTTTTCCGGTCTCCCAGCGCCGAACCATCGTAAAGTGGCAACGTTCGGAACTACGTCAACTATTGTCAGGACATGCATTCACACGGCTAGTTTGGCCAACTGTGGTTGGGACGATCGCTCGGACAATCGTAATGTGAACGGGGCATCAGTGTTTAACGAAAACCGGGAGCGCGTGGACGCGGAGTTTTGGCGTGCGCTTCCCTGTAAGTCGCGCGCGAAATAAAGCGAATTCCATCAAAGGTGTCCTCGACCTTAATTACTCATAACCCGGGGCACACGTCCCCGCGCGCACATCTTCTGGTTCGCCACGGCCCGGATTGCGCGAACAGTCGTTCCATTGGGAATGTGAGGATGCGGAATCGTTCGCAGCTGTCAGGCCGCACGCCCTTATCTGGTTGAGGCAGAGTCTTTGAGGAGAGGCGCCTTTTCTTGAGTGGAGGTATGGAATGATTGATGGATGGGCCAGTGGCAGAGAGGAAAGGAGAAGATGAATCTGGGGGTGAGTTGCAGGTGGTATGGATCGGTGATTGCAGAGCAGGGTCAGGGCAGGCGGAGGGGGAGATGGTATTAGAGACTGCTGTGATATCTCGTAAAGGAAGGCGGGAATTATGGCAATGGCAAAGCTCACACGGTGTCACGTCGGCAAGAGGCGTGAGGAAATGATGGCCATCAATGTGATGCACGTATCTGAATAATTTGGATGCACCTGAAGAAGAATCACTGCATGACTCGTCAAAAATTTTACCTTTTGACCCCGTTTAGAATACGCTGCCAGTGTTTGGGACCCTCATGAAAAAGGCTTAATAACAGAGTTAGAACGCGTGCAAAGAAGAGCTGCCAGGTATGTGAAAGGTCTTTACGATAGTGTTGTTAGTGTAACTGACCTCTTAGATAAACTCGGATGGGAATCTCTGTCGGACCGTAGATTGAAAAATTGACTAAACTTATCAGATAAATTCAAGAGCTCTGTCTTTTCTGACGAAGCTAACCATATCTTACGGACGCCAACACGCTACGGAAGATCAGATCATATAAATAAAATAAGAGAAATTGTAGAACAGACAGGTTCAGAATGTCTTTTCTTCCACGATCAATAAGAGATTATAACGGCAGCGATAGAACTCATAAATAGATTGCATGAATTGTAGTGTAGCCTTCTAAACTATGTAAAACATAATGCGTATTTCTTAATTTTATTATTATTTTTAACAGCGTATGGTAGTATAATTTGTTAGTATACGTGACGCCTTTTGGACCGTGTGGTGTGCATGTGGGAGTCCAATTGCATGCTGGTGATTGATCACCCCCTGCCAAACACCCTAGAGGTGGCTCGCAGGGTATTATATAGACGTAGATGTAGATGAAAAACTGCTGAGGGCGTACAGAAAACGTTAAACAGATGCTGAGCATATTAGGCTCAGAGCCGCTAGAAACTCGGATGTTGCACGCTAGGCTTTGTTTGCTTGAGTAATTGATCTTTCGGAGAGACACGGAAAACATCATGCCCGTATTCTTAGTCGACCCTACATATTCGTCCGTACATAACAAGAGACCCTTACGTGCGTTCCTCAGTCGACCCTACATATGTGGTTGGGGATGATTCCGTCGTCAAGTTCTCTGAAATGACGTAGATGGTGGCACAGCGCCAACTTTCCACTCAGGTTGCGTAATGGGGCCTAACTATGAAAATAAGAAAAGACGAGAGATAATTTTCGGGCGCATTGTTAGGTCAACGGCGCAAGGTAAGCAAGCAGTCGGTGCCGTCCGTCAGGTCGTGTCGGTACGTTAATTATCACTACAAATACTCTTATATCGAGCCAAAAGTAAGAACTATGTCGTCTTTAAATTACTTCAAAAGCGATCTGTTCAAGTTTTGATAAGTAGGGGCAAATATTATCATTGACGTGGGAACTTCCGTTGCATTGTCAAGGTTCGTCATTCACTTTAACGTCCCGTAGGTAAGTTTGTTATGTGGCAAATAGCGATATGAAAATACAGTTTCTATGGTTATAGGTAAAGGGAGTATTTGTTTCTCGAAGGTGTACCAAGAGCGAATCGTGAAAAATATTGCTGTGTATTCGCAGAAACAAGTTGATTTATACCACTAAATTGTATTATTATACTTCAGTCAATTTTATTATTTATTTCACTTGATGGGTGTATTGTGGTAGTATTATTACCTACCTTTCTGCTGTGTATCTGTACATTTTGAAATGGTTCGTGTGAGCTAGTCTCCCATAATATGCATTATAACATAGATTCTTTAACGAAGTGATCAGCAGACGAAAAGTCGGCCACCATGTTTTTGTTGTGTATAGGGGTGGTTCAGGTAACGTACATCATGTAGGGCCCGTTTGGTTCCAAAAACGGCCATATGTAGGGCTCGACGTGGCGTATGTGGGGCGAGATCGGTTTATCTAGGGGCTGATGACGTATCAAGGGTTGGTTGGCCCTTCAGGGTCGACTGAGAATACGGCCCTAAGATTCCCTCTCTATTTCCAGGTCCGATGGAAACGATAAATTAAGAGAGATATTTTGCTGAACCGCTGGGCATGGGGAATTCGTTTCTACCCCGCTAAATAAAGGGGTTTAACACTTTGCGTGTCTTGGGCGTAATAATACGTCCTGCTAATCCTTCTGAGGAATGCCATGGACGTAATATTACGTCTATCTATTTTATTGACTTTGTTTTCGTGAAGCTGTAATATTTCGCCCGTGGTACTTTTCCAGTTTACTGCTTAGTGGTTCTGTTACTTCAAAAATCAACTTCTCGATGGTAAAAGAGTTCTTTTTATGTCTTGAAGACGAAAAGTCCTCTGTAGCTACCAGGACCCTTATCTTAGCCTACTTTGTGTGAAAATTCTTTGGAGGAAAGAACCGTTCGTTGAGGGTACGGTGACCCCTTTTGTCATCCAGGATTTTGAATGATTTGCTTGGAATAATGCTCCTGCATGATTTCCATGGTTTAAATAGCTCAAATTGAGCGTGATGAGAAAATATTATGCATTTTATGGCGGTTCATCATTTGTTGCAACTTTTTTATTTAAAAAAAACAGCAGGTTTTCATCATTAAAAATATATTTTAAAGTTAGCGATAAATGTTACTCAACTCATTCATGAAGAAGAGCAAAGTTGATTTTTATTGAAATACACATCGATATAGGCATATTTTTGATGCTAATGTTTAAAAAAAATTTGCAAATTTAGTAAAAATGGCTGGATTTTTCAGTAGGGCTTTAAAATTAGTGGCCGGCACTCAAAGTGTAAATACTAGGGGAAACTCCGTTTGCGAATTTCTTTAAAAGTGTTATCAGCTTTTGTACCCACTCTTATCTCCTGCAAATCGCCCTATAATGCGGGATACGTCTTCTGCATCTACGTGCTACCCCGCAATCCACCTTTTTTGATGGCTTGCAGGGTTATGTAGATGCATATTAAATGTCAACCGGGGAACACGTAGACTACTAGAGGGATATTTGAGCCATGGGGACCACACGGAATACAAATCATAAACATAAGTTTCCGTTAATGGGCCGGAATGGATGGGACGTTAATCCTTTATGTAGGCACCTTGTTCGATGCATACTATCTCTGATATTGTCAACCACTTGGCCTTAATGATCGCCTCAGTCACGCCATCACGCTTCATAATGCTGCTGACTTCTAAGTATTTCTCAGTAAATGTTAACCGGAATCATCTCTTTCTGCGATTTTCCTTTTATCTATCTCATTAATAGTTCTATATTCTATTGAAATTTCATTGCTCTTTGGTATTATCTCATTTTGAATGCTGTAACACCTAACATAATTGCTACAATGTCAAAGAAGAAGGGTAGTCAAGTGTGATACTATCGGAGAAAACAAGTGTATATGGGCAATCTGTAGTAGAATTTCCTTCCAATACCAAGATAAATATTTGGTTCACTATTTTGCAGAGGTTGATCAAGACGGTTATTTTTGGAAGGAGGGAATTTCCGTGATGGACAGAGAAGACGTGTAGAATTAAAAAAAACAAATCCAGATGCAGGTTTGGAATTCAGGATCTCGCATTAAAAAACTTTCAACGAAACTTAAAGTATTACGGAATTAAAATGAGAATAGGTTGATGAGGCTATTGTGTTCGCCTCCCACTCCGTGGACACTGGTTCACATCCCGGCGGTGAAAGAGAATATCAGGGACTGCCATGTCTTTGATTGAGTATTTTGTGGATGGTACCCCAAGTGATTTGACAGAGTGAAGAATGAGGAAGTTCTAAGAAGAATAGGCGAGGAAAGAAAATTAATACATATGATTCATAAGAGGAAGGCAAGTTGGTTAGGGCATATATTAAGAAGGAATTGTTTGGAACGGAGAATAATAGAAGGGAAGATAGAAGGAAAGAGAGGAAGAGGAAGGAGGAGGATGGGAATGTTGGATGATATAAGAAGAGGAAGAAAATACAAAGACCTAAAGGAGGATGCTCAGGATAGAGAAAGATGGAGAGAAGTCCAGTGGAAACCTGTCTAAGGACAGTAATCACTGATGATGATGACCCCAAGTGCAACACCCTGTCCGTGATGTGAGGCGTTAATCCTTTGTCTCCTTGGCACCTTTCCCCGAAATAAAACCTTTAAGAAGGAGAAGACATAAAACATAGGCCATATCATTCAGCAATACTTGAAATATTCATGGTTATTTACTGGTTGGTCGTGATTTTATGATCATAGCTTGGCGTATGGATAAGCTATTCATAATAGGGTAGTTTCCTTCATCAAAGAAAACGAAATGTATTGATTGCTATTCGTTACCCACCATTAGGGTTTTCATAATACACAAATTATTTGGTTTTCGAAATCCCAGTTTCAACGAATGGCAATGGTCAATTTTAACCTTTTTTGAAAAAAAGGCCAGATTGGCGCCCATGCGATTCCACTCCACGTGACGTCACAGGGACCTAGTTTCTACACGAGAGGATAGGAGTTTTACATCGTCAGAGATTACCAATGCATGCATGAGTCACAGAGCTCAGGGAAACATCTCTTAATAATCACTTATCAAAACTGTCGGAAAGGTCGGAAAGTTTCCTTCGTTTGATAAGGTAGTAATAATGCATATTTAAGCCAAGCGCTACATGTTAGCGGGGTACTCTGCTACCTGCTAGCAGCCTACGTCGTATCAGTGCTCAAGCCTCGCCTCAAGGTCACCTCACAGGGCGGCAACGGGAACCAGACCAACGTCACACGGACTTTTCCCATCATTCCTACTTACCCGTCGCGTTTTCGCGCGCTTGAAAATTTTCACTTTTCGTTTAATTGCGAAAAATAAATATCGTCATTCCTAAATCTAAGAGCGTGAAATGTGTACTCCAGTAGTAATAATCTTTCGATTAAAGCAATAAAAACTAATAGGAAACCACCCTATTCTTCTGTACCTGTAAAGAACTCCTATTTATTTTAGGATCCCAAGCATTGAACCACAACCCACATAGTCAGGAGCTACCTATCTATCTCTCCAGATCCACGTGAACTAGACGCGAAGGAATGCGCGACTGCGACCTCTGTTCTCAAGATCTTGCAGTCTCGCGATTCTACACACACGAGGAGTGCATACGTGCATTGAACTCGAGTCACACTTACGCCCACACCAAAGCACGCACTAATCCTCTTAGCGTCTATCGAGATGTCATCGCCTCTCTTCTTACTCTTCTGCTTCTCTCTCTTCCCCCTCCAAATCCATGGGACCGCTTGCCCCAAAGGCGGAGAGGGTCTTAGCGGTCGCTTCCGTCCATCCGTCTTACATCGAGTTGTCATCGTGTAATTAAGCTTCCAACGGGCCTCGGACGCCAACGCTGCCATGAACTTTGCACTTTAATCTCGACCGAAATAAGAGAGCCTTTCACCTCATCTCCTCTTTTTGTTTCTCTCTTTTCTCCCCCCCCCCCCTTTCTTCCTCGAGGGTAGTTTTCCGAGGGAGTAGGGGATAGGGGTTAACATTAGTTTGAGGGCGCTCCCGCTGGGCTTGGTTAATATTGAAAATTTAGTATCGGATTACATATCATTTTTAAAGTAGATAATTTGTGACAACAATAGATAATTTGCGAATTATAAAGATCGGATCCTATATGAAATCGATCTTTTTTAATTTCGTAACTGATAAAACACCGGACCCCACTTATCATCGGGCCTGATATTAGTCATCGTATGGTACAACTCGATATTATATTACAATATTTTACATTAAGTTATATCAAATTATATTAAATTGCATCACCTTATATTACATTGCACTAGGTATCGAAGGTTAGTAGTTTGATTTCCGGGCGAGGTGACCATTATCTTTTGGAAACAAATGTTTGCTAGTTAATTTTCTACGTGTTTCTCTTAAGTCATGTTGATGAATTTTAAGTGATCGTTAAACTTTCGTGCAAATTAAGAGTCGCGGATGGCGTGGTGATATGAGCACTGATCATTGTAGTGCTCATTGAGCATTGACGTGAAAGTTCAACGGCACATGTTGTACGCTTTCCAGGTAATGTAACCTTTATATAATTATAACTAATACTTTCGCACACAATCTTTTACGGCCACCGCTTTTAAACTCTTTTTACGATAAATATATTGAGTTTGGCATTGCATCGTTGATGGCGGTGAAATATGTTTTCATTGCCTTGAAATTATTGACACATTTTCCTTGTAAAGAAATGATAGTGCGTATCAGTGTGATACACGAATTGACTTCGGGATTTGAAGATATATAGTAAGAGAAATCCGGTCGAGGTTACTTTTTCTCTTTCTAGTGGCAATTAATTTTCACAATTACTTCTCCTCCGCCCGAATGACAATTTGTTTTTTTTTTAATTTTCCAGGAGCCAAATGGGTCTTTTTTTTAAACCTAGGTTTCAGTTCATGGCACGAAAAAATGCAGAAGCGGCGCAGTGCTTTGCAACTTCGAATTCGCATAGGCTTTTAAGCTTGAAATGAGAAAATTGAGCGAGTGAGTTTGTGGAGAGAGATAAAAACCAACGTCCACCAGGTCAGTAACTGGCTTCATAGAAAGACGAGCTTTTTCCAGGGCATTCACCTCCCTGTTGGCTGGATGAGAGTGCTATATGGGTGCAGTTGGAAGTCTCTTGCCCTCCCTCTTTCTCCTTTCTGCTCTTCGGAATTTCGGGAATGTTACTGCCGTTGCACGGTCTTAGACAAATCACATCATAGCATTGCGTGTGCCAAATAATGTGTGTAAATTTACGCCAATGATTAGAATCCACCATGATAAAACTAATTAGTGTAACTGGTATTGGAACCCAGATTCACTTTGGAAGAAGGTTCCTTGGTGGTGCAACTGGTAGAATAGTTTAACGGCAAACGGGAGATCCAGGATTTAATCCCGTTTTAGCTAATTGAGTTTTTCAAGTCGAATTTTAACACAGGTATAAATATACTCATGCTTTGTGAAGGGTTCGAGAAGTTCAGTTGAGTTTTAATTTAGAAAGCTATGCAAGGCTTAAAGGTGGAGAAGATAAGGTTGAGAAACGGAATTTCAGATTAAGGAAAGAGCATTGACTGATTTAAAAAAAATAATGGCAGCGGTAATAAAATAAGGAGATATTCACATTAATTAAGAGGTCAAGAAATAATAATCATAAAAAAACACCTACACGGGAATTGCTAAACGTAGTTGCTAGTTGTGCGTTGGGAAGAGAGCATTATTCTGTTCTCGACACTATTTCACTGCCCTTTGTTGTCTCAAAAATCCACCAGCATTCAGCTTTTAATTTAATCGGGAATGCTGGGAACGATTTCACGTAAAAGAGCTGTGCTTGCAATTATATCGCTATTATATATTATTAATCCCTCTTTTTCCATCTCTTATGAAATCTTGAGGATTGATTTGAAGATGTTGCGTGCATTTACAGCCATGGAATCCCTGATCGTTTGGAAAAAAAAGCCTTTCATCATGCAGTCGATATAATTCCTCCATTTTGTGGGAAAACCACGTGGTTCAGACCAATATCCATTCTTCTCAATTTAATTTTAATGCCCAATTCTTATCGTTGAAGCCGTTAGCTAATATAATGATTTGAAAAAAGGGAAAACAAGGAGGACGTATAATTTTGTATCATGGATGCTTGATTTGTATTGCCAATTATTACGTAATGCTTATAATAACACGCGGAAAATTTTAAGCAACCCTGTTTACCAACCTGAGAAAAGGAAGTACGACCATATTTTTTCAAGGTACTCATTTGGTGATTACAATAGCGGAGTCAGCTTTCATCATCATGGTATTATGTGTGTGGTATTATAACCCGGCTGGGAGCCCGGGAGAGATTCATTCAACTCACTCACGGGGTAAACTCTAACAATTCCGTGATGCTTTATTGAGTGCGTTTAAAGAAAGAGGTTAATTGGTGTGACCTCTGCTGTGTCCCGGGATTTGATTATGACATCATGAATGACATGCTTCGGTGGAAAAAACCTTCATGGGATATTTTTGTAACCTCGGAATGTCGAATGTCGCCGTAGAAAAGTGAATTTGACGCATCCTTACAATTTCCGCGACTCAATACTTGACGTGCGAATAATGTCTAGGCCATACGTTTCAATGGCAATGTAAAAGTGTGGATCGCAAATAAGCGCTGAGTTTTTTTTACTAGCGATTCAGGAGCTATTTAAATCGGCGTAATAGACGTGACTTAGCGTAACCAGGTGGCACATCTGATTTTTGTCAATGATTAATCAAAACAATTGACTGAAACTTTACCCCATCATTTATTTATGCCCCTATTGTTGATAATAAAATAAAATATTTGGAAAAATATCCTAAAAATGTTGTACAGTAAGTGAATCTATAAGAAGTGCATCAATTAAAGGTCCTGCTTTCATGGATTATATTCGTGTTGGTAGTTGTTATTTGTAGTATGGTTGAAAAAGACGTGACCACGAAACATTTTAGTAACTCAATTTATTTTGTATATCGTACTTTTGTTGAATGGCTCGGTGCAGTTTTCCTCTGAGTCCTCCATAGTCGTCTTAATCTAGTATCTTAGGCTATCAGGGAGTAGCTTAATGCATGTTACGACGCATTTTTGAAACTTCATTTTTACCACTTAAGACACTAAAAATCATTGGTAGTGCTACAAGCGATGGCCACCAATACTTGCATTGGCTAATAGCAGACCCAGATAGGTTTACTTGCGTCACAGAAAGCTTACGACTGTTTGTTTAGCGCAAGATATGAACTACGTCTTTTAATTATTTCGAAATATATAGCAATAAAAATATAACTATCGAGTTTTTATGCCTGAAATGTTTTTCCCGTTGCTTGAAAGACTTTGCAAATATCTGCTATAATATTCATGCTAATTCGTTGGAAAGGATGCACTGCACCAGTGCTTCCTCTCCAGCTTCGGTATCTTTCAGAAGAAAATATTTTCGTGTCCCGAATTTGCCTGTTCTGCAATGCCGTGAAGTTACTCTACGGACTATAACTGTCTTTCAACTAATCCTGGCGTGACCTCATCCTGACCCTAGTGCCCCGGTCGTCGGCCCTTTCCTGGGCTGCCCCTTGAATGTATTTTGCGCTGCTTTCATCCTTTCCTCCGTCCAACTATAAAATGTATTCGTGTTAGCTTCGGACAGTGAAATTACCAAAAGTTATCCAATTTCCGCTCTGTGTGCTCCGAGCAGAAGTTATGCATTTGGTGAGCTCCATTGCATCCTGTTTCCATTATGTCGTAACCGCGGCGTCCGCTTCCTTGGCCACCGCTAATGGAGCGACCTCTTTGAGTGGATGGTACAAGGTTAAGAGGGAAGGGGTGATTCTCAATCACCCTTATCAAATGCAGGAAGATGCTCTCGTTGGCTCTCAGCCGTCAGCCATAAGACGACCACGCTTACCTCCATCCCCAAGCCCGATACGTACTCACTGATGAAGGAACTAAAGGAACACCAGCGGTTGAGTTACTATGCGTCTCTTGCGATGGCGAAAGTGGAAAGAGATGTTGCGGTATAAATTTCGCTGCCGAAGCCTTTTTTCATTGCACATTACTTTCTCAGAACATGAATCTTATTCATCTTGTAATAGGGTGGTTTCCTATAATTTTTTTACTGCCTAAATTGAAAGAGTATTACTCATGGAGTACGTATTTCACACTTTTAGATTTTCAAATGACGATATCTATTTTTAGCGATTAAATGAAAAGTGAAAAATTTCAAGCGCGCGAAAACGCGACGGCTAAGTATGAATGCTGGGAAAACGCCGTGTGAAGTCATTCTGGTTCCCGCTGTCGGTGTGTGAGGTGATCTTGGGGCGAGGCATTGATCGCTGATTCGATGCAAGCACAGAGTCCCCTGCTAGCAGGTGGCGCTTCCCTTAAATAAGGATTATTAATACCTTATAAAACGAAGGAAACTTTCCGACACGAGGCAGTTTTATTAGGTGATTATTATTAAGACATGTTTCCCTGAGCTCTGTGCCTCATGCATGCATTGGTAATCTCAGACGATGTAAAACTCCTATCTACTCGTATAGAAACTAGGTCCCTGTGAAGTCACGGGGAGTGGCATCGCATGGCCGCCAATCTGGCCTTTTTCAAATGCGGTTAAAATTGACCATTGCCATTCGTCTGAAGTGGGATTTCTAAAACCCAATAATTTATATATTATCAATGCACTAATGGTGGGTAACGCATCACAATCAATACCTTTCGTTTTCTTTGATGAAGGAAACTACCCTATTACATAATGTAGAGAGCATCTTTAAGCCCTTAATTTCCCCTTTACTTGATCACTGACATCATTCTATGGGTTTAATTACGTTAACAGTTCGAGACACGTGATCAGCTGCACCTCGCAATGTCTTCCTCATCTCTCTTCGTCCTAATTTCCCTCAATCTCCCGGTTAGCTCCGCCCCCTTTGGTCAATCAGTTGAATTAGCCCGGCCAATTCTCCCACCTCTGCTTTCCCCATTAGCAAATCGAGTTTGGCCTCCAGTGGATTAGCCCTGGTGCTTCGTAATAGGCCACGATACTGCATTCCGTGGATGGCTATAAACACCCTCACACTTCCAATGTTCTCTTCACATACCTTTTTTTAACTCGTACTTCATTGTTAACTTTGTATGATGAACAAATGAAGACGAAATTTAAAAATAGGTAATAATTAAGTAAATTTCTGTCTTCAGTTTCCATGTAGTTATAATCTCAGTAGAGGTTTTAGTGACCTTCACGTCACCACTTAAGAATGACGTATATTTGATTTTTAGCCCCTGGTTTAATATGGAAAACAAAAATTGAAACGATTATAATTATGTTTACAAAGTTGTTGCGAGCTAACATTGATGTGACAATGTCACATTGTGGCATCGTGTCCATGAAGAGAAAATTAGTCATAACAGGTTATAAATTTTCGGGTTATCGTTGAATCAAATATTTTCTAAGAGAACAAATTTGAAAAAAATCGATATTTTTCAAATTTCATTTCTCAGGTTCGGCAGGTTTTCTAAAAGAAGACGAGCGTGCTGCGCCCGCTCCCAGCGGTCTTCCCCCGCTCTTTTCGATGTAGGTCCACAGAGGGATGGGCGCGTTTCTAATTTTAAAATGTAGAAAAAAAGGCAGAGTCTTATGTACAAATCTAATTGGAATTTTCATGTACAAATTGAGGTCAGAGGACCTCTTTAAACATAACATTGGAAGTTTTTACACTATCCTCTGTTAAACGCACATGATGACTCATACTTACGTATCAACAGGAGACTTGAATGTGGAACCAGCCGCATTTTGATAAAAGTTATTTAAAGAATGCGAGATATTGTTGCAAACGAACAAATGTATCAGTTTGTGCGCCGTTAACGTCAGGAATATTTACCGGTTTTTGTTCTTTTTGTTTTTTTTATTATTTAAAAACCAATTTTAGGAAACAATAGCAATATTTAGGGAGTAAGATATGCCTTCGCATGTTCTCTGATAAATTCTGTGCATTTTGGTACCTCATTTGTAAAGTTTGGTTGCGTGTAAGTTGAGAAAAAGGTATCTATACAGTAGAAATAATATGGAAGATAATTTTTCAGCCGGAGTGGCTGACCGCTGCTTTATTTGACCGTCGCTCGCCGGAGGTGAAGTGGATGGAGATGAAGGCGCCACAGCCGTCGGTCGCACTTCCTGCGATGCGATGCATAGAGAGCGGAATCACCTCTTTTCTTTCTTTTTTAAACTTCCCTTTGCTATCTCCCCCTCCCTTCGTTAGTGGCGCCGCTTTCTTGTCATGCACATCGCTTGGCCGATGTATCACACGGGCATTGTAGCACGGCATTCCGGCCGACAGATGACTCTGCCTCCCTAGAAGCGTGCAACGTGTCACAATTTCTCTCCGAAACGACCAAACACCCGCGCCCTCCACCCACAGCGTTTCCCTGACGAAACAAAAAGACTTCACCCCGCTGCTGCCCTTTTCAAAAGTATAGAAATCCCCTGCCTCGAAACGCTGTGGTGAAGTAACGGATCCTCCTGTTGCGACGTGATTTACGTCAACATGAATGCTGGTGAAATAACTGTTCTTCTTATTTTTTTTAAAGAATTCGTATGGAATGGGAAAGAACTTTATTGTCATGAGACGTATTCATTTGCATGGAGGCATCATTTGAAAAGATGATGAAGGCGTAATGAATAAAGTAGGCAATGGGGAGTTGAAAAAAGTATGGAAATGCATGTAACCCGTTAGGTTTATCGCATTTAGCACATTACATAAAATGTAGCAATGGAGATGAAGTTGTGTTCACAACATATTACAAAAGTACATTATTCAAAAAGTCTTAAGTGTGAATGAAACAAACGTCATGATGGAAATCATTTACCTTGAATTAGAATTTTTTAGTCACCAGGGATTTGACTGAAATGAAATTTTATCGCATGAATTGAATCTTATGTGAGTGATATTATACAGTCTTATTGAATTTCTGTTGTATTTCATGTGCAAAGAATCATTTGCTCTTTTGGTAAGCGAGAGGAGGAAGACCTTTTCTTCCGAACTTGCTGTACGATCATTAAGTTTGCGACCTTCTAAATTCATGATTTCAAATAAGCTATTCATGTTTCTTTATGGTTAACTAGCTATAATAATGATTTATAATTGCTTGATCGAATAAAAAATTCAAAAGAATGAAGTGATCTGGTATGATATTAGAAAATCTTCGACATGGATAATATCATATAAATTTCCAGATAAAACAATTCCCTTCTAAGAAGAGATAGTGGTTCTTCTATTGTCTTTATGCATGTTAATCTCTCCTACGTGTTGCTCTCTGTCCATATCTTCCCTGCCCTATATTCCTCCAATATCCTCCACTGCTGACCCAGTTCTTCTTTCTCTCCGAGACGTCCATGTCCTTTCCCGGAGAACATCCTGTACTCTCAAAGCGATCGGAGAGCATCCTCGTCCATGTCAACTTTTCTCCATCACACATTGTGCATCGGAGGAATGAGCCCAAAGTCATTTGCGGGGTGAACTTGATTCCAATAGGAATGCTGCTTTGACCTTTTCTAGTCATCGTTTGAGCACAGGAAAATTAATTATTAGAGCACAAAATTCAATGTAAGCGGAAATGTGAATTTTGATCTATCTCTCTCCTATTAAACACCAGAAAAACTGTATTTACTTTGAGGATTATTTTTAGTAAAGCATCCGAATTATCAGTGAAATAAGTTTTAAAAAGAGGTTACAACCTAAATTTGTATTCGTATATTTGCATAATGTTTACTTGCTATTCATCGCAAATGCAAGTACTGATTTGCTATTATTGAATCAATAAACACTCGTCGCTGCGCTTCGGACGTTTTAAAAAAAGTGATTACAAACCTATCGATGTGGCAACGTATATCAAGCTCTCACGGGATGACTGGGATATCCTTTATATAGCTTTCTTGCTCATGCACAGAATCTGAATATTGTTCTCCCTATTTAACCGCTGGCACGCGACAAACGAGATAAGTAAAGAGACAGTGTCAGGGAGAGATCTTGTGTTTTTACATCGAAGGGACCTGACCTTGCTCTCCTTTCCATGAGAACCGATAATTGACTCTGTATTTTCAGAGCCTCCTCTTCGTCTACTCGTCAGAAGGTCGCTCTCATTTGTTTTTTACAGCTCCATAAAAGCAAAATTTATATTACACCATCCGGGGAGGTCCTTTCCAGAATGGATAGTAACTTTATATTATTAAAAAAATCAAATTAAAATAAGCCCACTTCAAAGAGATGGTGAAAATTGGCTTCGGCAGAACATAAAACTTTCGATTGACTCGTGCAGGTCTCCGGTTCTTCTATAACTGCTAAGGACGAGCATGACGTCACTGTGAGTTCTGTGCACACATAAAACTTCATTAGAGTCCTGCTGTAAAACATTTTACTGCGAAGGCCAACAACAATTCCATTAGGGTATCTCTATTTAAGTCAAAAATTTGAAAAGATTTTTGTATAAAGTTTTCACGGGCATTATTTCGTGTGTCACTGCACAGTGGCGAATCTATGGGGGCTTTAAGGTGGCTATTGCCCCCCTCCCCTTGGGCATCAAATTTACACAAGATAGAATGGTAATTTTTTCCGAACCCCACTACTGCAGGCATATTTAACCCCACCCAGCCCCCCCCCTCCCCCCGTGGTCCATATCCTGGATCCGCTACTGTCACTGCATGAGGGCCGACCTTTATTATATTTTAATGGAAACGAACTCTTTGCTGCTGTTATCTTTCTCCAGTTGCCAGGGGAATCTGCCTGCACCATTCAGAGGGAGGAGCTCAATGACGGATTTAGGGAGATGCAATAAGACCTGTTCTACATCTAAAACTACATAATAATACCCTTCAAGCCGCCTAAAAGGCGTGTGGCAGGGGATGTTAGGACACCAGCCGTCTACGCATAAAAATGAAGTATTCTAACGAAGTTGGGACTAGCGTTTATTAAAGTCCTTCATGGTTCGGGTGAAAAACGAATTCCCATCTATCCGTTCGGCAAAACATCTCTCTTAATTTTTCGCTTTTATCGGACCTGGAAATATAGTGTGGCCCTAATATTATGTTCTCCGTGTCGCTCTTAAAGATATCCATTCTCAATTGTTCAAGCAATCTAAGCTAAGTGCGCAACCTCCGAATCTCAAGCGGCTCCCAGCCTAATTCGCTTAACAATTGAGTAACGCTCTCTGTACGCCAGTAGCTGTTTTTGACGAACCTCGCACCTTTCCCTTGCATTTTGTTCACTTCGCGGATTAAGTCTTTCTGCCCCGGATCCCACCGGATCATCACCGGATCCTGTTATTGTTATTTTGGTCCGTTTCAGGACGGAAACAAATAGCCAGATTCGCTGGAACTAAATTGTCCGACGAGTTTACCTGACGAATTCGTATGTACCTACCAATTAAATAGTACTCTTGCTTTAAAAAAAGCCAAAATATATGGAAAAAAACGCTCTTTTCCTTCTCTTTTGTGAACTTATCTCTTTTAGGTTTCCAAATCTCTCTCTGGAGAATAAAACGCCCTTGATTCGTGGGCAGCGGGAGGATTTCGTAAATAAAAAAAGACCCTCTCTCTTTCCATTTGTTCCTCTGGGAGAGTTCGCCCGTTAATCCTTTCCCTGCCGCTTGTGGCCGAGTGACGTGTTTGTGGGTGGAGGGGGTTGAGGAGTAGTGAGGGCGAATGTCTCCCTCCCCTCAGAAAGCAGCTCGATGTCGGGTTTTCCTCGAGCACAGCAAGGAAATCAATTTCGGGTTACGTGAATAATGTAGATAATTGGCGATATCGGTACTTAATTTCGTGATTTTGAATATGGTGACCAATACGGTTCAAGTATAGTAGCCGATAAAAAAGCGGACATGAAAACGAACCGGATAAAAACTTGAATTGGATGAAAAATTGTATCTAATACTAAATAGTCGCACCCGATAGCAAAATCTGGGAAATTGTGCCTGCATTTACCATCAATTTTCCAAAATTCGTATTTCGTCCCCGATAAATTTAAATATCGTATTGTTTCACGTTACATTGATGCATCAAATATATTCTCCCTTCTTTACCTCTCCCAGCCCCGCTTCTATCTTCCCCACCTCCTCTCTCGACAAATAAGCCGTGGAATGGGGAACGTGCCTCTGTTTCGTAATCAACAGCCACGGCCACATTGCAATCTCGAGCGAGCGAGCGAGTGTGTGAGATTAGTTTAATCTTTATTGTATTTACCCTAGATTTTGGTCCATTCTTTTGCGTTTTTTATATTAAATAAGACGAGAGAGGATTTTAGATGCAATATTCTCATGCTGAGGTGGATCAAGCGGGACTTGCTTTGAAATTAACCCCTGGAAACGGTGGTTTTCGTTAGCACAGTGAAATTAAAAGTCAGAAAATTATTTAACCGTGGAGAAAAAACATGCTTTTGTTCCACGATGTGAAATTGGCTCGTAATATTTGTGCTCTCTGCTTAAGACAATGTAATTGTACGTTGTGCATGTACGGTAAACTCTCGGATAACATTAAATCGTTATTTAAATCAGGCCTTTTTCCCCTTTATTCTTAATGCAAGAGTTGATAGTATTTACCTTTGCGAAATAATTGAAAATTTTTCCTTCAAAATTGGAGGAAGAGAATTAAAACTGAAGTATCGATAATTTTAATTGTTAAATAGATTTTTCTATATTATATAAATATTCTTTAACGATTTTCGCTGATCATTAGTTATCAAATGGTTATCAACACAAGTTTAACGGAACTCATTGGGTGCACATACAGGGCATTGGAATATTTTGTGAATATATTAATTTAAAAACTACCCACCTGGATAAATGGATTTATCGAAGATAAGTAACAAATTGGTTGACCTACGCAAACGTATTTGATTGTAACAATTTATGTGTAAATCTGCAATCTTGAAATTGATTACCTTCGAAACTAAATTAAGTTAAAAATGAAAAAAAGTATATGGAAATATTTAAGTTGATTATTTTTAAGATCTTTTATTTATTATTTGATTAGTCTATGGCGAGAGCTCAAATTAATCAATGTTGTATATTCTCCAAATCCATGATCCAATCTCTTCCATTTTTTTGTTATTTAATTAGACCAGCGGAATTTTAGATAAAATAATTTCATATTTGGATGGATGACACGGGACTTCCAATAAAATCAACCCCGAGCAGCATTGGTTTTCATTAGCACAGTTGAGGAAAAAATCGGGAGTGTACTTATTAAACCGCGCAAAAAAAATTCCGTGAATTCGTTGGTATCCTTACTGATGACAACACAGTGAACCTACTCATGCATAACTTTCAATCATTTAATTAGTTGTGGTAATTACAACTAATATGTTTGAATTGAGTCTTTCGGTTTGAAAGGGTAGGCAGGAAATATCACCGAAGAAGGGAGCACGAAATATTAATTTAAAATGGAAGGAAAATGTCTTTAAAGATTGTTTTACAACTGAATTAGACATTCCTCAATAGTGGATGAACTCATAGGGGGCAAGGTCAAAAGTGCATAGATTAACTTGAAAAAAATTCAAAGATCTTTCTTCGGTCTTAATTGGCAATTCACTGCACTATCTCCAGACACGTTTCATTACAGCCAATAGGTACCTCAGCTTTATTGCTGTAGGAAGGGAAATTAAGTTTAAATTAATGAAACCATGCAGTGAAATTGTTATTTTTCCTGAATTGCGTAAATACTTCGTGAAAATTTATGAAACTGAGAAAATGATTATTTGATGCTGAAGTGAATATTTCCTATGAAATGATCACCACTTTGCAGAGTCTGTGATGGGCGGACAATAAATTCTCGTCAAAATGCTACGAAGCATTCGTATAAATAGCTGTAGGAACATTATATTAAAATTTTGCCTCGAGTGCGTGATTAAGTACGTCATAAAGCTGTAAGTAAGTAAATAATTGAGTGCATTGCTATAATAAGTTTTGGTAAAATTTAATTAACTTTAATGAAATTTCTTGTGCGAATTGTAATAACATGGACCCTGATAATGCATTTCGTTGATTAAAATTGACCGGGCCATAAAAAATATTCAAACAATCATATGCGTTCGTGTATTTTTTCAAGCGAAACTGTTGTTTTTTCAATCGTAGACTGGTTTGTGAAAGGGAAGAGTAACGTTAATGATATCTCATGAAATGCGTGAGTTAACAGTGTGCGTGATTAAATTTATGTTAAGTGCCTATTCATTAGGAAGTAATTTTCATTGAAATATATAATATGATGAATCGTTTATTCTCAAAACACAATCCTTGGATAGTTGTTACTGGTATGCATTGCTGGAAAAAAACTCATTTTATAATGATGTAATTCAGTGGATTCCAAAATGAACAGATTGTGACGGGTTCTTTGGTTGGAAATATTTTTATTTCAGATAAGATAAATGCGGAATATATGCTGGACCTTACCAAATCAACTCTTTGGAATGAACGCAGTAATTTTTGTTCAATGAAGTTAATGGAAAAAATGGAATTAATGGCATCAGAGAAATAAATATAGTACCTATGATACCAGGTCTACTCAATTAGTTAATTTAGTTAATAATTTTATATTCTGAGAACAATTGACTTTCCTCTGTATAATTCACAGAAAATTACTGCAGCATTGAACCTGTGAGCATATTTCCTATTTCATAGATATACAGGCATTATTTTGAGCATTTACTAAGTCATTTAAATCATTGGAAATTAATTATGTGTTTAATTACTATCGGGCTTTATGAATGGTGATGTGTAATCAACCATCCCCATGAAATAACATCACTTCCCTAAATGATGCACGCGGACACCGAGACTGTTTCCCCGAATTCGCTCTCCCACCTTCATTTGTCTCTGGCCGGCGAACAGTTGACCAAAACTGGAAAAAGTCGGACTGAAGTCCAAAAAGGTATTTTTAAAAGCGCCGCTGCGTTTTAATGCTCCGTTTATATTTTCTGAATTTTGAAATTATGTCGTTCGATTTGCACTCTTCCGCCGGACATCTTGTTCCGATAGGCGATAAACTACGACCAAATCCCATCCTATTTCCGCGCATGGAGGTGTATCAGGGGGTGTAAGGGTTGTCACTAACACTCCTTCTCACCCCCCCCCCCACCTTCCCTTTTAGCTCTGTTCATCCATCTAGTTGGCTTCAAGGTGGCGCTGCCGACGGAGCAAATGCGAAACTATATCTGCCCCTCACCTACCTTTCATTATTAAGGCCCATTCCCACTCCACTTGCATCTATAACGATGGAGAAAGCATGAGTGCACCGGATATGCGATGGTTTATATGTAAGACACTATATTTGTGATATTTTCTGCATTTATCGTTAGTTGTTAGAATTTTTGTATATTATGTATTTGATATTGTATGAACAATTTACATCGAAAAAGCCATTATAAAATCAATGGTAAGGCCTCAGTAGTGAACATCCCTGGGGAAAGAATTAGCATGTTTAGATTCACCAATGAAATAGCAGTGACAGCTGAGGCAGTGAGGAATTCGAATAAGATTTTAATTAGTGTTGCCGCGTGACTCGAGACTTTCACGTCTCTTCTCGAGACTCGAGACAAGACCACTTATTGACGAGACGAAACGATACCACTTCCACGCGACTCTCGAAAGTCTCGAAATACAGATGTACGTTTTGCATTGGCATTTAAATAGCTTTATCCCTACAACTATGTCCTTCTGTTGAGATGAAGTAAATATTACTTTTTTCTTAAGTATTATATTCTAAATTTAATTCAGTAATAACTTCTAGATAAATTATCTAATTACACAAAAAGAATTTTTGCCGAAAAGTCAATTTCTGAATGCAAGAACGTGACTTCTGAGCCATGTTAGGGAGTGTTAATGGCTGACTACGTTCCTTGCGATAATAACCTTGGAAAATTTATCCTGCAAACACTGAATTATTTTCTCAAGAGGATACTTTTAGTGCTTACTCCTACGACAAAATATCTTGGATAATACTCGCATGTGTGTAAAGTATCGCTCAGCGGCACTTGCAATCCTTCTTATAGTTTGCTTGCTAGGGAAAATGATGGCCCATTTCGTATTGCGCAGAGCACACTACCGCGGGCTGAAGACGGATGATAATTGAAATAACTATGTACCTCTTCATGTACGATATATCTTCCGAGTTTCATGAGGATATAGCATAATGTCACTAAATGGGTGTAGGATGCTATTATTAAAAAATATAACTACAATTGGCTTTACTTTAACTTATTTTGCTAGCCAAAAGTCCATTTAATCAAAAAGTCCATACTGGATCATCTGATCGGCATTTATTCATGCATTCCATTCTAAAAGGGGCCAGAAACCTCTAGAAAAAAAATCTATTTGCAGATTTGTGCGAAATTTCTGAGAGGAAAAATCATTTGCCCTAACCGGGATTTGAACCCAGATCCCTTGATTTGCGGACAAGTTACTAATTACTCTGCTTTTTGAAGAAATGTTTATTTTCTTTCCAATGAAATATTTATAGTGATTTTATGCCTTCGGATTTTTTTAAATGTTTCGATAATATTCCGTTTCAAATCAGCAAATTTAGTCCTATAAATCAACTTCCTTCTTCCACTGTACTATCTTGAAAACTGCTGCCCATTCTGCTTTAGAGACGTCAAGATGGGTCAGCTACTTTAGCTATAGAGAACGAGATACATAAAACAATAAATATTTATTCAAATTGCTTGAAAAATTATCGTAGAGTAGCGCATTATAAATATTATGGAAACTTAGGAAGCGCCACTGGGTAGAATGTTAGGTAAACGAGGGTTAGGAAGGAAAAAAAATAGGATTTTTAGATAGAACGAAAGAGAGTAGGCCTTATTGTGAATTGAAGAAGTTGATGGGGAGGGTGGTCCCAGAATTCTTCTCAAGTACTCCATGGAAACCTACCTTAATCGGTAGAGTACTTTATGAATAAGCGCATTATATTAAACAAGCTTACAAAAATTTTCAATTACTTTCAATTATGTTAAGCAAGTTTACAAAAAGTTTCAACGATACTGACCATTTGTCATGAAAATTATAAACAATTGAATGAAAGCATGCCGAAAAGGCGAAGTCATCTAAATGTCATCCGGCCGCTGGGATAGGATTTAATTAAATGCTCGCTGCTTTAGAGAGGTTACTACATTCTCTTTTTAGAAATTTTTCGTTTTTAGCGGAGGCGGTCTGGCCAGGTCGGCTGGTCGGCGATCGCTTAGGGCCCCGAGCTCAGGGGACCCCCAGAGTCCTCTGGATTATCGATAATACACTACATAGTGCATAGCATTCATAACGCTATGAGGGAATTGTGTAGAGAACTACCATTCAGAGGACTTAGGGGGGGGCCCGAGCTTCGGTTGCCCCCACAACGCTTATGAATATCATGAAGCGGCCGCCTTGCCCTGGGGCGCTGATGGCGTCTCTTCTCTCTCTTTTCTGTCCCACGCTTAGGCCGACGACGAGTTCGTGTGAATATCCCTTGTGAGATGAGACCACGGTGGCAACCGCAAGTGTGACCTTGTATATTTCAGTATATATTGCGGACAACTTCGGGTCATTTGATATGCCATTTTTTTTCCCTCGTCCACTCTTCCCAAAATCTCAGTTCCGTAGTGGAAACCGATATCCCCGCAGGTAATGGATACCGTCATTCATTCATCCAGAAAAAACATCAGTAATTTGTCTGGGTATAGTTACACATCTCACTCTTCTGATTTTTTGACTAAGGGGTATCTATTACCGTGGGAATCAGCGCCAAGCAGTTCTCCCAGGATTGGAAGTAGGGAAGGAGGCGTTGTCGGAAGGGGAAAGTTGCGCGCGCGCAGCACAAATATTATCTTTTTTTCCCTCACATAGATCGCGAAATCCTTATGAATCCTTAGTAGTTCAGTGAATGCCAATGGTGAAAGCTGGGTTGACAAGTGAGAGGGTTTCATGCTCAGTTGAAGTGTTAACATGAAACGTGTTCACAAAAGCGGTGCGCAGTAAAGAAATGAGAAGAAGAAAAAACTTTTTTTGTGTTAATAATATTTCAAAAACGTGAGTGCTTGGCTGAACAAGAACAGTGGTTCCTGTATCGGTTTACTACGCAATGAGAGTTTAGATACTGATTCAGGTACGTTGTAATATTCGTATTTTCATTTTAATAGTTTGAAAAATACCGTCTTGTGACGCGCGGTTCCCGTCCCGTGTGGTTCTTTCTTTTCTTAACAATTGCGTTTATTTTTTAGTTCGTTTTGTTCATGTATTTTAATTATTTTGCGCTTAGTTTCTATTTTCAATAAGTATACGTAACGCAAACAAAGGAAGGAAACGATCTACTACTGCAAAATCTGCCGTTATACACCTGATATCGGAGGCGGATCTAAGTTTGGACCAAAGGGGGGGGGAGGAGGGGGGGAACCGGGGGTCTGCCGAAGGGATTTGGGGATATAGGATATTTGGGATTTTCAAGACTCAAAAACGGCGGGATTTGGCTATTTCTTTGATAAATAAAGACTACTATGCACACGTAGTAAGCCGATTCATTAGTAAAAGTTTTATGGTTGTCATCTACATCTGCATACTACCCCGAAAGCTGCCTCAATGGGCGTGTGGGGGGGATGTCAGGACACCCGCCGTATCCATTTATAACGGAAATGTTCTAATGAATCACACCTAGCATGTATTTAACTCCTTCGTGCGGGGGAGATAATGAATTCCTGCATCCATCCGTTCGCCTAAATATCTCTCTTATTTTATTGTTTTGGTCCTACCTGGAAATGTAGTGGGGTTCTAATATGATGATCTCCGTTTCGCTCTTGCAATTAAAGATCTCCATTCTCAATTTCTCTAGTAATCTAAGCCTAGCGCGCAGCCTCCGAGTCTCTAGCGGCTCCCAACTCAATTCGTTTAATATCCGTTTAACGCTTTCTGTACGCCAGCAGAAGTTGTTGACGAGTTCCGAATCTTGAAAGATTGGAGGGAATGAGGCCTTCAAGAGGACGGACTCCACGGAAACCTCTGCCGTCTATTTTAAATCTATCTTTGAAATAAAATTATCCGAAAAAGTTAGGAAATTGATCTCCTGAACTATTCTTCTGGATTTTCTGCGGGCGCGTTGCTTCCCGCTTCTTTGAGCCATGCATGTTCTCCGTGTTGATATTCCAAACCCTAACTCATCTGCCACTTGAAGGGAGTGATCGGATAGACTTTTGAATTCAAGTTCGGTATCTAGTAAAATATCAGCTATATTTAAAGAATGTCTGTAGTGTAGAATTGACCTTAATTACTATTGTTTTATTTCTTACCTTAAGTGTGTAGAAGTTGGTTGTATTACTACAGTTATAATTATTTATATTGTGAGTATTTTTTGCGAGTCTCTGAACACATAATCACTTAGAAAGGAAAGCAAAAAAAATAATTGAATTACTGATTGGTTCCATTAATATTTGACAGTTACTGTCAAAGTTCATTTTTAAAATACAGCTCTAATTTAAAGATCAAAATAAATGAAAATATCAAAAATGTATCCTAATATTTTTCCTGTTATTTTTTTCTCCACCCAACAGTTTTAATTGGCTAGCTGATTGGTATGGGCGAAACAAATTGTTACACATTATCCTTAAAGAAAATAGTTTGAGATATGTTTGATAATTCAGGCTTAAATTTTTCTACGAAATCAGTACCTTAATTTTTGTATAAGTTTTTATTTACACATTAAAACAATTATAGCCATCGAGTATGGATAAAAACTACGCACTTGTGACTACATCTATATGCTATGTAAAAATTTATTAGACATAATTAATACATAACAGCCAAAAGTCTTCATCTGGCCCCAAAATGTCCTTTGTAATGTTTTACATTTTTACGTCGTCTACTGTTTGAAAGGATTATTCGATAAGGTTATTTTAGAGGTTCATTAATTTCAGGGCATTTTCTAGGAACGAATTTACTAAATACGAAGATAAAAGAACCATAATACATAATTAAAATTTTATAAACTGCAAAGTTCCTACTTTTCATATTATATTTTCTTACAAAATTTATTTTTTAAATTTTATTTTGTATTTTAGAGCCATAATGGCGTCGAAATCCATTTCCAGGCATGCGAAATCCTAAAATTTTCCGGGGGAGTCCTCCGGTTAGGGGGGTCCCATCATGAGCTCCAGCCGAGGGCCCCCAATCACCCCAGACAGCCCCTGGTTTTAGCTACGAGTTTATTCATTGAATATCAATAAAATCAATAATTTTACAAGCATTGACGTGATTGGTGTTCAGATCAATATATATTTAAAATGTATATTAACGGCTTTCTTATTTCGAGGTACCGATTCAGCGAATAAGTACGCAAAGGAAACGGCTTTTATGGTGCTAAATTTATTTTGGGGGTAACGAATAGAGACGAGACTGGGGTTCACGAGACGTGACTCGAGACGATACCCGAGGTCAGAAAACGAGACTGAGACGAGACTGGCGGAAGTCTCGTATCGTCCCGCGGTAAAACTAATTTAAATAAAGTTGCAGTTGAAGATTAGAAGCTAAGGCTAATATTGAAATAGGGAATCAAAAACTCTAAGAGGTTGACTAATTCTGCTTTTTTGAAAGCATAATAGCCTTAGAATAGCTTTAGAAGCATAATAGAATGACGCCTCGGTAGCTTAACTGGCTGAAGCACTCGGTCAAGGCGAATGATTTTGTCCTCTATGGGTTTTTCGCACAACTGTGCATTGCGGGTGACTCCGTAAAAGTTATCACCGTGGCTAGTCCCGGTATACTTAAATAATCATAATAGCCGCCGCCACAAAGGTAATTAATGTTTTCTGTGAAAGTATGGTAGCGTGTCAGCTTAGTTATAGTGGGTAACGGGGTCAATGGTAACTCATCGAAGGCTCTATGGTTCCAAATTCGATGTGTGTTTTCAGACATCCCAGAAGAAATTTTTCGAGATAACATAGGGAAATGAGCTGATCCCCACTATCCTGATATTCACATTTATTACAATGATACACCCTGTGTGATATTCGTGTGCTCGTGGCCAAGTTTGTGGTGAAATCTACCCTGTGATGTCAAACCAACGTGCGAATATAAATACTGCGTGAATGAGTGAGCAAAACAATTGGAATTCTAGAGATCGCCGTGTCAACGTCATTGGCGGATGAGAGTAGATATGATTCTTTATATTCGCTACTATTATCTTGTGCAAAAAGGAATATCGCAAACATTGATAAATAAATACATACCAGAGAAGGTGAGCCTCATGCTTTTCTGCTTTGGAGCCAATAAAACATATTTATTCTTTGGCGATATCTGCAAATGACATTGTCAAGAGCTGTTAGGAAAAGGACACTATACCTCAAGAATGGCTTACAGATATAAGGAATGGGATATCCCCTCAAGAAGAAGTGAGGGAGGGTACAGGGAAACACAAGGATCTTATCTCGAAGTCAGTCCATCTTCGTGAGTTATGTGTCAATTGGAGAATCTCTTGTACTTCTTAAAACACTATGCTCTCATACACAAGGACTCCACGCATTCGATGATAAGATAATGCCATGAAAAACAATAGGAGATACTGTGCGAAGAAGGAGATAGGTACTTAAATAAATGGGAGATATAGTGCATGTGAAGACATGTGAAATGAATGCTCTGCGAGACAAATAAATCATGCTCAAACTTAAAAACAATTTAACATTAGAGCGAATCTGTTGACACCATAATTACTGAATCACACTATGAATAAGTCTTTTTCGTTGTAAAATTGTTACATTTTGTATATTTATGAAGTTTTACGTAAAAAAAGGTGCTCTTGTATAAAATACCTACATATTACTTCCATTATAAGTATAGTAAAATATTATTGGCCGCCAGAATATAGTTTCTGCGTGCATCCAGAATCGTAATTTGTATGAACATATTGACATCCCGCGGTAAAAATTGGTCTGATGGGCTTGGAATTTTGGGTAATTTTGCATAAAATTCCTCATGAATAATAGAAAATATAACGAGCGAGCAGAAAATCAAAATATAGCATCCGGATACGTGATCATTCATTTCTTTTATGAACGTTTTGAATGTCCGTAATATAAATCGGCCTGTAGGGCTTGGAGCTTTGGCGCTGTTCTAACTCCGACTTGTCGCCCTCTACAGTTCGAATGTTCGACGAAGTGTCGTTCGTGGCCGGACGAAAGAAGATCGGGAAGACTTGAATGATCCCCCCAGGCACAAAGGAATACTGCTTCCTCTCCTCCCCCCCCCCCTTTAACATCCCTTTCTCTGAAGGCAGCCGAATGTCATTTCCAAGGTCTCGAGCAAATTCCCCTGCCCTGATCCAATGGCTAATTAATCACAAGCCACAATCCTTAAAAATGCGATTAAGTGCTCATTCGAACCATCTGATATTTGCTTTACGCAGGTATGAGGTAAAAACAGGTTTTATCACATTAAACTTATGCGTACTTTAAGTAATCCTTTATATTTATTAATATTACACACCAATTATTGGACGCTCCATTTTTCTGCTCCTGATGACAAGGTCGTATGAAAGTTCCTACACGGTTGAACTCTCTTTTCCAGTCGCTCATTTTTGAACCATTTCATATCCGTGCCAAGTTTTGTGGTTTCCTTCGGTAGAAACGAGTTATCTCACATTTTTGCCGGACTGGTGAGTGCTGTGATTTATTTTGATTTTAACGAGAAAGATTTCGTTTGATAATTTGCTTTATCATGGTTTAAACGGACTCCCTATCTTTCATACGTGAATAATAATTAGTTGTGAGGCACATAATCTTTAGTTAATGTGATTCATTGCTCTCTTATACAATTCTCTCATCTCAGCTTCCTCGAACTACAAGGGACTTAATTAAATGGTTGGTGTAATTTCGTGAGACCATTACTTTTTTGTTTGTGAACGGCTGGCATCATGATACCCCCCTCCGCATGCATCTTTTGGCGAATTGCAGGGTAGTATGCAAGTGTCTTTTCCACTGTAGCCATTGCAGTGAAAATTGAATGCCATGATGGAGGTCTGGAAAGAGTTACATGTTAAAATCAAAGGGGGGAGTATCGTTAAATCCGTTAAATTCGCGTGTATCTACCTCTTAATGGTCACTCGGAGGACAGTTGATGTACAGGAGTGGTTGCCATAAGAATAGGTACGAGCTAATCATCACATGCTAGGAAAAGTGACAAAAATTAAAAGAGGTTATAGGCTTAGGTTAAGAGGCTGGCTTATAAAGCCAGCGAACATGTAACTGTTGATGGCTATCTGTTTCGTGGCAGCGCTCCATCCATATATTAATGTGTATCGATGGTAACCAATGGGTAATGGTACTGCGTGAAGGGGCCCGCTGTAAGTCCCACAGAAGATTTACCATGATGCCAATATGAGCGCATTTTAATAGGCTTTAATGGGCTGTCCGCAGAGCGTTGATTGGGACTGAGTCATCCAATAAATACCGAAATATTTAGAGTATTTATACTGGCAAAGACTTTCATTGAATAGCAATGAATATTTTATATTTTAAATTCAACCAATTCGGGCGTGATACTGCGTTATTTCGGCGAACAGAAATAAAAGGTAGCTGTGTTATAATGTAATCACGAATATAAGTTAACGTTTACAGTCCTGATTATAGCTAATTTTCCCCCTGAAATGCGAATCGATCAGTCGTCAGCCTGTGGTGACTTAGCGATTCCATTTACATACACATTGGACGGCAACTAACTTAGTGACTTGCTGAAGAATCTTATCTTTTGTAATATTCGCGAATGCAATAAAGAAAACTAGGTAACCCGTGCTAAGATTTCGCACAACTATTCTCTCATACTTTGCATAAAATGTCTTAATATTCTCTATTTATTGAAACGATTTCATAATAAACTCTCACTGTTATGCATAAAAATGTTTTACCATACACCCATGCACAATCACTATTTGTATTTCGTACTATTTTCATTTTCTGTTGACAATTCCAGTTGATTATAATTCTTGAATACTTTCAACACGATGTTTTTATTTATCCATATTAGGTCTTATTTTTAATATTTTTGCCGGTTTATATTACGTTTATTTGATATGGTTATGAGTTTAAGGGGTTTTTAAAACTTTTTTTGAAATAAAGAACAAAAAATATATTCGGAGTCGGCATACCTCGAGCAAGAAACCGACATGGAAAAATGGAAACATTCAAATTAATCAGTATGTAGTGAAATTTGAGATTGTGATTGTATTTTTCGTCAAAAGCCGGTGATTCATCGTTTAAAATGATATCACAATGTATCACTGTAGGTGCAGTATTAACGGAGCATATACGGAATGACAGAGAAAGACCTTTCTGTAATAATATATGTGATTAGCTAAAAATTACTGCCGATGATCCTGGTAGCTATTAATTGAATAGTCGGTAGTCTTTATCCTTTAAAAACTCCTATAAAAATTTTTTTAAGAAAAATTTGGAAGCTGTTCCCTAATGTAATTATAGGAACTACTCTGCAATTACTATGTTCCTTTTTAGCATAAATTAGCTGAAAATGTAATGCAACATAAGAAACATTATACTTTCTTTGTTCTATCATCCACTATTGTGTTTCCCGAGGACGAATACAATGTCCATTGAGGCTTTATTAGAGCCTATCCTCAGCAGAGTCAACTGTCAGTCAATAGTTCCTTTGCTTCCATTTACCCACCCCTCATCATCTCATCGGAACAACAATCATAGTGATAGAGAATCACAGTGCGCTCAAATTTTTGCGAATACATATCCCTCGATATCCATTCAAGCGAAATAGCGAGATTGGAGCCCGTCGTCTGCAGAGCCATCTATCTGTCAATGGCTCACTCACTCTCTCTTGCACTTCCCATTCCTTTGAACGACAGTCATAGTGACACTGGAGTGCGCACGACTTTTGGCAAATAAAAATCTCTCGGGAGCGTAAGGTTATCCGATTTTTCGGCTCCTAATGCTTCTCCGCTGGGAAACATAAACGTGAAAAAGTGTCGTGTAGTATCGTTAAAATTTTTTGCCTCTGTCGCTGGTGGGGTGACTTCGGAAATAGCGAGTTATCGCGTTCGCGGTTTTGAATAAAAAAAATAAAGAGGCACCCTCTGTGCCTACCCGCGGGTGTCTTTGCCTACATCCCTTCCCTCAAAACACCTTCCCCTCCATGACGACCCCACGGCCAAAACAAACGGGAACACGAGGGACGAGAGCACAAAAATAATGAGGAATAAAAAACAAAATACTAGCAAATGGCACGTCGTAAAAGGAGAAAACAAGGCGAGGGGTGGAGAAAAACGCTCTTATCAGTGTGAGAATATCAACAGAGAGAGATAGATAGAGCGAAGGGACGGGTGGCGCGTCCTGGACTGTCATTTGTTTTAGCTGTTGTGATATGCTCTCTTGACATCCGACAGATGCCGCCAATGGTCCTCCTTTCCCCTTCCCATTTTCAAACCCCACCGAGGAACACTTTAAATAACACTTACAATTAGTTAGGTGAGTTAAGAGGACACCTAACCTTCGTGGAACAACATGGAACGATATTCGGGGTGGTTTGTAAGCTGATAACGCAATAAACTGGGAGGCACGCCAAACTCAACCCTTCTCAAATTGTAGCCGTCACATCTTCCGTCAAATTTGTTTGTGCGGAAGAAATTAGCAATTTTTAGCATTTTCTCATAGTTATTAAGGGATCCTGGTTTAAAATATCGATAAATCCTTCGGGAACCCAAAATCAGATTATTCTAAGTTGATGTGGTCCAGGGGAATAAATTGAATGTGATAAAATTACACGCCTGTGACTTAGTCCGAGGTGAGCTCTATCCGGATCGACGTTCGGGTTGTAGCTGTAAATGAGTAAAAACGTTTATGTGTGAGTGGCTCCAGTGACCCATTTTGATTGGAATCACATCATTGGAATGGAAGTAATTTCCTAACTGAATTACTGGCGCGTTGGTAGCGCCTGCTAGGACGTCTGCATTTATCGCCAGTGGCGCGCCTTCCCCAATCTATTTACCCCCTGGTCCAAATATGACCTATAATGACCCTTAGGTGTTTACGTGTGTTTGAAGGTCACCAAAACATTTGCAGAATGATATTTGGGCATTATTTACTGCCGGATATCGCGAAAAACTGATGTCTTAACCATGTTCAAATATTGTTCGTCACATATTTCATCAGTCTTATTTGTTCAAAAGTAAATACCTAAAATTTTTGCTACTCAGCTTGGTTTAGTAATAGTCTCGGTTTCGAATCTGGGATGAAGTCTTCGCACACCCAAAATCATATTCTCGAAAGTGCGAGGTGATGTAGGAAAAGTAGTTGGGCCCACTGCCCTACGCCTGTGGCAAAGTCCGTGGTGAGCTCTCCCCTGACCTATTCGAATTAATCGTCAGGTTTGGTCAGTAAGTGGCCAGTTGTCATTAGTGATCTTCATGTTCAATTTACAATTATGTTTTGTTGGAAAAAATTATTTTATAAACTCGTAAAATATGGATACTATGGTGACCAACTCCATTCTAACACCCCTGCGTGGTCTTTCCCCCTTTTTGATGGCCACTGAGAATTGAAAATGAAAATTCAAGCACATCGAAGAATAGGGCTGTTTCCTATAATTTTTTTATTGCCTAAATCGAATGATTATTACTCCTGGGGTACGTATTTCACGCTTTTATATTTTTAAATGACGATATCAATTTTTCGCGATTAAATGAATGGTGAAAATTTTCAAGCGCACGAAAACGCGACGGCTAAGTATGAATGCTGGGAAAAGCCCGTATGACGTCTGGGTGCTGTTGTATGAGGCCGCCTGGGTGCGAGGCATTGAACGCCTCTACGATGCCGGCTGCTTACTGCCGAGCATGGCGGTAGCGTAGAGTACCCTGCTAACAGGTTGCGCTTGGCTTAAATAAGGATTACTAATACCCTATCAACCAAAGGACACTTTCCGACATTAGGCAGTTTTAATAGGTGATTATTAAGAGATGTTTCCTTGAGCTCTGTGCCTCATGTATGCATTGATAATCTCAGGCGATGTATAATTCCTATCTTTTCGTATAGAAACTAGGCCCCTGTGACGTCACGTGGAGTGGCACCGCATGGCCACCAATCTGGCCTTTTTCAAATGAGGTTAAAATTGACCATTAAAGTTCGTCTAAACTGGGATTTATAGAACCAAATACTTTGTATATTATGAATACACTAATGGTGGATAACGAATCGCAATCAATGCCTTTCACTTTCTTTGATGAAAGAAACTACCTCATTTTGAATTTTTTTAATCAAAAAAGAATCTTTTCTCAGAATTAATTGGTTAAAAAAAATTAGTTGAAATTGATAAGAGAATGGGATAGGAAAATTGATAAGATAAGAGAGGGAATAGCTCATTTGAAACTACCAAATAACAAAGTCATCATTATGTGAATAAATCATAATATGTTCTGTATTTAAAACACCAAATTTAAATGAACAATTCGGTTTTAATTATCTTAAAACTGTGAATATTTTGAATCCACATCTCCTGGTTGAAATTGTACTTAATATTTTTTTCTTTCTTGCAGGTTGGTTGCAGTGCGCTATTCCTTAATTCCTGTTCCTTGCGGTTATCAGCTTGTAAGTTGTCTTAGTTCCCTTTGTTCTTATTCTTTATTTAATCCAACCATCGTACTAATATCGAGAAAAAATTAGAAATAACACATTTTCTGATGGATTTTTCGCAAAATGGGCCCTCAGTTGCATTTACTTAGTAGATACATATATAAGGCTAATATTGCTAAGCTTAGCTAAAACATCTTTCAGCAATACCTAGTATTCTCGTTCAAACAAATCTGAACCATAATATTGAGAAAAAGGACCTGTGTAAAATTTTATTAATTCAGAACGCGCACACCGCACAATATTCATTACTTCGTTGAATATCAACGGTTTTCGTTTTGCAAATAACTGCAAAAGTTGTATTTACCATAGCAACGAATGCAATAGGTTGCTTATACTCCATATATTTGACCATGGTCATTGGTGTATACATATAACCTTATATACTCTAATAACCCTTTAATCCTTATCGTTAATGCCGTTTTCAATTTGTACGAAGCACGCTGCATTTAGCATTGGTATCAGAAAGAGTTGGGATCGTACAAATTACACTCATTAATGTCGACATTCATTTGAAAGTTGTTTCTAGCCACCAGACAAGAAGTAATCCATGAAGACCATAATGGCTTTACTTTCATCAAAAATCTTAAAGGTAAATCAAAATAATTAGCATAGCGAAGGAACATGAGGTCGAGTCGTTCACAAAAACCGACGAGCAATACCATTCAAAGGTTAATCAAAAAATGGTATTCATTAAATATCACGAATACAAGGATCAAGAACTTTGCTATTTCCACATAATATTTTATTAGCACCGACCATGGTTTCGTTACAGAGTAACATTATCAAGGTGATAATGTTACCATCACCTTGATCACCTTGATAATGTTACTCTGTAACGAAACCATGGTCGGTGCTAATAAAATATTATGTGGAAATAGCAAAGTTCTTGATCCTTGTATTCGTGATATTATGGATTTCCACCAAGTTACGCCCTCTACGATTAATTATTCATTAAATAGTTACAAATGTATTTCTTGAAAACAAATGATAGAAAAAACCGTACTCTGGCCGTTATTCAGCTGATTTTCTTTTTCAATTTTCAAAAAATGCTCTAAATCGTATTTAGTATTTGGAAAGAAAAAGTTTGCACCGATTATCACCAATATGTGAGGGGTCGAAGGTAAATTACACTCAGATTTGACGAGGAATAACCCTGATTAGTTGTCATAGTTTGTATTATTTTTCAATAAAGTCATTCTCAAATGGTATAGATTTTTGCCAAAAGGGAGATTAATGAAGGAAATTCACGATACCTAAATTAACGCGTAATTACGTCACTTTGCGCCGATACCAACATAATCTAAGCATTATAAGTCCAGATTTTCTTCAATCATGTGTAAATATATGTGGTGATAGAAATTTCAGTTTGATAGTAGATAAGTGCCGTAATTTGAGACGGGCAGCATGACTTTTTTTATCCTTATTGTGAGATTTTAGTACGTATAATTTTGCACGTATACGGTATAATCCCAGTAATGATTAATTCCCCATAGCTCTATTGCTTAGTATATCTTTGATTGTATTACTTATTATTAATAATCTGAAATTTTGCCAAACGGGGAATATTTTGAGAAAAATGCACCGTGGCTCATTACAGGATTACTTAATTTAGAATCATTTTCCATACAGTATGATAGGTATACTACAAATTATTTACTTTATTATGCTTATTACTCTGACAACCTACCAGTTATTTTGCAGTTGTATTTAGGTGAAGAAGGAATTTTCGGTTGCCGTATATCACCATTCCACGCCTCTTCAAACCTTCATTAAGGCGAGAAATATAAATCTCTTTCACCTTTTAAGCTTCGTCGCTCCGCAGTTTGGTGTAGCCGGCCGGAGATAAATGTCTCAGTGGTGGAAAAGTCGACCTTGCTGAATTACGTGGCGGTTTCCGGGCTCGAGGGAGCCTTTGGTGACTGTTAAGGGCCCCCTTAAAGAAAATAGATTGGCCTGCTAAGCTTTGTCGTCGGTGACGAATGTTGCAGGTGCAAAGAAAGAGCACAGTGTCGCTGGTGGAGCCATTAGCGGCGCACGGAAAATAGCAAGGTGAAAAAGAGCAGCTTCAGAGGTACCTCTAGCGAGGTTGCGACAAGTAAAATTTGTGTTTAGGACACCTACTATTGTTCATTTACATCTATACACTTCTTCACAACCCACCTATAAAAGCGCATGGCTGGAGTGTTTGAACATCATCAATTGACAAAAATAAAAATGAAATCACGTGTTGGAGACATTTAACTCTTGAAATTCTCTCCTAGCATTCTCTGACGTCTTTATTGTTTTCGGGGGATACATGAATTCCATAAAATATCCGCTGGGAAATATAGCTATCCTATTTTATCGTTTCTATAAAGACCAGAAACATAGGGAAGTCTAAATTTTATTGTTGTGTTATAAATGTGTCTTGAATTTGAATTGAATATCGAAGACTCCGGAGACGGTGGCCGTCATACACCACTATCTAAATCAAATCGTTTATCTGAATTTGGTTACTCATTTTTGTCCACCATTACTCGCATTTGATATCAAAACTGTTCCACAAAGACACGTTCAATCCATGTCTTGGAGTCAAGGGCGCCTTTGCTGAATTTTAAGGGCCCCCTTAAAGAGAATAGATTGGCCTGCTGAGCTTCGATGTGGTTGAAGGACGTTGCGGCTATGGAGCAGAGAGTGGCGTCGCTGGCGGAGCCCTTATCAAAGCTTGCAGAATAGAGAGGTGGAGTGGAATAGGCGACAGACCTCTAGGGAGAAATCGACGAATGATATTGGTATTTAGTACACTTTCGACATCAATTGCTAATATTTTGCAATACATGAGTAACGTATGTGACTGAAATAGAAAAGAATCCAGAGGCGATGACGGAGACACTCATTTATAGCTCTATTAATAAACAAGTGCACCCTCCCCTACCCTCGTTACTCTTCCTCGCATTCGCGTGCCATAAATATTCAAAGGTTCTATTAGTATCCTGCACAGTCAACACGTAGCACAATGAATTTGAAGTGTACATTGCGGACAATCCAGTATATAAATACAAAAATAATTTTATCACTCCACACACAAATTACATGACGATAGCAAAAGTGAGTAATTTAGTAGCCGCGAAGGATAACCTGTTTGAGGCTACCATCCAAAATAATAATACATTTTGCTTTACATATAGTGTACCTCATTTTGTGTTACCTTGATAATCTATACAAACCAAGCTTAAGTGCGTGCAAAAAAACAACTGAAGTAGTATTTATAATTCATTTACATCAATATTTTATAACAATATTTGTTCTACTCTTTCTTTAGTGAGAAGCCAAGAATTTGATTTTGCAAAAACATTTTCAAAGACTTTGAAATAAAGTATGACTGGGGTAACAAATTAAAAACTTTTGGTCCTACGTATAAAAAACATCTTTTAAACAAAGTCAAATTTTGTTGTGGTAAGGGCACACTTATTTTACTCAGGGTAAAGGGAGAATGCAGCTACTGAAATATTTTAGAGTTGCCACTTCTAGCATAAAAACATCGTAGGAACTTATAAATATATATATGACTCAACGGAAGCAAACGCAAATGAAGAAAAAGTGGGAACGATCTTTCAAATCTGTCCTTATTCAAAGCAAAACGTACAATTCTTTTTTGTAAAAAAAACGGCAGGTTTCTTGGAGTTTAAATATGCTCCACCCCAACAAAAAATGCCTTAGCTTACTCTGGTATTTACTAAGGCGTTATAAATTATCTTTGGAAAGCTTTCAGGACATATATTTGTAATGAAATAAAAATTTGCCGGTGTGTGACGCATAACATTTGCTGCTTGTTTAACATATTGCTGCATGTTTAGTTAGGATGGTTGTATATGATAAGGCTAAAAAAAATAAGATATCCGTGTTTTCCCGTAAATCGATTTGCCACAACCCTTGAGCTCATTGCGGTGAAAACTTAACCGCTTAACCGCCTTAATCGCTCTTCAGATAATTTTATTGCGTCACAAACTCGTGCCGACCGGTTCACCGCTTCTACGCCGCTCTTACGCCTCGTCCATCGTCCTCACGTGGTCTGCTATTTTTCATGCCACTTGCACTGTAAGCGATTTGGTACGGTTTTCGCTAAAGGAGTAAATAATTCGGAACTATTACATCGTCACCAACTAGTGAAGAGTGGGGGCAGATTTTGCGTTTTATAAATTTAAACCTAAGTTTTAGTAGCCGATTGTGGAAGGTTTTATTCCTCGCCATAACTTAGTTCCGACGTCCTTATTCAGGTGAATTGATATTTCGAGTCTGAGTGATCGATCGGTATCCGTCCATCTTTGACGAGCTGGTTAGTTGGCACCAACTGTTCCTATTATAGTCCTCGCGATGGCGCATTAGACTTTTAGGAATTAATGTTGTACAGAGCAATTTCTCTTACTTTAAGTACATTGTAATCGTTTGTATTTTGTTTATTTATTTTTGTTATTCCGTTCTGTTTATCTTTTTCCTTAGCGTATTGTTGAAGTTTTTGACTCGTGTCTTCCTTTAAGAAGGACGTTCTCCATCTTGTATCTGATTAAGTATTATTAAAATTGATGAACTTGAATATCCTGTCGCCTTAATAAACCTAAGGAAATCAACAATCAATCGCTCCCTCCCTGGTCCACACTAGGCAGGAGGGTGGATATGAGAAGTTGAGTTTCAGTTGACCAGAGTGCGTAGGATCATATCCACTGAATGGAAGCATGCTTTATTCTCATGGGGCAAACTACGTCATATCCGGCCACGCGAAAGGAAGGAGAGAACAGAGAGTGAGAGAAGACTCAATGGTAGGGGGTTATTTTTCACAGCATCCGATGGGAGGATAGCTGCACTGGAAGATGAATTGGCGCCCTTTCGATGAAAGTAATGTGTATTTCTTATGTACAACTCCCTTTTCGCCATCAAGAAGTCGGATTAATTATTTTCAATCGTTTACTCTATGGAAATAATCGCTCGTTTAATACACTGCAGGAACAAGTGACTTCGTATGCAGTCACATGCACGGGTGCAAAGTTAAATACACCAAAGGATGAAGTTCTGTGCACCAAGGGATTTTTTCATGGCGAACTTCATCCAATGGTGTATTTAACTTTGCACCCGTGCGCGTAACTGCGTACAGTCTTTTATCCTGCAGTGCTTTGAAATTCGTCGTCGCAGACCAGCGACAAAATAGGAGTTTTTCACCCCGACAGTGGCTTAGTAAGCACGACCCTTCGCCGCATGTGTCACAGTGTGGACATTGGCGTCAACATCTTGTTCGGTAAAACCCATCCTGAAGTTCGCTCTGAGAAAATAGCTTGGTGGTGAAACTGATTAACACGCCTGACCGGCAATCGGGAGATCCGGGTTCGTATCCCGGCTAAGTCAAATATTTTTTCACGGCGAATTTCATCCTTTGGTGTATTTAGCTCATTTAATGGTTGCGCCGGTATTTAAAATTTCAGGGTGCATAGATTAGGCGTTTTTAAAAGTCTTACTTTTTTTCTAAATTAAGAAAGTGTACCTTGCTATTACATCAGATGTGAAATATTCATACTGATAAATCAGAAAATGTTTCACTATGGCCTATTCTATATATGGTCTAAATATTTCATGGGAATAATGAAGTTTTACCGTTTATTTAGTGCGGAAAAAAGACGAATCTCGACTGTTCGAGAAGTGGTCCGTTCCATCAATATTTTCCTTCGTTATCCTCAACCCAACCTTGTCCAATTTCAGAGCGTTAGACCGATCAAGTGGAGGACTTCGTCGCACCCTCGTTCTTATGAGGAAGGTGTGTGTCAGCGGTCGAATTTCAGGTATTCTAGAGTCCGCTCAATGGGACCTTGCCTTTCTTTGTCAAGGGGCAAGCGAAGGTGCCTCCATCCGCCCGACAGGGCAGGAGAGGAGGTCCTTTTGGTTCATGTATTTGTTCGCAGCATCCCCAGGGGGAAGGTGGTTGGACCGAAAGAAGATTAACGTCCTTCAACTCCTCTCCTGAAGGAGAAACTGATCCGACGCCCTCCTTTAGACTCACGAAGTTAGGTAATGATTTATCGTGAAGAGGTGGTTACAGAATCTAATGAAATGTCCACTAATTTACTGAAACATTGATCTTAAACATAATTTTCGTTCTTGTAGATCTTTACCCGAATACATGGCCTGTGAGCACCCTTAGCAGTCCGTAAAATATCCAACCATCGGTGACGATAAGGTCAAGTTTCTCCGATAATGCTATTTTTTCTAGGTTATTAAACCAGATTACCATATCAATACCGATAGATGTTTAAACATGCGAGCTATTTCAATTTTTAAGAGGTAAAGTCTTTTTTGTAACTTATCTATTCTATAATGGTTGCTATTTTTTGCCACACATGATGAACATTTTTCGACTGGACAATCGTTATTTTGTAACTGGGTGTGGAGTTAAAGGTTTGCTAATGTAATTGGAAAGAGATTTGCAATTGACAGACCTAATGGCTCAAGTATGCGCTCAAGGTATCAATGTAGTAGCATATCCCATCGAACAAATTAATGCTTTAACTGATTACTAACATGACCACGTGATGGATGAAATATTTTCCGGGAAGCAAAAAAACTGCTATGAGGCACCGTATTCAATCAAATATTATAATACTTTTTTAATGTAAAGGCTAACAACTCAATTTACTTGCATACAAATTATTGATAATTATTGATTATTTTCCACAGTTTTGTTTCATTTTGAACATTTTATAGCTCATATTACTATCATAAAACTGTATTTTTATAACCACCATAAAAAGTCAAGGAAAGTTAACTTGATGAGGGGAAGAATGATAATATTAGCAGTATTCACTACAGTTTTAAGTCACAAAGCAATGTGGTGTTCGACTCGCTCTTATTCAAGGCAAATTTTCTCTATATAATCTAGTAGCTGCCTCCTCGTGTCCCTGCTGCGTACAAGGCGAGATCTTTCTTCCTCCATGCTTCGAAATTTTGGCAAAGGGAAATATTTTTCGATAGAAGGTGCAATGAGTGCGCAGAGAGAAATGCAGAGCTTTTAAATGAATTAGGTTTGGAGTCGATTGATACTTATAGGCTTTGTTCCAGGCCTAGATTGTTTCAGAAATTGAGAAAGGATATTTTTTCTAGGAGTTTCTTCTAGAACATCGTATTAGAGCATTCCCAATTTAACTGTTACGATAATAGAAGAGATATCGTGCCGCACGGATTAGTATAGGAAGTCATTTTTATCCCGAGAAATAATGCACTCAAATGATGCAAATTGCAATTGCAAAGAGGGTCCCAGTTGTCATATATGGGAATTATTTTTAATTTTTTTCTGCCAATGGCCTTTGTAATAGTACCTTCTGCCACACACCTGTTAGGTTGTCGTGGTGTATAGATGTTTTTTCCTGCCACCGGGTCTTTCGTCACTTACCACAAGACCAACTTTATATATGCTTGTATCCACCAACAGACTCCGCTAAAATTCCCCGCTTTTTCGTCTCATTTCCGTATGTTTCCTATCCCTTTTATTGAGTATATTTTAGATAAATAATCAATTCTTTCATGAAAATTTTATAATTAATATGAGATATCCTGTTCTTAGTTCCATGCGCTTCGAATCCTCTCATTCAGGGGTCCCCAATTTACTAGGCCACGAGGGCCACATTCCAAGTTCCGAGTCCCCCGTGGGCCGGGTAGCAAATTTACCGATGACTGAAGTATTCGATACCAACGTCTACTGAAGAATCCGGTGGCGTATTTCTTATTTACGAACAGATGAAGGCAACTTTGACGTGCAGTACAGCGCTTCAATGCTCCTAGCGGCGTCTCACAGAGTTAAACGAGCGAGAATCAGGCGCTACTTGAAACGAATGCGCGGGACGTATTTTGGAGACCCCTGCTCTAATTCATCGTATTCTAGCGAAAATGTTTTACCTCCAGAAAAGTGTTTGAATTGATTTTATGTGTAAAAAGGTCATGTATAATTTAAGAGTGAAAATATTTGTTTCCTGTTTTGAGACGGCCGATGTCCCAAAATCTCCCGATATAAGTGTATTGAGGTGGCTTGCGGGGCAGTATGCAGATTTAAATGGATGTCACAGGGTCTATAAGGTTTCCTGCTCTATGTAGTTTCCAGGATTTATGAGTTTTCAGTGCCACTGGCAGCACGCCACTCTGTGACCGCAGAAGATATTATTCATCCATCCTCTTATCAGTGAATACAATCGCATAATACGACGATAGAGGTCGTTGTTTGATTACCTGAGAGGGGACTGCACCTTCTCCCATCACTTCATTCGCGTGAACGGCCAGCCGCATGATGCATGAGCTGAGATGGCTACTACGGTGATAAGCTGCAGGATTATATACACAACCTTTGACATAATCGAAGCAATTTGCGTAATCAGCAGTTCAAGCAGAGTGCAGGTGATATGAAAAATAATAATGGATAAATATTCTATCGCTCTTAGATTTAATACCGTGAAAAAATTCATATGAGCAGTGGAAAACTATGGTTCAGAATCTTGAACCATCGGAAAAAAAGTAGTGATCAAAAATCAAGAGAGGAAGATGATACTGAAGTTGATATGGAAGAAAATGGCGAGAAAAGATAGTCCGTCGCATCAGTAAAATCTTTTTAATTAATCGCAATTTCGGCTCCGAGTGAACAACTCCCTTATCATTGCTAATTGCCTATTTTATGTGGCCCAAAAATTTTCATATGTGATAGCTGAAGATTTTAGTAATGTATACATTAAGTATTAAATATTAAGAAACCCTTATTTTTTCCATACATAGGTCCTATTCTTACTTCCGAAGCCTATTCTAGTAGTCTAATCTATTAATAGTAGTCTACGTGGTCTCCCTAACTCGGACATTTTTCATGAAACATTGTATAATAATAAAGTAGGAAATTGCTCGGGTTGGTCGAGAGCAAAGCTTCATTTTAAGGGTAAGTTTTATTTTTGATCCGCGGACTTTTGACCTTGGGTAACGTGTAAATTTATATTTTTTTGGCGTTGGAGAGGTATCCCTTATGTATTTCAACCGCTACATCCTCTTGATGGAGTTTCGAGAGCTGCTCGTCAACTGTTCTGGAGAAGGGCAAACACCAACCATCGTGCAAAATTTCACCCATCAATACTCACCCTTTGCGCAAACGGCCGGCGATGGTCCAATGGAAAGCTGACTTCCAGGTGAAGAGGAGAGGAAGGGGGGGAAGTGGGAAACTCCTTTTAGAAATGTAGGAGATAAGATGCTATATAACCCTAGTGGCCAATTTACGCCAAATCTAGATGCAGCTTCAATAAGCGTCCAAGGTCTTACGTGTATCAGGACAAATGGCTCGTCATCTCGAGAACTTTGCCAGTAACCGAGAGACTTCACTTAAAATCGCCCTGCGGGTGAACCCAAGGAGTATTTGTTTCACATTGATTCAGAATTCGATAACCTTCGGCCTTGTCAGAAAATATTAGAAATTTCTTACCGATATTGCATATTAACAAGGATTTCAATGTATCATGTGTATATATACGCAATTATTGCATTTATTTGTCTCAAATTTACAAAAACTGCCTGCAGAAAAGTTAAGTTTCATCGACAAGGAGGCATTGCGGTCTCCATAACATTTACCTCTACAAAATAAATTGCGATCCATCTACTTATGTATCGTTTGGCAGGAGATTACCAATCAGTGTCATGCAACATGCAACCAGCTCCCCCCATGAACACTACACGGTCATAAAATACAAAACAAATAAGGTACACAATCACGTAACTGGTACCAACATGAATCATTCGAGGCAACCCGATTATTTAATACAACTACACTCACATAGTAAGTCAAGATTTGCAAACGGCTAGTAATCAATATGATAGAGACATACGACGTTAGAATATTTTAAGGTTAACTGCAAAGTTATATAAGTCAAATGATCAAAAATAATAAGACTAAGGAAAGTATGGGGTTAAAATTAAATAAATACGAGAGGAGTAAGAAAAACATGCAATGAGTCGTGATAACGATAGCCACTATTGTTTTTTATAGATAACAATCAATTAACAGCTGTAATAAAAAATAGACATTGAAAACCTTAGCTACTTTTTAAATTTAATTAATCGAAATTAATGGTAACTTGGTGAGGTAATTGCTTAGTTACATACTATCAATAAACAAATATGTGCAAAACTAAGATATGTCAAAATTCTAGTGTATTCCATTCTTTTTTTTTATTATATTATTGTAAAAAACTGTTTTGTAACCTTTATTTATGTATCAATATTGATAAGTATTGTATTTTATTGTTATCTCATTTTTTCATTCATGAATGTTTTAAAATAAACCGAAACGTTGACAAACAGCTTTTTGCATTATATTTGACCTATACTCCAACAATTGTCTTATCATAATTTTTTTAAATCCCGGCTTGCCTCTCGGACAAGGTCCCTGAGAGTCCGAGGTGGCTATCGAAGTCCATAGGTTGGCCCAAAGCTTCATGTCCTTCAGCCGTAACGAGTTACACTTGTCCGATTTACACCGACCTGGGTTTGCCTCAATGGTTTGCGATGATAGAAAAGGACTCCAGGACCAAACACAGCCTCTCAACCGGCAAGCCTTGGCACTTACGCTCACGAATACGTAGACACCAAGACACAAAGGCTAAAACTGCCGGGAGAATAATTTTGCTGCATTGGTTTGCGAAGATGGAAAAACATATATGCATATACCTGTCAAGGCCGTAGAGCTAATTCTCTCATATGCAGTTCATACGTGCTTATTTCTTAAACCTCACTCTGTAATATATTTCATAGAAAATGAACGATTATAATGTTGGATCATAAGACTATATTCAAAATTTTCAGCCTCAGAACACCATTTTTGCCTATGTTTTTATTTGAAATGAAAATGTTGATATTTTTCTTTTTATTACACTACGGAAACGTTCCACTTGATAGCATGTTCCAAAACTTGAATAAATGTATACTTATACCTCTTAGAGGAGGGGAGCGCGGGCCAGCCGAAGAAGAGACTCCGCCGTATTAACGCTTCTCTCATCTAATTCGTGCTTTATTTGTTGCAAGGAGCGATATGCGGTCCTCGTCCCTCGTTTCTTTCACGCGCCACCAGAGGCGCCTCCGCAGCATGCCGTCCGCTTGCAAAGTGATTATCTCCGTAAGCCACTTCTTTGCGGCGGCTTTGAATTTATTTCGTTGTTCTTCTTTCTTTCCGACGAGTTCGAATCGTCGGAGGGAGACAGTTCCGCCGTATTTAGTCGTTGTAAAGGATTATTCCGGGTGGAATGACTCGGAGAGGAAGGTTTGCATTGAGAGGACGCATGGGGAACTTCCGCTTGACCATTCTATTTTGACGACGGATTACTCGCGTGTACCCCAAAAAATGCTATCTTAATGAATTTTTTCTACATAGTAAATATATAACTGTTCAACATTTTACTGTATTCCTCTTCAGCATTTAACTGTATCTCAAAAAGAAAGAACGCAAGATAATATAGTTAAATGGTAAAATTATCGACTTTGACACACAGAAAAATGCAAAAAACAATCTAGTGCTGACACAGTGGCGTAGCCAGGAATTTAGTTCGGGGGGGAGCGGTGGGTCCAAAACCAGGGGTGAAATTTAAAAAATAAAAACAGTGTACTGAGTAGAAGGTTTTAAACTAATTTTAGTACTTTTCATAATCGAAGTAACTTCATTTGTTAAAGAAATTTATTGTAAATTCATGATTTTTCAGTATTTTTTCCTTTCATGAAGGAAAATGATTTCGTTTTTATATTTCGGGGAGGGTCCGGACCCCCCCTGGCTACGCCACTGTTTTCACACCATGAACTTTTAAATTTGGTAGCCTAAGATTATAGCAAGTTGGTCGACACCAAAATCAGTGATCAAATGGGAGGTATGGCGGTCATCTTAACGTTCTTAATATCTACTGCAGCTGCTTTTCGTTTGATGACTTTCTTGATTATGAATTTTAAACACTTAGAAATAAGCCACAACGATTCGCTTTCCCCGACATACAATTTATAGAGGACTTCTATACCCTTAGAAATGGTTCATTAATATTGAAACCGGTTGGGAGATAATAAATAGTTTTGGAGTATTTATAAGTTTACTTATCTCTCACTTTTATATTAGTGTTAAATGATGATTTGGAAACTGAGTGAAAGACTGAGGCAAACCAATATGCAGATCGCTAACTATTGATCTTTTCTTTAGCTTGAACTCAAAATGTGATACTTCAAATTTGTTCATCCCAGTGGCATTCCATGGTAAAGCAACCCATTGTTATTCTTGAGAGGAATTTTTCTCTTCGTTGGTACTTAGCCAAGGAAATATAGGCTTCCTCGAAGCCGCTACCTATGGTGAGCTTTGGACGTGGGCTACAGCCGCACTTGGCTATATATTTCAATGATGTTTGTGTGAATTTAACCAAATATCACATGAAAAAGTTAAGATATACCTAATATGTCCGTTTAAAAAGGACCGTGTTGAAATGAAGTTAGGAGTGGTAAAAAAATATAGTTGGATGTACACAGGTAATTTCATTTTTCCGGCACGTAATTTTAAAGAACGAAATTTACGTAGAATTAAGTATTTTACCCTTTCTTTGCGAGAAGTGGCCCTGTTAATTGGAGAAAAAAGATTCTGGACCACAAGGAAGGGAAGAATGTAATCCACGGTTGCAGAGGCTATACCCTGTAACGAGAATATTCGTCCGCTCGGCCTTGTTAAGCCATGGATTACATTTTATATCATGCTAACTTGCTCCAATATTCACTACTATCCCCACATACCCACCTCACCCTCCACGGAAGGTCGCTCCGCGATGCGACACTGATTCATCTGTGGAGACATTGTCGCGTGAGAGCCCTATGCCGGTACCAGTGACATATTTTCCCGACCGTTACCAAGACGACAACCAGGATGTGTACATGCGAGCGTTTTCTTCTCTATATGCGCTCTTCACTTGTTTGTCTGCTTAAGTGTACGAGTGATACTGTGTCAAAGGATAGTTGGCCTGCATTTTGTGCGCACGATTTGTTCATCATTATGCGTCTATATATACCGGCGATGGCATTCGGCTGTATGTACAGTGGTTTCCAATAGTTTCTTAATAAATTGAGCGGTGCCACTTCTGCTGCTGAGAGAAATTGAGCTTCGCTTTTTGCTATTATTGTCCTTGGTTACGCGCCACAAATATTTCGTTTGTTTGTAAATACATGTTGTTCTCGAAGGTGAGTGCGTAGAATATACCGTATTATTGCATATTTATCTTTTTTCATTTATTTATTTAGTTGTCAATGATTTTTTCGTGAGATTTATTGACTTTCTGGCCCCCAGAGTTTCTGTCGGTTTGTATTTTGGCGTATTTTAAGCCTTGCAATGCATGGAACTATCCGTGATTAATAATTACGATTATTGTTACAATTTAACCTCATGTGTATGGGTGCCATTTGAAAATTTAAGTACTAAGACAGACCTTATTAATATAATGCATCCCAACTTTCTTGCTGTCGCGCAATTACATGAAAAGTGAAAATTTTCAAGCGGGCGAAAACGCGACGGCAAAGTATGAATGCTGGGAAATCTCCGTGTGACGTCGATCTGGTTCCCGCTGCCGCAAGTGAGGTGACATTGGGGCGAGGGTTTGAGCGCTGATACGACGCAGGATGCTAGCAGGTAGCAGAGGACCATGCTAGCTGGTAGCGCTTGGCTTAAATAAGGATTATTAATACCTTATCAAACGAAGAAAACTTTCCGACCTCAGCCAGTTTAATAGGTGATTAAACGCAAACGTTGCCCTTTCGTCCGCATAACCGGTTGAGTTACACCACCAACTTCTCCATTTCTCCGCCTGAGCAGAGGATAAGAATCTGAACAACTTTCGGATGAGGATTTTGTACGGCGCGGAATGAGCATGAAGAAGATGGAGAAGACTTTTCGGCGACTCCCTCCACTGAATACGAGGGGATGATATATTTTCACATTCACGTGCGGGGAAATATCAACAGCGGGTTTATGGCATTCCACGGAATATGGAATACAGACACCCCCTGCCGTAGCTATTTCCACCAAGAGAACGACGCGAAATTTTTGAGTTATTACTTTTTCCATTTGAAATGCTATCCCAGTGCGGCGATAGAAAAATTGTTCCCACGGTGGATGAAGGATAAAAATATTCTCCCCCTATCCATTCATCCCTTGCAGAGACATCCCGAGGCCCTCAACACGGCGAATTTTCAATAAGACTTGAAATACCAGATATATATGTGTACCAGTGTGCATTTAAACACAGAGTTTTGTCAGACTTGGCCAAAGTATAAGATATAGAAAGAGACGCAGGGACCAGCTTGGTGTGGTAGCTAAAATGTTGGCTCCCAGCCCTGAAGAATCGAGTTCAAATCCTGGTGGTTGTATATTTAGATTTTTAAGAAACTACCCGATCATTGTTAAGCGTGCTTTGCGGAGGGCACTGCAATTATGGCACAATGTCCGTCGAATAGTACGTTTAGTCTTTATTCCCCTCGGCACCTTTCGTTAAATGTAGGATAATGCCTGCGCTGGGTTTCACTCCACCATTCCCTCCTTCTCTCATGGCGCAAATGACCTCAGCTGTCGGTCAACTCTTCAGAATATCTACCTTACCAGAGTACTGCATAAGGAGTACTCTGTCCACCCTTTATAGTTAGAATTTATTTTGCCATAAAAAAGAAAACCGTTCCCCAGTAAGTGAGCCGCTACTCGCGCTCCGTAGGTGGTAAATTATTGAAATTCCAAGCTTTTGTTGAACTTCCACCCTTTCTTTGAGAAAATGTTAAGTCATGAAAATGCAAGTGCAAATTCGGAATAGGGTAGTTTCCTTCATCAAAGAAAATGAAAGCTATTGATTGCGATTCGTTACCCACCAGCAGTGTATTCATAACATACATAATATATGGTTTTAGAAATACCGGTTTAGACGAATGGCAATGGTAAATTTTAACCTCATTTGAAAAAGACCAGTTGGCGCCCATGCGATGCCACTCCACGTGACGTCACAGGGACCTAGTTTCTATACGAGTAGATAGGAGTTTTACATCGTCTGAGATTACCAATGCATGCATGAGGCACAGAGCTCAGGGAAACATCTCTTAATAATCACAAATTAAAATTACCGAGGTTCGGAAAGTTTCCTTCGTTTGATAGAGGAATAATAATCGTTATTTAAAGCAAGCGCTACCAGCTAGTAGGGTACTCAGCTACCTGCTAGCAGCCTGCGTCGTATCAGCGCTCAAGCCTATCCCCAAGGTCACCTCACAAGGCGGCAAGGGGAACCAGAAATACGTCACACGGACTTTTTCCCATCATTCCTACTTAGCCGTCGCGTTTTCGCGCGCTTGAAATTTTTCACTTTTCGTTTTATTGCGAAAAATAGATATCGTCATTTAAAAATCTAAAAGTGTGAAATTCGTACTCCAGGAGTAATAATCTTTCGATTTAGGCAATAAAAAAATAATAGGAAACCATCCTATTATAGAACCGCCGTGGTGGGAGTTGAATGGAAGTGAGTTTGCCCGAGCACTCCTTTCACCATTGCTGCCATTTCCTTGTCTTTCACAGCACGTCATATCAATTGAGGATCAGGTCAGAAAATGAACCAAAATTTGGCAAAACCTTGAAAGTTTACTATTTGCTCTCTCATTTCCAACGTTCTCCAGACATTATGCCTGTGTTGCTCTCTGCTCTGGTCGCAAAAATAAGAGTCACAAGTCGACAGTTTACTCCAAGCTCACAAAAAATTCAATGAGTGTCGGCCACACTACAGCAATTTTAATTGTTAATTACCGTGATAGGGATATTGAGTAAAAGTCAAGAGTGGAGAGAGGAAATAGTCAACTTTCCAACTTTTACTAGCGATAGAGATTACAGCATCAAACAGGGATTTCTTATGGCAGAAACTTCTGATCTGGTGACGTAAAACTTTCCCAGTCCTAAATATGACATCAGGAAGGCAAATTATCCCCTTGGAGACCGATATCCACAGCGGCATCCACTATGTCTGAACACTTTTTCCCCAAAATAGATTTTATATGGAGGAAGATCTTTTCAGAGCATATATAATTAAACTGCCGCGCTGCAACGATATTTAATTCTTCTCTCGTATCAGCAGTTTCCTCGATTGAACGTTAGGTGGCTTTGCAGTCACTTAATAATCGTTTCCTTTGTTCAGCATCCGGGGACAAACTACCACAGAGAGAAACATTTCTTTTTAAATCGGTTTTGGTCATCGGTCGTTTTTTTTTTCTTCACGATTTTTGCTCGATTAATATCGACCCTTTTCTTCTTCCATTAATTCTCCATTTTCAATTCATTAATTCTCCAATTAATCTTCCATTAATGGGAAAGGAGTTCTATGGGCTGTGAACTTTGGGCATTAGACAAAACTGCTCTTTTCACCTCTTGGAATTGATAAGTTCTTTTAGAAGCCATCGTTTCTTCTGCTATGGGGAACATTTCTAAGTCTTCACTGCTCACTTCCGTCATCATTTATACTATCTCCCTTCTTAGGCTCTTTCTTGCCCTTATTTTTTCTAGTGGCGGCTTTATTATTAGTATCTTCTCAACGAAAAAGTTTCTTTTAAGAATGCCGCATTTATAAACTCCAAAATTGATACATATACTTGCACATACACATTAGCATCTACTTTTATATATTAATGTTCAGCATAATGCTCTACATTTAAATTGAAATGTATTTTTGGCTGGGTTTGAATTGGATTATAATCGGCACTCAACTAAATTAAGAAAATATAGCGATTCCTGCATATTCATGGCCACATCATAGTATTTTTTTGTTCGACAAAGGACTGAATTATGTTCTAGTCACTTTTTGTTATTTTAACGGATAAAGCATAGATTGATGAAATTCTAAACTGTCATTTAAACATTCATATTCATTACTACCATGGACACTTTCATCCTTTATTTTCTGTGACCAGATAAAAAATGGACTGTTCAATAGGAAATAGAGCAAAATACTCTGGAATTTTGATAGCCATCATTTCTTCTGTTTTAGAGGACTTTTTGGGGCTCACCCTGTATTTGTAAAAAAAGATGACATTCAGCAGCCCTAAGAATGATCCCCGAGTCGGAGCTTGATACGTTGGCGACTATGGGCTATTTAACCCGGTGGAAACCCCGAGAGGAATTTACCCTCACCCTGTATTGGCCACTTCCGTGATAATTTATGCTCTAATTGCTCCAGGGTAGTCCCATTACCTTTATTTTTCTAATGGCATCCTCGGTAGATATGCATTTTTGGCCGGGTTTGAATTGTATTAGGATCGGCATTAAACTAACACTACTTTAATGGGGAATTTATAAACAAGTGCTGATATTTGTCTATACGGGAATGGAAAATATTACCGCGTACAATATAATTCCGATGCATAAGTTGGGCAGATAGTGTTAAACCCGCCGTAATCAAAACCTGTGCAGGTGGATTTAATCATTTTTAGCCAGGAAAAGTGTCATTTTTCGTTTTTATAGATAATGTTGCGTACCCACCCTACGAGACGCTTTTTTATTTCTATTGCTTTCATGATAACTACAATTTATACACGTAATTAGGTAAAACCAATACACATTGTATTATGTTGGAAGGTGAGGCAATACCTATAAATACTTCGTATATTATGATAATTTTTTGTCGCCGCGCCACCTTTTCGCGCCGAGCTTCTTCGCGGGAAGTTGCTTTTGGCTCTACGAAGGGTTTGAGATTTTCTTTTTCGCCCCGTACGGAGTTTTTTTTCGACTCGAGACTGACCAGGTAGTCGCTTCGTCCCCTTATGACCTTTCCTAGTGGGGATAATCCCCGACCCTTTTCCCCGAGAGCAGCCCATCCCGGCGTACTTTTGCTGTCAGTTAATTGTTACCAGTGCAATTTTAATTTTTTTAAATTGTTACTGTTGCATTAAATGTCAGTTCATCAATGTATTCCTTTCATTTTGCAATGCCTGTAGAACTTTTAAACGAAGTTCTACGGTTATTTTTAGGGTTTTCAGCAAAACGGCATTATATCATAGACCAACAAATACTTTAAAGGGAATGAAATCTTTCAATGTTCCTAGCCTACTTCTAGGTATTTACGATTTATGATATTAACATAATTTAGATCCATGATGCCAAAATACACACTCCTCATTTGCGTCTGCTCTCCAGTTCTCTGAAAACATGAGAATGATACATTTAGAATTTTTTTAGAAGAATATTTTCCCGAAAAATTCTCATAAAACTACTTGAATCATACAAATTTGTTGTTTGAAATGGTTAAATATTATTTTAAAGCAAATTTGCTTGTATAAATATATGAAAAAAATGAAAAAAAATCCTTGCAGGAGGAGGAAGGGGAATGCGTACAGAACATTTACGGTTAAATTTGAATACACGCCAAGAAAATTTTGAAAAGAAAATGAGCTTTTCCGAGAAGAGTGAGGTTATCATCTTCCACGTACATATTTCCGTAGGAGAATACTTACACCAATATACTCTTGGGTCTTCCAGTTGGAGGATGATAAGTTTTTCCTAGAAAACATTAATGCGCTAATGTGTCCCGAAATAAGCCCGTGAGGGGCACAAAGCAGACCACCTGGATCCTGACCAGAGAAGCAAGATATGAGAGTAATTACCTGGGTGGTGCAGTTCTCTTTCATTCATGGTATGGACTGCATCGCACAGCAGGGTTCCACAGAAACCATCCCTGGTATAGGTAGCGGAATGCGTACAGATAGTTAACGGCTAAATTTGAATACACGCCAAGAAAGTTTTGAAAAGAAAATGAGCTATTCCGTATTCAAAGGTTGGTAAGAGGTTATTAAAAATAGTCGCTGTAATTTTGGCTCACGACAAAGAACTGAGAGAATCATATTTTATTACATTAAGAGGGCTTTTTTTTCATAGAAGTTAAATCGAATATTCTATCGAATTTCACCGCAAATGTACATTTAGAATGTACATCTACATATAGAACAAAATAACGTATATTTTTAGATGTAAATCATTACAATATCGCTCCTACAAACTTGCTAATGAGTTATAAAAATAACAATTAAACATCTAACCTTAGCGTCTCCAAAAATTGTTCTAGGTGATGATCAACTCCGTTAATATGAACGCTAGAATTCCGTTTAAAATTTGGAACCAATCAGCAGAACATACAGAATGTAATTCCTCGCATTGATTTTCAATAAATGCAAGATGAACTTTTTTAGTTATTTTAACTTATAAACAAATAAGTGACCATGAGCACCTTCCTTGAGTGGGTCACTAAGTGCCGGGATGGGCCGAGATAATCTCCACGCGGACAATAGGAAAGGGTCGGACCTCTCACGCCGAGAGACCCTAATGGCGGTTGGGACCCACTTGGCATGCTTGACCGCGAAATCGTGAAAACACGGCCTTTGGCCTTTTGCTTCGAAAACGTCAAGCCGTGTTAATCCGGCCTTCTTTAGCATCAGAAAATTCAGGCCGTGAAATCACGCCCTGCGTAGGGAAGAGGTTAAGAACTTAACTAAAACTCTACCTGCAGTGGCCCAAAAGTTACTCTGATTCTCACTTTTGTAATGGCCAAAAATTAACAAAAAAATGGGCTGTGTTAAGGCAAATTTATGATTATCCTATGTGTCATAAGGATATTAAAGATATCCAGTTATTATATTAAGATAATTAATTTTGGCGATAAAGATAAAAATGCCTTCTCTGGCTTAGCCAAATTTCTTTTCAACTAATATCAATCGGAAAAAGCACAAAAAAGCGGCTATTTAATATGTTGAGCACTCCTAGCTATTTTTTGGAAAATTTTTCATAAAAATTGACATCGAAGGAAAATAGCAAGAAATTTATATTAAGTAGGGCACTGTAACTATTTTTAGATCTCAGTGACCTCTATTTTGGAACCGCATCGAACCCAGACTCCGTTCCAAGCTAGCACAAATTGATCTCATTTTTTCTTTGTTTCTATATTTTTTCAATAATTTATCAATAACACATTACTGATAACGTCATATACGCGTCTGTAAAGGTAAAAAAAAACTTTTTACCACGAAAGTGACAATTGAGTTTTTTCATTATTTCGATATGAATTAGATATCACTTGGAAGTAACTATTAAAATGCCAAAAATAAGAGGTCATTGTGTCATAAATTTCTTAAGACTGCTTCATTAGGCCTCTACGAAAATGTTAACTGCCAAAAACATTGCCAGTTACCATAACAATACCAGGTTATATTTTTCAGGTTAGGTTTTTATACCAGGTTATATAGCAATGACGTCAAATTTTGATATTCTTGGATATTTTATTTTGTTGTATTTTAATTACTTTGTAGTTTTATCATATTTTAAATAATTGAAGTATTGTGTGAATGATTTTAATCAATATCACCTAAGGGATGTAGGCGTAAAATTGTTAGGTTTGTTGCGAAATTTACCCATTTTAGATATAAAAATGACCTAAAACGCTGCATTAGTAATCTGTACCCTTCTTTCTCACTTCTGTGAATCTTTGTCCCACTCTTAATACTCTTATTCCTCAAATTTCTCTCCCATTTGACCTTCTTTTCCCAACTTATGCTCTGCTCCCCCTCTCATTTCCTTCCTTCCTTCGCCCCCACCTTCAACCCCTATCCTTTCTCTTCCTTTAATTAGTCCCGCTTCTGCCTTTTTTTAATATTATTTGTGAAATATTCTACGGTTAAATTTCTCACGCCCGTCCCCTTGATTTCCCTCCGCAGTTTTTGAAGGAGATGGAATTTGGGCATTAGGTTTAAAATATTTAATAATCTTTAGCGAATCAAACGGTGAGAGAATCGAAAGTTAATCTTCTAAAAAAAACATTACTAAAATGAAATGTGTGTGCACTTAATCCCGTATAAGAAACCCCTCTGGTTTCTTCAGATGTATGTTAGTGTATTACTGTCCCCATGAAGTGGTCTCATTTTTCAGATTAAGCTTTTAAATTGGTTTTCTTGACTCTTTGAATCGTTCTATCTTATATAGATATAAAATCACGATATAAGGCTTGGTGAATTGTTATGATTGTTGGTTTGTGTGATGTGAAAAGCACTAATTGTGGACAAAATTATTCCCACAATGCCTTATTAGTTTTTTTTAAATTATTAATAGCCTTATAAATTTAGAAAAGAATCCAGCTGATAGTGTGGAGTTGTTTATTAAGGCTTTTTTTTTACAAGTTTTTTTCTTTTTTTCCATGACTAACGTGTAATTAGATTTTTACTGGCAGAGCCGAAGGACTATCAATTTTTTTATGCATACCATTCTATATGAGGGGGCTATTTTAGAATATAAACCATGCTTAAATGTTACGACTTAGTTTAACGTTTCATAACTACTTGTTATCAACGCAAACATCTAAATACCACTTTAACTTTTTTAAATCCATTTTTTTCAATATTTCGAATATTACAGACCATATCTTAATTGTGTCACATAACGCATCCATAAAAATTTTCGGATGATTGACAATATCAATGTATCATCAAGTACAATTTTAAATTTGGATATTTAATTAAGTTTATATAATACATGAATTAAAATCAGTGCTGAGGGTGTGTATATATAACATTTCAAGCAAGTATTTTATTGATAACAAATCCTAAAAATCAGATTAAATTCAGGTGCTACATACTATAAATGTTACTAACCATACAATACCATCTAACTATCATCTAAAAAAAGCAGAAAATCGTGGAAGTGGGTAGTCATAGCCAACAAGCATCAAATGCAATCACCTCAAGTTGCAGGCAAAGGGGTAAGTGCAGGTGAAAAAGAGAGATTTTCACGTCTGCGTTCCTTTATTGAGGGCTCTAACTCATCCCTCCACATTTCCACCTTTTGCTTGCTCTTTCCTTACTGGTCAGATTAATGGGACACACCCCCTTTGTCACTTCTCACCCCATCTTTCCTTCGTTTTCATCCTTTGCCATCCCCCTTTCTTTGGCAGTAAAAGTTCATGCGTTATAATTTAATACGATTCCGTACATATTTTGCTGTTTCATAAACCCTTTTTGATTTGAACCCTATTTGTACACATCTAGTGAGAGCTAGGAAATCATGAAAATAAGTCTAAAATATCAATTCTGAAAAATTTTGGAAAATTCCTCTTAAAACAGAATGCTCTCTGAAGTGCGGATGCGTGAAGCAATTGGATCAAATGCATCCGCGTGAATGGAAACGGGCGAAGGAACGAATGTGGGAAAGAATTTCACGTCTCCTTTGCTTTATTGAGTGCTAAAACTCACTCTCTCCTCTTCCTATTGGTCGGCTTTATGGGACACACTCCCGATTCCTTCCCCCCTCCACTTCCATTTCCTTCGTCTTACTTCCTCATTCACCTCATTCTGCATTTCTTCCATCGTTTTTTTCTTAATTCCCTGCATTTTTTTCTTTCAACTCCCTCCACTTTCCCCCGAAGGACCCATCCCCCCCCGGTGTCAACGACCCCTCCAACCCTCTCACCCTCGTCTCCTCTCCTCAAATAACTATTCCTTTCGCTCCATTTCTGCCTTCCTCGGAATTATTTTTTTTCTTCGTTAAATATCATAAGATTCAGTTCCTCCCGTCCGTGACCCACATTTCCTTCCGCATTTTCGGTGGGAGATTGAATTGGAGAATTGGGTGGAAATTATATGTCTTATAGCCGAATTACGGTGGAGGAATTGAAGGTTAATCTTATGAAATGAGCGTTACGCAGAGAAATGGCCTACTTAATTCTCTTTCGCGACCCTCCCGCTTTTTCTTCAGATTTATTTTAGAAAGTTATCATCAGTTTCTCTCATTAGAAGGCGAGGATATTTAAGTAAATTTGAAAAAAAGATTCGTCAAGTGCTGAGCTGTCTCCTTAAAACTTTTTCATGGGAGGTGGAATGGCTTCAAAGCGAAAAAATATGCTATTTTCTTTAATGGGCTATCTAAGTAATTTCTTGCCGTTTGCATTAATAGAGACGTAGGAAATCATATCAGCAATATTCGCAGTTTAATCTTGGAACATTTGCGAGCCCAAAATACCACGATCACTGAACCATTCCATTTAGAATGAAGTCACCTTTAAGTTTTCTTTTGATTCAATTGTAAGAAATTTGAAATTGGAGATAGTTTTTAGAAGGATAAGTCGTGGAAAAATCTACGGGCTTTCTCTTAAAATGCTATCGCAGACCGCAGTTTTTATATGCGTTAGTGCTGGCAGCCGGCCTACAAAATTTCTGAAGTTACTTGATCCAACCTAGCAAAAAAAAGTGCCAACAAAAACGTTGGTCACGAGGATATTTCCTCGCGTAGAACTTAAAACGTGTCCTCGAAGCACATTCGCTCGACTGGCTCGAACATTACTTTCCGCACGGATGACTTCTCTTTCCGATTCCAACGACACCGGCGGGAATCTTTCTCGACTAGAGGCGAGTGTAGTTTCTTCTTTTACCCACGCGAGCACTTCCGCTGCAGCTACGTTGTGGAGTTTTTCTCGACGAGCCACGGTTTCCAGGCGACACGACAGTATGAGGTATTTTTGAGGCTATTGTACATAGCTTGATAACGGAGCGGCAGCGTGTTTTCAATGAGTGGGCGACTCTGTACTACCTTATGGTCTCAACTCGGGATTACTACTCGCGCTGCCAACCAGAAATACGTCCTCACCAGATGGATCAATGAGTCGGGCAGAGGAGATACAACCAATGTTATTCTGCATTTCATTCATAGTATTTAAATCCTAAAATAAGTAAGCAACCGCACTTTATGGCTCCAATAGAGTAGTTTCCTTCATCAAAGAAAACGAAATGCACTGATTAAGATTCCTTACCCACCATTAATGTATTCATAATATAATAATTATTTGATTTTAGAAATCCCAATTTAGACGAATAGCAACGGTCAATTTTAACCTCATTTGAAAAAGGCTAGATTGGCGCCCATGCGTTTCCACTCCACGTGACGTCACAGGGACCTAGTTTCTATACGAATCGATAGGAGTTTTACATCCACTGAGATTACCAATGCATGCATGAGGTACAGAGCTCAGGGAAACATCTCTTAATAATCACACATTCAAAATACCTAAGTTCGGAAAGTTTCCTTCGTTTGATAGGGGAATAATATTCCTTATTTAAGCCAAGCGCTACCTGCTAGCAGGGTACTCAGCTACCTGCTAGCAGCCTGCGTCGTATAAGCGCTCAAGCCTCACCCCAAGTTCACCTCACAAGGCGGCAGGGGGAACCAGAAATACGTCACACGGACTTTTCCCATCATTCCTACTTAGCCGTCGCGTTTTCGCGCGCTTGAAATTTTTCACTTTTCGTTTAATCGCGAGAAATAGATATCTTCATTTAAAAATCTAAAAGTGTGAAATTCGTACTCCAGGAGTAATAATCTTTCGATTTAGGCAGTAAAAAATAATAGGAAACCACCCTATTTTCCCTATCCCAAGCTAGTTCCGTTACCTACCTGAGGTTCTTTATCCCAATATTTTTCCTTCTTTATCTGTCCTATACAATGGTCCGTCGCGTCGGTCTTACTCAGGGGATTTTCTCCCATTATTTTTTCTTGCCATCATTTTTCCCACTCATAAATGCTGTGTATTATACGAGGGCGTTGTTCTGTTACGTGCTTTTCTCGGACATAGAATTCTGCCATAGAAATCTCATTATTACTGGTAATATAAAATATTCTCTCATGGTTCATTGCCAGATTATTTTAGAACGAACATGCAAAAATATTCTATTACGCGTGTTACGCTCGTTTACTTGTGCCGTAGAGGATGGCAAATAGCAAACTATGTTTGCATGAACAGAAATGTAGAATATGTACCCGTACCCCTATGAGAATATCTATTTTCAAATCAAATTTCAGTTGCCTTTACTAAGAAGTATTGGGAACAACCTTTTGAAGGAACAAGAACGTTCATCAAAACCACGCAAGAGTTAACCATAAATCATTCCAAAAAAAAAACAGTCGTACGATGACACCAAAGTAAATGAACCCACTACATCATATGATAGCATAATATTTTAACGCGCTTCCTTGATAACGTTGTACCAATATTTCGAGAATCATATCAAAATATTTTCATCGATAAACCGGATGGTGTGGTTCTGGTGGATGCTATTTTGGCCTGGAAACCTGTGTTGACGGTATCGAAAAGTCAACGGACAACCACTAAATCCGGATTGGCTGCTGCTGACCAATCACGTTTCACCTGGCCTCCAGGAAACGGTGCGTAACGCAATCAGAAACCTCAATTCTACCCTCACATTTGTTGTTGACGATGCGTGGGTTGAACATAAAAATGCGACCTTGGAAAATCTGACCCGGTTGACACCTTAAGAGACATTAATGCTCAGGACCGACTCCATGGGGCCTGTTAGGCACCGACTCCATGGGGCCTGTTAGGCACCGACTCCATGGGGCCTGAGGGGGCCCGACCCCCCCCCCCCCAAATTTGTTATTGGGGGGAAGAAAAGATGTCAGACCTGTCGATTTTCCCGGAGTGCCGAGTTATCGAGAGTCGAGTTTTCATGGTTCTTATGCTGATCACATGACTCTTCTAAAATGCTTTTAAAAACTCTCTATTTTTGGATTTTCCCGGGACAACACCCCCAGTATGGGCCCCCCCAATATTTTTTATAAGTCGGCAGCCCTGTTATGCTACTAATTTGATAGCAAAGTGTACGATTCTATTTAATGCGTTAATTGATTAGCCAAGAGTACAGTCACTTTCAAAATTCGGTACCCACGGCCAGTGCGGGAAACTACGTTTTCCGCTGAGCTCGAACCTCGGGTATTGCCTATGCCTTCTGTGCCTTGAAAGGGCCAGTTTGACGTACGCTCACCGTCCGCGTAAGTCTTACCGAGGTACTCACCACGATTCTTAAATTTTTCGTGACTTCCCCGACTCCCGGTGCCAGAACACAAGATGAAGCAAAAGTTCTCAGTCACGCGATTCTCTCCCTGTTATTATTCTGAGATAGATAATCTTGAGTAGCCTGTCTTTAACTCAAAAATAGCGATACGTATCGGCATCGCAGCGCACATATAAGGAGGAAACGAAAATCGAAATTTACGTCTGAAAGAATTTTCTATAAGTTGCCTACAAAATAACTCTCTAGATTATACCTTTAACACAATATTATCAAACACAATCATCCCATATTGTCTATTTTTAAGTATTTTAGACACTCTGATTGGCGCTTTCATTAATTCTAAGCATTTTCTTGGAGTAAGGTAAGTCCGGGAGAGATGCCCCGATCGTGGTAGTTTAAAAAATAAACCATCAGATTGCTCTGCTTGTGGTGTCCGTCAATTAGTTAGACAACTAATATCAAGCCTCAAAAGTTTCGCGGTGATTCCTTTTTTTTTACGTTACTTAAAACATCATTTCAAGTGAGACTCCGAATTTTCCGCTCTGTTATAAGGTAGAGCATAATGGTTCTGGTCGGCATCAGTTAAAATGTTTGAATAATTTGAATTAATGGGTTAAAACTTGTAGCAGCATGTTTATTAAATGCCCAAAAGCAGTGAAAAGTCATCTTAGACCATGTGTTGGCCCGCTGGCTGTAAGGGCAACTCTCCCGTACTGAAAGGATCTCCCCCACCTCTCCTCGGGATAGATGCACCAGTGCTATCTTAAGGTATAAATGCCCTACCTGTATTTTTTTCAATTAATTATAACTAATACGATAGAAGCAGTGGTTGATCTATCGGGGGGGATATATGGGGGGAGGATAAATTGGATACCCAAGGGGGCGGATGTACCCCATCTGCCTCCTTCTGCCTCCATACTGCCTCCTTCTGACCAGCGTAATACCCCATTGGTTATCCAATTTACACTAGATAGAATGGTAATTTTTTCCGACCCCGACTACTGCTGAAATTTTTAACCCCACTTAGCCCCCCCCCCCCTTGTCCTTATGGATCCGCCACTGGATAGAAGTCATATTAGTAAGTACGTCAATAGAAGTGTGCTAAAGTGAAAAGTGCCTCCTAATTTTTTAATTGCTTTGATTCAGTCTGATTTGTGGAGATGGGTATGGAGACGATCTCCACGATTATTGAATCAGTTTATTAGAGCTTTTTATGCCTTTCCCCTTACAATCTTAATCCATGACTTATTTCCTAAAGCATAATCAAAATCATTAAGGCCTCCTTGGCTACAAAATAAATAATGATAGAACCATTCGCAACAGATTCATCATCATCTGCTAAAGGCTAAATCACTTGTTGCAGCAGGCACATCTCTATTCTCAGCACTGCCTCCTTCTGACCAGCGTAATATTTACATCCCATCTCCATTAGTGATTGACTAAGTCGTTCGTTTAGGCGATGTCAATCATCGCTCACTATTCACTTGAGTGATTCAATCGATTGTTTTTTTTTATATTTTTCTCTTTCGAAAATGCCGAAGAGCAATTTAAGGAACCTCTCACGAGGCTGAAAGCAGGTGATAGCGGAATTAGTGAGGCTGCGAGGTACTTCTAGTCCCTCTCGGACTCTTCGCCGATGCAGGAAGAGGGTAATTCAAGCAAATATTTCTTTAGGTCCACATGGCATGGAGCAGGAAAAGCGACTTGTCAGTCATAATCAAAGCCTGGAAAAATCGGGGTTTGCACCTGATCGAGAGACTAGTATATCAGTAGCCTATCAGTTTGCTGAAAAGCTTGTCCTTCAATGCAGAACTGAAGATGTCGGATTATGACTGGCTTAATTCATTTTTCAGAAAAAATTAGTGCTAGGCAGTCTTAAGGGTTATCAGCTGGTAGAGGTGAAGGTATAAATAAAGAAAGCGTTAGTCGCTTTTCTAAAATACTCTCAGAATTATTTCAGGGGAATGATTTCTTTACCAGGCTGGCCAAAGTCTACAACATGAACGAGTGTGGCTGTCGGCTAAATAACGTCCTAGGTAAACTTTTATCCACAAAAGGTGCTAAAGATGTTCAGATTCCGACATCCACGGAGAGAGGAAAAAACAACACCGTGATTGCGTGCTGCAACGATGAAGTGCAATTTCTTCCTCCGGCATTAATTTTCAAAGGCAGGAAAAGGAATTTTCAGACTCTGAATGGACTCCCACCAAGTTCTGGTTTCAGGGAGATAGACATATTTACTATGGACCCATCAACAATTCCTTAACAGTTCTTCGACATAAGTTATGGAATAATAGCGATAGAAACCCAAAGCTCTAAGCAACTGTCCGGAATACATGACCCTAGTTCAATGCCTGGGACATCCAGAGAAGCCTTTAAGCAACTTTAAGCAAGTCGTCAAGATCATCAGAATTCAAAAATGGCACCTACAAAATCGTTGATTCAAATATCACCATTCCCACCTTCGAAATAAATTCGAGAAAATTGATACATACAGCGAAAGTAATGACGTTCGGCGAACACGTAAAATAAGGAAAGATAAGTGCGAAGAGTAAAAAATAAAACGTTTCAAAAATAGTAAATTTGGAAAAGAATAAGGAAAAACTGATCATTGATGATGACCAGAACAGATTTTTGGAATGTGTGGATAACTATTAAACCACAAAATTAACAGTAGACTTGATCAAATGTTCAACTGCGATCATTGGCTACACGAATCATGCACAATTTACGGAAATCTCTGCGAATAAACGTGGAACCAAAGTAATCGAGTAAAAAAAACGAGCAACGTTTAAAAAATGGTAAATTAGGTAAGAAGCTCTCGTAAAATATTATTTCTATCGTTGCCATTCATTAGTACATATACGAATTTCAGTGCAATATTAAAAGAATATTTCCACTGGAATCATGCATTTAATTATGCATTATATTAATGCTTTATTGAATCATGCATTATATTAATACCATTAGTTTAAGTTAATTTGAATGTGTTATCATAAAACAGGTTTAATTCAGATTGCATTCAGCTTGTGCTGCGTGGGGCATCTCTCCCGAGGAGGTGGGGCGTCTCACCCTGACAGTTGGGAGAGATAGCCAAATGCATATTTATGGAAAAGTTTAAGTATTTTGGGGTGAATATTTTTTAATGAAAATTTGTGGGTATATTGTTAATAAATGTTGTATTATATCGTGAAGTTCTACATTCTTACTATTACCTCAGTCATAGATATGAAGACATTTCCTTAGGTGGGGCATCTATACCGGACTTACCTTAAATTTGTATTCCTACAGTTTTTTTGTGTCTCATCGCACGAGAAATAAAAAATACTAATGTGCGCTAAATTATTACGTTTACTTCGGTATGATATTTATTCCAGTCGTTAATGACATTTCCCTGAGCAAATTTATATAATGCTCAATATATTCCAGGTATCAGTAAGTAATTAACACACATACTCATCGTAAGTTCGAATGTTTTAAGAGTTATCATAAATATATTTTCCATAATTAAAAAGAAACATCGTAAGCATTAATTTCATGACTTGTTTGCCTATTTCTTACCATTTAAAGGCACATTTAGTATATCTTTTACCTTTTTCCCTTTAATTGAGAGGTCTTACGTCTAAGTCTTTCCACTTTTTCGTTTTTTTTCTGCTAGATGCTCTGCTCTGCTTTTTCTGCTCTGCTTTTTTTTCTGTCTTAATTGGTGGGTGGTGATATCATGCATGTCTATGCCCTCTTCATTATCATATTTAAGTGGATTCACAGCTATAATAGAACTTAACCTCACGTAATGAATAACTTGAATCAGTCTTACGGGTGAAAAAATGCAAATCATATTCGTACAAGCAGAAAACTACGCATGCCTAATTTTCATCCAATAAAATTTTACCTTGTTGGGTACCTGATGACATTTATGCGCAATTAATAAAAACTATAATCTAGGGATAATCGGATCGGATACCTCGGATCCAAATATCCACGGAAATTGCCCTACATAGGATACATCGGATCCAAAGTCGCGGAAGACATCGGATCTGGATCCGAAATTTTAAATAATAGCTTCAGTGAATGCTCCATAAGGGTGGAAAGAGTTCCGATTCTATCTTCGAATGCGCCGTCGCATGCGATTCTTGTCCTACTCATGAACCGTTTAGTTTGAAAGCTCTCGCAGAGGTTACGTGGCAGAATTACAGCCGTGGAGAATAAAAAAGACAAAATACGACTGGCTCATAGTGTGACTCTTCCGAAGAGATTGAACAACCATCGGGGGAATCTCAGCGTCAGGAATTAGAAAATGCATTTGGATCCGAAAATATCCAATCCGAAAGATCCGGCTCCGAAAATCAAGGATCTGATCCGAATCCGGATCCGAAAAAAATCCTGGATCCGTCCGGTCCGTCCCTACTATAATCATTTGCTGCCAAATATACTGCTTGGGAAGAAGCGATTTACGGTGCGGAAACTAAGACGAGGCTTAAGAGGGTCAAGAAAAGAACGAAGGCATCCGAGATGTGAATATACGTAAAAAAATATAATAAATTGTGACATACCGACCATATGTCACGTATTTTCTTTCGCTGAATAATGACCCGAGTAGGGGATGATCACATATGTGTGGATGAGCGTGCGTATGACTGTGTGTGTGCGTGGATAGATTGTCATGCCCCGGGCATGAGGTACAAGTGATTCACAAGTGTTTTGTGTTGGTCAGCGCGGACCGGTGGTTGCCCCACTCAACAGTGAGGCACGAGTGAAACCCCTCTTGTCCCAAAAAACCCCATCCCCTGTGTATCATCCCCCTCCAGATCAGTATAAATCCGCGGAGAGAGAGAGCCTCGTGGCGAGAAATGCTAGTTTGGTCGACGGGGCGAGAAACGCTAGCCTGATCGACGGAGAAAGAACGGGATTGGTGACGTGCCTGATGGTCGTCATTTTTCTGGGTGTAACCAGAGAGTGCTGTTTAGCGGGACGAGATTGTTCTACGGAGGTAGCCAGCAGCGGAAAGCAAGATGGCAGACGAGCGACAGACAGGACCAACGCCCAGAGGTCGGGAGGAAGACAGCCCTCGATCCCACGGACATTTGGTGTCCAACGCGTCGCATCATCGACGGCTCCAAAATATTTGGGTTCTTTCTCTCTATCCCGGTGCGCCGTATCTAATCACCAAACTGTTGACTCCTTGTTAGAAATCTGATTCAGTGTTACCACGAAAGCAGCCTAAAAACTTAATTTGGGCAAATTGTAAACTCAGCCCACGAATTCTACAAATCACAAATTGTTTCTTTTTGTATTCTTTTGGAGGGGGGGCAATTGAATCATATCATATTGTGCATTTTTCGTTCACCTCATCTTCATCAGGGTATTTAATTTCGATAAATGTGTGTGTATGCTATGTCTGAAGTGGAAAATATATTTTTTTTGTGTCTCAAAGTACTCAATAATGGTTCGATCATTCCGTACTCGGGACTATTGATGCCCTCCCTACAAAATAAAATATGTGGCGTTTTCATGCTCCGTCACAATATAAACGAAAAAGGTCCCCCATCAACACCCCAAAAAATTGGTACAGGATTCCCTTCCTAGGGAAAATTTCTGGGTGATTTTAAATTTAGTTATGCCTTGTTGGGTTCTTGAGAACGAGATGTTGTTCGCAGAGTGGCAGCGACAGTCAGTCGGGGTTCGAAAAGTCCATTCATCGGATGGCGGTCGGTCGGTCGGTCTGTCGTTTAGAAAGATTAGGAAAGGACCAGCGTCAAATTACGTATTCCCTCAACGCCTCATCCATCCCATCTCTCCTGCGCAGTCAGACAGCCTCATACCATTTTAATTTCCTTTCACACCAGTGGCGGATGTTTTGATGAGGCCATTGTCATCCTGTCGTCATGGTGATTGTCGTCACTTTCGCTGCATATATAACCCCCCTCTAGTGTTCCTTAGGCATCCCCTTCTATCCCCACATGTCAGTGACATCCACAATGGACCCCTTACTATTCAGACATAACAGCTGGCTTCTCGTTCATAGCTCCTAACGCCTTCGCCAGATCTATTAGGAAGGAGGCGTGCTTAATCAGAAGAGTGTCGTTGTGATCTTAAATTAGTAGTATATTGCAGAAATAATCGCAACTCAAATCAATTTGGATAAATAAGAATGCTTTCCTTAACGTATGCCAGTTTTATGAGAGAAAGAAATGAAATAATTTCAATGTGAGGAAAAATTTCCTCAATCTCACTGAATAATGTAAAGTGAGCCTGCATTTTTGCCTTATTTCTACACTGAATTTTATTTTTTTCTATGCCTATTTCTGTAATCCTTCTCAAGATGGCTGGATGCGTAAATTTATTACTTAAATTGGGGGGATAGGGCTGTCTATAAGCATTCTATCGCTCAGAGATAAGTGCGTAAACTATTGATAATCGTGATAAGGTTTCATTCGCCTTGAAAACAGTTGAAATAACTTATGGTTCCACTGGAGTGTTAGTTGGATGAAGCGTTCTAAGGATATTGCGTTGCGTTATAATTGGTTCAATGCCGACGTTTCGATATCTGGCTCTGGTCTAGTTATCACTCATTCTCTGATTTCCAGCGTTCGTAATGTTGTCACCTGGTGACGTTTGATTTGCTTGATAATTCCTCTGTCAATGTAGTTCGAGCCAATTTTTCCCATTCCTCTGATCATCCTATTCCATTCTGCACTACCAAATGCCTACTCCAACTATAGTCTAAAATCTTAAGTGGTATATTTTTGATAAGGGAAATAGTTATCGGCTGTAAAAGGCTCTGAAGAAAATATTGGCGCTGATTTCTCTCTACCGCGTACACATTTATTCTATTTTTTTAAATTTTAATGAAAGAGAACCACATACAGCATACTGATGCCATTTTATAGTGGCCAGGTAACTATACATAAAAAAAGAGGACGAAGACGTAATATAACAAGTGGAAAACAATAATTACATTTACAAAAACAAAAGGACAACAAGAATCTGCAGGTACAGACTACTTTGGTGACAGATAGGGTAGGGAAAGGCTTATGAATGGAAGTGCAAAGGGGTCGATGTGTGGAGGGAGTGAGTTCAACGCAGAAGTAATGGGGTAGAAAAACGAGCGTTTTGTAAGTGAAAGTCTAGGAATGGGCATGTGGATTAGGGGATGAGAACGGCTAGGGCGAGGTGGAACTTTAAAATTGATAAAAGAGAGCGATTCAGGGCAGAATTGATTATATTATAAAGAAGTTTTTAATCAGCTGTAAGCCTATGGGTAGGTCGTGAGATTAGGGATGAAGAGGGAGGAGAGAAAAGCATTAGCGGACACGTTGCGCAAATGCGGTAATCTATTTTTTACTATTTTGGCAAGGAAATTGCTGACACAGCCCAGGGATGAGATGTTGGTTTGAGAAGAGATAGACCAGATGGGAATAAGAGTAGGTAAGAATTGGAAGAATGATAGGGGAAAAACAAAGTTCGAAGTGCTTGGGGGTCCTTAATTTCAGTGAAACGGTACAGGAGTACAATTTATCGTCAGTGATAATGTCTAGGTCCTTACATGTTGACACTCGTTTCAGAGAGTGATTAAAAATAGTGTAGTGAAATTGATGTGTGATCTTCTTAATAACATAGGGAAATAAACATCACTGATTTGATTCACATTTTGAGACACATGAGACAATGGCAACTATCACAAAGAAGCTACGTCAGTAAACTTATGACGGGGAAATATTGGTGATAGCAACTCGCGCAACGATTAAAGTTTGAAAATACGCACCTACCGCATGGAGAAATTGCCAACCCATGATCTACATGGACAAATGTCTTTGTTGAGCTCAGAGGAATGACCTGCAGAAGAGGCTTTCGGAATCTCTCAGCGGTTTATTTTGGTCGGGGGAAACATTTCGCTCGAACCTTTGAAAGCAGGATGTGTTGCGGGGGTTGAGGTGGTGTGTGTGCGCAGAAGGATGTTGTTTTGAATGCTTCTCTCTTTATTTCTCTTCCCTCTGGTCCACTTTCTCTTCCCTTTGGTCGGATTGCGGTGTGAGGAAGGGAAAGGATCCGAGTTGCGAGAGTTCAACGTCGCTTTGTTCGCATGGGCTACATATGGTCCGGATAAAACTACCCTCTTCCTTTCGAAAGGGAAAAGTTATGATAGCCGAAGGAAAAATATTCAAGGAGAAGAAGAAGAAGAAAGCGGTTTTCATATGGAATTCTTTTGTGGTTGCGAAGGGATTTCGCTCCCAATAATACCCACGGACCAAAAACTTTTTCAATGGTAGAGGTTTTCGGAGAGGGCGTTAGTGCATGAAAGGAAAGCCAAGTAAAAAAGCCTGTTAATGGATGCGGCCACAATAGTGACCCACCGTATTTATTTTGTGTCTCACAATCGTGTGTTTGCAATAAATCTTCATTTTTTTTGTAATCCTAGGCTCCCGAATCTTTCTGAGGGTACGTTGCATTAGAAATTTCATCGATAAAGTGGATGATTTCTATCTTAGAGGATTGATTAATAATATCTTAATTTTTTATACTACTCATCCAACTAACGTTTTAGCAAATGTGGTGCAAAATGATTGTTTAAGTGTAATTATTTAAAATATTGAGTTTTCGTGGTCATATTTTTTGTCGTAGTCTCTGTATATGAAATTAACTTGAGGTAAAACAATATGGTAAATACATGCCTTCGCCTGTTAAAGGCAAGAAGATCAGTCGCCTGACGATGTAACCATGTTACGAAACCCGGGTCGTGCCCATAATTAAATAATAGTGAACCTTACAAAGTTTTATTCATTTATTTCCAATATGTAGAGGCTTCACAAAGTAAAGCCTGAAGTTATCAGTTATGTAATCAAATTAGTTCAGGCACCTTTAAATGCACATCAAATTAAATTGCACACGTCTAGTAAGTATTTTATTTTTATTTTAACTCAATTTTTATTTATCATGTATTTGGTGAAATAGTGTATTTTATGATTTTTATGATCATGTTACCTCAATTTGTTAAAATTGCCTGATAAAATAACGATAAGCATGGCTTGTTTCACAATTTGATCTCTTTTAGTACAGGAATTACACTTTTTAACCATATTATAACCGGTTAGCTTGTGGTGTGTTTGAAATCTACAGGATAAATAACTGTTGTTATTTTTTTAGGCCAGCTCTTTATTAGTAATATATGCGTTTTAGTCTTGCTAATGGAACCCGGCTGAGTCTATGAAACAGAGGTATATCACCTTTTTCAACGTATCTCCATTGAAAAATTTGAGTTTCCATTCCATTAAAATTCCATTGTCCTCCATTGTGTCCTAATTTTGCTATCACCTTATCTAATTCTCTCCTTTTCAATTTATTTCCAGGTAAACGTCAGCACCTTGATGACAGGTAGACTGCTCCTTCGCAATGAAGTATCTTCAGAGTGAGATAAGTAGTGAAAAATAGTCCATTGTTTCAACGCTTAATCGCAGTTTATTTTTGGCACATGAAAGTCCTAACTAATGCATTGATAACAAATTGCTTCCTTAATGGTTCAAAGTCATCCTCCGGATGAAATATTCCGCTGGACCAGCAATCGAAACACAGGCGTTTGGATCTCTAAAAGATCAATTTGATTTTTTTCCGTGGCAGATTATGTGTACTTCACCACTGTTTACGGGACAAAGGTGCTACGTACCGCAGTCTCGCACCAAGCGCTAATGTGGAGTTCATCTCTGGTAGTGGCTTCTAGGATGCTCTTCTTCTCTTGTATTGGTATTTTTAATGGTGTGATAGAGCCGAACGTATTTCGCCTTGAACCTTTAAAAATATATCCATTGAAAAAATGGGATCCTGGATAGCGTAGTGGTCTGCGCTGCGGCTTGGGAACCTGAAGGTCAGTAGTAGGATTCTTTGTCCGGGAGAATATTTTTCCAAGTCAACAAATGTGAATTTTTCCACCGTTCACGCGGCGGAATCAAATTATTCCTAGGTGCGTTATAATACAATTAGTGCTCATCCATTAGGGCAAACAAATGGTATGAGGTTTACTGCTTTGTTCGGAGATGATTTTCCTTAAGGGCATTGTTTAGAGATAATATGCAAGTAATTCCTTGCGCAAAACCCGTACATCAATTGTATATTCTCCCAAAAAAACTGCCATTCCTCTTGATTTTTCAGGCCTTAGGGATGAGTGACCTGGTATATAAGTAAATAGTAATGTGGCAAAAATTATGTTCGAGGTTGTTGAGGTACTCCACCTTGGAAGGTTATTTTTCTAGATGAAATATTTAAGATTGTCTGTTTGCTGGTAACCAGGTACAAATTCAGTGCTATAACTAACATATGTTTGCCTTATCAGTGTTAAATCTCTGGTGCAATCTTGTGCAAGTCATCATCAACGGTGTATATAGAAACATTTATGTTGGAAACGCGAGCTGTTTTTCTTTGCTGCAAGACGAAAAGGAACACGCTAACGACTTCATTCTACCGATACGGTATAAAATACTGTATTCCTGATTAATAAAACTCTGTATACGCGAGCATAACGATAAGTTTTACGGTTTCCTCGGCAGAAAATTAGACTCACGGTTGCGAGCACTTAATGTACGCTGATTTGAAGTCGAATACAATTAAAGGGTTAGGTATATCGTTTGAAGAGGAGGAATTTAGTCTCGAGGGCTATTCAGTTATTACCTCTCGTAGTTGAGCAGTCGTACTATGAGTGCCTGCAATCATGATCGAATGAAAAATCTGACGCGCTAGTTGAAGTGCCATTACGTGGAAAGTGCCTCTTGCCAGAGCTTCCTCCGAAGAGCAACAAATTTTTCAACGCCCATTTTATATAATTGATTGTGAGAGGATGATACATTAGCGGGGCTACAAAATCACAACGTTTCGAAATACCATCAGGTTCATTTTTTTAATTTTGGCTTTAATCCGGTGTTAAATAAGGTACAGAATTTTCTGGCTCAACAGGACATGGCGTAGAGGTCGCGCATTATCCTCAGATGTTGAAAAATTACTATTATCTTGTTGAACAACCGCGCCTTCGCTCACTTTACATGGGTCTGGTACATGTTTGGGTGAATTTTCCACTCGCACTATGTTTCTTGAATCTTCAGATGTGACACCAGTTACACCTTGTTAAGATGAATGAGTACTTCAGATCAAGGTTTGTTGGTGACATAAAAAATCTTCTAATTTGCATGCGAGTGTGAGTGTGTAGAATTGCGGCTATTAATAGGCAGGGAGAACGTAGTATCGTACTATTAAATTATATTTCTGATGTGCATCTTGAATTTCGCAGAATTGTATTGTATCTAATAACAGCTATGTGTGTGCAACATGTGGCACTCTAAAATCATGATAAAAAATTGATGCATCAAATACAACACCCTCCCATTCTCCATACCGTGGAATTATTTCCATAAAAATTTATCTGAACATATTGAGCAAATTTTCAGATAAAAGGCTACAAAATAGCTCATAAGAATACTCATTATTTTACTTATAAGGTACAATTTTCTACTCGAAACTTAAATCAATAACCGCTAGAATTTTGAGAAGCAATAGGGTATTTAAAGTGCTTTGCGACGATTGCGAAGGTTGTTACATAGGATAAACGTATCAATGGATTAAAAATAGGATATCACCACTCAAATCGTTTTTGAAAATAGATGGTTTTGTGTTCTTGCTAACCATGGATTTATTTATAAACAATTTAGATTTTGGTAACTTCGAAATTTATGAAAAGTGTAATTTAAAGAAATGGTTTTTAATGCAAATTCATGTATGTTGTAGTACAAGAACTTCCAAAGACGGTATAACGAAAAATATATTGAAATATCATTAATAAAAAATGATGTAAGTGTAAAAAATATAAGTATTATGTTGAAAAGTAGCAAATAGCCAAAAAAACCTAAAACTATATTAAAAGCATAATATCAATTTTTTATTTCTTATTTTAATATTTCAATCTAACTCTCAAAATGTTCTACTGGACATTTTTTGTGCTGTAACATTAATTTTCAAAACTTCGCAATATTTTTGTACCTCAGCATATGTTACGACTCTGAAATGGAAATTAAATTTTCGAATTTAAGGAAATGTACTTTTTTTATGTTAATATAATCGCAGAGAGCTCATATTTAAACATAAACAAGAGGTTAAGAACAAAATAAATATATGTTTCATTACCGTTAAAGACCGAGTTTACTTGGTTTTTGGCGTGCACAGTAATTTAAACAGAAGCATGTGATTAGGAGACCGGAAGTAACGTTACTATTGCTCGTTTATCAACCGTATTTTAATCATTTCGTGTGAATCGGAAGTAATTTCACCTCATGCCCCACTCCCTCCAACACCCTTCCCCCCACGCTCTGCTTCCAGGCATAATTTTCCCCACTTCAGTCTTAATTAAACTGGCGGATTCCGGGAAGGTGGGAGGAGAAATCGCTGGTATCAGGGATGAACAATTTTCCAGACAACCTTTATTATTACGCTCCATATCCGAAAGTAGTCCAAAACTATTCCAAAAGTTATTTTTAGACGTTATATTGTATATTTTGTTTTAGCTTCGACCATTTCGTTATTTATTATCGGAGCTCTTCGTGTTTTATATCATTCTTCTTAACTTTTACAGTACTTTACGAATATGCTATTAGATTGAGATATTATGAAAAGTAAAAAAAGTTAATAATTCTATTGGAGGTGTTAGTTGCCTTCGTTGGGGGGAGGAAAGGGACGGGCGAACGGACCCGCCAGCTACCTGTGTCTGTCGGTCACTTACAGTTTTTTTGTCGGTCCTTTCCTCCCCTCCTCTGCTCGCGGCTCAGGTACTTCGCGGGCCCGTGCGCCAACCTACGGTATACACACTATAGGCATACAATTAAAAGTTTTTTGAACCATATGTTTGGGCAACCTCTTCTCTCATAAATTAGAGTAATCGTATGTTTGAAATTGTGGAATATTTCTTTTAGCTTTGTCGTGAATATTGTGACAAAGGATTCTCATCGCTGTAACGACATAATAGGCCATTACAATCGTCTTCATCTCTGAAATTTGACGAACACCGATGGCCTGTTCATCGATGCGACCACTACATTGCTCCCCTGAGTTTGTTGTTTCTCCCGTAAGCGTGGGTGTTAAATATGTTATCAAAGATTTTCCTATAGCCTGAGGCTACCAAATTAATCCGGGGGTAATTTTCGTTTCTTCTTTCTCTGATGATACTGTTCGCTAAATTTCACTGTCCTCAATTTTAGTTTTATACTTGTGTCGCGTCTGCTGGCCGCCTCTCGTTCTCTCTGGTGGATAATAAATGAATTCTCTAGAAATCTACGAAACGCAATTTCGTCCTGCCTCTGGATTCGTGTCCTTACTAACAATGGAGTGCTGTCACGCGCATCTACAGCTGAATAGAAGAATGGAAGAGCTCCTCTAGGACTACGCAGAATATTTGATGCACGGCAGATGCGAAGGATTTATTGTCGTAGCTATGACGACGGTATCGTTAGTGCCTGAGTGACATACGGTGGCATAAGGTGTCAGCGCTCATACTCCCTCTCTCCTCGTCCTATGGAAATTTCTTACGCATGATAATCGGCATCCCTTGCTTCTTCGTTGCCCACATCGATGTTAGCAGGAATGAGTTAGGCGCGAGTTTAACTACTTACTATGCATACCATTTCCGTATCGATTACAACTAATAATGGTACATTTAAATACCAAGTATTGAGAGAAAGATATTGTACTCGTGATTGATAGCTCTGTTTGCTTCCATGAACGATTTATTCTGCTCACCGATACTAGTTGTATTATCATGCTATTACGCTTATTTGTAGGTACATACATTTCCTAGTAGTTAACATTTCCAAATGCCATTCCTAGCTGTATCAATTTCTACTTATGATTCCTTGTATTTGCAATACCTTACTGTTAGGATCCTGGTAGAATTACGCACTCGGTATTGTAACGGATAGCCACTACCCGCCTAGTGCGCATGTATATTATGTTTTTTTTTAATTCGCGGGCACTGCGGAATTCCGATGAGTCGGAATTCGCATCGAACTTCGAGTTCCGCACGCTGCCGAACCCAAGAGAGGGTATAAAAGGGACAGACGTTTGAGTGAAAAGGGAGGGACGGAATAGAAAAGGTGACAAGTGCACAAAAGGGACAACGCAGTGGGAAAAAAGTGGCAGGAGAGGAGAGGGAAGGAGACCAGAAGAGGAGGAGGTATCGGCACCAAGGAGCTGTGGTCACCCGGCTAAGTACTGGCCTCTACTGTTCCCCCGAAGTGAAATTCCCCATCCCAGTGAATGTGCTATAGGCGCGTGTGTACTGTTGGTTGTGGTTTTTATACTTTTCTCCGCCCTAAACGGAAGAGGGCGGTTTATTCATTTAATTTGTTTTATCAAGTCAAGTTTCTTTTTTGCTTTGTCCAGCCTAATTGGCTGATCTTGTTGATTCAATAAATTGTTTTGTTATACTGCAAGGTGGCTATCCGTCTCTTATTGATCGCAGTCATATGCGTATATCCCTCGAGGGCGATCCCCAACACCTACCGGAGATTTGTCATTTGTTTAACACTAGGAATACCGGACTTGACACCCCCCCTAGAACTACGGAATGGAGTCATTTTGACTCCTACCTTATAATTGTTTATTTTTGCTGTTTATGTCTGTTTTTATTGATATATTGCATTATTTTATCATTTTTGTTAATAATAGCAATATTTCAGACGTCGTTTTAACAAAAAAATATATTTTTTTAAATGCGAAATTTGACAGTGTTGCTTTGAAATTCTTTTTTCTTACATGTTATGTTGTTTTAATAGAATTATAATGGAGGTATTGGATTAAACAGCAAACGTACACTTTTCAACACATTTTATCATATTGTTTGAATGATCAAAAATATTACTTAGGCTACATGGTAGTTGGGAAGATAATTAACTAAAGCAAAAAAATGCAGTTGATACGCCACGCATTTGTCTAAGGTGCTTTAGAGTTCAAGCATTGTCGTTCATTTTCATTGCCCACACAAAGACTTTTGGCAGGTCTTACAATTCCCAACTGATAGATTATTTTTGCACTTTGGTTTTGCCTGGAAATAATTTTTTTTGCAGAAACCCGTCAGAAGAATCTGCGGCATTGGACACGCAACGCTTTGATCTACATCTAACATGAGGATCAGCCAACTCTGTAACGAGCTTTTTCTAAAAGTTCTTGCGCGAAATGTTTTAGGTAGTCTCATTGTACACTATCCATGAATACCTGCTAAGTCGGGAGTATTTTCCAACGAGTAGATAGGCTATCACTGAGTAGACGTTCTTGTGGTATAATTGTGATTTCATCTCTTTTGGTTCTTCTATTCTCTTTTATTTACCTTTCCCACAAAGCTAGTACCCTGGATTTTTTGCTGTTCAGCGAGTTTGACTGAGGTAAAGTAATTATATACTGTAAAATTTCGCCCTTTTTCAGAAATGGTTGCATTAGTTTCAGTACTGCTAAACGGCAATCTGCATGAAGTGAATTACCTTTTCCAACATAAGGGAAGGCATTTGCAAGATATTTGCTCTCCTTGTAAACAGGTAGCCAATATTCATGGCCGTATTTGTCCGGATTAGAAGGAATGTACAGAGTGAAATATACCTAATTACACTGGGAAAAAGTTGTTCATCAACTATAATGTACGGACTAGGTTTGTAACAAGCAATCTAATTCTCTATAAATCTATCGTACACTATTGAAAAGAGGGCAAACTTGACAGTTTTGAGCCGCTGGAATCAATTAGATTTCTCATCAACTCTTAGACATTGCAAAATGTTAACAAACCTAGTCGTTTGTTGTAGAAAATGGTATTCCCCAGTCGTTTGACCAAATACTCTCAATAGAGTAATCATTTGTACCTGATATTCCTCGGGCATAAAATATGGCTATACATGCAACTAGCTCCACATCGGAAAGTGTAAAATCTTCGTAATTTTGCCTGCGTGGTTCCACAATTGTACATCGCTTTATGTGAGTCAGTATAAACGAATCGATAAATAATCGTATATAATACCTTTTTTTGTAACAACCCATGAAAGGGAAAGTAAATGTAAATTACTGCTTATATTTCGCACGCGTTTTGCTGAATCTTCAGACTCACTAGAAACGTTTTGAGGAATAAAATCCTCGACTTCGTCACAGCCGAAATGATCTTTTGTTTCGCGTTCCGATTCACCTTCCGATATAGAATGCAACATAGATAGGACTTCTTCACGCTTTCGCCTACTTCATCTAGCCATACTCTCAGTCAGGAAAAATGAAATCCGTGCTTCATAGGAGTTTTGCAGTCCACTCGAGAGTTCACTGGATTCACTAATGCAAAGGACAGCGCACGGTTTTCCTGTGCGGCACCCGGCAGCCAGCGCTGTCAGAGCCGAACGTGCTAGGACAGTAACTTTATTTCATTCTACTGATTTATTTTCCTGGTTCATCAGTATATCAATTTTTCTGGGGAATCGGTATATCAGAGGTACTTTTTCATATTTGAAAATCAACTTCCACGCAGTCAAGGCTGAAATAAAAGTGCTGCAGCGCAATGCACAGTATTAGCGGGCGGCGAGAAGGAAGGGGTAACGGAGGAGGGACAGACACAACGGATTCTAAACACATGGATTTGAAAATACTATGAATTGCATATTCACCACTTTATCGCAAGGTAAAATAATATCAGGACATTCACATAGTTTGTAGATCCAAACACAGACCCGTAAAATAAGAAATGCTTTCAAAGTCTCGCAATTATGGGCCAAAAGGAAAATAATTGTATATTTAAGCCTTTGATTGATTTATATTAATTATTATTGACATAAGAAGAGATAAAAACTTGTATAAATATTACTATTTGGTGAAAAGACAAGCAAAATACAGTAGGGAGTCAAAATGACTCCCTTTGGTAGTTAAAGGTAAATTTTGAAAAACGTGCACTATTTTATTTTCTAGAATTATTTTAATCGCACAGCCTTATTTTGTGTCGAAAATGAATAAAAGTCACGGAATTTCAGGCCGGAATTCGGAAAATTTTAGACAGGGCAGAGAAATAAAAATGGCGAGGAGTCAAAATGACTCCATCGGTAGTTCTAGTGTTAATATTTCCATTTTTTTAAATAATAGCCACCTCCTTGGCGCGAAGTTGGTGAAGAGAGGGCCCTTTGGATGGAAGGTTACGGTTCAGTCATTACTCTTTCGTACTCATTCCGTGATTGAACCCGAAGGTTAGTGTAAAAGGATTGGATGGGTTAGGTAGGTTTATTCGATATATCCTGTCAGCATCATCAGGTCGAATGCGGTGGTGCACGGTTCTTGTCTTCTTTTTATGCCGGTGTTGGTCAAAATACAGCATATTGATTTTGCCCCAATAAGTCTCTTCCTATCATGAAAGCTAACATACGTCAAAACTAAAAAAACTCAACCACTCATCATTGAAGCGTTTCCAAAATTTGGTTTTTTCATTACTTTACAAAAAATCACTCATAAATATGAATAATGGTGTTATAAATAAATTGTTATTATCCTTCACATAACTCAGGAATCCGCGGGTGTAATGTTTATTTTTATCTCAGGCATTTTTTTACCACTACTACCACTTTATTAATGTGAAATGTAGTGTGATAAGTATGTGTTCATAATTGTTCATATAAATCAGGAATACGTAGGTATCATGAAGGATTTATCTATTTCGTGGTCTGTTCATTGTTAGCATTGCAAAGAGTGTAATAATTCATGGAGTCCCTGACGACAACCCCTTCCCCTCACCATTCATCCCCCACCCCCTTCTCTTCCCTCCCTCCCCTTCCCTTATTTGTCGGAAGGGGCTCTCGCTCTTATGGCTATTCGTCATCTCGCTTCCATTCAATCGCACTTTTCGATTAATTGACTCGTTCGTCCCAAAGTCCTTCCTCTCGACGCATTTGACGCATTGTGTATTACCACTTGTCCATCCATGAATCAATCAGCCGTCCGCTTCCTCTCTCGTATTATTCAACGTCCGGTTCGAAATTAAAATGATTCGGATTATTTATTTCAATGATTCTGTCCTAATTCAGCCAAAGGGACTCTGTATTGGAGCCCTTGCCTTTCTTTTTTTCCGTACATTGAAGTCGTTTTTTTCAGCTCAACGAATAAAAGGAACTCGTCTGGTGATTCGGTTCCATTTGCCTCCGTCCGTCCATCACATCCTCTTTTGCTTAGTATTAATGAAATTCTTCCTAACCATTCTTGTGCTCATCTGCACTACTGATATTCCTGGCATGATCTGATGAGAGTTAGTCGGTGCAAGGGATGATAGCTCGCGTCTATTTCTATGATTTCTATGCTAGAAACCGATGAACAGGTGCATAATGCCCGCAAGAAATTTAAAATGATAAAAAATTCTTGAAACCGAGAGCACTGGCAAGTATATTAAATTACTGTCGTCTTTTAAGAATATGTTAATTCGAAAAAGAGAGACAGATATCCTATCTTAATATCTCTTAATATCCTATCTTAATAATATATCAATTTTTGCTTCTAAACTTACAGTGAGAGAGGAGAAATCGGCTTCTTTATGTCGTCGCATCAGCCATATGCAATATAAAATGGTAATTATTTTAAGTTACTCGATGGAAGTACTAAATGCCACTTTATGATTCATTCTTTCTATTAGACATACATACTAACTATCTGTATCTTTCTTAAAATATCACAGAATAGGTGACGTCAAATGCGTCTGTGGAGCTGTTTTCCATAGGGGTGAAACATAAAACCCTGTGGGCAAGACTTTCCTACAACTTGTTGGACAGTCTTCATTCCATACGTTGCCACACAATGCTGCGCGGTTCGTCAAAAACTGCTACGGGTGTACAAACAGCGTTACCAAGATGTTAAGCGAATTAGGCTGGGAGCCGCTGGATTCTCGGAGGCTGCGCGCTAGGCTTAGATTGTTTGAGAATGGATATATTTGAGAGCGATACGGAGAACATAATATTAGAGCTCCACTATATTTTCAGGTCCGACAGAAGCGATAAATTAAGACAGATATTTTGCCGAACGGATAGATATGCTAATTCCGTTTCCCCCGAACCATGAAGGACTTTAATAAATGCCAGTCGTAATTTCGTAGGTGGCATTTGGAGGAGGCGACCGGCAGCTGAGGTCATTTGCATTTGCGACATTAGTCAAGGAAGGGTGGAGAGAAACTCTGCGTCGACATTAGCCTGCTCCTAACGAAAGGCTCCTAGAGGACCATTGCTTAACGTCCCATCCGACGGACGGAATGCTGCGCTTGAAATGTCCTCCACACAACATTCAAGCAGGGATCGGGCAGTCTTCGAAAATTCTCTGCCACCGCCGGAATATGAACTAGAGCCCTCCGGGGTCCTCGTAATTTCGTTAGAGCATTTCCTTTTTAAATGTAAAAAAACGGCTGGTGTCCTAACACCCGCTGCCAAACGCCTTTTAGGCGGCTTGCGGGGTACTATGTAAATGTGGATATAGAACATATCGTCGGCGTCTTCGTTCCAAAACGCTTGTTACGATGATAATATCGAGTCGTGGAACGCGTCCAATTATGAGAAAAAATTATCCGTGTATTAATAAGGTTGTCACAAAGTGCCGTTCCACAATGCCTTCTGAGGCACACTTGCGTCATCCTCACCTCACGAGTACCGTTCTCTAGCAATGCTCGACGAGGGGCGGCAAGGGTGAACGAACTCTAATCGAAGATTCCCACTTTCTTTGACCCTTCATCATCATACAGGACCATTGGGGCCATACAGGACCACAGGGCCTTTTGCTCAACTGGTTACTGCATTTCATGTGATACGTTCAGAGACTCGTACGCATCGTTCAGTCCTGGGCAAAATATAAAAACTAATAACTTATTTTAAAATGTTACTAGTTTCTTCGTTAAAACTTTCGCGGGTACTCGTCAAGTTAAATAAAAACTTTTGGACTAAGTTGCCGCGTCAATTCTTGGGTGACCCCAACGTTTCCCAAGCGATGCTTGTCGCTTGCATTTCTTGAATTCCTTGAGAAAGCGACCAGCATTGGTCGGAAAACGTTGGGGCCACCCAAGAATTGACGTGGTGACATAGCCCAAAGGTTTCTATTCATAATGTTACTAGATTATTCATAAGTGCGTCTATAACAGGACATGTGCTCTCAATGCTTAGTGTATAAAATATTTACTTTTCGCTTATATTTCTATTTGAAAAGGAAAATTAACGTTATTATTTTTATCTTCCGTATGGTACATTGAAGTTGCTGCTTTATATTTGATATATTCTGTTTATTTTTAATTTCCTTTTGAAAGCTGCTTACCGCGATATAGAACCTCACTAGGAATAATAATCAAATGGGAAGCGTCTAGAATTTCCGACGTAACATTCAAGGGGGGAAGAATAATATCGAATACACTATCATTCATGTTGCTTTAAAGTAATTATGAAATTCCTTTAATGGGAAGCCTATTAGAGCGAACAGAGAATGACTTTAATCGACACCTTGAATCAAGATTCTTGATACATGTTCTTTCTTTAGTCTTTAATTCAGTGGAAAATGATCGTTTAGTTGGTATATTTGTGATTTTAAATTTTGCGAGTTTTGTCGCTATTTCCGTGGTATGCTCCGAGTTTGGGGAGGATTTGAAATTGGCCAAATATGTTCTTACGCAATGCTTGAACATTCTCTTTCGCATTAAATGTACAAAATTGTTGATGGCGTATACACAAGTATATCTAAGAATATTTTCCTGCAGTCCTACCTTGCACAGTTGTGGAAGATTTCCCAAAATGAGAAAAGACTCTATTATCCAATTTTTATCCGTCTTAGTCTCTTCCCTCCCGTTTGCGCTGACGATGTCCTTCGAAGTTCTCATCGTTGTCTGTTTCTGAACTGGCGGTGCTCACTAAACTGGGTCACCCTAATCTTCCTTCATGCCATCTTCCCTCCACATCTTATCTTAACCTCTTCAATTATTACAAAAATTCCTCCAAAGTTTCAGGTATTTTTTTTGCAGTTGGCCTTTTCGGTACTATTTTGAAGGAAGCTGCTTACGGAACAGAAATACCTAAGACCCTCCGATCTCTAATAGATTTTCCAGCTATATCTCTATTTTTCGGTTTTCACTCGGTATTACTTTTATCATTTCTATTACGTCTGGCTGACCACTCCTGTTTTTTTAAATGTATTTATTTGTAAACTTGGCGCTCTTGACAGTGTTTAGTAATAAAAATAAAATAGTCTTATTTGGTTGTTAATTCTATTTTCTAAATGTAACCTCTGAATCATTTTACATTCTTATGGATTCTTTGGCTTATTTTATGCTAATTTGAATTTTTGACTTCTTCCTGACACCTAAAGCGATAAATTAAGAGAGATGTTTTGCCGAACGGATAGATATGGGAATTCGTTTTCCCCCGAACCATAAAGGACTTTAATAAACGCTATTCCCAACCTCGTTAGAGGACTTCATTTTTTTTAGCTGTAAACGGCTGGTGTCCCAACAACCCCTGCCTTTTAGGCGGCTTGCGAGGTATTATGTAGATATAGATAATACCAGCAATGTAATGCTTTTGTCCTAATTTGCATTTACTTTTAACTTTATTTTTTATTAACTAATCAGAGAAAGTGCTAAAAAAAAGAGACTCACGTTTTGCAGTATTTAGGAACGTAATGTACTGATGAATATCACGGTACGAAAAAACTTGTTAGCGTCAATTAAACGTATATATAAAGTTGCATTGAACAAGTTCTAGTCGCAGCTTAATAAATATATTTAAAAAAACACTCATTACGACACCACAGATACAAATTCATAGATCAAACATTGAACTGGTGGGAATGAAATGCGATGGATTGGTTTAACTACGAATGTTACATTAGAGGACATTATAATCGGCCTTATGCGTTGTCGGCCACCGCACACATATAAATTGGTTTACGTTAAGTCCCCGATGGGATCACCGACCGCCAGAGTGATCCGAATGTGACGAAAGAAATAAGCTATGAGCAGGGCTGTTGATCAAAACAAATGAATGTTATTCTGTAATCTACAGAATTCTTGACTTTCAGGTACTATCAATTGTGAAAATGAAAATACTGTTTTTCAAACACTGAGAATTAATGGATCGCCGCGCCGCAGAATTTTTTGAAAACCATTTTAAGTCCATTCATTCAACAAGTTTCGCGCTTCTTAGGGATGGACTGATGTCTCCTCTATTTTCGAAAATGCAAAGGAGACTTCGTTCATTTCCACTCATTTATTTTGTCCGCACGACGTGTTTCGAACCATAGAGGTCATTGTCAAGTACAAAAATTGAATGGTAAGCAAACATGCTTAGTTTTTGTACTTGATAATGACCCCTATAGTTCGAAACATGTCGTGCGGACAAAATAAATTAGTGGAAATCAACGAAGTCTCCTTTTCATATTAACTTCCACATAGTTGAGCCTAATACAATTGAACTCCTCTATTTTGTCTACTGACCTGTTGTGAATTTCTATTTGAAATCCAAATAAATCTCCCATTCGCGCATTTTTGAGCGCCTCACCCGTTAGCCTTTTCAATAATTATCACTGAACATCGTCGCGCGGATGATGTTTGACTCTTGTTTCTCGCAATCTGAACAAGAGAGGGCTTCGCTTCTCGAGCCATCACTCTTTACGCGAAGACAAGACAACGCTCACTTAACACCCCCATCCCTCCAAGCATTAATCGCTTTGTGAGCGCCCCCATCCCTCCGCTATCATTAACTTCTCTTCGACTGATTTATGGAGGCATTCAAACAAAGTCACACGGCTTTCTCAGTCCTCTTGTGTCTTCTTCCCCGGATTCCATCTTCCACTATTACACCTTCTTCAATATGTTCACTAGGGTGATCCTAACATTGTTCAAACATAATTTTGCTTTACATTTGTTTATACTAGAAAGGTGGGATGGGTCATTTTGACCCGTACGTCATTGTCAAAATTAATTCTAACTTAAAACTTAATCGTAGACTCTAACACTACCCTCTCCAATAATTATCTATTCCAACAACCCTCCTATCTGAGTCAATGCATTCGCCAGAAACGAAAATTTTAACGTTAACGTCCTTATCAACCCTTTCAGTCTTATTTAAATCTTTATCCAGACAGGTACTTTTATAAATAGTTTTAAATGTTTTAATGTGATAAATTTCCTATTTCCTAGAAGCTTTATTTATTTTCAAAATATTTTCTCTCTAGCCTCGTAAATTTCACTATTATTTATTTATACGAATCATGATAAAATAGGCAACATAATTGTTTCGAATAATGTTTCTTTTAACTAAATGTGCTTGATAATGCACCTTAGTAGTTTAGCATGTTGTTCTAAAATTAAATATTTGTGTGCACACTACTTATAAAAGCAATTTATTTCCACTAAGCGAAGCCTGATTTATATCAATCGTAACCGCCCATTATCTATAACATACCTCATTATTTCGTTGCTTGTATATTACTACTCTTTTGTAACCAATACAGAAACAAAATTTCGTAATCACTAGTGGGAAATATTCAAATGCGCACTACACCAAGGAGGACAGCTACCAGTCACTTTAAACTCATAATTTCTCATAGCATTGAGGTCATTTTTTCTTTATTTTTATACACCCACCCTCAGGTATAAATTTTCAGAATAGTATAACAGAATAATTTTTTATTTAAATTCGAACACTTTTTATGCCATTGAATTGTTGGCCCTCAGTAGATCTGTCTCCTGCTTTGCAATTAGCGCAATTCGCGAAAACATTTTTTAAAGTTATGATCTTAGGTTTTCCCGGCGTATCTGATGCAGAAACGTTTCTCGGGTTTTCCACCGGTTGATGTCGACCATGTTTTGGGAGACATGGACGTCATCAACCGGTGGAAACTTTTCTGCATTTTTAGGGTTATTACAAAAGAAAGCACATTATCTAGAGGAATATGGCTGATGGTAATTTATTTTAACTTTTTTATTTTAACTGCGCCTCATATGCATTGAATGATTGAATGCCCATAAATACGACATCATATTGAATAAACTGCGAACGAAGCTGGAAAATGTTTTAGGTCAAAATAACCCAGACCCACCCTTCTGGGTATTGCAAAAATCTCGCTCTTATAGTGTTAAAGCATGCGTGGAAGCAGCTTGTTTGTTTTGCCGAAGATATCAAAATGTGTGATGCACTGCTGTTTATTATTTTTCCGATTTTTGCTGTTTTAACAAACAACTTGATGCATTTGAAACGGATTTCAGCTTTAACATTCTATGGGATATGATTTGATCCATTCATCATATTGTAAAAACATCTCAGAGGCAGTAAGATTTTGCTTTTGGTCTTTTTTTGCATTGTCCAGACTTTTATTTTTAATGGACATGGTTAGTGTAAGCTAGTGTAATTTATCCTGAAAACTCTGCGGAATATACTTGTCTTGACCCTAGTTCATAGCGCTGTGTTGGTTAAATATATCGGACCAGGAGTATTGTTAGTGATTTTTAAAAAATTTAATGAGACTTATATTAACTCCTCTCTTCGTCTTATTTGTGGAGGGCACGCATTCAAGCACTCAACAACGGCCTGGCCTCAGCCTATTTCTTCCCCTTATCAGTGTTAAGGCCGTTTTACACGGGGCACGGAATTGAGCAGATTGGAGCTGCATTAATTTCTAAAATGGCGTGGAATTGCGCGAATGCATGAACGAAATTAAACGGGGGCTATTTTGCCTTCTCACGTCCATGCATTCTCGCATGTGTTCTAGCAATTCACCGCTTTACACGACGGAATTTTGACTGCGCCTTCGTACACACGTCAGATTGTGCAAGTACGTGCCCCGTGTAAAACGGCCTTTAGAGGGAAGATTGTTAGGTAAATGAGGGAGTGGAAGGAAAATAATTAGAGTTTTAGGTAGAATGAAAGGGAGCGGGTGTTATTGTGAATTGAAGAGGGAAGTGCATGATGAAAGGAGGGAGGCTCACGGAATTCTTCTGAAGCACTCCATGGAAACCTACCCTGTTCGATATAATACTTTAATGAATGATGAATATATACCTTTCCTCTATGCCTCGTTAGAAGAGGGAAGATTTCATCAGAGGCGAAGAGAAAGAGCAATATTTGAGGGTGGTTAATGGTCATGCCGAGCGAAAAGTAAAACACTTGACTAATTGTAATATAAGTGTAACCAAGAAAGAAGGTCAAAAGCATTTATTATTTACAGTAAAAAACCACCGCAAAAGTTCTCCCGATAACAATATTTTAACTTTGACAGCTAGACCTGAAAAGCAACAAGATATCATACAGTTTTTTCAACTTATTTACCTCGTGAAAATCCAATTTTGCCTCCCTATTTCGCTTAATATGTGCTTTTTTATAAAATTACATTGACAGATGAATCATATGACCCTCGGTATGCCATTATAACTCATGCTAGATCCACTCTTCCAGCATGTAAGGGCAAGAAGGGGATATCCACGGGACTAATTGTAAGTCGTGTCGCGTGAATCAATGAACGCGCGGCTGTTGGCAGGGAGCGGGGGGGGGGGGGGGGGGGGGGGGGGCATTCGGCGAGCACCTTTGAGGCAGCGTTTCGTCATGAAGGAGTCGAGATACGACTAAACGGTTGACATATTTGTCCAAGGGTCTCTCATACATCATGTGTACCAAAAAAAAAACATTTTAATTGGGTCGAAAAACTCAACATTCAAAATATATAGGCGCCTTCAGACACGGCTATCAGACGTTGCACAAACCTGAAACTTTTTCATAATTTTTTTCTCACGATTTCGCACATTTTGAGACCACGAACTTTTAAATCGGATCATTTTGAAAAAATAAGCGCCGGCCTGATGCCTCATCCCCATCTGCGTCCAACTCGGCCGGCCTCGGTGGCGGCGGGGTAACGTTCTCGCCTGCCAAACAAGAGGTCGCGGGTTCGAGTCCCGCCTGGGTAGGTTTCCCCGGTCCAGGGCATGGTCGTTTGTGTACGTTTACTTGTTACATTTGTTGAACACCCCGGTGTAAAATTGCCAATAAGAGCTGTATCCGGTGGTTTGAGAATAAAATAAAAATAAAATAAAACTCAGCAGCCGAGGGAGGGCTGCCGCGATGTTGTCAGACCACAATTATTGTCGTTCCCTTGAAGGCGTCGAAGTTGAAATTATGTTGAAGGGCAAATGCAGTTCACACCCCAGGCCCCGCTCCTCCTGCTTTATTTGTCACTCTCTCTCTCTCTCCCCCCCCCTCTCTCTCTCACCTGCTGCTTATTGTTAGTATACTTCTGAAACGCCTAGTGGGTCGGGGCGGTCGATAGAAAACCCAAGAGTCAACCAATAGAGACAAAAGTCACCAGCTTATTTTAATAATATACGGATATACCCTTCGTGAAGACCATGAGTCATGGACGGCTCACTTCTTAGTTCTCTGCGACATAACTTGGCATAACTTATGGTTATTGTGAACCTTACAAAAAAGAGAACGATACCGGTCATTTTTGGTGTCATACTACTTGCATGACATTTATACCATCGTCTTGAAATGTTCAGGGTTAAGAAACGTGTTTACCCTTCCTGCATCCCTGATTACTTTGTTCAGTCTTCTACTTAATGTTTGCATTAGCATTTTATTTTCTTACTCACTCCAGATGTAAATCCTGAATAACGGTTTTTTTACTTGTGTGGTTATATTTCCTGCTTTAAGTAGATCATTTTATTGTATTAGTACTTCTTCGCTGAAGCCATTCTACTGAGAGTTACTTTCGTGCTTCTTCCACCGCTGCTTATTCTGAGATAATTCCCAGATTATTTATATGATTATTTTAGTTATTAAACTATTTTTGAATGCCTATTTCCTGTAATACACTCAATCCTGATTTGGGTTTCTTTCACCCATCATGTTTTCGTGTTTCTACTGTCATTTTCCATTATTCTTTTGTATAATAATCCCGTTATTTTTTTAATCACTTGTTTATACCAGTGTTGCCAATCTTATTTTCTATTGCTATCCTCTTTAGCAGCTTACCTCTCTCTGCCTCATCCTTATTTACGTCTATTTTTATCCGTTCAATCAGCTAATTATATTATGTTTCCGTGTTAGCATTGAATAGCATTCTTTAGTTTAAAGTTTCGCACTTCCTCGCGTTAGGGCTGAGTACTAGTTATGGACGTCTGGGGCTCCGTATTTCCTTCGAACTTGAACTTCCATTATTGCGTAACTGCGTCCGCCTCCTCCCTGGCAACCGCTAATGGAACGACCTCTTTGAGTGGCCGTTGGTGGTGAGGGGGAGGGTTCATTCCTTTTCTACCCCCGTATCCCCTATTTCAAAAGTAAGAAGGTACTTTTCCCTCCGCTTGGCCGGAGAGATAAGGTCTCATTGTAGCACGTTATACGCACTGATGGAGGAACTCTCGCCTGTGTAGCGTTTTTCGATTACCATTCCGAAAGTTGGAAGGCAGCGGTTGGTTATTAAGGGCAGAAATATCGAAATACGGGACCCATTATCCTTTCGTGTTTTGCAGCTTTTATTAGAGGTAAGATTCAAGTTACGCGATGGACGTTGTTCTCGTGACGAGGAACGCAAAGAAGCACTTCAATCCTATTTTTGAAGGGAAAAATTCTAATGGCGCGTTGAGCACTTTTGTAGATGTGTAAAAGACATTGAACTCGCGTCACCGTCACTGCTACTACATATATCTATAATTGTGTATATTCTGTATACACACTATTTACTTGCTATATACACAGTACTTTTGGAGGGGTACAAACCATTAGACTCACATCACCGTCACCAGTGCATACTCGTGCAGGAGAGTGTAGGTACTCGATACAAGAATAGTGAAGATTAGTACAGTATAACTCAATTTCTTTTTATACGTTCAATTTGAGTACCTTATTCGAATTTTGTGCCATAAAATTAATGTATAAATGTGAAGTGTTTACAATTATATATTGTAGAAATATAAAAAAGGAAACAAGCGAAGAAAAATCTTTGAAGTGAAAACTTTTTATGGCGCGTTAGGCACTTTTTTCAGATTGGTGAAAAACTCAGAACTCGGGTGACCGTCACCTCAAAATCGTCACCGCCTCGCTGATAACGAAGGAGAGGGAAATAAAGAAAGAGTTTTGAATTTGCTCGTTCCTCATGTATGAAAATATATTCTGAATTAGAAAGGATCGCTACGTTTAGTGGTGACAATAGTTTGTCATTTTTGTTCAAAGCAATAGTTATAAAATATATTTTCTTGAATTTCGGCTAATAACTTAGCTTTTCCGAGTTTAAATTCCTAATCCAGTTAGTAGCATATGCTTCTTGAAAATGTATCCTGCAGAAATTGAATTATTTTATAAAAAGGAAACTTTCAGTGCTTACTCCTACGACCAAAATATCTTGGATAATACTCGCATGTGTGTAAAGTATCGCTCAGCGGCACCTGCAATCCTTCTTATAGTTTGCTTGCATGGAGAAAATTATGGCCCATTTCGAATTGCACAGAGCACATTACCTCGGCAGAATTACGGATTATAATTGAAATAACTATGTACCTCCTCCTGCATGACATATGTTTCGAGGTTAGTGAGGATATTTAGCATAATAACGCTAAATTGGTTGAGGATGTTACTATTAAGAAGTGTTACTACAATTGACTTTCCTTTGACTTATTTTGCTAACCGAAAGTCCATTTAATATAAAAGTCCATACTGAATCATCTGATCGGCATTTATTCATCTGTCATTCATTCTAACGCCATTCATCATATTTTCTCAGAAACAGTAGTTAGCGGAGAGAAATCTTAATTCAGCAGCATGCAGTCCATTCTAAAAGTGGCCAGAAACCTTTAGAAAAAATCTAGTAGCAGCTTTGTGCGAAATTTCTGAGAGGAAAAATCATTCGCTCTGACGGGGATTTGAACTCATATCCCTCTATTTACGGCCAAGTAACTAATTACTCTCCTTTTTGAAGAATTTTTTGTTTCATTCCAATAAAATATTCATTCATAATGATTTTATGCCTTTTTTCAATGTTTTTGTAATTTTTTCAATGTTTCGATGATATTCTGTTTGAAACCAGAGAGTTGACGAATTTAGTCTTAAAAATCAACATCTTTATTCAACCGGACTATCTTGAAAACTGCTACCAATTCTGCTTGTGAGACGGTGGGCGCTGATCGCGTCTCTTCTCCCTCTCCTGTCCCACGCTTAGGCCAAATACGACGACGAGTTCGTGTGGATATCCCTCGTGAGATGAGACCACAGTGGAAACCTCAAGTGCGATCGTGCATATGTCAGTATGGTCAGTAAATTTTGGGGGCCACTAAGGATCATGCGACATTCCACCTTTTCCCTAGTTCGCTCTTCCCAAAACCTCAAGGTCCGTAGCAAAACCCGATATCCCCGCAGGTGTTTCTGGGTTGTTGATAACCCCATTAACTCCTCGAGAAAAATATCAGATTACAATGTCTGAGCATAGTTGCACATCTCTCTTGTGTGTTTTTTTTTTTTTTGAAACAGGGTACCGTGGGAATCAGTGCCAAGTAGTTCTCCCAGGACTGGAGGTTGGGAAGGAAGATTTGTTGGAGGGGGGAAGCTGCGCGCGCATACAAATATTCTCTATTTTTCCTCACACAGATCGCGATAAGTCCTTAGTACACCTTAGTAGTTCAGTGAATTCTGGTTTGGTTAGTGAGAGAGTTTTATCCTCTTTGAAGTGTTAATATGAAACGTGTTTGCAGAAGCGGCGCGCAAGTATAGAAATAAAAAGAAGAAAAAACTCTTTTATGTCAATAATATTTCAAAAAATTTCAGTGCTCTGCTTAACAAGAAAAGTGGTTCCTGTATCGATTTACTACACAATGGGAGTTTAAATACAGACTCAGGTACGTTGGAATATTCGTATTTTCATTTTAATAGTTTTAAAAATACCTGGAATATTCGTATTTTCATTTTAATAGTTTAAAAAATACCGTCTTGTGACGAGCTTGGAGTGAACCTTCCGTGCGATTCTTTCTTCTCTCCTTGATTGCGTTTATTTTTTTAGTTCGTTTTGTACGTGTATTTTAATTTTTTTCTGCGCTTAGTTTCTATTTTCAATATACGTATTGCGCCAAATGCAAACACAGGAAAGAAACGATCTACTATATCACAACCTACAGTGATACGCCTGATACAAAAGGCGGCTTTAACCTTGGACCAAAGGGTGGGGAACCGGGGGTCTGGGGAATTCCCCGCTGCTTACTTGGGATTTTTAAGACTCAAAAACGGCAGTTTTTTGCAAATTATTTGATAAATAAATACACTACTCTACACATGAGTAGGCCGTTTTTTAGTAAAAGTTCGCCGAAATCATTCACCGTGTTTTAGCGGTACTGGCGAATGAATTTAATTCGAATGATTATTCGAAACATCTTTCGAATGAAAATTGACGGTGTTAAGCGGCCTTAAAACATAAGTAAATTTTATATTAAGCGGCGAAGTTCCTACTTTTCATTGTATTTTTTCTGATAACATTTTATCTAGTTTTTGGAGCCAGAATAGCGATAAAATCCAGTACCGGGCATGCAAAATCCTAAAATATTCCGGAGGGGGGGGGGGGGGCGGCGGGTGAATCCTCCGCTGAGGGGGAACCCATCATGAGCGCCAGCCGAGGGTGCCCAATCACCCCAGACCGGCCCCGTCTGTCATTACATTCGTAGCTAATGGAAAGGAAGCGCCATAATATGTGGTGGATGAAGTTATTCAGCAGACTTTTGAATTCCGCAGTCATAAATTCGTATGCTATACTGGGAAAACACGAATAAAAAATTGGCCCTATTATCACTTCGTGTGTAGCTGGTTGAGGTGATCTTTTTTTGAATATCCAACTCTATACGGACAGTGGACATGGCCGTCACTCCTTTGACTATTTAGTATCAAGACTCACCGAATGACATTTCCTAAGGAGAACTCCTGCTGCTGTGAAGAAACCCCCCAAAGGAGGTGTGCAGTTTGTGCCAATCATTGGAAAAGAAGAGACAGCGTGTACTGGTGTGAACAATGTGCAGTGAGCTTATGCATGAATTTATAACAATCATGTCGTTCAAAGCAGGATTACTTAGGTTAAGTCATTTGAAAATTTCCATATTGACGTTTTAAACAACGGAAAGTAAATACCTATATGAAATATTCGGTTATAATTGAACAAAGTCAAAGAAATGGGAGAAGTTATGAATTTTCAAGTAGGCGAAACGAGTAATCCTATCGAAAATATCCAGGTGATATGAAATTTTCAATCCCCAAATCACTAAAATACATCATATAATTATAAAAAAATGCATGGAATGTTAGAGATCACGCAGCAAAATCTAAACTAAATGTTTGAAAACTGAAAATTTATTCATTAGTTTAGAGAACGAGGTACATAAAGCAATAAACATTTATTAAAATGGCTTGAAAAATTATCTTAGAGTAGCGCATTACAATACGCATATTTAAATTTTTTTCCTACGATACTGATCATATGTCATGAAGATTATAAAGTATTGAAAGATAGCATGCCAAAAAGGCGAAGTCATCTAAATCTCATCCGGCCTCTGGGATGGGAATTAATTAAATAACCGCTGCGCTTGAGGGGTTAACATATTTTTGCGTTTATTTTACGATTATATTTTTCTGTGGATTTCTCTACAGTATATTTGTGTCTATATTCCCTTTTTAGAATTTTTTCGTTTTATGCTACGAGTTTATTCATTGACTAACAATGAAATCAATAATTTTACAAACATTGACGTGATTGGTGTCCAAATCAATAATTATTTAAAATTTATATTAATGGCTTTCCTATTTCGAGGTACCGATTTAGCGATTAGGTACGCGAAGAAAACGGCTTTTTATGGTGCTAAATTTATTTTGGGAGTAACGAGACGAGACGAGACTGGTGCAAGTCTCGTCTCGTCTCGCGGCAACACTACTCGGTATTATGACGAGGTTTCATTTATTTCTTTATATAAGCGTTATTTATTAAGCTTTATTTATATTTTTTATAATTGACGTTATTTGAAGAATACATTAATTGTTAGATGTGTGAATGTTATATCATTTCATGAATTTCATGATAATTGTACTCGTTGGATATTCAGTAATAAATTTTAAATGAACTCAATTGTTGAGGCCTTCACTTTGTAGAATTCCATATTTAATGTTTGGAAAGGAAATTGCTTAGCTTTTCTACAAAACACACACTTTATTGCCGACTAGTTTCGGTTACACTGTACCATTATCAAGACTAGTGATAGTCACTAGTCTTGATAATGGTACAGTGTAACCGAAACTAGTCGGCAATAAAGTGTGTGTTTTGTAGAAAAGCTAAGCAATTTCCTTTCCAAACAATAAATTTTAAACGAAATAATATTTACAAAATTTAAGGATTATTGAAATTATCGAATAGTCTTGCGATAGAGGGTAGAAGGAGCATTAAGACATTAACGAAGAGGTGACGTGTTTGCAAAATGTTTTTTAACCGCCGAAAATTGGCTTCCAACAGAAAAACTATGAAAAGACGCCCCACGCCCCCAGGAGGTGTGCGGGTTGCCTACACAGAAAAGAGTAGATTAATCTCAGCCATCGTGATCCTTGTTGTCCTAATATTTCCTTAAGACTATTATCCTGAAGCCTGTTAATATCTTCGGTCCATTAACTTTCGGGTTGACCATAAAAATAATAATCGTGAATCGGAGCGTCAGAAAAAAATACACCATGCAATGGGCAGAAAATCAGATTAAATGCTTTTTGCTCTGATTTTGTGGAGACTTAAAATAGAAGATCAATCCAGCTTGCATCCATAGTATATGTTTATCTAACTTCATCTTATAAGTGTTCTTCGTCTTTCAAATTACATTTTAGCTTAGACATCGTTACTTAGTAGGCCTTTCAAACCTTTTTCGGGATATTTGTACAGTGAATAACTGGAATGACTTAGATTTCAGTATTGGGTGACGCGTGAAGGTATTTCTAATGAATAGTCGTTTGCCACCACCGTTCACCTCCACGGTTGCAACATCTGCCATTCACCCATATAACTACGTAAAAACTTATCGTAGTATATTTCCTTATTTAATTATTCTTATTTTATTTCATTTATTGAGAAATTTTATCAATGTTAGTTTGAATGAAGTTTACAAGGTTGTATTATAAGTTTTCCGAGGTATTTAATCAATAGTACCTAGTTTTCTTTTCGTATATATTGTGTTTTTGGGATAGTATCGTATAAAACTTTATACTTGTCTGGAGGTCCCTCTCTTGGGAGCAATTCAATGGGCAATATTTGATAAATCGATGAATTTGCTTTGTCTTAAGACTGTCTTGTAATAATCAAGAGCAAGCAGACCAGCTGATGTGCCCACTATTCCCCCGCCTCCAACTCTCTCCTTCCCTCCGCTCCCCTCTCTCCCCCTTCCGCTCCATTAGACACCTCTCCGGCCGAACAATGCAGGGACAATGGGTCTCCCTCCACCTCCATCACTCCCGCAGAATGCCTTGATCTCGATAGGTCGATCGTAAATGGTCGATTCAGCCATGCCTCAATTCCATTCTTACATTCCTGTGTGGGTCTTTTTTTCCTTTTGGATGGCCACTGAGAATTGGAAAGGAAAATTCAAGCGCACAAAAAAATTTTTATCACGGTATTAATTGTTCAAAACTTATCTCATGTTTAGCTGAAGTTCATGAGTGTATGAGTACTTAATGTTTCTACGAAATACTTTAATTTATCTTAAATTCTTAGTGGAAGTAGGTTTGCAGAAAATCGCTCGGTCATTCAGGGAAGGAGTCGGCTTAATATTCGTGGAGATGTCAGTTTTTGCTTGTCATTAAAAACCCATTTTTTCGTAAAAGTTTTTTTCTCGATTCGAAACTGTATACTTGGTACATTGGAGGGTATCTAATGATGATAGAACTCAATTTTACATCCTCGAATAAGTAAATTAAATCCAAATTTTGTTTAATAAAAATGGCACCCACCTCATTAATTTGTTGCAAAAAATTCTGTTGAGTTCTGTATAGCTGTTTCTCCATTTTCCTTACACGCGAATTCAAATTTTCAACCTATAGATATGCCCTAACTGACCTATATTTTTTAATTGTTAAGGCCTAGTGTTTATATGGGAATGAGAGATTCACGACCAATAGCGTTTTCATTTTGTCTCTTACATTTTAACAACATAATAGAATTGAGTTAGGCAATTCCTTATTTGTTATCAAGTACTATTTTTTCAGAATCGTCAGTCTTATCCTTTTATAAACAACTTTTGATAACACAAAGTGAACTATCTTCTGAGTGAAGGGTGATCTTGGAAGAGAAATTCGCCCTCATAACTGGAATTGGTAGATATTTCCCTCCTTTAACCCACAATTGGTATGAGCTGAGCTCTACCCTCGTCTATCTATACAGACCATCGGATTGAAACCCTGGTCATTGATGACTCTACTATATATATGTCTTTTATTTCCATTCATACAAATAGCCTTAAAGTTTTGTTGGCCATACCTTTTAGTAGATATTCCACTTTAATTATTCAACTGATTTTTTACTTGGTGTTAGTATGTTTCAACATATTCTCTGTTGTTTATTCAACATGTTCTATCATAAAATAAAAAATTCAATATTTCAGTGGTGTCCCAGGGAAAGGGGTTGGCCTGCAATGCCTAAATGGGTAAAATGGACTTGCTTTCGGCTTAGCGTGTTGTTTTACTCTCATTTGCCCATGCCGACTCTCGAGTTGAAACTCACGAGTGAGTGAAGACTATGTAGACTTTCTGTTACTTCATACGAATGGGCGTGCCCAGTGCTCGATTCTCCGTCTCCTTCCCTTTGTAGAGATTCTTCTTTTGTTGCATCCCTTCCCTTTCTCAGCATCATCTCTCTCACTTAGGCGCTTCCTCCAGTCCTCGGGTAATCGGAAGTTCTTTCTTGGTGTCCCTTGAACAATGCCATCGGGCGGCAGCCAACCCTGTCTCCCCTGTCTGCCTGATTCGCCTTATTCACCGCCCCTGACATCAAGAATGGTGAGGGGGGGAAGGGCGAGGGATAGGGGTGTATATTGCGCAGACAGTGACTGATGCGCAGGAGGTCCGAGAGGTGGTGCTCTGATGCCTCCCACGCAAATGGCGCTGCAATAAATAGTAGGCTCTAACGTTCGTCATTCCTTTCTTATCTTCCCAAAGATCATCACCACAATAATCAACCACCTCTTCGCATCTGGATATCCCAATAAAACTAATTTAAATGTTAAATAAATAAAACCGAATAATACGGAAAAGAAATACCGATAATTCCATCTGAAATGTATAGCATTAATACTTGCGCGCTGTAATAAAATGAAATTTTCATGGACCACAACGCTTTTGTGTTCCATTTGAGGAACAAGGCAAATCACCTGGACTTAGTAACTTGACGCACTCAATTAATGCACTCTTATACAATTCTCTAAAATCCCTGATTGGCGTGTTCTTCTTTGATGACTCAAAGAGACACTCAAATCAGCCACTTATCTCTGTTAGTGGCCCAATCTCATCTCGCTCGCCTCTATTTCAAACGTTAGCTAATTGAGTTGTGCCCTCAGTAATTAACTACTTCACTCAATTATTGCGCCATCGTGGGCCAATTTCATTCCGTGAATTAACGAGCTCAAAATCTCCACATTCACTCCCCTATCTCCCCTTAATGTCGCACACAGTGTAGGTATGTGCCGGGGCCGCGATATTGAACGACGGCGGTTGGCATTCCGCATAAGCCCAACTACAGTCAGCGACACCTGGACAGATCCTATCTCTTCGTTGTATGGACTCTAGTTTTTATGCATGGATACGATATGCAACTTATTGGAAGCTGAAAATCAGCTGATATTCAGCTAAGCGTCAAAAGCTCTACCTTATCTCTGAAAAACCATGTAGAAAAATATAGTTAGGGATGAGTCGCTAATCTGACGGAGGTAACGTAAAATGTTTCCTTGCAATTTCAGTTTATTTCATTATAACGTTTTGTTACCGCCGTGCAATACTTGAAGTTCGAACTCACAAAACATGCAGCATTTTTCAAAGTTTTGTGTGCATAGTTGTCTAGTTATGCCGTTCCTTAAATTATCTGTAAAATTTCGACATTCAAATACCCCTTACGAATACAAATATCTCTCAATTTACCCTGAATTATATCTTATCATAATATTTAGTAAAATTACTAAATTCCCTACTTTCTATTCTTTTTCTCTATTATTTAATTTATCCTTTGATGCGCTCTCGGTGTTTTGACCAGGTTTCATTTATTTATTTAAGTGAGCTTCAATTTTTCTTATTTTTTTATATTTGACGTGATTTGAAGAACGCAGTAATTTTAGATGTGTGAATTTTATTTTATCTCATGGATTTCATGTCTAATTATACTCGTTGGATATTCAGTAATACATTTTAAACAAAATAACTTTTACAAAATTTAAGGATTATTACAATAATCACATGGTCTTGCGATAGAGGGTAGATGCAGCATCAAAACATTAAAAAAGAGGTGACGCTACCCTTGCAAAGTCTTTTAGCCACCGAAAAAAATCGGCTTCCAACAGGCAAACTGCGGAAAGACGCCCCCAGGAGGTGTGCGGGTTGCCTACAAAGATAAGAGTTGATTCATCTCAGCCATCGTGATCCTTGTTGTCCTAATATTTCCTCAAGACTATTATCCTGAAGCCTGTTAATATCTTCGGTACATTAATTTTCGGGTGGAATGCCATCTGACGACGCATCCTCAAGGCTCTCTTCTTCCTCCCGCCACCAATGCCCACATCATTGCTAGAATTGAGTGTTTTCCTGTTGCTTCAGAGAACCATCTCCAAAATTCGATGAATTACCAAAAGAGGCGTCGATATGCCTTTTCTTTCTTATCGGGACGTGGGCGAGTCTCTGTTTTATAGAGGATCCGTGGGCGGAAGTTATCTCGGAGGTGCGAGCAATTTGTAAATTTGCAATATTCCTAATACGTGCCCCACGACATGGCAGAAGGATGTGGTTGTGATGAAAACTTTCTCAAACAACGGTAGCTACAGTGAGGTCCTTCTTTTGTTCGTTCCGCGTGGACGGCATCTCATACGAGACCAGCGAGGGAGATGAGAGTGAAGGGATTTTGGGAGAGCGAGAAAGCTTTGCCAATGAAAATGTTCAGGAGTGTTCAATGGGTGGTGTGCCATGTTTATCATTCAATTTTTGTGTGTATTCGCACTGAGCCCCGATATCGTCTTCTTTTTTCTCAAGGCGCTTTCACAGTGAGACAGAAGACGGCGGAGTGTACCAAATAACACAATTTCGGAGAGAGAACCTTTTAAACCAAATGAGTTACGTTTTCCATCTCACATTCTATAATGAATAATTTTCGCGTACGTAATTTTAAAAAATCGCTATTATAGACGACATCCGGTACGGTATAGAATCCAAAAAAAGGTCCATCCAGTATAAAAGAAGTACGCAGATCATAGGAAATGTGCTGATTTGCTAATTGTCCTTTATTGATGATCAAGAGCTTTATAGGTAAAGAGAATATATTTATTCGTTTTCCAAGCCTTCTTATATTTTTTGTAGCTATTTTTTATTGAAATTTGAAGGCTTTAAACGATTCACAGATAGTTCGATGACTCACCAGCTCCATTGCATTATCACTACTTCCCCGCCACTCGTCATCCTTGGGCGCTTCACCCTACATCATAGCTACAGCCCAACTGCTGTCGCCCACACCAGGGAAGATCCTAGCTCTTCACTTTATGGACTCTAGTCTTTATGTATGGATAAGATATGCAACCTATTGGCAGCTGAAAATCAGCTGATTTTAATCGGGTGGTTTTCTATTATATTGTTATTGCCTTACGCGGAAGATTATTACTCCTGGAGTACGTACTTCACGCTTTTAGATTTTTAAATGAGGGCATATATTTTTCTCGTTTAAATGGAAAGTGAATATTTTCAAGGGCGCGAAAACGCGACGGCTAAGTATGTATGATGGGAAAACCCCGTGTGACGTCGCCCTGTGAGGTGACCTTGGGGCGAGGCTTTGAGCGCTAATACGACGCAGGATGCTAGAAGGTAGCAGAGTACCCTGCTAGCTGGTAGCACTTGGCTTGAATAAGGATTATAAATACCTTATCAAACGAAGGAAACTTTCCGAGCTTAAGTAGTTGTAATGTGTGATTATTAAGAAATGTTTCCCTGACCTCTGTGCCTCATGCATGCATTAGTATTCTCAGACAATGTAAAACTCCTATCTACTCGTATAGAAACTAGGTCCCTGTGACGTCACGTGGCGCCAATCTGGCCTTTTTCAAATGCGGTTAAAATAGACCATTGCCATTCGTCTAAACCGGTATTTCTAAAACCGAATAATTTTATATATTATGAATACACTAATGGTGGGTAACGAATCGCAATCAATGCCTTTTGTTTTCTTTGATGAAGGAGACTACCCTATTGTGAGTTAGTCCTTCCCACGTAGAGCGCTTTACACTTTATTCATTTGTGAGTGAGAGGCAAAATGAGGGAGTCTATTTTTATTAGTAACTGATAAAGGGAAGCTGCGCTATCCGTCAAAAACTGCTAAGGGCGTACAGAATTTAAACAGCGTTACGCAGATGTTGAACGATGGGAGCCGCAAGATACTCTGAGGATGCGCGCTACGCTGAGACTTCTTGAGCAATTTATGATAGATGTATTTAAGAGCAACACAGATAATATCATAGTAACACCCCACTATATTTCCAGGTCTCGCAGAAATGACAAACTAAAATAAATATTTTGTTGGAGGTATGGTAATTCGTTTTTAGTAGCCAAGTCTTTTGTTTTATGATCCGGAGAAGTGGTCACGAGCAAAGGTATAGTCAGCCTGTAAGTTTGATAATATCATGTGTATATATTGTCGATTACTAAGTGACGTTTCTGTTGTTGGAGACTTCTTTTTTTTTGATAACACATGCAAATAATGAAAGTGAAAGACGGTGGTTACTAATTGTGACCCAGTCGTTAAGAAAAAAAGGTTCGGGAATATAGTGGTTGACGTTATGTAAAAGACACTGTGAACAATTCATAGCTCATTAAAACTTACGTGAATCATTATTTATATTGTTATATATCACTCATAATTGTTTTAGTAGCTGAAATGAGCTATTTCTGCAATAAAATAATATTAAAGGTCGTGGGAGGGCCTTTAAGTGAATAATTTTCAGTTAAATGTAGCCGGGTTTTTCAAACTCAATGCAGAAGGATCAAATATTTTCCGATTAAGCCGTCTTTTTCTGCAATTCTTCTAACGATAATGCACCGAAAAACTTATCCTTACTCGCAAAATTTCGAGAAATAATTATTTTCGGGTCACTAATAACGGGTGCCTGTGCCACCGAAAGCGTTTAACAGGTTTCAATGTCGACTATTCCTTACTCACTCCCTGAAGGGCATCATGGCGTCCTTCCGAGGGCAAGGCAATTTCCTTGGCCTGTCCGGGGACTTGGATTCGGGGCGTTGAGGCTGCTGCTGGTGGGCAGGCAAAGTGATTACATTGCGTTCCTATTTCATCCCCTCGCCTCCTTTGCTTTGATCCCGTGAGAGTGGCCAACTGGAGAGGGGGCGTCAGTGCATACACGTGAAGCCAACAGAAGCCTCTTCACTGTTTCGGTCGCCATATTGATCCACCGCATGCGCTACGCTCTCCGTGAGCTTGCTGCTTAAATTAATAGCAAATTGTTCTGTAATGCGAGACTACTGGGCGAAGCAATCAAAAGGCACGTTACAATTTTATTCACATTTAATGAACTCTAATAATAAGTATTATCTTTGACAAACGATTAGAAAATATATTCAGTTTTGGTTATGCATCCAACTAAATTAATATTTATCTAATTTATATTTTCTTTGCCCGCCGATTCCGGCTTATCATCATCACCAGTGGTCAGGATTCCTGAGATAATTTTACCGCAGATCTCCATTCCATTCACCTGTTAAGGATTGTATTCCCTGAGAACTCACGTTCGAATAGCACATTATCATGTTGAATAAAAACTTTTGGGCTATGTCGCCGCGTCAGTAGGGTGGTTTCCTATTATATATTTATTGCCTAAATCGAAATATTATTACTCCTGGAGTACGTTTTTCACGCTTTTGGATTTTTAAATGACGATATATATTTTTCTCGATTAAATGAAGAGTGAAACATTTCAAGCGCGCGAAAACGCGACGGCTAAGTATGAATGCTGGGAAAACTCCGCGTGACGTCGTTCTGGTTCCCACTGCCGCAGGTGAGGTGACCTTGGGGCGAGGCTTTGAGCGCTGATACGACGCAGGATGCTTTCAGGCAGCAGAGTACCCTGCTAGCTGGTAGCGCTTGGCTTAAATAATGATTATTAATACCTTATCAAACGAAGAAAACTTTCCGAACTTTTTATGGGTGGTTATTTTAATGGGTGATTATTAAGACATGTTTCCCTGAGCTCTGTGCCTCATGCATGCATTGGTAATCTCAGACGATGTAAAACTCCTATTTATCTACTCGTATAGTAAGTAGGTCCCTGTGACGTCACGTGGAGTGGCATCGCATGGGCGACAATCTGGCCTTTTTCAAATGAGGATCAAATTGACCATTGCCATTCGTCTTAACCGGTATTTCTAAAACCAAATAATTTTTATATTATGAATGCAGTAATGGTGGGTAACGAATCGCAATCAATGCCTTTCGTTTTCTTTGATGAAGGAAACTACCCTATTCTTGGGTGGCCCCAACGTTTCTCGACCGGTGCTGGTCACTTTCTCAAGGGATTCTTAGAATCGTTGTTCTTTTGGGTAGACTATGGTATCTGACTGAAGGACACCGAGTTCTATTCCCGATTTGGGCCTTAGAACGACCCGAAAACGATCGTCAAAGTACGAGATAAATAATAAATAATGTGAACCCATGAAACGAGATTATGTAATTAGCAATGCTATCCGCGATAAATGTGTCTAATGGATGGAGTTTTGGCTCAAGTTAAAATGGGTTTTAGAGCTGAGAGTTAAGGGTAAGAAATGCAAGTATAAAAGTATCGAAGCAATTATAAAAACTTCAATATCACTTGGCACTTTGGTTTTTCTTTATTCTTACCATCTTAAAATGGCTTCTAAAACAATCTTCCTTTGTTTACGATATATACTTATCTCCAAGGCGCTAACCCAAGCAAGGTACTAATTATCCAAAAAGCAACCAAAATAAAAACAAATGAACTTCAGAAAATGAAACAGAAAGATAGTACGTTTAAAAAAATGTAGGAAAGTGATTTGAATCATTCAAGGAATATGCGTCACTAGAAAAAATAATTGTAATTTCAGTTTGGTCTTGGAATATCACATAACAATGGTCCTTCAAACGTCATTGCGCTACAGAGAAATGGTATATGTATAATTCAAAATATAATTACTTCTCCAGCCAGTCATTCCAAAATTTACTCCGGAGAAGCTGAGAAGTCATCCAAGCAGTCAGTGTTTGCAAAAAGCGGCGCTCTGCGAAAGGAATTAAAATCAGATATTTCAGTGAATCCAGAACACGGGCGCAATTAGGACTAACGAGTATCTTTGCGTGAGGGTAATTCCGAGTTTGAACTTCGTTTGAGAGTTTTCCTTGCGTTCAACTGCTTACCATGACTCATAAACACATCCCAACACTGAGATGCCATTTTAACTAGCTTTCAAATTTCCGAGAACGAAATGTCACCATTACAGATCTTAATGCGTGGGCTCTGATTTCTTATCCCGTCAGCACGTGCGGAGGGAACTCCGGGACGAGGCCTCATTCAGTCCCGTTGATGCTTATATTATCAGATGAGATAGGATTAAGTTATTTCTCCTCTTAAATTGCAACACAGAAAAAAATAATGCAGGCCAGCAAAACAATTTTGTTTGAAAACTTTTTTTATTTTAATAACTGATCGTTATAGATTTCGATGTACCGAATCCAAGCCTTAGTTTTTTGTATCACCCATAGTTACCAAGCAATATGTATTTAATATTTAGTCTAATACCCCTATACGTAATACAGGGAAATCAATGAAACACAGTGTTACATCCTAAAATTGTTTGTATTTACTACAACGGGATAATACAGGGTTCACTTGTCAACTGGAATTGGTCTACATTTTCTTTCCCTTTTTTCCTTGATGTTTCTTGTGTAGCCTTTTCTGCGATGAATCGCTTGCTGAACTTCTCGGCGAAGTAATAATAGTAATCCCCATTATCTTCGTTCATTAGACCTACTTTTTCAATTTTATTTTAACTATAAAAAAGCTGTTAAATTATAAAAATATTGCTTGATTTCAGAAATTTAACTGTAAAATGTGAATAAATGGTGGGTGATAAAACTTTAAAACCATCATATTCGGATTCAGCAACTTTAAAAACATAAGAATAAGGTATTTTCAGTAAAAAAGTTTTTTCATTATTGGCCTGTGTAATCCAATAAAACTGTGGGGCTTAAGGTTGTATCAATGTTTACATGGCCTAAATGGAACCAATTCTTAATTTGATTCAAAATATAGTAATGCTTGCTTGATGGCAGTTTTTACCTACGGCATGATTGACAGTATTTAAGAAACAGAAATGAAAAGTTAGCCATTAGAACAAGAGTACCAGAATTATACACAAGTTTCTTACTATTTTTTAGGAATGTAAAAGAGTAACAGTGGGTGAATAATTAACATCCCACATTTTTAGTAGAGTTCACTATTAAGAAATCATATAAAACTTCCACATCTTGATGGTATTATTGCCTGTCTATAGTCATATATACGAAATGATAACGTTGTTTAGGAACTCCACTACCTGTGATATTATGTTCAGCAGGATATGCATGCCCATGCAGTCTCTACTTTTTTTATTTCTCTATCACACATGTGTCATTTTATTTCTGATTCGTACCGAATGTATTTTTTTGAGAATTCCATTTTTCAACATATTTTTTAAAAGCTTTAGTATTGTTCCTCTTTGATTAAAATTTTTCTTGAGATTGGATACCCAGATACCTTTTATTTATTGCTAGCCATTATTTCTATTAAAGTTCCCTCTTAGATATTACAGTTACCTTGTACTAGTTTCCTGCAGCAACTTTTGTAAAGCGGTTCGGAAAGAATTACTCACCTGGATAAGTGAGCCCTGATACCCAGAATAGCATTTTCCTTCCATCGTGCTTATCGCCACGGCTGGCCTTATATTTCTCGAATGGAAATCTATTCCTGGCTGCGGGGAGATTTACCTCGCTGGCAATGCGAGAAAAGTAATTTCTTCGGTCATTTTCATTTTATGGGTTTCGCACGGAAACCTTTTGAAATCCATAATAAACGGCCCATCGCCTTAGCTCCATCTCTAAATTTTCTGCTTTTGCAAATTCGAAATTACGACACCAGCGGTCATGAGAGTGAATGATTTATTCTGAAAATATGCTCTGTTTAATGCGGGTATTTTTTTGAGTTTTTATCTTTTTTATGTGATCAACCGGCATTTCTTTCGCAGCTGTAAAATAGTCATGGCTCCTATCGCTGCCTAGTTGCACCGCTAAATTTCTAATAATGTTTATTCACTACTTCCTGAACACGTATCTTAATCAATCTGTTTAACCAATGAGTATCCTTAGAACACAGTATTATACATTGCATATTTTCCACAATTGAAATTCAAAGGCATGGCGATTCCACATATATTATACTTAAGGCCAGGTTTTCGCCGTACAAAATCATTATCAGTAGAGAAAGTTAGTAGGAAAATCACGCAGGTGTATTTATCGACGTATTTATTTATTTTAAATGTGCTTATGTAACTTCTTCGTCAAAACCGTGGTTATAGAATTAAATCATAAGGAATTACCAAGTCTTTGCTTTTCAACCACAATTATTATATATTTCTTCAAATTCACGCCTACGGTAACAATATTCACCACTTTTAGAGCTTTGTAGATGTACAATTCATCAGAATCTCACTACAAAACTGAATTTATATTACCTATTATTAAGCCTACCTGTTTTCTGATTTAGGCTACTGCTATATTAGATGAAAGCAATATTTTCATTGCAACGTGGCTCTGCTCTCAAGGTAAATGTTATTCAGTAAACTACAGGCCTCTATTCCTCTTTATTCCTCCAAAAGTACACCTTTATAAGCTATTATTCTTTTATTACTGATTAGATATTCCTCAAATTTGTACATCCAGTTTATGCAGAATATAAGTTGTAAAAATTATCCATCAGCCACTGTCTATTCTGTTTTATTTAAATCAATTCAGACTTCTCTAAAGTCTACTCCATAATCTCAACATACATTACGTTGCCTCTAATGCAGCCACATCGAAGGTAATTTTGTACCACTGAAGACACGCATTCTGAATAGATTATCATGAATAATTAGCGGAATTGCGCAGTATAGAGATAAAATGCACACCGCCTTTTTCCTCTCAGCGTTACTTTCTCCCTTTTAAAAATGGTAAAAACAAAAGCAGTAATGAACCAACTGTTTACAAATAACGGCTGCTAATAATTTACCAACAGATTTCACCCTTAGAAAGAAGCCTAAAAATATACTTCGGGAGGATTTCATTTAATCTTGCCGCGAGACTCGAGACATTCTCGTCTTGTCTCGAGTCTCGTCCCGTTTTCGGGACCGTTGGGTAGAATTCGAGATGAGACTCGAGACGAGACCTTTTTTTTACGAGACGATACCACATCCATGAGACTCTCGAAAGTCTCGAAATACGTATATACGTCCTTAATTGGTATTTGGTGTAGCATTATCCCGAAAACTGTTCTTCTGTTAAGACGAAGTTACGTCAACGTTTCCAGCAAGAATTAAATTTGAAATATAATTCAACAATAACTTTTCGATAAATTATCTAACTATAAAAAGATTTTTTACTGAAAGATCAATTTCTGAATGAGCGTGACTTCTGAGCCACGTTAGGGAGTTTTTATGGCTGACTACTTTTCCACGTTTCCTGCGATAATAACTTTGAAAAATTTATCCTGCAGAAATGGAATTATTTTCTAAAATGAAAACTTTCAGTGCTTACTCCTACCAGCAAAATATCTTGGATAATACTCGCATGTGTGTAAGGTATCGCTCAGCGGCACTTGCAATCCTTCTTATAGTTTGCTTGCTAGTTGAAAATGATGGCCCATTTCGAATTGCGCAGAGCATATTTCCTCGGCAGAAATACGGATTATAATTGAAATAACTCTGTACCTCTTCCTGCATGACACATGTTCCGTGGTTAGTGAAGATATTTCGCATACTAATGTCGCTAAATTTACTGAGGATGTTATTATTAAGAGGTGTAACTACAATTGATTATCCTTTGACTCATTTTGCTAGCCAAAAATCTATTTAATCAAAAAGTCCACACTGAATCATCCGATCGGAATTTATTCATGTGCCATTCATTCTAACTCCATTCATCCAATTTTCTCTAGATACACCAGCGGAGAGAAACTTATTTCAGCAACATGCTGTCCATTCTAAAAGGGGCCAGAAACTTCTAGAAAAAATCTATCAGCAGATTTGTGCAACATTATTGAGAGGAAAATCATTCGCCCTGACCGGGATTTGAACTAAGATCCCTCGATTTGCGGCCAAGTTACTAATTACTCTGGTTTTTGAAGAAATGTTTATTTCATTCCAATAAAATATTCATAATGATTTTATGCCTTCAGATATTTTTCAATGTTTCAATGATATTCCGTTTAAACCAGCGAGTTGACAAATTTAGTCTTAAAAATCAATATCTTTATTCAGCTGTACTATCTTGAAAACTGCTGCTTATTCTGCTTGTGAGACGTTGGGCGCTGATCGTGTCTATTCTCCCTCTCCTGTCCCACGCTTGCAAGGGGAGACCACGTACCTTAATCCGCCTTTTTCAATGCCGTATTTTTTATGGCCCACACGAAGCCCCGAACCCTGGCCCCCGGTGTGGGAGTCATTCACGCTACCACTACCCCAACTGACCCGTCTGCTGAGGGTTGCGATAATTTGGAATCACGTGCGACTTTTGAAAAGTACCGCATGGAAATTAATTAATTACAGCCAAACTAAGGACCATTCAACTGAAGAACTACTACTTCAGAGACATGTTCACCATTCCGAAGGCCATAAAAAATACGGCATTAAAAATAGCGGAGCAACGTACGTGGTCTCCCTTTGTTAGTCCAAATACGACGACGAGTTCGTGTGAATCTCCCTCGTGAGATGAGACCTCGGTGGCAACCTCAAGTACATATGTCAATATATTTTGGGGGCCGCTACGGATCATGTGACATTCCTTTTTTTCCCCTAGTCCGCTCTTCCAATAGCCTCCAGATCCGTAGCGAAACCCGATATCCCCACAGGTGTTTCTGGGTAGTCGAAGCCCCAATTCATTCATCAAGAAAAAATATCTTATTACAATGTCTGAGTTACACATCTCTCTTGTTTGATTTTTTTGACATGGGGTACCGTGGGAATCAGTGCCAAGTAGTTCTCCCAGGACTGGAAGTAGGGAAGGAAGATTTGTTGGAGGGGGGAAGCTGCGCGCGCACACCAATATTCTCTTTTTTTCCTCACACAGATCGCGAAACATCCTTAGTTCACCTTAGTAGTTCAGTGAATGCTGGTGTGGTTAGTGAGAGAGTTTTATCCTCTTTGAAGTGTTAATATGAAGCGTGTTTGCAGAAGCGGTGCGCAAGTATAGAAATGAAAAGAAGAAAAAAATGTTTTATGTTACAATATCTCAAAAAAACTTTTGTGCTCGGCTGAACAAGAACAGTGGGTCCTGTATCGATTTACTACACAATGACAGTTTAAATACAGATTCAGGTACGTTGGAATATTCGTATTTTCATTTTAATAGTTTAAAAAAATACCGTCTTCGAGTGACCTTTCCGCGCGGTTCTTTCTTCTCTCCATGATTGCGTTTATTTTTTTAGTTTGTTGTCCATGTATATTTTGATTTTTTGTGCGCTTAGTTTCTATTTTCAATATACGTATTGCGCCACACGCAAAAAAAGAAAAGAAACGATCGACTATATCACAACCTACAGTGATACGCCTGATACAAAAGGCGGATTTAACTTTGGGTCAAAGGGCGGGGGATCGGGGGTCTGGGGAATTCCCCCCTGCTTATTTGGGATTTTTCAGACTAAAAACCGGCAGTTTTTGGCAAATTATTTGATAAATAAAGACACTACCGTGCGAATGTAGTAGGCCCTTTTGTTAGAAAAAGTATTACAGTTGTCATCTACATCAGCATACTGTCCCGCAAGCTGCCACAATAGGCGATTGGCGGGGGATGTCAGGACACCCACCTCATATGTATTGATACGTAAATAAAATGTTATTACGAAATTACGCCTAGCATTTATTGAAGTTCTTTGTCCAGCATGTGAGATAACGTCTTCCCGCACGTATCCGTTCGCCTAAATATCTCAATTTTTTAAAATCGTTTTCATGTACCTGGAAATTTAGCGGGGTCCTAATATGATCCTCGTGTCGCTCTTGAAGATAGCCGTACTCAATTTCTCGAGCAATCTAAGCCTAGCGCGCCGCCTCCGAGTCTCTAGCGGCTCCCAGCCTGATTCGCTTAACACCTGGGTAACGCTGTATGTACGAACGTAGTAGTTTTTGACGAGTCGCGTATCTGAGAGTTTGGAGGGATTGAGCTCTTCAAGAGGATGGACTCGACGGAAGCCTCTACTCTCTATCTTAAATATATCTCTGACATAAAATGATCCAAGAAAGTTAGGAAATTGGTCCCCTAAACCATTTTTATGGTTTTTCTTCGGGCGCGTTGCTTCTGTTTCTTTGACGTATGCATGTTCTCTGTATTGATATTACGAACCCCAGCTCATCTGCCACTTGAAGGGAGTTATGGGATGGACTGCTGAATTCAAGTTTGCCTTCGCGTCAAATATCAGCATTACTAAAAAAAAATCACTTGTTTACAGTTAACCTTAATTGCTAATTTGTATTTGCTACCGAGTGTGTGCAAAAGTTGGTAGTATGAATACAGTTGTAATTACTTATTTGTATTGTATGTATATTGTACGAGATCCTGAACATATAATGACTTAGAAGGAAAGCACAAAAAATAATTGAATTATTGATGGGGTCCATTAATATTTGACAGTTACTGATAAAAAATTCTTTTTTAACATCGCATCATTTTTTCCATAATAAATATCAAAATCATTTTTAGTTTAAAAATGTATCCTTATTTGTTACCTGTTGTTTTTTCCTCTACCCGACAGTTTTAATTGACCAGCTGAATTATATGGACGAAACAAAACGTTGAACAATATCCTTAAAAAAATAGTTTGAGATATGTTTGTTGATTCCGGCTTAAATATTTCCGGAAAATTAGTAAATCGATTTTTACACAAGTTGTTATCTGCACTTTAAAACAATAGCCAACGAGTATGGATAAAAGCGACATACTTGTGATTACATCTATATGCCATGAAAAATTAATTACTTAGACTTAGTTAACGCATAACAACCAAAAGTCTTTATTTGTCCCAAAATGCGCCTCATAATATTTTACATTTTTACTTTTTCTCTTTAGAAGCGTTATTGTATATGGTTATTTTAGAGGTTCTTTAATTTCGGGGCATTTTCAAGGAGCAAATCCAGAAAATGTAAAATAGAACCATAAAACATGATTAAATTTTATATTAAGCTGCGATGTACCTACTTTTCATTTTATTTTTTCTTATAAAATTTTATCTTGTTTTTAGAGCCAGAATAGCGTTAAAATCCATTACCGGGCATTCAAAATCCTAAAATATTCCGGAGGGGGGGTGAATCCCCCGCGAAGGGGAGGGGGGCATTCATGAGCGCCTGCCGAGGGCCCCCAATCACCCCAGACCGCCCCTGCCCGTCATTACATTCGTACCTAATGGAAAGAAAACACCATAATAAGTCGTGTATGAAGTTGTTTAGCAGAGTATTGAATTCCAAAACGAGCCGTGAAATCATATTGGCCCACCTAGGAAGACACTATCTCACAGGATTGCCTATAAGTCAAGGAGCAAACCCAATAAACTAGCCCATGGATGTCACAGTCCACTTTCTTCCCCTGCATCGATTTTTAAGAACCGTGATTTCTCTCTGGTGAATAATTTAGGTACTCATAAAGCCTTTAACTGTAATTGAGCGCAATATCCCACAAGATTTCTAGAGAGCATTCGGTGCCTTGCGGTAATGGGGAAGTAGCAAGCAATGAGATAACACGAAGCCAGCTTCATAGTAGAAAGTATGAGGATGATGAAGGGCTCTCCTTCGAAAATTGAGCAGGTCCCCTCATTTTTCCTCTTCCCGGTACCTTTCTTCTCTCGCACAGGAATGACCTTCGCTCGACTGCATTGTGAAGGCTGTGTACCCGAAGGGACCCCAAACATTAAACCCCTTTGTCGACCGGCGTTTGCCCTTGTGGAGCCTTTGCTTTAAACTTATTGTGTTTTTTTTTATTTGAGCTGGGCGCTGCGGCGTCAATACGGGATTCGTCTCCATAAGGTAGGATTTTCTGAGCGAGAAACAACGTGCAGTTTTACCCCAAATTATTTTTTCACTTACTTTATAATCTACTGAATCGGACTTCGGGTAGCCATCGGACTGAAGACTTCGGGTAGCCATTTGAAGAGTAAGTTTCCTTATGAACATGTTCTAGAGCGCACTATCTTGAAGCATAATTATCGTTGCCCTGAAGCGAAAACAGCTTAGTATATTATTCGTTACGGGATCACAAAACGCACGATTTAAGAAAGTGGTTTTTCGCTATCAATCGTACCGTTCTGATTCCTCTCATTATTTAGTACGGCATACCCCACCGAAAGTCAAAGCAATGCGAAAGTATATTGAAGCGCACATGTAAACGAAGCATTTCGTCGTCCCCTACTTCCTAAACAAATCATGTGGTCAGAAACGGTCGGAAATAATCATCGATAGTCGCACCAGTGCGCATAATTTCTGCGCAGAAAATTCGTCGAAATCATTCACCGTGTATAGCGGTACCGGCGAATGAATTTAATTCGAATGATCATTTACATCTCTGGGGGAATGGGGGATGGACTCTCCTCCCCACTTCTCCCCACTTACCGTGTAAAGCGGCCTTTAACGTTTCACCTGCTGCCACGGAGGCGTATGACAAGCTCTTTTTTCAAACTTCAGCCGAAAACATTAACACTTGTGCATAAATAGGTGAACCATTTTTAACCGAGTCACTTTTGGAGCTGTTTTTATATAATTGGAGTTGTTAAACTTACCACTACTGCACGGAGTCCCCTATTCAATGATAAAATTATTGCTGAAACGTATTACAAATCAGAAGGTGGTTGTCGGTCAATCTAATATGAATGTATATTTTGTTGGCCATGTTACTTTAAAGTCTGTATTATATAATTTTTACGCAACATTCGTCTACAACAGCCATGAGTGCTTTACTTGGGAAAAAATTTATGTGATACTCATCAACAATTGCCAACAATTGAACATGCCTTATACATCCGGCCGTGATTGAGATGTCAAACTTCGACTGTTATATCAGTTCCAAGTTGTGCCTCGTGATAACTCAGAACAAGTAAATAATCATTTCCGGTTTTTCATTCAGAAATCCATTGGAAAATTTACAGTAGGGCTTTTTCTTTACAGATTAAAAAAAGTAGTTTACCCGGTACGCTTACAACGAGTTTCGATTTTAGGGGGTACGCCATACCGTCCCATACCGGCCCAACTGAAGCACTGACAGCCATACATTTCCACTTTCATGGTCCCTTGAGGAACTGATGGGAGATGGACTCTCCTCCCCCCTTCTCCCCGCTCGGAAAGCACAGTAGAAACGGAGTGGTAGTGAAAATCCTGACCTTTCCTCAACCTCATGCCCATTTTATCGCATGAGGCTCGCGCTCCCATGGTTTCCGCAGTCCGCGGCCAGAGTGCAGCACCTGCGCCTCGCTCGAATCCCATTGTCACCTGATCCCTTCGAGACCATTCCTTTTTTTTTTAATTTTTTTATATTTTATTCCGACGACTCCAATTTCTTGCGGCGTCGACTCATCGGTGCGGTCTGGAGGGGAGGGTGGAGTGGGAAGGGGATGGGGGACCCGGTTGAACCATTCTACTCCCCTTTCACCCATTGGTTGCCTGTTCGAGACACTGACACGAGCAAACCCAGGGTCAAGTGTAAAGAGCCGACAATTTTTGTTGTGATATTCAAGCACCATAAAGATGAACGATACGGAAATCTTAGGAGAATTATGTATATATTTAAAGCTACTAATTTTTATTCCATAAAAGAATTTTTCTTGAAAAAAATCATCTTAAAAACTATGTAGTGCCTTGTGATAAAATATTTTTTTCTCGAGTTTGAAGAAAACTTTTCAAAAAGTGAAGATCGTGTTAATTAAATACGAAATGTAAAGAGCACGATGAATAATTTTAGATGTGTTATATTAGTAATTAAAATTACTAGGATGTAAACAATTAAATTATCGTTGAAGCTACATATCTCACGCCGATATCATTTTCTTTTGGTTCATGGTTTTCTTGGGGTGTCACGGGAGGTACACGTTTAACTTGTCGAACAGTCGCGCCGCTTGATGAAACAACAGAAGTCGCACCGACTCTGAGCGCTAATGACAATTTTTTAAACATTTTCCACAAATCAGCTAATTTTCGTATTTTTATTTAACATCTCGCATTAATGCAGCACCAAAAGCATTGAAAAAGATTTAATCTATTTAATATTCAATTTTAAGTGACAAGTGTAAATAATAACAATATATATATATATATATATATATATATATATATATATGGAATAGAAAAAGGACGAGGACAACGGTGCTGTGGTAGGTGGAAAAAAGCCAGAAATCAGAGGGTAAAAATGCGGCCTGACTGATATGACCAAGTAAGTGACGCGATTGATGACCAATAAAGTAATGATGACGTTTTTTGTCTAATAACACGAGAGGTAGACTAATTTCATAGCAATTATTACATCTCTTACAACATTTATAACAATGTATGTAATCTTCAATACTATTTAAAATTAATAAAATTAAAATTACATATATAACTGATAACTTCAGGCTTTACTTTCTGAAACCTCTCCATATTGGAAATGAAGAAATAAAAACTTTGTGAGGTTCACTGTTATTTAATTATGGGCACAACCCGGGTTTCGTAACTTGGTTACATCGTCAGGTACACCACACATGTCAAACTACAGGTCAGATACTCCTGACGATGTAACCAAATTACGAAACCCGGGTCGTGCCCATAATTAAATAACAGACTAAGTTTTTGACAAAGTTTTTAATTTTTATTTCTAAAATTATACACTAAAAATTATTTCATATTTTTTATGTCTTCTTATGAAAGGGCAAAAAGCACTCGGGACAGAGTGGAGAACCCTTAGCCCGTATAGGTGTATCACGTGTCTTTCCTACGTCCGAGAGTGTAGCAAACACTTGCATCGTCGATATTTCTTCATGCCACCTTCCACTTGGATGAGTTGAAGGAAGTGGGATTGAGATTTAGAGGGTAAAAGTAGGCTGGGATAGGGAATGTAGGACGGATGAACACGGGATCTAATGACAAAAAGACGGAATTTATAAAGGGTAATCTTTTCGGTGAGTCTACGGTAGAGAAGAAAGCTGTTGACCAGAATAAGGTGAAAGATATGGATGCCTAACTGGTGACAACAGCATCTCTAATGAAGATAGCAGATATCCTTCTCCATTCAAAGAAAAACGCGTAATGGCAATGACCTCGTCAGTTCCTCTAGCAAAGCTAAAACTTCTTCAAAACCATCTCCAATCAAAGACGTGGCCCGTCGAATATGCTCGTTGTCTGTCTTGTTTACTTCGAGTTTACTTGATTTTTGTCGTTTCGTTGAGACATACCGAGGAAAATTCAAAGGAATGGTTCCAGTGTGCGCACATGCTGCCGTCGAATGCGTCTCTATTCTTCAGAGTTCATCGTGAGTCATGCTCTGGGTTGATGGAGACTCACAATCAGTGGTCGGTCCCGTATTTGGACGATGAAGAAAGGAAAAGACGGTCTTATTTTAATTTCCCACTGCGACCAAAGAATAACAACCCACTGTAAAGGAAATCCATTTTCCCGTAGAGCGATAGAGGCGGCACAAACTTGGTTGGGATACTTTTTTCCCCTAGAGTACATTTTGGTTCCGTACTTATGCTTCTTGGATTTCATATAAATACGGAATCGCAACCTACCCCCCCAAAGAAGCATAGCCTCGTGAATGCATAGCTTTCGGGGAGGAATAATTTGAGAATCAAAGGCGGAGTGAAATGAATCGAAAAGGGGACGGATTTTGTATAGGTTATCATTAGGCACTGAATCGTTTGGGCCGCGGGTAGGGAAAAAATAAAGGTTTTGAAGAATGATAAAGAATCGATCACGACTAATGCATTTCCTAAAGTTATTGAAAACCTACACTTTTCATGAGCATGATTTTCTTCAATCTCGCGAAACTGCCGCTTCACTTCGAATGTCACCTAACTATTGAGAAGATGCACTAACACAGAAGCGAAGAGCGCTAAAAAATCAAGCTATGTTACGTTGTATAAAAATAATAATGTAATGACAGAGTCAAATTTACATCAAAGATAAACTATTATCGACACTAATTGTATTAATTGGATGAAACTTTATACCAGCAGACAATGAAATATCGAAATATACATAGTTTAGCAATATTCATGCGGTAAAGACAATAGATATGTCTCCTTGCTACGTTCCAAATTGGAATATTTTGCTAACTGGTCACTTTATTATAATATCGACTCAATCCGGATTCCACGTGTCCAAGGGAAAGGAAGGAAATAAACGGAAATAAATATTTTTATTCTCCCTATACATTATAAAAACGAGATTTATAATATACTCAATTCAGTTCAAGATACTAAATCATGTGAGACGTGGCAAAAAAACTCAAAATTTTTCATATTCATGCATAAATAAAAATAAATAAAAATGATCGCTTATAAAACACGTGGAAAAATTAATGGAAATTGGCTTTCCTTAGGATAAAAGTGGAACTTTTCTCCCGATGCTTTCAGGACAGGTAGCTCAAAACGGTCTCCATTGAGCTTCTGCTTCCTTACTGAGTAGCAAAAGGGGGGCAAAAGGTCGTAAAAGACATGAACTTAGCTCCTAAGGATGGCCGGAACCCTCGGGGTACACTTGACTTTATATCACCTCACGCCACGTTTTAAACGATAGGGTAGTTTCCTTCATCAAAGAAAACGAAAGGCATTGATTGCGATTCGTTACCCACCATTATTGTATTCATAATATACAAATTATTTGGTTTTAGAAATACCGGTTTAGACGAATGGCAATGGTCAATTTTAACCGCATTTGAAAAAGGCCAGATTGACGCCCATGCGATGCCACTCCACGTGACGTCACAGGGACCTAGTTTCTATTAGAGTAGATAGGAGTGTTACATCGTCTAAGGTTACCAATGCATTAATAATCCTTATTCAAGCCAAGCGCTACCAGCTAGCAGGGTACTCTACTACCTGCGAGCATCTTGCGTCGTATCAGCGCTCAAAGCCTCGCACCAAGGTCACCTCACATGCGGCAGCGTGAACCAGAACGACGTCACACGGGGTTTTCCCAGCATTCATATATAGCCGTCGCGTTTTCGCGCGCTTGAAAATTTTAACTTTTCATTTAATCGCGAAAAATAGATATCGTCATTTCAAAATCTAAAAGCGTGAACTACCTACTCCAGGAGTAATGATATTTCGATTTAGGCAATAAAAAATAATAGGAAACGACCCTATTTAAGGGTGCGGAAGGTGACGGCAAATGTCTGGGCCAACAGAAGAATCCTATGATGTAATATTTTCTTGTCCAAAGCAGTGACACCGCATATTTCATTAGTTTTGCCTTATGCTGATACCTCTTCACTTGGGTCGGGGATCAGCATTCAATTGTTTTGGCTTCAGTGTTTTCATTTTATTCCAATGATTTCAATTACTCGCCGCGACGCCTCCTCGGTGTGGTCTGGAGGGGAGTGTGACCTATAGGGGTGTGAAAAGGGATGCAGGTGTGGAAAATCCTCTCCTCTCTTTCCCTTCCTCCCACAGAATCACCCTCTCCACACCCCTTCATTTATTGTTCGCTCTTTTCAGGTCAACGTATCCCTTCTCTCGCGTTCAATTTTTTTCCAGCCCCGTACCGACCGTAACTGGATCATTTGTTGAAATGTCACCGTCTTGCGAAAACCAAAATACATGCGCATATCCTTTTATGGCCTTGATTCTGGAATCAGAAATGTGAGAATTCAAGTAAACTGGTATGCCGCGTAATTTTGTGGAATATATGGCTCATGGTTAACAAACAAAAAAAGCTTTATACCAGTGGTTCCCAAAGAGGGCGCTATCGCCCTCTGGGGGGCGTTGCTGTAGTCTATCGGGGCGAAAGGGGGCGGCAGGGGGGCGCCGGTGGGTCTTGACAATGTGACAAATGCGAAGGTTCCGTAACCTTCCTTTTGTCTTCGTTTTCAAGCTTCGTTTCGAAAGTTTACTTTGTTTCCCGCTTCTTGAAGTAATTTAAACCATATGTTGTCTTACATTTTAAAGTAAGAACGCTTGAAAAATATTCCCTAGCCTTTTTTGCACAACGGAAACGTTTGAAGGGGTTAAGTCTCATTTGATCTATCGTTGGTACAACTTCACGACACAGACAACTTCGGCAGTAAAGTTCAGTGCCTGTAAAACGGTTGTGAATGGAGAGAGGAATCAGATCATCTGATAACTAGATTCGGTAGTTTTACACCAAGTATTTATCAGAATAATCATTTTCCAAAGAAGTCAGTTCCAGTGGATATTATCGAGGCTATTTTGGTAAGTGATTTTTCATTCTTCAGATGATATCGTTATAGTACTTTTATATAATATACTTATTGTATTATTTTATGATGGTGAAGTATATTACAAATATAAACGGCTAGCATATTGTTTACGTTTTCATGAAATGGTTAATAAATCATTCAAAATGAGGACCTTTTCTCTCATACTTCGTATACATAAGATTAAATTTCCCCTTTGCCGGCTGGATATCAATTCAATAAATTCCCGGTTTACTGATCCAAGTCACCTGGTCACGATTTATACTGGTATTGTGCATTTCCTTGGAGCATAGCTTTTTCAAACAATGGGTAACATACACTATAATTCTTTAAATAAAAGGAATGCATTGGAAATAATTCAAGACATCGAACCCGTCGACAAAAGGAATAGTGCCTTGATTAGCGTAGGATAAAGTATAGCCACTATCGAATGTAATTATGAAATACGAGAGCCTTCAACGTTAGTTAGCCATTATAACGGAATGCTTAAAGCAAATCCAGCTCCTAAAAAACCGAAGTGATACGATAAAAATTATTCCCCTAATCAATACTTCAGTTCAATGGCGAATAGATGAAATGGCTGAAAATGTGGAAGATATATTTCTGTACCATACTGAGAAAAACAGAATTTGCATTGCAGTTGGACGAATCAACTTTGCCAGGTAATGAATATTTGCTTCTGGCTTATGTACGCTTTATTAAAGATGAAAATCTATCTCAGGAGTTGTTGTTTGCAAGGCAATTAGAAATTGACACTAAAGGGGAGTCAATATTTCGTACCGAGGAGCAGTTCTTCAGTGACAAAAAAATTTCACTTACTAATATACTTGCTGTTGCGAGAGATGAAGCTCCGTCAGCGTACTGTACTTTTTGGAAAGTTTAATGAAATTAATTTACAATTGCAGGGAAACGACACAAATCATATAAAGGCAAAATCTGTGGTGACCGTGTTTATTTCCAAGTTGATTTTATTTAAGCGCAACATAGGTCGCCGCGAGCTTCATCAATTTCCTTCCCTGCTTGAGCTAGAAGAGCAAGCTGGTTTATGTGATGATGATTTGTGCGCCTTTTGCGACCGTTTAGCTACCTCACATAAAACTATGACGCAAAGATTTGAGGATCTTCTTTCGTTGGAAATTTCAGACGGGGTGATAAATCCGTTGGTAGATATTGAGGAAGTTGGGGTATTAGAGGAAGAATCAATTGGACTACAAAATGACATTGAATTCAAACCAAAGTTTAAGATAAATTATCAAGAGTTTTGGCTATAGGAGATTTCCAATCGTTATCATCCATTATGGATGGTGTTAAAAATCTCCTTGCATTTCCGACTTCATATTTGGTGGAACGTGGTTTTAGTGCAGTCGCTCAGATTATTTCCAAGCAGAGAAACATACTTCAGGTTTGCGACACGGTGATTTAAGACTTCTGCTAAGTGATATTAAACCGCATGTTGTCATCAAGCTCATCCTTCTCATTAAAATTTTATTTTATGGAAATTTGTAGTTAATTTAAGCTATAGAATATTCTTAATGACTTCTAGACAATCAACAACTATAATAAAGAGTCACTTAATTGTTAAAATAATTTTAACAAAACATGATTGGTCATTATATTACTATAAATTAAAAATTCGTGCTATATAATTGCTTAATTTAAGTAAAAAAATGGCATGTAAAATTATAAAAAAGCTTTCTTAAAATTATTTATTTTTATGTCAAAAGTATATTCTTAGTTAAGTTCATTTTATTGTGTATTAAATCATTTGCGTAAGCGATTTAAAAAAATATACATCCATTGGATTCTGAATAATCATTTAAGTAGTCATTTTTTTTAATTCAACTATTAAAATGTTCCTCGTTTGGTTAATTAGTATATGATTCTGATTATCATTTTAAAGAATCCGATTAAGGGGGCGTTGAGTATAGGTTTATGGATACAAGGGGGCGGTGGCTCGAAAAAGTTTGGGAAACATTGCTTTATACACTTCCTCAAGATTGTTTATTTAACGACCATGGTTTCGTCGAGCGGTCGACATTAACTGTTGTACAATTTGTGGAGCATATGAAATTTAAATAGCAAAACGAAGGAAGTGGTTAATAGAAGGGGAAGTGCAAAAGGTGTCTGATTGGTTGGATCTTAATGCCCCTCCTTTCCTTTCCATTTATCCTTGTTAAGCCTCACCGCTCCCTAGGTTTTCCATTTGAACTTAATGTGTTTTATAAATTGGTCACCTGATTGATATTGAATTTTCTACAAAATCTTGATCGTGAAATAATATAACCCTGTGGGTGTTTACATTTTTTCTTGTTTTTTCATCATAAATTACATATTCCACAAGGTTAAGGCAGATTTAACCTCATTTATGAAAGTAGTTAGACAAAATATTGAGGAGCTGAAGAAGTATATTACCTTAAATCAGTGGTGGGAAAATTTTTAAAAATTGATATGCCAGGTGATATTTTAAAACTTTTTTTTGGCATTTAAAATTCGGATTTCACTCGTTATTCCGCGGTAAATTATCACAGCAGGGAAAACATTAGTACTTAAGTATGCTGTAAAATTTTCTGAGGCTTTGGGGGGGGGGGGAAGAATCTATCCCCTCCCCCCTCCCATTGTTACGCCACTGCCTTAAATATTAAAAATCTTATCGCTGGTTTTCCCTTTATTTGCATCCAAGCTATGTGTTTAAATACAATATTTCATAGCATTTTATAATCTTTTGATTTAATTATAGATACATTTTTTCTTTCACTATAGATAGAAATAGTTTGTCGCGAATAATGTTTGTCACCTCAGATTATCTTCACGTGCCGAAATACTTCATTCACTTGGATTATTACACCCCAACCACCGCAGATTGACAATAGACATCAAATTTCTTTACCGCATCTTAAATGGGTTCTTCAGATCCAGTGATCTCCTAACATTCATTTCACTACGCATTCCTGCTCGCAAAACCCGCAATACTGAACTTCTACACCAGCCCAACTTCCGTCTGGCAATATCTCAACGATCCCTCTTTTTCCACCTACCTTCTATTTTCAATTCAATCTCCATTACTTCTTCCTCTCTTGACATCTTCGCCTCCCGCTCTAATTTTAATAACCAAGTGAAAAATCTATCTTTCTTTCACTGACCTTTTGTATCTGTTGTATAAGCTGAAAATGATTGTTATTTATGATATTATTTTTTTACATGTTCATTACTATATTTATATAATTTATTTTGTTTATAAGCCCAATGTAAGGGCCTTAGTGCTGTTTTTGGTGTGACATAAATAAATAAATAATGCTTTTGCTCATCACGGCTCCATTCCAAAGAGACATGGATGATCCTTGAGGTTCAACGAGCATAATCCCATTTCCTCCTCGGTGTTGGCTACGTTATCTAGAATTGCTTTCTTCCAGAAATAGCTTTTCGATTCAGCTATTGGCCCAGTACATAGCCTCCGTCCTATATTCTTTGGCGCTTTTATTTTCAGATACGCTGAGGTATATAGGATGGATGAAGACCCCCCGGATATCCTAGACCCAGAAATGTTTCACTCTCGTGGAATTGATCATGGGAGCCATTGGGAAATGTGGCCAGAGTAAATGCGTGCTGAATTTTCTCTTTGCTGAATAATTCAATGCTTTCCCGGCGGGAAATATAGTTCAACACATCCCGGGTTTCGGAAAGAGAGATGGAAAACCTCACCCAGTGAGAACCGGAGAGATACTCATTTCTATTAGTGTTTTTGGTTTTAGTGTTTCTTAGTTGTCAAATTTTAACATTTACTTCAAGCCCTCCCTTACCCTCCGTGCGTAATTTGAAGTTCCTCTGTGAACCAACTGATCTAATAAATGCAGTGCTGGAAATTAAACGAGTTAACGAAATGGAATCACAAAAAATCTTTAAGATATCCGTATTTAAGTAATTAGAAAAAGATATCCTTGAATAATGCTTATGAGGAAAGACCAAGCGTGCTATGTGCTGTCCTGTGCGGGACTAGGGCGATATGGGTTCAAACGTGCAATCTTGCGGCATTTTTTATTTGGCTGCATAAGCTACTTTTTCCTATGACGTATATAAAACTGAAAAGAGGGAGAATATGCCTTGGAAATAGTGGTAAAGAAATGCGAGAGAGTTGACACCGATAGTGCTGAGGATTTGGATTCGTATCCCGGTGCGATTTTTCCTCTGAGAAAGTTTCACTTCAAGATCGGACTTGAATGAGAATTTGGCAGCATCGTTGATAATGGAAGTGATCATTTCACTGTTCAAGCTTTCTGAATTACGCTTTGAATTATCCAGAGTGCATACAACGCAGAATGATGTTTACACCAAGAGATTAACGATTAGCTGTGGTTAATCAAGGGTTACTTTGCGGCTATTCAGCTACTTTAACGTATGCATAGTAGAACTCAAATTTATTGTGGGCAATACAGCTGGCATAAGAAAGGAATTAATTGTTGCCTTTTATCTATGGAATTAAAAGCTATGGGAGTATATATTTTGTTTTTTCATTCCGGATGTGGGCTGAGGAATGGTATGCACCAGCTTCACTCCTCCTCATGGGCTTGTTGGGGTGGTAGGGTGGTGTTAGAGTGAGCCTGAGACCGCATTGCCTCTCGAAGCGTAATTAAGAGGCAATTTCTACAGAAGAGGAGATCCTCGCCATTTTTATACCATCCCTTCGCCCTTATTGACTTGGCAGCAAATTCGGTCTAATCAGCGGTGACTTGTTTCCTTGACGACGCTCTTCTGCTGTCCCATCGCTTGCAGCCGCTCAACTGTTTTTTCTTCATTAACCCGTTAATGCCTAGCGGTACCATATGGTACCAGACGGTAGCGCAATGCTAAACGTAACTTTTTTGTCACTTATCGTAATTTATTTGGGTTTTTGAGAGCATAAACATAATAAGAATGTTTTTATTAATATTTTTCCGAAAAGTTTGCTTTTTTAAAGCTGAAATTAACGCATTTAGAGCCGTGTGAAAATTGAGAATTTTCAACTATCATAAAAAAACGGAATTTTTAGTGCAAGCATTTCGATTTTCTTTACTTGTGTCTTATGTACTCGTAATGCGAAGATGTTTTTATGTAATTATGATTATGACGCCTAGCGGTACCATATGGTACCAGGCTGTATCTCCGTAACTATTGGCGCTAAAGGAATAAAATTTGCACTGAATGACTCAGAATTTCATTGGCAATAAAATGTATGATTACCGCAAAAATCGCCGAAACATTTTAATTCAGGCGTTACCGGGTTAAGCTGATAGATCGTTATGGGGGGGGGGGAATTCTGCACCAAATCCGAAGATTCCTCTAGCACCACTTACTTAGCACCATTACTAGCCTACTCTCGTCGTGCATCGAATCATTAGGCACTCGTGGTGGGACTTGGTCTCCTCCAATATTCTCCTCCAAACTTCCTAGTCTTTTAATCTCCTCCTGCTGCCTCGATTTTCATTATTCTCATCTTTGCAGAAACGTCATCCATACATCTGATGCTCAGTCTATCTTTCCTCTTGAATGGTGGAATCTTACCCTCATTATTATTTTGAGAAATATTTTACGCAGAGAAATTGCAAAGTTCCTGAAAGATGCCAAGAATAACGCAAAGAAAAGTTTGAGCGCAACTTCACGGCGTATCATTTCTCCATGAAAAGAGACTATGATTTTCGAAATGCATGGAGACATAATAATGCTGCTGTATTCAACGGGTGTAGAATCATCTCAAGTATTATATCATGCGGAAAAAAAAGTTTTTATGGTTCTCTTAAACCTCGGAGCTTGGCAATGTATTTAACTTTTCCAGAGATGATGTAAAGAATTTGCGTAGACAAGTATTTTGGAGGTATTTATCGGACAATAATAACTAATGGTAACGCTAGCATAATACCGGGTTTAAGTAAATGAAAGGTCGTAGCACTTTTCATTTACTTAAATATGTCTAACTTCCACCAATTGAAGCCTGAATCTGTTGAACTTATAATACCGGGTGTTTATAAATGAATATCGGGGTGTCAACGCTTTATAATATGTATTACATTGTACTTACAGTTATAAATTATGTGTCAATTTAAGGAGCAACTCAAACAATTTTATTTTTTTTAGTAACAATGCACATGTGCGTGAAATGTTTCCGCCGCGATCCGCTGGAAAGCGGTTGTAGTAAAGATGGCGACTAGTGAACAGAAAGCGTTTTTTGTTTTACAGTTTGCATGTATGCCACTTTAATTTCTTTATTCCACCAAATTTTTAAGAACGATTGGAGCAAATTGTTTTGCCACCTCAAATTCATGAATTTTCGCGTAGTTTCTGATGTAAGTTTGCGCAGATTTCAGGTTCGCATTTTTCCGGGTAACGTGCGCATTGTCATTTTTGATGGTGACATTTATCCTATTGTGTTGTTGGCGTCCTCGGGCAAGAGCGAAGTGGAGAGCGCTTCTTGAGTGTCCGATATTTATACGGTAACTCGCTCATTACTGACTGTTCTCCCGTCCGCATCCACTTCTCTTAACTTAACTTGACGTGACGTAGAGGTTTAAAATTGGTCTAGAGTGGGTCCTTGTTGACAACAGCTTGACTCAATAGTGACATTGATCACATTAACGAGGCCAATAGTGTACAAGAGCTCAGCATTTTCTTAATTCTAGCCATTAGCAGCGTTGGTAGCAATACATTTCAGAAATAATATTAATAACTGGGGAAGGTCCACGGAAATCGATTTCATGATTTTTGTGTGCCTTATTAGCTGTGTTTGGATCTGTTATTAATTTCTTCGTTTGGGTCATAGTGAGGCATGGGTTGTTACCCTCATTGCGTAGTCGGAGGTTAAACTGAAAAGCTAAAAAAAATAGAGCATATTTTCAAGGAGATGGTAATATTTTGATCCAAGCGTTCTTGAACTACTACATATTGTACCACAAATCCAAGGAAATTAGCAATAAAAAGAGAAATGCCACTTTTATGGGTGGTTCAATAAGTGAGGTACAATATTAAGGCTAAGATTACTAAACTTTCATTTTGTCGCCATAGAGGTGCAAATGTAGCAATTATTTGTGCATTGATTTGTAGGAATGAGATCCAATATGCTATCATCATGTTCTTTTCATAAATTATGAATAAACTTCTTTGCTTTGAAGAAAATGTCATGTAATAACAGTTTAGAATAAAAAAATTAAAGACTTTTGGTGTCAAGAATGGAGAAATGAATTAGCAAATATTATATGCAGTTATTTTCAGATCTGACCGTTAGCGTTAAGCTTGTGTTAAGCACCCGCTATAATGAATACTGAGTTTGCGTTGCTGTCAGTGTCGCGACTGGACGACACTGCTACCTACTGGTAGGTCTTCTGCCTGGATAAGGTCCCGAAGGGAGAGCGAATCAAATGCTCATTGGGAGTAATTAACACAGCTTTTATTGTTCGTTCTTATTCAGTTCTTGCACTTACACGGGGGGGGGGGGGGGGATTTGAGGCTGGCGCGCACGGAGGTGGAATGCTTGGGCAGAGAACTTACGTGGCGGCGAGTAGGGAGAGGCGGTGCCGATGTACGTGGACCTTGTTGTACCCGGTTCGATTCCCACTCGAGTCGTCGTTCGAGATCTACCGCAGCTCCCGCGTCAAGGTCCCGAAGAGTCCCCGGAGGAGAGTCGCAGCAGTCCCCGAACGACGAACTCGCTCTGCCCAAGCACTCCGCACTTGCTGTACTCCCACGAAAAACTGTCCACTCTCAACGTGAACAGATGGCCAGCATCCTTGGCCATCCTTTTCGACTGCTCAGCGCACAGTGGGCTCTTCAGTCGTTGAGTCTTCGAACAGCAATTCACGGGCCACAATTTCTGCCCTATATAGCTATTTTCTGGGGGTGCGGGTGGAGGGAAAGGGGTCGCAGCGGGTAAGGGTAGAGTACCCTCGGGCGTGGTCCGAATTCTAAGAAATGCTACTTGGACCCACGCACCCTGGGGCGGGAAAAGTAGCGTCCCGCCTCCTTTCCCGCCACGCAGAGTATCTTCCGATCACCACATCAGGATAGCCATAAGGGTATATGCCACCGAATAGATAGACGTCGCATATTAATGATCAACCCGTGTGCGCAATATACGGATGAATATATCTCCGGTGCGAGAAACGGGGGAGGCTCACTATTATACACGCAGAAAAACAAATGAAGAGCGTAAAGCGTTGAGTGAAAAAGGCGGGACGCGCGTATGTCGTCCAGGAAACGGTTTGGTGGCAGCGCTGCTGGTGGGCGGCACTCGCGAGCGACAATGGCTCGATAGCAGAAACAATGTCGCATCGCGAAGCGGCTTTCCGTTCTCGGAGAGAGGTGGGGCAAATATCGGAGCGAGGAAGCATAATAACAAACTAAACACGAAGGAAAATCCAATTCATGGCCTAACAAGGCCCAGCAGATTAATATATTCCCCTTCTGGGGAAGCCTATGTTGTATGCAAGCATGACACACATTCTAAGTCCCCCTCACCAAGCCACCTTCCGCTAATTAAGACGGTCGACAACATCGCTCGACAGCCAACCAATGCCAACGGACTGTAGTGGTGTCCATAATCGTGGATGGCCCTAAAAATGCACGTGTCGGACAGGAATAGACAAAAGTTGGCAAACTTCCATCTCCTGGGTGTACATAGGTCATCCTGAAATCGCGGGGAAATTTGCAAACGTGATGCTCGAGAAATACATACTTCGTGCAGTAAATGAATAGCAGCTGTTAATCTCTCACTCAGTGATTTAACCCGAAGATCGGTTCGTACAGGTGAGGTTAGAGCTCGGCTCAGACTAATCCACGGTCGGGTGGTATTAAGGGAATGGAGGCTAGTTCCTTGGGCCACCTCGCCTTCGAGGATTTTTGTTTGGGATACAACGCAGTCTTCACTCGGGACCTAAACCCTCGACCTTTTGGTAAGCGCTCTATCCATTTGGCTGCCACGATTCTCAGCCTTTATTAACTATAGTTAGGTAATATAAATATAAATTTCAGCGAATCCTGGAGCTCCTCATTACAAAATGAACTGAGACATGCACTAAATGAAGACATTGGTGCAAAGTTCGTGTCGCAATCAAACTCTTCGTCAAGGAAATACGGAATCCTGGGGATGTTTTACATGTGAGACGAAGGACCATGGATTAATCATGGTTTTTAATTTTTTTAATTGGAAAAATGGATATAAAATGACGTAATGGCTTGGAATGAGAAACATTCTAATCTACAGTTGCAAAAAACGAATGACTTGAAAATAAACCACTTTCAAAATCACTTGAATTCTTAGCGTCTTTTTTCTCCTCGGAAATCAGTAACACCGACCGAATCTGCTAATAGGGTAGTTTCCTTCATCAAAGAAAACGAAATGCATTGATTGCGATTCGCTTCCCACCATTAATGTATTCATAATATACAAATTATTTGGTTTTAGAAATCCCAGTTAAGACGAAAGGCAACGGTCAATTTCAACCCCGCGAATGTTATCAGTATTTAACACCATTTTGCCAACATCTCTTAGAGCGGCAATATGATCTTTCTGTACCATTTTGATACAGAATAATATACTGCAGTCCATACTCTTTATAAGCTTCCCGTTTCCGTCTTCTCGCTCGTTCAATTTTACCCCACATAAGTATTTGTATTCTCAGTTAGCATGGAGCTACTTAACGCTCGAGCAGACGGAATGCCGGGACCACTCGCGTATTCAATTTTCGACTACGATAGAATGATAAAAATAGAGGTTAGTTATACCAGAAATCTAATGAAAATGCGAAAATTTGTGGTTCTTAAGAATCTCAAGTTTATGTTTATATTATGTAATATTAAGGATAGCAACGTTGTCTCAATTGATAGGATTAATGGCGTCGCTCGCTAGGATCACTCATTGCGTGTTTTTTTTTCATAGTTCTAACCTTGCATGTATTTGCTCTAGGAATTACTAAGCATTAGTAAGTTTTTTTTTATAAATAAGTTTTTATATTTTACTAGCATTCGTAATATTGCTATGACCGTGCGGTGTGCATGTGGCGGTCCTCTTGCATGCTGCATGTTGGTGATTTGTCACCCCCTGCCAATCACCATAGAGGTGGCTCGCAGAGAATTATGCAGATGTAGATGTTGTTTTTACGATTCTTAGGATATAATGTTGGATTTTGGATTTAAATTAAGAAGTTTTGAATTAGCGTAACTTTGTAATAAAATTGATCTTTAAACAAAAAACTTTAATTAAAAATCATTTTATGCAATTGCATTTGAGAAAAATAAAAGGAATGGATGGTTCACCGTTGACATTAACGCACACTCAGAAGTCCTTATTAGTCAAGTAGGCCGAAGTCATCACGCAGTCTTTTACGTCATTAAAACTCGCTTAAAATAAACATATTTTGAAAATCGTTGGATACCATTGTTTAGAGCACATTTATTGGCCGACTGGGAGAGTACTGAAGAATATTCGTGGTCCCAGCGCTCTGAGCTTGCCGCCTCCAAAATGGGGTCATTTTCTTTCTCCTTTGCAGGGTCGAAGTTCCCCCTTTCTCTTTTCACCATTCTCGGTCGCTTGGTCGTGGGGTGACTAATGGTGAGTGAAATTTGGCTCGATGGCTGGTGTTTGTCTGGAACGGTTGACGAGCGGATCCCAAGGCTTTTTTCTCCTCAAACATCAGGGACTCTAGCTTGAGAAACTCGATAGGGTTCCTTTCCTCTCTCAAGATTCATCGCTTTCCAATGCGTCTATGGTTTTGAAAATATTTACCTAAAATTGCACGTGGATCAGCAAAAAAAAAGAGTAATGATATATTTTCCTTATTCCGTAAACCTTCTTTCTCGCGACAAGACATGTGTTAGTGCAACGTATTTTTTTGAAGCGGAATCATTTTCAAAACCATTCTCATCCTATTATTTCCATGCAATTTGTAGCTATTCAATAATTTTGTTCTTTATTAATTCAAATTTTCGATTTATTTATGTTATCATCATATGGCTATTATGAATTTATACGCCAAGGAATCTTAATCATGGAAATGAATATCAGTGTAAGCGTTGCGAATTATGCTATATTGGGGAAAATGATAATCTGTTAATCTTGACTAGTGGTAATATCATTAATTAAAAATAATAGGAAGATTTATATATATATTTATTTCGGCTTTCCATCTACTTTGCGTCCGCTACATGACAACCACGATATTCACACTCATGGCTGCTATTAAATTTATCATCGTTTGCTTCCGTAAAAAAATCTACGTTATTATGTATTAGAGAAGTTATTGCGTCACTTGGTGGAAGTTAAACATATTTAAAAATAAAAGTTCGTAGCACTTTTCCACAAAAAAAATTTTTACAGCGTACAACGCGTACAAAGTCTTGTACCGGATAATGGCTCAGTGAGCCGAAACGCGTTGTATGCAGTAAAAATTTTTTGTGTGGTAAAGGACTACGATCTTTTATTTAAAAAAAAACTCATACTACGATCTTTTATTTTATCCCCGTCGTCGAATAATTTAATCCCCGTCTTGAAATACAGGAAAAACATCGTAACGCTTATGCCCTGACGCTCGATCCATCTCACGACCTCACTAATCCCTATTCCACTTCTTGTTTTTTTTCCAAATCAATCAGCGACTATGGAAGCGGAAGGAAAACGAAAAAAATAATTTTTGGCATTACTTTTCAAATTTACGCTTTGAAGAAATCCATTCGATCTGCGCATTGGGAAAGTCATATAAGCCGGTTTCAAACGTTAATGAGCACACATACCAATTTTTACAGAGACTCGTTGCGCTCTTTTGCAATACCAAATTTCTCAACCCAAAATGCTGTCTGATTGCGGCAGACAAACGACAGTTCTTCTGTGGACGAGGAAGTATCACTTTCTGAACGAAATGTGATTGGGATCATATTCAAAAACTTTGCAAAAAAACTATTGATTGCTGTGCTTCTGACTGATGGAAAACATCGATAGTGGTCTCTAAGCATCCAGAAGTTTGCCTGTAGTTTCGGAGGTGGTGAGGCTGCCCTACAGTTGTAGAACTACGCGCTCAGAATATGAAAATTTCTTTCAAAACTTGGAAGAGTTCTTGAAAAATTATATTTTTCGCAGAAACAGGGCTGCGTGAAATCCAAGTTTCTTTTGAAGTTTTTTCACATTCAGGTAAATTTTTAATCAATAGTAGTGCAGCGGGAGTGGACAATTCTTCTGATTGGTTTCCTTTTGTGGTGGTAGGTGCAATTCTTTGTCTTTAGTCGGTGATGTGGAACTGATGATGAGGCATGAAGATGAACAATTGAATGCTGGTCGCAATGAACCGCATTGCACGGTAGCAGTTGAAGCCAAGCTGGAGTCGTCTGGAACCACCAAACATGGCTGTCTCCCATCTGTTATAAAATCCGAAAATGCGCTAATTCAATTGAAAGTACAGTGATTTTGAGGTGCCAAAACTTTTGAAAAGGATCCAAGTAATTTATTTTCTAAATAAAAAAAAACATCCGAATTTTATGAGCTGAAATGAAATATTTCTGAGTGGCGTTTTTTCCAATGTTTTTAAATGGAGAGCAATTCTTTTACAGGTCCTTCCCAAGATGGCGAGATGCGCGACTTCTTGGCTTTGGTTTGGTGAGGCTGTATAATCGTTCCATTGTTTAGAATTCATTGTACAGCATCAAGGTTTGCATGTTAACCAGGCATTGCTTTATTAGCAATGTCAATTTTCTGTTGTGGAAACGAACGCGCTTTGAATAATCGATTTTAGGCAAACTAAGCCTATGCCCGAGTCCGGTCGGAGTTTTTTTTTGCCTCCCACGCCTTTGACCTTCGCTCGTTTTGCGGAACTAAGAAATAAATTTGTTTTACGAAGTAATAATAAGGCGCCTTACTCAAAATTAGCTCCTTGCAAGCTCAAACTTTTCGGTTGCCTCTTTTGTAACGAGACATTTTCACCGTTTTACATTTTATGAAATGGATTTTAAAATCACCTCAATTTTCATTGCCATTAACACTGAATGGCTGGCCCAGGAAAGGCTTCAAGCATCAAAGACGATTGTGTGAGGTGCTTTCTTAATCAACTCTCAAATGCATTAATTTTCTTTCTGCCTAGAATATAGTTTTTCGGATCCGTCTGTGGAAAGCACCCTCCCAACTAATGACGCATCACGTAAGGGTTTTTCAGCACAGAACTCATTGATTGGACTTGAGAAAATTGAATTGGCCGCTTCATTTGTCGGGAATGTTTTTTCTGACATTTCCATTGAAAGGAAACCAGGCTTCTTGCCTTTGAATGGCAGATGGGTATATGTTATCTACAAAGCTAGATATGCTTGAAGTTACTGAATATGAATGTGTTACGATGCTTTTTAGCATGTGCATTCCTTCAGAAAGCCTAATGCTTGGGATTTTATTCGATGCTAAATTCTTCTGGAGTTGATTCACCTGATATGCTTCATCGTCGTTAGGAGAGCGTTTTATCCTGCTTGGGCGCTCTTGAGGGAGCACTTAAATACAGATGAATTGGTACCGGGTTCAAAATCCCAGGCGAGGCCTTCGTACACCTCCAAATAAAATAATAGGGTAGTTTACTTCATCAAAGAAAACGAAAACTATTGATTGATTGAAATTTATTTTTTCACCTTGATATTTTTGTTTGCTCCATAAAATTTCATCTTGATCATTATGTAAACCTAAACTATAGAAAGTTGAAGGATGAAGGCATATTTGGCGTATAAATTCTCCAGGACTCCGAGACTTGACGATGCTGACGATGGAATAGGGTAGTTTCTTTCATCAAAGAAAACGAAAGGCATTGATTGCGATTTGTTACCCACCATTACTGTATTCATAATATACAAATTATTTGGTTTTAGAAATACCGCTTTAGACGAATGGCAATGGTCAATTTTATCCTCATTTGAAAAAGGTCATGCGATTCCACTCCATGTGACGTCACAGGGACCTAGTTTCTATAAGAGTAGTTATTAGTTTTACATCGTCTGAGATTACCAATGCATGCATGAGGCACAGAGCTCAGGGAAACATGTCTTAATAATCACCTATTAAAACTGGCCATGGTCGGAAAGTTTCCTTCGTTTGATAAGGTATTAATAATCCATAATTAAGCCAAGCGCTACCTGCTAGCAGGGTACTCAGCTACCTGCTAGCAGCCTGCGTCGTATCAGCGCTCAAGCCTCGCCCCAAGCTCATCTCACACGCCGACAGGTGAAACCAGAAATACGTCACACGGACTTTTCCCATCATTCCTACTTAGCCGTCGCGTATTCGCGCGCTTGAAAATTTTCACTTTTCATTTAAATGCGAAAAATAGATATCGTAATTTAAAAATCTAAGAGCGTGAAATACGTAATATAGGAGTAATAATCTTTCGATTTGGGCAATAAAAGTTAATAGGAAACCACCCTATTGGTAGTGGGTTCAAAATCCCAGGAGAGGCCTTCGTACCTCTCCGAATAAAACAATTTCGAAGGAAGGAGCAAGGTGGCTCAGGAAGCGATATTAATTCGCCACAATACCATTTTGCTATATTTAAACGCCTTTGGTCAAGTCTTGGTTTGGTGAAACCTCAAAACGCAACTTCTGGTTGAATCACCGAGCGAGTGAATAGGCATTGAGATAATGGCAGGACCAGATATATATATATATTCTAAATCTGTTCTTTGCGTTTTTATATCAGTTCACATTAGTAAAACTGTTCCCCATTCATTTTTTAATCTTTCTCCAAAAATTATATCTGTCCGATTAGTTGACCGCTTTTATACTTATATTTTCGTCGAAAGCGAGGGTTTTGCTATTATTTCTCAGGTTATGCCGCATCGCGACTTGTCGTTCGAGGGCTTTTTGGAATTGCGGTAATAAGGGGTATTTTGTAAAGTGGGAGATTTTCCCTCAACCTCCTTATCCCTGCGTCTCTCACTCATGCCTCACTTCCAAACCCCTCGACTTCTGTGGAGATTTACTAATGCACGCACCACTCCATACACATATTTTTGCCACTTCTCGAGACCTCCTCAGACACATTTCCCGAGTTTCAGTACCCACCGCCTCGTTCAACCAACACCTCACCAACGGATAGCCACCACCCGCTTAGTGCACATTTATATTGTTTTTTTTTTTATTCGCGGGCACTGTCGAATTGGGTGGTTTCCTATTATTTTTTTATTGCCTACATCGAAAGATTCTTACTCCTGGAGTACGCATTTCACGCTCTTAGATTTTTTAAATGACGTTATCTATTTTTCGCGATAAAATGAAAAGTGAAAATTTTCAAGCGCGCGAAAACGCGACGGCTAAGTATGAATGCTGGGAACACGCCGTGTGAAGTCACTCTGGTTCCCGCTTTCGCCGCGTGAGGTGACCTTGGGGCGAGGCTTTGGCGCTGATACGATACAGGCTGGTAGCAGGTAGCAGAGTACCCTACCCTACTAGCAGGTAGCGCTTGGCTTAAATAAGGATTATTTATACCCTATCAAACGAAGAAAACTTTCCGACCTTAGCCAGTTTTAATAGGTGATTATTAAGATATGTTTCCCTGAGATCTGTGCCTCATGCATGCATTGGTAATCTCGGACGATGTGAAACTCCTATCTACTTGTATAGGAACTAGGTCCCTGTGAAGTCACGTGGAGTGGCATCGCATGGGCGCCAATCTGGCCTTTTTCAAATGCGGTTAAAATTGACCATTGCCATTCGTCTAAGCTGGGATTTCTAGAACCAAATAATTTGTATATTATGAATACACTAATGCTGGGTAACGAATCGCAATCAATGCCTTTCGTTTCCTTTTGATGAAGGAAACTACCCTATTCTCTCTTGAAAGAGTTATTGGAAGTCGATGCTTCGCCGCAAATAGATCGAGAAGTAGGCAACGAATCGAAAAACGGAAAACAATGCTCTCTTTATGTCATAAATCTCTACCACGTTTACCATAAATCTCGTTTTCTTTGATGAAGGAAACTACCCTATTCGCGGGCACTGCGGAATTCCGATGAGTCGGAAATCGCATCGAACTTTGAGTTCCGCACGCTGCCGAACCCTAGAGAGGGTATAAAAGGGACACACGTTTGAGTGAAAAGGGAGGGACGGAATAGAAAAGGTGACCAGTGTACAAAATGGACGACGCAGGGGGAAAAAAGTGGCAGGAGAGGAGGGGAAAGGAGACCAGAGGAGGAGGTATCGGCACCACGGAGGTGTGATCGCCCGGCTGTGTTAAGTACTGTCCCCTACTGTTCCCCCCGAAGTGAAATTCCCCATCCCAGTGAATGTGTTATAGGTGCGTGTGTACTATTGGATGTGGTTTTTATACTTTTCTCTGTCCTAGACGGAAGAGGGCGGTTTATTCATTTAATTTGTTTTTTCAAGTCAAGTTTCTTTTTTGTTTTGCCCAGCCCAATTGGCTGATATTGTTGATCCAATAAATTGTTTGGTGATAATGTAAGGTGGCTATCCGTCTCTTATTACGCTACGCTGATTTTTCACGGCTTTTATTTAGTCTCAAGTTCCCAGCTGTTATGGATGTCTACTAAGAGTTTCATGGCAATTAGTAGTTTTACGTGATTGATTTCTCTTTAAGATCATGGCATATCTACGGCTTGCTTAAGTAGGGGAGGGAATAAGGGCAGTTTTTTGTGCTTTGCGTTTTCAGAAGGGGTATAGTCCCAAAGGGTTTTCAAAAGTTCGTTTTGTGTTGCTGCGAATGATTTTTCAAATCGCCGTCTCTTATTAATCGTAGTCACATGCGTATATCCCTCGCGGGCGATCCCCAACACCTACCGGAGATCTGTCATTTGGTTAATATTTCCTTTTTTTATAATAATCACCTCCTTGGGGCGAAGTTGGTGTGGGAAGATAGGGCCCTTTGGACGGCAGGGTGCACCTACACTTATGAACGTTTCATAGGCCGTGCCGACGCTGGTAAGCACTATTTAAGCGCGCATTCTCCACGTCCTTGTTCAGAAGTTTACTTTCGACCTATTTTTTCCATTTTATTTTTATTTCTCCTCTATCAAATGAGATAAGAGGCTTAAAAATTGAACTTTCTCTCATTAATGGTTTCCATTGTTGACTTATTTCCTTCCCCATCTCTTGGGCTCCTTGTTTTTTTTCGTTTCGATGAAAATTTTAATTCGATCTCCCACCTATATAATGTGCTGCTCAATGTTTCGACTTAATATCACAAAAGCTTCCTTCCCTGGCTAAGATGCTATTTAGGGCATGACTACCTATAAGAGTGAATTTCATAAATGAGGAATTGCTTATTTTGTGTGTGCTGAAGTATTTTCTCTCTTTCTTGGAATTGGAAGAAGGCCCAAAAAAGATTTTGCCACGTTTAGTTTCAGAAGTTACCGTGTTTCTTTGTGTGTTTGTCCTTCCGGGGAAAATCTCGCAGCTCAAATTTCGACCATCTCCTGATTAGCTTGAGAGCTGAAATTTTCAGAATACCTCAGAACTGAATTTTAATATATAGTTCTAACAATTTTGCCATGATTTCGGAGTAGCAACCTGAGTAATATTCAGAAATAAAATGAAATATGTAGATGACTACTCAAATCCAATGCAGGCGCTACAAGCTTCACAGGTGTGATGAGGTCTTATCAGAGCATATGAAGTTACACTGGGTGACTCTAGATGACTCTAGTGCATTAAAACAATCTCTTTTATCTGTACAAAGACACGGTAATGCTGAAGCCATTCGGTGAGTTTTCTGGCTGTCGCTCCGCGGTGCATACTTGGCGGGAGAATCAATTGAGGCAGTGTAATTAATGAGATTGCTATTAACCTTAAACTAAAATATTACGGTCAGAAATGACTTAAACGTGTGGTGCGGAGGAAGCGCAATTATCCTACCTGCGTCACGTACCCACCTGTCGCTTGAATTGTGTCTTGATGAGCGATCGGAGGTTGCAAAAGAAACCGACCTAGTATTTACAAAATTCACCGCTCGCATGGCAAACGGCAGAGGGACCCGATTTTCACTGGTAAATAAATAATATTACGATTTTTTAACCAACATTCATGTATCATGATATTATCTATCAATTTGCTTACTTTTCTATGCAATGCCCCGCGAGTGCAATGAATGTATTACAAACTTTGGGAATAAGGGTACCGCTTTGCATTTACCCCCGTGTTTCGAACATTTTAAATAAACTTAATAAAATTCCAGCGAAGTTTCAGCTTCAGGAAACAAATTGTGGCCGTATGTGTGTAATCCATTTGGATTAGCGCTTAAGGAAACACAATTCCGTATTTTTCTCTTACTTCCAGCTCTTTACCTATTGTGTTTCATCCTTCTCTTGTCTTCACTCGGTGCGCCAGCAGATGGCGCTTAAATGTGGCGCCATCTGTTGTCCGCGTCTTTCACTCATGACGTGCTCCAACCCTTTTGATCCACGTGGATGACTTCTACAACAATGTTCCGTATACGGGGGCTTTGTAACCTCTTTGAGTCTTTAATAAAGTAATTTTGACTTCCCCACTGAACCCGTTCTCTTCTCGCAAGAATCTGTTTTCTATTTGGAAGAAGAAGTTGTACTGGATGGGATAATATATGCAACTCCTACTCCCACCTTAGGATATTGCCATACACCTTAGATGTACTTAAATATTTTGATCTTCCTACCGCAGTTTCTCCTGCCTTGACATGGAAGAAACATTTGCTAAGTATTCTCTCCATTCTGCTTTCCATGTGCTCACATTCCTCTCCGTTCCTTTCCCTTACTTCTTCAAACACTTTACTCCTTCCTTCTGCGAATTTAGGGGAATAAATGATTTCCAAAGGATTGCTTTCTTCAATTCATACTGAAAATTATTGTAATCACCGGTCATCCTTGGATTGGTTTGACGCTGCTGTCCACTCAATTCTTCAATCAGCTAATCTTTCAAACTTTTATCACACTTGATAAATGTAATTTCTCACCACCGGAGTTCCTAGCGGATCCAAGCTTACCTTCGGATTATTTTACTTGAGAAATTCCATCATATCTTATACAGTGGAGTAGTATCGATAATAATGGCCACTCACGTCGTTGTACTGAAGCCGTTAACGTTCATCCATTAAAGTCTTAATTCATATTATCACGCCACATGAAGTGAAATATGTGTCGTTACACCGACTAATGTGGCTTCCACCTTCGCGCAAATTACGAGGAGCTGCTGCCCTCTCCCCGGATGATGAGGTGCTTCATTGTTGGAGGCCTCATGTTGCCGAGTGACGGCATTATCTCTGGCTGCTAAATCATTTGAATAGCCTACACTTCTCAAGGCTAGACCAATACAACTTCGGATTGCCGTCAATCTTTATCTAGGATTCCTTATTCGGAACTGTATCACCCAGATGAATGCAGTGCTACTACTCTAAAACTGTCCATTAGCTGGGAGATTGTGGTTCAAACTCAAGATGTAATGAAATTGTTTAATGTAGAAAATTTATCACTTGTAGTTATGTTAACACATGTATTCTTGGACGTATTTGCAGCCAATTGTAATTTTCAATGTCTGGGAATGTTTCATTTCGTTGGTGATGAAGATCATATGTACCGCATATTTAAATTAGTAATATATATAATCTCAAGTTAAGTGTATAGCATCAACCATTGGATATTGAAAATCGATATAAAACAGTCCTACCGTTGGTACACTCCGTCTTTGAGAGTTGCCTGTCAATATGGGGAATCCGAAAAGTAATTTGAAGCAACTCACTAAGGTGGAGTTTGTAATTTGGCCGTCAGAGGAAAACCATAGACTCAAATGGAAGTCAAACGAGGCCTGATCTAGGAATTACCTTTGAACGGAAAGGCCTCATTAATCCCAGTTGCTCCCGTTTTCAATTTACGGAGATTTCTCCCTGTACTTCCCTCTTCTACCTGATTGACGCTGATTAGGGTTGCATTTTATCTAAACGGCGCAAACTGCTTCCCGGTGTGAACTCTAGACCTATGAGGTACAGCTAGAAATAACTTCATGTGATGATGTTCCTTCATTTCACCTTGATGTTCCTTAAATATAGCTTTTTCTGTAGAACTGCTGTAGAGCTAATACCTTACTATCGCCTGTTTCCGAAATAAATTGACAGTAAAGACAAAGATGCGGATTTTCTGATTGTTATTTTAATGCTGTTAGCCTAATTATTTGGAAAATTTTTAAAGTTAAATAATATTAACGTAAACTTAAATAGATGACTAGTTTTCATTTTCCAGATTGACTCGATGGTATGGCATTTTATTCGGAGGAGATTGATCGAAATATAGGAGCCATATATTCGGGTTATATTACTTTCAACGATAGACGTCTGGTTAAATGGAGGACAAAGATATCGTCGTGAATATTTTCCTTTCGATACTGCCTATAATTTTGATTTTCGTAGAGTTTTCTGGAGCGATAAACGCTCAATTTAATCATCAAGAGATGATTATGAGAAGAGATGAAATACGAGATTACAAACGGCTCGGAAAAGATGATATATCAAGCTTTGCATCTATAGTATTAACTTCCATGGGCTAAAATACTTTCGAAGAAATTTAAGTTGGGCCCGTTGTTTTTCAGTGGCTACTTACCAAATGAAAAAGGCACCCAGCGATAAAATAATGACTGCCGTGAGAATTCGTGAACAAAGTCCTTTCCCTTTTCCTGTGCTTATCGCCTCCGTTGGCTATTAAGTTCTCGCCTGGAAATCTTTTCCTTCCCCGGAAGGCATTCAGCTCGCGATAAATGCTGGAAGGGAATGTCGTACTGTATCCTTTTCATTGTTATGAGCCTTTTTGTGGAAGAGAAAGACGATTTCACAATCCGTATTTGAACGTTACGTGAATTGCTATCCTCTATTTTGAAAGTATATTTTATGATATTTTTCTGTGAAATTAAATAATATAAGAATATGTGAAGCTGCCTTTCAGGTGTAATCTTCACGAAAACGGTATCAACAATTCTATACGAATTATATGCTCTTTTGGTTGACTGGTGGGCAACGGAATTCTTTTTCAGTTCTCTGAGAGAGTCATTCGATGTTTTATGCACAATATGAATATATCCTGGTGTCATACTCGTTTGCCATTACTATGAGTGCTCTTTTGTAATTATTATTTGGCCCAGTCGTTCCTTGTTTTTAAGGGATGCAGATTTCCCCGCGGTATTCGCAAAATGAGTCCATAGGGCGTATTAACGTTTGGATCCGTTTTTTTAAAGTCCCTTGTAACGGCGCAGAAACTAGAAGAAGGCGTTCCCAGTGGAGCTTCTTTCATATCAGTTTGGGAAGTAATTTGCGGTGTTTGTAGTTCAGAAAAAGGCCATCGGAATGAGGGTGAATTATGCCAGGAGCATTTATTCCTCGGATATTCTCGGAAATTTCACTGACGAGTTTCTGTTGGGGGAAGCTATGGCACGAATAGCAGCGTCTTTAAAATACAATACGATATAATGTTATTGTGCTCCTCTTCGTGTCTAAAAAAAGGATAATAGTTGCCATACTACGATGTTGTATTTATTAATAATGATTGCTAACTTTGAGACTTTACCTAGTACTGTTTGGGTGGAGGTCATCAAATCTAAGTAACAACCATCGCAGTGCTTCAATAAAAAAAATTGTGGAAGTGATTCTAAGGAAAAGCCTTCTAGAGAGTTCCTTTCCTTTACACTTTTGTTTAATTTCACCCTATTTAAGATGTATATAAAATAAAGTTATGCTTCAATTTTTCATTAGAAGCGGAAATACTGGGTACTTATTGTGAAACCATTCTTCCTCCACCCTGTATATCTGTGCCTAAATCTAGCCTTAAGTTATATAAACGATAGTGCTATAGTCTCTCATAATATGGCTGATTAGTGACGTGATATTTTCAAAAGCATTCTCTTCTCTCCTACTCTCCTTAGAACTTTCGCATTACTAGCATAATTTTTCCATAACCTTCATCTTTTTTTTATACATACATTTTGAAAGCATCCAACCGTAATATCTCCTCTGCAGTCATCGTCCATGCCTCACAACAATAAATGAGCATGCTCCAGACGTATGTCCTTATAAATTCCTTCCTGACTTTAACGCTTATATTCCCAGAATCTAATTTAAATAATAGAGGATATGAAAGCATTAAAAAGGTCCCCTTCGGGCGGATTAGTTTTTTATGTAAAATCCTCAGTACATCCATCTCTTTCTTATGCCATATAACTCAATGATGATATTATTTTTTTATGGGTCAAATTATTGACTCACGTAATGTACCGTAAATTCACATGTATATGGCGCACCCATATATAACGCACAGGTGAACCCATATGTCTATATTATGTTGATTACTACTCGCACTCATTCATTACGCGCAGTACACGTTGACTGCTGAAATTTATATTCACGAAACATTAAAATGCAGGTTTCAACTATGCCATCATTTTACTGATTGAATATTTTAATACCCTATGGTATTATTTAAAATAAAGTATCTATGAGGAAATTCTTTCTCATGACGCGCAATATCTTCGAAAGCTTTGCGAGATAAGACGTATTTATTATGCGTGCGTTTTACATGAGACTTTCGGCTAGTTGAAAAATGTGTATGGATGAAATGCATTTATGAAAATTTTCGGTTGGATTAATTAGAGTGAGGATATCGAAGGCTCTTCGTGTGCTCCACCTATGGCCATTGTTGACTTTGTGAAGCTAAGTTTTGTCGAAATCCAGCCGTTTAAGCAACTTGTATAACTGTTTTCACATATTCGGTGTTATCTCGTTAAGTTATGCCACTAAGCTTCAAACTCATGTTTATAGACTCGTGAAGTGGGTCAGGGTGGCATTGCAATAGCATTGGGGGATGTATTGACCTCAATGTCCAACCGATAAAAGCAGGGAGGGGTAAAAATACCAGAGGCCTGCCACAAAGCCCTCAGTCTCCCCCTCCAAAACCGCATCGACACGAGGCGTCACTGCGAAATAATTGGAAGCGACAAAAAAGAGAGATCCACGCGAAAATGGAAAATGGAGAAAGAGAGAAAGATCGCACAGGTGACGGCGGAACACGAGGGGGCGAAGCGTAGGTGCTGCACTCTGGCAGATGACCCCGAAAACTGGGTTATTGTTGCGTCAGAAACCCTTCCTCTATTTGAAAAAAAAAAAAAGATCTGATGCTTTCCCGGCGTATGCTGGAAGTGAATACTGTTCGGGTGCTCCATCGGGTGCTCATGACCTGTTAAGGGAAACGATGCTGGGTTCAGAATTCCACAAATAAATCCAAAATTCAGAGAACAGCTGAGTTATTTGTGGAGGCATTATGATTTTGCAATTTTGTCGACATTTGTTCCTGTTCTTGAGAAAAGTTTTACGAAAAAAACTGTTTTTAAAGACCAATTGATGAAATTGAAGCTGAGAAATACTCTTGCAATTGCTCCGATAAAAGCAATTACTTAGTTTCACGAATAAACCTGCTTAAAACAGTTTGCTCGAATTTGGGAAATATTCGTTCAAATCCAGGTCAAGAAAAAAATGTTTCTCTCTGGAATATTTGGTCGCTTCTAAAAGCTTACCGATGAAATAGTCCGGTGCTTTTTTCTTCAAATTTCCAGCTATTAATTAGAAATATATTTCTCATATCATTTCATTTCTATGTATTGCTTATGCCTTATTATGATATATCACATTTAAGTAAAGAATCATTTCCTTGTGTTTCAATAAGTAATATTTACTAGTCATGTCATTTTTGTCGAAAACGCGGGTTGCTTTGCTTTGGTGATACAACTTAAATGCCTACAGGGAGCAATCGTTTCTCATCAATGACAGAAATCAGCTTTGGCGTTTCGCTGCTTCAAAATATACGGATTTTCACGGTCGAAGTTGGCCTATTACTGTTATTTAAACTGGTGACGTTTTGTTGGGATCGCGTTTTCATACTCATGAAATTTTAAACAAAAAGTTTATTTATGGTGTGAACATTTCGTCATTTTTTGCATTTTTTAAATTTATTACAAGAAATGAAATTTTTATTATATCACTTTTACCTTAGCTTATGGATGTAGACGTAAAAATTACATTGGTGATATGAAATTGATATATTTTTTATAATAAATCACACCTGATGTTCCTTCGGTCCATATTTGCACATTTAATCTGAGACTATATGATTTTTAGCTACCTTTGCTCTCTTAGAGGTTACTACAACCTAAGTGATTCCCAGTGGTCCCAAATCGAAAAAAGCTGGCCAAAATTAATTACGCCTTGGTTATTATGTATATATTTGGCCTAAAGATCAACTCCTATTGTTTTTGACCTGCTTATTCCGAATTATAACTACTTATTTCTGTTTATGCAATACTTTTATTGTTATTTCACATTTTGTTTGAATAATTAATTTTTTTAACATTGGAATTTGAGATTATCCAGCCGATAGTAAACACAAATTAAACATATCATAAAACTGAATTAGTTATATAAAAATATACGTATATGCATATAAAATGACTGCATTGTTAATTTTTGGAAATCTTGCATTTATTTGATTTTGAATGAACCAAGAGAATATTTTCTAATTTCTCTTATGTTCGATCGTATTTGATACAAAGAATAAGTTAATATTATTTGTAAATTGTTATAAGTCTATTATTAATATTATTGTACTGCAAAGTTTTGGATGCAACGCCGCGGCGTTGCACCAAAAACTTTTGAGGTTAAAGTCTATCGATTCAAGCGAGGTTTTTCATTTTTATTTTTTGGAGTTTCAAAGAACATTATCGAATGCTCCCCTCAAATGCGGTGCTTGCCATGCCCTCCCTCTTATACGATCGGTTACTGCCAAAATGAATTTCCACGGTCATCCGTGCACAATATCTTCGGCCCATATTTGCGCGCGGAGAATTTACTCAGAGATTGGGAGAGCTTAGGATGAACGCTGAGACTTCCTTGAACCAATAGCTTTTTCACTTCGCCGAAATTGCCTTTTGAGGCAATCGGTGAACGTGCATGGACTACATCGGGTGAGATCTCGAGTTTGTTTTTCTGGATTTGCAACCAATATTTTCTCTCCAATTACTACCACGTAGCCATTGTTACTGTCTTTTCCATGCTGCACACTGCACGTTATCAACCCTCAAAATATTGAATGAGGTTACCTTTGTATTGCGGCACCTGGGCGTGAATTCAATGACGGAATCTTCACTTCACAGTCACCTTTCAAAATATAATAATAATAATTTAATATTAAACACTCAAATTACATGACAATAGCAAAATTGAGTAATTTTAGGTAGCCGCGAACCTGTTTGAGGCTACCATCCAAAATAATAATACATTATGCTTTACATATAGAGTAGCTCATTTTGTGTTACCTTGATAATCTATACTAACAAAGCTTAAGTGCCTACATGAAAAAAACAACTAAAGAAGTATTTATAATTAATTTACATCAATATTTTATAACAATATTTGTTCTACGCTTTCTTTAGTGAGAAGCCAAGAATGTGAATTTTGCAAAAACTTTTTCAAATACTTTGAAATAAAGTATGACTGGGGTAACAAATTAAAAACCTTTGGTACTACATACAAAAAACATATTTTAAACAAAGTCAAATTTGGTTGTGGTAAGGGCACACTTATTTTACGCAGGGTAAAGGGAGAAGGTAGGGACTGAAATATTTTAGAGTTGCCACTTCTAGCATAAAAACATCGTACGACCTTATAAATGTATAGATGTCTCAACGGAAGCAAACGCAAATGAAGAAAAATATGCTCGAATATCTAAGGCATTCGACGCATCGACGCGTGACAGGGAATACAATGTAACCCTACATAATCACGTGGTAAATACAGGCAGCCAGCCCACTGATTCCACTGATGGAAGATCTCATCTTCGTTGTCAACAGTCAGTGAGCCGAGGATTGGTTTTAAGTAAATCTTCTGTTTTTCAATATTCATCACCTTCTTTATTATCCGAGTCCTCCTTCTGCTGATCTTCCCTTTCACCTGTCCTTCTACGAAAAATTTCTTAGGAATATCTTTCCTCAACGTATTAACGATAAAGGCTTGCAGTCATCTTCCCATCTTTTCAAAGGACCTCTCTCCTACTTTCTTAAAACTTCCACATTATCCACAAGATCTAACCATTTTATCCACAATATTCTTATACTATCAAGAAGGGAGATAAAATTCACCCAAAATATTCTATTTTCTGTCAAACTTAATGCGGCTATATTTGGTTTTACAATCAGTAAATAATATCTACTTCGGAGTTCGGAAGCCTATAAGAAGAGCATAGATGTATACTTCTTTTGTTTCGTTGCTTAATTGTACTCCATATACTTTCCATTTCATTCTCAGTTAATACGTGAGCAGTGCTTTGTTAATTTAATTTTACTTCTAGGAAAACTCCTTCAGCAGTCCTATTGCGACAAACGCCCATAAAGAGCTTTTTCTACTCCAATAGAAGCTATTATTACATTTATAACGGGGCTTAAACGGAGTAAGGGGGATAGTAATAAAATGAGGAGAGTTCCGAAACCCCCTTCTCCACAATGAGTGGCCAATCGCACCTATAATCAGATTGAACCCTTACGTTGGAAGCTGTATTGGATCGCGTTCAAATTGCCCTGATTATGGCCGATTGTGCAAATGGCTATCAAATTGCTCCTAAGGGAGCCGAAGCGATGCCTCCGGATGATAGGGGGCGCCCGCGTCGTAAGCGGAATGGTATGCAGTGGTGGCGCTAACCTCGTCGTCTTCTTGTTCCCAAGGGGCCGCTGAGGTCATTGTTGTGGGGGGTGGATTGCCACTGGTGGTCGAAGCGACTGCCTTAAAGAATGACATCATTGCAGCAATTACTTGCCGCTTCTTATTGATATCTACGTGATATTTCGTATTTCAGTACTTTCTTTGTTTTACAAGAAGGCAATAATAAATTTTTGTTTACTAGTGCAAACATACATTAATCGGTGGAACACTTAAATAATAGTTCTAAGTGTTTCGGCGTTGAGTGCTTACAAGTCGTTTTAATATTATTATATTTTTTTAAAGTAATTTGTTATCTTTGTGTTTTAAGCACTTCGTGTATTCTGTCATACTAATTCTTCATTTCAATTTCATTTTATTTACACAAATTACGCTATTTACGCGATTAGAAAAATAACAAACATAGGTGAGAAGTGATTCGTTTATTTAAAAATCTTCGGTGATGTTTTCCTCCAGGGAGAAAATCGTTTTTCATAATTGGTTAATCAGCAGTTCAGCATCAATGACTTGAGGATCAAGTTTGGTAGATTAGATGAAATTGCGCTGATGGTGCAAAGAATGCAATTGCGAAACGTAGGGACAACATGTGTTGGCTATTAACTGACCCATTTATTTCAGAATGCACTGGCTTAAATATTTTTTACTATTGGTTGTTGTCTTAGCGACTGAAAAATAAAGAAACTCGTGGTTGAACGGCAGTATATTATTTTCAGTAATGACCATTTAATTAAAAACATACAATTTAAAAGGCTTTAATTTTCTTTTCCGCCGAAGATAGGGCAACGTACCTGTCAGGTCTGGATCAAAGTAATTGGTGAACTGACTTCACTGTGGCGTCTATCGTTAAAGAGAAAATGGAGGCGGAGGCATCAATAATCATGGAAGAGAGTAAAAAGGGTCGCTAAAGTACGCATTCAATTCCCACATCCACCCGTTCGGCAAAATATCTCTCTTAATTTATCGCTTCTGCCGGACCTGGAAATATAGTGTGGCTCTAACATTATGTTCTCTGTGTCGCTCTTAAAGATATCCATTCTCAAATGTTCACGTATTCTAAGCCTAGCGCGCAGCCTCCGAGTCTCCAGCGGCTCCTAGCCTAATAGCTCCTAGCCGTTCGATTAAGAGGTTGCTTAATCGTCCTCGGTTATGGAGTTAATCTTTTCTATGATTGTATTGGAAATTTGTTGGAAGAAATTGATATTTACCTGTAAGGAACATCTATAGTTACTGAATGTGGAATCGAAAATTTGGTTCCAAGGCCTTCTGCATCAATATGACCACTTGTGACCCATTACCAGGGTACTTGTAAGGGGGTATTACTCTGTCACAATACATAAGCTATGTAGGCTAAATTTACGATTTGAATAGGAAGAAGAGATTTAATTGATTAATAAAATTACATCTACATATTTCCCCGCAAGCCGCCTAAAAGGTGTGTGGCAGGGGATGTTAGGACACCAGCCATTTACTCATGAAAACGAAAGGAAATTACGACTAGCATTTATTGAAGTCCTTTATGGATCGGGGGGAATACGAATTCCCATATCTATCCGTTAGGCAAAATATCTCTCTTAATTTATCGCTTCTGCCGGACCTGGAAATATAGTGTGGCTCTAACATTATGTTCTCTGTGTCGCTCTGAAAGATATCCATCCTCAATTGTTCAAGCATTCTAAGCCCAGCGCGCAGCATTCAAGTCTCCAGCGGCTCCTAGCCCAATTCGCTTAACATCTGGGTTACGCTGTCTGTACGCCCGTAGCAGTTTTTAACCTACCGCGCGGCCTTCCTTTGTATTTTATTCAGGTCGTGGATTAAGTCTTTCTGCACCGGATCCCATGCGCTACATCATTTGATGTGTTTTTACGCACAATAATTTTCATTTTAAGGTGTTTCTGATGTTTTCTATGCCCATTTACACGGACTCTAGGGAGTGGAGGTCACCATCCTAGACTTAAGCCTTCTTCCCTTCATCAATCTATCCGCTGGCGGAGGTGGTAGTGCCTCTGGTAGTACTTAAGCAAACCTATGTACTGTCTTCTATGATTATTGATGCCTCCGCCTCCATTTTCCCTTTAACGATAGCCCCTCCAGTGAAGTCAGTTCACCAATTTTTGGACCAGACCTGACAGGTACGTTGCCCTATCTTCGGCGGAAAAGGAAATTAAAGCCTTTTAAATTGTGTGTAGGTACATTAAATGGTCATTACTGAAAATAATATACTGCCCTTCGACAGCAAGTCAAGCATAAACAAGTAAAATTCATGGAATTTACGGCATACTTGCCAGTGGCGTGACTTGTTTAACATGTTTTATTTATTTGATATGATGTTATCAAACACTTAAGTTACGAGATAGATAAAAAAGATTTGTTCATCATAACACGTCTTTTGCATTCATTTAGTGGTACCTTGCAGTGAAATAAAATCTGAGTGAACGCCGCGATTATTTAGATCTAGTTGGTGTGGAGGCTAGTTAATTGAGTTTCCAACCCTGGGGTCCGGGATCACATACCGGCAAAGGAATATATTTTTAATGTCAACCCTATCTCTACTTGATCGCTTTGTGAAGGGTACTTCAAGAGGAGACCTCCCTACGTCGGATAGGACGTTAACCCGTGATTCAATTGAAACTTTTTTCAATGAGAAAGTCAATACTGACGCTGGGTTCATCTCCACCATTACTTCCTTCCCTACCCTTCCTTCATGGCGCAAATGACCATAGCTATTGGTCGCCTCCTCCTAAAACCATACCATTCCGAAAGTGTTCATTGAGAGTGAATCGCATGCCTCCAGCTCCACCTGTCGTTTTTCGTAAACTCCACTTAAAAACGGAAAACTTTGGAAAACTTTTATGACCCCTCAAATTTTTACTTTAACCCTTTAAGCGAAAATTGAATAGAAGTATAAACGACTACGATGTCTCGGGTTTCTCATGAGTTTTTAATAAACGGCCGTGAACGAACAAAAACGAGACCGCTGCGCCTCTGGTGGCACTCTTGCTCACCAAATCTGACTCCGGAGGGCATCTTTTGTTCGCAAAACTTTAATCACCCGTAAAAGAAATACCAATCGAGAAAGAAGCTGCGAAAAAAATATTTTTTTGCTGAAAAAACTCTCGGAATGTCCGGAATCAAGGATCTAGGAGGTATGCTTCCTTCAAGTTGAAAATAGAATTATACGAGGGTGAATTCTTTCATAGATTATTTTCCAATCGATGGAGGTTAGTGGAGTATAGATTAAATACAGTTCATCATCACAAAGTATTTCGTTCTGGTGTTAAATAAATATTAAAATGTATAGCAATAATAAGCTTCGTATAAAATTTCGGTGAAGATTTAAAAAAATACAATCCTTAATAATCTAAGATTTTATTCGCTTTTTTAATAGATCACTCATTGTACTTCATTATTAGTTAAATAAGTCATTGCTTCTTTCGGTAAATTTACGAATATAGCCTTTATAAATGTAAATTTTTATTTTAAGTTCAAATTTTATATCTGAGGAAAAAACGTCTAATTGTCCCTTGGCGTCAGTGTATTCTTACATAAATTGGGATCGTCTCTTCTGATCGGTTTCGGCTGCTACGGTGCATATAATTACGTCACTAAAATTGGCTACCAGCTCCAGCCTGTTTTGCAGGACCATTTTATGAATTGCTTTTTTCGTCAAAATTTAGACTTCAACATTTCTGGTTCTTCGCGGAATTAAAATGATGTAATGCGGGAGCTTTATTTCTGAAGGATCTACTTAGGATGGCGTAACTTTCTTGTATCGTTGGAAATTCCCCTTTAAATAATTCCATCATGGGGTAGTGCATACACCACCCGAACCAATGGAACTTTTATTAAACTCTTTATCCAGAGCAAGGTCGAGATTGTTGGCTCATTCAATTCCTTATTCATACCTACATCTACATAATACCCTGCGAGACACCTCCAGGGTGTTTGGCAGGGGATGATCAATCACCAGCATGCAGCATGCAATTGGATTCTCGTGAAGTCTATTCATTTTTAGTGTCCATTAAGTCTACCTTAACCCGTGGAATACATTTAATAGAAAAAGTGAAGAGTCTGAACTGAATCGTAGGGCTTTACGGTGCGGAAACATGGACACTTAGGAAAAAAGACGAAAGACCACTGGAATCGTCCAAGATATGGAACTGGAGAAGAATGGAGAAGGGTAAGTGGACGCAGAGGAGGAGGAACTACGAAGCGCAAGACACGGTGGGTAAGGAGAGGTAGGTCATAGATGAGATACGGAGGAGATAGAAGACTTGAATGGAGTGAGTACTAAGCGAGGAAGGGATATAGAAAACATTAATTACATTTTTCTGGCGTCATTAGCGTAGTGACAAACAGATACATTTGCAAGCGTCATTACATGCTGAGCGCGAGATTTGTATTTGGTGCAGGAGTGGTTTGCGCTCTATAAGTACTAGTTGCCTACTAGCAATCATTAATAATCGTCAATACTGGGCTGCTTTCTCATTTAATATCTTTTCCAAAAACATGTTGCATAGTAATAAAACTTTCCCATTTTTAAATATCGTGTGGCTAATTACGAGATACTGTTGACCACGAATTTTACAATTGAAGATTCTCTAGATGGCCTTTAAATGTACTGTTTCGAACCGCGCATTTGAATGGGTTTATAATAGGTACCGCTAGCGTCGCTGAAGGGCAGTCCGATCCTTATTCCACGTTTAAATAGCTATAATTATGTCTGCTGATCGAAATTTGTAGTGATAATGTTAATTCAAATTGATTAATTTGCTTTTCATTACTATCCCCCGCCATTTAAAAAATAATCGTGATAAAATTGAAAACAAGTAATCGCTCTCTCAATGCTATTTTGGTTATTTCCACGGATATGTTTGAAAATGATGAAAATGTGCTCAAATTAGAGATTATAAAAACTGTGCTCAAATTGGCCACAATAAAAAACTACAACGGGACGGCGTGGTCCACCATGTATTGCCCTTATTTTCGGCCTCAGGACTTGGATGACACAATTCATGTATTCACCCAAAACCCTGGAGTTGACCAAGGTCAAGCAGATACCATTTAGAATAGGCCTTCCCCCTCACCGGCAGTGAATGCTACATTATTGGATGAATGCCCAATACTTCTCCCCATGAATGATTTCCTCGGCTGACCATTTCCGAAAATCATTTACTATTGTTGACGTGCTCTGGCGTCACCCGTATTTCCTACCCCTTCGCAACTTATTTGCGACGTTTATGTCTCCCTCATCCCTTTCTCCACTTCCTCCCCCCCCACCACCGCAACCCCCTATCTACCCCTCCACCTTACTCTCCCGATCTGATTTCGCCGTAATTGGAATTCAGGTTAAAAGCTATAAAAAATAGTAATTTTAAGATAATGTATTCTGAAACCAATTTTTTGCTCTGAAACGAGGTCATCATTGTTTAATTCAAGCCTTATAGTGAATTTCTTAATGTCTTGAGAGTAATTTCTCATCTTCATGCCTATTTGTCATCATCGAAGACTAGCGTCGCAAATATAACAGCAGATTAAATTATATTACAATCCCGTATATTGAAATCGTGATAAAATATGTCTTATTTTTGTGCAAAGGTGTTCACAGTAATGTTTCTGACTCATTCGATTCTGTTTTATCATGAGGCGCATTATCTGATAATAGAGTGGTGACTTCAAATGTACCTACTCGTTTTCTTAACCGACCGAGATTCCTTCACAACCCCCTTTTGTTGCCAAATTCTGTCGCACAGGACCTCAAAGTGACTCGCCGCTATATTTCTCTTCTAAAGGGAATAGGCATAATTCTTACCCAGCATAACCACCCACCTCTACAAATATCCCATTTTTCTCTTCCCGAAAAAATATTTGCTTTCGATGGGACGGCCTTCCTCCCATGGGGGCGTAATGTCGTGGGCTACGTTAACGGAGTGAATTTTCCCTCGTGGAGAGCGCCCAAGGAGAGAGGAGAGAAAGCATTCGCTGTTTCAATATTGCATGCTACTGCTACGGGGGAAAGGCCCAATTTCATGTCATTGAAGTTTATTGTAGTCACTTCGGTCGCTGTTTAATTGGCTTTCAAAAATATGCGCAGCGCGGCTATGATTGAAAAATGGTCCACTTACTCCCATATTTTGTAATAGGCATAGTTGGTACTAGCAATCACAGGGAATAGCATGGAATAGCTATTAATTTCATAGATCATAACATTCCAAATGTAGAATCTTACTGGTCACTTACATTGTTTACAGAGAAATTAATTTTTTTCAAGCAGGGAAAAAAATTGTGAAACTTAACTTTATATTTCAACAGATTCAGGCTTCAATTGGTGGAAGTTTGACATATTTAAATAAATAAAAGATCGTAGCACTTTTCCACAAGATTTTTTTACTGCGTACAACCCGGACAAGGTCTTGTACCATGTGATGACCCAGTGAGCCGAAACGCGTTGTACGCAGTAAAAAATTTTATGGAAAAGTGCAACGATCTTTATTTATTAAAATACTTCATATTTCTTTTTTGCTCTTTCTATGTAGACTGAATTATCTTCCGGGTGCGTGTATAATTTTATTTTAGTAGAAGATACAATTTGCATAGTGTATTTGCTACATGGGCTATCTTATAACACAAAGTGTTCATTCATTCACTATGTCCGATTAAAAGTGCAAATTTTGGTGAAAAATATGTTCTTTTAAAATGCTGAGAATCAAAAGATCGCGCCCAGCGAAGGTAGCCGTAATCGTTTCACTAATGCTTCCTCTCATCTGGGAAAGCATTTGAAACGCATTTCCATTTGTATTTACTTGCCATATATCCATTTTGAAAAGCTATCATGTCTTCTTCTTTTTTTCACATCTGCGGGTTGAGCATTCATTTGAGTCGTTAGCTCTTGCAATCAACGAGTCGTCTGTCTGTTTCAGAGCCACGATTGCGTTTGTGCAGTGAGATAGATGATCACGTATGGCGTAGGTACTCAGCTGGAAGTATTGTGCATATGGAAGGCTATCCTCGCGTATCACGGAGATTCCTTCCACTCCTAATGCGCTCTGTGAGCAAACTGAGTGCCACTTAACTGCAAAAGCCCATCCTTGAGCACATGCATAACGCAGGTACCTATGTATGTACAGTCATTTTCAAAAGTTTAAGGACAAAGTTTGCGGCGCCACTTCTGCTTGTCCAGAAATTTTAGTTTCCCTAACTATTTTTTTTGATTACTCACCGAAAATATTTCGTTTGCGCGTATAGATATACCTATTCACTCAGAGGGAGATACTACTTTCAAATTGATCATTCTGTTTCTGTTTATGTCGAACTTAATGATTATTTCGTGTACACTTGCTGCACAGTTTTCAAAGTTGGTTTTCATTGTACGTATTATAATACTTCCGCTGGAAGTGCGTTGGTGTTGTGAAATAAGCATGCATAAGTGGTGAATGTTGTTAGTTCGAGTCCCCAACGTGTAAAACATTGATCCTTTTTTTCAAGTGGTTCACTCGTTTTGTATTTCTTTAAATATTTCAAATCATTTTAAATTCGCTTCAATAGATTTTTATACCTTTCTTTATCGGTAATGAGTCCTATAAAAGTTAGGAATTGGGTAGGGTTAGACGTACAATTTCTACGAATGGCTAGTACATTTTGAAGGTCGAGGATTTGCAAAAGGAGGTAACCGTAACCCGACGGTGTAGGTCGCATAAAAACCCAGCGTCGTTGTTAACATATGTGTGTAAGACTAGCGACAAAGGGTCATATTTATCAGCTGATTATTGCAAATTTATCAATTTTTTTCAATTGCTGTTGGTTTTTAAGATATACTGTAATGAACATCATACTATACACCCACCTCGTGAGGCGGATGTTGGAACACAGAGGGATAGCCGGTGGTAAAGATTGGATAATACCCTTGCCTTAACGTATTCGTGAAAGACCGGCGGGAAAGAGTCACTCTTTTCCTATCATTATTAACTCAAACTTTATGTTTCACGACCCCTTATTATATATATATTTTTTTTTAGATCACGAGATGTGGGTCAACCCACATCTCGTGATCTAAAAAAAAATATATATCATTATTAACCACACCATGTTCCGGGTTATTTAAAAATAGAAATAAAGCTTAAACTATTTTTTGAAATGTAGCTGTACCTTGTAAATGAAGTTCTATTCTTCCCTGTTAAACGCTGCGAAAGTTTTCTCGCCAGCGATTGTGGTGAAGTCCCAAAAAGTCAGCTAAATTGCTAACTAAATTGTTCCCGCTAAATAACAGCGTCGAAGGTTTTTGTTGGTATGTTAATAATGGCAGGTTTGTGGCGTTTGATAATATGTTCCATCACCCCGCCTTCTAACAATTGCGTAGCTGCATCCAAATAGCGCCGCCCTGAATAATGCAACTACTCTACCGACATTGGGGATTATCTTCGACCATCTGATGTCCTCGAAATCGTGGGGGGCTCTCGACTCAACATCGACTCGTCGCCTTCCTTGAAACGCCTTACCCAGTAGTAAACAGTATTCTGGGACTAATTCAGCAGCCCAGCTATTTAAGCAACCGTTTGACCGCCCTCCACTATGCCTATCATCTGTCCGCGTAAGGCTGGAGTCAACAACGTGCTCCTTTGCTCTTCCATAGCTCAGATGTGCTAGACTAGTTATGAATTATAAACATATTATTATGACATTGTTTGTGAACTACATGTTTTCCTTAAGTTTGCTATTCCATTTTTCATGGTTCCCAAGGCTTGTACCCATGCTTACCACTTTAAAACTAAGGCATTCTTCAATTTTCACAAACTGGTGATTCGTTACGTCTGGTAAGATCGGTAGATTGCTGTGATGAAGTCTTAGATTTTTTTATAGTTTCTTTTTTGCTTATGAAAATCTATGACTTTTATATATTTATTGTAATAATTATTATTCAGTACTTACTCATAGTTTATAAAGAGTTTGCATGTATTTTATGCCAATATATGAATACAAGTCAAAAGAAGACCGGAGAAAAGGAATATTTTAATGTGCCTTTCAAACGCTTTTCTTTTGTTCGCTTTGCTATGGACTACGGTTCCACTATCCACGTTTCCATAGTTATCACTTGAAAACTTTAGCCTAAAAATGCAATAGCGATCAACTGATAACGTAAATACATAGTATAAGCGTTGATTTACCACCTGGAACCGGGTTTTAATCCGAAGGTGCACACATTTTTTTAAGAAACATAATATCAAGCGAGGAAAAGATAAGATTACTAAAGAAAATAATAAGAATTATGATAATAAATTCGCTTATTGAAAAGAAGAATTAAGATTGTTTAAAAAAATTATGCTTGCAACTATGACAAAAAGCAATATATTCTCGTATATTATTGGCATAGGTACTTAAAAATGCGCCTGACCTAATCAATTTGTCGTTACGACTTTGGGAAAGCGTTTAGATCACGAGATGGTATCATAGTGTATTGCTAAGAAATATTTTGTAGCTTCTAATTTGCGTGGTGCTATTTACTTTATTAGTGCAAAATGAATATGAAACAGCCCACTGCTTTCCCTCACCTTGGTGATATCTCCCATTTAACATTACTTGCAGATCATTTCTGATAACCTGATGCTTGTGAGCATCATATGGATTCAATTTTCGATTTCGTTGAATTTATAGTTGGTAATTGTTTTTTGGAGTAAATAAGTGTGACTCCATTTATTAAGTGCCCTCAGTTTCATTGATTAATATTAACTCATATTTTCTCACACCCTTGATTTTATTCTTTTCATTTTTGCGTTTTGTCGAAATCAAAATTAGTTGAACTGACCCGTGAAATGTGTCGGTTGGTTTCATTTATGCATTCTAGTGTCTTATTTATTTCTCCTGTCCCGATTAATTATGAAGCATGTATCTAAATAAATGTATCTCTTTATTTCCAGGTTGGTTCCTACGCATTTCTGTTATGCTTGCTCTTCAACCTGTAAGTCTGTTCCATTCATGTTCTTCTGGCTCCATATTTATTAGAAGATATAGTAGGTTTGAGGTAGTATTTGAGGTTTGAGTTTATAGTAGGTAAGTTTGAGTTGGTAGTAATAGAATAAATAAAATCTTGGCTCTTTCCACATGGTATTTTATTGTGACCAACCATGGTTTCGTCACTGCGTAACATCATCAAAGTGATAATGTGTACGCACCTTGATATATTTATGCAGTAACGAAGCCATTGCCAGTACCAATAAATTAACATGTGGAAAAAGCCAAGTTTTTATTTCTTCTTTTCCTACGATAAAGGACATTCACAAAGTTACGCCCACTACTATAAATTATAATTAAATATGCGAGTACCTTTGCAGCGAAACCAAATGCGAAATGCCTGATTTCTGTTTTCCATTTCCCTCTGATTAGCTGTGACGGACTGGCCCGGGCGGATGGGCGAGAATATCGGGGCTGACGGCCCTACGATGGCCCAGGGACTGTACAGCGTACAGTATGCATATCAGTAAAATACATCTTTGCGGACCGTCCTGACCACCCAAGTCTTATCAGCAAGCTAACTTCCAGATTCCATAGCTCTATTGTCTTAAAAGTTTGAAAAAGATTTAACTTAAAAAGAGACTGAAGAATAAATATAATATATAAAAGTACAGTCTTCCGCATGCCAATGGCACTAAATTACGTAAAAAACTTATAACTGATTCACAAGGTAGTACTCTGCTCGCTGCTATGTTGAAACTCATGGAGCATCAACGTATTTTGGCCTTAAGAACGCGTGTTTCTAACGAGATACATCGCCAGAAGTGCAAAGATGTATGTGGAAGTCTCGTATGCTAGCCAAGGTCAACGGTGTTCCGCACGTGATACATTGGCCTATAAAGATTTAATTATGGTTGAGTTCAGGGTTTATGGCGATGGCTTCCCTCGCTAGAGAGATGAGATTCTGTATCCAGGATGGACTGTTCGCCATTAAATACATGATCATATCACCTGATATACTAGAACAGGCGCTCAATTACTTGAATTACGCTTGCCTCCCTCTTGGCCGGTCGTATTTTATATTTTTGGCACCGTAAAAATGCGTTAAAAACTTATGCTATCATGCACAAATAGAACGATTTTCAGGTTTGGTTTTTTCAACTTATGCTCTAATCTTGAAGTTTTCAGTGTTTCGAGCAATCATGATGAGTGATGAGATGACTCTATGCAATTGACTACCCGAGGTACTTCATTAGGCTCTTATCATTGAATATGGACCCATCTCCGTGTATCATACCGAGTTACAGTGCCAATTTGATTATCTGAGTATAGACTGAGATACCCCCTCCTCATTCTATCTCCACTGTCGCCTCCATCCGGAAGAATTTCCAACTATTTGATGCATTACAACGGAGACTTTCAAGTGTTTATTTATATTTAAAAACTAGTAATATGCAGAGAGGTTACTTTAAACTGTGTACGAGCGGGACTTAGGAATATTTATATTTAATGAAAATGAGTACAGGAAAATAATGAGGCATAATTTTTATTTGAGACAAATGAACATATTTGTTGAACAGGGCATACTTTATTTCACTAAAATTTTCAGAGTAACCGTGTCGATAGCATGAGATCTAAGCAAGTAACCCATGTCACCAATAAGACGGATCAAGCGGGGGCTGATGTGTCCTTTAAAAAAGTGAAAAATCCACGGATGAAAAGTCATTTTCTCGGTCCTGGCCAAGGAAAATGAGTTTTCATCCTTGGAATTTTCATACCTCTACATGTGCAGAATACGCTGCGAGCCACCTTTAGGGCGTTTGGCAGAGGATGATCAGTCACCAGCATGCAGCATGCCGTTGGGGAGTCCATTACACGGCCGAGTCGGCTAGTCGTGTAGCGAGTAGCATATTTGAGCACTGTAGGTCTTTTCTAGTGTAGAGAGTAGGGCAGGGTGTAGGTATAAGTGTGGGTTGATAAATAAAAGGGTAAATTCAAAAGTTTTCGCTGGCAAAAATTCTTCCAGAAATGAGAATAGAGTATTAGAAAGAAAAAACAGCGTTTCAGAATCAGCATTACCGATTTACAATAATATAGGAAATCCATTTAAGTATGAGAAGCGTCATTTGAGCAATAATGTCGAAGGTAGTCAAGGCTCAAGTTATTTTAATGGTAAGACTCATTTTAATAACATCTGCATTTCCATTTATCATCGATATAGAGCCTAAAAATAGTCTAATCGACAAGAACAAATCAGAATTAGTCCCGAATCGCAATAATACTAGTTCCGAAGTTTTAATCGTGGCTGTGGTTAATTACCGTAGTTTAAAAAATAAGATTCCCTAATTCCACCATTTAATTGATTGTACGAAGTGTAAGGTAATGTTTTGAACTGTAAGTTGGCTAACAGATGATGATTCAGACAATGAGATCTCCCCAAAATCGTTCACTGTTTATCGGAAAGATAGAACTAATCGAGCGGGGGGCGGAGTGTTTATAGCTGTAAAGAATTCAATTAAATACGTGACTACAGTGGTCTTCGAATGCCACGCGTAAATTGCTTCGCTACAGTTTTCTTTGATGCATTAGTTAAAAACTTCATTATTTCAGGGGCCAGCGTTTACGACAAGTATTTTCCTCGCTAAACGGATATGAGCCGATGCTCCAGATGGGAATAGTTTCTGTTAACTATCACCCGCTCGCCATGAACGACCGCCGTTGACGTACTTAGTTGAACAATGTGTAAGTTAAAGGGATACGCTGTAATCACTGGAACGGCTCCGTTGGAATGCATCAAGTAGTTGGAAATTCTCCCGGATGGGGGCAGTGAAAATGGAAGGGAGAGGGGGCAGTTGAGTTAACTTCAGGTAATAGACGATCACTCGTTATGATACAAGGAGGTGGATACAAATATTTAGTGATAAGGGACTGTTTAAATACCTCGGTTGGTCATTTGCTCTCAGTGCTGCTGCCTACCCTGCCACCGTTACTCCATAAATTGTGGAGTAAAATGAGCGCGTAGGTATGTTCTGTATCAGAGGGACTCGGATCTTGTGACCTTCTATCGAACCCCGTTACCTATCTGAATCGTAGTGCGACGGAATCATTGTTTATGGGATAAGGACATCACTTTTTGCGGGTTTAATTATTTTAATTGTTTGAAAACGTAACTTTCCTCTCATTGAGCAATTTTACTCTTCGATTGAAGCTATTAATGTGAGCGCCCCATAAAATAATTCATTAACCAAACGCTATTTTATATAGAAATTAATTATTTATTGGCATCACATGCAGGTTAATGGAATTTGGTAATTATCTCCGATCTCACATTCTTCAAAGAGTGTGTAGACCAGCGTAAGATAATGTCGGCGCGTTAAAAATGGATGATATTTGGTTCACGTGTAAAATATATGAATTTCATTCCAGCCTGGAAAGAATTTCAATCATGGTGTTCGTTATGTAATAGTTCACGGCCCGCCTGTGTACCTACATAAAGAAACAAATCCTCGCGGATTCCTCCCGCACGAGATCTACGGGGCAAAGCTTCGTCACTCGAGACAAAACACTGAAAAAATATAGTCTCCTTCAAGAGAGGATACGTGGGTGAAGGGACGCCGACCTTAGACTATTTTTCCTGTTCCCTGGTTTTACCACCTGTGCAGAAAGCACTGAGAGTAGAAAATGATATGGCAGGGGGTGATAAGGAGCCTCGCCTCACGACCCCTAAACAAGGATCAAACCATAGGCGGATCTGGGGGGGAGGGCACGTGCCCACCCCCAGACCCTTAAAAAACATGCAAGATTTTTAATACGGCCCCGTTATCATTGCTTTCGTTTTGTATAACGGGGTATCTTTGTCCCCCCCCCCCCCCCCCCAGAAAGAAATCCTGGATCCGCCCCTGGATCAAACACACACTGTCCCGTTTATTATCACTTCAGAAAATGGCATGTTGTTTTAAAAATATGATAACCCTCTTACATTTAATGAAGCATGAAAGGTATTTATGAAACATCAATCGCAAAGTCATGGCAAAAAGGTGCAAAATAGTTGTACAAAAATATAAGTAACACCGTCATAGGCGGCGAGCAAGTAGTTATAATTAGAATCGTTTCATCAATCAGAGGAAGGCAATTATCAGCTATTACCGTTTCTTTTGTGCTCTCAATCATACCAGCGATATCATGTCTTACTTTGCGTATTCACGTAAGAAAAAAGACACTAATAATTAAAGACTAGTTCTGCGACAGACGGGATTTAGTGAATATCTCTCGGGCGGCGACACATTCTCATTTGATCACACGACGACAGCCGCAGCCTAGAGATATGACAGTCTCGATTCTTCCGACAGTTAGCTCCTCCACATAGAAGTCGAAGAAGCACACGTTGTTCTAGACTTTCCTTCTGGCTGTGGTCACTTCAAAATTGAGAGTGAATCCCTTATTATGGACGTACGTGGCAATAGGTTGGTTGCCTATAATATTTTTATTGCTTAAATCGAAAGATTATTCCTCCTGGAATACGTACTTGACGATTTTAGATTTTTAAATGACGATATCTATCTTTCGTGAATAATGAAAAGTGAAAATTTTCAAGCGTGCGAAAACGCGACGGCCAAGTATAAATGCTGGGAAAACCCCGTATGACGTCACTCTGGTGCCCGGTGTCGCCGTGTGAGGTGACCTTAGGGCGAGGCTTTGAGCGTTGATACGACGCAGGATGCTAGCAGTTAGCAGAGTACACTGCTAGCAGGTAGCGCCAGGCTTAAATAAGGATTATTAATACCTTTTCAAACAAAGAAAACTTTCCAACCTTAGCCAGTTTTAATAGGTGATTATTAAGACATGCTTCCCTGAGCTCTGCGCCTCATGCATGCATTGGTAATCTCAGACGATGTAAAACTCTTATCTACTCGTATAGAAACTAAGTCCCTGTGACGTCACGTGGAGTGGCATCGCATGGGTGCTAATCTGGCCTATTTCAAATGCGGTTAAAATTGACCGTTGCCATTCGTCTAGACCGGTATTTCTAAAACCAAATAATTAGTATATTATGAATACACTAATGGTGGGTAACGAATCGTAATCAATGCCTGTCGTTTTCTTTGATGAAGGAAACTACCCTTTTAAGCGACCACGGGGTGCTGTCAGCCTAGTCTTTCCTCCTGGACGTTTTTTCCCGAATGTCCGGTCTTTGAATCCGAGAACTCGCGTGCCTGTCCTCCGCCCGCAAACCAGACATCACATATCAGGGCTTATAAATTCATACGCGGCAGTATACCTAACGTATTTTATGAATGATCTGTGTACTTCAGGTTTCATTTATTGAAATTTTTATAAAATATTTTTTTTATTTGGATCAACGCGAAATTAATCTTTCGTAGTTGAAGTATTGAATGATTATCAACAAAGTAATTTCATGTGTTAATTCAGCGTCTACCTTTAAAGCATAATCTATATTGCATGCTGCATTAATGCTATCGGAGGTTGGTATCGTCATAGCAAATCCTTTCTCATACTGTCCTTTGATTGGTATTCATCTTCGTTTTGTTTGTATCCTGCCATGTAAATAGTTTATTTTTTTATTTAAGATATCAATATATATTATATGGTTCACTAATATTTGTCATCGAAACGTCTGCCCTTTCCACGAAAATCTTGGTTGAGTGAAAAATTAAAAATTTGCAGGGTATGTAGTCTTTAGGTCTTGCACCAACCACACGCACAAGCCTTCCACGCGATACTCTTTGAGGCCATAATTCCCTTGATCTTACCTAAAAATTGAGCTCGCTCAGTAGTGGTGAGTCCCCGATGCACCCTTTCTAATTTCTCTCCAGCCGGCACAAAATACCTAACACCGATTCCGCTCCCACATACCCACCGACCTTGCGCATAAGGCTACCGAACGAAAGCGAGCCTCGGTGAATAACCCTCCGGGGCTATGAACGGCCCTGCTTGACCGAGTGGGGCCATCGCAGTGTCGCCCCACTGCATTGCGATGGCGCCCCATTTAATCAGCTACTGTGTTCCGCAAGAGAGCTCACTCGCACCCGGATTCTTTCAGGGTGTGAGACATCGCGGCCACTCTTTCAGACATTGTCACTCTCCGAGCGTCGACGTCTCCGAGACAGCCTTCCTCGCCATTTAGTCGTCGCCACCCGCCAGTGCCCTCTCATCCTCCAGCCAAGCTCACTTCAGTCGTGTGTTAATTTTTAGAGAGGATGAGGCATCCTTGTATGCATCCTTACTCCATCCCTTCATTATTAGTGGCACCCATATTCATCTGGTGTACCTTGCGGTTTTATTTCACCTAATAGAGGTTTTGAGTGATTTTGTGATTGCGGATTGCCCCTCGATATGTTTTCGACGATGCATCCTTTTGCGTGAACCCTGTCGCTCCTGGCCGAAAGCCTACTCCATCGGACGTCATCAACCACCGGATGGAGTAAGGACCTTGATTATGGCTTCTAATTATCCAAGGTTAGAAGAAAACTGCAGTATTTTATATCCATGTAATTTTGCTGCATCGAAATCTTAGCTCATAACTATTTTCAGAATTGTCATTCCGGGTCATCCCATAGTCTTGATGCGTTTTACTATTCTCTCCCAGTATTTCATCGCCGAATACCGTTTTCAATGTTATTTTTGATTCGTATTTACACGCAGATACCGTCAAGTAAAACATCTCCGAATATACAACAATGGAGTATAAATATTAAAATGAATAGATGATGGATGGACCGCGACGTTTCTGATCAGTTTAGGAGACATTCAACGTACTCTCTTTGCTGTTAAGCGATTCGCATTCGAAAATGAAAAGGAAACTTCGTTGATTTCCATTAATTTATTTTGTCCGTACGATATGTTTTGAACCATAGAGGTCATTATCAAGTACAAAAATTGTATAGATGAAGATAATGACCTCTATGGTTCGAAACATGTCGTACGGACAAAATAAATAAGTGGAAATCAACGAAGTCTCCTTTTCATTTTTGAGCATTAACTTCCACATAGTTCAGCCTAGTACAATAGAACGGATTCGCATTCGCATGTAGTCTTTGTATCTGCCTATCTCTCAGCATAGTAGGTTTTGATTTATAATACTTTGCGCAATATCCGATTGATTAATATCTTTATGAACCGTATAACGGTCTCTCATTATTCAACGGCGTACCTTGACTCTTATTTTAAGGTGTGTGACTAAGCTGCGCGGGAGCTTGATTTGTAAAGCTACCTATGGATCCTGCGCTTCCTTTGCCCTGAAGTCAATCTCATTAGTTCCAGTCCTGATATATTCCTCTCTCCTAATACCATTCTATACCCGTTTGTTGCTGTAGTAGACACGTTTATCATTGTCAAAAGGGGTGAATCATACTCAGTTCTTGTCTGTTTCTCGTCGAGTGCGGACGCTCCTACTGCTCTCGTCCGTCAGTCGGCTGTTTTGTCGGAAATGAGCCATTCAACCATATTGACTTACAAGCTGTCAAAAATGCTATATAGAGTGAGTGCGATAATCCAGTGACCTAATTACGCTAGTTATCTGAAAGTTATAACCGGGCGTTACTGTATGTGATTGCTGCTCCTTCCCTTGCCAAGTGAGAAGAACTACACTACTATGAGCAACTGCTCCGTGTGTAAAAAAACCACGCGAAACACCATCTACCTTGCTTGTGACAAGTGCAAAAAATGTTTCCATGGTAACTGCTTGAAACAATCCATGTCAAAGGAGGACATCGAGGGCATTAAGGCAAGTGGGCAGACGTGGAAGTGTAGTGAGTGCCAAAGTGTTCACCGGCAAAGTCTGCGTGATTCGGTGTCCAGTGATCGCTGTGAAGGCAGCACATCTCTAGAAGATGTGTACGCATTAATTAAAGAGATGAAAAATGAGTTGAAAGTCACAGAAAATAATCTGGGAGATTCCATAAATAAGTTATATGAGAGGTTAGATGATAGTGTGAAAATTATTGAAGAGCAGGGGAAAAGGTTAGATCGGTGCTACGAGCAAATTTCTGCTCTTCAGAATGAAAATGTGCAGCTAAAGAAACGTGTGAACGACGCTCTAAGCCGTTGTGATGATTTAGAACAACGTGCTCTAGTAAATAGCGTGGAAATACATGGTGTCCCCTTTAGTGCGCATGAAAACCTTACCCAAGTCGTGTGTAAAATTGGAGCTGAGCTAGGAGTGGAGATAAAAGACGAAGCCATTGATTTTTGCTATAGGTATAAGTCTATGTCTAATGACAAACCAGGAGGAATCCACGTGAAGTTTGTCTCTCAACGCACTAAAGAGGACATACTTCTAAAGCGGAGAGTCAAGAGGAACTTCTCCACCAGACATTTGACTCTGGAAGGAACTCCACCGACAGACTCACCGATATACATCAATGAGTCACTTTGCCCCGGTCGGAGAAGACTCTTCAGTGCAGCGAGGGAGGCAAAGAAGACAAAAAATTACGACTTCTTGTGGATACGTGGGGGTAAAATATATCTGAGAAAGGCAGAAAAACATCCTGCGAAACTGGTTTTATGCATGGACGACATCAGTAAGCTATAATTTTCCTCCTATCTTAATGAATATACCAAATATTACCACATTCAATGAACTTGATAATATAACTATAATTCAGCAAAATATCCGCAGTTTGAGGAGCAACTTTGACGTATTTCTGCTACATTTGAATACTCTGACCTTTGTACCAAATGTTATAATTCTAACAGAAACGTGGATTCATGATTCTGAAGCTAACCTGTACACCATTCCCGGGTATAAATCATTTGTCAAATGTAATAATAATGCTCGCTCAAAAGGTATAATTGTATTTGTCGAAGAAAATCAAATATGCTCAGAATGCACTATTGATTTAAATACTGCTGACTGTTTATTGTTAAACATAAAACTTAGCTTTATAGAAATTAATGTTTTGAGTTTATATAGATATCTTAATTTCCCTGTATCAATATTTGTAAGTGACATTGAACCTATTCTGAAAAATGTAAAAGGTAACTTAGTAGTAGTTGGAGACCTAAACATAAATATTCTTGTCTCTAATGGAGATTCAGAATCTTACAGTAATCTTATGTGCATGTAAGGGCTATCGGGCCTCATTGTTGAACCAACGCGCATAACAAAATCGTCATCCACCTGTATTGACCATATTTTTGTGAGACTAGTAAATTCGCATAAATACACTTGCATAAGTAACGTAATGCATATGGCCATAACTGACCATTCATTGACAACGGTATAAATTAGCCGTAAAAATCTGATCATAAGTTCGGGTACCGACAAACAAAAGAACGATCACAACCTACGTATTGATCAGTTTAAATTAAAAGGGCTAATTAAGGATACAAACTGGGCATCTGTATTGGCAGAAGAAGTTACTTCTACAGCGTGCTCCATGTTTATTGATACATTTCAGCGTTGCATTAACTTATCCAGGTATTCAGTGAATTCTGATGCTAAACGTTCACCAATATTAAAACCATGGATGACCCAGGAACTTGTTAAAAAAGCTAAAAGAAAAGAACTACTATTCATTAAGACTAAATGCCACCCTAACAATGAAAGTTTGAGGAAACATTTCCTTAAATTTAGAAATAAATTACGAAAGGAAACTAAGATAGCCTTAAATCAGTACTATGTTAACAAGTTCCAAGTACTCAATTCAAATATAAAAGAAAAATGGAAGTTGTTAAATGAATTAACTGGAGAAGACAAAGCTGTCAAACAGGACCTGGAGCTAAATATTGATGGAGAATTAATAAATGATCCCTCTACTCTAGCACCTGAATTTAACAAATATTTTATGAGTGTTTTTGATTCTGCTCAATTATTCCACGATACTCGTCATAACATACACTTAAAAAACCCTAGTGCATATAATAACGTGTTGAACTCTTTCTTCGTTGAACCAGTGACAGCTTATGAAATAACTACAATCGTAAATGTCCTTCCTTTAGGAAAAACTCCGGGGATAGATGAAATAGACTGCTGCACATTGAAAAGTGTAATCACAAATATAGCACCTGTTTTTGCCCATATCTGCAATTTGAGCTTCGAGAAAGGTGAATTTCCTAATCCATTGAAAAAGGCAGTAGTCATTCCAGTATTTAAAAAAGGGGAACGGCTCAAAATTGAAAATTATAGGCCTATTTCACTACTTTCCATACTATCTAAAATAGTTGAGAAGTTGATGAAAAAAAGACTCCTTAGCTATCTCCATAAAGTAAAATTCTTTAGTGTTAATCAGTTTGGTTTTTTAAGTGGTAAAAGTACTGAACACGCATTAATGAATTATATGACTGATGTTTTTGAAGGTATTAATGCCAAGAAACGAGTTGGGACTATTTTTATTGACATCAAAAAAGCATTCGATTCATTAGATCACAAAATACTGTTACAGAAATTAGAAATGGCTGGCGTAAGAGGTATAGCTCTTAACTGGTTTCGGAGCTACTTAAATAATCGTTCACAATGTGTAAAGGTAAAAAACTCGTTTAGTGCCTTTAGCAGTATCAATACTGGTGTACCTCAGGGTTCTGTATTGGGCCCTATTCTCTTCTTAACTTATATTAATGATTTATGTAACCTTGAATTAAATGGTAAGATAACACCTTTCGCAGATGATGTGGCCTTAAATTATGTGTATTCTATTTGGGATGAAGTTGTTAATGCCATGCAGCATGACTTATCCTGTCTACGACACTGGTTTCAATATAACGGCTTGGAACTAAGCGAAAGAAAAACACAATGTATGTTTTATGATATTTGTGACTATTATAATCTTGATGTCAAATTACAGTATCACACCGTAGACTGTTCAATGCACTCTTGTACTTTCCCTGTTATTAAAATGACAAAAGAAGTGAAGTATCTGGGAGTAACATTAGATTATCGCCTGAAATGGGATAAGCAAATCGCAAATGTAAGTGCTGTTTTAAAGCGTAGTCTCACCAAATTTTATTTTATCCGTAATAAATGCCCTCTCTTTGCCCGAAAAATGATTTACCATGCTTTGGTACACTCCAAGTTGGATTATGGGCTTACTTGTTGGGGTGGAGCTTATTTTAACACCTTAAAATCAGCCTACTTCGTGCAGAAAAAAATTGTTAGACTATTATTACTTAAAAAGCGTTACGAACATTCCCGTCCTTTATTCATTGAACTGAACATACTCCCGCTAAGATATATGTATTGCTATAAAGTGTTAAAAAATTTTTTTTTGCGTATTGGAAATAGCCCAAAATTTTTTGGGAGCTATGTGCTGTTTAATTCTCGCAGAGGTTTCTCGATCCCTATGCACAAGCCTAATTTAACGATGTATAAAAGGAGTTTTTTGTATATGGGACCAAAATTGTATAATATGCTACCAAATACAATTAAAGAGACAAATTGTTTTGGTAAATACAAAAGGTTGATACAGAAATGGATAATGACTTTTGAAGACATCGAAAAGCTATGGTAAAGGGTCGGTATATTGCAGAAAATACCCTAGGCATCATATGTATTGTACATTATAAGTTGTATCTCATCTTAAGGTCAGCTCTGTTATTATATTATTACGCACATGTATTTTTTTTCTCAAGGTATTGTGTATTTTGGTTGTATGTGTTATCATTTCCGCAATTTATGAAAATTGAAGTTAGCCCAAACACAGGCTTATTGCCTTATGGGCTACCTTACTTCCTTGAATGGATGTAATAGTCTGTAAAAAATATGTATGCATGGAAGAATAGATTATTATATATTATATATTATTATTTCGAAGAGTGCAAACCCTCAGTGTCCTCTCCCACCAAGGACTCTTAATCCTAGTTCCTGAATACCTGAATGACACTTCCATTTGATATTGCGATATACCGCATTGTTTCTACATTCTCTCGCCTTGCCCAAAACTGAAGCTTCCTTAAAGATAGATATCGCTGGTGAGATTTTTTTATTTCCTTAAACTTTAGCCCTCAATGTTACTGTTTTAATTTCCAGCAGTTTTCTTTCTTTTTTAATTATGCTCTCTGTCCAACCTGAAAATAATGTTATGCTTCCCCGTTGCCGCTGTTTATTTGGTGAAAATAAGTCTACCTCTGTTATTCCGTTGAAATCTGCATTCTTGTCGCAGCCACTTTCAATCCTAAGTGGATTACCGTTCCATTAGTGTTGTCACAAGTGAAAGCTTTTTACACCCAATGGGACACATTATTCCGTTGTCATTTTTTTCTCTTGTCATGAAAAAGCGCGTCGTGACGGCACGTGATTCAACTGATTTCCCATCCGTATTTCCCCTCGGTCATGTAAACATTAGGTGCATTGCCAGGGGTAATTGTTGGTCCTTCATCAAACATATGGTCAGCATCCAAACGTTTTCATGAGGAGCTTACTGTGAACCTCTAGCATCGCACGCCTAATGAGTCGCTCTGCACTTTGGAAATTCCACACAACAAGCTCAAATCAATGTCATGAAAGGGGTCCTCAGTGGCGAATATAAACGGTGTGACGGCAGTGGTTTGAGTTAATGTTGAGACCATATGCTTATCAAGCGGCGTAGGTATCTCATTACGTGCAAGTAGGTGTTTCCCACAATTTCACACTTTGCACTCGGTGGCGTTGCATAACTTTGCCAATAACTTTGGACTATGGAGCTTCTGAATGCGTGTTTGAGGTTCGAAAATTTCTGATACAGCCTATACAGCTAGATGGGGTATTTCGCGGTATGGAAAATGTTATGTACTATCTATTCATAAAATGAGTCGTTCTTATGTTAGTTCAAGATTTAAATTTCGTAAAAATTTAAACTACTTCAACGTTATTAAGTGTTATGAAATTGATCTTGAATCAGTTTATGGTTCATTTTTACTCTGAATGATGTATTACGATATAGCACAGTCAGTCATGAATATTTTTCCGTGTATGTTTTGTTATATTCCAAATAGCGGTAATAGAAAATTTAGAGCGTATGCTTTTCTTGGGGTTACGTTTAATAATAGCGTTGATGTTCCCTTATTCCGTATTTAGTTTTCTCAGGCATAACAAGCGATATAAGTTCTGCCACATCTGCAAGGCCAAATTATACATTTAATACGAAAATACCTTGCCCTGCAAATTTTCCCCAAAATTCAATTACTTCGATTCTTCTTCGATTCGAGATTTCGATTCGAAATTTTATTTTCATGAAATATAGTACACATTTCAACATGAAGATACGTCTCTTTCGGGTAATACACCGCGTGGGTCCATTGTTCTCGGACGACAGTTTCGCCGGCGTTACAGTCGGCTTCTTCAGGTCAGTGTAACGCTGGCGAAACTGTCGTCCGAGAACAATGGACCCACGCGGTGTATTACCCGAAAGAGACGTATCTTCATACTCATCGACCCGCGGAAGCCTGCATAAGGAACACATTTCAACAATTGGCATCATGGTTTCCATAAAATATGCTTTAAGTATTTTGCGTGGAATCTTATGTTGGTGTATATTGATAATGATATTTAGTGTTTGCAATTGTAATACTCTGGTAATAATGTCCTCATCTTTTAGCTACCTACTAAGAAGCTACTGTGAGCGCTCTTATTTCTTTTTTTTCGCATTTCTTTTATAATGAGTCGCATATTGTTTACTTTTTTCCCATTGCTATTCTTTTTCCGCCAGAAAATTTGAATGCTACTCTCAATAGAACATAACAGAGGAAATCCTATACTTATTATTGAAGCCATTTTTATGCTACCACTTAGCGCGCATTGTAGTAGGTTTTCAGAAATGACCGCGTCGTTGCGAGCATTGCTGAGTTGTCAATTTATTCTAAATATTTAAATTAAAGGGTTTCCACTTGCAAGAAATATCTTTCAAAATAGTTCGACTATAATCAAGTTAACTTCCCTTCTTTTTGAGTGCTATGTTTAAAGAAGATAACAGTTTCAATCGAAAAAAGAAACGTGTATACAAATTCTGTCGTTAGATTTAAGCAATGAATAACCTCTCCAATTATGGGAGTTCGACGGTGGTGGGAGAGTCACATCGTATTGCTATTTTAAACTTTACCTGACCAGTGTAGGCGTAAAGAAGTGTGAAAAAACGCTTAGTAATCTCTCTATACGCTACGATGGATGTTCACAACTTTAACTTGTTTACTCTTAAAAATACACAACATTTTTCTCAATTCTGACTTTTTTCAACGTTCAAGGTCTTTGTTTAAAATTCCAATGGTTACGCAAAATCAGAAATAAGGAAATAGTTGGTATGAACATAATTCACAGTGTCCGGCGATATCTGGTGGAAATGTTTTATATCCATGAGAATAAAATAAAATGGTAAACTTCCACACAATTTTATTTACAAAGTACCGACCCGGTTTCGACACGTAGTGTCATTATCAAGGTACCAATTTAGCTTTCCAAGTTTAAATCAAGTCAAGGGATTACGTAAAGGCAGTGAATCGGTGAGGTAGGAAGAGAAGTCATAGCAAACAGGAGAGGAGCGGGTGTTGGCGAAGGTCAGAAGGTCGATTCACTGATTTACGTAATCCCTAGTCCCCCCCACTCCTTCAAAGACCTTCCCTATTACGCATCTTTTTAGTCAAACTGTCTCCCCCCTCCCTTGCTATCCTTTCCACCCCACCTCTCTCTTGCTGGTCAGTAGATATATATAGAACTTGGAAAGCCAAATTGGTACCTTGATCAAGGAGTGTCGGCTGTGTGTTAAATTCGTGGCCCGGACGACCTAGTGCTTATACGCAGCAATAGATGGCGTTAGTTGTCACCGGGAAATTCAAATCGGCCTCACTGCCTATTCCATTTTTTCAGTAGTTTTAAAAGGGATATTTTTTTCCAAGGAGTCTTGGTTTATTACAACTCAAATTAACACCAACATATCAAATATGTAAAAGTGATAATTTAAATTGCAATAGACCAAACCTCCCTAGAAAAAAAACATTCCCTGAAATTAAAAGACTAATTATACAACTGGACTTCATAATATACTCACTTATTGTTTGAAGCATCTTGAAACTGGAACATCTCACCCTAATAGGAATTTATTCACTGAGAATTACTGATTATTATGTAAAATCAAATATTTACCAAAATAATCTCTGGGTACTGCGAAGCTTGGAGATTATTAGTGAAATTGCTGCAATAAATCACAGGTTGCACGCTTAGGTATACTGGGAGATAGAAAATAAATAAAAAAATTGCACTTCCTAATAAAGATTTAATTAACGAAATAATGAGCAGTAAACACAACAAAATCAATACAATTGCAGTCAAACACAGCAGATGTCAACATGAATCCATGATGATTAAAAATACATCACACATTCCAATAAAATACATTTCACTGTTCATTGCTTAGAGGAATAAAAGCCACTAATGTTCTCCATAGTGATGATCCTTGATATTTACTCCAACAAAGAAACCCTGAAAGAAATTACCAACGTTAATGTATCTGCATTAAAAAAAAGGCAAGTGCGCCACCATCCTTATTAAAAAATGATAATAATAACAACGTTTAATGTCCTGCAGGTTAACATGAATAACACAGGGCATAATCATAGAAAAAATACATACAAAAGAAGAAACAAGCAGTAAAATGCAGATTACAAAAAAGTTATCATGCAAAATCTCAACGACGCTGTAGTAGCATTTATGAATATGCAGATGTTTTAATTTATTTTCAAAGATATTTTGGCAGGCTAACTGTTTAATTGAATTAGGAATCTTATTGTAGGTCATTGAGGCTGAATTGAGGACCTTTCTTGCTTATGTTCAGTGGCTGATTAGCCAGATGAACATTTTCTTTACCACATTTCACATGGCTATGTATAGCGGAATTAGGCATCAGCATATGTTGATTACTACAGACAAACGTTAAAAAATTCATGACAATATAATAAGTACATGGCAGAGTGAGTGTCCTTATTGAAACCCTTAACAATGATTTAACAGCCACCTTTCACATAGAAATTGCTTCATCTCTAGCTACACTAGCATAACTCTCCAGCTACGCTAGCATAACTCTCTAGCTACACTAGCATTTCCCCAGAAGAAAATTTTGTAGGCTAAATAGGAATGAATTTGTACATAGTTGTTAAGACCCAGTCTGCGAGGAGGTAGTTGGGGCAAGTAAGTTTCCTAATCAAGTGGATACCAGTAGTAATTTCATTATTTTTGTAATATGTAGTCACCAATGAAGATTCACATTAAAGTATTATCTAAGATATTTGGTACTGTCACAGTGTAAAAAATATTCCTGCATGATAATTCCAATATGCCTGTAAATATACGTACAGGGCCCAAAACTCTGTCAATATTATTATAAAAAATTAAACTGGGCACAGACAGTGTACTTCACGTTGTGTCTCTGATCCATCTTGCAGCAACAAATAATTAAAAATATATTGAAACAAAAAATGCAGGTGAGAGAAATTTTGAACAAGCCAATGGCCTCAAGAAGGTGATACACATTAAATTATTATGGCCAGCAGAGATTGAAATACTGCATAAATATCACTACATACTAAAATGCACTCAAGATGCAGCAGAGTTATAAGAGAATCATTTAAATTCCCGTGTGGTATAGGGCCACAAGAGATATAAAATCTAAATGTAAGCAAAAATAAAATAATAATTACATGACCTTTAGTTAAACAGCAACACACTTCCACCATCCTTGTGAGGAGAATTCTAACTTGAGGTCACCAAAATGCATCAAACAGGTAGCTGCAAAAAAAGGGAAAGGCAACTATAATTTGATGATAATGGTCAAAATGAAAGCATTGAATGCATATGTAATAGCAATTTGCTGATTATTCTGTTATGAAATGCAACCATTTCATAGAATACCATGGACATAATTTGCTTAGAAAAAATACTGGCAAAGCTATATAATTAATTATGAATTTCATGCACAGTATAAATTTGCATCGATGTGCATGAGTAGATACAAAGTTACTTGTGATATGCAAGAGCTTTCACCTTCTTTACCATGTGATGTAGAAGCAACCATATTCACACCAGAGGAAATTTTAACAATGGATTTATAAGAGGCAACAGAAAAAACAGAGATGGCACGGCATTAAAATTTGATTGAGGGTTTCATTTGTAAATTACTCTCTGAAAAAATGTCTTCCACAAATAATGAAGTCATTATTTAGCTTAGCAACATCTTGTAAGAACAAATTAGGGTTGCCACATAATTCTCACCACTTCTTCTGATGTCACGCAGAAAGCCATGCACAAAAGAAAACGGTATACTGAATACCAAATTCAAGGAATGCCCAAGACATTCCATATCAATGCCACCACAAAATTAGTTTCTGACCCGCACAAATTTGGGTATGCTATAACTTGGTCCTTGACATATCTTTATTATTTTAATGGAGAGGGCCAAAAATTTATTTTTAAAGAGCTATCAGCATTTATGGTATAACATGGTTTCTGAAAATTGCCAAATCAATGCAATACAAATAAGATAAGTAATAATCAGTGGAGGAATTGATCACACTCTAGGGACAGTTTTTGTCTTTCAATAAAGCTGAGTATGCACTCAATTTAGAGAAGTCATGCAGAATATCGGCATAAAAACAATAGTCCTGGCAATTCGCTGTAAACGAAATTGCCAACAAATTAGCATAATACATACAAACCAGCACAATGGAAATAATATCCTTAACATTCACCGTCACGATCACTTACACAGAATGCAGTTGTACTGAGACCGTCACCTAATATGGCTCTTAAGTTTTTAATACCGGAAATTTTATCGCTATTTTCAAGGCTTTAAACATTATCATTTCATTGGTAAATAAACTCAAACTGACAAGTCAATTAACTATAACACAGCGACCATTAATCACATACCGCAGTTAGGTACTCAACTACATCCAACAGCAAAAGAAAACACACATCTACGTACAATCGCGCAGGTAAAAACGTTTCAGACAATTTTTTATCCAGAAATTGAACACTACATATATCAAATACTTACACGACATAAATGACCGCGTACACGGCGTTTACAGCCACTTTCATAGCCTGTGTAGCCGTCTGAGTAGTGTGTGCAGTCAAACCGCACAAACAACATAGCCATTTCCTTCAAGGTAGACATCATTGGATAATTATGCTGAGTATGCCTTAAAGAAATAATGGCAACATTAGCCACAAAAACCCCATAAAATGACAGATCAAATGAACGTTTGACAAAATCAACAAAACCTTACCTGGTGAGTGGTCACGGAAATCGGAATATTTCACTGCATTTTCATTGACAGCCACTGACAGCACATTTGCTACGTAATATCAAGCGTTATCTCACTTTAAATTTAGCTTGAAGCACATTTTCAACACTTTTAGCCTTTAAAAAAGCAATGAGGTACGACAGATTTCAAACCGCAAGCAACGGAAAACTTGGTGTCAAAGATCATGTATTTCAGAAAGGAACCATGGAATCGATGCGCATTCCCGTCGTTACTTGTTTACCGCACCTATAAAAAACGATATAGTAACTTTAATTCTTCATTTTATGCAATATTATTCACCAGTACGTCTTAAAATAAAACAATAAAGAGATATTATTGTATTTCACAATTCAAAATTCAATAATCAAATTTAAATACAGCTTACCGCACCTATAGAGGGTATCCAGTCCGAGGGAACCAGTTTGCCCTATCCTCTTGGACAGCTATGCCTTGATAATGACACTACGTGTCGAAACCGGGTCGGTACTTCGTAAATAAAATTGTGTGAGAGTTTACCATTTTATTTTATTCTCATAGTTGGTATGAAGCAATAACTCACCGGCAGAGGCCACGAGCGATGGCTGATTGCATTCGCGAGGACATATAATGATAATTTCAAACAAATTTGGTGATGAACTATTGACCAAGCCATCAATATATTTATTTCGCCAAAAAGGTATAATTATAAATAATTTCCCCGTGAAATTTGGATCACTCGATGCGATTGGCGACTTTTATAAAACCTGAACAAGTGCGCGGTAGATGACCGCACAGGCGGGCGGGAGAACCTACCAAATGGTTGTTATATTCGTGTCTACACAAAATCTGTGGTTCCCATAGTGACCTTCGCGCCCTCTTCTATCCAACATGAGAGGGCGAAATAGTGCGCTGAGGGCACCTTTGCCCAATAGCGTCTCCCACCCCATCCACTTCCCCGACTGTCCCACCACGCATGTGGTCTGAAGGGATAAATGTTTGTCCGAGTTCAAAGGAATGCGGCGCAGAAGAGAGGCTTTTGGAATAGTTTGGATGGATTTAGCTGTACGGGCAGCACAAACACTTGACCGCAAACGCATAAATACTCTATACAGGATTCTCCACTCCCATGGATCCACTGATTCCCACTGGTCGCAATATATAGCGGCACTCCAGTAGCTAGGATAGATGTCAATAAACGTATTAGCCCGCAAGAGATACGCTACGCGGAGAATGAAATCGTATATTGCTCAAAATTAATATCAATTAATTAATATGAAGCTCACTTTCATATTTCATAGTTTAAAAAATGCATTTAAACATTTACGTATGAAATGTATTCCCTTCAAAACATAATGTAAGTACTTGTTATTGTGATCCAGTGGTTACGGTGCTGGAGTACCATACTGGAGTTCCAGCCCATCTGTGGTAATTTTTTCATAATTTCCTTCTACTTTTTCTTATGCAGAAACCTTCTATTCACAGTTATATTCATGATTTTCACTAAGAATTTCTCTTCTGTGCGAGGACTTGCTTTTGTGAACTTGCGGCGTCAGATGTTTTCCCATTTTTTTCACACAGCAGCTGACTTTGAATTATTTCATTTTCGTGTCACAACACGAAGCATTTTTGAGATACACATGCATTTGGTTTTATTTTGTGTTGCAATATGATATTGTGGACTCATTCCTACCATTTTTCTCTAGTTTTCGAATCGGATTTCGTAAGTAGTTGAACTTTTAACACCTTGTGGAGTATAAATAAACATAACGTGAATAGATATATTCTTTGATGATTCAAACTGATAATTCTCTTGATGGAAAATGCAAAATTTACCAACAAGATGCTTCTCTGGAGCCTCTTGTTAAAATAGTGACCTGTCGCTGAATAGATGACCTACCGTCCCCAACTCCGGAGGAAGAACCCATTCCCTCCCTGGCTCGCTCTATCTAGATTTTAATGGTTCTTTTCCGATGATTCAAAAACCAGGCTTGAATTGTTAGTCCCTAATACGGCATTGCAATATAGGATGAATCCAAGTACATTTGTACCTTAAAAATGCGTCTTTACGAGGAAATATAATAATGCAAAGAGAAAAATTGGGAAAAAGTCACATGCCGCATGAGCACAAAAAAATCCTATGCCATAAAAAGTGCAAATTTCGGTGAAAACCATGTAAATAGTCGTAAAAAAGTCTTCTGTGAAAAAAGTAGAAAGAAATATAAAAAAGGTACTGCAGACGAGACACGATCCTAAAATCTCAGCGTAGGAGTTGAACATCTTAGCATCTACACCGCCACAGTTTTGAAGGGAATTCAAACCCAAATACATTGACTCTTGCCCGACCGACCCTTGCACCACTAATGAATCTAGTTGGAGTGCGAATTAAAGCGCGGAAACCGGTTTCACAGTAACGCGGCATCTGCTCCCTAGTGGAGCCTCCTATGGAAATATAAACTGTGTGCGCAAACCTTTGACAGGGATAATTTGGTGGGTGGGAGCGGAGAAGATTGAGGAGGTTTTAAAGTAGGGATGGTCGGGAATGCGTTCCTTTTTCTCCGACAGCGAATGGGCCGTCGTGGAGTTGCAGGCGATCAGTGGTGAGAAAGCCCAACGTTTGGTTTTGTCGATTTTTACAAAGTCGAATGGAGAAATTTCTTAATAAAGAACGGTTTATGGAGAAAAATTACCTGGAATAAATTATGAATAAATTACCTCTAGGGATGAGGTAGCGTAATACCAGTATTACCTTAGTGTCAATGAAATATATGAATGAGGATATGTCATTATGAAATATATAAGGCACGGAATAAGTCCATAAAAATATTCATAGGAAATATAAGTAATAGGAAACTGGTGCAATTGGCGCGAATATTAGCTTGCGGTTTGGTCCATTTTGAATTAACGGGAAAATCTAATTGAAATTGTAGGAATACAAGGTGTGGTAGAGTGTAACTTTTTAAGTGTGTCATGCGATGTTTTCGCGTGTTTTATTAAAACCATGAATCATAGACGGAGATATCTTTGGATGAGAAATAGCTTAGATATTATATTTAATGAAAAAGTGAATTACTAATTTAAAAAACCGAGGCAGCTTATGCGGCTAAGAAACCATCTTCAACTTAAATTTTAATACAATGCAGCTGTGGCATAACTATGGGGGAGCGGTGAGGGGGATATATCCCAGAGTAATCGCAGAGCGGCGATATGTGTCGAGCGATCCTTTCATCGTTATGTCTTCAAGGAAGACTCCAGTCAACAATTTATCCATCCAAAATTTGTAAAATTTGGTGGGTATTATTTGAGGAGTGAGCAGGATATATTGCGGCCGACGGGAAGGTTCTGAATTTTAATTGTGTAGAACACAGTTTTACAACAGTTTTCAAGCTGTTTGGTGGTAGTTGATGCACACAAACAAGGGGAATCAAAGTTCAACCCATGGAGGACGCATGCTGAATTTAAATTGCTGTAAAGGTATTTTTAATCAGTCTTATGAAGCTAATTTTGCTAATTCCAATTCCTTAAGGCTATTCACGACGGACACATAGTTTAAATCTTCGCCAAGAGATTGAACAATAACTATACTTTCATATACTGTACTAAACTATACCATCGGGAAAAGCTCAGCGCTGTGGAATAGTAACTACGTCCCACATGGTCCCTTATTTCCCAAAATCTACTATCCCCCACCCATCAGTCCTCTGCCCACTCCTCTAATAATTCCCTCCCCTCTGTAACCCCTCTGGCCCCCCAGATCATTGCTCGCTCAGGTTTCATGTTACGAAGACCATAAATCGTTCAAAATAAAATATCAAGTTAATCGAGAACTATAGTAAAGCCTTTCATCCCTCCCCCTTGCTCGCCAAATGACCTTTTTCAGCCAACCTTCAAAGCTCTCAGTTTCTCCAGGCCAAAAAATGAGCCCATTATTGGGCCCATGATGTAACGATGACTTTTGGTAATTGATGAGGTATCTTTATGGGATTGAAATGTTCGTATTATGCACAAAATTCTAAAGAAAATGACACCAAACACGGTGTATTTTTGATATTTTTTGCAGCATTTTAAGCATGGAAGTTTCCCTGTTAAAAATAAAATATGGAAGTGGAATCTACATCTACATAACACCCCGCAAGCCGCCTAGAAGGCGTGTGGCAGGGGGTGTTAGGACACCAGCCGCTTACAGAAAAAAAATGAAGTGCTCTAACGAAGTTGGGACTAGCGTTTATTAAAGCGTTTATCTAGCTTTTCGGAATCCGTGCTGACAGTCATGAAGGAAGTTACGTCTGTCCAAGAAAGTCATGATATTGTTAACGATGATATGCTAAAGTATCTTGCCTATAATCGATGTTAATGAAATCGGACGGTAGTTGCCTGGGTCATGTCTGTTTCCCTTTTTGAAAATGGGTGTAACGCTGGCAATTTGCCAGTCTAACGGTAACTTCCCTTCGGAGAGTGACTTCTTGAATATGATCTCTAAGTAAGGTGCGATCTGTGGAGCTAACTCCTTGAGGACACGCGCGGGTATTCCCTCCGGACTCGGAGATTTACTATTCTTAATCGAATGTTGTTGTTTTTCGATTCTTAATCGAGTTGTTAAGTTATCCCATCCAGTTGTAGAGATATGTCTTCCATCGATTCCTCAGTATATGGGATGTCTAAATTAAATTGAGCATCGTTACTAGTGTATACACTTTCGAAGTGGGAATTTAAAGTGTTAGCTTTGCCAATATTTTCGGTGACAAGTTTACCATCTTTATCAAGTGGAGTATGAGGAGTAGGAATGGAAAGAGCCCGGGGTTCTATTGCCGGAGAAAATTTCACTGAAGTCAAGTAGAAGTTTCAAGTTACCTGAAAACAATGGGAAGTGATTTCTTTCGAATAGCTTCCCCCCCTCTCTTTCTTGCCAGCTCCCCTCTTTTCAAGCGACCTGCCATCCTGGTCCCCAATTTTTAAACAAGCTGATAGTATGAGTCACATATGTACTATGTTCTTTGGTGAAAACTATTAACTTTCCGAAAATAGTGTTTTATCTCCGTATGATTTCAAGAATAGCAATGCGCACTAAGTATAAAAAAATGAGTCCAAATTACTCAGTTCCGACATGATTTAATTTTGTTAATAGTGGTTTCGTCATTTTTATTTATGGATTTATCAGCAAATCACGAGTTCCTTTAACAGACCGCACCTAAAACTCGACGAGAAGTTTTCACTACAACAGCATGATTTTTGCTTGAATAAGCATAATAGTATTAATATAATTTTCACTGGTGTATTCAATGATGAAAGTAATAAGGATTATATGCAATAATTAGAAAAAGTAGTATGTGCACATTAATCTGCATTTTACACGTTATTACGCATAATTGTGCGTCTTGTATTTTCGATTTTCTTCTTTATGATAGTTTAGAAATAGGGTGGTTTCCTGTTATTTCTTTATTACCTAAATCGAAATATTATTACTCCTGGAGTACGAATTTCACACGTTTAGATTTATAAATGATGATATCTATTTTTTGCTATCAAATGAAAAGTGAAAATTTTCATACGCGCGAAAATGCAACAGCCGAGTATGAATGACGGGAAAAGCCCGTTTGGCGTCATTCTGGTTCCCGCTGCCGCAAAGAGAGGTTACCTTGGGACGAGGATGTGCATGCCGCAGCTATGCAGGCTGCTAGCAGGTAGCGCTTGGCTTAAATAAAGATTATTATTCCCCTATCAAATGAAGGAAACTTTCCGACCATAGGCAATTTTAATAGGTGATTATTAAGAAATGTTTCCCTGAGCTCTGTGCCTCATGCATGCATTGGTAATCTCAGACGATGTAAAACTCCTATCTACTCGTATAGAAACTAGGTCCCTGTGACGTCACGTGGAGTGGCATCGCATGGGCGCCTATCTAGCCTTTTTTAAATGAGGATAAAATTGACCCTTTCCATTCGTCTAAACCGGTATTTCTAAAACCAAATAATTTGTATATTATGAATACACTAATGGCGGGTAACGAATCGCAATTAATGCCTTTCGTTTTCTCTGATGAAGGAGACTACTCTATTGACAGAATTGGTTGAATTTTAAAAATGTGCTTATTCAATCTAGTAAAAATGAGACAGCTTTCGGATACAGCGCACAAAAATATATGGTACTGCATCAATACAACTTGACAAACATGGTAATGCCGTAAAAATGCAGGACTGTGTTATTAGCACTAACCCAAGTAGGAGGAACTCCAACTGCACAAATCGCTTGCACGTTTCATTACATTTTACCACAATATCAACTAATTTTATTCTCCAGATAATGGGGAATAATTTTTCTAGATGGGGATGTCGCATCTCGTTTCATAACAATGCTTTACTATTTGCCATTAAATAATTTATGTAAATATGGGGGAAAATGGATTAGGAAAACTATTTGTAAAGACATATCACATATTTGCATCCAAAAAGTATCTTTAAGTGAAAAGTATCCATTTTTGCATCCAATGGAAGTTGGTAAGTTTAACAATAGCATGTATTAAAGCCGGAATTAATTCAATACTTTATGTTCGAAGATTTTCGCGGCGTTGATCAGATGATCTCTCCATTCTCTTCGGGTTATCACCGCGTCCGTTGGGTTTTGGCGACAACAGTTTCGCTGACATTGCAGTCAGCGTCCTCAGGTCAAGGAATGAGCCTTCGACCTGAAGACGCTGACTGCCTTGTCAGCGAAACTGTTGTCGCCAAAACCCAACGGACGCGGTGAAAACACGAAGAGAATGGAGAGATCATTAATTCAAGAAATTAAGTAAAATAACCATAGAGAATTTAATTTTTTTGCTTCTAATTATATTTATTTGTTGAATTATCTAAAAATCAAGTTTTGTGAACAAGAGATGTGATTGCTCACCCTAGATCGGCATCTGCGAGTGGATAAAAACTTTGGGCTAGATTTTTTGGACAAATACCCCGCTGTTCGGCGGATCGTGTGTTTTGCACGGGAGATGTGGGAATGCCTTCATTCTCCCTTTCCGTTTAGGTACTATCGAGGGAGAGAGTGACATTTACCACTAATGGGCCACACTGCTTCTGATTCTGACGAACATCGCTGCCTTCGTACATCGATGGGATGCTGATGACTGCGGCAGGCGAGTTTCTTTTGTCCCTTCCGAATCTGTGCAATTTCTAATTGGCCCTTTTTTATCGTAAGATGTTGGAACGGATGCGTGCTTCTGCTTTTTTCCCTCGATTTGATGCGGAATCGGAATGGGATCCCCCGGGATTTTTGACGCAAACCTTTCGAAGGATGTGCGAGGGATCATTCGTTATTGGAGAGGGGGGTGGATGAAATATAAGGGATAAGTGGATGAACGAATAACGCGAGGCTCATAGTTCCTCCCTTCCCGAGAGTGATGACTTATGTGCAATGAGTGCACCACCGTAACTAGTTTTAAACAAAGCAAATGGAATACTATATGAACGGAACGGCTCGAAAAACGGGTCTGGAGAAATTATACCAACATTATGAGTCATTGAATTTCTTTCCTCTTACTTTTGGGAGGCTTAGACTCGCGTTGCATTGTCTGAAATTCAACTGTGGAGGTTTATGTACGTCAAGTGTAATCTAACAGCTTCATAACAGTGTTCCAAAGCTGGGTAATGCGGTTCTCCAGTCTGCCAATGTTTGTGTCTTCACCCACCGGCTATTTGAGGGGGTTTTCGAAAGTTGCCATTCGCGTGACTGACATTAGGACTTTCCAAATTTCCCTGGGGAATAAACTAATTGTAAGATAGTGCTGTAAGATTTAATTTATGACTGAAATTAGTGTTACAATCATACGGATATAATCGATCGTCCTTTACTTATTGCAACGGACCGGGATTTTTGATAATGGTTCAAATAGAGATAAATAATGATAGGGGCATTTTATAGCGATTAAATCGCGGTAAAGATGAGAGATTTGAATGTATTTATATAAAAACAATCTTTCTTTATACACTATGAACTGGTTTATAACCTTAAACATATCTTAATGTAAGACACGGTCTCAGGCGTTATTTTGTGGAATTGCTTCATTGTTTAATGAAATAAAATAACTTGGTTTTATTCCACACTTTATTTTAAGTAGCACAACCCAGGTTTCAACATCTAGTGTTATCATCAGACCTGATGATAACACTAGATGTTGAAACCCTGGTCGTGCTATTTAAAATAAAGTGGGGAATAAAACCAAGTTATTTTATTTCATTAAATATCTTATACATATCAGCCAAGGGTGTTTTTCTTCTACAGAATAGTTAGCCCTATTCTAGAGAGGGCGATTTGTTCTAGGTACGGCCCAAAGGTTTTCTTTATATGTTTATTTTCCTTGTTTACTTTACTGTACATCCTCGTTCCTGAGGTTAGTGGGCATTGCAGTGAACAAACGAACTCCCGGCGGAGGAGTATGGTAAACTTTCTGAAAGGAAAGTTTTACGATTGCGCTCAATAACTTCGGAAAAACTCCTTGTAGTGCTTCTGCATGACTCTGCCTATCCCAAGAGAGGACTTCGAAAATTCTAACTTTGGCTTCCGCGGTATCACGAAAAATATTGCTCTCGAAATATGGAACTCGGAAAGTTCACGGAGTCCTGTAAATATCATCTTTATCAGAAACCAATGGGGCATGAAAAGAATCTGTGAGGCTCAATTTCGTCTAGCATAGTGGAAGTATGGTTCAATCATTCGGAGACGTGCATTTTAGGTAGGTACCTACTGAAGAACTGCAGATTAGGTTATTACTTCAAAACTAAGATTGGTGCATTGCAGACCTTTATGTCTCCATTCTCCAAGCCAATTCTTTAACTTCCCCCATGTTTTTCTTTCTCGCATACTTGTGGAAATTTCTGTTAAATTTTCCCATCCTTCAGTTGTAAACTCATGCTCGAGAGGTAAAAAAATGCTCCTTAATAAAAACAAGCATGTTAGTCAGCGATAAAAAAATTGGCCTTTTTATCTGAATATATTAAAAATATCAAGCCGAGAAAAATTTTAAATGTACTAAATTATAAACTTTCTGCGGTGAAATGAACCCTGAATGATAGGTTATCGGAAAAGCAAATTTGGTAACAGATTTATTGTTATTACATTTTACCGAATAAAAAGTGATTCATATTATCTATCGTGAACGGTTTTAGTGATTCCTCTCAGTATTATATAGACATTGTTTCTATATGAATGCTTAAGGATAGGTTGAGTACTTGCTTAAAGAAACGTTAACTGTAGATAGAATGCCGGAGACTTAATTTCGTTATAAAAAATGATTATGATCGCAGAGAAATATTGGTTGTAGCTGACTGATGTAGTTATGTGGAATTTATGAAATTATTTTATGTTTAAGCTATGTTCTTTACCTCGAGTCAAATGCTTTGAACATTATTTTTTTATTTCTCTTCGCTCGATAAGTGATGTACATCAGTGGCGTAACTACGAATATGCTATGGGGGGAAGGGTCGAATAAGAGGGGATGGGGAATGGCGACCTCCCACCCCCCTACCCCATTTTGGGAAAATTTTGGAAAAATGACTTGCCTGCAAACTCGTTTCACATCATTTTATCACTTACAATTTGGGTTTCATTAATAGGTTACTTTAAATTTACTACATGTCAAAACTAGACAATAATTTTGAATATTATTTTTATATCTCTGAGGCTTTGGGGGGGGATCCATCCCCCTCAACCCCTCTATAGTTACGCCACTGATGGGTATAGTTTTTCTTAAAGGAAAGTGAGTTTACTGATGTCTTTTTTTGAGGAGTAAAGACATAGTTAATCCAGCCATATGATACCATGACAATTAAACTCTGCTTTTTTGGAATGAAACAAACCTAGGTATGTGCTGGTATATGCTACCTGTCCCCAGCATTTATCATTACACGATACAATGAAAATGTTTTCGGTGCCATACGAACCACTTGCTGCCTTCTTCCCTCAAAGATAAACCTAACGCAAATAACGGATTTTCTAACCCTCCAACTTAATTGCAAGATTTGCTTATTTCGTAATTTCGCCGAATCAACAGAAGCCTCTCCGCTTTCAGAATTCCAGGAACTGTTTCACCCCATTATCTCCGCAGAAAATTGAAATCGCGGTTGCGCTTACAATATTTGCTCTGCTGGAGAATTCAATTCAAGAGTCTGACTTCTCGGTTGAGGAATGAAACTCGAAGCGTATTCACTTACCACTACTTCGTGGTAGTCGAGCGCAGAGTCTGGCGTCTGCGGAAGTGGGACACTGAAAAGGTGACTTGCTCCTTACTTGAGGGCGGCTGGTTTGCTTTGTGTTTGGTAGGATTCTAAGAGAATTTGTTCGTTCGTGCTTTAGATGACTTACAAATTGCAGCTGTCGCACAAATGCAACTAAGGATTACGGTGACTGACCAAGTCAAAAGAAATATTTTTTCGTACTTTGATAATTTTTTTATAATCTTTATGGATAAAGAGAGGCATATGTCCCTAATTTGGCGAGGAGAGGCAACTTTTAGATGAGATACGGAGGAGACAGAAGGTATGGATGGAGGGAGTACTTAGCGGGGAGGGGATGTTGAAAATGGTGTTAGAAGGTAGAATGTTAGAGAAACGAGGGAGGGGAAGGAAAATAATAGGATATTTAGATAGATTGAAAGGGAGTAGGCCTTACAGTCAATTGAAGAAGGCAGTGCTGGAAGGAAAGGAAGGCTCCCAGATCACTTCTTGAACACTCCATGGAAACCTACCTTAATCGGTAGAGTACTAAAATAATAATAATGGATGAAATCCAATCATATTTATTCGTTTTCCAACCAGTTTTTTCCAGATTTAATTAATTTTATTCTTTAATTTTTAGGGTATATTTGTGGATTTTAGACCTTTGATTTAATTGAGTTACAGGGTTATTTTATCTTCCCATTTCTCAAAATGGCGACTTGGATTCAGGAGCATGTGAGAGCCACAAAACAAAGCAACACAATTTGTTAGCCATTGCAGAACCCATTTGGATGAGACAAGATATGAAGTTGATTTTTAGGGAGGAAAATTAGTAGTGAAGGAGATCAGCTAATATCCAAGGCGGATAAGTATAGACATCTGCAAGACAGCTTAAACAGAGACCATTGCTACCCAATCAGTAACGTGTGGTCAACCCTCCCTCCCACTGTACCGCACCAATCAGCGCTCAGCGGAAAGTCGGCCAGTAAGGCAGCGAAAAATCAGTGCATATGACCTTCGACCTGAAGTCTCTTTCGTACTCAGAAACAATTAGTGTGGCTGGAAAAGCCGCAACCGTGCATTCATCGTGAGCATCACCGCGGAAATCTACGCAAGAGATACCTAATAGTGGTATTAATAATACAACGCCGGATGGAGCTGAAAAAAAAGCATGAGCAATTTTGCGCCATGTATTTTTTGGGAAACTTTTTAATGCACACTGCAACCGAAGAAATAACTACTTTTACTGGAGGTTCACTCTTGTGGATGGATTTTTCTGTAACAGCCCCTCAGAAAAGTCCTCCACAACCCTCCATATCTTCCCCTTTTATCCTCAACGCCCTCGACTCTGTTAAGAGAGAGTAATTAATCGGAACGACACTTCAAACATATTCCTCACTCGTTGGATGCGTTTCCCGCGCTCCAATACTCTTCACTTGCGCACACCGCCCCATTCAATCCGTGCCTCTCGCAACTTTTTTCGAGCGTCGAATGGGCCGTGGCGTCGCTAGCGCTCTCTGCTCAAGGGTAGAATTCTGAAGGGGCGCCCTTCGTGTTGTTAACCTCCTCCCCTGCCGTGTTTTTTCCTCACCATTCGAATGGAGGGTTGTAAATAAAAGGCTCACTCCCTTAGTCTGCCCTTTTCTCTCCTTCCGCGACATTTATTCTCTCCTCTCTCTTTCATCAGTATACTTTTTCCTATCCTCCCATTTCCATTAAAATTGACCTTCGTTTCGGCGTCTAATGCTGAGTTTTCCGCGATCATTCAAGAACTACTGAATCCCATTTAGTTAGAGATATGAATAATATAAATATTTATGGAATAACCTTGTACATAGAAAGCTCTGTAGTGTACAGCAAGTGTAAACAGATGCATTTTCTATGCTTAAGACCATGGGAGTTCAACAAAATAGGGGAAAATCTCCGCAAGCATTTGCGACAAATATTCTTATAGTTGTTGTTAAATATAATATTTTTAGCTATAAAAATGCATAATTCAGCCATTAGTTTCCAATTTACGCGATATTGCCTTTCCTTATGATAACTAAATGTCTCTTTCTAATGATTTCTATTTTCGGTCGAAGTGTTATTAGAAAAAAAATGAAGGTGACATCCGCGTTCTCTCAAAGTGAACCAAGGGGACTCCATTACTATTGTAATATTCGTGAAGTGAACTGTGTTGTTGTTGTTTCGGAGTTCTGTAGTGGAATCGAAGAATTTCGGCATTTGCCAGCGTGTATGGCATCGTAATAGATTTTCAAAATTTGGAGTATTGTTAGAAATACGTTACTGTTGCGCAGTTAAGGACTGCCCTTCCAAGGGCTGCAAGTTTTTCTGTTTTCCTCGTACTGTAGCCAGGTAAGTCACATTCATTTTTATTACATCTGCTGTCATGTGTTGTGAAATACTTTTCTCAAGATCGTAGTTGTTGGATGTTTAAATTTGGGTAACTTAATCCAACTCTTTAGAAGAACAGTGACATGCCAGTTTATTTCCTCTCAGTTGATAAAGATGTATCTTTCCCGTGGTGTAAGTAAAGGACTGTTAAGAATGATTTATCCAAATGAAGTTCATCTGCTTGAAGCAATTAGTATTAAATTCCAAGGATCTTGAAAAAGGAATGCATAGTTTTTAATATGTTTAGCTAAATTCCATCCTTCGCTCGTCACATTGTTTTTATGCTTCTATGTGCTTGCACCAAATATCCAAACTCAGTGGTTTGAAGTTACTATGTATTATAATTTCTGTCTAAATCATTTTAATGAAGTTGAATCATTTTTAATTAATACCTTTATTTTTCGCCTATCTACACCAAATTGTGCTGTTAGTGAAGTTAACTTTATTCATTTTTGTGTTGGTGTCAAGTGAATCTTTCTTTTATTTTAACCTGGTATTGAAATACTCTTTGCAACAGAAGATAATTTTCTTCTAAGTAATTACTGAAATGTATTCCTAGTTCCTTAAAAAGTTTGGAATCATCGCATTATCCATGCTGCCATTCAGGGGCGTAACTAGGACTATGCTTTGGGGGAGGGGATAGCCTGTGGTGGCGATTCCTTACATCCGTTGGGGAATTATTTTGAAAAATAGCATGCCTGGAAATACATTTCGCATAATTTTCCTACTAAAAAAATTAAATTTAAGCAGACGCAGTTATTAAATGTCCAAACTAGACAATATTTTTTCTCCCTGAGGCTTTGGGGGAGGAAAATAAATATTATTTTTGTCTTTTTAGATTTGATTTTAATTTATGTGCAATAACCTAAGTAACCAATAACCTACTGCCCTGAGGCCTTGATGGCTCTTTCCTCCAAATAAAAATGACATGAAACTACCCATTCGATCCTGAGAATCAGTTATTTTGTGCGTACGAGATTGCGGGCATTTTGAGCTGAAGCAAATAGACTTGAAATAATTGAGTGGGAAGCGAGGTCGTGTTTTAGTGATTTGAATTTGGCGGCAAATGTTGAGAGCTGCCGATACCACTGTCATCTGAACTTATAGTAGGCGAAACTCTCAACTGTCAAAGACGTTTTGCGTGGAGTTGGAAGTTTATGCTTATGACCATCAAGGTGAATGGGGAAATGGTAGGAATTAAATTTAACCACTTCAAAGACAACAAATATAACCTCATTCAATGGTGAAGCTGACCGCAAGATAGCGGAAAGAAATAGTTAAAACATGAGAAACTCGAAAAAAACTTGAGAAAATACATTCCAAAAACGTAATTCGTTTTTCATTATTTTCATTTTTGAGACTTCGTGCTCAAAACATCATTTAGCTTCAAACCGAAATTTGCACTCGCATCTCTCGATAAACGGTCAGGTATGTTACCCCGACACCACACCTAGTGGGATAACTTTATGACAGCGTTTTAAAGGAAGGTTAAAGCAATCTTATGACGTCATTCGTTTCAGTTTATGTTAAAAGTTGATCAGCGTACGAGTGAAAAGGTGCAAAACTTGTCACAAAGTCACCCAATTCTGCGATATGCAAAAAATCTGATTTGACGGAAGAAAATTAGAGTTATTGTCGTCATCTTCCCCTAATATCAATGGTGTTATAATTATTAAATATAAAAAAGCCGCTTCCATCGCATCATTGTTCAAAGAATTACGGTCGTAGTCGGTTTGTGGACGTGGTTTGAGGCCGACCAAGATACCAAATAACAAATGACGCCTGAGCCCGAGCGGTTGATAGCTAGCTGGGAAAATAACCTTCTAAATGAGAAATTGAGGAAACGTTCATTTACTTTCAACAGAAATTTTTCATGCGAAATAATTCCAATGCGACCTTCGCAGCATAAAAAAATGAACCAAAAATTAACTGTTCTGTTATGTCATATTGTGGTAGGAAATAGTTGGAAAACCTCAGATTCAGCCCCCATACAAAAAAGCCATCGAAGACGAAAAAAAAACAAGAACCCAAGTTCGAGAAACTCTCCAGGCCAGCATTATGACTTGGCTACTCTCGTGCCGTAATACGATACGATAGAAGAAGGTAAAAAAAACGATCCAAGGGTGAGGTGTGGATGGAGGGTAAGGCATGCAGCTGCGGTGTATGTTACAGAGAGAGGGGAAGAGAGAGAGGGGGGTTGAAGGGGAATGTGGAGGGGGAGAGGCGTTGCCAAGAGGGCAGTGCCACCTAGGGAGAGGAGAGGCAAGGACATTCACGCTTGAAATTAACGAATATCGTATTGTTACTTCCCGACTTCATTTTTCCTTCCATTATATTCTCACACTCCTTTTGTTGATGCGTGCCTATTGTTTTGGTCTATTCCATTTCCGGTCTATGCGTCCTCTTCATCCGTTTTATCCACCTTTTTTGCGTGAGTCTCTGGAACTTTCCTTTATGCCTGTGCGGTGCTGATTGTGCTGATAGTGAGGTATGCATTTGTGCGCTTTCATGAAAGGAAAGCCACGATGTCCGTAGTGTGCTGATTTTGCTGAGAGTGGGAATCGCATTTTTTATTTCCGAAGAAGTTTGCACTTTTCAGAAAAGATTGGCGCACCAGTGGAAAGTTCTAGAACGCACGGAGGGGGGTGGTCGGATGCCGCGATGCCTTAAAAACTCCACGCAACATTCAATCGAGGTCATTTTTTTGTCAAGAGTTGTAGTGCGCGTAGCAGGCGCCCGAATGTCCGTGGAAGGAAGCTCTACGATTGACCCGGAGAAGCCGAGGGAGGAGATCACTCTCGCGCAAGAATCAACAGAATCAAATACACTTCTTGCGGAAAACCGTATCTTTCATTTCTACCCGATACTGTCCTTCCGAGAGGACCACCTTCGCAGTCCGGAATCCCTCGGCGTCAGTCAAGGTCCCTAGTCTGAGTCGCCCCTGGTCGAGCAGTCCACGAGAGGACACGACAGTATGATATAGGTACCTAGATACATTCTGTCATGCTGCTTAAGGCTTCGAGTTCTGTCTCGTAATAAAGAATGCGAAATTTACATTGAAGGTTATCGAAATAACTCTTTAGGGTTTGCTGACTTAGTCGCAGATATGGGATGAGAGAATCTGCTTCTGTTTAAGTCTTTACCGATCTGATTATTATCAGTGCTAAAGTTGGGCCGGTACGGCGTACCCCCTAAAATCCAAACTCATTATAAGCGTACCGGTTAAAATACCTTCGCGTCCGGATGTGTAATACCGCCTAAATATTTTTCCTGATTATTATTAATAGAACTAATTAAATGAGAGCTTAATGAGAATATGTTTGGATTCACCTCACTTATTCATTTATTCTCCAATGATATTCGAAAACTAAATGCTAAATAGTTAACAGCAATCTCTCAATTTGCATTGTCAACGTAGTCTGCACGAGCCGCTTTCAACGGCGGTAGATTGTTGGAAGAAGTTATTAAACTTTGACAGTTTTCATACAATTATATTAAGGTTGGCATGAAATTTGCATGTATACATATTTTGGTCACTGTAAATAAATAAGGAGATTTTTCCGTTTAACACATTGAACATAGTACTTACTACATTTTATTCTCTCTCAAATAATTAGACCAGTAAAACCTTAAATAACCAAGAATTAAACAAATTATTGGCCCAAGGCCACGAGAGAAGCAAAAAAATTGTGAAAACTGTAAATGAAGATATCAAGAAAAGTAAAGAACTCATAAAAAAAGTATACCTCCATTATGACGACGGTAATGAAGACCGAGAGGGAAGACATCGCTTGCGTTCAGAAGCTAAAAGACTGCAATACTTTTCCAATGTGGCACTTTGAAATCAAAATATTACTCGGAGCAAAACAGCTGATGGATGTCATAGATGGAACCTGGCTACGTGCATCATGCGATGTCGATGAAAAGAAGGTAGCGAAGTGGATCATTACGCACGCAGCAGCTCAACATGCAATATTAAAAACGGTGGACAAGACATTGAAGATACACCGTTTGGCGTGTAAACCGTCATCAACTTATGCGCGGAAGGGGTCGTCGATTTTCTTCACAAACCGGCGGGGAAGAAGGTGTTGGATAAAAAAATGGAAAATTTCGGTTCTCTTTACTTTCAAAACTTTTAAGCAAACTTAAAATGGCGAACGAGTCTATTCCAATATCACGCGGTACCCGCAAAATAACGGGCCAGTATCTGGTGATCGGTGCATACCTCACTCACTCTACTTAAAAAATGGTCTGTATCTTCATTTTCGAAGTCTTATGAATTTGTGTGAATGAGTTGACTTTTATTTCAGCCATATTTAGCGTGTCATCATGGAAGCGTTTAATCTTGATTTAAGTATATGATTTCCCAAAAAGTAATCATATTTAATGCTGTACAACTGAGTTCTTCGCAAGGTGGCTACACCAGGCAGTTAACTTTTTTTGTGAATCGTTGTACACCGATAGAAATAGCTAAAAAGTGCTCTTAGATTTATTTGGGAGACGTTCTGAGATTATAAGTCAAAGAGATAGAAAGCATTTGCCAATCGATTTGACGTGAGTTGTTTTTCTCGCTGCTTCCCTTTTGTCGGCGTTCATTTGTTTTTCTCTACAAGCAGAGTGCATTCTGGAAGTGCAGCAGGTGAGGTGGGAGATGCATTCGTGCCATTAGTGCCGCCGTCCGCGAGTCATTTGTTTGCCATCTCCCACCCGATGACCTTTCACCTCCCACCACTGATGACAGTGTGCTTTATGATGCTCCATGAATGAGTGATATGAGTGGGAAACCATGCCGCGAGATGGAAGCACCTGCGTCCTCTTCCTATTTCCCTCGCTACTTGATCTTACTCCCGTCTGCAGCGGTGAAGAATAGCAATGGCTTTATAGCAGCTGTTGAAAATGCATTTTAAAAGTAGGTGAATTATTATTAGGTGAAGTATTATGAATGTAGCCAGAACTTTCCGTTTGGGGACCTGGTTTTTTGAGTGGAACGTTCGTTGCCTATGCCGTATTTTTTTAATGCGCGCGCATCAGGAAACTACATATGTCATTGCATAAGAACTTAATTTCCTTTGCTTAGTTCTGAAAGTTATCGTATTTTATTATGGGAATGGTGGTAGTTATCAAGTCAGGATGTCTATAGGAGTTTTTTTGTTCCCGAAAATCGTCTAGTTTTCGAAAACGCCTAAATTTTAGGCTTGTGGTGGCTTGGTGGAATTTTAATGCCTCGGAGGTCAGTGGATTTGAAAGTTTCTAGTTGCATGACTAGGTGATACACGTCATGATACCTTCTGTTCCGAGAAATGGAGTGTCGGAGGATGCATGCTTCTTGACTAATTGCCTCCTCAGTGGGTGTATCACGGGCAGTCGCAGCGGCAAATTTTCGGGGGCGGGCACTAAGCCCCCGCCCCTCCTCCCCGGCTAAATGATTGTATGAATAGGTGCACATATGGAAACACATCCCGACTAAGCAGAAAAGTTTTCTCGGGTTTTCCACCGGTTGATTTCGTCCATGTCTCCCGACGTTTCGATCCGCGACTTGCTGATCATCCTCAGGGGATCTTCCGATTGCCGTTTTTCGAAAAATTTTCAGTATATATACACTCCATCCGAGGTCAGGTGTAACCTGATTGGTTCAGGCGTGTTGTGGTTTTCCCGCCATTTTTGTTGTATATAATGGACTTCAATATTGGACTCCAAACATAGCTGATTTGGAAGCCCGTGTCTCTGTTGAAGTTGTTGCGGTTGATGAGGATCTGAATGGCTTCCTTGACAAGGCGGTCCCAGTAGCCATGTGCCCGGCATAGCAGTTTCGTCTCCTTCCATTGTATGGCATGGTCCTCACTGATGCTATGCTCCGCCACTGCAGACCGGAAAAGTAAAAAAGATCATACATCACATCCCGACTAAGGTTATGCCGCCGCTATCGGTCTGCGAAAGAGTAAGTTTCTGTTCTGATGGCGTGTTGTTCTTACAATTAGACCTAATTCGAGCGATGGTAATACAGACACATTGCATCGTCTTCCTCTTTTCACTGTAGATCATGTCTGGGGGTGGAATGCCTGCAGATTGCCAAACCCGATTTTAACTCTCGTTGGTCATATGAATCGTGATGCACTAGTTAATATGTTTTTGATGCCTTTAAAACGTTCAAGTAAGTTGAACCAACAAGAAAAAACTTACTTAACGTCCGCAGAATTATTTATGACCATGGTTTCATCGAACAGTTAACATTATCTGCTGAGAAATTCACAGAGCACATTCTTTTTATTACAAAACAAAGTCAGAGGAAGTGAAAAAGGAGTGGTCCTCAGTATCGGATTTCAAAGAATATGTTTGGTAGAAACGTGGAAGGTTAGAGAATTGCATTGTAGTATCAATAGTAAGGGAGTGAAAACACGGCTCCGACAGATTTAGTGTTGGGCCTGACCAACCAGCATAAAAATACGTACCCACTTTTAGTGAAAGTTGAGTTTTCTTTATGTGAGATAATATCTTCACGATTTACAAATAAATGGCAGTTTAAGCGTGTTAAGATCGTATAAATACTGTTTTGAAGGATTAATTCTGATAAGGGCGAGACATTATGGATGTAGTGGAGATGGTGAATAGATGTAAATTGTGTATGGATAAAAGCACATTCATTTTTCCACCTCTCTTCTTTGTTCTTCGTAATTCTGCCCCTTACCTTGCCCTTCGTCGATGCTCTTCCCATCTCCCTCGCTGTTTCCGTCCATTATATTTCACTTACCTCCAAACGATGCGAAGAAGAATAGCCACGGCTGAATGGCAGCTATTGGGAATGCACTTACGAAGAGGTGAATATTTAAGTTGGTACACCGAGACATAGACGAACCGCTGCCCCAAGAGCTCGTGAGTGCATTGGAGCCGGGAAAACCATAAGTTCTGTGCATGCAGCCTCCCTTTATTATTTCAACTGTTTAGTCAAGGCAAGGCATACATGAAATGAGAGTGATGCAAGGAAGCAAGGCTTGTTTTGCGACTGCACCTTCCACGAAACAGTTGGTGCCAAATAGCACGAAGATGAAGATTTTTTGGCCATGAGAAGCGCAGTCGTCACTTATGAAGCTGTAATATAGACTTATTCAAAACGCGGTTAACGTCGTAACTTTTTAACCCTGAATCTCAAAAAGGGGACAGATTTTTTGAGTGATTATTGGCATGAAAGGAAGCGTAGTACCTAATTGAATAGAGATCTTGGCCCGCGCATTACGGGTTCAAAACCCGGATGAAGCTAATATCAACGAAATATCATTTAAGTGTTTCTTGTTACAGGGAAAGGAAGTGGCTCCTACCCCGTTTGTATGTTACTCACACGGCTGTGGTCTAAGTTAAGGCGAGCTCTACCATCACCTATTCAAGCAAACCTTCGCGTTGATAAACCAAGAGAGTGAGTGAGGGAATGTTTCCTGGCCGAGATGAGCACGACGAATTTCGCAGAGCCAAGATAGTTTCTGAAGCGGGGATGAAGAATTTTAGTGTGGACGAGCTGCCACGTGCAAAATGATATATAAAAAGGGTTAATTACTAGTTTAGAAATATTTTTCATAATCCACTGTCGTTCATTTGCTATTTTTTTAATATTTAATTCGTAAGATGTTTCCTCATTGATCAAAGTAAATGTGACATGGATGGAATGACAAAAATCCTTGGCGAGACATGACCAATGGAGGATGGTCGATGCATCTGACAGCTTTGTTCGAACCCGCCGATCACAACGAATCTTTCAGAGCAGTACAAAAGTCGTGCATTGTGGGCGTATTTCCAAAGGACAAGACATTTGATAGGTTTTGACGACATATAGTTTCCACTCTCTAATGAGGGAGACCCTTCGCTGCAGTTGCATAGCATCTGCCGTCGCGTCGCCCGTGCATCAAATATTCCTCGTAATCCGGAAAGCGCTCTTCTCTTTTGTTCTGGCGCCCGTGCTGCGTGTCACAGTGTCCTTCTGTCAGTCAGGGGACGAGCATTTAAAGGCAGAGCAAAAGTACGCTTCGTGGATTTTGAGAAAATGCATTCGTCGGCCAACAAAGAAGAAAAGAATAGGTAGTCCATTGACGATGCAGGTACCTACTATTTCCTGAATGATTATCAATCAGCACATGCGTTTTAGGGCAAAATATAACATTAGTCCCAGCGTTAGAAAATTTGCTTGCGGAGTGATGAGAAGCTTTCTTTGGACCACCATCATCACATGCCTCATGAGTAGAGATGCGTGAAAATCGCAAATGCGACATAGATGCGATGTCTGAACTTGTATGATATTTTTACGCAAATTTGCCCTTTCGACAGAAAAATTCGTACATTTTGTGCCGAGCGCAGTTTAAATGCTCTGCCGACACTCACCGCTTAAAGCATGTGAGCGACTGGCCAGCTGCTAGTTGGCTGGGACTCTACGTGGCCGCGAACTACAAGTGGGCGCGGGCAGGCTACACCTTCGCCACTATATGTCTTATTCCTTAATTTATTATTGTTCTACAACATAATAATAAAAAATATTCTGTGTTTTGTCATATAACTGTGTTTCACTACATTTTATCGTCATCTACCTCATTATGAAAATAAAAAAATAGACGCTAAAAATGCGATAAACTGTTATTGAAAGTGCGATAACATAAAAATGAAAGTGCATTTTCACGTATCTCTACTCATGAGTCAGCTACTAATACACAACTAGAAACAAATATGCTCTCTCCTAGGTATTTCGGAATCGGCAAGGCATATTGTTCTCGTAGTAGTTTAGTGATCATATTTGAAGTAACACGTTAGATTTATTTTATATGAAATCGACATTTTTATTTATTCTAACATGTTCATGCCATGTTTTTCCATCCTACTTTTTATAACGGCAATCCTCCCTTGATTGCCTCAATTGGTTGTCCTCTACTGATAACTCCTTCTGTTACCCTCAACTTTATTTGGCATAACCTCTACCTGTTTCTTCTCTCCGGGGTGAACCTATAGTCCCTCTTTATAATGGCCCAGGATTGCTGAAACCTTTCGAGTCTCTACCGAATAAGGCTGTGTGAGAGAGACAACGTTTACACATTTATTCAACCATGATAAAGTGCCACCCAGTACGCAGAAAACTGAAGATATTTTGTTGTCCCCTCCTCCATGAAGGAAGAATTCTCTTCACTCCCATAATCCATTGATGCTTCCAATCCTTCCCTCCTATAAAATATGTAATACTTTCTGCGATTCCTACTTATCTTTCGTCCACAGTATTCCGCCAAATTTGAGTAATTTTCCGTGCATGTGCTGAGCAGCAGTTTGTGTTCCTATTTTCCTTCACTCTTGGTTCCATAGTTTTCTAGCCTTGTCTTTCTGCCCACCGCCAGTGGAATAACCTTTCCGAGTGGGTTTTAGTAATATGGGGAGCATTTCATTTTTACATGCTCCCATTCATCATTTTCAAATCAGAGTCAATTCTCTCACTCTTCTGTTTGCCATAAGATGGTGTCACTCACCCTAAGCAATGTGTGATCATTGTCACTGAGAGAGGAAACACAAAAACGTGAGATAGGGTGTGAACCACTCAACTGGGCCCCATTTTAACGTGCGCCTCGATTATCAGGAAAGTTGGGAATCCACGGTTTCTTAAGGCTAGAAATATCGGAATGTATGTCATTATCCGTCGTTGATTCGAAGCACTAATTTCAGTTACGTCAGTCATTTTGTCTTTGCCATCTCGGGCAGTGGGCGCTGCTGTCGTCTCAAATATATGCGTAGACGCACTCTCCAATTTATTTTATTTTAGCTTGCGCATATGAATAGTCTACTGTGCTACCTAGAAATCAGGAATGTTCATTTTTATTAGCAATAAGTAGCCTTAACTGAAGGTGAAATACCAAATTCTATGGGTGACTCAGTCAATTGACGCAAGGCGTCACTGCAAGCTGTTACAATTTCATATTTCGTTACCTACAGTAGAGCCAGCAAGAGTTGAAAAAGGGATTATAGGCAATGCTGCCAGATCAGCAATGAGAACGCCTACAGTCAGAGATGGACAGCATACTTCTGCTAAGAGAGGGTCGTATACACCCTTAAAAGTGAAAACGCTTTTTAGTAACACAGAGGTTTTTGTTTTATAAGGGGAAAAGCGATCGGTCGAGCGACACATGCAGTCGTCAGGGTCCTTCAACTCCTATCTCCTGTCACGGGACAACTGTGACCCACTCGATTTGTAATCTTTGTCGTGGAGCGCTTAAATTTCTAAAAATATTTTCAAAATGTGAGGATGAATATGCAATCATTAGGAGGATCTTTCCCCATCGAAGAAAATGAGAGGAAACAGTTATGTTAGCATTTTTTAAACAAACGAAGTAAAAATAATAAAACCTAAAACTCGTCCCTCCTTCGGTCCTGTTGCCCTGGTGGGTCAGGGGCCTCGCTGAGGGCATACCCGCTTGCCCGCCCTGGCCAAATCACCCTTTCGTGGGTTGAGGAAGTTTTTTCTGAGGAAGGACTGGCTACAGCGTGTGCTAAAGTTATTCTTTTATCGGGTGAGTTGTTCTTTATGCCGCGACCGAAGTGAGAAGCATGCAAATACATCCCTCCCCTGCATTCGACCAAAGAGACTGTTCATTCAGATTCGTTCCCTCGTGAGGATTCGCTTCGTGTAGACCCGAGGATTTGGGTGGCGTCCCGTTATCGGGGATCTGAGGTTGGATTTCCATTCGGGTTTGAATGTGAGAGAGAGTGGGCTCACTTGAGAGAGCTGTTTTGCTTAATCCGATGGCCACAATTCCCTCTCTTCGTGGTCCACCGTGCGAGCCGTGGGATTAATTACTTCTTCTCCTTCCTATTTAGATTGCAATAAATCCCACAGAAGCTGCCTCTCTTGACGGCCTCTTTTTGCGTCTCATGTATATCCCAAGTTCGGTTCTATGAAACAAATAAAAAATGCAAAAGTCGTACACATTATAAAATAAAATTTATAGGCGTATGCTAAAAAAATGTGAAACAAGTTCCAGTAGAAGGTAATAAAATCTTTAAATGTTCATTCGACAGATTTGGTGCCTCTTTCGGTAGTTAAAACTCTGTGTAGGTTTGATTATTTCTCAATTTTATATTTTTATGTTTACATCTGTGACAAATCTTACATCAGCATCGTCCGTGTTAAACAAAGCTGATGCGATGTATATACAGTGCAGCTATTCTGTCCTCTTCCCAATGGGGTGTTTTCCTATTATTTCTTTATTGCCTAAATCGAAAGATTATTACTCCTGGAGTTCGCATTTCACGCTCTTAGATTTTCGAATGACGATATCTATTTTTCGCGATTAAACGAAAAGGGAAAATTCCTTGCTATTCGTTACCCACCATTAGGCTTTTCATAATATACAAATTATTTGGTTTTAGAAATCCCAGTTCAAACGAATGTCAATGGTCAATTTTAACCTCATTTGAAAAAGGCCAGTTTGGCACCCATGCGATGCCACTCCACGTGACGTCACAGGGGACCTAGTTTCTACAGGAGTAGATAGGAGTTTTACTTCGTCTGAGATTACTAATGCTTGCATGAGGCAAAGAGCTCGGGGAAACATCTCTTAATAATCACACATTATATTTACCTAAGTTCGGAAAGTTTACTCCGATTGATAGGGGAATAATAATCCTTATTGAAGCCAAGCGCTACCTGCTAGCAGGGTACTCTGCTACCTGCTAGCAGCCTGCGTCGTATCAGCGCTCAAGCCTCGCCTCAAGGTCACCTCACAGGGCAGCAGCGGGAACCAGAAATACGTCACAAGGAGTTTTCCCATCATTCCTACTTAGCCGTCGCGTTTTCGGGCGCTAGAAATTTTTCACTTTTCTTTTAATCGCGAAAAATAGATATCGTAATTCGAAAATCTAAGAGCGTGTAATTTGCACTCCAGGAGTAATAATATTTCGATTTAGGCAATAAAAAAATAATAGGAAACCTCCCTATTGGAGGAGCTGATTGGGTGTGTGATTCCCTCTGGCAATTCCCCCGCGTGAAAATCACCCCCTTAATCTCTCCTCTGCTTCGGATTTCGTGGAGGCCCCTTTTCAGGTGTGTGAAGGATTTCGAGAGTGGGAACGGGCGGATGTGGAACGAGCGCTTCAATCTCCAACTGAACCCTTTATCTCCCGTTCCTCTGCTCTCGTGAACGCCCGTGAGTGGATGCACTGACGTCAGAGTGGAGCCGTGGGCAAACCGTAAGCCACTACAGTCCCACTGCTTGAATAAATTCCTCTCAACTGGTTGTATTTGGTGGAATTTTTAAGGCGGAAAAAACTTGAAAATTACATGGTATGTCTGAATCTGGGTCCGCATATAAAAATCCTAAGCACAAGGAAATAAAAACCACAAGTTTTGAATTATTTATCCGTCCCCAAGAAAGGCCCATTGCTCGGGAGACGTCTCTCATTACTGCTTCCTATGCAAAACGACGATCGCAAGCCATAGATGCCATATTTTACTTCTTTTTTTCAATTCTCCTGGGAGTGTAGAGTCAACGATAGATATTGACTGACGGCATTTCCGCTAAATCGTAAGAAGCGCACATTTACTTGAAAGATTTCATCACGAAAGCACAAGTTTACCTACCTACTTACCTACGAATCTTCAATAAATTTCTCAGTTCACATTATGTAAATATCGCAGTTTCGCAAGTAATTATATTTTAAATATAATTTATTGATGTTTTATATGAGTGAAAGCAATGTTTTTTAAAAATAATTTTTTTTATTAAAAATATAATTTAATTAGTCGCTTTTCACGAATATTTGTGCTTGTATTTGGGGTTTTCTACATTTTTAACGTCAAAAGGCGTTGAATGATATAGTAATTATTAAAACTCTGCAATTTTCTTTCAGGTAAGAAAAATGCGCCAATATTCCTTGAAATGTTGAGGGGCGAACCGCAAGCCTCATCTGTTTTTAAAGAGTATGGAATAAGGTAAGTATTGGAAAGCTTTAAGTAAGTACCTTTTCACGCTTTCAATCAAGATATGCGGGTTGGATGGATCTAAGAATCGATCTTTTATAATATCTGTTTTTTTCCCCGGTGAATAATAGGGTAGTTTCCTTCATCAAATAAAACGAAAGGCATTGATTGCGATTCGTTGCCCACCATTAGTGTATTCATAATACACAAATTATTTGGTTTTTGAAATACCGGTTTAGACGAATGGCAAGGGTCAAGTTTTATCCTCATTTGAAAAAGGCCAGATTGGCGCCCATGCGATTCCACTCCACGTGACGTCACAGGGACCTATTTTCCATACGAGTTGATAGGAGTTTTACATGGTCTGAGATTACCAATGCATGCATGAGGCACATAGCTCAGGGAAACATGTCTTAATAATCACCTATTAAAACTAAGGTCGGAAAGTTTTCTTTGTTTGAAAAGGTATTAATAATCCTTATTTAAGCCTGGCGATACCTGCTAGCAGTGTACTCTGCTACCTGCTAGCATCCTGCGTCGTATCAGCGCTCAAAGCCTCGCCCCAAGGTCACCTCACTTGCGGCAGCGGGAACCAGAACGACGTCATACGGAGTTTTCCCAGCATTTATACTTAGCCGTCGCGTTTTCGCACGCTTGAAAATTTTCACTTTTCATTATTCGCGAAAAATAGATATCGTCATTTAAAAATCTAAAAGCGTGAAATACGTACTCCAGGAGTAATAATCTTTCGATTTAGGCAATAAAAAAATAATAGGAAACCACCCTATTGCAGTCAAGTTTTCTCGGGATTCACACCGGGTCAGGACCGCCGTATTTTTAACCCACATTTCGATGAACAACTCGCCCATCGTCATCAGTGATTCAGGAATCCAATGGTTGGGTTCCTGAATAATTGGAATCCTCAATCCCTGTTTACGATGGGCGAGTTGTTCATTGAAACGTCGGAAGAAAGATACGGAGGACGTGACCCGGTGGGAAACCCGAGAAAATTTTAATGCAATTGATCTTTTGCTAGATTATGTGGTTATTTTCGCGGATCACTGCGCTGGTTGTTGAAGTAAAGAAATCTATAAGAGTAAATGCTGCAAGTTATTAAAATCAGATGAAGGAGGTACTCTTTCTCGGAGACACTTATGTTTTGTTTTAGTATGCCAAACGTCCACTGCATCACGCCTGAATTGGTTGAATATTTTCAGATTTATTTTGTAGCAGATCACCCCTGCCCTGGCATAACTGTACAATCGTCCACTGTATCTTTTGATAGTTTTTATCGGGCGGACGAATACGGCGTGGCACATTCCAATGGTTTCATTTCTCTACCGTATGGCCCCTCGCTTACCATAGTTTCTTCGCCTTGCGGGTGCCTTTGAAGTTTCTCCGAGAAATGGCTCCCTTGGCTCCAAGGAAGGCTAGACAGATTCCGCGAGGACGACTTGTGTTTGGACAGAAGGTATGGGAGCAATTAAAGCGTATGGCAGCGTCTTCTCATGCCAAACCCTTACCTCCTTGGTTCCTTTGTGAGTGGCCGCCTCGAATACTTGGGTCGGACTCCCCCATAGAACCAGCCTTTCAAGTTCCTTCGCTTGCCACCCGCTGCTCTGGTCGCTTGCTCCGCTCAGGAGGGATGAATGCCGAATTCCGAAGGGATACGAGGGTCGAGCTTCGAATTTCTGCGTCCTGAATGAGGCGTTTTGATAAGTTAAGGCGTCAAAAATATTTCTCGAAGCAATTTAAATGAGATTTTGTTTCTCGCGCCTTCAAATCATTTTACATGCAGTAGTGCGTTACTCAAAACTAATAGATAGATCCTATAATCTATGTAGTAAACAGTATCAGGCGAGATGTTGTGGAGTAGAATGATATATAATAATAGCAACAACTTGAGTCAATTCAATACGCCCACTTTCACAATTTCCCCGGGAAACTAGTTTCGACACGATGCACAAAGGTTAAGAAAACACTTAGCTGTTTCACAAAATAAAATATATCGCGACCAGTTTCGATACAGCGTATCATCATCTGGCATCATCTATTTTTCCCACACTACTGTTACACTCTCAATAACTTAACCTCACATAATACCATATATCCTTATTCCCATGAATTCAACACACAATGACTGCACTCAAATAACTGTCAAATAATTGAACTGCCATATATTGATATCCCATTAGCTCACACTTTAATTAAATTCCTGTCAATAGACCCTTCCTTTAAATGAAGATATACTTTGAGACATTCTCAAAAACTACCAGACAACCTTGAAAACAGTACATAGGCTTTATATAAATTTATATGCGAAGGAGGCCATGTATGAAGTTATAACAGATGATGATACGCTGTATCGAAACCGGTCGCAATATATTTTATTTTGTGAAACAGCTAAGTGTTTTCTTAACCTTTGTGCATCATGAAGGAGTTTCACCATGTTACGCCAACCACCATCGCATTTAGTTTCGACACATTAATTCGTCATCGTTAGTGACAACAACGCCCACTGCGGTAGATAATACGGTAGTAAATAGAGATAACGCAGTAATGAGTCGAAATATCTGAGCGGTGTAGTCATTTAAGTGAATATGGACGAAAAATTTCTGGTAAAATTTCCAATCATGCATGCCAATGCAGCCGTTCTGTTAGTTATGCCAGTAAAGATGAAGATTTGAAGTTTTTGTACTGCATTCCGTCCTTATATTCATTTCATTCCATGTCATCTTCATCCAGTGGCGGATACAGATGCGGAGGTTGGGGGCGCCCCCCCTTGCAGGGCCGCCCGTATTGCCAAACATTTCAGAATCTCAATTATAACTTTTTATTATCATAAGATGGCATTTTCTTTTATGTTTATAGGAGGTAACCCCATAAATAATAATAATAGACTCGTATGGTCACTTACCTTAAAATTTTCTTAAACCCTGCATGTGACGTGTTTATTTTTATTTACGTTAAAAGTAAAGGTCACTCAATGTGTTTTTTGCGCCCCCCCCCCCCTTTATGTTTTTTCTGCATCCGCTAGTGTCTTCATCACTATTGTCGGCGTCAAAATGATACACCGCTGAACTTTCTAAATTTATGTCTGGGCTTGAGCGCATGATAAAATAATGAATAATAAATTTTATTTTACATTCCGAAGTGATTTTTGTTGCATGAAAATTTTAAAAATGTAGACACACCAGAGCAATATGTGCCTCCGCGCACCGTAAAATTAGCCGTTTTTTCAACTTCATGAACTATGTAACTCAACCCAGGGAAAACTACTACGTCTACAACATTTATATTTCACAATAAGTTGCAAACATTTATGTAGATCTAGAAAATGGCTTTCGCGTATTTTTAAAACGCAGATTTTGTCGTTAATAAACGGAAATGTTTACAAATTATCTCGTCCTACAAGTTACCCATTGTCTTGTCCTACAGTTTACCCCGAAATATAAAACAAAACTGGTAGAAACAATTTTTTATTTATTTGTAATATTTCTATGATCCGATAATACTGGATTTTTATGCAACATAAATTACATATGGAAATTAAGAAAATACGCCGGAGTGAACGAATGCTGCGTTGTCTTGCGCGCGGAACTCAGAAGAACATTCGTGGGGACTGCAACTGAAATGTTTTTTCTTCAAGTTTCAGGAAGCTTTGTGACGTACATTAGGTCAGAGTTTTAAGTAAATAAATTCTTTAAGTGCTTATTACTTAATTTTAGTAAAGCGGCCCTCTTTACATAAGTTTAAGAATTTACTGCCGCTAATGCCGCCCAAACCTGAAGATAGAATGAATATAAATAACGATCGCAAATCTGCCTTTCTAATTCTTAGAGCAGCCTGAAAATGCTATTTCTATCCCACTTTGGAATCCATGTGCACGGTTGCGATGGTTCACTACCATGAAAGCCAATAATCCCCCCCCACCCCCCACCATGTGTGATGATCAAACGTAGATATGGGGAGGGTTGGTATCCCTGTTGGCAAATCCCTGAACTACTTCGAAATCCTCGAGGTGTTAATTAAAATTACCGATACGGTTGATGCGTTATTGATCGTGCGTGGCAGTTTACATAGAAATTCTTGACCTATTGTCCTTGTCCCAATTTCGGAGAGTGCCAACTTCGTTTCAGCCTGCGTTTAAGGTCAAGGGCGTCATTTTGAGTCACGTCTGCCCTCTGACGACAACGGCGGGAACCACTCCGCCCCTCATTACTCGGGGTCGCTCCAGCTGTCACGTCCCCTGCCTCTCCCTCCTGTCGCTGCATCGCCGTGGAAGGAGAAACATTTGAACGTCCGAGGGGATCAATTTGATCCTTTTTCGATTTGCAATGTATTCATTTTGGAAACCAAAATAGGTTGAGTGATTTCCTCTCGTGAATTTTACAAATTTTTAAGTTACTTCATGGACCAAGAAGAAGAACCACCAGATTTCTTTACTTTTTAAGATAATGTCATTTTCACCTTGAACTACCGCAGGGATCAATTTGATCCCTAAGCGAGAAAAATTGTATTACGTTGGGTGATAGCCTTTGCACTTGCCGCGATAGCATTAATTTTGTTGCAACTTATCATTCAAACCTTTTCACCGCCTTTTCACGTATGCAAGTTGATATCCCTCATTTCCATTACCTATTTCGCATCCATTCCAACTGCTTTCGGTCGGACAATCTGTCATCGCCAGCGTGAGGGTTTTATTGAGGTTCTAAATTGGAACGAAGACTTCATCTGCGTCCTCAAGACTACATTAGAGAGCTAAGAGCTAACTAATGTCCACTATGGGGAATCTGATTGGACAGATTAAAGACATTCTGAAATCTGATTGAAGACATTGGAAATCCGCCATTGAGTGATCCATCCACTGCTGAGGCGAAAATAATGTTTTGTTCATATGATGACGATGAGCAGAGGGACGGAGGACTACTACCACATGGAAGACCTCTTCACGTTCTTAAACTCAGCTTGAGGGTGGGCAGTACGTCTCAGAGGAAATATATACAAGAAAGAGTATATTGGTTGTCCAGTAACCAGAAGTTGGAGCCAAATTGAAACACCAACTTCCGTATTATTATAGGCAGTGGAAGAGGTTTTCTCAAGTATCGTTAAACGCTTTCTTTGACAGTTGGGGTAACTTTGCCAATACTTTGACAGAGGGCCAAAGTACTGACAACGCAGCACAATTTTGCAGAAAAGGTCGCCCGGGGTGTGTATTAAGTCTCCAACCTTCTCTAGCGCTAATTATGACGTAACTATTTCCTCTAAAAGTTTTCAGCACGTCACATCGTGAAATTGCTTTAAGGCTTCACCAATAATGCCTATGAAAGCTAAGTTTGCGAAGACGCACATTATAATTTTTCTAATTTTGCTGTAATTTTTACGCGAGATGATTATGATTAAAAAGTTTATTATAAGACTTATCAATATAACAGGCCTAATATTTTAATGTATATTTTTCAATAAATGTGGATTTTTGATTTTTAAAATTTGTAATGTAAAAGGAACTCGAGGTTTCTGGAACACTTAATTTAAAATATGCTTAAAAATTTCGAGCGAAAGTGTTCCTTAATTTCTCCTTGTATAATGAGTTCCACGGAATGCATTGCTCTACTGTAACTAAAACAATTTGGAATATAGGTCGTTAAAAGAAAAGCACCAGCAAATGGCATTCAAAACATGTTCAAATTCTTAATATTAGCGCTTAAAAATAGATATTATCAAGTTCCTGATAATTAGTCATCTTGAGTATTTGATGGCAATGATAATAAAACATGTTAGCAATCCTATTATCCCAATCAGTAGATAACATCCATTAGACCCATCGAGTGAAGTTAGTTTTCGTCATTTCAATCTCGGTCCATTGCTTCGAAGACTGTGAACGCCCTTGGGCACATTTTGCCGAGGAAGAACCCCGTCCTCTCGTCATCCCATCATCCAAGAAGGAATTATGCGGAATCGAAAATCCAAACCCACCTGACCGTGAGGGAGTCGCATCTTCCCAGTTTCTGCCGTCAGGGTGCAGCACCTGCGCTTCGCCCGACTTTCAATTGTCACCTGCTCTATGCTCACTCCGAGAGTTCTCTCTTTTTTACTTCCTTGCGATTTCCGTATGGTTTGGAGGGGTGGTTATAGGGGAAGGAATTGTGGCCAGTGTACATGACCTTGATCCCACCCCTCCTTCCCTTGCCACAACCTGTCCCTCCCTTCGACTATCGGTTTGCTCTTGAAGTCGGCGCATCTGTGCTATGGAGGTGTATTTTCAACTTAAGGCTGCAAGATACAATCGCAAATATGGATTTATTTATGTATACCGAGACTAGCCACGGTAGCGTAGGTCCCGGTATACTTAAATAAGTCTGGAGCGAACACCTCTCGTGTTCAAAGTTCGGGCTTTGCTCTCCGGCTGTGGCGCCATGCGCTCGGCCTGGACTGCTAGTCGCATAATATGCTCAGCAGTCCATACCACCTTGTCCGGAATAGTCCACAAATTTCCACAGGGGAGAATGACGCCTCGGTAGCTTAACTGGCTGGAGCACTCGGCCGGAAATCGAGGGATCCGGGTTTGAATCCCGGTCGAGGCGAATGATTTGGATGTGGTGCTGTGGATTTTTCGTGCAAATATGGAACCTCAGAGCGTATTCTTATGTCCTAATGAAACCCACGGCAGTGTAATAGTTGCAATAATGCAATATTTCCGTCACATTGTAATGCCTTATTTAACCTACAAGAATAACTTCCATCACATCCTGCCACAGATCACGTAAGATCTATCAATGGTAGATTTAAATTAGGATCATGGGCATAGAATGAAAATTAATCTAAGCATGCACCATTTATCAATAAAACTAATTTTTGTCCGAATTACCTAGATAAAACTTGGTTTTAAGCCAACTTTCTTTTTCTTTAAATCGAAAATGTTACCACTAGAAATTATAAGATTTTTCAACACACATTCACGGAGCGTGCTTAAAATGTTTTCAAATCTAATCGAGCCTTTTTTTTTTGCTTCATCTTTTTAAGCCATTCGAGGGCATCTAGGCCGTTTTTCAATTGTCAAATCAGTTTTTGGCGGATTTTACTTTTTAACTTTTGTTTATGAACTCTACCTCTACAACTTTTTAACCTGTTTTATTACATTTTATACAAAAGACACGGAACTTTCTTAATTTTATTCTGGGCTTGGGCCGAATTTTTTACATTAGGCACCTTTAAGACAGCGGGTCACCATGAAGAAATCGAGATACGTCAAAAGGTTAAAATTCTCCATCTTAAAGTGTCAGTAAATGCATTCCATCCCCCTATTCTCTAAATTTATTGCCAGATCGCTTAAAAAAAGACAGTGCACGCCATTTAATTAAAATTTGGTTCTTTGCGGTCGTAATGATGACTCATTATTTTTCACTCTTCATATAATACACGCCGAAATGACGTCACTTGAGTATAATTGAGTTGAGAACTTCGATGAATAGGGTTCGATGTATTCAATTATTCGCTGATAAGCGATGTTCTTCCGCCGAATGTTGGTCGAAATGATGTGGATAGGAATGAGTTAATAAGCAGTAAGGTCCTAAAGCACGAGAAAAATAATCTATTCTCCTTGATTAAGAATTCATATTTTTAATCCAGATGTAGGTCACGGAACAGGACATACCTTCCTTCTTCCCCTTTGGCTATATGGATGGTAAAGTGAGACCGGCTATCCAAATTTCCTTCGGTAATGCAATTAAGAGCCAAATTAACAGAAGCGAGATCCTTGTGATTTTTCTCCCATCGCATTGCCCATATTGACTTTGCATCCACTCGATCTAATCAACGACGCTCAACTACTTTCCTTGACGACGCTCTTCACCTGATCCTCCGCTTCCCGCCCTTCAACTGTTTCTTCTTCATTATGCGGTTTGATCGACGAGGGGAGAGATTCCACGCTAGCGCCAAAGTTTCCAGCAGCAACACTTAGCTCAGCACTTGATCACCCGCCTTCGTATCGACTCCTTGGAAAATCCTTCACTCGTCGTACATCCATGCCAGTACGTATTCAAAGCTATAAGGTAGATAAAGGTTATTTCCATCACATTAACGATTACGCTTTCTGCAAAAATCCAGGGCTAATGGAAGAGCTTAAATTTATGCTAGTCTCCAGAGTTATACTCATTAAATACGTGCAAAGTTTTATGAAAACTATTCGCGTTAATCACTACGTTACTGGATTTAGTTCTTCTCTTGCGCCATCAACAACTCTTAGACACAGCATTAACGTAAATAATGATCATATTAATTTTTAATTACACACGTCGTTGTCTCTTCGACTGATGATCTTTATCCGGTAACTAATCAACGACTGTTAATCCTTGACAGTCCTTTTACTTTTTTCTTTTAATTTAAATTAGCTATCGATTAATTTAATAACTTCAACACTATCATTGGAATCGGTCTTTATAGGTTTTCCATACAATTTTCAGTTTAAAATGTAATTTCTGCGCTACTGAAATTATAATTTACGGTCTTATTTTAGAGCGCATGTCTTCCTCGAATATGTAGACGAAAAGACGGTCCACAAGACATAAAATAAATTACTGGGGTCAAGTGCAATCCTTGATTCACTCTTTAGTTACTAATATGAGTTAATTCCACGGTGCTCTTTCATGTAAACGCGACGTTTCGATAGGCGCCTCTTCTGTCGTCCTCAGGAAATGAGTGCCTTCCTCCGCATTTATAAATATCAGATCGGGTACGACCGGTGCTGCAGTTGGGAAAAAAATTAGGCGGCACTCACCGAAAATTGCCAACAGCCGAGCATGTATTACCCTCCCGGCCGCGATTGAAATGTCAAACTCAAACTCTTACATTAGGTCCAAGTTGTGCTACGAGATAACTCTGAACAAATAAATAATCATTTCCGATTTTTAAAAAATTCATTGGACAATACGGTGGTTTCCTGTTATATTTTTATTGCCTTACGCGGAAGATTATTACTCCTGGAGTACGTATTTCACGCTTATAGATTTTTAAATGACGATATCTATTTTTAGCGATTAAAGGAAAAGTGAAAATTTTCAAGCGCGCGAAAACGCGACGGCTAAGTAGGAATGATGGGAAAAGTCCGTGTGACGTATTTCTGGTTCCCGCTGCCGCTCTGTGAGGTGACCTTGGGGCGAGGCTTTGAGCGCTGATACGACGCAGGATGCTAGCAGGTAGCAGAGTACACTGCTAGCTGGTAGCGCTTGGCTTAAATAAGGATTATTAATACCTTATCAAACGAAGGTAACTTTCCGACCATAGGCAGATTTAAGGTGATTATTAAGGGATGTTTCCCAGAGATCTGTGCCTCGTGCATGCATTGGTATTCTCAGACAATGTAAAACTCCTATCTACTCGTATAGAAACTAGTTCCCTGTGACGTCATGTGGAGTGGAAAAAAATTTCCTTTGTGAAAGTTTCTCGTGCTAACAGACGGAAAAATTCTTTTTGTGACCTAAATGAAAATATAATAATATGTCCATTGCATTTTGGTGGAAAAACGAAGCTATGATGTTAGAACGTAGGTTCAGATTGTTTGATCTCTGCATTTCTTCAGGGTTTTCTTCCGCGTCAGCTTGTTTGTTGACAACAGTTCGTCGGAACCTGGCCACGACATCCAATTTGAGGAAAAGAAACTTTAAGTTGAGTGCCGATACTTCCCAAGACAAATCAGGGAAGCAACTCAAAAAAATTCATAAAACACTGTTGAATTTCAATAGAGAAGATGGATACTTCCTTCACAGCGCCTTGAAAAAGAGTCATCAAAGAGAGAGCCAATCAGAGAGCAGCTCCCATCCAGCGGTATATAAGCGAGGCAGAAACCAACAGCCGACAGCTTCGACCTGAAGACACTGGCAGGATAGCCGGCGAAACTGTTGTCTACAAACAACCTGACGCGGAAGAAAACCCGAAAGAAATGCAGAGAACGAAGGTATGAGTCTGAAAGTATGAAATTTACCTTTTTTGTGCTATTATCACCGAATTGAGAGCTAAAATTATTTTTAACCAAAGTATTGTGGCTGCATTTGAAATCTTGGACAACCGATACAGCGTATTGCAGCGCAGAGCTCTTTTATTTACGAGAGTTTAAATTTCCGTCACTGTTTTCGCAGGTGCGTGTGTGTGACAAAGCGGGGAGCCAATCAAAGTGAGTGTCTGCTTTGTGCGCTCGTCGCGAGAGGTGAAGTGGAAGGCGAGATGGAGCGCCGCGCCGCCAGCAGATGCAGATATGCGATGCACAGAGGGAGTGGGCGCGCACTGTTTAAATGCATGCACTTACTTCGCAGTCTCCCCATCCTAATTGCTGCATTCTTATCGTGCGCCGCGTCGCCCGGACGACGCGACGTGCCTATCTCGGGGAGGGAGTGATAGTTAGGCAGTCTTCCCGACAGATGGCTCTGCCTCCCTTTGAAGCGGGTCGCGTGAGCATTTCTTGTTCCAAAGGCATCGTACTCTCCCCGCTCCCATCGACCCAAATGTTCTTCCCCTCACTCCCCTCACCTATTTACCCCACTCCGCCCCAATTGCATTGTATTTAAGGGAGACATGTTGCTCCCCCTCCCCTCTGACCCCAAATTACCCCCACCCCCTCTTCTCTCGTCCTTGACCCTCATCTCACAATGCGTGTCACATTGGGGAATACGCGACCATGCAGAAATTTGAAATTTTTTTCATGGCCCGCCTGACATGGGAGCTTCATGATATATCTAGTGTATCAAATGCAAATCCGCAGGAGAAGAAACAAAGGGATTTGAACACATTGCAGAAAATATACAAAGACAAGAGTGCATTGGCAAATGGTAGGAGGCAAATTTCAGAGAGTAAAAATGCGATCTGGTTGGAACTTATGCGACGAAGGATTAGGATGCCTTTTTGCTCTGATGCACAGCGGTCTGAAATCGGAGAAGGTCGGACAGATGTCCAAAATGCCTATTTTTGGTATAGAGACTTGAAACTTAGCGTAAGTGCGCATATATAATTACCTACCATCTTTGGATATATTTTTCAGTTTGTTTGAATGCTAATAGATACTGAGGCACAGTAGCTCAAATATGCCCAATTATTTTGAGGCGCGCAAAATCTCATTTTTCTTTTCGAAAATCTTTGAATGTAGGCAGGTGTTATTGCGGTGTCATTATTTTTATGGAATAAAAAGCACAGTATTCATTAACATTAGTGCTTTGTCTATATTATCCATGATAATTTTATATTTTGGCTTAAGTCTGTCTGCAGTCTATACAGTGGTACATATAAGTATTCTCTGCTGGCCGTAACGTTAATTTTTGCGAAAGCGTATGTCTTCCTTGATTACGGAGATTTTTATTTTAAATTGAGTGAATGTATTAGGCTCACATGACTGAAAAGCCATAAAAAATAGAATATGTAATATTTACGTAGCGGCAACTATTTTTTTATTCCACTATTGAGGCCGTATCATTCACCTTGCTTGTTTGTTCGTTATGGCTTTCCATTCATTTTAGCTAAATAAATCCCCCTAATCAGAAAGATAATCGTATTCATAAAAATAGCAAGCATACCCATTTATTCTTAAATTCATCAGTTCTCTTTCTGTAAAGTTTCGGCCATTGGATACTAGTTTTCCATTTCTGTAGCTGGGAGACTGGGAGAGCTCATATGGGAGACTTATCATTGCTTCGGATGCTTGTTGAATTTTATAAATTTTACGGATAGGCTTGTTTTATGAAACGAGTAAAACACCTGGGAGCCGAGATCGATAGCTAATGTTGGCTTTCACGAGTCAGCATGACAGTCAATTAAGCAAACGAGAGACAACAGCCGCAAACCAAGGCCGAATTTCTCATTAATTGACGATCAATGCGCGCGCATGCGAGGGGAGTTAATGGTTTGATGGATGTCTTTATGATGACGATGATGGAAGATGGATTTGCGTGACTGTTGGGGAAAACGAATGGAATCAAGTCATCCGCTGGGAAATGGAGAAAGTTCCGCCCTTACGACTCAATTCCACATGGGATAGGATAGAAAGAGTGAGTAGCCTAGTAAATAAATTCACTTTTGTAGTTAAATACCCGTCGAGATTCTACGGGAAATGAAGGAAAGACGGGTCATGTTTACATCAAATAGACAAACCCTTTATCATTTACAGAGAAACGACACATAACCATACCTGTACATAAATCCTCGTGTTTATGTTTTTGGGATTTCTCCATTTGTCTAAACCTCCAAGTGCTGGATCTAAAACGTCACATTCAAATGAAGTACCGATGAATTAATTTCATTAAAAAAAGATATTTTCTGATGAAATTTATCGTGATTCTACGTGATATATATTTGAAATTTTCAACTACGGGTTCGTCTTCTGTTCCTCTCATCAAACAATTATATAATTACTAGTGATGGGTCGATTCCAAAATTTTATCGATTCCGATCCCGATTCCGATTCTGACATTTCGATTCCGATTCTACCGATACCGATTTCATCGATTCTGATGCCATAGACTCCAAGAAAAATATCACTTAATTCCAGGCAACAAGAAAACCACTTAAAAAAATATTACTCTGTGAAAGAGTCAGTTGACAAAAGCATCTTTCATATCATCACTATGTAATTAAAATATAATAGCTGAATTTCAAAATAGAACATACCTAAAAAGTGTTGTTACATGATAGGTATTACTTTAGAATATTAGCACTCATGTTTTAATTTAAAATAAAAATATCTCCTTTAATATCTACCTTTTATTGATAATATCTTATCATTATCAATAATGTCTCAGAAATTTAGTATCCCTTTACAGACTTTAAATTTCTGCTCAGAAAGCAAAGCATCTTCACTCTGCCAGGATAAAGCCTGTTGTATTTTACTTCACATATTTCTCCTACAGAACTAAATGTCTTTCACTGAACGAATTGGATGGCGGTATGGAAAGAAACCTCTTCACTAATACTTTCAGCCTTGGGTAGAAGATACAAGTCTTCCAGTATTTCCCAGGGAAGGAATTTGGTGGTTCATTCATCTCTGATAAATAAGCTTCCACTTCAGCTTCAACAGTATTTGCTATGGTGACTTTGGGTACTTTTCCAAATGCATCACTGTATCTTGACCATATACCTGTCACAGGCTCCCTAGTCTGCATTTGCTCCTTCGGAATATAATAGGGATTTCCAAGTAGCACTTTTTGATATCGAGTCGAGTTGAAAATTACTCGCGAGTATCGAGTCGAGTCGAGTATGATAATTTCTGAGTCAGGCAATACAGCAATGCACACTAAAATATATTCTACTCCAATTTTCTATGATGAATGTCTAGCCTAATGTAAGAAGGGAAATATAATGAGGATCGTTGATGGTTATTGTCAGAAGTAGGAGATGAATGGAAATTAATGTGTCTTCAACAGTTCCATAGGGCCAATTGAAATTAATTAACCCCAAGTACCTAATATGTCGACCATACATATGTATCCAAACTACAAGGGAGAGCCCTGAGTACAGTAATTTTCACAGCTATAATAAAGATTACATGCTATGTATATGAATCATGTAATATTTTGGCCTTTCAAATTCTCAAGCAGAAAAACCAATTATTCTACATGCTCAGCCAGCAGGTTTTGACGTCTCCATGTTACAGTATTGCTGCCTGCAGAAAATTGGCTTTTGCTACACACTTGTGTGACTGGGCAAGTACTTTCCTATCAAAATTGCAAGATTTCGGAGACTTTGGAATTTTTATTTAAAAAATTATATCAACGATTTTTTTGAAACTTGAATATTCATGGAATTCAAGTGGACGGAGCGAACAAACTATAGAACTAAACTTTTGTTTTGTAGAGCCAAAACAATTCTATACTTCTCACGTCTTTTAATCAACCTTAAAATCTCTTGCTTTTTTTAAGTTCAAGAAAGAAACTAAACGCTACAAATGAATATCACATCGGACAGTTCATTTTTCTCTCTCTTAAGAATGCTGACTTAATCTCTTCACTTTACTTCAATACTCGAGCCATATTTCTTATGCGTGGGATGGTTCCGAAAAATATCCAATCCTTAGTATTTTCACTCGAGTAATGCGCTAAATGGTCTAGTTGATATATACATAATCCTTTTTAACATCCTTAGTTTAGTGTTTTAAGTCAATGAAGACAATTATCCATGCTTTAAATGACGATTTTCAAAACTAATGTTTTAAAAAATTTGAAAAATTAGCCTGAGTTACCGAGCCTCATAGTTCCGCGGCGTGTAGCTCAGCCTTGACGCGCGATTGAAAAATCGCTCTTATTCCCTTCGTCGCAAACTTTTTTCTCCCTAGATTTGTAATTAGTACTCTTTTAGAAATCTCTACTTTATATTTTGATTCAAATTATCCGAGTTATATTTTTCGTTAACGAAAGATAATGTCTACTTTATGTCAAAGTTCACGTGAAAAACGGGTCGGCCATTTTGCGTTGTAAAAGCTGACAGATGAGAGCCAAAATCTTCGAACGTCATTGAAAGTATAGGCAAGGGACCAGGTCAAAGGAATAATGCGTTTTTTATTCCATAAATCTCATACCAACGCAACATTAACTGGATAAATTCAAAGATTTTTTGAGGAAAAACGATATCTCGCGTGGCATTGAAAAATTGGTCATGTTTGGGCCACTGTATCTCACTAAAGGGTCGTATTTATGTAAATTGGCATATAAAACTATATCTGGTAATAATTTATGAGAATTTACGCTAAGTTTCAAGCCTCTATCCCCAAAAAGGCCATTTTGGACTTCATTCCAGCTTTTTCCGATTTCGGACCAGTGTGCGCCGGGTAGGAAGACGATCGGAGGCCGTGGCTGGCGTAAAGGTATTCGGCGCCAACGTCGACAACAATTGTGTATTCGGCAAGCTGAAACTACCAGGCCAAGGCATTAGAATGACTTATCGGCTTTAAAAACTGCATTATTACATGAGTTTCATGATAGCGCTTCCTGTCGGCAGATTGCTGGACCTACTAGCCTCGAAAGCTCTGTAAGCTTAACTACTCGACATTCGTAATGCTACTCGAAACGCTCGAGTCGAGTACCAACTACCCGACTCGAATTTTCGAGTACTCGCACATCCCAAGAAATGTGTTTTGTTATTACGATTACGTGGCGCGAAAATTCGAATGACTGTTGGAAACGCGGTCGTATATAAATCTGTGGTTTGAAGTACTACTGGAATCGGAATCGATTTTTCACTTTGGCAAGTATTCGTTTTCGATTCCGGTTCTTGGTCGTGAATCGAGGAATCGAAGAATCGAGGAACCGAACCGACCCATCACTTCACATCGCTAATAATTACACATTATAACTATACAAAACTTATTACATTGTGTTGAATACGCGTCGTAGGGCGTTTGAAGAAGAAATCTGAAAAGTAAGAGTGACTATACTTTTTAAAACCTGTGAATAGATCTTGCACCGGATTAAAAATATTTGAAAGTAACTGTACTTCTCTATAGTAAATAATTTGGAACCCATGTCTGTAAACATTCGTAAAAAATTCTGCGTCCAACATCGTAGAATTTTCCAAATCGTTGGCAAGAAGACGATTGAGTCCACAGGGACAACAGCTATCTACTGGTAGCGTGAAGAAAATATCGAATGAATATACACGACAGATTTTCAGTAACATTTCACTTGAAGAAGTTTTAAGTGGGAAATAACTTTCTATAAGGATCACTCGCTTCATTCGTTTTATCAGCTCATCGATTTCAAAATCTCCTTTCCACCAAATTTCTCTTCCGCGCTCATTTTCTCTGCCTTCCTATAGAATGTTATATGAACCGATCACCTCAAAAGTTAGGAAAGAATAAATCAGTCAATATCTACGCCAATAGTAATCATCTCGAAAACTTGAGCAAAATTATAACTTTAAATAAGTCACTGCACAATGTGATTTCCGACGGCGTAACCAAATATTTAGATTCATTCATGCATCAAAGGTGAAAGTTATTATGGATATAAAGCTGTGCGTTATTCGCAGCTATAGATACGTTTTGTTATAAATGGTCGTAGGTATCAAATGTATTGGAAATCATTTTAGTGGATTCGTTATTTACATATTAGGAGTCGAGCTGAACCAGAAGAGGCTGTAGATAAGATCATAACGATTTCTTATGACAAAAGGACGCGTAAATCTTATACCATAAATCATGTATAGTGATTCATCTTATGAAATAAAAAAAACGAATTGATTTTGGGATTTTATTAAAGATTAATAGGTGTTTTTTGTCTCTTTTTCTCTTTTTTTTCTCTCCGTAATTTTTAGTTACATCGCACGTGCACTAGCTAGTTACTTTTAAAGTTTGAGCCCGGCTAGTATGTGGTTATGTCCTTGGATATTACAAATTATGGCTTAATTTAGGAGGGAAGTGAGCGGAAAGATACAATTTTCATATCCTTTTCACCATTCTGTTTCTAGTATTGAGGCTTAACCTTATTGATTATTGGGAGCAAGAGGTTTTATGTGATTTAAAAAATTGTACTATCTGTATTGGTTTTCTGAAATTACAACTTTGCGTTAACATAACATTTAAAAAATCAACTTCCGTGAAAATACTAAGGTTAAATTTTCATATTTGAGGTGCCTGAAGACAACTTTGATATGACCGCGTGAATATCTTGAAAACTTCAGGTTGTTAAATGACGTTTTAAACTAATTTAGTAAGGTTCAGGAAAAATGATTGGTCGAATATGAGTGATATGCCGTCTTAAGTTAGCCTGCAAGGTGCCTTACGCCAATGTCCCAGGAAGCGCTCTTAAGATGTAAGGGAGTGGAATAGGGTAGGCTAGAATGGTTTCTTTTTCTGTTGGAAAAAAGGAATAAGAGTAGCGAGACACTGTGGAAGGGGTGGAGTTAAGTTAACCCTCTCCTCTTCCGTGGGAGTCCCTCGCCCCCTTCAACCCCACAATCAGATAACCCTTCGGATATACCTATCTGCAACGGATCGCTTTCAAATTGCCCTGATTATATGTCGATCGTTCAAATTGCGATTAAGTTGCTCCCATGGCGACCGACCCGTGATTTATGCGAAGTCTCCGCGTGGTATGAGTGCGAGCTGATTGTTAGGGTGTGCGTGATGTGAAGACTACGTCGTCCTGACCGTAGACCGCATCATAAATTATGAGTGGAGGCGTGTGTCTCGAGAAAGGATACATTTCAGGGAGTTGCTCATTTCTCGAGTATTTAATTTGGAGGGGGTACACTGGAAAGGATGCATACCTCCTACTTGAAAGGTCATTTTTAGTGTCAGATTTCTCCTGCAAATCTTAAACTATCATCTTGAACTCATCAGTAAGCATAGAGTTACCTTTTTCAACATTGCCTACACCTCAAATTTCAATATTCCGCCTCCATTCATTGCACGATGCAATTCTTATTATATTCAAGAAAGAGGCTAATGCTGAGAAAGTGTGAGCATTATTTACTATGAAAATTCCAAAATCTTAGCACCTGTATTGAAGAATTGAAATGAAGCAAAAATAGAATAAATACGACAAGATAGGGATGCGTCCTTCTAAAACTGTACTCGTGCAGAAGATTTTGGGGAAGTGCCTCTGATAAAATCTCAATGATTCGGGTGACATTGTTTGGGGGTTCATTGGTAGGGAATGCGCTGAAGATCGTATCTGTCAATTATTGTGGGGGTGGTTTGACCCATAGAGAACCCCATCCCAGGATCCTACCGCTTTTCCTTGAGTTGTCACCACCATCTTATCTTACTTTTCCTTGGCGATTTTCATTAAAATAAATTTTAAAACTTCGACCGCGATTCGACTGGGTAAAATATTGTGCGATCGAGCTGATTTTTTCTTAGGCTTAATTTTTCCAATTAAAGTACACCATAAAATTATTCTTCACTTGTAACTTTCAAAAAAGTTTTTTCAATTAAATTGATCCACTAGTTTCCTAATATGGGATTTAGGACGAGGTTCAAATGTTCATTATCGGTTCCAGTCGCGTGGAAGATGCAATCTAGAATGATTGTGTGAAATTTATTTAATTTCTGTGTGGTTGGCCTAAAATTAGGATCAAATCGTCAATAGGGTAGGCAATAGGGTAGTTTCCTTCATGAAAGAAAACGAAAGGCATTGATTGCGATTCGTTACCCACCATTAGTGTATTCATAATATGCAAATTATTTAGTTTAGAAATACCGGTTTAGGCGAATGGCAATGGTCAATTTTAAGCGCATTTGAAAAAGGCCAGATTGGCGCCCATGCGATACCACTCTACGTGACGTCACAGGGACCTAGTTTCCATACGAGTAGATAGGAGTTTTACATCGTCTGAGATTACCTATGCATGCATGAGGCACAGAGCTCAGGGAAACATCTCTTAATAATCACCTATTAAAACTGGCTTTGGTCGGAATGTTTCCTTCCTATGATAAGGTATTAATAATCCATATTAGGGTAGTTTCCTTCATCTAAGAAAACGAAAGGCATTGATTGCAATTCGTTACCCACCATTGGTGTATTCATAATATACAAATTATTTGGTTCTAGAAATCCCAGTTTAGGCGAATGGCAATGGTCAATTTTAACCGCATTTGAAAAAGGCCAGATTGGCGCCCATGCGATGCCACTCCTCGTGACATCACAGGGACCTAGTTTCTATACGAGTAGATAGGAGTTTTTCATCGTCTGAGATTACCAATGCATGCATGAGGCACAGAGGTCAGGGAAACATCTCTTAATAATCACCCATTAAAATCACCTAAGTTCGAAAATTTTCATTCGTTTTATAAGGGAATAATAATCCTTAATTAGGCCAAGCGCTACCTGCTAGCAGGGTAATGAGCTACCTGCTAGCAGCCTGCGTCGTATCAGCGCTCAAGCCTCGCCCCAAGGTCACCTCACACGCTGACGGCTGGAACCAGAAATACGTCTCCAGGACTTTTCCCAGCATTCCTTCTTAGCCGTTGCGTTTTCGCTCGCTTGAAAATTTTCACTTTTCTTTTAATCGCGAAAAATAGATATCGTCATTCAAAAATCTAGAAAAGTTAAATGCAATCAGTAATAATCTATCGATTTATGCAACAAAAAATAAAAGGAAACCACCCTATTTTTCATGAATAAGTTAAGAGGAGAGGAAAGTTCAGATAAATGAGTGACCTCGCACTGCGATGGAGGAAAATGGTTCGCTAATGAAATTGTCCTCGGTTTATTGCTTGTTAAGGTAGTTGAATTAAAACCACGATAGTGATGTACCGTGTAGGAAAACTTTATATGAAGCGCATAGAGTTCCTCTGTCCAAATATGATTCTCTCGTGGCATAAATACCACGATGAACTTCGGCTTATCACGTTGCATGTGTGTCAAAAACTTTTATTAACTATGTTTTCATGGCAAATTTCATCCTTGGCTCCCATACGCCTAACTGAATACAAAGTTGTTTGTTTATTTCAGTGCTTTGGGGACTCAGGATATTAAAGTTTACTCATTAAAGTCCAAGTAATAATAATAATAAGAATAATAATTTTATTCCAACCATAATTTTAGACAATTAAAAAGTATTAAAGGCACTTAATTGGAATATAGGTGCCCTATTGGGTAAAAAAAACTCGCCTTTGAGGTCACCGAGTCCGAGCCACCTTCTCGAATATAGAGTTCAATTGCGCAAAATAATTCCAGTTGCTGTTTCCATCGATGTAAATACCAGTTATTTTATATGGGTTGCTGTTTCAATCGAAAAACGCTGACCACAAGACGAATCATTAACATTAATACATGATCTTAGGTTTTCCTGGCGTATCAGTTGCAGAACAGTTTCTCGGGTTTTCCACCGGTTGATGTCGTCAATGTCTCCCAAGAGACATGGACGACATCAACCGATGGAAAACCCGAGAAACTTTTATGCAACATTAATACAGTTTGTACATCTATAATATATCGAACTGTCATGTCCATCAGTTGCATAGAAGAATGAAGGTGCTGTCTCGACAGCATAACACAGAATTGCTTCACTGAAGCTGGAAATATTCCAATAACAAAAATTGAGAAATTCCGGCTATAGTTACCAGTAAATATAACTAATAACTTCAGGCTTTACTTTGTGAAACCTCTCCATATTGGAAGTAAGGAAATAAAACTGTAAAATTCACTGTTTTTTAATTATGGGCACGACCCGGGTTTCGTAACTTGGTTACATCGTCAGGTGACTGTGATGTATGATGCATGCAAGATCAGTCACCTGACGATGTAAACAAGTTACGAAACCCGGGTCGTGCCCATAATTAAAAAGCAGTGAACCTTACAAAGTTTTATTTCCTTACTTCCAGTTACCAGTAAATTTTATTTATAGTTACCTGTAAACTGAGGACATATTTTATGCGCCACGTATACAACAAAAAAGTAAAAAAAAGAAACAGAGAAAAATCCCTCTCAGGTTTTCCATACTCCTTCACTTCTATTCCACTCTCCCCCCTCCCCCCACTGTTTCCACCCAACCTTTATCACCACCTGACACGAATTCCAGTTGCAATGTTTATCGATATAAATACCCAGATATTTGAAATGGTTTACTCTTTCAATCAAAATACACTGGCCACAAGACAAAGAATTGATATTAATACAGTCTGCACATCTGTAATATATCGAACAGCTGGCAGGCTCACTAGTTGCACAGACGTATACCCAGCATAACACAGAAATGCTTCACTTAAGCTGGAAATATTCCAAAAAACAAAAATCGAAAAATTACATAGTTATAACTACCAGTAAATATCTATAACTGAGGACATATTTCATGCTCAACTTCTTCAGATGTTCGCTATCCTAAATAATATGAACGACTTTATTTCTCCATTTGGTTCCTTTTGAAGCCAAATCCGTGGCAACTAAGGAAATAATTCGTTGCTGAACCGTTTTTAAAATTATTACTTCCTGTATTTTCAATGTATAAATTTCTGAAAAGTATTTATTTTGATCAATGTTTATAAAATACGATGAAATGTCTGCACCGATTCCATTATGTTTAATGCCCAGGCCGCATGGAAGACGCGGGGCACTTGGGTCATAGGGGTACGTTGACCCATTCCAGTTGGTTCGCTGAAGAGGTGATTCAATACGCAATGAGTAAGGGAGAAATTTGGCAGTACTGCGGCCCTCCTCCGACAGAAGTATCACAGATGCCTTAGCGTAGTTATTGGTTTGGGGCTTAATTATCCATTTTGGTTAAGTTGAAATAAATTTTGAGCAGTTTGTTTGATGGGCTGGTGTTCACCATTTTTTGGCAGTATTGCTGTAGGTTAGTGCAAAGCTTAGCACTGTTAGTATTCTACTAGCATAATTGTAATGATTGTTGTTATATTAATATAAGATAAACTTAATTATTATTAGTGCAGTATTAGAGGATTACGTTAGCATTTAATATTAAGTATCAGAGGGTATGCTAGTGCGATAAAAGCGTTTGTTCTCAAAAACATGGCGATGGAGACGGATGGCCCATTAGAAATACGTTCTTTGCACATAATTTTATCATTATGAATTGGTTTGTAACATAACTTCTGTAAAAAATACACCCTGTCCCCAAAATATATTTTTTTTGCTCATTACACTATCCCTACATCCAAATCCATTGCAGACATTGTTTTGTGGGCCAACTTACCCCTAGTACGAGACATATTGGCCCAAGTAATATTGGTTTTTAAAACACGATAAAAATTATTTGAATAATATTTTAGGCTAAAATTTCCAAATCTGTGATTTCATTTAGCGTGAACAACGTTTCCTAAAAAGGGAAATCAATTCAAGGTGCAAAAATAAAAAGTAAATATCTAAGAAAACCTACCGGGTCTACCCAACAAGGAAAGTGCTTCTAGGCAGTGGAAAAATGACGAAACTACACCGTAATAGGAATAAAAAAAAACCTGAATGAGGAATTTTTCTTTTGTTTCATCTGGATCGTTAAAGGAGGGAAGCTTTGAATAAACGGAAGGAGACGATCCGGGATTTCTGCAGAATAGGGTGGTTTCCTTCATCAAAGAAAACGAAAGGCATTGATTGCGATTCGTTACCCACCATTAGTGTATTCATGATACACAAATCATTTGGTTTTTAGATATCCCAGTTTAGGCGAATGGCAATGGTCAATTTTAACCGCATTTGAAAAAGGACAGATTGGCGCCCATGCGATGCTACTCCACGTGACTTCACAGGGACCTAGTTGCTACACGAGAGGGTAGGAGTTTTACATCGTCTGAGATTACCAATGCATGCATGAGGCACAGAGCTCAGGGAAACATGTCTTACTAATCACCTATTAAAACTTTCTCTGGTCGGAAAGTTTCCTTCGTTTGATAAGGTATTAGTAATCCATGAATAAGCCAAGCGCTACCTGCAAGCAGGGTACTCTGCTACCTGCTAGCATCCTGCGCCTAGTGGCGCACATGCCCTCGCCCCAAGGTCACCTCACTTTGCGGCAGCTGTGACCAGAATGACGTCACACGGGCTTTACCCGGCATTCATACTCAGACGTCCTGTTTTCGCGTTCTTGAAAATTTTCAATTTTAATTTAATCGAGAAAAATATATATCGTCATTTAATAATCTAAAAGTGTGAAATGCGTACTCCAGGAGTAATAATCTTTCGATTTAGGCAATAAAAAATATTAGGAAACCACCCTATTGACCTTTGACCCAGTGGATTGAGACACGCTGTTACCAGACTGAGGAGTGGATGTAGGGGGGGGGGGGGGATAGGGACCACTGATGCCAGGGAGCGTGGGGGATGAGGAGAAAGTGGCGGTCGATTCCTGGGAGAGACGAATGCGATGAAAATAACGGCCACCCTTTGACTCACGATTCAATCCAACCCTCGCAGCCATGATGCCTGCGTTTGTTTACATTCGGCTGAAAGGCAGTGCTCCTCGCCCTATTAGTTTAGACGCAAAGATAATCTCAACTAAAGTTATGTCCTTCTTCTCCTTTTCCAACTAAATACTTTTTTGGTTCCAACTAGGTTTTTTGCATCTGTTTTTTTGCATATCAAGATTTCTAATCAAATCAAGCGTAAAACTTGTGGACAAATCGTTCTTGGCATGCCTAGAGCCGACCTTTAAATTTCATTGAACCAAAAAGTAATCGAGACCATATTCATCACTTATTCTTTAAATTGAAATTGAAAAAAATACGATAAATCAAAAATTCTTATAAGTAGTTCATTTTAATTTGTCTTGAGATAATCTTTCAAAGCTTTTACAACCAGATAGATGGAAAACAAGGCTGATAAATATTTAAATTAATAATATTTTTATGTTATACTCTTGGGTTTTTCGAGCCGAAGTAACTCGTATTTTCTTTTAATTTCTTCGATACCATGAACGCCCACTTGAAATGGTGAACAGGCGACCTCTGGGAGCTAAGTAAACTTTTTATGGGACGAGTTGAGGCCTCTTATTTGTGGTACATATTTTTCCACCCACTCTATCTATTGTTGCACTCGCCATCACTTCCCTGTGAGCCGTCGCTGCGGCATGTTTTTATGCTCAGTCTGTGTTTGTTGCCAAATTTTTAAACAATTATTCTTTCATAAATGTATCGATTCATTATTATTTTATGTATTTTTTCATGCCCAATCTGTGTCAATTGATGAAATTTAAAAATTATATGTCGTTTGCCTGAATATGTGTTCTCATTCTCTGAGGCTTCTTGTCCCGGAGACGATAAATTACTTTCAAACCATCCCCACTCTTTAAATTCCCTTTTAGAGCGCAGTGTAAGGGGGACGGGGCGATCGTTCCCCCTGTTCTCTTCTCTCTAGTTCTCTCCATCGATCAGGATAACCGGCAGGTGGCGCCTCTAGCTACGTTTATGCAAAACTGCCTCGCATCCTCCTTTCAAGAATGTGAATTCCCCCATGTGGCTCCGATTTCCTCGACGCGATAGATTTCCGTGCGTAATAAATACTTTAATCTCAACCTCCTTTCACCTCAAGAGCTACAGACTAGTCTTTTACAGGTTTTTGAAAGAAGCCATGGGCCAGAGAAAGACTGGGATCATTTTGGTGCGATGGCGATGGTCCTGGCAACGCACTTCAGAGGCCAAAGGCAGCAATGGTGTCGAGTAGGCCCTACGAAAAAGTCCCCTCTCAAAAAAATGAGAGGATACATTAATATGAGCATGTCCTCATCGTGAACTCACAAAGTACATACACATTTGATACCTACGACCATTTATAGCCAAACTTATCTATGGATGCGAATAACGAATAGCTTTATATCCATAATAACTTCCACTTTTGATGCATGAATGGATCTAAATATTTGGTTACGCCGTCGGAAAACTTGTGCAGAAACTTATTTGAAGTTATCATTGTGCTCAAGTTTACGAGATAATTGCTATTGGCGTAGATATTGACTGATTTATTCTTTCCTAACTTTTGAGGTGATCTGTTGAGATAAATTTCCAGAGGAAGGCGGAGAAAATAAGCGCGGAAGAGAAATTTGATGGAAATGAGATTTTAAAATCGATGAGCTGATAAAACGAATGAAGCGAGTGATCCTCGACCAAGATATGTCCTCTCAAGGTTAGTGTCTGGTCCAGCATACGGCTCAGCATGACAACGGGTGCCACTTGATTTGTCAATACACCATAATTTAAGCCCAAATCTCATTGTTTCCCTCCCTTAAGTTATTTGTAGCCGTGAATACCATAGTAGGGAATGATTGACTCATCCACCGAACAGTATTCACCAGGGCTAATAGTTTTTAAAATTCTTGTTAAAAGTCTCAAACAAAGATCACACTATGTAATGACTATCGTCGCAATCATTCTTCCCATAATCTGTCAGATGTAGAAGCCTGAAAATTTTCTTAAAATCGGTTCCTTTGCATTGACTCAAAAACTATTACACGATGGTGCAATCTGGAGATGAGCTCCAATAAAGCCTTTTTCAGAGATAGAATAACGAGAAGAAGTTTTCATTTCAGTATGCATGCAATTAATCATCATGGTAATCACGTATCTACAGATACGTCTGGGTTTTAATGGGTAAAGCTTGTAATGTAATACCACATAGTTACCAGTTACATATTTTATTATGCTCATGTACATTTCCTAGAATGTCCGAGTTGGCATGCATTCAAATATGCAATGTGTGTCACAAAGACTGCAACGTTCTTGTGCAAGGTAAATGGTCATTTAATGAATTTGCTTCTTTTTCACTACCCTCCTTCAATGTTCATCTATTCTCCTTTTGCTCTTTGGAACTTGAGTCGAAGTCTGTGCTGGTCGTGATGTAAGTTGCATTTGTTCTCTGAGTGCACCAACCTCATTCTTAAGATGCTCCTTGCCACCACCTAGCTATTTTATTTTAGCAATCATATTTAAGTGAGTAGTTTCTTGTAGCAGTGGTACAGATCTCTGAAAAGTTACTCTGCTGGATATCGCACCCTTAGGGATTTTTATACTGCATTTTCGTGCTCACTCACCCTCTGAAAAACACCGTTTAGTTGGCTCGCAGGGTATTACGTAGATTTAGATTTTTCTCCCCATCGAATATTTTCGCACGCATCACCTATATTCCCGTTGTGTCTATCTGCCACTTGATGTAATTTCCTCTCTTACTGATGTCACACCCTTTGCCTACATTCCTACTCCATGTGACCAGCTGAGCCACCATCTTCAACAGCTACCTCCCACGGGATACGATCTCGCTGCCTCTACTGCAAAATTAATATTCGCCCATGTCTCCAGTCCCCGCGTCCGTTTACTTCCATCTTGCGAATGACTTCTCTTTTGCATGTTGTTCCATCTATTTTGACTAGGTACTCCCAGGGTAGAGGCCTCTCTAGTTCCCAGTTGGCGAGTCTTGCAGACGTGCGTGCTCCGCTATTCATGAAATTCACCGTGTCTCTCTGTGTATATACGAGCGTCTCTCTTATGAATTCTTGTGAGACAGACTACCTCTTCGCTCTCCTACTGTTTGCCTATTCCTACGAGTATTCCCTCCGTCAGTCTCTTGTGTCGATGTGCTTTTATGTTGTTTTTCATAAGCACTACTTTCCTCTTGTGTCTCGTTCAACATTTTTTTCGACAATCGATTATGATCTTGATTGTATTTTTGAAAAATAAAGGACAAATTTCCACTTCTTCTTTTTCCATTCCATTTTAAAATTTAATTTAATTCAATTTTTCGATCCGTTGCTTACTCCTCTAGACACTCTTCGGCGAAACAATGGCCGCCTTAACTCTTTCGATAGTAACATAAGTCGACGACGTCACCAGCTCCTGTCGAGTGGGTCACCGCGCTACATCATCCACTCTTTGGCCTTGCGCATCGATCTCGCGTGGTTTGTTGTGGTTTACACACTCGGTCTCCAAGACCTTTGAGAGAAAAGGTAGTAGAGCAGAAAATTCTTGGCACTCTTTTTTAAAGGTCCAAGTTGGCTAAACAAATGAAAAAAAAACAGCAGCTTTTGGTAAAAAAATTTAATGCATTCTGTCGATAGAATAATATTGCTGTCGATGAACAGCTGCTAGAGTATGCAAGAGTTAAAAAGGAATTCAAACTGTTAACGTACGGGGAATATGATCCATCGGCGGAGAAAATGATCCAGTTTGTTTCGTGTTCTCTTCTTCAGGACATAGTTCAAGTTACCTTTCCTAGGACCTGTGGAAGGAAGCTGGAATGCGTTCGAAACCTATCTTTTAGTGTGGAGAAACATCGCAAACGACTACCCGAAGGACTACTATCTTTCAAGTGAGTCAGCTGAGACCCTCTTTTGAACAGTAAATCTAGCATTCTGGTTTGTAGAGGGGTAGCTGACAATAATATGAATGAGGTACGGGTTGGTGTGGTGGCATTAGTGTTGGCTCCACGGGCCCTAGTTCAAATTTTGACGGTAGCGGAAAATTTTCAGATACTACACTATCCCTTGAGTGCTTAGTGGGAAGCACTAAAGGAAAAGCGTTTCGTCCGTCCGATATGGCGTTAAGCCCTGATCCCTTTTGTGCCTTTCGCTATGGGTACCCTTCCTTCTCCATATCGTTTCTTTCATATCCTTATCCCATAGCGCTAGTAATGTTTGGTACCATTTTACTCTAAAGGATTTAATATGCTCTATTTTTCTCATAATGTGGAGTGAGATGAGTTGAAGTACTCTGGTTTGCGTAACTGCTGGAATAGTTGCTTTTTACAAATGACATACACCTTGACAGAAACTTCAGTGATATCTTCGTGCGCGAAAATTTGGTCGTTACAGCCGGCGATGGCATAAAAGAGCATAATCTCATCCTAGTGACTACCCTTGACAACTTCAGACATGATTTCCACGTTTTTGACTGAAAAATATCTCTATTTCACGTCATTAATCACATGCATGGCGTAAAATGAGGTTGTGTGTGGCGGGTGTGACAAAACTGCTTTCTGGGACACGATAAAAGGTCATTTTCTCGATACCTAATCAAGAGCAATAGAGCTGACGTTTTTGGTCTAAAATATCAAGGAAAGACCAATTCTATACTCTATTGGAATAAATGAGTGCTTACTAAAACCAAATTTAAATTATTTACATTTTTAACGTTTTTAGTTAAAAATTTCGAAATTTCAAGACAAAATGGCGAACAGAAGATATTAACCGATTTTGAAAAAAAATCATACCCGTAATACCCACCCGGGTACGCAACTTTTGCCGGGTATTACGATTCGCACTTAAAGAAAAGTGGCAAAACGAGGCACCCTGGTGTCCGTCTTCTCCGGATTCCATACCATTCCAAAGCACAATTTGAACATTTAGCTAGCCGGTGTTCTATTAGTTAAATGGCGTCAGCCTGGGTATTCTCCGAGTATCACTATAATACGTACCGAAGTAAGACGGAGGCTTTATAAGGCAGATCCATCCATCTCTGAGTTCGCATCAGTCTGTCTTTATAGTCATTTTTCCGATAGCGTATTACTCCTTTAAAACTATTGTTATCATTTTCAGAGGAGGAAAACGGGGTCAGGGAAAGGGTTGCAGGAAAGGGTGCTTAAAAATGACTGCTGGTGACATCTGGCGGATACCTGTTACGACTGATAAAGAAAATGACAGCCTAGCACGCTCTTTCGTCCTCATGTCTCTCCGATAATGCGACAATGTTCACACCGATAATTGCGTTTACACTCTCGCCTTGTTTTTTAACTTATTTAGTAAAGGTACACATCTCTCGCCATTTTTCATTCCTCAATTTTTGTCATTGTCATTTTCTGCAGTCCATCAGTGTTCTCACCGCTCTTTTGTCTACTTTTTTTAACAGCCGCGGGTTTTGTACGTAAGGTATCAATGTGAAAATGCGGGATTTAAGGATGGGTGATTGAATCGAATATTTTTATTATGCTCTAGGTAAAGCCTATGAGAGAAAAAAATGGAAAATACAGTAAATGTTCTACTCTTAATAAAAGCCATTTTGGCAAAAATAAGGCATTATGGAGATTATTGCTAGGCTAACAAGTAGTAGATGTTTATACAAAAAATGTAAAATATTCAATACTAATAACACAAAAATATAAGTTTTAACTTAGACAGTAATGAACACACACATACATATATACATTTATGTAGAGAGTTTTGATAACATCACGACTTTAAGATAATAACTTCATTGAGTTGAGGAGACTGAATTAAGCCTAAAAACTTCAAATAGGAGTACAGCCTTTTTTAAATGACTGAAGTGATTGTGACGTCTTTATATTTGGGGGAAGAGAGTTTCAGAGTAGGAAAAATTCAGTTGGATGAAAAGATTGAAAATATGTATTGGTGCGGGCTTGAGGAATTTGCAGGTCAGAAGGTGATAAGGGACTTTTTAAATTTTATTTAATTCAGGAGCGCGAACGTGATAACTGGATTTTGTAGTCAAAGTCAAAGTTAGTAGGAGAGGGATACAGTTTTGAGCGTCCTCACCCGAAACTTTATCATACGTTATGATTCGCGGTGGAAAAACATTCGCAATCACAAAATCGGATAACCTTTCGCGCCGGATCGCTCTAATTATTTGCCGCGCGCGCCGCGTTTTTCTGTGTCGCTCACGCTGTTGTGCAAATGAAGTGAGTGCAGGAGGTGGATAAGAGTGTTGGAGCTAAGTAATTGGCGTAAACGAGGGAGCTCAGCACTTCGGTTGGCCCTGCTAATATAGAAAGAGAAATCGACGACCGGTCTTATGTTACATGATCTCCAAATATTTTAATGTATACCTTTTCTTTTTCACAAAGTATTTTTGCAATGTAGACACCATTAAACACACCAAGTCGATTTCAGGGTAGCATGTATTGGCATTATTTTATTCCACTTCCGAAAAATTATGTTGACATAGGGTAACTGAGGGGCACGAGTCCGCACGGGGCAACAAAATTCCTTTTTCGAAATATTTCTCTAACTGCCGGGATAACTTGTAATCAATCAGTTTCATTCACGTGACCGAATTTAGAAGAGGCGTGCTTTCAGAGTGAGACAACGAACGACAGAACGTGAGTTTTTCTTATTTTTTATTTTCACGCGACTTCTATCTAAATTGTAGGACCACGTAATTCTTATCTGTGATTTGGGAGTTTATGTAACTACTATGCTTGTCTAGCGATCCTATATATTATTTATTTTCCTCGAAAATTCATACAGTTAACTGGCTTACAGCTCACCATGTAGTCGTGTCTTGGCATATTTGTTGTAGCAAGTGCCGTTGGGATAAGAGTCCTGGGGCAAGTGATCGCATGAGGATTCTTGCCCTTCGGGCGATGACTCCTGCCCCACCTAAAACCATTGCTTTTTCTATGACTTCATAGTATCTGTTATAAACATCACATGTAGGTACTTTTTTGATAATTGTATTGAAAGAAAATGCGGAACTTTAGGAGAGAAACCGATTGAAAAGAATTCGGAAACCAATTTTGGAGAAAGCTACACTGAGGAGGAACAATTGAGTAAGTTATATTCCAGATGGTAAAGAAATTGATGAATTGTCACTGCGTAAATATTGCTTAATTTCAGAAATTTTGGTGCGTTTTAATCGTAGATATGCATAATGCAGCCACTTGTCTCTATTGAGAGCATTAGACCGCATCCAAAAGTATTGCATGCATAAAAGTGGCGTAAAAACTCAAAGCTGTGAAATTATTTTTGCTAACCTATGGTGAATTCTCTGTTTTTCGAATGTGAAGTTCTTTCTAGTGGGTTATTTCGTGTCTAATCCTGTTCAAGATCGGTTTACACGCTTGGCTAAATTGGAAACTGCTGTTCCTCTTGGAATTCTTTCGTTAACGTTCAAATTTGATAACCTTTTTCACGACGGTGTACCAGAATCATGTGTACCCAAATAATATTCCTCTTATTTCACGCTTATTTATGTCGTTGCATATTTGATTGCATTCATTCGAAACACTCATGTTCACGGAAGAGATATATAATTGATAATAAAAGAATATCCGTCATTTATTGATGGAAAGGAAAACCTACTTGCCTTCTAAATGTAGCTCCGTGAAACTATTATATTGTTGGAGCTCCGTGCCAACCATAATGCATTCAACCCCCTTCTTCCCCTATTTCCCTCTTTAACTCCCTTCCTCCCCAGCCAACCAAATCTGTGTCGACCCTCAGTTGGCTGCGGCGAGGTCGGGAAGCGTGTCGCGAGCGGTGACCCCGTTTCCACGCGACCTTTCCCTCCTTCTCTCTACCATCCTGCCCTCTGGGGACTGCTGTCATATTCGGGGGCATTTTAAATTCCCCCTACCCCTCCAAATAATACGTATATCTGACATGTGCGCGGTGGGAGAGAGCGTCTATTAAATGCCTTATATTATATCATTTTTTTATTATTTTGTTTTCCATTATAATCTTCTTCCACCGCTCGAACTCTCCTCCCCCAACGCCGTCTCTTGCCTCTCTCTAGGACTTACAATTAGTAACGCAGAGCCGTGCCAATACATTGTATTTTTTTGAGAAATAGAAAGGGTAAAGTTTCTAGTATGAATACATATTTAGGATATTTGAAGTGTAATGATCTTCAAAGATCGTTAAGATAAGGTACGGTGTCATAAGGCGAAATTCAAATGTTTTTATTTGATTCGATAATTTTAATGCTTTTTGCAGCGTAGAAATGTGATATTTATACAGTTAGTGCGAAATGAATGCATGGGGTTCTTCTTTGAAGGATATCTTGAAATTCTTGTGGAAACTGTTCTGAAAGGTTTTCTATTTCATATTGTGTACCATAATAATGGAAACCTTATAAACTATTATGGTCACTACAGGTTTGAAGCCTTCCAAATCGTGATTGGACGGTCTGCGCCAACGTTTTATTCAAGTGACCTAGGAGGAACTTAAAGAGGGGGGCTATTTCTTTCGTACTTAATTTTTTCTGCTGCCGCCAGTCTCCGCTCGACTTCCCTTCTAGCAGCATTATGGCTCGCGTCTCCAAAGAACTCTAAGCGGCGCAATGCCGAGACATTGTCATTGTCGTAATTGTTCCAGTTTACTCTGCCTTACTAAATCGCCTTCGGCCTTTTCTTTTCGTTCAATAAGGGTGAAAATGACTGCACATGTCAATTAATTGAAGTGTCAATTGACTCCCTGTTAAACAGTTAGCTCCCTGGCCTTATTGATTTACATTTTCGATCAGGAAATATAATTTTATAATGCAATTTGTGTCCTTCCTGTATTTTTGACAATCACCGCTTTAAGTCTTCTTCAGAAGGTTAAATCTTTGCTCTTATCAGCAAAAGGTAATTATTAAATCAGACGCGTTTTTTTAAACTTTCAAAGATTATTTGATATTTTATTTTGCATATTATTTATCCAAATCATCTTCTTTAATGCAGTTTATTTTTCTCTTCTATCTCTCTCATTCTCTCCCTCTCTCTATAATTTTCTTTTCTTTTAAAAGTAAGCATGCTACAATACTTACCTATAATCAGGTTACAATGTTGTCAAAACATCTGCGGAAGAACGCAAATATTATTCCAAAATTTATGTTGGCTGTATTCTCTAAGCGAATCCTCAAACTGGCGATTACATTATTGAGGACAGATTAAAATTTGGATTTAATGAAATCTGTAAGTGAATGTTCGTAGGTACTGTAGTATATATCAGTGGGTTATTCTAACTAATAACTTTCTTCTATTTTTTATTCCGTAACCAAAATTAAATTCCCCTTTAGCTACACCAACAATTATGTATTTTCAGTTTTTTATGCAAATAATTTATGTCCAGCTTTAAGTGCAATTTTTATTTGTAATTGTAGCCATCATAATTTATCAATAAAATGTTTTCTCCATGGTCACTTGAGTGACAAAAGTATTAAAGTCACTGGGAGTTCGCGTAAACGATGTGCGCACATATTGGAAGGCTAATGGCATAGTGTGAATGTAATATAGATAGGTACAGGCAAAGAAGTGCTTGTAGCATGCCGTATGAAATAGGAAACCAGTTACAATAGCCTTTATTTTTTAGTAAATGTGTATATAAAAAGGGATTGTGTGTGCGAGAAGTCGAAAACCCAAAAAAAGTATTCAAGTATTATATTCTTCTTTTCAAGTATTAAAAAAACTATGAACATTATACCGTAATAATAATTCCTGTTGTAAAATAGCGATAATTAGCCATTTGACTGTTATGACATTGTAAGCCATCACTGAAGTTCATTTTAATGCAACCCAACCCAACATATGTATCCATTCTCGTAATATCACCCTTCTTACCGATCCCCGAATGCCTTTTATTCGCAGAAAATATCAATCGGTGAGTGGCACACATTTCGGTATGTATATTGAAATATAAATGAACTTAAATGTATGAAATATTCACTACGGAAATAAATTATATATTGAAATATTCAATACGGAATTATTTCGTTGACAAAATAAGAAGCCAATCGAATGGGATGCGATTTTGTTCCTCTCCCAATACAATTCATTCTTTTTCATTCCTTTTTACTCATTGTCAGATAAGGTTGTAAAAGACAACTGTACCTTCCTCCCTAACCCCTACACTTGGCATCCGGCAAAAGAGTTATCCCGTATTTGTGAATTTGTGCTCGGATTCTGATGACGTTCGAGATATAGCAAATCTAACTCCACCTCTCCCCTCCTCCCCATCGTACTCCACTCCTTCCCCTTATGTTCTATTGATTCGCAAAAATAAACGGATTCATGATGTTCACTCGACACACAAATTCGGTTTGTATTCATTTAAAGTGGCTCTTTGAAGACATTTTTGCCTCGTATTACATCACATCTACGTACTACTAACACACTTCGAGCTGCTTGTGGGGTGTTTGGCATTGGTTGACGAGCTTGTATCATGCGATAGGTACCCCACATACGCAACACATCGTTATAGAAAACACGCGTATAATAATATTTATTCATAACATGCGCATTCATGCAGTGGGTGTGAGTTCACACCTATCATGCATTGCGCCGTACTACACTCGCAGGGCTAACACAATGACATTTACATTGAAAGCTAAAATTTGCCTTCCATTTGCTAAGGGTAACGTCACGTTACTAGCATGAAACAGTCAAGCAACGTGTTAGAAGAATAATTGGAGCAAGATAAGAATTTATATAAAGCAAGAAAGTGTGGGTAGCATACAATTACTGTAAAGTAAAATTTTGTGTAATCACAGCTATAAATTGGGTCAAGAAAGATTTCGTGCATTCCCGGCGAATAGACTTAGTGAAGAGTTCTCGGGATCGCCACCGGGTCAGGAACTCCATAACTGCCGACGTTTCGATGTCCGACTCGGTCATCGTCTTCAGGGCTGTGAGCGAGTGAGTGAACTCAGAGCTGAGGACGATGACCGAGTCGGACATCGAAGCGTCGGCAGCTATGCAGTTCTAGACCCGGTGGCGATCCCGAGAACTCTTCACTAAATATAAATTGGGTCTCTTGTGTCAATTTTGGACCATTACGTATTTAGTCCCGTAGGTATTCGTGAATTTAGGTAATGTCACCGGACCGTTGCGACTGAAACAATTATGTATTTTAATTTTTCAATGACAGTAGCATCGGATAAATTTCCTTGCAGATTAGCCAATTTATATTTTTCTCGAATAATAAATTTTCTATCTGCTTGACGTTAAATATTTAAATTATGTATTTTACTACGGACGAATTATTTGTTTTGGGATAAATAGTTCTGATAACAGTATGTTGAGATGCTCAAGTTTGATAATTATTTACATGCCATGACGGCGGAATTATAACTTAGTATCCGAAATTTTTACTCTGAAAACACTTCTCTAATTGCTGCTAATTCAAGGTCATTGAACGAACATTTAGAATTTTATAGAAAATGACATTATCCTAGTCTAGTGGTGCGACGTTTTCAAGGGTGAGCATTTAATGCCCAAACTTCATATTAATTAAAGATCGATCCACGGCCCTGATCGAGTTGAGTGGCATGAAATTTCCCAATACCGTGCTCTTTACTTGGCGACTTAATGCTTAAGTGAGAACTAGGCTAACATGGCTACTCAGCCGACCCGAACGGGTGAGTGGATAGTGGTTCTTGTTGAAGCTATAAATACACCACACAGTATTCTCCCCCTCAACGGTTCAATAGGGTGGTTTCATATTATTTTTTGATTACCTAAATCGAAAGATTATTACCTGGAGTGCGTATTTCACGCTTTTAGATTTTTAAATGACGATATCTATTTTTCGCGATTAAATGAAAAGTGAAAAATTTCAAGCGCGCGAAAACGCGACGGCTAAGAATGAATGCTGGGAAAAGCCCGTGTGACGTCGTTTTGGTTCACGCTGCCGCCAAGTGAGGTGGCATTGGGGCGACGCTTTGAGCGCTGATACGACGCAGGATACTAGCAGGTAGCAGAGTACCCTGCTAGCTGGTAGCGCTTGGCCTCTAGCGCTTCGATACGGTTTTAATAAGGATTATTAATACCGTATCAAACGAAGTAAACGTTCCGACCATAGGCAGTTTTAACAGGTGATAATTAAGAGACGTTTCCCTGAGCTCTGTGCCTCACGCATGCATTGGTAATCTCAGACGATGTAAAACTTCTATCTACTCGTATAGAAACTAGGTCCCTGTGACGTCACGCGGAGTGGCATCGCATGGGCGCCAAGCTGGCCTTTTTCAAATGCGGTTAAAATTGACCATTGAACATTCGTCTAAACTGGGATTTCTATACCCAAATAATTTGTATATTATGAATACGCTAATGGTGGGTAACGAATCGCAATCAATGCCATTCATTTTCTTTGATGAAGAAAACTACCCTATTGATTCCCACTGGTCGCAATGAATAGCGGCGCTAAGGTAGGTACATGTCAACTTACGAATTAGCCCGCAAGATACACTACGCGGAGAATGTAATCGTTTTTAAGCTCAATTAATTAATATTTATCTCAATTACATATGTAATAGTTAAAAATAACGCAGTTAAACATTTTCAAGTGCAACGTAGTACCTTCAAAATCACATATTATGGCTTTCAACTGTGGTCTAGCGGCTACGGTGGTGGACTACTATTTTGAAGTTCCATGATCGATTAAGTCTGCGGTAGGTCCTTTTCATAATTTAATTCTAATATTTATTTTGCAAAAAAACTGATATTTACAATTATTTTCATTATTTTTAACTGAAAATTTTAATTGTATGCGAGAAAATATTTTTTTACCATTGCGACGCTTGATGTTTTCACATTTGTTTCACACGGTAGCTACCTTTGAATTATTTCATTTTCGTGACGCAAGTGGACGCATTTATAAGACACGAATTTGGCTTTCTTTTATGTTACTGTATGATATTGTGGACTTTCTTACCATTAATGCATAACTTTCGAATCGGATTTCGTTATTAGTTGAACACCCTGCGGAGTTAGAAAAAAACATAACAAGAAAAGCTATATTCTTTGATGATTCAAATTCATAATTATCTTTATGGAAAAAGTAAAATTTACCAATAAGATGCTTTTCTGGAGCCTCTTGTTACAGATGGTTTGTATTCAGATGAGTGACCGCTCGCTGAAAAGGTGGTTAGACCGTTCCCAGCTCCCGAGGAAGAACCCACTCCCTCCCTTGCTGGCTCTCTCTGGATTTAAACGGTTCTTTTCCAACGATTCGAAAACTAGGCTGGAATTGGCGGGAAACAACACCGCACTGCAAAATTCAAGAAATCCAAGTACATATGTATCGTAAAAATGCGTCGCGTTGCGACAAGTACATAAAATAATTCAAAGGAAGCTTCCGAAGGAAAAGAGAGAAAGAAGTGTGAAAAAATGGGAAAACATCACATGCCGCTTGAGCACAAAAAGTTCCTCGCACACAGAAAAAAAGTGAAAAATTCAGTGAAAATCATGAATATGATTGTAAAAAGCAAGCTTCTGAGGAAGAAAAAGTGGAAATAATTTATGAAAAAAAGTACCACCGACGTGACTCGATCTTAGAACCTTCGAGGTTTCACCGTACGCGGCAACAACTCCCCAGGGGAGTAAAAAGGGCCCAAAAGCGTCACTGATCTACAGGTATAAGAGACTTTGTTGTTCGAAAACTGCTATGAGTCGAAAGTTAGTTTAATCTGTTCAAAAGTTAGCTTGGACGCAAAGTGACGACCAGAGCAGTACATTTTTCTCTTGGTTTACATACGCAGAGTAAGTTGACCTCGAGTATCTAAAATACAACCTCAAAAGGTTCTACATAGATTGAGAAATATATTTAACGGTTTTATTTTAGTGCTTATAATTTTTTTCAAGTAAGGAATTTTTTCCCGGCGTTACTCAAGTTTTTTTTTCATGAAGGCCCACGTAAATCGTCACAATATCAACCGCAAAGTTTTCCAAAGTGCAATTATAAGTTGCTCCGTTTTCAAAGCTTTGTAGTGTCCTCTCTTATAGCATATTAAGTGCCTGTTCAAGGCTTTTTTTATGCAATTTAAAGAAATCCGGTTGACGAAGTCAACAAACCAGTCTCTACTACCGTCTCACCGGCTTCGGAACATCACATCCACATCTTAATCGCAGCCATTTTGAGTTTAAATTTGTATTATGATTTGAATTATTCAATTATTAATATGCAGCAACAATAAGCCAGGAATTATAATATTATTTTATTTCTGCAAATAACAAAGGGTTAGGGTGGACTTTAAAAGTGGGAACGGTAGAACAGCTCCAGCCAAATCGGGCTCACCTCTTCGATCTTTCCTCATTCTTCTGGCTATCTATTGATTAGGAAAATAACTCGATCATTTGATAAACAATATGGATATTTGGAAGGCTATTTTTGTAAGGGGCAAGGCTAGAGGAATACGAGGAAGGTGAGCTAGGTGGCTGTTCTTTATTGGAAGGCAATCTAGGAAGAGAAAATGGCAAAATCCTTTTTCCTTTCAAAATGGAAGATTTGGTGATATTGGGAATCAGCCAAATTTCAGTCCACTAATTGTAACATGAGAAGTTATGTTACCCGTAAGCCTCTTAATGAAGTAGGTATTTTCTGCATTAACCAAGGGCTAACAGCATTCCCAGTATAGTTTAAATTATATTGGGAGTGGGCCACAACACTAAAAAAACAGCAATTGCCTATTATAACGGAAGTAATAGGTACCAATAATTGCCCTTGAATAATATACCTTTCTTGTTTCTATGTTATGCGTCGCTTTGACACGAAGTTTTCTATACAACCTGCTTGACGCACAGTATTCCAACACGATCCGTCTTCCTCCCTGACGACTATTTTATACTCTGTTCATTTTATCTCGGCGGGTGAGCTGGTATGGCGAAAGCAAGTGGAGATGAGGGGAGGGAAAGTTTCTTGACACGTGACTTTGCCTTTGCCAATCAGCAAACAGTAGGCGTGACCTCAGTGAGTCGCTCTCAGACTTCCACCGAGTAAATATCGTGAATCTGCTCGTGGAGCAGTGCTGCCAGACCTCACGCGTTCTCCTTGTATGTGACTAAGTAAGCCTTCCACCAACGGTGCCTCATTCAGCGCGGTACCTGACAATGTCATGGGCTTCTGTGAAAGTATTATCCCCAATGCCTTCCAAATAAGTAGGTATATTGTCTCGGCGCCGGGGCCAAAATACCTGTGGCCACCTATGACTCACACATTTTCAGCGACTAAGTAAGGCGGCTATGTACATTTGGCAACGTTATGTTCGCTCCTCCCCTCTATCTCGGTACTACCCCTTCCATATCAGCGAAATCATCCGAGAGTGTCTGGACTCTCACGAAAGCTCACCCGCAGACATAAAGTGAACAGACTATAGCCGGTCAAATGGTCCTCCGCAGACTAATCTGGGAGTAGGCGGCAGGAACGCGTACGCATCAGACCGGGAGAAGAGAGATCCGTTCCCTCCATCGACCAGCGAAAGAAAAAGGGATAAAGAAGTGTGGGTGGGGTGATTCGAGGTGTCTCTCCAGCCTTGAGGGATTGCGTCCACTAAATGGGACCCAGTTCATCTTTTGCAAAGTGTGCTGCCATGCGGGCTGATAGGAAGAAGCCTTTGCCACCACTCAACATTCTCACCTCACATCTTAAAGAGGGCGTAAGTGGGAAATGAAAGTGTGTCCTCTTCGTCGAAGGCAAATGCAAGGAAAGGGCATTGGGTGAAGAAGATGAAACATTAAACAGACCAACGGTCACTTTAAAATTTCCCAACCCTCCTTTTCACCCCACTTTCCACCACCATTTCTCGAATGTTTGCGAGTGTGCATTTTTGTATATATATATATTGGTATGGTTAATATCTTGGTTTAGTCTTGATAATGCTGCAGTGCAGCGAAACATGTCGACTGTAGTTTAATAAATTTTTATGTGGAAAGTGCGAAGTGCTTTACTTCATATCTCACGAAACATTTTAGTTTTCATGCTGTTTTCCACCCTCAGCTTGGAGCAATCGTAGTTCTTTGACATATTCCAGTATGGTCGTCATTCTATATTTTTTTTTAATTCAACGTTTACTTTAGATGCAAAATAGACAGGGAAACCAAGTTGAACTCTCCGTCCGTCAGAAAAGACGTTATTTGTTTATCCTCTCCGTGTCTTTCGTCTAAAGAAGGACCTCCGTGACTTCTGCCGTGATCTCCGAGCCATGAAATATTCTCTCTGCCTTATTCAAGCATGGAGCAGACACCAGATTCTGAAGCGAAAAATCCACGCACTCATCTTCTTCACGAGTATTACAACAAGAGATTCTCCAGTTAGCCACTAGATTTGTTGTCACCCAGACTAATTTTAAGACTATTTGCCGAAATTTATGTTTTATCTTATTTTATAACTTTTCAAAACCATTTATTTCGAATACCAATACTTAATTTTAATTTTGACAATACACTTATGACTGGAAATAAATGGCTATTTGATGCTACTTAATATGTATAAAATGACTTAAGGAATCTTAATTAATAAACGATATAATTAACACCATTTTCTACATCTCAATTAGTCACCAATGTTGCTCATGCATACTACACCCCTATATAATGAAAAAACGTAGATTATACATTTATCGATCCATTTACTTTGATCCTTTCTGTTGAGGCTGAATATAATTCCCTATTATGATTGTTCTGTCGATGCCTTTGATACAAATGAACGCGGAGTAACCATTTTGTTCCAGCTTAAACCACAACAGCGACCATGAATCATTACAAGCGGTTTATTAACGAATTACCGACTTCTTAATTACATTCTCTTCCTCTGATAATCACACTACGAGTCAAGGATCATTATATTTGCCCGCCGCAGTATTGTCGTATCAAAAGGTTGCATTTGCATTTTGCAACGTTAGACTATGCACGAATTCAAGGATATGGGGCGAAATATGGTATAATATCATTTTTCAATAAAAAAGTTATCTCACAGTTCTAAATCATAATTCTTTTTCGAGAGATTTTTATGAGGCTAGTGGGAGATTTATTTATCCAAATAAAAAAGAAGATAGAACCTTTAAATTAAATTGATTTTTTTGTGGCCATCATCCATTCTATCCCTTGAAATTTATGGGCCTTGTTTAATCCGTTCTCAACGGAGTGACCCTAAGCCCCACACTGGAGCCTTCCCCTTCCCATTTCATTCCTACAATACTGAACACAAAGATAAATCAACTTTATATCCTATAATAATGAATTCATAAATGGAATTGTTGTGTGGAGTCAATCAGTAGTCCACATCAATTGTCCTCACGATGGCTCTAGGCGTTGAAACGCGTCCAAACAAAATTGAAATGGTGAACAGTACGATAGTTTTGTTATTTATCGCCATGATAAATTTTCATTGAACGTAGTAATCAAGATTAAAATAGATATGATATCAAATAATGTCTGAAAAATCTGAAAGGAAAAATTATTCGCTTTCATATTTCTTAAGATAGAGCAACAATTTATTTCTTATATCTTATAATACTCAAATGGGTGGAAGTAGATACTTTTTTGTAAAATTTAATGAGGAAGACAGACCTAAGAGAAGTAAGGAGACACACGTATGGCTAGAAGTGCTTTCATTTTTTTATGCCAAGAGCTTTAACCCTTAGCTAAATGTGCCCGCGAGGAATCCGCCAGTGCACGCTAGCGGCTTTTTTGCAGCAATTTAATATTTTTTGTTTCCTAAATATATATAAAAGTTTTAAGGTATTTTAACGCATTTGGATAACTTCTAATAATTAAAAGAACCTAAAATATGTTTCTCTTTCATTTGTAAACGAAAATAAAGCATATTAATATGCAAATTTCTTGATAAATACTTTGAATAATTTTTCTTAAGGAATTGCAGGCGATAATGTTCTAGGTCGAGGAAAAAGTACAGAAATAGAATACCAAAGAGTGCCACCAGTGATCCAGATGCAGTAATAAACGCGCTATTTCGAATTTTCGGTCATTGCGGAAAAATCCCCGCTTGGCGCGTAACTAAGAGTTAACCAAACTGTCGTTTTTCGAATGCACTATAGTAATTTGTAGAAGAACGAAATGAGATTTTCACAAATAAAAATCAACCACGCACATACTCGATGAGTCATAATCGATTATCGAACAAATTTATAAATTGAAAAACTAAGTTCCTTTTTTTCTGCTAAGTACTTTAGTAAATCAATGCACTTGACCAAAATCACAACGAGTGATGGATGAAATGCAGTACCACTTACCTTTCATTGGGCGTGAAAACATCAATTCAAACATATAAGAATAAACAGAAATATCTATCAGGCAATAATAAAAATATATAAATCGGTTGGATTGTATATTGCTATTGGTGTTAAAAACTTTCACTAAAATGAGCCATATTAACCTCTTACATTTGATTCTCCACCGGAAGAAGATGTGTTTATACGTAAGGAAGTGATGAAAGAGCCACTTACAACCCAAAGTAGGATAAGGGAAAATCAGTGAGCGTATCTTTTTCCCTAATTCTCTCTTTCATTGTTGTGTGGACCTTACGTCTTATAGTTTAAAGTGTGGGCTCCCTAATCAATCTCTTCCTCTCCATCTCCACACACGCCACCAACGCCATCTACGATACAGCCCCACCCCTCCTCTCTCTCACACGGTAGAGGAGGATGAGGGAAAAGGTGGGGGTAAAGGCCGTTCCTTTCAATATTCCTCCCTTTTCTAACAATATACAGTTGCGTCCACGGGGTATCGCCGTACAATATATCGCAGTGGGTAGTATGCAGTTTTATAAACCCTCCACATGAAGAATTCAGGATCATTTTCTGCCTATTTAATTCTTATTTTAAGTTTTTCAACCGCCCACAAATAGATTATCTCCATGAGCTTCCTATTTACAGATATTCAGTTGCTTAGGATGCTCTTTTTTTAAAATCAGTTCGATTCAAGGGAGAAGGATTGTATCACAGAACCAGTCAACTAATATTGTTGCGAGAAAAAAATGTAGCTTGCCAGCCTAGCTAGAGAACCAGCTTAGTAGATTTTTTCTTCGCCATCGTCAACGCTTCCTCACAAAGGATTTCTCCTTTTCGGATTCTCAAATTCGGACAAAGGATTTCTCCTCCACCGAGTTCGGAAAGGATTTTTCCGACCTCGATGGTGGCGGGATAAATTCCTCGCCGGCCAAACTGACGGGCCTGTGTAGGTAAGCTTATCCAGGGCGTAGATTTTTGTGTCATTCATTGTCATTTGTTCTAACCCACTTGATGCAATTAATTCCTAGTTGTCATGTTTTCAAATCAATGGAAGTAAATAATGAATAAATAATAGCAATAATTTATAGAACATTCATAGTAATTCGTATGCCTCGCAGGCAGGGGCGCAGCCAGAAATTAAGGCTGGGGGGTTTTAGGTGCTCTAATACCGGGGTGAGTGTGGATATGGAATACCCACCAGGATAAGCGGTTGGTGCGAGATTAATAAATTGCGGAATTTTAAGATGAACGGTTCAAAATGGTGAGTTTTACGGCTTTCTGAGGGATATTTTATTAATCCTTACACTATTCTTTTCTATTAGTAATATCGACCAAATGAGTAAAACGGATTAAACTTAAAAATTTCTCTGAGCTCTGGGGGGGAATTAACCCCTAAAATCCCCCCTCGCTGAGCCACTGCTCGCAGGCGTTTCGAGTGCGAGAAGGAAATCTGAAATTATTCCTGACCATAGGGGTAAAAAAAAGGCCACGTTTGGCCAAATTACGTCGAATTCATTACATTCATTTATATACCAATGGTTTTGGTTAACTCAAAAAAATGTTTTCCCATGTAATGGCCGCACAAAATCTCAACAGTCCGTGTGAGTGTCGTCCCCTTCAGAGCCAATTTCTCCCTCAGAGTGGGACGCATCGTCTCAATGGAGCAATCGGATGCACTGAACACCCACACATTCCCAAAACTCCTGACCCCGTCTGGCTCCACTCAACGACAACCACACCGCGCAACCCGACTGAAAACCACTCCACCCAGCGGAAGACTCTCTTCCTCGCTCTCCGACCACGAGACAAGTGTTGGAGCACTCGTCTCCGTGGTTTCTCTGCTCGTCAAACGACGGATCGGTCATCAAAGGGTTTCGGAATGCCGCTGCTTCTAGAGAAAACACGAAAAAATTTGCGACCTTTCAACGTTAACACAGGACCTTCAAAGATATCGCAGAATTGAATTATTCTCGAGTAATAAAAAGTTTCGCTTACCTTCTGTTCTATTCTCCTTAGGACTGCGCTAAGATATCGCTACACTATATATCCGGACGATGTATAATAAATACGGCAAGATGGTGTTTCATCCGGATACAATGAACTACGTCCTGTTACCTCAAGCCTGAGGATGTAAAGGCCGTTTTACTCGGGGCACGGAATTGCGCAGGTTAGAGCTGTATTAATTTCTAAAATGGCGTGGAATTGCGCGAATGCACGGACGAAATTAGAACAGGGGCTATTTTGCCGTTTCGCATCCACGCATTCTCGCATGTGTTCTAGCAATTCACCGCTTTACACGACGCAATTTTGATTGCGCCTTCGCCCGTACGTCAGATTGCGCAATTCCGTGTACCGTGTATAACGGCCTTAAGAAAAGAACTCCAGCGAAACGACGGCCAAAATGGGTCATCTAAACCGGTGCAATGCATGGAATAGAATCCACCCTAGCAGTTAGCTGTGAAAACTTAAAATATTTCATCACTGGAGAAGTGTTTGCCGCTAATGAGGCCGTCCCTTAACACTACATGATCATCTTTTAACCCTCCAGCTTCGGCAACATAATCGCAAGTTCTCCTCTCTAACCAAATGGAGGAGGAAGAGAGCAAGGCATAAGTGACAACTGGTCAGAACCAAGAGGACTGCAACAGAGCTGGAAAATCTCAACTGATTCCACTACTCCGTAAACTGCATAATTGATTATGGTGCGTGGGAGAATAATTTCAGTAATCGAATCAACGCTCAGGATTTCAGTGGTCAATAATCTTCCTTTAGACATGTTATTTCTGCAAAGTATTTATAACCAGATTTATGGTCCTTGGAGGATTTAGGCACCGGTCCCTTCCTGGATAATTTACCTACCACGCTAACAAAAGACTGCGCTATCAAGCAGTCTCACTGCTCAGTATTTTGGCTACGTTATAAGTCCCTCGAAGAGAGTTAGCTCCATTCTAGGACAGACGGGTGCGGTGACATAATTTTTAAAGATGGAGGAAAATTTCGAGCATGGGTGTCAAGGGAGATGTCATATTTCGATACATTGATTGAATTTGACTGGATTTTAGGGTATGTAGTTAGAAAATTGTGTGGAATGGTCGCATGACAGCCTTGAATGGTATTTTTTTTGGAACGCAAATTAAAATAAGAGTCTCCTTGTTTTTCTAACTCTATCACAATCGACCTTACCTACTTAATATGGTGGACGAGTTCATTCTGTAGCAATGATTTCGAGTGGGAATTCAGGCCTTGTTAATTAGAGGGAAGGAAGGAATTATCCGAGGATGTGTGCCATGCCTGTAGGCCCCTCCTCCCACCCTGGGAAAGAGAATACTAACGCGCTCGGTCATGGTAAGCCATTGATTGGATTTTCGCTCATGTTTGGCTTTTTATTGACATTCAATCTCACCGTTCCCAACCCATCACACCCTTAAGGCCGCCCCACGCGAAACTGTCTCTTGTGCCGATTGTACGAGCATTTCCTAAATTTCAGGAGGCATGGGCTCTTTTAAGGCTGTAGTGCCAATAGGGTAGTATCGTTCATCAAAGAAAACAAAAGGCCTTGATTGCGATTCGTTACCCACCATTAGTGCATTCATAATTTAAAAATTGGCCGCATTTATGCCAAGCGCTACCTGCCAGCAACCTTCATCGTAGCGGTCCTCATAGCCTCGCATCAAGGTGGCCTCACACGACGGCAGCCGGAACCAGATTGACGTCACCGGGGCTTTTCCAAGCAATAATACTTAGCCGTCGCGTTTTCGCGTGCTTGAAATTTTTCACTTTTCATTTAATCGCGAAAAATAGATATCGTCATTTAACAATCTAAAAGCGTGAAATACGTACTCTAGTAATAATAATCTTTCGATTTTGGCATTTAATAAGAATAGGAACCCACCCTATTGTTAAGATAAGGTTAGTACACATTTGATCCACTGTGCTCGTTATAAGTGCGCGTGGACGTAATCATCTACTGCGCATGCGTGGATGACGGAATAATAGATGCGGGGAAGAAAGGGTTATATTACATGCTCTCGCATCGTTGGATGATCCGGTCTTAAAAGAGTCAAAAGGACGTAGATGTTTTCTGAAAAGGTTGGAAGCAGGAGAAGGAAGGAAGGGCATAGACAGAGTGAGCATCTTAGTGCGAGATGACACGAGCGACCCCCGAAGCAGGAATATTTCAGGAGGAAGACAAAAGAAGGAAGAAGGGCGGCGTGCATGTTTAAAGATGGCTCCGGAGTCAAAGTTGCGTGCATGCAGGGTAGAAGCGTACCGTCCACATGAAGTATAAGAGAGTCTCACGTCCATTGGCAAGAAATTGTTTATGTAAAATGCTCTTCCACAGTTCTAAGTTTAATAAAATATACGTCAAAACACTAGGGTATAAACAGGGAAATAGGGTATACAAAGGTACGGAGAGCGTATAAAAAATGGGATAAGTGTAGTGGTGTCATGGTGCTGGAAAGCTTCGAAACGCCGCGCCGTTCCGGCACTGGCTAACAAAAGACATAATAGTCTAATAACACTTTTATCAATTTTGTTGCCTCAAATTTCTAATACATTCGTAGCCAAAACAAAAAATTGTAATAAAATGTACATAATAACTTGTAATGAAAAATCACTAAGAGTAGTATTTCACTTCTAAAAAATTAAGGAAAGTGCGTTCCGGCACTGCTAATTTTGCCATGATGCCACTGGATATTTTCAGGATTTATGAAATAGATCATCTTCTATTATATTTGCTCTTAGAGTTTCATAAAAAAAGCCAATGCTTTAAATGATTGATTTCAGGGTTCCCAATCAACCTTGAAAATCTTAAAACCGTGAATAAGCCGTGAATTTCGTCTACCGTGAAAAAACCTGGAAATAGCCGTGAATTTCGTCATAAAACCTTGAAAATCTCTCAAACTTGATCGTGGAACAACGATAGACGGGTTGAAAGAAAAAAAAACGATATTTCAATCATGTTTCAAGGTCATTCACGTGCAGGCAATGTCCACGCATTTACCTGCACACGTGTATTCGAAAACGCAATTATTAATTGGTCCGTGTGTTCCATGACAGCACATTGACCTTAAGCCTGCGATTGGAAGACGTTACCTAATCCTGGCAAAAAAATCAGGCACTTCTTCACTTCCCTGCCACCCTGCTCTCTTCATTTTCCCACTCACACCCTTTTAGCCGGACATGAATTTTGTTAACGATAGGTGACGTCATGAGAGATAGCACTTTCATTGCTGCGTTTGCATTCAAGGCATCTGTCGCGTTTGTTACATATTTAGTTAACGTGCAGCCAATGATTGTTATGTGATCAATATTCCTGCCTAAAATACCCTATCCACAAACCGTGAATTTGATGACATTTAGACCGTGAAAACCTGGAAAAAAACGTGAATTTTATAATGTAGTTAGAATGGGAACCCTGGATTTGGCGCATCTGTTAAAAAGGAGAATTTTTTAAAAAATTTTCTATGAGGTGACCGGGAAATAGGATTTAAAAATAATCATTTAGAGAAATTACCTGTCATCGAATTAAAATAGTGTAACTAAAGCGTAATCTTAAGGTAACGCGGATAAGGCATGAATTTATGATAAAGAAATCAACGATATCGGATTTTTCCAATGTGGACACATTGGTAATAAAAATGTTTGACAATATTATCCGCAAGTCAAGGAGTTGATCAGTCTTGTTGATCTCAAAAGACTACATATAAAAGGCCCCAATCTATTCCATAGAAGCTTAATTTATATTGCCAATAAAAATGCGTTTTAAAAGGTCTTAAAAATGTCCACAACACGGCAATGAGTATAGAGTGACCCATTTATTTTCAATACCCGCGGTGTAGTACTCTCGCTCGACAGAAAAAGCATAAAAATATATGTATTCGACAGAGTATGTCTGAAAAATATATGTTAAGGTTAGCAACCTCAAAATTCATTCCCTTATGAATTTTGGACCACTCTACCTTAAGCGACGCCTGTGGCGTCTTTTGTAAACCTCATTTAAATGCACGGTGGGTCATAAAACATTTAGCTGCCGACTAAGGACTCGTGCATTACATTATGCAAGATTAGTACGAATCTCACAATAAAGTACTGTGGATCATGGATTATTCGAACTTTTTTATTTTGAAATATTCTTTAATTAGAATATCTCTCTTCGTTACTAGCATTTTGTATTAAAAATGCTAAAAAATCGTTTTTTTAGTCGAATCGAATTTTTGGTGCATATAATTAAGGTATAAATTATAATCTGCGACTCAAAATAATTGTGAATCCATCGGAAAATATGCTTTACTAACGCTATCGTCAAAAGGTTCCTGTAAGAGAAAATGCGTAGGTACCAGTGTAGAGTCTGGTGACTCACCCTTCCCCTCCCACCCGCCGCGCCGACCGTTCGAGGAAACTGGCAAAAATATCATCCTCTTTTGAAAAACAGTAGGTTTTGTTTTATGGTTACCATTTCAGAAGCTTTATATTTATTTTTCAACATTCTGTCAATCAATAATGTACGTATTCAATGTTTTTTTATCTCTTTGGTTATAATGATTATATTGCATTTTATTATGCTATAACATCTTGTCTAAACGCATGCGATTACGAGTTAAGTTGGTAGTGTCCAGGAGTCCAGATGTTGCTGAGGACATTTTAAGGTTAGAATAAAAATATTACTGCACTTGGTAGTTTGTTGAAATAAATATTCCTGTTTTTAGGTTACTTTAATCGTGTTAATAGGCGTTAATCAAAATATTTATATGGCAAGAGTGTCAATTTCATAAAGAGTTTTGATTGATAATATGAATGTTATTTTTTTGTACCTATTTATTAAGGACTTCTTTATGTCGAAGTTATTAAGTGGTCCTTTGATATTCGAATTATCCAAGTTTCACTATAATTGTACCGTGCGCTCTTCCACCCTTCCTCTGTTTGCTTTCCTCGCTCGCAAGTCAACCTATTCATTCGCTTTGTTGTCTGATTGGATAATAGAAGGGATTACACTACCAAATATTATGCTTGATTTATAAAGCCATGGGTGTAAGAAAGCCTCTCACCAAATTTTACCATTAAGCGCTGAATAATTTCGCCCCTAGAAGAGTTTGAAGTTTCAACTTGAATTCCGCGCCAAAAACGTATTTCTCGGGCGACGCCATGTTGATGACGTTTGAACCTCATGATATCCGCATTGCTTGCATGAGGAGTGCATTATCGTAGGCGTTATTTCGAGTATAAATAAATGGTAGATGAAACGGAGAATTTTAAATGAAAGGGAGGAAACCTTACGTGTACTGTTGTGTGCCTAATGTGAATCTACCTCTCGTTAAACACAAGAAAAGTATTTTTTTGTTGTGCCAAACGACCCAGACCGAGGAAGGCGGTGTTGCGACGCTGCACGGAGACAGCATATTCCTTCAGAGATGGGCTGTTATAGAATTTGTGAGGGCCATTTTAATGTAAGTCTCTTCTGCTTCTCAATGGGATTTAGTTCCCATTACTCCTTTTGTTGTCTTTGGGCACACATCGCAAAAGTTCGTACGTGCTTCAATACATACGCGCTCAACGGGAAATTTTGCTTTTTAATTGCAAATATATATTTATGTTTCAATTTATGTTGGATTTAATGATTATTTCGTGTGCATTTACTACATATTTTCCCCGGTTTTCACTCTTTGTTTCTATCTTGCGCATTAAAAGCCAACTACTGTAACGGAAGGGTCTTCGACGCTAACCTGGCGATGTGTCAAATAGTACAAAGTAATACATCATAACCACAAATTTGTACTCCAGGAAATACTACGATATTGTATTACTCACAACAAGCAGAAATAAGCACATTTGAGTCACAGTGCCGCCAGGTTTATAAATAGAAGCACAAATAGTAAATAAAGACTTTTCTTTCTTTTTTAACTTTTCTAATCTTACAGCAAAACAGAGAAACCAAAGGTAAATGCGTACTGAATGAAATAGTTTGAATGAATAGCAAATAGTTTGAACTATCATTAATCGAAAAAGAATAAGTGTCAAATTATACAATGTAATGTGTGACTCCTCTCTCCAGACTTCAAACTGTACGTTAATGCCGACGTCAGGATTTTATCCACCATTTTTTTTTCTTAATTTAAAAAAATTGCATTAGCTTCAATGAAAGAATATTAGCTATGACAGCGAAATTACGAATACAAAAAACCTGTAAATAAAAAGGAAAACGAGAGAAAAAGCTGAAAAATTATGAAAGACAGTCCCGATCCCTCAGCCTTCACTAGCGCAGCTCAAATCGATGGCCACTTGGCCGCCTCGGTAACATAAAATTACTCAAAAAATGAGTATTATAAAAAGTACGGGTGAAAACCGGTTCAAGTATGCAGTAAATGCATACGAAATAATCATTAAATCATGCATAAATAGAAGCGGAATGATAAATTTGCAGTATAAAATAATTTATCCCTTTGAGTGCATGTATATAATCACTCACAAGCGGAATGTTAGTGGAGCACAGCAGAAAACAACGAAAGTAGTATAGGTTACTACATTTCCTTTAGAATCATAATTGGTGCCACAAACTGTCCTAAAACTTTTGAAAGTGACTGCACGTGTAACTCAGATGTAAATATAAGGGAACTAACGGATATTTTCACGTAAAAATCCCCATCTCTGAGTTCCTCTATCATTTTGATGACTACTGTTTACCATTTTTTATAGTACGAAACTGACTTGAAGAATTATCAGAGCACAGTTGACGAATGCGAGGCCTCTGCTTAAAAAATGCTGTTCCAACGAAATTTGAATGCTTATCCTAAAAGAAACGGAGAGAACCCCGAACTTCCTCACTTCAGAGAGCAAGAAAACATCTATAACTATAGCACATTTTTTAATTTATTTCATAATTTACATCCGTACACTAAAAACCATTAATAAGTACAGGATTTTACGATGGTGTGTCCACAAATTAAAGCATCCACTATAATTGGCGTGATTACTGTCTCCATCAAAACTGTTAATATTTCATCTTAAGAAGTTTCATTTCAATGAAATGATTTGTTTTGAGACAAAAAATTGTTTATCGAGCCTCGGTTGATAATGTCAGTACATTTCGAGAATCAGCCAGAACAAAATCAAAGTTTTTTTCACTATGACGATAAACTTTTGGCCACTATTTCCACGAACCCAATGTGTTTACGGCTTCTTCAAGCGTTACTCCCGCGGCATTCATGAGGTTCACACGTCACACGGCGTCAGCCAATAGAAATACGTTTCGCGTCGTGGGCGTGGCCAAAGCTCCTAGCGGACTTTTAAAGCTACGTATCTCGGTTAAAAATCGAATTTGAGCTCTGAAATTTGGCGTTTGTGTTTTTCATTCATATCTTTTTGGTTTAAAATAACGAAATCCAATTTCTAATTTTGAGTGTTCCCTCCTATTGCTTTAGCCGCGTTGCAAGTGTTGCCATCTGAGAGTTGATGATGGGCAGTGCTCTGATTTACGGAAGCAGTTTAAGTGTTCCTGGGAGTTAGCGAGGCATGGGATTGGCTCTCTCTCTTTCTCTCGATTTGGACTGGTTGGTGACGGTGAAAGGCCTCTTGTGTTCTCGTGTTAAAAACGCAATCGTTCAGCAAGTGCAGCCGACATACTTTTGTGCAGAGAAAATAGCTTCTTATATTTTTTGATGTCGTCGTTGCGTCGTGTTCGGACTCATTCTTTCATATATATTTTGTGCAAATTAATAATCCTGTAATTTAACGGAGGTAAAACACCATACTGTTATAATTTCTAAAAGTTATTGATTTTCTCCGAAGAATGCAGTAGGTCACTCATGTTAGCGGCGTGGTTAAAAAAGTTGGGAAGCAGAAAGTCGCGTATTGGAAGGGGAGGGGGAAAAACTTGGAAAGAAACCGCTTCCCATTGTTCACAGGTGAAACATGAAACTTTTACTCGACCACAGTAAACCCTGATCTGGCCAAGGAGTTCTACGCACTTTACCTTCCAACTCCCCATCCAACTTCCATCTATAATTTTTCACAGGAAAACTATTATCTTATTAAAAATTTTGAAGGTATATCAGAAATACATCGCGTTAGGTCTTGAGAAACCGTGCTTTTATTTTATGTAATTCTCATAATTATCACAGTAAAAGTCCTTATTGTTGACTTTAGAGGGATATACCCATGTAAAATCATATTTCTTCTCGTTTGTGAGAAGGCTGTCGAGTGAAACTCATTTCCGGATTCCGTTAATTCATAGTCGGCTCCATACGTACTGTAGATCCCAAATTCAGATTGTCTCCTCATTCCATCATTCGTCTCTCCGCTGACATTCGATCTCTTCCCTTGATTGGCTGCGAAATCGAATTCTCAATATATTACATTTGGCTTTGTTCCGTTTCCTCCCTCCGGATATGAATCTTATGCCGTACGGCCAAGATAAATATAGTTTCAGGATTTTTTATGGGATTTTGTAAACTTGATAGTGAAAATATGTTTTGTAACGAACGTTAGGAATAAATTCTGTGTGCGATATCTACTAACATGAGTGGATTTATATCATGATACATTTTCAGCAAGATTTCAGCCGATTCGCATGCAAGGAAAGCGTAATGTCTTACCAAATACAGTTTTAATTACCTATTATGCAAGGTTTAATACTGTTATTTTCATTTAATTAGTTAATTGATGGAATATTTAAGCAATCGACCTGCCTTTTTTTGCTTCAAGATTGGTAATTACCTGGACATTATGACCTATAAATTTGTATTAGCTTTCATAAATATATAGTATTTATGTGCGCTTTCAACTGATGATTTCCAATGTAAAGTAGTAATTTGATACTCTATTTCTAATTGGTTGGCCAACATACTTTAATTTTCGAGTTTCGCCAAGTTCCTTCGCCTGTAGAGTTTTTTCCTCGATTTGTTTTTTATGTACATGTAACCGATTTCAAAGGTATGACACTGATGCTCTTCTAATTAAGTTATGATGAAGGCTGTACACTCTCTGGTTCTCTGGTTCAGAAAAGATATTTTAGTCTGTGGAAAAATATCCTCGCCGTTTAAAACATGATACTTTCACGTAACTCGTGGATGTGAATTGTACCAGATGACGTCACGGAAAAAGTATATGTGTTTATTTTGGTGCAAAGTTGATCCCATGGAAATTGTGCCTTTCCTGCTTTTAAAATCTACAATATACACTTATCCCTAGGCTATTCCGTCCATATTCTGTTATCCTCGCGTTGTTGACGGCAAATGTTTTGTTTCAATTCTACAGCCTTGCTTACGGATGCGGCACTCTGGCTTAAAATTTATTTTTCGTGGCATACACGTTTTATAAAAACTTATGAATGCTATCACCTTGACATTTTCGGGCTAAATAGCCTGAATCATCAAAAAAACTAGTCCTAAAATGTTAAACTTTGATCTTCTATTTTTTATGGAGGCAAAATACTCGTATTTGAAATACAAATATTTTTTAAGAGACTTTACTCCTTTTAATTGAAAATTTCAGGATGATATCAGGAGTGGACAAACAGTATTGCGCTATGAAATAAAGACAAAAGACGATGATTCAAGTGGGAATGATGCGTCTTCTTACGGTTATATCGTGCTTTTCTGTTACCTACGTAGAGGATCTATCAAACAGTACGGCCTTTCACTGAAATTCATTTATTCCAATGCCCCACCTAAAGCTTAGTAACCAGTCAGAAAATTTAATTTATTCAATTTTGTTAGTACAGTTTCATCGCATTATTTAAATTTAGTTTACTACCAGAATTAAATTTGTTCGCGACTGATCTCTAAGTATTACATATGGTACACAGCCATTATTATTTTTTTAAATGTAAAAGTACCCTCTTAAATACCCTTACCCATTGAATAGCATTATTATATAAAATGTAATCGCAAAAAATATTCAAGTTGCTAAAGAGCATTAGTACCATGAATAGTGTTATTTGATATCTTGAATGAGTTCCCTTAGTAGAGCGAATCCATGACAACATAATGTAATGGTAATGGGATTGAGTGATGTAGAATAATAAACCACTTTGTGTTTTATCCTTGGAAATGATGGCAAAAATGGACATTAAAAAAATGTACCTTTGCAATATTTACCCAGCTTTCTTTCCTTGGAGACTCCAATCATCGCATACAATAGGTCGAAATTGGGGGATGCGGAGGAGAGGTACACGATTGGAGGAGTGCATGATTCGGAGAGGAAGACGATTGGATATCAGAGGGGGTGGGGCGAGTCTCTCATTGGGTGATGGAACCTTCCGTTGACAGTAAATACAGGGATCGGATTATTTGAGTAACGGGATGGTGAGGAGGAAGGTGAAGGAGAGAGTCGTCATGGCGACGCTTGAATACAAATCAGTGTTCTTAGCACCCTGAGTAAACAATCAACAATCCTTACTCACTCAGGCGAAGATACAATAATGAACGGAAGAGGAGCTTCTGCTGAGAACTATCTCCTTATAGCCCATCTGATAGAGCTAGATATTTAGAGGTGACCTTTGGAGCAAGGATGTCGGTAAAGCATACAGCAAGTCACACTGAAGAAATGCCAAATGATTCACCCCGGAATACCGATTCCATTGTCTGCATACCTCCCTATTTATGGCTTTCTTGGTATGAGAGGAAGGTGGTGATACAGAGTGCAGGCGATTAATTATTTTGAAATTACATTTCAAGTTTCACGAGATTCACTATAATAAATTACAATTACAAGATCCATATTGGCTCTTTTATCTGTGAATTAGGTATATTTATTTTAGTTAAATATCTGCGGGATAATAACAACAAAAAATAGTACGTTGACTTTGTAAAATTGCTCTGTCTTTGAGAAAAGGCTGACATTATTGGTTATTGACGGTAGTTTCATTGCCCACAAGGTTGCAATTTCTCTGTGGCCTGGTTTTATATTAATATAACATCATTAATAAATATAATTTTCTTTGGCCGATTTTTTACCCTTTTCCTTCAGGAGTCGTCGTCGTTGAAAGGGGATTACTTTAAATCTTATGAGGTTATAATATGAGTAAATAACAGGTATTGGTTTCCTAAATATACAAACAGGATGCACAGCAATTAAAATGTACACTATAAAAATCTTATTTTATTCTTTTCTTTTACATCCTTTATTTGTAGGCCTTGTGCAGCCTGTCCCATGTAACTCATTCGGGGCCGTCCCTTGCCCTTCTTCCCTTCCGCTTGCCAGTACACCATTGTTTTTATCAGGCAATCATGCGTCTTGGCGTGGCAAACTAAGTCGTCCAGCCTTATCCTTAAGTTTTTTTAGGAGGGATCGGGTTGGTGTGGTGGCTACAGTGTTGGCATCCCGCTTCGTGGGCTCGGTTTTATATCTCCACTGTGGAGGACAATTTTCATAGACTGCCCGATCCCTGCTTGATTGCTGTGTGGAGGTAATTGCAAGCGCAACATTCCGTCCGCCGGATGGAACGTTAAGTCGTGGTCCCATTGGCGCCTCTCATTTGGAATGAGGCTAATGCCGACGCCGGGTTTCTCTCCACCCTTCCTTACCTACCCTTCCCTCATGGCGCAACTGACGTCAGCTGTCGGTCACCTTCAAATACCATACCAAGTTTTTTCAGAGGACTTCTCTTTTCTCCCACTCTTCTTAGCACTTCTTCGTTACTTAAACGGTCAATCCATTATATCTTCATTATTCTTCGGTAGCACCACATTTCGAATGCTTCCACTCTCCGACTTCTCTCGACCTATCAATGTCAAAGCTTCGCTCCCATAGGGAAACATCATCCACATGTACAATCTCTTGAATTGCTTCCTCATTTCTATAGTTGTATTTCAGATGTACATTCTTCTTTTTTTTAGAAAATCCTCCTCATCTGTACAATTCAAATGATTAATTCTATTACTTTCCGTGATCCTAATGCATTTCTCTCGTTCGTTTGTAATTGAAAATTCGTATTCCGAGGAAAAGCACGACATAAGAATAAGAAAATACAGAAATAAGAGGCGTGAATCAGGTTTTACAGTTAAAGGTTACTAACGTGATGAAATACTATCTGTGAAATAGCCATTTATGATTGAAGTTCTCAGTTTCATAAACAAAACACCATTTTCGAATCTCAGTACAGCTTTTGCGGCTGAACTTAGCTCATTTTCGTCTGATATTTCTGCTTCCGAAAACTCCAAATGATGAAATGGGGGTGAATTATTAGCCGAATTCTTGCTTCTTAATTTCCTTCAGATGAGAGAAGGAGATAGCGCACAGAGCTTTTCCATTTCCCTCTTGTAATATTTAATCATGAAATATGCATGGGCACTGTGCTCGAGAGACCCACGCTTTCAAATTCCAACCTCGGAAACCGACAGTGACGGCCAAAAAAGGAGAGATGCTGGGAGGGAAAGGCTTTTTTTTCTTTCAGTCCTCCCCATCACAGATTGAATGCCCCAATATTTGCATTGAATTGATGGAGAGGGGGAATTTGGCGGGAGTGATAAACCGCGGACTTTCTTACGGCATTTTTATAGTTTAACTGTAGCCTAGCTCGCCTGCCTCTTCTCCTCGCGAACTGGAGGGAAATGGATTTGAGACAGGGGATGGACGAGGGTTGTTTTATTTTGAGAGAGTGGTTGAAAGGGGTAGATGAAGAAGTAGAGATAGGATAATGGAGGAATCCCATTCAAAGTGTATTCGATTGTTTGGATGCGGCGGACAGGAATCCTAATCGATGTTGAATGCCGAATCATAAATTTTGGCACCCCAATACATTAAAGTACATCATAATCACCAACTGTTTTTCAGACCACTGGTAGGTTTTCACCTCTGCCTGCCTCTTCCTTGGTTTATTTTTGCCTTCTTTTTATCCTCACTTCGTCCGTCATCTTCAGCTTTCTTCTTCCTCTATTTTCTCCTTCCACTGTTGCCTCGACTGATGTGTCAAGTATTCCCTTCAATATTAAAATATGCCCGATTCAATTCCCCTTTCTCTTTTGTGTAGTAATGTTCTTTCCTCCCTAACTCTCTCCAGCACCTCCTCATTCCTCACTTTATCCACCCACTTCACTTTGTCCAGCCTCCTCCACACCCACATCTCAAAGGCATTGATCCCTTCCCTATATCTTCTTCCCGTTTCACGTTTCTCATCCTTATAACACAATATACCGTACATACCATTTCACCAGTTCCTTCCACGGCTTCCCATCCACACTGCTACGTAACATGTTTCTCTCCATATTAAAAGCTTCCTTTCCCATATGATTCCTTAACCAGCTCTATCCTCTCCTTATTGGTCGTAACATTCACTTTTTCACCATATCTTCTCATAACTTTCATTTTCTCAACATTTGCTTTTTTCATTCCATAGTCTTTCATTCCGTCCTCTAAATTTCCTCTAAAAGGTACATAATTGTTCCATTAATATGCTTAAAAAAATAAATGGAATGATTTTGATGCTATTTAATCAACAGCTGCTTTTATTTCTTTGATAAAACAGAAATGACTGGCTTTTGGCGTAGCATTTGTCGAGTTGACGGTGTTATATTTTTTCTTACTCTGGGATAATCTAAAAACTGTTCTTCTTTTACAAGTCGCCCTGAATTTATTTCCATTCTTAGATGTTTAGATAGAAATTGAGATAAAAAGTCAAAAACGCTCCGCGCTAGTTTTTCTATTAGCCAAAAGAACTGTAGTTTTTAAGGACTCAAATTATATTTTTTTATGGAATTCAAGTTATTTATATTTGTTTTTGAGGAACCATGTAAGCCCGTGGGCTTGCGTTTGTATCTCAGCGGTGGCAGTGATTTTTCAGCGCAAACCAGATCCCTGTTTGAGTACTGTGTGGAGGGCATCATTCCGTCCGTCTGATAGGACATTACGCAGTGGTCCACTTGGTGCCTTTAGTTAGGAGAACAATTCCGACTCCGGGTTTCTCTCCTTCCACTACTCCCTACCCTACCAACAAGGCGCCAGAGATATGAGCTGCTGGTCATCTCCCCCAAAGAGCGTGGCATATCTTTATGTCCTCAAATATACTTCGAAGTTCTTTCCTGGTTTAGAATCATAGTCTAACTTATCTTCCATTAAAAAGGTTAGCCTTCTCACTTTCTCGGTTGTTTTAACTATCCGTATATAAGTGCAACGGTTTCTCTCGTCATTCTGAACACACTCGGATAGAGAGAAATGGAAAGATAGGCGCATTCATTTTTTTTCTCCCTTCCTCCACTCTGGGAACAATTTCTCCATTCCCGCTTTGCGATGGCATTTCCAACGGAAAGAGGGCGATGACTCAAAAAATTCCGCGGCGTTCTCTTCGCTATAAATAGCAGTCGTGGGGGCTTTTTTATTCCGCATTCTGTGGAATTCCATGTACTCGCTGTTTTGGTAACTACGTGTCCACATTTCATTATTTCGTATCCAGCGAGAGTCTCCGAAATCGCTTCTTATCTCCCTCATGCTTATTCAGCGCAAAATCCTCTCTTCCTTCTTAAATGTTGTTCCGCCTGCTCAGATTCTTATCCGTCGGCCACACAGAATTGGAAAAGTTGATCGTTTCAACTCATTCAGTTGCGCTTAAGTTGCCGGAGTGGCTCGCGAAATTTGTGACAATGTCAACAACAGATCATTCTCCGGTATATCTAACAGCATACAGAGAAAAGTTCGCAGATAATCTCTTGTGTCTATTTGTACCCTGTGCTGTATGAGATTAGGGATAATGGTAAGTACCTAGCGAGGTCGCTCTTTTCTTTAAAATTCTCATACTCTACTCTCTCTAGCACACTTACTACGAAGGTCACAACAGGGATTTTTCCAGTTGGCCTTTGGAAGAGCCACCACGCATTTGAAATGGGTATCCTGAGACCACCACTCTAGTCGCTGACTACAGAGCGATCCGAATTTCTTAGGTAAATAAACTATAACTGTGGATATTAGCCGGAATTATTTTTTTGTGGTGTAATCTACAAATTAAATGTATAGTGCCCATCCTCGCGAGTGCAAACATTCCATTGCAATTATTAAGAATGAATGGATCGCTCTCTACCCATCGCCACGTTGAGAACTCCTTTTAAATCCGAGTTAATTGTACCTTAAGTAGCAAAATAAATCAAACTTATACGGGGAAAACTGGTGCCTAATCACCGGTGGATCCAGGGGGGGGGGGGGAAACGGGGGCACGTACCACCCCCAGACCCTTAAAAATATGCTACATTTTTAATACAGTCCCATTATCATTGCGTTCGTTTTGTGTTACGAGGTATGCTTGTGCCCCCCCCAGAACAAAATCCTGGATCCGCTCCTGTGCCTAGTCAATATTCGTTCAATATCATTCAAAATGACTCGGTAAGGCCTCTCGGAAATATCACGCATTGTTTATGAAAAATTCCTAAAACTTATTAATTCGTCAATCGCTGTAAATAATTTCCATCAAGTTATGTGCGGTAATATATGATATTTATGTGAATTATAAAGTTTGCAATTTATTTTTTATGCAGAATTGAAACAGAGTAAACAATCAGTTGTGAAGCATAGTCCTAGAGGATGTAGATAATCGGTTCTTAACACGTACCACGTCGGGGTACGCCAAAAATAAACGGAAATGGCCGACGCCAGGAAAAAAGCGTCTCTCAAGCAGGAAATATGTGTACATATCATAAGGGGGTTTAAAGCAAAGTTTTTATTTATACAATGGTTTATAACTAATATTGTCACCAATCCGTAGAAAAATAATGTAATAAAATGTGCACGTTACATTTTTGGAGGTACAATGTTGGTTATATTCACATGTTATAGTGTTACGGGAGGAAAAAAAAGGTTTTGATCCACTGGTGTGGATGTATTGGCATCCTGTGACTTAGGCTTCACACGTGTCGCCTTCATCCATCTCCTTCCCTCGTCAGTTGGGAACGGCATCACGACGGACGGTGGCGCTGGCGACGCAGATTACGACGACAAAGTCCGCCCCATCGCCGCCGTGATATTCCTCACTCGAGTGCAGCGTCAAACTAAGCTCTCTATATCCTCAACGAAGCGGGGATTCCACGAATCTAACCCCAAGGAAAGGAAGGAGAAGAAGGAAGGAAAGAGAAGAGATTTAAATCCCTTTTCACACCAGAGTCCTCTGGACGGTCATGCTCAATAACAATTCATCACAATGATTTTTAGTCATTAAAAAGCCATCTAGAGAACACTACTGCTTCATAGGCGTTGCCAGAGTCATCTACATTCGACCATAAGCATTCACTCTTAGCATGCGTCGCGGTCCGTGGTCGCGGTATCACGTACAGGTCGTGGTTTCAGTATTTAATATGATTTTCGCTCTGAAGTTTATATTGAGAATAATAGGAACTCACTATCATTGCTAGAATCCTAGAACGGACGGTGTGCTGTTCTTGATGTGCCCTTTACACAGTACCCAATCGTGGATCAGGTACGCTCTGAAATATCTCTGTCATTAATTTAAACAAGACCTGTCGGCGTCAAAATGATGAGCCGCAACATTTCAAAAATTTATTTCTGGGCATCAGTACATGCTAACAAATGAATATTAAAATAATGCGTCATTCCAATGATAATTTTATTCTAAATTCTTTTTTTTGTTTTATGAAAAATTCAAAATTTTAGACACGCCAGTACAATAAATGACTATGCGCACCCGAAAATTAGCCGTTATGTCATCTTCGTGAACTTCGTAACTCAACCTCTACAGCATTACAAAACTACTTAATGTTCCACAATAAGTTGCACACGTTAATGTTGGTGAATAAAATGGATTTTTATTATTTTTATAACATATATTTAGTTGTCTATTAGCAAAAATGTTTAAACATTATCTAGTCATGCAGTTTACCCCGAAAAAAAAGTAGAACTGATAGAAGCACATTTTAATTTATTTGTAATTTTTCTATGATCCGAAAATATATTATTGATGAATAGCATAAAATATTCACGAGCATTAAAAAAAATTTGCCGAAGTGAACGAATGCTTCGTTGCGTCTTGCGCACGAAACTCAAGATGAACATTCGTGTGAACTCCGACTAATTAATTTTCCTTCAGCATCTAACGAATTTATCTATTTTTCTACTTTCTTTTCAATTCTACTTTTTATTCAGCATCTAACGAATTATTGCTCAAGCTGTAGTGCACAGAAATAAATAGGAACATTAAATTACAAGTTATTATTAATCATAATTTAACAAAATTAATTATATATTAATAATCTTTATCCGAGCGGGAATGTAACTATGCAGTCCATACAAACCGGTAGTTAACCTAATTCATCATCAATCTACAGGTAAAACGTTTACATATTTTCAGCCAAGTGGTACAAAAAGATGCAATAAAACCTAGTTGTTGCAATTTGTATTTTCAGATAATGTTTAAAAATATTATACAGACTTTTAGATCTCAATGTCGGTTCGTAATGTAAATTCATTGATGCGTTTAAAAAAAATGACTTGGTTTTGAAAATACTTGCTTGTGTGGGGAAAAGTTGAGGGTTACAGGAAACATGTAAAGCTCTCAATAAAAAAAAATATCTTCAGAAAAACTCCAACACAAGAAGGGGAGCGATAATATACTGCGAATATCTACTCATAGAAAACTAATACATCCAATGGCTAATTTTTACTGTGCTTGAGTATTTAAGGTCATGCCATAGTGCATAGAAATAAACAGTGGAATAAAGACGGAGAGAAAAAGGAATGCCGTAATTGATGCTCCTGAAAATTTCTCCCTTTGGACTAATCTCGTGAGATGAATTTTGATGTGATTTATAATTCTGCTCCTCTTCTGTTTGCTTCAGTTGATGGATGGGCTCAGAGGAAGGAATGCTGTGTACATTGTTGGGAAAACTTTTCCGAATTCTTAAATGGGATCGAGCGATTGCGTGGGAGAGAAGGACTTAATAATGTTTACCTCCGTCTGCCTCATTGTCATCCATCCTCAACCTCTTATTTCCTTTCACCCAACCGCACCCACGGATACCCAGTCTTACCGTACCGTTTCTCTCCGTCTCTCTCTCTCCCTATAAGTATTTTGACCAAGAAAGAACGAACTTTAAAACGTGATGCCAAATATTTTTATCTTGAGTAACGTCTACGCCACGAGTTTCCGGTGCAGACATCCAAATAATTTTCATTACCTCTGTTGCCAATCATTTTATTCATCAGTAATCTTAAGTATTTTCATCAGTCCCTTTCAAAGATTTTAAAATTCAGTTCAAATCCTTCAATGATTTTTATCTATATTCCATTGATTGTAATTAATTTAATTTCTCCATTTCAGTCTCAGATCTTTTTACTACCGACTGCCTATTTATTTATTTATGTCATACTATGGAAACATCCATGTGCTGAGTCCGTGATGCCTACTAAACGGAGGCTTCGGAAGTTACATCGGTGGAAGAAGAGAGTTATCCACACCCACGGCCTCCGAACATGACTATATATCTTGGCATCACCTAATATGGACTTACCAGCATACGTGTAAATCATTTTTTTATTTTTTCAATACCATCTCCTGTAAAAGCCCTGGCCCGGGGGAAGAGTGGACCGGATTGTGGTCCAGTCCGAGCCAGGTAAAATGAATACCAAAGTCCCTGTCTTGCATGCGATGCAGTGTGCATTATCGTAGTCTCCAAGGACTGAACCATAGGTATCTGAATCCGCAGGTAGAGAAGGTGGGTGATTGGGACGAATTGTTGGAATTCATTGTAGTTGAAAATTATGGAATGAAAATTTCAGGAAAGGTGACCGCGGCAGTCAATACTTAAGTATTTTAAGGAGAATTTTCTGCTTAGCTTAGTGAAGACTATTACCGAGTCCCAATCCACGGTTATGCACCTTTCGTGCCCTTGCTGACGTCACGTTCAGGAATTGACGTCAGGAAAGGGTCGTCCCAATACGCGTAGTGCAAGGGTTTGAAGGGCGTGAGGAGTGAAGGGTACGGGAAAGGTACCTACTTGCCCTTCGGCAGTGGACGCAACGGAAGTATCGGAGGTAACCACGCCGCACAGTGGGCTGAAATCGAAAAAAGCTGGCCAAAAATCATATCTTACATTTTTTTATAATGAGTTCGATGAAATTTTTCCTACTAATCTTGTTTAGGCTATATAAAATGAATGTAATAACATTTTACTGAAAAATTGATCCGGGGAGTTTTTTTAACAAATTCGTGGAGACGGAAAAAAAACAAAAATCGGCTATTTGGACCGCTTCAATAGAGAGGGAATATTTGATTGAAATAAATGGTTACGAATGAATTCATAAATAAAATTATTTCATTAATGTGGTCGCAGATCATCCTGTAACTTGAAAATATATTAATTTTTTCCAAATAAAAAGTGAAAAAAATTATTTTTGGCCGCCTTTTCTCGATTTCAGCCCTCTGAGCGCCGGCAGAATGTAATAAGCACTAGGATTGTACATGCATGTTTCAATTAATATTGTTTAATCAAATTTACGGAAGTTTTCATTATAACTTCATATTAGGAGTAAAGTGCAATATTCGAATACACGTCCGTTCCGCGATGGCTAGCGTTATGGCAATGGTGTGTATATTCGTTTTATCATAACAAGTTAATCCTGTTGAGTAATTAAAAGTTTTTTTCTAATACATCGCATTTGCTGCACAAATATTAAATGAAGATACTATTCTTGAACTGCGTCTTCTGTGCCATGTGCTATTACTTCCATGTTGAAAAGGCAAAAAGCCACTTTACATGAGTCAAGTATTTTGAAAAAAATAAGCAATATTGAACGACTTCATGTGAATGAATTTGGGGCCTCAACATTATAGCCACCGTAATTTACATTCCCATCTCCGAATCATGTGCTTACATAGTGGTAATGTTCACCCAATTTTGAGTGCATCAATCTCGGAATTTGCGTTGGTATTATTGTAGAAATGTTGTGAATGAAGGTACTTTTATTTGCTTCCGTTCATGGGCATCCATTTGGTGAACGGGAAGGGGATTAAGTGTTAAGTTTAAGTTTACAGTCGAATTTAGGCAGTAAATTCGTCGTTTGCAGAAGCAATCTAAATTCTAAAAACTTAAGATTTGAGAAGGTTTTCTTTTATCCGCAAATTACATTATCTCTTCGTTTAGTTCTATTTGAGCTCGTATGAAGCCAACTATTTATCTTAATAAGATGGAATACTAAGTGAAGGTTCTTATCGTGAGTTTGAGATATGTTTTAACTTGCTTTTCATGAATGTGAATGGAGCATGCATATAATTCTTTCGTGTACTCTCATTTTGTTCCACTGAACTTCAGTTTATGTCAATGCGGGTTATGTGGTACGAGGTTATGTGGCACTTGAGTAAACATACCTAACGATCAAGATTACTAATCGTGAACTAATCATACCTTTAACAATATATCAATCAAGTGGAGTGGTTTCTAGGGGTAGTGGTACTGGATCGTGAAATGTTATATCACCTCATATATTACCCTTTACGCCGTATTTAAACTGCTGTACTAATAAACCTCACCATGGTCTTTAAAATTGGACGGATGTTGCCTTCATGGCAACTTAACAAGCCTTTTATTGCACTGAAGAATTCTTTTCATTTGATTACCATGAGTAAATCTATATATATAAAAGAAAGTCGAAAATCGTGTTAGTTAGAACACTTATAACTCGAGAACGGCTGCACCGATTTCAATGAGATTTGGTTCTTTGGATTCGTCACAGGCGGGGTTAACATATAGGCCATTAAAAAAAGGATAATTTCACAAAAAAATTCATCTCTTTCCCATGGACATGCATTTAGGAGTTATAGTAACACAACAATTGATAAGTCGGTCAAAACTACAAATTAAATAATTAGTTTTGTTTTTACCACTTTAATAACTGAATTTAGTAGCAATATAACATTTTAATTACTAAATATATTCAAAATATTAATTAAATTGAAATTACATTTTTTAAATTTAATTCGAGCTGATTGTAAGCCCAGCCGTGGCCCAGCTTGAGTTGACACTTCACTACCGTGTTTGTAAACAAATCTCCAAGCAATTGTTGACAAACGGTAATGTCCGTGTTCCTGTCGAGGAATCGAGTAGTTTGCTCATCAACAAAGAGTTCCAGAATATGATTGATCACCAAAAGAATCAAAGATGGTTGATTTAGCGAGCAAGAACGAAGATGTGGGTGACTAAAACGAGGTAAATTCAAATAGTTCGTACTCTGCATGGATTCGAATCTTTTAAACGTGTAACAAACGAAGACGAAATCACCAACTATCTATCTGAAATTTTTAAGTCCTTGGACGTACCTGGCTTACCAAGGCACGATTTACAGAAAAATGTAGTTTCTGTGCTCATGATCTTTCGAAGCCTAAACCAACCATAACCATCCAACAGAACGTGTTTGATCATTAAAAAAATTGATGATGAATGTGATTCACGCAACTTTACTCAAAGGAAAATTCAAAGGTTAGGAAGTCCTCATTCCGTAGATTCCATGATCTCAACTCATATGCCCTTTTGAGCTAAAACGTATTCAATTTACAATTCGTGTTGCATTCGTGATAACGATTAAAAAATCGCATGGTCATTCTTTCAGTTTTTGTGTTGTTTGTGCTCATGTGCTAATGAAAACCCATGATTTTCTCATGGTCAATTTAGCGTGCTATGTTCACGAGTCGATAAACCATCCTCTGTATTTCTTCCTTCGCTTCAAGTGCATAGCTAGGATAGGGGGTTTTGGGCGCAGCTAATACCACGGGTCTGTAGGGTATAGAAAACTCGCTAAGGTAAGCGGGAAGTGTGGGGGCACTTCCCTCAGACATTTTTTGAGATAAATGGTTCAAAATAGTGGGTTTTGCGGCTGTGTGAATAGTTAAATATGTTTTGTTTGTTAGTCCCCCTAATATTAATAACAAAATCTTTCATTAAAAAATTCTCTAAGCTCTTGGGGGGGGGGGGGGGTTATCCCCCAAAACCTCCCCTCGCTGCGTCACTGCTTTGCTTCGCTATATTTATTTAGCTTCATCCGCTTCATCTTGCGCCTGATAACAAAACAAAAACTGTTGTTTCTCAGAAGGTGCTTGACGCAAGACATTAAACCCGAATGTGTAGCGCTCACCGTGGTGCGTTTACGCATGCAGTACGTTTACGCAGTGCATTTTTTCCAAACAGAGATACTAAAACTGGCGCGCCTTAAGTCATTTAATGCGAATGCTGCTTCATAGGGGCTTTTCTTGCACGATTTTGAGCATCAGTCAAGCGTCGGTCTGGGGTCGTGTCAACCTGCCCCCTGAATGGGCCAAGTGTATGCAACAGACTTGGACCTAAAAACATTTTTTTACAGCTAATAACGCAAATAGCCAACAACTGAATGCGTATAATTTTTATTTCATGAACTGCTTTATTAAACCACAATGCCCAAAATTTCTTAAGCTAAAACGTAAGAAAATTTGTTGAAAAAATCCAAGTAAACGTGCTCCGATTCACCCTATGTAGATTCAATAAAGAAAATGTCTTTCTGACAAGCAATTTTGGTACTCATTTACGTAGTTTTATTGAATTTGTACCCTTATTTTATTATAATAAATTAAACATGATTAAAAACGATACAGCCGCTCCTGATTTATAAATGGTGTAAGTAAACTGTAAGTTGTATATATATAGTATAGTATAGTATATGTAAGTTCATTGATTGTTCGGCGGTACGAAGTTCGCCGGGTCAGCTAGTATTTTATATTTAAAACTTATTCTTATAATTGCTTAAACAACACATGCATGCTACATGCTATTTTGTATTTAATCTTCATCTTCTAAATGTTATTAGGGCGATTTTGAAACGATTTTTTCAATGAAAAAAATTTATTATAGTTGTTTTTTCACAAAGTCAGCATTTTTGGAAACCGCAGCTCATTTGTTTATGATTCGCACAATAGCCAATTTCTTCCTTGTCGCTAGCGTCGGTTGAGAGAGCACGAAGTGCGGAAAATTTCCCAAGGGCGGATAGGGCACAGGGCGCAGGTTACACCATTCGGGTCACGGCCCATATGTTTGCTGTGATAACGCTGATTTTGGGGCCCACGTGTTGAGCAGCGCCATGTGGTCAGTTCGGGAGTGACCGAATGTGGTGATTGAGTCCCTTCTAACTTTGCCCACATTTCTTATCCCGTCGATGGGCTCACTCATTCCCCTTCCAATCCAACCCCTCCTCTCGCCCCTTCCGTCCAAATTGAGTCATCATCCCCTCCTCATCTACTCTTCCCCTTCTTCACCCGCAATTCAATTCCCACCAAAGTTCTCCTCCCACTACTTCCGCATCTCACCCTCCTCCCTTTCCTCCCGTTGACTTCCTCCCAAACAAGCCACGCCCCTTTTATTCGCGTGCGCGGCCCTGAAGGCAGGGCCGGCCTCCCTTTTATTTATGAGGGTGAACTCCCCAATCTCTCCAGATGGGGCCCTTCAAAGGCATTCCTTTCCTCCCTCAGTGGAAGCCAGCAAGTCGTCAGTGATACGATGCCATCCGCGACGATGTTACAATGCCCTTCGGTGTCCTAGGCGTTCGTCTCTTTGCCGGTCTCGGTGGTGTCAAGGTAAAGTCCTCGATTGCCAAATCGAAGGTCGTGGGTTTGAGTCCCGCCTAGATATGTTACCCTTATTCAGGACATGGGTGTCTGTGATCGCCCTACTCTCTTTTTCGTTAGATTCAACCGCTGCACTGGCCTAAAATGCCATGCTTTCGGGGCAGTGAAAGTATATAAAAAATAGTAATAAATACTCCTTTTAGAGGCTCATGGCAGATATATTCATCTGGGTAATATCCCGCAAGCTGTCTTCATAGGAATGCGATGAAAGGTGTTATTACTCCAGCTGTTTAATTGTGTATGATCAAAATAACAAAGGGGTGCAATGGTTAAATAATTCTACTGCAGTGCTCGATTTATCTGTGCTACTAGCTATGGGAGTTAACTGAATACCTGAAACCGCGGATAGGCCTGAAATGTGCCATCGACTATTTCAGTTGTTCCTTGCGATCTCCTAAATGTCTGCTACTGTGACGTAAATTTTATATGCAAATATGAGATTTTTAATAATAATGGATAACCTAAAGGGTTATTTTTTTGCTCACGACCTTTTCAAAAATTTCTCCTTTCTTCATGCTCGTTGCGTGTATACCTTCTTTCTTGGGAATACTTAGGCTTAGTACCTTGAGAGCTCACTGTCAGAGCTGCGATTGCGTTAAATATTGAATTAAGCTATAATCATTGACATGAGAAATATCAATTGACTGATTTAATCCCTAAAGGATTTTATTTTTGTGACATTTAAAAATTTGGGGAGATTTTTGAGGAATCATTATGGAATTGATAAACAGTGGACTTCTTCTCAGGGTTGCTTATGATCCGAGAGGACTGCCCACCTCTGTTGCCCTAGACGATATCTAGGTAATATTTCTTATAGTTATCTCCATTTTAGTTCACGTTACTCTGGTACTCCATTTTGTAGAAATTAACCTTTTATACCACTCAACTTAGTTGCTGCTCAAAACACGTGAAATTAATTGTTCCAGTGACACTGACATTATTTCTTTAGAGCGGATAAAAGCTACAACGATTGAATATTAGTTGGAAAAAAGAGTCTGAATAAATGCTTATGTATCTGATATTCCGTGTTTCGGCGTACTGGTCAAATTTGGATTGCTTCACTGTCAGCGGCGCGAGTATTGACATCGGCAAACACTTTGAAATGAGTTATACTCTGTTCATTTTATCTCTGCGGGTGAGATGGTGTGGCCAAAGCAAGTGGAGATGAGGGGAAGGAAAGTTTCTCGACATGTGACTTTCCCTTGGCCAATCAGCAAACAGTAGGCGTGGCCTCAGTCAGTCGCTCTCAGACCTCCGCCGAGTGAACATCGTGAATCTATGAAAGGATTATCCCTTATGCCTTCCAAATGAGTAGGTAGGTATATTGTCTCGGCGCCGGGGCCAAAATATGTGGGACCACCTATGACTCATACGTTTTCAGTGACAAAGTAGGGCGGCTATGTACATTTGGCAACGTTATGTTCGCTCCTCCTCTCTCTCTCTCTCTCTCTCTCTCTCTCTTGTTAGTACCCCTCCCCAATCAACGAAGCCGTCCGAGAGTGTCCGGGCTCTCACGAAAGCTCACCCGCAGGCATAAAGTGAACAGACTTATAAAGGTGGAAACTCTTCCTGTATCTAGCTCGAGAATCTTCTCTTTCAATATTTATGCTGCATACCATTCGCTGTATGTCTTCATTTTCGCGATATCTGAAAAGAGACTGTATCACATTTCTGTCACTCCTATAGAGTAAGGAATGGCGTATTGTGCCAAACACCCAAACAGGAAGCCGCATTCCGGATGCCCACGCCACAAATGGCCAATTTATGCGTTAGCGTGCCCTGACGCCATTCCAAGCCCCTTGACCTCCGCCGCTCCTTCAGGATGACCCACCCCCTTGCACGGGTCACGCACCTCCTTCATCATGAGGTCATTCAGATATACTTCGCGATTTGCATTTCATTTCATTGTCTGCGTGACCAAGTGGAAGAATCGCTTTCAAAACCGTTTCGCACTCTCTCCAGCTGACTCTGTGTACTCAAGTAATAACGCGGAATACTTCGGTATCCCGGGCTCACGCTAAAGCAGTATCTATCTTTGGCATTCAAATTAGGTTTTCGATTTCTTCATTACTCTCATGTACAATCTTTCTTGCGCATATCAGCAGGCTTAAAATGCGTCAATCCATGCGGAGAGGTCGAAGAATGTTAATCGACTATTTTTGAGAAAAATCATGTTTTTGAGAGTAATTGGCCTCATATTTCAGCAGATTAAAATTCCTATTCATATCATGAAATCTTGTTACAACGAAAAATGGATAAAATTGTAAATATGAATGTTTCACGTTCCATTATGGACAACGATTTGAAAATTTTGAAATTTCTGGATCATTAAAATGGTGTATTTCCCTCCCCTTCGGGATGACCCACCCCCTTTGCAAATGGTCACGCACCTCCTCCACCCTCCAATGAGGGTCATTCAGATATAGTGTGGCTTTTGCATTTTCTTTCATTTTCTGCGTGACCGAAAGGAGGAATCACTTTAAAATCCGTTTCACGCTCTTATGTCAGACTCTTCGTGATGACTCCGTTATAGCTGACTTCTTTGCACTCAGGCGTTTACGCGGAAGCTTATAGTATCCCGGGCTCACACTTAAGGAGTTTCGATTTTTGTGAATCGAATTAGGTCTCTCATTTCTTCATTACTCCCATGGACTATTTTTCTCTTACACGTGTACCTGTTTTAAGTGAGCCAAGGAATAGCTGAAATAGCAATGTTCCACAATCTATGATGGATAACAATTTGAATAGTTTGAATTTTCTAATTCACTAATTTGGGTGTATTTTTCGCGTTTTTATCTCGGCTGTAGCTCCGTATTTCAGTAACCCTCAAATTATTCTAACTATACGATCGCTAATACTTTTTAAACCATAGTTTTTCCCACAAAAGGAATTTTACTACGAAAATCCCAAATTTTGAAATGGTTGACTGCTGTGGATTTCGCAAAATTAAATGTTTGTCAAGTTCCAGCTGCAAATTATTTTTAAAGAGAGAAAACAGGCAGAGGATTTTTGCTTCAATAGTATATGTGTAGTATTATGACTGATTTCTTTGTTTCACAGCTCTACGGAATGGACCCAATTAATCTACTTCATTGACTGTCAGACCTGACTACATTGACAGTTAGTCGTTCGAAAATGCAGCTTCCTCGAAGTAATCCAAGGTCTTCAACTTTATCCTCAAGGCAGTCTTCCATTTCCCATCCGAAGGATTAATACCTTTGGGAGGAAGGAAACTTCTTCTCTTAACGGAATCAATCATTCTCTTCCCTTCTTTTTTTAATTTATTTTTTCACTCGATTAATCTTGCCTTTATCTTCCATTAATGGGTCATCAGGTTAATGGGTGGAAAGTTTGCACATTAGTCAAAGCCTTTTCTCTTTCCGCTCTTGGAACTGCTGCGTTCTTTTAAAAGTCATCATATCTTCTTCTCAGCGGCATTTTTATGGCTCACCCTAATGCCTACTCTTCGAATATTCCCATCGATTTGTCACGCTTTCTTACTCCTGCCGCTCTTTACCAATCTTTGTCTCCCTCTAGACGACTTAAATATTGACTGCTCTATTTCCTCAATAATGGGTTCCTCATTGCTCTTTAACAATCCGTGCGCTATATATTTTTGACCGTTGTTCATTAATAGCGAATAAAGCGTGGTATTACTTACTTTTCCTTACTCTTGTGTCCATGTCAACCCAAGATGGTCTTTGGCTTCGCCAACGACCCGCTTCCACTTATCTCTATCTTCCATCATTTCTATTTCTTTTCCAAGTCTTCTTACGTCCTTCAATACTTGTCTCAGTCTTCAGTCTCTACAACACAGTCTTGATCTTCCAAGAGGTCTTCTACCTTAGGATCAACAATTAAAAACCTGTTTTATCATGCTGGTGCTGTCCATTAACAATATATGTATGGCCTTTCTATCCGAAATGTTTGCTTTTCAATGATGAAACTATAACCGGCTCACTTTAAATCTTTCTCGGTCCTCAATTTTTTCTGATTCTGTAACTTCTGCTCCACAGACACTAATGAATATAAAATGACCTTGATTTTTTCAAGGAATTTGCGTTCCAGGAATCAAGTTGAGGACCGGGTTTTAGAGTTTTTGAATTAAAAGAAGTTGAGACGAAGATATCTTTATCTATCTTTTCACTGTGCCTTTCTACGACATTTTTTCCGTAAAACTTCACTTCATGTTTGACTTGAATTGACTTGATAATAATTCCTAAATAATTTTTAACACTTATCGATTCCAAGTAATATCTACTATATCCCAAGTGTTTTAGCGTACCAATTTCAGTGCTCTTCCTTTTTGGGTGGAGATTAATAATCTAAAATTTAAAGTTGACTCTCGATGGCGATGTTCTGCATAACCGACTTTGCCATCAAATTCAGATGGCGTTACATAATAAGCTAAGTACGGGTATTTTTTTGAAAGTTTAATTAGTTCAATAATCTTGCGAGTATGGGCTTACTCAAAGGGATGGTTGACATGGGAACATTTATTTCTATCCATGATAAAAACACAAACGGTAACACCACACATTTTTGCCTATTTTTTGGTGGCATTACCATTTGTGTTTTTATCATGAACATATCGAACTTCCACCAAAAATGAAGCTTCAACGATTTTATGCCTCTATTTCTATGATCGTGTCATCGTTATAGCCTCTAGCAATGAATGACTTAATGAACGATGCACTTGAAGATTCAGAGGCTCTACGAATGCGTTAATTCTCATTCAGAAACACAAATTAACCCAATCCACCCCCTTTGACCTCGTTTTTCACTCTCTTCCAAACCACCCTCATTATTCCTCTTCCTCCATTATTCATTCCTTCATTTTTCCTTTCAAATTCACTCCTCCACAGCCACTTTTTCCACGCCCCCCCCCTACCTCCTGGAATAAATAAAAACTTTTTTCCCCTTTTTGTCCACCCTTCGCATTATTTCTCAAAGGAATACGCAAATTGATTTAATTTATATTGCCCAGCGTCTACTTTTACGACCGTTTTTTGTTTGTTTAGAGATTGAATTGAGGAATTATGTAGAAGGAATCTTAAATTCAAGACAAGTTCTTCAAGGAGTATTTTAAGTTTAATTTCGCAAAAAATAGAGTCCTGAGGGATAAGTCAATCGCATTATGCGGAAAATGGTTATTACCCACTTTTCGATTTTTCGGATTTAATTGGAATGCAACAGAGAATGTTATTGTCACTGTCAAATTCACTCGGTGTAGGTATGGATTTGATTTTGAAAAATTAGAGGATAGTATGTGTTACATGGCGTTCATGGCTCTCGACTCGGCCTTCATGAATGTTTCGCCATCTGTGACCCGGAGCAGAGTTTCATTTCCTTCGCCACACGCTACAAGCAAACAACACGCCCCTTTCTCCACATTTTGGAATAATCCCTGTATAAACACATTCACTGCGAGGCATGAGGAGGGAAGGGCTGATCTCATCAGAACCAGATGTACATGCTCGTGGTGATACCGGCGAAATACATGTTTTTACACCGCCATGATATTTTGCATTTTTGTGTACAAAAAGGGTTAAAAATTAATATTTTTAAACAGTTTAATAGTTAGTAATTAATATTTTTTTTAGGTTTTCCAGTAAAACGAAATTTTTTTCCAAAATGAAAAGAGACAATTGACGCTGATATCGAAGAGGTGATTCTAGATTTTCTAATCTCTCTGATTGAGAACGAATGCCACTTGATGTTCACATTTTAAAGGGTAATATGCTACGAAAAACAAAATACTACCGGTGAAATTTTCGTGACAATCAAATGCAGTCTATCATCTATGCTATTTACGCATGCATTGACTCATTTAAAATGATTTTGATTGCTTTATATGAGAGTAAAGCGAAATTACAGTGCCCCTTCTAAAATTTTTAAGATTTTAGTGAGGAAAAAAGAATTTTGACCGCATCCGCCTTCATTATTTTTATTTATTTAGTTTTCGGGCTGGAATTCCTAGTGTAATTACTAAAGTCTACGTGCTGTAATCGTTTCAACTTCACTCTCAGAAAACGGAGAATACGTAATTAGAACGCATAATCCAACTTCATTGAAAAGCGATCAGTAACACCGAGGCCCATAAGCACTTAATAGTTAAAGTTATTTTCAATTAGCGTGAAAAGAGTTAATGCGCAAATCCTGTGCAATTAAATAAACTACGTCACAGTTCCTCAATTATTGCGCTTGGTTTGAATTTTCTAATGCCTTCCTTAGTAACGACATGGGGTACATATATTTACCATTTACTTTTTATAGGTTACAACGACTACTATGTGTATGGAAATATTAAATGAGTATTTAAAATAATTAAGCTCCGTTTTCTATTCTAAATACGTAAAGCTTCATGAATATCTCGTACGTATTCTTAGCAGAGAGAAAAGAGAATCCAGTGAAACAAGGCCTTTAAGGTTTCTTCATCCTGATTTACCTCAAGTGTTTTTGAGGTTTTACTGCTGTGTTAGCAGTCTACTCCTGTGCGCGATCAAAAGATGGTCGCTAAAATATAACCTTGTACAACGGAATGACCGTGGACTAGCCGTAGGCATACAATAGGGTGGTTTCCTATTATTTTTTATTGCCTAAATCGAAAGATTATTACTCCTGGAGTACGCATTTCACGCTCTTAGATTTTCGAATGACGATATCTATTTTTCGCGATTAAACGAAAAGTGAAAAATTTCAAGCGCGCGAAAACGCGACGGCTAAGTAGGAATGATGGGAAAAGTCCGTGTGACGTATTTCTGGTCCCGCTGCCGCCCTGTGAGGTGACCTTTGGGGCGAGGCTTGAGCGCTGGTACGACGCAGGCTGCTAGCAGGTAGCAGAGTACCCTGCTAGCAGGTAGCGCTTGGCTTAAATAAGGATTATTTTTACCCTATCTAACGAAGGAAACATTCCGAATCTAGGTATTTTTTGTGTGTGATTATTAACCCTTTTACTGCCACCGGGCCGATATATCGGTCCTTGCTGGTTGAGCGAGAACTGCCAGGGGCCCTAATTACTTCACTTTTTTTTCGTGATTGTGGCCTTTTAAACGGCTGTAATTTATGTAAACCCCCATAATCTATCTATGGTTATAAGATGCAAATGTATCTTAAGATTTGGGGAAAAAAATCTATACGTATTAAGTAAAATTGAGTAGCTGAAAAATTTTTATATCTGAAATGTTGCTAATTCCAAAAAATAGCCTTGGGAGTCTTCGTTCATCCTACCTGAAATGGGCTGGCAGTAAAAGGGTTAAGAGATGTTTCCCTGAGCTCTGTGCCTCATGCATGCATTTAGTAATCTCAGACGATGTAAAACTCCTATCCTCTCGGAGTGGAGTGGAATCGCATGGGCGCCAATCTGGCCTTTTTCAAATGAGGTTAAAATTGACCATTGCCATTCGTCTAAACTGGGATTTCTAAAACCAAATAATTTATACTTTATGATAACCCTAATGGTGGGTAACGAATAGCAATCAATGCATTTCGTTTTTTTTATGAAGGAAACCACCCTATTACGGAGTCACCCGCAAGTACGTGTTTAGTGTAAAAATCCCGCAGCGGAAGAACCGTTTGCTTTATCCAGGAATCGAATAGTTCGACGGTAAACGAAGGATATTTTTCACGTCGTCAGAAAAAAAGTCTTATCAAAATTTTCAAAGCAAAGTTAACGTATACTTTGCTCTACGCTTCTGTAAAGATTCCCATCGTAACTCACGTAACATATTGGAAACGCTGCACTTTTTATCGCAGCAACTCATCATGAATCTGGCCGCCCTGCGCTGATCTCCATTGATCAGTCCTACTTCTTGAAGGTCCTAAACACTAGCAGCATACTCCGAATAAGGTCTAATTAGAGTCACCTTTCCATGGTATTTACAGAGAATTCCTTTAACAAATAACAGTTTATGGTTGGATTTTCCGCATACTTTGCGAACGTGTTTACCTCAAGAAATATCCCGGATATCAGTGAGTGACCTCTTAAGTATTTTACAAGCTCGGCGTTCGAAAATTGAATCCCATTAGCGGTATATTTCCATCTTGAAGAGGCATCTTTTTTCCCAAAAATTCATCGTCATATACATTTTATGATTTATTTTTAACTGCAAAATACGGCAACATTCATGTATGGCAGCGAGGTCCTTTTCCAATGCCAATCCTTCACGATGCTCAAACATTTCTCCGTGCTCACCTATATCATTGGTTAAGATGCGGATATCATTGGTTATATATCATTGGTTAAGAGGAGGCTCGTGACCGTGGTGGTCTACGCCAGGGTCTCCAAAATACGGCCCGCGAAGGGCTTTCATTCAGCCCGCTCACTCGTGTCAAGCGCGCGATTCTCGCTCGTTTAACTCTGTGAGATGCCGCTAGGAGCATTGCAGCGCCGTAATACACGTCAGAGTCGCCTTCATCTGTTCGCAAATAAGAAATACGCCACCGGATACTTCAGTAGACGTTGGTATCGAATACTTCAGTCATCGGCAAATTTGCCATCCGGCCCGCGCGGCGATTTGGAACTTGGAATGTGGCCCTCGTGGCCTAGTAAATTGGAGACCCCTGGTCTACGCAAACGAATGGCTTCAGTCTAAGTAAATAACAAATGTGCGAGTTGAAATTATGCAGTTTTTAGCCCTGAACATGGCGGCAGATTTAGCCACTGAAACGCTGGAATTTAAATCTGTTGGAAGCCCAAATATCTGGTGTGAAGACCGAGAGAACTTCATAGATCCCACCCATCAGGAAAATTTGGAGTCATATAATCCGCATACATAGGTCTCCCACGGGGGCTTATTAAATTTTTTCCTGTATGATATTCCTCATGTCATTACTATTATAATTTAAGTATTCTATCTATGGAGATTGGTTTCCATGGAGTGTTTAAATATTATTCAGACAGTCTCTCATCTTGGACTTCCTCTTCAGCTCACAATAGGGAGACGTCCTCCTTTCATCCTACATAAAAATCCAATTCTCGTTTTTCCTCTCCCTCGTTTACCCAATATTCCTCTCTTTAACACTATTTCAGCACCCCTTACCGCTCAATAATCTCTCCATTCGTACCTTCTGTTTCCTCCGCATCTCATCTAGAAACTCTCTCTCTTCACCTAACAGCATGTCCAGCACGTCGTTCCTCCTCCTCTCCGTCCACTTTACCTCGTTTATTCTCTTCCATACCCACATCTGGAACGCCTCCAGTCTTCTCTCGTCCTCTTTCCTAAGCTTTCTTTTTTCGCACTATAAATTGCTACACTCCAAATAAAACTCTTCACAAACCTTTTCTTTAAACTCTTGTGTGACAATCCCCAAATAAGTTCATTTCTTTTCATGATCGCCTCCTTTGCGATCGAAATTCTCTTGTAGTGTCTTCACCGCTGTTTTCCTGTAATGTGCTGCCCAAATAGTTGAATTTATCTACTTGCTCAAGTTTTACCCTCCCACTTTAATCTTGAGTTACATACACCTAGCTCGCAGTTCTTTATAAAATCGCATGTCCTTTGTTTTATTGTGAATAATATCCGCGTCTTGCTACGTGATCTATTCACCTGGCCTTCCTCTGTCGTATTTTACGGGTCCCCGGATCCTTCTCTGAGAGAGTGTGAGTATTGAAGTCTGCCGTTCACAATTCGTTGGCATAACATTCAGCATGCATACAGGAAACTGTGGTAGTGTGCCAGGAGTGGGAAGATACATCTACATATACGTAATACCCCGCGAGACACCTCTAGGGTGTTTGGCAGGGGGTGGTCAATCACCAGCATGCAAAATGCAATTGGAATCCCACATGCACACCACACAAACGTCTCGCATACTAAGAAATTATACCACCATATGCTGTTAGAAATAATAATAAAATTAAGAAACATGCATTAAGTTTTACATAGGTGAGTAGGCTACACTACAAGTCATCTAATCTATTTATGAGTTTTATCCCTGTCGTTATAATCTCTTATTGATCGAGGAAAAAAAGACATTATGAATCTGTCTGTTCTACGGTCTATCTCTCTTATGTTATTTATCTGATATGATCTTCCGTAGTATGTTGGCGTCCGTTAAATATGGCTGACTTAGTTAGAAAAGACACTGCTCTTGAATTTATCTAAAAGATTTAGTCTATTTTTTAATCTAAAGATAGTGGTTAGAGTGTCGCGACTCGGACCTGGGGTAAGCCGGGACTCGAGTCCGAACTACATTTAACGCGGCCTCTTGACTTTGGCGTCGGGTATGAATGGTAACACATGGATTGCATTTTGATAAAAAAAAAAGAAACTGTACCTTTCGTTGTCTCTGGCAACTGGTTCCCCGGAGATGCGGGAGAAGGCTGGCGTCGGACGGCGGCTGTGGAAGGACTGGCGAATAATTACCTAGCTGCAGCTAGAGCGCGTGCAACTTCCCAATTTCCCGGAGGGGGAAGGGAAGCTGATTTTTGGATTTCGCAAGTACGAAAGTTACTGCTAATGTCGCCCACTTAAAGGACCGAAGGGACGAAGAAAAGTTGAATTTTTAGAGCCGAAGCAAGAGAGCCCGTGATGCGGGTACTGACAAGCCAAGTGGTGTTTAACACAATACAAGGTTTAAAAGTGAAGACGTCGTCAATCGACGCCGACTCACAATAACTATTCGTGCACAACAACTGTGTCCTTTCTATTCTCTTTGTTCTACCTTTCTACAGTGTCCCTCGAATGGGGTAGAGACAGTCACAAAGCAAAAAGATGGGATATTTCGTGGAAGTATAGCTTTAAAATAAATCGGGGCTGTTTGCGCACCGTCTACCACCTCGCAAATAGCTCTGTCCTTCGCGAAATATTTTGTAAATGGCCTCCGAATTTAGGACCATTTACAAGAACACACTTCCCTGCCACCCCCCATAGTTGCATTATTTGGAATTATTTAAGCATTTGCGTAGAAATAGTAATTTGATGGGAATAGTTTCGACTCATTTCATGACAGAATGTCAAGAGGTTAAAGCATTTAGCGTCGTCACATTATAGTCCAGGAAATGAAGCTCATAAAAGTGAAAAACCTTGCATTTTTTTCAAACTGAATCGATTTGCACAAAAATTTGGGATTAGACTAAATATACCCCCTACTTCAAAATCTATATTATGCCGAAGGGCGCTTTTTAGTTTTTAGGGGTTAAAACTACCCCTAAAAGCTAAAACTTAAAAAAAAAATATTTTAAAGCTAAATACGTGTAAAATTTAGTTTAAATTATTTGTATAATTATTTGTTTATGTTTGGAAAATATTTTAAGGTGTTTCAACCCATAATTATCAACCCGTATTGGGGTTTATAGTAAAAAAGAATTTTCAAACTGAATCGATTTGCATAAAAATTTGTGATTACACTAATCATACCTCCTTTAAAAACTTTTTTCAAGCCGAATCGATTTGCATAAATATTTCAGATTAGACTATTCACACCCCCTTCTTCAAAATCTATATTATGCCGAAGGGCGCCTTTTATTTTTTGGGGTGAAAACTACCCCTAAAAGCCAAAACTTAAAAAAATTATATTTTAAAGCTAAATACGGGTAATATTTAGTTTAAATTATTTGTATAGTTATTTTTTGTTTGGAAAATAATTTTAAGGCGTTTCAACCCATAATAATCAACCCTTATTGGGGTTTAATGTAAAAAAAAATATTTACCCTATAAATATAAATTATTTATCACATTGTATCTTCTTATTCACTTTCTTACTCCTTTTATTATGCATTCACTTTTTTCTCTCATGATTTTAATCACAGCACAGAAAAGATGTAACACTAGGATAAACAGAACAAACTTCGTCATGGTAACATGAACAAATAAATGCACATTTATGTAGACATTACATGAAACACTATCAAACGGAGACTGTATGGCTTCCAGCCTTCCCACCACATGCATGCACACAGGTCACTGTGCGCGAGAGCACGCATACTCACATATGTGTATGTATATATGCATCTTATGGGTATGTGTGTTTATCTTATAGCAAATTTGAGTCTATCGTTAGCTTCAAACGTAAAGTACACAAAGTATATGCTGATTATGAGGAATGTTATGCTCTGAATTGTGGATTTCGAATTTTTCGAAAATAAATTTGATTGGTATTTCAAGCATAGCTCCTTTATTTTTTATGATAGAAAGTTCATTTAAATAGTATTTTATAGGGTTTTTACTGACTACGAGGTCATGTGAATTAAATTTTTTTCTAGCCATTAATTTTGAAAGAGGAGGGATTTAAGGGTTTAAATAAGGTGGAGCTCCCTAGGAAATAGAAGTTTTAATTATCATTATCTCACCAAATATTTATTGTAAAATTAAAACACACCAAAATATTTGAAAATAAAGAAGCTACGATTTATAACTCTAGCATTTTTTTCATATCTCCAGTTTTTTTGGAGTTATTTTGAAAAAAAGAGCATTTTTAACGAAATTGTAGAAAATGGCTTTTCACTATTTCCTCGATTTTTTCAAAATTTAGAATTGTAAATTAAACAAACTTCTAGGATCAATTTAAAATACTTAAATAAAGAGAAATTATGAAGGTCATTGATCAATATTGACTAGTGTGGTAATAAGGAGTTGTTTTCACTGATTTTTTCGTAGAAAAAAGTAGGGACTGATCTTATTTTTAATCATAACTCGCTCAAATTTTAAGATGAACATTTTTTTTTCTCATTTTAAGAAAGTTTTTTAAAAACACTTTTAAACAGATTGCATAAGTTTTCCTCGAAAAATACATTTTTCACACTATTTGGTATTGAATCTTTCAAATTTAGCGTATGACAAACAATAGATAACCATCAACAAGTTGTAGCTCGGTCCGCGTTGGTCATAAAGGAAATATAAAATAGGATTTTTATTTAATTTTTTACTAGCTACCGTTTTGTAATTAACAATTTCCTAATAAAATTAATACTTTTCAAGTTATTTGCCCATAGTTGATTAAAATCGTTGATTTTTTAGTCAAAAAACTGTTACTTTCAGTCGCAAATAACTCAAAAAATATTAATTTAACGCAAAAAATCGAAAGAACATTTTATTCTTAGAATTCATTTATCTATCGATTCCTGTGGTCAAAATATAATTAAAAATTTCCACCCCCGAGATGGGGTGGAAACCACCCCCAGGGTAAAAGCGCCCGTCGGCATGATATAGATTTTAATTCTTGGTATATTCCCTACTTATTGTGAAAATTTCAAGAAAATCGATTCAGTTTGAAAAAATTGCAAGCCAAAATGCTTCATTTTGCTGGACTATTACGACTGTATACTGCGTTGCGCATTATGAGTGTGAAAGTGCCACATGCATCTAGAGGCACTAGGGCGAACCTCTACTCATTCAACTATACCTCGTACTCGGTGTGTGGGTCAAAGCTAAACCGTTCGAAGGTGAAGCACGTGGTCCCTCGGGTGCGAAACATTATCCGCGTTTAGTTTCGACCCGAAGTAGTTTTGTCTGCGATTTCGTTTCGAAACTGAGTTTCGCTCCCTGGGTTCTGTTCTTTTTCGTTTCGTTTTAACGTCTCGCTCCCGGGTATGAAAGTATTGAAATCTTATTGGTTTTGTCTTTCGTTTAGTTTCGATTGCCATTCCTGAATACGATACGATAACGGTAAGCTTTAATCTGAGAATAACTACGCTGTAGAAAGGTCTCAGATTTCAGCCAGAAAAAAAATCTACGAGTATTTGCTTGCTCATATATCGCTCCAATAAAAGTGGGCCGCAGAATCCCCATGATGTAGAGTGTTCATTGGCGGCTGAGTGTAGTCCCAATCAGATTAGCAGATATTTCTGTGAGCACCTATTCGCTCAGAAAATTCGCCAATAAAAATGGGCCACGGAATATTTCCTCGCGTTTCGCGTCGCAGTAATCATCGAAGCGCGTATTCGCTCAAGCGAAACTATCTTTCCGCACGGGTAGCTCCTCCCCCTTATCCCTGGGACTTGTGGGAAGAATATTTCTCGATCTGAGCCAACCGCACATGTTGGGTGCTTTATTTTTTCACACCCGGCTGTCTGAGCTCCGGAATTTCTCCAGACATACTCCGCTCCGCACGTTTCCACAATGCTAGGAGAAATCTGAGGAGATCCAACGAGAAACGGGCAGGGGGGATGATTGCGTTCCCCCTTCGACATGTGGTCTCCGCTTGGGATTAATCCGTTCGGTGGACATCGCCGGATGAGCCCCCGGAGATGCTCCCTCCAACGCCGTGTAACTGGATATCCTTGCGCCACTGCGAATACTCTCTTTCTTACCGCGAATACTAGCTTTCGAAATGTAGTGTGACAGAATAACGCTGAAGATCAAATTGATATATCGTGTGAATAATGTGAGAGTTTTATGTATTGTAGGAGAGAAGAGATTTTGAAACCTTTCGGTTAGAAGACGGTAAAATTTAATGGGCTACATCATGAGACGCGATAGTCTAATGAAAATTATCATTGAAGGACGGGTGGAAGGGAGGAACGGAAGAGGCAGGACTCAGATAGGATACGTGGAGCACGTGATAAAGGATGTAAATCAGAAGAATAATGCAAAGGTAAAAAGACATGCTGGTGCGAAAATTGAGTGGGTACCTGCGTCAAAGCATAGGATGGATCACTGTTGATGATTATAAGAAAAAATTCTCTATTCTTTACTATTTAGAAAAAAGTTATTAAAATGTAATAAATTTGTCATCAATGGAAATAACAGGATAGGCAGTAATTGAATCACCGATTAAGAATGGAGAAAAATAGAGAAAGTATATTGGGAATGGTGTTGGGAGGAAAGCAACAGCCCATTCATTGCCTATTGCCTCGCCTTTAATTAGCTTCCTCTCTTCAAGCACTGTGTGGATAATGAATGGACTTGATCTCCGACATCGTGTCTGGCTATAGCTCTCACCTTTAACCGTCTCACTTGCGGGTCACTGCGTCACGCTGTTCGCCATTCACGGAGCGATGCCCGCCACCGCGCGCGTCTCCCGTGCTGCTGCCTGTGGGCCATGTCACGCGTGACAGAGCACGGCGAAGTGACGAAGCGGGGTGTGTAACTAATACAGAGATCAACGTTAATGTCGTCTCTCAATTGACCCGCTGCCGCACAAAGAATACTTCCATGATTACCGGCAAACGCTGTATGCTATTCGAGAATCCAAACAAGCAATACGCCAACTATCGGCCGAATTCGAAAGTAGAGCTCCGAGGACAAAGCAATTCCCTAAGGAAACCACGTTGACAAATCATTGGTATTTCCGGGAACTTACTGATTTTTCTAATTATATTTTCGGGATTACGTCGTTAGTAATATATTTTATGCATTTATATTCATGTAAAATACCTTTTAGTTGAATTCATTGCTACAATGCATAATTTACAGGGACAGAATTGCACTTGGGGTAACCGACGTATTGCACGTTTTCTTTTTTAATATGCTAAGAATAATTTTTTTTATCTGGGTCACGCATTTATGGTCATTAGGTGCCCTTTGAGTAATCACCGTGAGATAGTGAGGATATTTACCTAAGCTAAAATTTATCAATTCCTCAATAATAACTGCTATTTTTCGTTGCCCCAAGGAATCGAAATACCTCCTCAAAGCCAAGAAAAATCTTCCTTGATATTTTTGCTTTTATTTTCGCAGTGGCTCGACGATTAATCCTATTACATCAATGTTATCATCACAACAATAGCCTCAATGTGTCGGCCATGTTGACAAATAACGTCACTGCCTTCAGCGCCGCCATCGGTAATTTGAGTCTCGAATACATATGTCCCTATTTAGACATATGCTCTCAATCTTCCACTAGGTGGCAGGGTTTTTTTATGTTCCGCCTCATAATCATTAGAAGCAAGATGCGTTACAAAAGCATTATGTAATCCAAAAATTACATATTTTGATATCATGAAAAACCACAGCAAACATTTTAATTAAAATTTACTTTTTCATTGAAGATTACTAGTAAAAGTAATATATTAATCCAACAAGGATTTATTGAAATTCGTCTCAAAAGATACTTTATATTACGTTAATTCGTATCTTTATAATTGTGTTATTTCCAGTTCTCAACCTGAATTATAAGCATAACCTCTATTGTGAAGTGTTTACCCGCCATTATATTGTCTTAGAAGGATATTGATGTTTCTTACCTGATCAATGTTGAGATGGCTGACCATCTCGGTTGCCGAAAGGTCGTGTCGGCAGCTATTTGCATATTAGTAGCTACCGCATCCAATTCTGGTGGAAGCTGAAATTAGCAACGATTTGTGTGGTATATGCTGAATGTAGAATGGTTAGAAAAAGTGCTTGTTGCCATTATAAATTAAAAGAGAACGGGAGGCAAATAGAAATTTTTCGAGATAAATGTCTGGCGATTGGCCTTTGAGGCGAAGGCTGCGTAAAAGCATTTATGTTACGTGTAAGATCAATACGAAGCCACTTTACGTCGAAGTTTTCTTTGCACTTGCACGTATCACAGTAGGTTCAGTTCGAGAATATTATTGTCTGAGTCCTCTATTTTGCGATTTTTAAACAAGAGAATGGATTTTTTAAACAAGGTGGATTCATCGTAATCCACCATTCGTAATTTCAACTGCAGTTGCTTGAGCGAACGCTTCCTCAATTTGTATGAGGTTAAACTCTCATTGTCTTCACAACAATTGCCCCACCTCTCTTGATAAACAGATAACTTGTATTGGTAAAAGAGGACAGAGAACCCAAAATGATGGACCCCTGCGGGGAGGGCCCGTGTTTAAACTCCGACTGGGACTGAGGATAGTTATGAAGGATGCCCAGTTCCTGCCCGATTGTTCCATTTCCTTTAATATCATTTAATTACCGAGGTCTTTGCTAGCGATTGAGGTAATAATAATAATGATAAATACTGGAGGTACTTAAAATATAAAAAATTGCCCCAAATATATTAGCCTTCTTTGAACTGATAATGCAAAAATGGTCAACAACAATTAAATTGAACACAATAAATGGAACGCAGCAGTCTAGAACAATATACTTCCGCAAAGGGATATTCCAAGGCGACTCCCTCAGTGCTCTATGGTTTTGTATGTGTCTAAACCCTACTGAACCATACAGGTTATGGGTTTAAGATAGCCACAAGCCCGAAAAACAACAACTACACCCTAAATCATCTGTTATACATGGATGACTTGAAGCTATACGGGAACTCGCCCATGCAGTTACAAACACTGCTAACCATAACTAACAATTTTACTAAAGGCGTCAGAATGGAATTCGGTAAAGACAAATGCAAATCCATTCATCTACAGAGGGGAAAACTAACAGCCACAGATGGTTATACCCTCGATGAAAATACTTTAATAGAAAACCTTAAAGAAACCGAGAATTACCGATACCTAGGCATTGCCCAACTAATGGGCTTACCCCATACACAGTTAAAAGACGACATAAAGAAAGAACTTAGCAGCAGAATAGAAAATATCCTGAAAACGGAACTTCACGGGCGGAATAAAGTAAAAGCCATCAATACTTTTGCAATACCAATCCTTCTCTATACCTTTGGAATTATCAAATGGACCTTGACCGATCTTAATGAAATAAACAGAATTGTGAGAACCCTTCTTACAAAACACCGTTTACACCACCCAAAGAGCTCCACAGAAAGAGTAATACTTCCCACATATGAAGGAGGACTTGGTATTCTTGATGCTGTACAGCTTCACTATAAGCAAATTGCTGATCTAAGACAATACTTCTATGGCAAAGGAGTTAAATGCAAACTTTTTGAAATAGTATGTAAAACAGACACTCACTACACACCACTACATCTAAGCAACCGTGAACTAGACATCCCGAATCAAACTACAGAACAACAAATCAATCAATGGAAAAGTAAAGAGCTTCATGGGCACCATCCTCATCAGTTAAACATGCCACACATAGATAAAGAGGCTTCAAAGATATGGTTGAAACAAGGGAATATATATGGGGAAACAATCGGATTTATGAGGGCCATTCAAGATCGCATAATAATGACGAGGAACTACAGAAAGTTCATATTAAAAGAAAACGTAAACAGCGATCAGTGCAGAAGATGCAAGAACCAATCTGAGGCAATAGAGCATATTATGGGAAGTTGCACGGCTCTAGCAGCAAATGAATATACCAGTAGACATGACAATGTAGCTAAAATCATGCACCAAGAACTGGCAAGAAAAAATAGAATCCTGGACACCGATGAACCATACTACAAATACCATCCACCTGATGTTATGGAAAACGATGAGTGCAAATTATACTGGAATGCAGAAATAAAAACTGACCGAGCAATTAAAAACAATAGACCGGACATAGTTATAATAGACAAAATAAAACGGCACACTACCCTCATAGACGTGACAATTCCCTTAAACCATAATGTACAGAAAGCACAATCCACCAAAATTAGCAAATATGCAGAACTTGCAGCAGAGATCAAAGCCTTGTGGAAGATGCAGTCAGTAGATATATGCCCAATAGTGATAACAACAACAGGAATCACTCCGTGCGAAGTTCTACACCTGCTAAAAAAGCTAAACTTGGAGAAAACTCTACCAAAAATACAAAAGTCAGTCATCCTGGACACCTGTCATATTGTCCGACGGTTCCTTTCAATAGAATAATAACGGAAGTAATAACAAAACACAGCTGAACTTGACTTGGTCCGTTCACTGTGAACAATCCTTGTAAGATAGCAAGAGGGAAAAATGAAAATAATAATAATAATATATATTTGCTATGGGTACAATTCCGTTAAGAGCGCTAATTGTACAGTAGTGGTGAGCAAAGTACATACATAATACAGTTGATAACATATTAATTATGAGTGAATTACATAAAAACATAAATAAATAGCATGTTTCAGTAGATAGTTCAGTTTCAGTTTATCCAGTTGACTTTAATCGAAACATGAAAATGTCATTTAATAAAGTATTTTTAACATAATAATAAATAAAAAAATCTGACACTTGATAACATTTTATCATTTTATAACATTTAATGAATGACAAACCAAAAAATGGCTAAGAAAAAAAGAAGAAAGCTGTCGCAAACTCTATTGGGCAAAAAGTTTGGATTACATGACTATGAATCATAGATTATTATTTTATGTTTTGCGTAAATGGTGGGAATGCAGTTTTGATTTGAAGGACTGCACATTTGAAATATTCTTTAAGTTGATGGGGAGGAAATTCCATAATTTTGTTGCGCTTACGAGGTACGGCAATCATTTATATCGGCAATCGTATTAATTGGTCCCAGTCCGTTTATTTTACCAAAATGCTCCTTTTAATTTGTTTAAGTTAGCTGCGTTTAAACCCTCATAATCAGAAAGGGAGGAGCTACAATCCTAGGGTAAGGGCTGAAATGTAAAAAAATCGGCTATATTTCTCAAGTTCATCCGTCGTTTATTTCATATTTCTATCCATTACGTATTTATTCAACTCAATACGTCCTCTCAACGCTTATGTAATCGTGGTTACTAAGACGATCTTACGTATTGTTGAGGGCGCCCCGCCTATTTCACCCATTTGAACGACATTGTGTTTCTTTCGAGTATTAAACCACTTATGGACCCAATACTCTGACACACGTGACACAAATATGTTCCAACCCCACTAATTACCAGCTTGATGAATTCAAGCGACCATCGACTCGTTTATAACATAGCCTACAATAATCAGTAGAATAAAATTTTAACATTATTATAATCAAAAGTTATAGTAGAAGTACGCTTTGCGATAAATAATGAGGAGAGCAACTCAAGTGAAAGATGCCGTTCGGCCGATGGGTTGTTGTGTCCTTGGGGTATTTCGATGTGAGCTGGCTAATTATGATACTGGGTTTCTTTCCAGTTTCCACCTTTCCTTCGCTGTTTCCTCATAGTGCATATGAATTTAACTGCGTGTCGCATCTTCAAATACCATTTTAGGGCGCATAGAATATTCCTTAACAAATGCTGGATGTTAATTTATATTTTTTTCAGTTATTTTACCTAATAATTGCTGAATATCATTTGCTATAAAAGAAATAATGAGTTTTCCTACTTTGTGTAATGCCTCTCATTTATCTCGCGGTGTTACTGAACCGTGGATATTGGTTTATATTTTTATGAATGCATTAGCCAATACCAGACCAATCCATGAGTTTCTGCGTGCAATTAGAGTAGATGAGCTCGCATTTGAGAAATTTGTCCTAGAATATTGCAAGTGAACAGGTTTTTTTTCTAACTGGATTACAATTCTCAAATTTTAGTTCAAAATTCCTGGCATACTTACAGAGAGATTGATTGAAGAAAATGAAACTCTGAACAAAGGTACGTGTCACTGATAGTCCTATATTGTGCTACAACTTATTGGTATTCCTAATTTTTCTTATATCACTCATTTTTTTCATAGTCTTAGCGAAATGTGGATGTTGGATGGTATAAAAAATGTTTGCAGGTGTCAGTACAAGACCAAAATTTGATTTTTAAATAGATTGGGGATATCTGTGATCGATTTTTGAGTTCGCATCGCAAAAACATTGAAAGGGAACCTACTTTCCCTGAATTTTGCTAACTTTATTTCTAATTCCCTGCCGTGCAAGGTGGTCCAATGGTGCACAAGGGGTGCAGTGTCTGGTCGCCATGTTTCCTCCCCTCTTGAACATGCGATTGTCGCCATCCCTCTCAACACATGTGCCTGGCCCCGAAAGAGGTCGCATTGAAAATGCAGCTGCGATGTAATCTCGGGAGGAAGGGTGGGGTGGAGGAGGTCCTATATAACCTACTTTGTGGCACTAACGGACACGCTCTGAGTGGATTTTAATCTCGAGTTAACATGCGCCGGCCAAAGGGTACCTACGTACTTAACTACCTCGCTCTCACCTCTTGCTCATACCTCCCTCCCTTGCCATCCACCTCGCAATCATACCCTCTTCTCCCCAGTGGCGCAGCGAGGGGGGGGGGTTTTGGGTGTTAAAATCCCCCCCCAGAGCTCAAAGAAATTTTTAAACTTAAACCATTTTACTTAATGGATTATTATTACTTATATAAAAGTCTTAGGATTAATAAAATATCCCTCAGAAAGCCCTAAAACTCGCCATTTGGAACCATTATTCTTAAAAATTTTCTTGAGGAGGGCCCCCTAGGGTGTTGCTTATTTTTTATTTTTTCTCGGATTTTTGATTTCTACCTCTTAAAATATGCTATGGGGTGCAGAATGGATATCCTAAAAATTTCAGCTCAATTGTTTAACATTTAGAGGTGCTCAAAGAGCATAAATGCAATAACATTAAATTTTCCCGATTTTTTGAAGTAACATCATTTTCAGGGGTAACGCACGATTTTGCAGCCCTTTAGGGCCAAAATTCGCTTCATTTTAACGTACGCTCAACAGTTTTCCAGGAATACAATACTTTTCCGTGAGCTACAGCAGCGCGACACACCCCTGAAGGCGAGCTGGTCGCTCGCAGGCCTCATTCACTGTCAGCGACCGTCATTGCCTTACGCGGTGCGTAATACGTACCCGTCGCGCCTTCCCTAACGAGAGTCGGTGGAAGAAGGGAGGAGTTACCTGTATTGTTTTAAATTGTTATAAATTCATGAGACTTTCGTGGAGATTAAGCAGAATAGATGGAACCATGGAGAATTATGTTTAGAGACAACTATGTGTATGTTTTCTTACCCGAGTTTGCGTGTTTCACACCCCCTTTAACCTCATCGCAGTTGGATTTTGAATGGCGTGGAGGAAATTTTCGGAGTTGAGACGCTATTGATAAAAAAAATGTCGTTTATCGCACGCAAGTCTATTGAAGTATTCCTAATCGGCGTCCCAGCAGCTATAGCCGCTTGTTTCGCGAAAAATAAGCTGCTAATAAATTTGATTCGCGAAGTGCTGCAGGTGTTCCATCACCACCACTTAACCCTGAAACAGGGATTGTGTGCAAATACGAGACTATCGATGAGGTTCGTGGTTCCATTCCGGACCATTATGTCGAGAATTCAAATTATTCAAGAAATACGTGGAATATATAAAATAGAGGCACTGTGCAGTGAGCTGTAATAATTCAAGATTTATTTTTGACCGCGACCTATGCAACAGCTAAAGAATGACATGGAATTGAATGAAAAATTGGATTGATTGTTTGATATTGCCGCGGTAAATGCTCTGGAAGTTATTCAAAATGATGCTGATAAAGAGCTATTGAAAATACAGAGGCGACCAGGATACCTACCTGCTTCAAAAGATACCTACTAAGTTAGCACTTAAAGAGTTTTCAAAATATTTTTATTTCTGAAAAACTTCCTTACAATTATTACTTTCAAGTTTCTGCTAGCACCAAGAAACTAATCGCCCACATCATAGACAAATGCACATTATATGAATTGCATTGTAAACTGGCTGATTGGTTTACCGGGAAAGCTATAACGCGCCTTTGGCTTGCCAAATAATGAGATCCTTATCTAGCACTTAATAGAGAGTGAGGAGTAAGAGAAGTCGGCGCATCGAGTGGAGAGGAAGAGAAGATATGACGAGTAGATAAAAGAGAAGATAGATGGGTAGGAAAATCCTAATTACACCCCAAATTGCCCTGATCTTTGATGACTTGGGCATTAGCGCGAGAGGAGCGGCAACGGTTCTTGTTGCTACTATGTTGTGGTAACAGGGGTTACTGTCTTCTAAAGGAAATATTTACTAATTCGTTGAATCAAGTAAGTAGATATTATTTTGCATATTACGTCATTAAATGGTTCAATAAATCTCATGGCCGATTGATGAATTAAAAACAACATTAAAGATTCCACAACTCACCGGATCTGCCAGTGGCCGGGCCACTGCTGAGATTGTTCACGACTGCGTTGAAGAGTAGAGATTAGCGAACATAATAAAGCATTTTCAATTGATTCGACAAGCGTAAATAGAGTTAACTAACTACTTTCATATCTTAGGTTCTCAGTCAATCATACTTTTTTTGGATTCTTAACATGAGAAGTTCTTTTTTTATCATTAATTAGGTTCGAAGAACAGTGATGTAGTTATTTTAAAGGATATACTACAGCAAACACTCGGTATGAAAAACGCCAACATAGTATTCGACTCCTCCTTTCTTAAGCCGACTTTCCCTAGGGAAGGCGCGAGGGGCGTAAGGCAATGATGGTCGCTGACTGAATGCGGCTCGCGAGCGACCAGCTCGCCGTCAGGGATGTGACGCGCTGCTATAGCTCGCGGAAAAGTATTGTATTCCTGGAAAACTGTTGAGCGTACGTTAAAATGAAGCGAATTTTGGCCCTAAAGGGCTGCAAAATCGTGCGTTACCCCTGAAAATGATGTTACTTCGAAAAATCGGGAAAATTTAATGTTATTGCATTTATGCTCTTTGAGCGACCTCTAAATGTTAAACAATTGAGCTGAAATTTTTAGGATATCCATTCTGCACCCCATAGCATATTTTAAGAGGTAGAAATCAAGAGTCCGAGAAAAAATAAAAAATAAGCAACACCCTAGGGCCCCCGCTACTCTCACTTACCTTGGCGGGTATGCAAAACCCCAACACCTCTAAGTATTAGTTGCGCCTAAAACCCCCCACCTAGCCTTGATTCCTGGCTACGCCCATGCTTCTCCCCACCCCTTACCCTTCTTAAACTTATTAGGGTACCTACCTTCATACCTCAGATGTGCGTCAACGAGACGAGAACTCACAGGTCACCAATATTTTTTTTCCTTTCTGATCTCTGAATTGCCGAACAAATGGAAGATGAGAAGTGTCGGCTCCGAAATAGACCCGGCAGCGTGCCATCTTATGATTTCAAGTAATTTGCACCGTGCATACGTTTCTTATGCATTTTATCACAGATTTAATCTTAACAAATATCCATCCTTAGCAATGAATTGCAATGGGAATTAATACAGCGAGCATATAGTTGTTGAGAAAATACATGATGATGGCACTCTCGCATGCGATACTTAATACCTTTCAATTATATTTACTCCCTCGGGATATGCGAAATATATGAAAAGTTATCTTGAGTATATACTAGGGATGGACGGATCCAGGAATTTTCTCGGATTCGGATCGGATCCTTGACTTTCGGAGCCTGATCTTTCGCATCGGATATTTTCGGATCCAAATGCGTTTTCAAATTCCTGATGCTGAGATTCCCCCGATGATTGTTCAATTTCTTGGGAAGAGTCACACTATGTGCCAGTCGTATTTTGACTTTTTTATTTTCTACGGCTGAAATTCTCCTACGTAACCTCAGCGATAGCTTTCAAACAAAACAGTTCATGGGTAGGACAAGAATCGAATGCGACGGCGCATTCGAAAAGGGAATCGGAAATCTTTCCACCCTTATTGCATTCACTTGCATTCACTGAAACTATTATGTAAAATTTCGGATCCAGATCCGATGTCTTCCGCGACTTTGGATCCGATGTATATTGAGATATCCGATCCGACCATCCCTAGTATATACACGTTTGGTTCTAGCAGAAAATGCCGTTGATACCATCGGGGTTGGTAAAAGTGAAAAGTGACATCGTTCCTGTGCCACAGAAACGGATAATAGTATTTGGTTAGCGTGAATTTTATCTGTTTTCAAGGAATATTTCCCGCTATTTACTTTGAATATGTTTCTCTGAAAAGGTTAGTAAATAATTTGAGTTAATTATCCAATCTCCTACCGTCCATTCCATTCTATCAGTCGAAGAAAAGTTAAGGAAAAATGTGTCTTTATATTGCTTCTCATCAAAGATCGGTCCCAAATCTTCAAATAAGTAATGATTTTTGGCAAAAGAAATATTTTAACCCTTAGCAGAATTTTTCTTTCCCAATTGGGGAAGAAGAAATGTTTCAAATACACACGTTCGATCGCATGAACGTATCTCCCTTTGTTACTCAGAAGTCTCTCTCGAAAATAAAACACTCGCCACAGCTTCTTAGCAAATAAACAACTCACATAAATTAAAAGCATGCATAAATAATGAAAATACAAAAGTAAATCAATGAGTGCAAAATCGCGGCGTTACACTTTGCAAAGCCCTTCAATGAGTGCCAACATTTCAGCAGAAATCATGTATTCTTATACACCAATTTTTATAACTCTGCCCGATTCTTTGCCAGCGATTTTTTTGCTTGGGATCAATCCGTATCTAACGAAGTGACATCTTTCTCCGTCTCCGTTCAGGTAGGACATATTTCAAGCGAAAGTGTCCTTGCCTGTAGGACGAGCCTTACAGAAACATCCGCCGACAGAGATCACGCTAATTCACCGCATGATGCCTGTCTTACCCACACGGGACCGCGTTGGTGTGGCGGCTAAATTGTTGGCTTTATATCCCGTGGTCCAGGGTTCAAATCCCGGCGATGGCAGAGATTTTTCATGGACTCTCCCATTCTCTCTTTACCTCCTTCAAGTATCATACTATACCATTGCATTCGCACCATTCCTACCTGCACGATTGCATTTTAATCAAAAGTAAATTAGCCACGGGTATATCAAGTAGAGGACTCCGCAGTCGGCTTCTAGATGTGTTGTCAGCCACTTCTAATTTATATTGATTTATAAAAGTTGCCACTCACGTCGCTGACACACTTAGTGATACGAAAATCACGGAGAACTAATGTATAGATAAATTAAGGTTCAGAACAGAAATATATTCGTAATGATGAGGTATACAGCATTTTATGAAATTTTCAATTCTGTTTCACATGATTGAAGATTCAGTGTTGCAAATATTGAGGATGAATGGATCGCTTTGTGCTCATCACCACTCCGTGGATGTCTTTGAAACCGATATTAAAAGAACATAAATCAGGAGCATTAAGAGCATTGCCAGCATAAATCGTCGTGTAACATAAATAAGTATAATTGCTCTCAAACACCAAAGTTTCTTGACAAATAACATTTATGTTATAAGTATATAAAGGGTTCAATTATACCCATGTTAGTGGCCTATTTAGATGAAATAAATAGCCTGCGAATGTTGAAAAGATTACATCTTGTGGGTTTTCATTCTTAACGATCTTAGCTTTCGCCAATTTTTACACTGCATATCGACAACCTATACTTTTAGCGCATTATACCTGACCCCATCTGTTGTCAGACTGGGGCATACCGCGCAAACATCCCCACTCCTCTCTCCCCCTACCCCATCCCCTGATTTTAATTTCAGAGGTGCACCCTCTCCCAGCAACAGCACTCTCCTTTGATATCATCTCGAGTCAATTTCAATTTCCTTTTTCATACATATCCTCTCCCTCCTTCCTCCCACGTTCCTATCCCAACACAATTCCATCTCATTCTGCGCCATATTCTCCTCGAGCAATCTCATTCGGCGAACTGAAATATACCTTCTCATAAAAAAACAGGGAAAAGGCACATTTTCCAAAATAATAATAACATAAAATTATAAAATAAAGAAATCAAAGTCAACCGGGACAAAACAATTTAAATAGATAAAACAATAGCATGTACCCGACCATTCAAAACGAAAAAAGAGAGTTACCTACCTTATTGATGTATCAGTTCCCTCATATCGGAATATCCATATCAGATAAAATAAAAATGGTGAGCTATACATCCCTCGAAATAAAGATGGAATGAATTTGGAAAAAACCTCTGCGATGATACCTTAAATAATGTCAGCTACTGGTCTGACACCTGAAAGTTTCAAGGAAAGCTTCAGTTTCTTGAGTCATCAACTCAATATAGAAATACGTCCATTATTCCAAAAGAATATTAAATAATTGCAATATTGTCAAAGTATTTCTTCGGCCACCCAAGTAAACTAGTTCAAGTATGACTTGGCTACTACCCGCCATGTCTGATCAGGCCAGTATCTTTTTTTCTGTGACAACAAGATAATAACAGTGTTCCACAAATCATAAGAAAATGCAAATGTGGTTGATTCAAGAGTGCCATTGAATCATAGCGTCGAGTCCCTGGAAAGAGAGTACATTTTAAAAAAATATTAAAATTTGGCCGGTGAAATGGGAAGGTATTTGGAAATTGAAAGAAGTCGGTATTCACCCTTTAATAATCTCTGCGGAGGGAATTTTTTAACTTAAGTAATTGAAAGCGACAGGTTCTTAAAATTTTAAAGAAATATAAGACATGAACACAACAGATTGCAATATATTAACCTCGAAATAAGAGTCATATTTTTATCTCACGAATTTCATCTGCTTAAAATGTTTCCGCAAAGTTACTTTTATCCATATGATACTCACTTACTTCCCACAGTAGGTTTTTTATATGGTTAATGAATGAAGTAAATCAACACAGAGGAAAAATGAGAGTAGTTTTAATTAATGAAACTCTTTTTGCCAAATATCTGCAATGTGTTAGCTTATTTTTGGGTATTAATTTGGATTAAAGACTAGCTGGTGTTGCTTTATTTCAAGGTTAATTTCACGCCATTAGATCAAAATATGTTAAAAGCTGTTGTGTTTAAAAAATAAATGAGTTTATTTAATTAATTTCCGTTAATGGTTTTGATTTTTTTTTCAGTAACTGCGGGATCACCTTAAATTTCCATGCCCCCTCTATACATATAGGAATGCCGTCTGTGGGACATAGCTGCCCTCCCTTCCATTCTAAACGTGGAATCTCTTGCCAAACCTGCCCCGTCCTCCACCGCCCCTGTATCCTCACTTCATAATGTAACAGGGCCGGCATGCCCTCTCTCTCCCCCTTGCAAGTGGAGGGCCATATTAGGCTCGTTCGGAGTGCAGGAGAGCCAGCGAGTGAGCATTAGGAATTCATGCGCAATCTAGATCGTCAACCGACTCAATTTGGCGGGATAACGACGCTGACCCCTGCGAGCGGTCGCGTGCGCGCCTCGATGCTGTTTTGTTGCCAGCAGCGCCAGCAGGAGGGCTTCGTCTTCCTTCGATAGCCTTCCCTTCTTCCGTCTTCTCTTCTCGGTTTGCGCGATACGGATCTTCTCAGATATTCGCCTCAATGGGCTCCTGGAATCAAAGGAAACGACACATTCGGTAAAAAATATTTGGAACACCGTCCGTGTATTTCCCATCTTCGTGACTTACTTCTTCGATACCTTGCCCGTTTAACGTGTAGATGGGACAGTTGGTAGATTTATTTCTTCACCTGGTTTTACTGAGCAGCAATGAAGATTAAAATGTTATCATTTTGCAAGCTATGCAGAGAAATGAATAGAGCGGTCACGATCGTACTCCTCTTATCCATTAAAAAAAACATTAATTATCATGTTTTAATGCCAAACATCTCTCTCGTTTTTCTGTCCTTACCTATAAATATTATATTTCTAAGTGATTAATGAATTAAAATGCTGATTTTCATCATACTTTCGTATATTTTTCCACTAAATGGAGTGCTGAAATGTGGCAAAATTGTAGCACCAATTAAAAAGTATCATTAATAAAAATTGATGGAAAATCATGAATTTCTAACATTTTACTGAAGATACTTCCACGAATTACGGCTTTGAAATGTTAGTCCCTGCTTTCTTATTTTCCCCTAAAATATTGAATTAACAGTGAACCCCTTTTTTCAACAACATTTTCGTTACGAATCAGTCTTATAAAATATACAACCAAAATGCTGGAAATCAAGTCAAAATAAAATAAGCTTAAATTCGTGACAAACAGTAGTTGAATTGTAAGTGGACATTTCAGACTTGTTTAGCTGAACCTTTCGAAAATTCTTTTTTTAGCTGAAATATCGAAACTTGGAGGCTAGAGTTCTTACTGAGATAGTAATATTCTTTTTCTTATTATGTACGTAGTGTAAAATGCATATAAATGAATTTTTAATGTTTAATACAAGTTCTCACTTATGTATGATCTTAGGTTATCCCGGCGTATCAGTTGCAGAAAAGTTTCTCGGGTTTTCCACCGGTTGATGTCGTCCATGTCTCCCGATGTTTCGATCCGTGACTTGCTGATCATCCTCAGGGGATCTTCCCCTAAGGATGATCAGCAAGTCGCGGATCGAAACGTCGGGAGACATGGACGACATCAACCGGTGGAAAACCCGAGAAACTTTTCTGCACAAGTTCTCACTATTACGAGTAAAACATGAGCTTAAGGTTAGCCTTGTTAGCCACGCTTTCGGTTGTATTTAGGGTCCATCCCATTTGATGAGGAGCAGAATCGATGCAGCTAACTCAACGCACTCCTTTTGTAGCCTGTCGCCTTCATCGTTGCTCGTCGATCCTGATGCATCCGTGTCTTAGAGAGCATTCCATCTTTGTTTCCGATAATCAATGGCGACGTCGTTCTTCCTTTGTTTCACTTCGCCCACTTTCCCGGATTAATTCTCTGCTTCATGCGCAACTCATCTATTGGAATGAAAACCGTGCTCTTCCCAATGCTTTTTATTCGGAAACTCTTTCTTCAGAAATACTTCAATTCGAATTCATCGCCAGTGCTCCAATATTTTTACCTCTTCCATTTTCCCTTGTACAGTACTCACACGTCAGTTGTGAAGTGATATGGAGCCTACATTATTCAACATACTCATTAAACCAAAATAGTGCAACAAAAACTGAGGTACCGACAATATCTTTTCAGACCCAATTTTTAAGGAAATGGTTTAGTAACGTGATGTGATAGGGATAAAAAAAAGCTAAAATATGACAAGATGCGTAAAATGTAGTCCAAATTCATAAAGAAAAAAATGATACTAGTGGAATATGATAAAAAATAAAATCAGTCATCCAAGTCAGTGCCGCGATTAATTTCATGAATTGCGAAAAAAACTGCTATTCCTGATTATAATGTGAAAGTACGATATTTATCTGTTGTGCAGTCTACTTACTATAAGCATATTCTTCTCGTGAGCCCGTGAAATTAAGTGTATGATAAACGCTGCTAAAACTTGAAATTTATTGAAAGGCAGGCGATAGATTTCAAATACGAGTTTCTGAATGTCATGATCGCATCGGCCGGTTTCGCTCGTAATTCCCGCGCATTGCATGATGGGGCAAGAGTGACGCGAAAGGCGAGCGAAATTTCCTATTTTCGGGAGGCGAGTGGGTTACCTCTTCACTTTCTCCTTTATTACTACCACGGGCAAACAGTGTGTGACAGCAAGGTGAGCAGTGTGATACAGCTTTTGCTGGAATTAGGCTGGGAGCCACAGCATACTTGGAGGCTAGGCGCTAGGCTTATAATGCTTGAAATATTAAGAACAGATATTTTTTGGAGTGACACGGAGAACATAAACTTAGAACCTCATAATCTTGTATGGTGCGACGGATAGAATAAAGTTAAAAAATGAATGATTTTGACAAACGGATGGTTGAAGGAGTTAAATAGAAGTGATGAAACAATAAACGACTTAAATTAATGATGATGATGATAATGGTCATTTTACTATGATGCATAAAAAGGGGAGTAAGAGAGAATCTTTTCCTGCTGGCATTATTACTCGTGCTAGAGAGGTGCCTGCGAGGTGTGTAAATGAACTTGGAATTGTCTGAATTATTTCAGTGGCTTTGCGTTCCATAGATTTTTCCGTGTGCCAATAAATTTTTCTTACACGTAACATGGAAAGGATGAGCACGCCTGATAATCAGGGAAAGGTTTGAAAACAAGTTTACTAAAATACCACGTCGGACAAAGGTCACACCGCACATCCCATGAAGAAACATTGAAGCCTCCGTGGGATCTAGTCAGGGGTAGAGCGCAGCATATCTGATGAAAAATTCAATGGCTGGAAAGGTCCACCACCAGTAAATGAATAATAAACTGCTTAGATGAATGTTTGGTGGAGCTAAACTGTAGCATTTCCGAGGGACACGCAAAATATCCTGTATGAACCTCGCTTTGTTTTCAGGTCCGACCGAAGGGATGAAATAAGAGAAATACTTTTCCAAACGATTAGGTATAGAAATTAATTCCTTTCCCGAGCAATACAGGATTTTCGTAACCTGAAGGTGGGGCTCTGTAGTCGAATATCTCCGACTCGCATCTTAACTTATTTCCTTTGGTTTTGTTGTCAGATGGTTTCCTAGCACCCCCCGCCGCACGCCGTATGAGGCCGCTTGTGAGGTGGTACCGTAGATGTAGATCACATCATCCTATCTTTACGGTACACTCCTGAAACTTCCGCGCACTGCATGATGGGGTTAGGCGCAGGGTAAGCTAGAAAAGCACGACATCTCCCAATTTCCTGAAGATGGGGAAGTTTCTTCTACCCCAATTCTATTTTCTGGGATAAATAATTAAGCTGCGCTCTGTGTTGGCTCATAAAATAACTCCAACACCGCGACTGCTGGAGAAGCCGGCTTCCTCGTTCCTTCCAGGGATCCCGAGGAATTTAAACCTCAAGTTAGCAAACCTCTTCCTTCCGTTGGCGGATGGAGGTCGCTCAGCCAAATAAATACCTTAGAAGGAGCTTTCGAGGATTAGCGGTCGTAATTGGAGACTACCTGACCCCTCCCTTCCTCTCTGCCCGCTCTACCTTATCCTTACACCTGACGCCCTGGGTTGGAATCTCCGGCGCATTAGACAGGACGAAGTGGAGCAGATTTAGAATTGGTCTCATGGTCACATTCGGTCTCAATTTGAATGCTCGAGATTTAAATCTTTCCGAGGAGGGAACTGTTTCTAATAGTTATTTTCTCAGCCAAAGATAATCGGTAGATACGAGGGGAGTTGTGGCGAAATTTCAATATCATTGTGGAGAGTTAATTTTTTTTCTTCTTATCTTGACCTCATTTATTAATAGTGAAATAATTCTTGGGGTGTAGGTCAATATAATGAATGAATGTCAAACTTTTTTGTGTATTCTCTTCTTATATATTAAAAAAATTATATTATAATAATAAAAAAACTCTTTCGTAACATTAATTTATGTAAAAATAATGTATATCATTGTCTTTTATATTGTTCTCATGTTTTCATTCATAGCCCTGATGATAGTTATAAATAAACTGAAACGTTGGCTAACAACATTTTTGCATTATATACATTTGATTTACTCTCCGAGAATTATTTTACCATTGTGGATAGTGAAATTATGCAAATTCCACTGTAAAATATCTTGTATGATATGCGTCATTGTGTGGTGTGTAGAAGTTATTTATGTAAGCTAAATAAAAAATTGCGAAATTACTACTGAATTTATGACCGCACGGAGAGTTTCGTTGTCATAGCATGACTTGAACATGTTGTTATGAACGTTTTATTTACCTAATTTACCATAAAGGATTCATTGACGACCTGGTTTCCGAATGCTTATATAATAGGGTAGTTTCCTTCATCACAGAAAACGAGAGGCATTGATTGCGATTCGTTACCCACCATTAGTGTATTCATAATATACAAATTATTTGGTTTTTGAAATACCGGTTTAGACGAATGGCAAGGGTCAAATTTTATCCTCATTTGAAAAAGGCCAGATTGGCGCCCATGCGATTCCAGTCCACGTGACGTCACAGGGACCTAGTTTCTATACGAGTAGATAGGAGTTTTACATCGTCTGAGATTACTAATGCATTCATGAGGCACAGAGCTCAGGGAAACATGTCTTAATAATCACCTATTAAAACTGGCTAAGGTCGGAAAGTTTTCTTCGTTTGATAAGGTAAAAATAAACCTGTTTTAAGCCAAGCGCTACCAGCCAGCAAGGTACTCAGCTACCCGCTAGCATCGTGCGTCCTATCAGCGCTCAGAGCCTCGATCAAGGTCACCTCACAAGGCGGGAGGGGGAACCAGAAATGCGTCGCACGGACTTTTTCCCATCATTCCTACTTACGCGTCGCGTTTTCGCGCGCTTGAAATTTTACACTTTTCATTTAATCGCGAAAAATAGATATCGTCATTTAAAAATCTAAGAGCGTGAAATACGTACTCCAGGAGTAATAATCTTTCGATTTAGGCAATAAAAAAATAATAGGAAACCACCCTATTCTCAAGTCAGGTGACCAAAATATGGCGCAGTTTGTCGAGATTGTTTCGTCGATAAATATTTCATCGTAAAATTAGCAAACTTTTATTATTGTCATCGCCTGACCTCTGTCTTAACACACTGGTTGGCGGAATTTATTCGATAAACATTGTGCTAACCCATCTACCGTCCGCACAATGAGCCCTACCAACATATGGCGCATTTATAATTGGAAGCAGAAGTGTTACTGGTCCGGGTCATTTTATTCCTTAGCTTGCAATATCCTCGATCACCTTCTCCCCAAATGTGGCTCTTGGGTTGAGAAGGAATTGGGCCCTGATTCCCACGCCTTGAAAATACGGACAATAAAAATGTTTTATAAATGAGTCGTAAATATTTATGGGGAACTGAGATGTTTTATTATAATTTTTGGGTTTAAAAATGCGTTCCTCTTTTTGTAGGCTCGGGGATAGCCACCAACTTATTTTTTTCTAAATTTGAGAAATGACACATTCATGGCAAACTTAAGACGGTAAAATGCTCGGTCATAAAGTTACCGGTATGGAGGACATCTAGCACCAATAAAATGGTATTATTGATGCTAGATGCAAAATGCACAAAAAATAAATATTGTAAAAATACTAATATCGTTTAAAAAATAATAACATTCCGTTAACCATGGATTTCGATTGAAAACGTTACTCCTGCATATCGAGCTTCGAGAAAACCTCAAATTCTTAATCCACTTCTATTTTTAAAACGATATAAGATGTATTCTTTAGTTTATTTTAGATGAAACTGTCAGACTGATGACAAAATGAAGACGGCAAAATGGTCGGCCACAAAGGTACAGGCATACAGAGTGTTATGCCCTCATACGTTTCAATGTGTTGGGGGATGGAAGATTTTCCATCATTCTGGAAAAGCACTTGGGGAGAATGTGTAGGTGAGTGCGCGTGTGTGCCCGCATCCTTCCCTTCTCCTCATCTCAAAGCCCTCTCCTCAGCTCATCGTTCCTTCAGACAGAGACCTTCCATTAGCGAATTAGAATGCCCCTTCTTCGGAGCGGGGCTTCCGTGACTGAGTGAGTGAGATGTGACATTAATGCGCGTGGGTGTATGGAAGAGATGGAGGCTGCATTGTCTGCTGCATCATCCGTCTGCTGCCTCTGTGCGCGCTTTCTTTCATCCTCTCCGTAACGCACTTTCACTTCGGTCTTCCTTCGTTCGAATTCTCTTTCTTTGTCACCACAAGTCTTTGTCTTCCATATCCCCTCTTCCAAATTATAGCTACCTAAGAATTTAATTAGCACGTATTTCGCCAATCCACCACCTCCCACAAAAATATTATCCGTTAAGATAAAATCGTAATTCCACTTGCTGACTCACTGAACATCGATTTTGCGCTAAATACTTAGGAATTAAATTCGGCACACCATATTTTATGCTTTTTCGGCGGGCTATAAAATATTTTGGGCGAGAATCAATTTGTTGGGTAGCTTTCACGGGTAGATTTACTCTTAATTTTGTTTATAAACCAAGAATTGTCGATTTTCTTCCATTTACACAGTAGTTATTAACCGTTGCAACAAGGTTATATAAGGATTAAAAGATATCCAAAACCAATTCGTGGCATTTTAAATTATAATAAGGTTTGCAGTTTATTTGTTCAATTCAGGATGAATGGGGAACGAGAAAGTAATGACCTAATTAAGTTTCCCGACAGAATAACATTTTCAACCAGTTCATTTAATACAATTTATTGATCATTGCTTTGGAGATTCATTTCCTTGAATTGTGGCCACGAGAAATCTTTCGAATTCCGTCTTCCCAAACACATCTCCGACCGAACACACATAGCAAACATATGACCACACGCCCTTTTACCAGAAAAATATTACACTTAAATGAAACTAAACTTTTCTCGAGCAAGGGAAACACTAAGTCTTTAGGCTTTTGATGATTTTTCTCACTAATATAAACCTCGGTTAACGGTCCTATTTATAGCTTTCTTCACCACGAAAGTTTCGCTACGCAGTCAGGCACACGTTTGAAGTCTCTCATGTATCTATTTAAATGCGCCGTGGTTGATAGCACGTTTCGTGTCCGACTGGAGAGCCCTCTGTTTCAGTATTCGCGGACAATAGGCTGAATATAATGAATGAGTGATTGTACCTAATTCTTGAATTTTCTGCTACAAATTTGAAGATGCATGATCGAACGGCATGAGAAGAAAATGTTCTTGGGGAAGCTCTAATAGCCGTTTTACACGGGGCACGTACTTGCACAATCTGACGGATGTACGAAGGCGCAGTCTAAACTGAGTCGTGTAAAGCGGTAAATTGCTGGAACACATGCGAGAATACGTGGACGTGAGACGGCAAAATAGCCCCCGTTCTAATTTCGTTCCTGCATTCGCGCAATTCCGCGCCATTTTAAAAATTAATGCAACTCTAACCGGCGCAATTCCGTGTCCAGTGTAAAACGGCCTTAAGAAGACGAGCGGACCGCGAGCGTTCGGAAAGATCAACATAAGGTCAATATGAATTGATCCCTCGAGAGTCCCGGCTATTTCGCGAATGGATCCATATCATACCATTATGGTACCAGCCGCATCTTTTCTGACTGTGGAACAGTTACGCCTTTGGAAGGGTAAGTGCCCTTAAGGCGATCCCAGACGAGTATTTTATCGTTATTTTGAGTATTGACGACGAATAATGTTCCCATAACTCCTCTCCGTAGCTGAAAACACCGGAAGAGAGTGTGAACTATTTTTTTTAAATCGTGTTTTTCTCGGCCAAGGATTGCCTTGCTCAGTTTAACCGTTAAGTATGCACTCGGATTTCCCGCACAAAATCACACCCTTAAGTATAGATAAAAGCGTAAATGTATATCTCATATTTATGGTGACATCGGTGAGTTATTTAAATTAGCTGTTCGGTAAGTCAATTTTACAAAAAAAACCACTTGCTTTGCTTTTAGAGTGAGATGTAACCTCTCCAAAGCTTCGATTCTAGGCCATCAGGTGTCCAACTCTTGGTTTGGATTCGCGAGTTAGCTCTTAAAGCGTTATGTGGTCATAATATACCATTGATTGAATTCCATTTTTTTTCTTTCAAACAATCTAATGAAACGACATGTTCCGACACATTGTGCAATATTTTAGTATGAATCCAGAGTTCAAAATGATACGCGGTATTGAAACCAAAGGACTCATTCAATTGCTTTAAAGAGTGGACAATAGCAGGAGATATGAAGTGAAACAATTTGCACTTTCCTCATAAAAATTTATTAAACTAGTCTTGACTTTGACTTGAGTCTTAAACTTGACTCTAGTTTAATAAATTTTTATGTGGAAAGTGCAAAGTGTTTCACTTCATATCTCATAACGGATCTCCACAAAGTATCTACCTCATTCATCCAATCGGAGAATAGCATCTAATTCAAAAGTATTTTATGGTATACTTTCATCGCATTGATTTTAGTTCCCTAATATGTGTCACTTTTCCGCATCATTTTCTTCTTTTTACCTCGCTGATTGTCACTGCATTTTACCGATATTACCGTAAATTTAATTTAAAATTCCTATTATTTTGGCGAATTGGTGATTGGTATAGCATTAAGACAATATTGTAGTAATAGCAGTAATTGGTAATGTACCTTGCATATGGAGGTGCATATAAGTAAAAAGTTAAGATTGAACTGCTCAGAATATGTCGACTTTAAAAGGGAGGGGTATTAAACTGTGTTGCCATAATTTTGGAAAATTTCGTATCGAATTTATTCCGTGCATCCACTCTAACATAAAATTTAATTTTTATGAGAACCATCTTAAAAGCATATTGTTTATTTCACACTCTTTACTCAGTTTTTACACGGTTAAATGTTTTCTTTTTTGTAAAGTTTCTTTATATCTAACAATCATATGTATTTTTTGACTTTTTTAAACCATTATTTTCCTTGAGAAAACAATTATGCTATCAAATTACTTTATGATGTTATTTTATTTCCATAAAAACCCTGCCTTAAGTGCTATAAATTTATTGGAGATAAATAATAGATATACCTAGGTATATGTATTATAATGCTATATGAAAGGTATTCGTATACCTTTATGTTTTAATTATTTTGGAAAGTGTCAACTTGCTCAAATGGCCAGCTCAAGTCAAGCATTTGAGGAAAATTAATATTGAATTAAATTGAGTTTGTATTGAATTTTTTTTATTAGTAATTTAAATTATAGTCTTAAATACCTAATTGATTTAGAGTGATAGATTTATAATTCAACTAAATTTTGAATTTAATACCAATTACTTAACCAATACGTTTCACGAAGGAGTATGAAGCGACATATGGAACTATAATAATATAATCTTTTGACAAGTAAGGTAATTCATTGGGGCTACGAAAATTTTTAACCTTATATGGTGAAATAAAATCGATGTTTATAAAATGACGCCATTGGAACCAACGTGGATAGCGACAACGTAGTCGCAGAACGCTTAGAAGCAGTTGATGGATAATAAAAATCTATACGCTCATTATTGGCATCTTTTAGAACTTAATTTTTCCCTTGCGTTTTTTATTTGCGGTACGAGAATAAACCAGGTTAATTTATCATACCCCTTAGTTTTATTGAGTTCGTAAGCATTTCACCATTAAGTGTGCTATAATTAATTTAACTCCGCCGTTTGCTTTGCCAAAAAGTGGATGAGCTATTAAGGCTTTAGGAGAGGATGTGGATCGGATGACCAACATTAGGTCATATTTATTGAAAGATTTAAATCCGCCAATATGTTGACTATAAAACAGCAAATAGTTAATAATGCTTGCATTAATATTTGGCCTCGTCTGTCTAATTAAGCTTCATCTATTCCGAGCTTTATTAAAACATTGACTCGGCGCTAGTATGGTGATATATTACAGTTGTGACGCATGAAGTTAATTTTTGCTTAAAATCTGGTGAGTTTCATGAAGTAAACGAGAGGCTGCCATTAAAGTGCCTTATTATCTATAACCCACCAAATGGCATTTGTTTTTGTTTGCCTTAAGATCGACCTAGTCCGTGGCGGGTTAACTCCAATACCTATCACTATCGACAATTACCTTGCCAATCCAAAAAGCGCCTCGAAAGGGCATTATTTAAACTTTTAATTGGTAGTCAAATTTTCCTCTTTGGAAAGTTCCTCTGACGCAATTAGCGTTTTATTCGCAGTGGAGTAATATGAGTAATACGTATTGAATGGGAAAACTAGTTTGTAAAGTCACTTATTGCCTTCGAATCAAGACGAGACATTGCTCTCTCTTGACTGTTATAAATTTGTCTTTTTTTCGTGGCTTATTGCTGATTGAAAATTTTCGTTATCATCTTAAAATTTGCCGGGTGAATATTTACTTTTGCCTACATTTACCTGCATCTCAAATATAGATATTTAACCGCGAGAGAACACTGTAATATTATGATTGAATTTAAAATAAGTGCAAATATTTAAAAGTGTAAAATATTTATGCCATTAATATGTCGAAATGATAGCTTCAGCTACAAAAAATGCGTCACGATAGAGGACGCCGAAGACTGAGAATATTATTTTGGCCCGCATCGTTAGCTTATTGGTCACAATCATTTTCCGATTTCACCTGTAGCGAAATTTTTAAAATCATACTCTTTGAAAACTCGAGCTCAAAATTCGTGACTAAACCCATCTTTTACGTAACGCGCCGTCACCTTTATCCGTTTTCTTGTGCGAGGAAATTTTGGCGTCCAAGTTTAGCGGCCTTCCACGAGATGTCTCTGCCGTACTCTTGAATTGGAGGTCGGCAATACAGGAGGCCACGCGCCCCTATCGGCGAGTCGGTGAAGCGTCTCCCACCTTTCATCCCCTCCCTCGCTTAGCGCAATACAATTCACATACCCACAAACAAACACACACGACCCTTGCATCTACGGATTCCCACGCTGCCGCGCCGGCCGTCGAAACAACCGCTCCCCACTCGCGCGTGGTCTTCATCCTCTCTGTGTCTTGAGCACGTGGGCATTGAAGTGAGCTATAGGATTATAATTCTTCGATACCCGAATGGGTAAATCGCACTGGAGTCATAGCCGTTTTACCCCATTTGACCAGTGGGTGCGAAAGCAGCGTGGTATGTGATCGCACATTCCTCAGGCCTGCCCTTCAGCTACGACCCCCCCTATTTGCCAAGGAGAGTACGAAACGTGGCCAGCGTCAATATCTTCGGCAAAACTCGCGGAGTATATCGCTCACATACTAGACGTGGGCGGGTGATATTCCTTTCGTCTTTTTTGCTTCACGATTGTCGACTACAATGATGTGCAGTGTGTCTCACTCAAGTGGATAAGTTTTCGTGTATTTCTCCTCAGTGTAGTCCGTTAAGAAACGTGTGTGGTGTGATTTTTTCCTCGTTTGTGCCTGCGCGTGATTACAGTGTACTAAAGTGCTTAGTGGATAACCCCCTGTCGGTTAAACGTATAACCGGCCTGACTCCTGCTGTCCCGGCCGACAACCCGTATGCTCCATTGTCGGTTATCGCCAGCCACCAGAGAATGGATGGACCACGCCGCTTCTGATTAATCAAGGTGCGATCACGTGTCTGATGTTTTTTTTTTGCTGGAGCGGCCTTACTTAAACTTCACCCATAGATTGGTTTATCTCTTATCCCTCCTATGCCACTTCTAGGATTGAATTACTTGATAAATTTGTGATAATAGGTATATTTCATGGAGGCATGGAGAACGAGATCTTAGAATCTCACTATGCTTCTAGGTTCGATATAAACGATAACGTTAAAGATAGATATAGATATTTTGCCGTACGGTAAAGGAATTTAATATGCGTTAAGTAGGTCAGAGTAGTCAAATACTCAAATATTTCTAACGTGAACCTCCTTTTGTTTTTGTGTTTACGGCTGGTGTCCTAGCAACCCCAGCCACTCGCCTATTGTGTCAGTTTTAGCGGTATTACGTAGATTTGTCGGTGAAATCGTTTTTATGTTGGATTCGTACCAACCGGAATGAACTAATTAGCAGGGACGGTTCCTCAGTGGAGTGGCGCTGTAGTTTTGTACGAAGGGTCCTTATTTAAGCTGTTACAAAGGCTTCAGGCGAGGCCCTCTCTCCACATTTGCAATTTCAGATTCTAAAGTTGCCAATGACTTACGTTGTACCCATAACAAAACGCAAACGCGACGGGACTGCTAGATCAGGTTTGCTAGTAATGAAAATGCAAGCCCAACCATGTCACTGGTTTTTGTTCTTCGTGTCGTTGTTTTTCCTTCAACACTATTTCTTTGAGTTGAAAGTCATAATGTTGTATTTTGTCATAGTAAAAGTATATGTTTTGTTTTCAATGCTATCCTTATATTTTTCTCTTTCCCACAAAATTTACTGGGATATAGGGGGCGTGGAGGGTTTCCATTTCACAGGAGGTTGCGTAGTAAAACATTTTTGAGTACTCTTGCTTTAGAATAATTCAGCATTTTAAGGGTTAAGCCGTCCTCGGCGCAACGACCAGTGTTCTGTTAATTTTTTCAATGTACGAGTTTCACTATACCCGTACAATATGCTATGGTGTCATTGCATTCCCCACAACAATCAAAAGTGAGGTGGGGTTATGAATGACTGACCAAGGGTAGAGACGCAGTAACGCAGTGCTGAAACTTCAGTACAAATTTATCATCTACATCTACATCTACAAATTACCCTGCGAGCCACCTCTAGGGTGTTTGGCAGGGGGTGATCAATCACCAGCATGCAGCATGCATTTGGACTCCCACATGCACACCACACCGTCCAAGAAACGTCCCGTATAATAACAAACTATACTACTATATGCTGTTAGAAATAGAATATAGAATAGAAATTCAGAAACATGCAGTAAGTTTTACATAGGTTAGTAGGCTACACTACAAGACATGCAATCTATTTACGCGTTCTATTGCTGCCGTTATAATCTCTTATTGATCGTGGAAAAAATGACATTCGGAATCTGTCTGTTCTGCAATCTATCTCTCTTATTTTATTTATATGATCTGATCTTCCGTAGTACGTTGGCGTCCGCAAGATATGGTTAACTTCGTCAGAAAAGACACTGCTCTTGAATTTATCTAAAAGGTTTAGTCTATTTTTCAATCTACGGTCCGACAGAGATTCCCATCCGAGTTTATCTAAGAGGTCAGTTACACTAACAAGACTATCGTAACGACCTTTCACATACCTGGCAGCTCTTCTTTGCACGCGTTCTAACTCTGTTATTAAGCCTTTTTCATGAGGGTCCCAAACACTGGCAGCGTATTCCAAATGTGGTCTAACGAGGGAAAAGTAGCTAATTTCTCTCACTTTGTCGTCGCACTTTCCTAATATTCTTTTGACAAAACCCATTTTACGATTAGCTTGACCGGTTATTTCTCGAATATGTTTATTCCACGATAGATCATTATTGAGTCTAACCCCTAGATATTTCACAGATTCAACTGCCTTTAACTGCGCGCCCCGAATGACATAGTTACGCTGTAGGGAGTTATTCTTCTTCCAGAAATTCATTACGACGCATTTTTCCAAATTTAATTCTAACTGCCAAGCATCGCACCAAGCTTGGATAGCAGCAAGGTCATTCGTTAGTTCATCTATATCTTTGCTGGAACGAATTTCTCTGTAAACTACAGCGTCGTCTGCAAATAATCGTAACTTACTCTGCACTACTTCGCCAATGTCGTTTATATAAAGAAGGAATAGGAGTGGGCCAATGACACTACCCTGAGGAACGCCAGAAGTCACTCTAACCTCATTGGAGACTGCACCGTCTAATACTACTCTTTGGACGCGGTCGCTCAAAAATTCTCTAATCCAGGAAATGACATCTTCGTCTAGACCATAAGATTTCAGTTTTAATATTAACTTTCCGTGGGGTACTTTATCAAATGCCTTTTTGAAATCAAGAAAAATCGCGTCTACTGGAATGTTGTCTTCCCCGGAGACTAAAATATCGTGGGCGAAAAGCGCTAACTGAGTTTCGCACGATCTGCTTTTCCTGAATCCATGTTGATTTCCCATTAATAAGTTTTGCGCGTCTAGGTGTTTCATTACCGAGCTGACTACGATGTGTTCAAGGACTTTGCAAGAGATGGACGTTAAAGATATCGGCCTGTAATTAGATGGCTGTTCCTTGTCTCCACTTTTAAATATAGGCGTTACATTAGCGATTTTCCAGTCATTAGGTACTTCGTGTTGCTTGATGGATTTACTGAATATTAACTGCAAGTAGGGGGCAAGTTCTGAGGCTAGTTCTTTATATACACGAGAAGGGATTTCGTCTGGACCAGGTGATTTATTTGGACTAAGCGATTTCAATATATTTTCTATTCCGAGCGTACTAATGTCAATAGCTGGCATCTTATGAATACAGGGATTGTCATCGGTCCCGGGTGAGTTTTCGGAAGGCTCCGTGAACACGCTCTTAAAGTAGGAATTTAATAAATTGGCTTTATCGTAACTTCTTGTCAACACATCTCCATTGTCGTTTCTCAGCGAACATACGGTAGATCGTTTACCTTGAACTTCCCTAACATATGACCAAAATGCTTTTGGGTTATCCTGTAACTGCTCTACTAGTGTTTTTCTTTTAAAATTCGTGAACGCATTCCTGAACGCTTCCTTCGTGGCGGCTTTAGTCATCCTATATTTTTTAATTATTAGCTCGCGTTCATTAGCGGATAAATCCGTGCTGACTTTTTTCATTTTAGCATGACACGCTCTCTGTCGCCTCAATGATTTTCTCACTTCCGCGTCGTACCATCTCGGTTCGCTGCCTTCTTTTACTATTTTACTGGGGATGTAGCTATTTATTCCCGAAGTTACGAGCGAAAGAAAAGCTTTCCAAGTATTCACTACATTTAACTTTAATACTGATTCTTGAAACTCTGGGAAAGCATTTTTCATATGACTCTTAAACCCATCAAAATTAGCTCTTTTAAAAATGAAAACTTTACGCTCTTTTTTAAAGTTTACAGCGGTATTTAGAGAAAACTTTGCAGTTACTACCCTATGGTCACTTATTCCTTCGACAGTGCCAACGTTTATTACCTGATGTGGTATATTTGTCGCTAATAAATCAAGAATATTTTCTCCTCTGTTCGGTGCGGATGCTATTTGAAACAATGAATTAGATGTGAAGGTGTGTAATAAAGCCTCGCAGATCACTTTATCCCTCCCACCAGGAATGAAGCTATAAGTCTCCCAATCTATAGAAGGTACGTTGAAATCTCCACCCACAATCAAGTTTCTTTCAGGATACTTGGATGCTACGCTGTTTATTTGATTTTGAAAATCCAACATTGACGTTATATCTGAGTTAGGTGGTCTGTAATACGAACATAATAAAATAGTTTTGAATTTTGGACATTTAATTAAACACCACACAGATTCAACGCTGGTCTCAGTTACGGTTATCGCTTGGCTGACGATTGAATTCTTTACAGCTATAAAAACTCCGCCCCCAACTCGATTAATTCTATCTTTCCGATAAACAGTGAACGATTTTGGGAAGATCTCATTGTCTGAATCATCATCTGTTAGCCAACTTTCTGTTCCAAAAATGACGTTACACTTCGTACTATGAATTAAATAAATATCGTGGCGGAAGATTATGAGCTATTTTTCATTCATCGCCACGCGAGTTTTTATTCCTGTGCCAACCAGCTGAGACTGATAAGAAAAGCAGTATTTATTCTTAAGTATTGATGATCAACAGTTTTTGAAGTGAAAACTTCTTTAGCGGCGTTAAGCACTATTGCGGGGTGGGGAAAAAGCATAGAATTCGCGTGAGCGTCACCGACCCGACACCGCGATCTCTACAGCGAGATATACATATGTATAGTGTGTATAGTGTATACAATGGTATAGGTTGCGTCACCGCTATACTTTTACATACTGAATACTGGCATCTGTCTGCTTCTAGTTCTATACTGTACATATGTACTTTTTTTATACAGTGCGTATTATTTTGTAGACTGTTAATAGAGATTAATGTATACATTTTGCTAATATATTGTTAATATATAGACTGTTAAAGTCTTTTTGTTTTAAAAATATTAAAATTGAAAATAAAAATCTATAGTGTATTTTGTATAAGTTCATCAAATATAAAGAGCTCGTGCATGAACGTGCAGAAGTGTGTACACGCTATAAAAATACAGGTCAGTACAATTTAAGGCAGTTTCTTTTATGTGCATAGTGAACAATTATAAGTTTAAAGCATATTAAATAAAAGAAATAAAAGCATATTATATTTTAATATATAAATAATGTTACTTTATATTCATACACATCGTATTTTTAATATAATTTAATAATAAACAGTCTGCTGAAAATATAATTTCAATTTTTGTTGAAAAATGAGTATTACTGGAAAAATTAGTTCTTTAATAATGTTAAATCTATATAAAAAATAAATTGATAATAATTATTTTAGTTTTCACTTCTGTCGGCGAGTCCCACGACTGCCCAGTTTTTTTTGTAATGAATAATTGAATTAAATGAATCGTGCTTAAGAGCCGTGTGCTCAATTGTTTTGGTTGCACGAAATGATGTACTGCAGCAGAAAAATTGTTATTCGGAAGGAAGTATTAATTATCATTTGCTTTCAGAGGTTTCAGTTACAAATGGACTACTTTAAAAAGGCTCGAGGTCGTTCCATATAAGATTGATCTATGCTGCCATTTAGAGCAGATTTCAACCTATTTCAGAAAATGTTCGGAGCTCAGCGATGAGAGTATAGAGCACATTAATGTATTCTCAGTGTTTACAACAGAGTATTTGCACTCGCGAGGAACATCTTTGAAAAAATAAGAGCCGGCTGGAATATATCATCTAGAAAATAAATTCGCGTGAACAGCCCTTTACTATTTCTTGTACCCCCTTGAAATTCGAATCGCTGTGCCGTAAACGACGCACGAGGCGACTTGAGTAAACCCATAAAATCGAAACTTGAAGCTTTTACGTGGTGGAAGGGCTCCATATTACTAATGAAAAACACTTTGTTACTTCCACAAAATTCACTGAGTTTCTATTTTATTACCGGTTTCGGCTATTACACCATTTTCAAATACATCCGAATTTTGAATGGATGTACTTGAAAATGGTGTAATAGCCGAAAGCGATAATAAAATAGAAACTCTGTGAATTTTGTGGAAGTAACAAAGTGTTTTTCATTATTAATATTGAGTTAACCCATTAAAATATGCGGTGGGTGTCAACACATGGAGCGGCCGCCTGGAGAATGCTATATTACAGTATTTAGTGGATTTAAGTTTCGCTCGTGCATTTAAAGCAAAGAGCAGGCGTTAATACTGTGGATGGGTGAGGGTATCACCGCTAGTCATAAGCGATATATCACTAGTGGTGAGCAATGGGATCACAAATACTATAGAGCGCTAGGTAATTACAACCGGTGACTGAATTTCATTAATCGTTGTGATTAGGTTCTAACTGATACCACATGCTGCGATTGTACAGCTCCTTCTCAGTCATAGCGCGATATTCTGCGTTGTCACATGAATCCCACAGGTCTGTGGTTCGGCGTGATTGGCCGTAATCGACGGACGTGCGCTGCGCTTGTCTCAGTTAGAACTGAGCGTGAGGGTGGAGAAATGCAATTTCATAAGTAAGCGAAGAAGAAAAGATGGCGAAATTAGTCAATACTTAATCACTTATTCTCGGTGTTTGAGGGAGAAATTGCGTGTTAGGTGTATTTTATTCGTACTTAAAATTTCGCACTAGACACCGGAAACTCACTGAAAAGCCCTCATGAATTCAGAACATCCCATAGTGACCCTTATCGTAGAGGCATATGTATGTAACTGGAGTGATATGGCGGATCAACTCATTACTATTGCCACGGTTGCGTCTCTACGTATGCGTGACTCACTCGTCGTCTGCGACTTATACCTGTGGGCGTAATCACTAATTTAGAATCACCGATACTGACTAGTAGCAAACACATTGAATAAAGCGACTTGAAAATAACAGTAACGCCCACTCCGAAACGCCACTTGTGAGAAGGCTACCCGAAGTAAGAGTATTTATCTCTTTGGGTGGCTATGACGACGAGGTCTTTCTCTTCTTTTCTGCTTTCTTTTGAAGAGCGCCCCGTTTGACTTCGGACGGCGACAGTGGCCTCTGCCTCTTCCGTAGAGTGAGCCACGGAGTCTATTCTCTCTTTTCGCACTGGGAGTGTGTTTGCCTTTACTCTTCTCCCGCCCCTCACTTCTCACAGATCCTCCCTCGAGACGTTAGGCAAAAATCACGTTCCCGAAGACTTCTTCCTTTCTTTCCGTGTCTGCAGACATAGAGAACTCCCTTAGCTTTTTCAGTAGGGGAAGGATAAAGTTTCCGCTAGCTAGGTAACGAAATGTACATAACGTATCTACATAATGTGCAATACGTATTGTACGGGTGTACAAAGCCTTTACAAATGAGCGGGGTTGGAAAGAAATTGGTCTAAAGCTGGACTCACCCTGCTACATAGGAAGGAAATACCATAAATTTAAAATTAAGTTAAAAAAACAGAAAACAGACATTTTGAAAAAATCCTTCCTATACATAGAGGAATAAAGGAGTGGAATGACCTACCTGAAGATATTTTTAAGATCTTCCCTGCAAATGCGAAATTTTTTAGGAAGAAGTGTTCGTCACTAATTGATTAAATACATAGAGGTTGAAATGGGAGAGTGTGAAATTGGGTCAATGTTCATTTTTTAGTTGTATTATATTAGAATTAATGTATTAAATGGATTGTTTGAAATTGGTTTATTGGGACAATGTTAAATTCTTAGTACTATGAGATTAGAATTAGTGTATTATTTTTACCATGGGTACCTATTCTGTTTCTAAACTTTGTATTAGATAGATAGAAAATTGGTATGTACACATTTGCTATTCATGCTCATCTAATGCTGTCACCAGGCAATAGTCTACTTGCAGCAATGTATAAAGTAGAATAATAATAATAATACCCTGAATGCCACTTCTTGGGTGTTTGGCGGAGGTGATCAATCACAGGCATGAGGATTCCCACATGCACACTACACGGTCATAAAAATGTTACGCATAATAAAATAAAGTGCTCATTCATACGAAGGCGAAACTGGTCAATGGTCAGCAATTCCTGTAGTAAATCCTCTCAAGGTTAGGACAATGGAAAAATGAAAACATGCAGTGATTCTTCCTTGCGAGTGACGCAATAACTTCATTAGAGTAGGTACCGCAGCTATCCCAGGTAGTATGAGGAAAGAATGGCATTTTAAATCTCTCTACTTTGCAATCTATTTCCTTGATTTTCTTCTCGTCACCACACTGAACATTTAAGTCAACTTTTTCCGTAGAGGTATCGTGGAACAGTAAGTCGAAGGATAAACAAAGTTATCCTACAAAGATAGGGTACTTCCACCTGATAATGATTGCAAGGCAATCGAAACACGTGTTGTGAATTTTTAAAAGAAAATTATGGGCTATGCGATATATTTTTTCAGCATCTAAAATTTTCCAACGGTGACCGAAGGAGATTTTCCACATCGGATGAGGAAAATTTCTTAAATATAAAAAGATAAGCTTAAAAAATTAAATATTTCTTAGTTCTCTGTTTTTTTTTTGACTCTCCACTCATTTCTAGCGACCAATCTTCGCAGCTATTGAGTATCACATAGTATCTCATATTTTGCAAAATATGAGTGAACGCGGAATGAACCCAAAAAACAATCACCAATTAACTCACCGCGGAAGCCTCCATAATAATTTTATCTTATATATTTTTTTCTTATCGTATATTTCGTTAAGTTATATGCTGCTCAACAGCTTTTTCCGGCCCTAGTGGCATCCAATTCTGATAAGAATATAATCATATTTAGAATTTCATTTTTTTATCCGTTACTACTTCCTAACATATCAATGAAAACCAATCGAAAAGCGCCCGAGACATGAATCACCCTTCGGGGTGGTGGGGCGGACTGGATGTCTCCTCTGTGTATTCCCGTTGGGGTGAAAGGTGCTCGGGTTGAGTGCAGCTGTAGGAGAGGAAGTGGCGACGAAGTCTTTCTCGCTTTCTCTGTTTTCTTTAAAAGGGCGCCGTCCTCTTTGACTCTTCGCTACCTTAGACACACTCTCGCCCTCTTCTGCGAGGGACTCAAAACACCCATCTTTATCGCCTTTCACACAAGTTGGGTGTCTTTTTGCGTTCTTACGCACACCACTCCATATTCTTTGGGGAGCGGGGGGAGATTCAGGTTCGCAAAGACTTTACTCGTCCCCGTTTTCTGGGAACCTCACTCAAGTTAGCTCACTCGTGTTCGCGAAAGAAATGAGAAAGGCTCCATTAGCGTGACAAATGCAATTTACGTAATAGATCTTGTCTATGCACGTAAAAAGCTTACTTCAATCAAGTGAATATTTTCGAAGCTCCTGTTAGTAAAAAAAAAATAAATTAGAAAACTAGAGAGAGATAATGCCCTCGGAAAATGTTTTCAGCATCCGCTTAAAACATTTAATCCCTCCTGCATAAGAGAATAAAAGAGTGAAATGTCCAACCCGAAGAAATTTTTAAGAACATCCCCGCAGATATTCAATTTTTTAAGAGGAATCGTACCTCTATTCTTGGTTAATATAATTGTGGTTCATTGGAGAGTGTTATAAATTGGATTCTTTGGTTCAAATCATATTTTTTAATGGCATGGTATTCGTAATAGTGTATATTTTACATTAGCTACAAAGGTGTAGTTTTTGTTCCTTTACTTTGTTCTTGGGAAAGTAGGCTTTTAATTCATTAATTCTAAATCTGATGTTACCACCAGGCGATAGCTCACTTTCAGCAAAATGTGTTGAATATATAAATAAGCCAGTAATCCGTCAACAAAATTCCGGGGTTTAGCGTAAGGTGAGCGTCGTCTGGAGCTCTTTGTCTCTCCTCGCTTCGCCCCTGCTGAGTGATCCGTCTTCCCATTGGATGGGATTGATGGAAATGTCCAAAACCCATTTGCATTCATTTTCCGGGGGAAAATCGCGTATAGTGGGGGGAGGGAGGGGGTTGAGATGGTGGATGACAGGTTCTTGCTATGCAAACATGCAAATCTATCCCTGCCACCCCCCCCCCCCCTCACCTCTCCCCTTCCTCTGAGTCGATGCAGTGATGAGTCGTCGCCTTCCTAACTAGCTTTCAGACAGCTGCCTATCCCAGGGGACGCTGAAAGAGATCCAGAGGGCTTCCAACCCTTGTTCCTTTGTCACTTGTTATCTCAGTCTATGTTCACATCAAACGCTTCTAGAACATAGTTGGAGGTGCTTTCAAGATGTAGATGTCTACGGAAAAGTTCGTACCACTCATTTGTCGATTTCGAGACTTGAGAAGTCTATTCTCTCAACACTGGTTGTCGTGAATTGAATGTTAGCACGGTCGGTCTGTTATTTACCATTGATATCGCTTGCAGTGAAAATCATTTTAACGTTTTTCATGAATGTGAATTCTATAGCTATTTGTTAAAGCGTGTTTTGAAAGTGGGCTTGGTCCCATCCTTGACAGAGCTAGGGATTGCTCGATGGAAAAGTGCCGTGTATAAGTTGCAATGCACATAAATTATTCCAGCGCGGCTTTGAGTTTCACTGCTCAGCAGGCAGTGCTTTGCAAGTCCACACTGTGGCACGGGATTTATTTATCTGACAGTGGCTTAGTAAGGATAACTTCCGTCTCCAGTGTGGACTTGATGCATCAACACTTTTTTCAGTAAATCTTTGGTGTGGTGTTACTGGTAGCATACTTGACCGACTGTCGGGAGATCCGAGTATGAATCCCTGTGAGTAAAGTATTTTTTCATGGCGAATTTCATCGTTGGTGTACATCCGCTGCTAATATTACTGAAGTGCCCTATTGGTCTTTCTGCATGTCATTAGTTCAATTTTTACTAGAGCTTCCTTCCTAGACACGCATTCAGTCTCGTCTATTCTACACATGTAGAGAGCGCCGGCTTGCGTAAGGGCTGTTGGTAAGTGCCGGGGGAGATTATGTGAAAGGAGAGATTGCTAGGTACTAACTGGTGGAGTTTTAAACTTGAACCGTGACGGTAGAGCGTCGCGAAATGGGTCACGCGCATGCTTGGTGCGAAATCTTAATGCTGCGTTCGACAGCGGGATATCTAAATACCTTTTCGCAATTTTTGCAATCGAAGCGGCCCACCGCGGTGTCTCATTTTACCGTATTCTTTGTTTGCGATCTCTACTGACTCGTAGGATAGCGAGTAAGGCTCAACCAAGGTCTATGAACTCCGTATTATTATTTTCCACCTAGTGCGAGGTTCACTTTGTCTTCATCGACCGCCTATTCTTCAGAGATGGGGAATAAATAATAATAATAATACTCGTAATATTTGCAACTGAGTGCTTGCACTCACAAGAACTAGCATCAAAAAGTTACGAATTCGATGAATTATGACATCTGGACTAAACATTTCGGTTAACAGTCCAAGTTTTAAGTTATTTCCCCTATAAATTCTAATCGTTTTACCCTCAGCGATGGTTGCGGAGACTTTTGTTAACCTATTAATTGCTCAGTGGTTGGCTGCATGTCTTGTGCCGAACTGGAGAGTATTTAAAAGTAATATTGGTATTTTGAGCATTCGATGTTCCGTCAAATGTATTCACCGTATTTGAGTGCAAATTTCCTCGGCGCTTAAGGCGAATTATGGACTTTTTGGAACTTGCTCTTTCAGAGGCATACAGTAATTGATGTCCTGCGGCAGTGAGGGCGTTATGCGCCAAAGGAAGATTACTAGAATACTAAAAGGGACGAATCCTAGAGCGATGTTTGCATCCCTGTATAATCGCTGCATGACTATTGCCTTGCCTTCTATAAACGCTAAGTCTTGTGAAGAAGCTAAGTAATGTAAATAAGAAGCTAACGTAAATCAACCAACGAGCGAAGTGTGCGAATTTATCTAAATACTTCAAGTGCACCTACATACCGTTGTGCACACTGCACCCATTCCTAAATAATTGTCATTATTTCAAGTGCGTAAGGAACATCTTTCAATGTGTATCGTCTGTGATCCCAGCGAAGGCTATAGATGATGCATGATATGTATATGTAAATGCTAAGCTTGAATTATCCTCCATGTGGCAATTGATTTCAGGTGGCGATCTCCCATGCAACTGAAATAAATTTCGCGCTATTACTCCATGGTGTCACCCTCTGTCTAGAGATTTCCCGTGCGGGATGGGAGGCATGAATGCGTAATTCGAAATCGCACGCGTCCGCGGTTGCCGTGGTAACAATGACAAATGGATCTCCCCATCCCCTAATCCCTATTCACCATCTCAGCATGTCTCACATGTGCTCTGTGCTAAGTAGTATAAACTCAACTTGAACAGGAGTTTAACTACCCATTCAATTGCTGGTATTACTCAAGTTGGCTGTAAAGTCCATGTGGTGGAACAGTGCAATCCTATGAGGCAGAATGAATTTGAACAGCTTAATTAAATGCTGAGAAAAACTGCACGATTCGTCATTAACTGCTGTGAGCGTACAAAAAGCATCACACAGAAGTTAAATAAATGAGGCTGGTAGCCGCTATAAATTCGGAAGCAGCGAGCTAGGCTTAAATTACTTGATGACTTGAGAATATGTATCCTAAAGAGCGACACAGAGAACACCAAATTAGAACCCTACTATATTTCGAGGTCCGACAGATAGAATAAATTAGGAGAGAGATTTTTCCGAACGGAAAGGTATGGAAATTCGTTTTCCCCCAAACACTAAAGAAATTCGATAAAGGCAAGGTGGTTGTCCGTCAAAGCATTTCCTTTTTATTTGTCAACGGCTGGTGTCCTAACATCCCCCGCCACACGCCTATTTAGGCGGTTTTCGGGGTAGCACGTAGCTGTGAATGAATTGCGGTTCTCCACTTTCATAAAAACAATTTAATGCGAACATTCGTTTCGAACAAGTTTTCGATCATTTTAAAGTCTCGTTGAAAATGAAGTGGGGAGACAGGGTGGACCTTACGGCAGGAATGGGTATTGGTAAGGTCCCAATGCACAGCGTCGCGTCGTAACCCGGGTGACGCGGGGCGTTCGCGCCTAATGGGATACTTTCGGAATACCCGTCAAGATCAGTGAGGCGATTTCGACCCTTCGAGTTCGCCTATTTCAGTTTCTTATGCGTTCTCTGGCTACTAATGCTTACGGATAACATAAAATGATGGATCAATGACACAGGCCAGCAAAAATGTTTTATTTCAAAACATTTGTTATTTTAATAGCTGATATTTATAGATTTTAATGTGCCGCATCCAAGCCTGGCCTTAGTTTTTTTGTATCACCCATAGTTTCCAAGCAATATGTATTTAATATTTAGTCTAATACCCCTATACGGTATATGGGGAAATCAATGAAACACTGTGTTACATCATAAAATTCCTTGTATTTGCAGTCCACTACATCGTGATAAAATTGTTTGTATTTACTACAACGGGATAATACAGGGTTCACTTGTCAACTGGAATTGGTCTACATTTTCTTTTCCATTTTTCCTTGAAGCTTCTTGTGTAGCTTTTTCTGCGATGAATCGCTTGCTGAACTTCTCGGTGAAGTACCAACAGTAATCCTCCATTATCTTCGTTCATTAGACATACTTTTTCAATTTTATTATAACTATAAAAAAGCTGTTAAATTCTAAACATAATGCTTGATTTCATAAATTTAACTGTAAAACGTGAATAAATGGTGGGTGATACAATAAGAATAAGAATACAACATAAGAATAAGGTATTTTCAGTAAAAAAGGTTTTTTCATTGTTGGCCTGTGTAATCGAAGTATGGACCATGATCATTGAAAGGATAGATGACTCATTTTAAATAACGCAACCATAGATAATTTTTATTTAAATATAAAGTACATGAATTCTTCCGGCGTCGGTGGTGGTAGGATCAAGTTTTCGCCTATCAAACGCGGGATCGAGTCCAACTAGGGTAGGTTACCCCTATTCGCCGCATGGGTGTATGTGATCATCCATTGTTGTTATGCGTCAGATTCCCCCGTTGTTAACGTCTTTAATATGCAGTGTACAAGGCGGTGAGGATAAATACGGTAAAAAAAATGGTAATAACCTGTATGATATAGTATCACTGCATTCTGCGGCATTCCTTTTTCGGGGGGTTCTTTTATTTCTCGACCCCTCCTCCCCCTATGCTCGCCCCGGGAAAACATTATTTGAATAAGGTCTAATTAGCCGTCATTTCGAGCGTCATCGCAATTCTTTAGCGTCTGCAGGGCGTCAAGATAGAGGGATGGATGGAGGAAGGTGTTGCGTGGATGGTGGCGCTCCACTCGCGTCTGCGGCCTCACGGGAATTAATTAATTTCGTGAAGTGGCCGTGAAGAGGACTAGGGTGTGATGCGGGCGCTTAGTTGGGCTGATTTGCCAAAGCAGCTGCTGGCTGGATGTGTAATGGGGTTTTTCTCTTTCTGTGTCCCTACCTCTCCATCTCGGGGATAATAAACCCCGGACGCTGTCGGTGCGATGATGGGGGGTTTTTTCAATGGGAGGATTCCGGTTGCGTAGCGACGAGGTTGGAGGTGGGGGAGGATGTAGTGGAGATGCCGAGGACCTCTGGCGTAGAGGGTTGAGAAATAGGGGGAAGAGGGAGGAGTGAATAATTCTCAAGCATAAGCTTGGTGAGTTTATGGACCCGAAAGAGGTTTCTGGAGAGGGCGTGAGGTATTTCACCTTGGCAGGTAACTCCAGGAGTCCACCATATTTTCCTGCCTCGGGTGAAGCTAACATTTACGGGCTCCTGTGATCAGTGGCGTAGAGAGTGGCGTAGTGGTGGTTTTGGGGGATAACCCCCCCCCCCCCCCCAGAGCTCAGATAAATTTTAAGTCTAATCCATTTTACTTAATTGGATTCATATTACTAATAGAATAGCGTAAGGATTAATAAAATATACCTCAGAAAGCCGTAAAACTCACCATTGTGAACAATTTTTTCTTAAAATTCCGCAATTTATCAACCCCGCACCTACCGCTTATCCTGGTGGGTATTCCATACCCCGACGCACTCCGGTATTACTTGCACTTAAGTCCCCCCCAGCCTCAATTCCTAGCTGCGCCCCTGGCTGTGATAGATGAGTGCAAGTACAGAAACAGCATTCTAGGTGTCACATAGATTCGTTAGGGATTTGTTGCGACTTTTTTATTTTATGTGTGTTCTCCACGAAAGGTTTGAAGTTATCATAAATAAACGAGATTTTAAACTTCTCCGAAGACGAAGGGATTGTATCCATCTCCACACACGAGTATATTTGGACTTACTGCTGGAAATATATTTTTTTCCTTGCCTTGCATTTGCTGTTATTCAGATCTATTCAGTCTCCACTTTTGGCTCAAGGCATGTAGGTTGTTGAAGACTGATGATATGATTTCCGAGTCACAATTTTCACGAACTTTGCGGGGTATGATGGCATCGTCAGCTAATTAACACTATGATGAGCTGAGTAAGCCTCATAACAATTATGACCGCCCGCAGACCGTTGACCGTTTTACCCTTTCTTGCCCTCTTTCGTTTTGCCATCATATTTTTTTTTGAAACGAGAGTAGAACGTTCTGAGAATTTGTTACGGTTGAGCGTAGCGTTAAAAAAATTGAACTTTGCGAACAATATTAAGAATGAAAAAGAATTTTACTGTAAAATCTGTATTATCTGTATTTTATCAGGGATGAATTAATCAGAAAAGACATTATTACAATGAAACATCTCAAATGCGGCTTCAAGTTATGTATTTATTTACTCTTGTAAGCTCATATTATTCAAAATTTCTGATTCACGGCGTCCACGTATGTATTTTGGAGGCAAAGTGTAAAAAATTTAGTCTAAGAACGAACTAATTTTCCTGGAACAACCAAAAACATTATTTTTTGCTCGTGTAAATACAGTACCTTACATAATATACAAAACGTGTAAATAATTTTTCTGGGACGGAAACTGTTTAGTAAAAGAGAGAACGCTTAAATAAATTGGCCGAAATTATGGAATTAGATGCGTATTGGAGTCTCAAGGAGATAGAAAGGAGTATTTTTGGAAATCGTCCTGGTGCATTTGATTTTATCAATGCTCTGAGTCTGGATTAAACTTGAGCGTCTTAGAAAGATGTCATCTACAGATCAAGCGCGACGGAAAATGAGGCATGAGAATCCAATTCGATTAGTGTGCGAGAGTGGAAAAGTGCTGGATATGATATTCGACAAAATTCACGCGAAGAATCGACAAAGAGAGCTAAATAACGGTATTAAATCAAGAAAGGTCAATAGACCCCTCGCGGTCATTGTATGAAAAACACATTTTCTGCCAATTTGGTCGAAAAGGACTTTGATATGTATGTATACTGCGAAGATTGGGGTGCCAATTTCGCTTCGTAATGGGACTCAGGGTATTAAATTTACTGAATCAGACATAAGATTAGGTTGGTGTCGTGGCTAGAGTGCTGTCCTCCCACCCGGTAGGTCCGGGTTCAGGTCCCGCCGGTGACAAATATTTTTCAGTTCCTGTCCAATGCCTTCTCATATGCTCTGAGGAGGGCACATCAAGTACAGCATTAAAGCACAGTAATTCCGTCAATAATTGCTTGATTACGATCGATGAGAAAGTCTCGTATCTATTTGAGTGTGTTTCTGTTTAGACCGAAATTTCACTGTCATTTGTAAAAACGTTGCGTGATATATAGTAATTCTGATGTTTTCTTGAAATCGAGAAATAAGGCTAATACTTAGTTTTTTTTTAAGTTTTCCGGGATATCACACAATTAATATACCACTTATTTTTTACAGAGCGCGACCCGGGTTTCGATGAATAGGGTGGTTTCCTATTATTTTTTTATTGCCTAAATCGAAAGATTATTACTCCTGGAGCACTTATTTCACGCTTTTAGATTTTTAAATGACGATATCTATTTTTCGCGATTCAATGAGAAGTGAAAAATTTCAAGCGCGCGAGAACGCGACGGCTAAGTATGAATGCTGGGAAAACTCCGTGTGCCGTCGTTCTGGTTCCCGCTGTCGCAAGAGAGGTGACCTTGGGGCGAGGTTTTGAGCGCTGATACTAGCAGGATGCTAGCAGGTAGCAGATTACCCTGCTAGCTGGTAGCGCATGGCTTAAATAAGGATTATTAATGCCTTATCGAACGAAGAAAACTTTCCGACCTTAGGCAGTTTTAGTAAGTGATTATTAAGACATGTTTCCCTGAGCTCTGTGCCTCGTGCATGCATTGGTAATCTCAGACGATGTAAAACTCCTGTCTACTCGTATAGAAACTAGGTCCCCGTGACGTCACGTGGAGTGGCATCGCATGGGCGCCAATCTGGCCTTTTTCAAATGCGGTTCAAATTGACCATTGCAAATCGAAGCATTGCATCGAAGATGATGACAATTCATTGAAACCCGGTTCGCGCTCTGTAAAAAAATAAGCGGTATAAGTAATTGTGTGATATCCAGGAAAACTTAAAATGGAATACCACGAATTTAATCAAGAGTTAGTGAATTTATGTACTTAGCTTTTTATTTACAAGATTTTTGAATGTTGTGAAAAAATTGATGAAGCTTTGTTTCCCTAGATCTACCCTTCCGAAAGCCGTGCTGACCACCACGTTGTTTGAACTGTCCAGTATAGTCTTTGTATTTGCTAACAACGATATATTTGAAAATCCCACTGTGAATTACAAAGGCTTCGTATTTCTCCATGCAGCATTCCGGCGGGATTGTTAAGGCTCTCTGTTGAAGTCTTGAATTATCGGATTTCCTCATTGACTGCATTTCATTCTAATTCCACCGTTTCTACATTCCCATTAATTCCTGAGGGAAGGGATGAAAGGGCGATATAGGACTTGGCTGAAATTCCACTTCCCTTCAAAACCACCCTCTTAGGCACCCTTTGCCCTCGCAATTCATGTTACGAAGTGAGGAGGTGGGGAAGAAGTTTGCGGGGCAAAATAAACCTGCAATCCTTACGGCTACTCTCATTACCTTTTTCGCCATTTATTACCGCCAGGTGACGTGCCATTCGGCCACATTCCATGCGTAATTTGAAATTGTGCGCCTCCGAGATCTCCTCTCTCCGTAAGCCTTTGTTCCGTTTCGTGAGATCAGTGAGCCCCTCGAGTGAGTAATGGCTTCGCTTTGCTCCTTAGAATTGTAATAGCACCGCCTTTAATTTACTTAGCTTTTGTTTTCATTTTTCTCCGAGTCCAATTTACTCTAAGGATCCACAAGTTGCACGGATGCTGCGGATCTTTTTTGTGGACATGATATATATCTTACCATGTCCTCACCCTTGGGCCCGTGAGTTTCTCCAAGTGTTCTTGCCCATGGACACAGAGCGGTGAACTTTTACATCTATTTTTTCGGTTTTTATGTCATCAGGAATGAAGAGGAAATGAGAATCTTTAGTTAATTAACATATTAAAAATATATACATAGCATTGTCAGGCCTTCGCCTAACCTAAAACCGTGCCCTACTCCGTGCGCAGCACGTTAAAGGCTTTTAAAGGTTAACGAGTCTTTGAGTCTCTAAGTAAAACCAAAAAACACACCATGCTCTTATTTATCACTCGCGATGCAGCGTCCTAATGATATGAATACAATGCAAACTAAACAGGTAATTGTACTTTAAATTTACACCGGCACTTTAACACATCACTCGCTTACACTGCACACTTCACGTCTTCACCACTCATCCGCTCCCTCGATTCTCACCTGCCGGCACCTGCAGAGAAGAAGGAGAGAGAGCAGTCTCAGACCTGGTGATGGCAAGGGGTGCGCAGGCAACCCTTTGCATTTTTTGTCCAATTACTGGATTACCAGTATCATCATGCATTACCTCATTATTATCTAACTATTTACAAATAACTAAAATTAATTATATATACGTAAGATATCATTTCAAAAAATTATTGAAAAATGCAAGTGAGTGAGTGTCATAATCAATTTACGGGGTCTAGCTGACGGCGTACACCCCCGCGATACTTAGTCTGTCTTCTTCTTCGCCGAAGGGTACATCCGCGTTCACATAGACGTCGGAACCGTACTGCCGCTTTCCAGAGACATGCTCTACGTAGATGTCTCTCGTCCATCTGATGGCCGCTAAGACCATCTGACGTCGGAAGACGTCAGATAGTCTCGTAAAAAAAATTTACGTAATTTATATGGATGATACCACGGAAATTGCTCGGGGGGAGGGGGATGATCTAGTCATGGGCGGATCCCGTGTTTGTCGTTATTGACCGTTATCCCTGTGGGTCCCGCAAGTTCCAGAGGGATGAATGGATGTCCAAAGTTCAAAGGAATGCGTACACCAAAAGGCACTCCGATTAGTTTCGGGGTTACAGTAGGGTATAGTTTGGTGAGCAGAAAATTCCACCACGCGACCCATTGAGAGAGAGATTGAGAGAGAGAGTGTTTAATCTAGTCTCTGCAATTTCAAGTTTTCATGAAGGGAGATTTCCGGTTGAGTAGTCTTCGATGAATAACTTTTTGTGGTAACGTTTATAATATCAGTTTCGTGAAATTACTTCATATTTACCTTCAAGATTGTTTGGAGTGTACAAAAACATATCTTAAACGTCCCTGTGAAATATTTCATCTGATTATTTTGACCAAGATATTTACGCTCTTTCACAAGTATTAATAACTGTCTACTGTCTGGGTTTTGTTTGAGGCCTTGTTGAGAGTAATCATTTAAAATAAGAAGGAATACTATTTGTGCAATGTGTGCTTTATAAATAAAAACAAAGTACGTAACCATTGTATTTTTTATACTCCATTTCCCATTGAATTGATTAAATAAGATGGTTAAAATGGTAAGTTTTAGTCGCACACAATGTGGAGTGCACTCGGACTAATACAGGGATAAATATAATTGTTATAAGTGATATGAGGCGTTCCCATCTGCAATACGAACTCAATAGGCATTTCGCGAGGACTCTGTTGCGCTGCTGATTCTGGTTCAAACACACAGTCTTCCTTTATTCTGGATATCGATTCAATCGATTACCAACGATACGATAGCGACGAACGATTCGATTTCTTTCTTTTTCATTCAGCCGATCCAAAGCTGCGGAAACTCAATTGGCGTTCTTTCTTTCTTGTATGGCCACATGCGAACCAATGCATACCTTTGTATTTCTTCGCTCGCTTTGATGCTCCCTCCAAAAGGCTATCCATCCGCTTCGATGCGTATCCATGGCAAGGCAATCCTCCCTAAGGATATCCAATCAGTCCTTTGATGGGAAAGGAGGCAATTAGGTGAACAGATGAACAATTCGGCCTTCCGCATTCCCCCTCGAGAAATAACTAGCCTCCTTTATCCTGAAGCAATGCCTTATTTAGAAGCATTTGCCAGCGCGCGTCGCGATGACAACGCCTTGGGCGTTCCGAGAACGGCCCTTTTCAGTTCGATATGCGACTCGTGGGTATGAAAAGGTAAACGACCCTGGGGACATCTAGTTTGAAGCAATCTTAACTGAAGGAATGAAGAATAGTAAACGTCTGCTCCCAGCGACATTACTTCAACCATCACTCTAGCCTAGGTGTACTACTAAGCCATTTCGTTTTATCATGCGCGCATGTCATCATGCGTACTCCATGACCAGTGGCGCCGACTCCATGGGGCTTGAGGGGGCCCGAGCCCCCTCAAAAATTCGTTACGTGTGTGAGAAAAAAATGTGTCAGGCTTGTCGATTTTCCCCGGTGTGTCCAGATATCGAGAATCGAGTTATCAGGGTGCTAATGTTGATCATTTGACTCTTCTAAAATGCTTAAAAAACTTAAAACTCACTACCTACTTATAAACTTTCCTGGGGCAAGATCCCCGGTTTGGGCCCCCCCCAATATTTTTTGCAAGTCGGCATCCCTGTCCATGACTTCAATGTTGATTTCCCCCTTAACTATTGACCTCTCACATTTCATCTTCCTTGTGCCCTCGCTTTCATTGGTGGACCGCCGTCACCCACACTTTGACGCATGCCTCTCCTTCTCATTCCGACGAAAGCTCTCTCGTGGCCTGCACACATGACTCTGTTTGCGTGTCTCCACGTGAGAGTCCCAGACTCCTAATCCGACTGGGGCGCCCTTTCCCTTTTTCGTATGTCCTTCGCTGAATTGGCGGTCGGAATTTAACGAGCGGCGCGCCGCGGCGGCAGCGGCCTTTCCCTGAGCTTTGAAAAATGAATACGCGCCCCCACTCGAGAGAAAATATAAGCGTGAAAAACGACGGCAGAGACACACTCCCTCACAGCTTCACTACTCCTATTTCAATTTCAAAAGGCCATAATCCGACCCCCTCTCCACTAGGCACATATCACGTAGGCATTCCCCTCCCGTCATCCCCCTTCAGCTCAAATCTCCCGCTTCGTTTGACACCGCCCACGGCCGACAGATGTCCTTCCCAGCGACGCTCTTTTGTTTTAATTCCCTCGCTCTTTAATCCCCAACCCCATTTTCGCCCTTGATGCAATCTTTGCACACGTAAAATACCTCATCCATAACTATGCGACGACGACGCAGTAATCCAAATAGAAAAGCTCTCATTTGACTCCAGACTCTCTGTTCATACTTGGAAAGGAGCGTGCATATACATATCGCTTGTATGCCTTGCGAACTTCATAGTTCGTTTTAAAGTTTTACATTTATAGTTCTATTGGCAAATCAACGCAAGTTATTCGGGGGTTTTTGATCTTTGCTGCTCTCTTAAGTTTCATCCTGAATTGTGTGTTTGCAGGAGACATTAAAGGCATCGGGAAAAGAAGGGAATAGTGTACGAAATATTGTAGAAATACTGAAGAAAAGCCTTAGGACATGGCTGGTATTGACGTGGAGAGGTTTGTATTGATGACCGTTAACGCTCATGGCACGCAAGTTACGGACGAAGGGTAATGTCTTTTAAAGCTACTAATCTTTTAATCACTTAATTTAAATATTTTTAACACTTATAGGTTTGGTCTACGTGAAGGCAATGCGCTATCTCAATTTTATAATCACGGAACGAGAGGGAACAATTAATTATTAATTTTCATCATCTTTGACTACACTTTATGATTGAGAGGTGGTGATCCTGTAACAATTGTTTTTTGTGACTCAGATGTCATTATCATGCATCAAATTTGCGTTTTGTATATTTTTGTAGAGGCATTGTTTCAGTACTAATATAACTGAAGGGAGGCTATTTATTTAAGAAATTAAAACACCGTTTAAAATTAAAATAATGGTTCTCGATAGTCACATTGCTCAATCTAGATGGTTGCTCTGTTCCTCTAAAGCATTCACGTGTTACTTCCAGCTTAAAGTAAAACGTGGGGCACATTGTCAGTTCTCAATTCATTTGGCATTTCTAATTGACGGTCGTAATACTTTTTAACGCTGTACAAAAGTATAATTTGGTTAAAAACCTTGCCTCGCAGGCAAAACAGTCCCTAATTTGTGTTATAATCAATTTATCGTGCCTTCTTAAAGCTTCCGCCAGCTCATCTCGATATTAAGAACCGTCACATTCACCATGTATTGTAAGGTATCTTTCGGGAAAGATTTTATCCGTCTATTAATACTTATTTTACTCTTTTTTGCCTTTTGTAGGGTCCTTCAGTCCGTTGATTATTTGACATAGAATGCAGCCGCCGAAGCACGTGCGAAAACATGTATAATAATGAGGTTTCTGTGGAGGGTTTTCATTTTTTGGAGGAGAAGGGAATCTTTTGCCTTTAAACCACTCCCCCTAGTACCCTTTCACTCCATCCTCACCCTTAATTATTCACAGACACCCTCCACCGTGACGTAAGAGTAATTCACGCGTCACTCCACACACTGTTGCCACTTCTCACTCATTTCTCGCGCTCCATTCGACTCGCACATACACTGTAACATTTTTGTGCCTCGAATGTGAGCCGTGTTGCCACTGGTGCTCCATTATGAAGAGACCATTCTGAAGAGAGCTCCAGCGCTCCAAAGTTTCCTCATTTGATGGTTTTTTTAATTTCCATCCGTGTTTTATTCGCCTCTCTCGACAGGGAATGGAGGGTGAGGGCGCTCTCCAAAAGGCGCGTATTTTCATTTTCCCTTCCTCTTTCCCCTGTTGCCACATCTCCTCTCTTTCACCCTTTGTTCCTTCATTCATTTCCATGGAAATTAAAATTCTGCCTCTCTTAGCGAGCTGTAAATTTTTTGTTGCCTAAATTCCACTAAGCCTCTCTATCAATTTGAGAGGTAATTATATAGCACTTTTTCGGGTAAACTCTCGGAAATTTGAAGTACGTTAATAATTACCTGGCGAAGTATTTTTTTCGTGAAATAAAATTTATCGAGAACGAAAAATAGAGCCTTTTTGAGACAAATAATCCGTTTTAATGGATGCATAAGTGATACAATTCATGCTGTGCCAATGCACAGTTAGGATTACGGGCACATGAATAAGTAACTTATTGAGTGTAACTAGAGCTAACGGTTTTTGTTTACCTGTGAGCGAATGCCTGAAGCTGCCCTAAGCATTTTTTAATCTAATTGGTTTTCGATTTAAACGAATTTTGTGGGATAATTTTGCATAAAATTTATGTTGTATTACTTTTCTGAATCAGAAATGAAAATATAAATTCTAATGTAGTGTTGGCGGTCTATTGGTTTATTAAATCATGAAAAATGTCTATCATGTGGTGGATTTTTATGCCATGTATACACAAGCAAATTAATAAGTTCAGAAATGCTAAAAAAATTGTTTGAAACTACAGTGTTACCAAAACTGACGAAAGTAATGCCCGCATATGTGAATTTTGCAGAAAAAGGGGTTGCTCTTTGCTGACCGAAATTGCTGGATTGGGGAATACAATCTGGCTAGGGAAAGACTGCCTTTGAACAGAAGAGAGTAAAATAAGTTTTGTGGACTATTAAATTATGTGATTAACTCTGCGTTACTCCTGAAAAACTGGCAAGCGGTTTGCGAAGTGTTACTACTGAGATTAATTTAATTTAATTAATTGAATGTATTAAAATGAGATTGTTTTGTGAAGTTCGGGTTGTGGTTTCAACATTCGCTGTGAAAATTCGAATAAGTGAGAAGTTGATTGCGGAGGTTTGGTGTTGAAGGATATTTGTTTTGAAAGGCTATCTTGAATTGCTATAATTAAATTACTTTATCCCAGGCTGTTGAACCTAGTGCAATAGTTACAATGCATACGCCTGACATTATTATTGATACTGAATCTTGTTTGAATGAAGGTATGCTAAATGAGGAGGTTTTACCAAGTGCGCTTATGATCTTCAGAGGAGACAGCGTTGGTGGAGAGGGAGGTTATTGCCGTGATTTAAGGAAGGTATGCCTTGTCACTTGCAATGGGTTGACGGAATGTTCGAAGTTTTCAGTGTAAGATGTTTGCCAAGAACAGTCTTCGATGTTGGAGTAGCGGTAGTTTTTATACCCCCAAACGGAGGCTTAGGAATTCTTGATCGATTAAGGGAATCAAGATGAAGTTTTAAAGAATAGGGTAGTTTCCTTCATCAAAGAAACCGAAAGGCATTGATTGCGATTTGTTACCCACCATTATTGTATTCATAATATACAAATTATTTCGTTTTAGAAATACCGGTTTAAACGAATGGAAATGGTGCATTTTTATCCTTATTTGAAAAGGGCCAGATTGGCGCCCATGCGATGCCACTCCACGTGACGTCACAGGGACCTAGTTTCTATAGGAGAAGATAGGAGTTATACATCGTCTGAGATTACCAATGCATGCATGAGGCGCAGAGCTCAGGGAAACATGTCTCAATAATCACCTATTAAAACTGGCTAAGGTCGGAAAGTTTTCTTCGTTTGATAAGGAATTAATAAACCTTTTTTAAGCCAAGCGCTACCAGACAGCAAGGTACTCAGCTACCCACTAGCATCCTGCGTCCTATCAGCGCTCAGAGCCTCGATGAAGGTCACCTCACAAGGCGGGAGGGGGAACCAGAAATACGTCACACGGAGAGATTTCCTTACCCGTCGCGTTTTCGGCGGCGCTTGAATTTTCACTTTTCATTTAATCGCGAAAAATAGATATCGTCATTTAAAAATCTAAAGGCGTGAAATACGTACTCCAGGAGTAATAATCTTCCGATATAGGCAATAAAAAATAATAGGAAACCACCCTATTGCTATCTATAAGTGCATTTTAATTTTGTTACTCTATTTATGCCAACAAAAAGCTAATCAATTTTTCTTTAATCGAAAATTTTCCAACAACTTTTTACTCATAGTTAAATTTATATTATTACTATTATTATTATTTTTTTCCCTCTTGCTATCTTGCAAAGATTGTTCACAATGAACGGACCAGGTCAAGTTCCACTATGTTTTGTTATTACTATTGAAAGGAACCATCGGACAATATGACAGGTGTCCAGGATGACTGATTTTTGTATTTTTGGTAGAGTTATCTCCAAGTTTAGCTTCTTTAGCTGGTGTAAAACTTCGCTCGGTGTGATTTCTGTTGCTGTTATCACTATTGGGCATATATCTACTGACTGCATCTGCCACAAGGTTTTCATCTCTGCTGCAGGTTCTGCATATTTGTTAATTTTGGTGGATTGTGCTTTCTGTACATTATGGTGTAAGGGAATTGTCACGTATATGAGGGTAGTGTGCCGTTATATTTTGTCTATTATAACTATGTCCGGTCTATTGTTTTTAATTGCTCGGTCAGTTATGATTTTTGCATTCCAGTATAACTTGCACTCATCGTTTTCCATATAACATCAGATGGATGGCGTTTGTAGTATGGTGCATCGGTGTCCAGGATTCTATTTTTTTCTCGCCAGTTCTTTGTGCGTGATTTTGGCTACATTGTCATGTCTACTATGTCTGGTGTATTCATTTGCCTTATTATTATTACCAGCTTTTGTTACTCATATTTGTTACCTCTCACTAAAGATTATCCATTTGCGTTATGGCTCAGCGCGCATTTCCGTTTATTAAACATTTATTTTTGACCTGTCAAATATATCCATATGCCTGCCATCCGAAAACAATTTTCCTTTCACGTACAATTCAGCCTGGCGACTTCTTGTTTCCACCCTTGTGGAGTGTACGCATTTCATGGTCATCAATATTTGTTAATTGGCCTTATTTGTGCCATCACAAGACGTTAACGTTGAGTTTTTTTAGCGTTCATGGCCTTCAGAATCATCAGATAGTAATTTATTTAGACTTTGCGTTTATTTCGTTTGTTATTTGATTCGTATTTTCATTTTAAGTAATTTTTCTTCGATCTGTAGGCATGGAATGAGTGATTTGTATCATATGGCGTTGTGAAAAGGTGACGCTGAGCAATATTCTCCCGAGGTGAAGCCACGTTTCAGGGCTCAAGTGTGGAAGCGTGAGTTTAAAAATAAAAAGGAAAAGGTCTCTCTGTTAATCTCTCCCCCCTTCCGTACATTCACTGGTCGCAGTCACAGAGACACCCGCGGTCTCTAATTGTTACTTTTCTCTCCGCTACACTCACACAAAACACAATCTCTTCTTTCCTCGCTGCTAGATAGGGAGCGTGGATAGGGGGAAGTGCGCCCGCGGTGGTCCATTGCCTCAAACACCCCTCATTATCAAAGCGCGCTCTTTTTTTCACCTCGGTCGTCTGCGGTGCTCGAGTCACGGCCTTTCCTGCCGCCCCTTTCACTTCTCTGCTTTCGGACGGCGCGCAAGGGTTGCTGCTGATTAGAGGGCAACTCCCCCTCCCCCCTTGAAATGCAATGAGCCCTGCTTGTACGATGAAAATGCGACGCGAGACTTCCTTCGGTCGCAGGTGTAAATCGGCGTAGTGCATCGTCCATCGTGCGGGGGAATAAGTCCTTTTCTTACTGATTTAGACTCACATTCTTCATATGAGCTCTTTTACGTGGCTATGCAGAATGATGTATTGCATCTTCTAGGGGACTTTTATCGTCTTCATAAACATATTGAGCCAAGATTTTGTGAATCATGGAGTAGTAGCTGTGATACATGGAGTGTTTTTATCGGAAATGTTGTGATGAAAAAAATAAGCGTGATAAACGATATGTTTGACAGTAATTTACTAAATTGCTCCCTACCCTGAAAATTACACTATTTACACTAAAAAGGAATTAATACGTACTATTTGCACGGTGTCACAATGGAATCCTCGGGCATTTAAAATATAAATTTTTAAGACGAAGAAAAAGTTGTGGAAGATCTACTACATAATAATCTTGCTTAGACGTTTGATGAGAAGAAGTCGTGAAAGATTTGTTTAATTAGCTCGGATACATTGACACTTCTCCAAATAAAATGTTGGTGAAAGGTGCCAAAGTGACATCGTCATGCTCTCAAGGGCCAAGAGGGTGAACTGCACCCCCGATGCGCACATCGAATGCCTCATACACCCCTCATTAAAAAATGGCATGATTTTTTCGCCTTCGTCGTCTTTGGCGCTCGAATCACAGGCCCTCCGTTTCGCTAATGTCCGCAATGTTTAACGGGGGCGCTGATTGGAGGGGCACGACCCTTCCCTTCCCCTACGCACTGATAAATATCAGGGGTGCCAAGTGGGTGAAAATGTGACGCTTTAATGCACTCAGTAGGTTTGCATTTAATCGTCAGTCAGTAGGTGCAGGTAGGATATATCTGCTTTGTGCATCATCTAACGTGCTGGCAAAGAAGGTCATTTCCGTTTCGGTGAAAATTTTGTTTTTCATCTGGTATTGTTGAGTGATTCAAAAGTTTCCACTATTTTAAAACAATTTAATGAGACGACCAGTTTCGTTGTTCAGTATCAAAAGTCTGTGGGACTGAAGAATAATATGGAGCATAGAGACTATTCGCATCGTTAAATTATTTTGTTTAAGTGGAAAAGTGCAATTAATTCAACAGTACACGGTGGAACATTTTGATCCCATCGACCTTTATTATATTCCTATCCACATTTGATTATAATCTTATCTTCCAAATCTCTACCCTCAAATGTTTCTCTCTCAGTAAAATATTCTTTCATTCCAAATTTTTCCTTTTGACGAATGATAAATAGTATCTGCTGGTATGCTAGTCATCGTCGTAGTGTCAATATTGAGACAAGGTTTTGCGAAGTCTACATCGCGTGCCTAGCGATATCTACATCGCACATTTGTCGTAATGTCATCTTTAGCATTTTGAATTAATCTGCTAGAGTGAAGAAATCTTAAATGTAGGATGAAAATTAAGAATTTTTCGTTAATGTCGAATTTGATGAAATTCGACATTAACGAAATGGAATCTTTTTATTGACTTCGATATTACTGTCATCTTTCGCTATGCTTAACTTAACTCTACAATTGTTGCTCCTCCAAGGGAAATAACGGACGAAGAGCACAGAATTTAGAGTAAATAATGCTACCGTTTCTCCGGTAGTTGCTTCGTTATTCGGTGCTTCCCATTTTCACCATCGACAGGACACTTGGTACCCGCGAGAGTAAACAACTTGTCTTCAACCTCCACTTAGCCGCGCTAGGGTCGTAGCGCACAAGTACTGCCAAAACATAACAAAGAACTTACAATAAGCGCGAAAGTCAATTTACTAACAGATATTTTACCATTTGTAATGGCATTCTGTGTTCGGCCGAATCGAAATATTACGTAGGCTTGTTAGCTCACAATTTTGTTCGATATTTTGAAAATCCCATCGAGACATTTGATTCCATGCATATTCAATTGGTATGCAAGATGAGTCATCCAGAAGTCTTTCTGTTTCGATAGTTATTTTTTTAAATTTTATTTTACTTTCTAGGCTCTGTAAGTTTAGAATTAATAGGCGTGTTTCAGTCTTACCATGGAAGTATCGTTATCTAAAAAAGAGGAAAAACTTGTCAAAAAAGAATTTCATACTTATGTTTCCCGTTACGTCGTAACTTAAGTTATATTTCTCTGGAATTTCACTGGACGATCTCTTGTTAATGCATGCAAAATTCCGACGTATATATTGAATTCATTACAATGAATATTTTCTCCTATATTCAGTATTTTTTCTCCAAATCGGAGCTGCTATTTTCGTTTGTAATCGAGGAAGGACGGTGTTCTACTGCAGCAGTCACTTCAGAAAAAGTCCGCTCCCACGCTCGTAGGAAGCGGCGTCATCGCAGATTCATGTCTCTGATGAAGTTGTAGCCCCATCATCCATTCGAAACATGGCCTGGAATAACAGCCACGCTTTCAACTCCATCTCTCGACTACATTGCATTCTACTTATCTCTCCCATCCAGGCAGCGACTGTTGATTGTTCCTTAGTTAGGGTTGGGAGAAGCGTTTCTTTTGGGGTGAATACCTCGTGTCAATGGCGCGCTATGCTAATAATCAAATGCGCTCATCCCTTCAGTCACAATTCTCTGTGTGCCTTTATTAGGCAAAAGTATAATTATTCTGTCTATGCATGAAAGTTATTTCAATATAGAGTAGAACCAGAAGTCACTTTGTCTATTTGATAAAGTCCTTGCGATGCGCATCCATGGATATAGAAGTTTTTCTTCTTAGGAAATTGACGTTTCGTTGTCACAGTCTCCATCTTAATGGAACGGTAAACGACACGTCAAATATTTTTCAACTTGTTTCATCGTCGACGGAAATGCTTTCTAAATCAACTAATATCCAAGTAAGCGCCCTGATTGATTTCCTATTAGATTGTATCTAGGATCTTAACAAGTTTGCCTTCTCACTTGATAAAATTTAAAGAGGTAAAGTTTGCATTCTGAAATCTCAAGACCCAACTTTTCATTTGATGCTGAATCGCAGGGCATTATTATGTAGATGGGAAAATTTGTGGAAATAGGATTATGTTTGAAGATGTGAGGAGGCTCAAGTGTCGATAAGGGTGAAAGTGGATACATGACTGCAGGAGAGCAAAATAAACAAGCTCAGAGGCGGCTGTTTGGAAGTGAGACTCGCATTACGAGGAATTTGTAGTGGGAGGGTGTGAAGTGAGAGGGACAAGTGGCAGGATTAGGCAACGCTTCAAGTGGGTTGGGAAGAGTCTCCAATGGTGTATATAGGAGGTTGCTCAGAGCCTGTAGGGAAATGATTTGATGAATAGAAACTTATTGTCAATTACTCCTGATTGAATTATGACCTGGTGTGCGATTAACGAAGATATCACTGTTTAAAAAGTATTTTTGTGACTCATTCAGAAAAATTTGTGCTCAAAATATGAAAGGCATTATTTGATGTTTTCATCCTAACTTTTATGTGGGCATGTATGTCATTCATGTACCTAAGTACTATTCCCACTGTTTTCATCACTGCATCGGTGTGAAACTACATCTGTGTAACTGACTGAATTCTTATACCTCCCTATGGAGAATTTTGATTAATGTTTACCACCATATTAGTGTTTTGTTTTAATCACATTGTATTATAATTTTATTTGCGAAATATGTGTGCCATATAATATATATTGCTAAACACTTTGTTATGAAAGTCGTAAAACTTTTGAAGCCAACTCAATAATAAATGGGCTATGCAGTGGAAACAAATTTGTGCATTTACTTCGTATCTGAAATGGGCCTTTCTATGAGTCAACGTGCTGACTCAATGGTACCTTGTAACGGAATTTGGACAATACTTATTCATGGTTATGAGTTTGGAAGATGCTTTTAAATTGTCAACAAATTAAATGTTTGCTCCTTGGAACTTTTAACAACGAGATGATGGGTATTTAGACATTCATAAAATGCGAGTTAAATTTCAGTGAGAGCAAACATAATAGAAATATTGAAAGTCTGTAGAAGTGTCTGACTGACTGAAAGGATGCCTCAAGACTATAATTTTTCATCCACACGCCGTAGTTTTTGCGTGCATTCTTTTATGCATTCCTTCGTGGATGTAAAATATGCATTGCGAAGCAATATTTTCGCTGAATAGGCTTGTAAATAGTCATGTCGTTGAGGGCGTGAGTGGGACCACTACATGAGAAGAGGAGTTGCACACTTGATTTTTTTACCCATTGTCACAATACGCCTTCCCGAGACATTTCTTTCCCTTCATGAAACAAACTATTTTATTTCGCTTCTCCACCCACCTACTGATTTCAATAACTTCTGCATGTCACAATTGACTTTATATGTCTTCACGCGCACTGATGGAAATTTATTTAAATCGAGATTGAGATTCAAGGGTGTAAATTGCTGAAAACTCTCCCTGGGTCTAAATACTTGTGCAGCGTGCACCCTTATGCTTGACTGCATGAAAAGTCACTTACCTATCTCCAGCAGTATTTCGCAAAAATTACCTCGCTCAGTAGCGGTTCTACGTAGTAATGAATTTTTCTGTAAATATGCTCATGCCATAAATATCAATATGCGTTGTAAAACTATATTTGTGTTGTTTTACTGGAGAAATAAATGGCTAAAATACCTGACCAGCTATCAGGAGATCTGGGTTAGTGTACCGGCTAAAACAAGCTATTTTTTCGTGGAAAATATTTCTTTGTACTTTCTTATTATCTTCCTTGATGTTATGCTTGGTTGCTGGGGTAATTTTATTTTGAACAATTCAAATGAATAGTGTTTTTAGTACGTTTAGGGTAAATGAGGAAGAGATGCCGCTCATTCTGTAAATTATGTAACTATATTTGCCCCACTTTGCTTTTTCAATTAAACTGAGTAGTATATGGGGTGACTAGTACTGTTTCTGACGTACTCACAAAAACACATGCGTATATCATTCTTCTCTTATATGTAAGAATTATTTTTGCAAAACATTGCCTCGCGGCGTCTATCCCGTATGCTGCGGGTGACACGCCACACCCATAAGGGTGAGACTCGCTTGTTATTAAAACCGGCTATATTACGATTTATATTGTCTGATTTACATAGTCTTCAGCTCCATTAAAAAATAAAAATAAAATTGTCGCATTGTTTAAGTTCTGAAGAAAATAAAATAAGTTAATACTTCTGATACATTTTCACTGTTTTTATAATTAAAAGTACATGTCTGCGATTTTAATGCAACTGAAATTCAGGTTGTAAAACTAGAGCTATGTTTATGCCATTATATTACAAACATCCACCTGCAAAAACCAAGAAATTTCACTACCAAGGGGCTATATTTATCCAATATGGCGTAACTGGACTGAAAACATTCCGATCAGAATTTACTGTTGCTGCGTAACTGGACTGAAAACATTTACTGTTACCACATACCCCAAACAATCGTAATATAGAAGTAGTTCAGCGTTCGATACGAATTTAGTGCGAGGCAAGGAAAAAATTTGAAGGTAATATACTAGACTTGCGAACTTATAATAGTAATATTTCCTCGTGAACCGCTACCACGATTCATGCTAGGGGTCTGACGTATAACAGATGTTTGGCCAAACTCAACGGAAATGTGCAGGAAAAAAATGAGGTCATCCAATCGAAAAGCAAAAAACACCAACACTGCTCTCTCCACGGTGGCTGAAAGTGGAAACTTAATTTGTCTGCGTCGTATCCAAGGAGAATCCCTCATCTTTTTCGTAGAGGCCGTAGTACCTCAGAAGAAATTCGAAAGAATTTTTTATCGATGATAAACAAGTGGTATTGAAAAAGTTTCATGTTATCTGCCTGTCAAAGGTTTGTATTATTCCTCACACGTGTTAAAATCTCGTAGCACTTCTCTGGAGACGATGTGAATATAAATTGCCGTAACTGAGTGGTGATTTTGAACAGGCCATAAATATCAATATACGCGATCTCTTCTCCGGTTACAATCATAGGATTGGTCTTCAGCAGCCTTCCACTTTATCAGGTCTTGGGCCAATATTTTCACTTCTCTGTACGATTAGCTGCTAACATCTGTCACCTACTGTATCAAGAAATCTAGTCTAAGTGTGCCCTTGTGGCTTCTCCCCTCTGTTGTGACTTGCAGTATATATTTTACCCAGCGTTCATGACGCATAGTAGGGCTAATCCAGGTGTTCCTTCTCTTATCAAGCATTCAAACTAGACATAGTCTTTTCCATGTCCTATTGAACATTGCCTCTTTCATGACTCTAGCCACCCAGATAGTGATCAATATCATCCACGCAGTTTCACTAAATTTCGCTTTCTCTAAACGCGGTGAATTTTCGTACGGATAATTTTCATGCCCAGAAATGCATCCAATAAATAAATATTAAGGTTTTAAGAGTCTACGCGCACGACGAAAGATATAAGTATGTCACAATTTGCTGAGGAAATAAAAGTCTTAGCTGACAAAGAAATGGATTTGGAGAAGACTCTGATAAATTTGGAAAGCTAAAAGGGCCATATTTCATCTGGAAATCAGTAAAAGGAAATTTCAGAGCCGTGAGACGACTTACTCGCCCACAGTGAGGCATGTTAGAGACAATCACAGAAGGACTTGTGGACGAGGATAAGGGCAAGGGACGCCCCGAATGAATAGCATAGGACATGTTATTAAGGATGAAAAAGAAAAAAAAACGTGATTATGGAAAGGTTAGCACATAGCTTTCTAGAGCGGAAATCTGCACGGCAAACTAATCATCGGATCGCTGACATATGATGCTGATGATAGATCAATCAGCAAGCGGTACGTTGATATCATTCATATTTGGCATTTCGGTGGTTAAAAATGTCGTACGAAGATTTCAAACATCGCCAAAAATTAATAGTAGGGTGATTTGGGACATGAAACCTCATGCTCGTGGGATTAAGTCATCTCGGATTTGGAGTGATACACGGCTTGACTTTTGCCCTCGAACGCATTAATGTAAAAACGAATTATAACGGGGTTTTCCCGCTCTGGTTTGCTTGTTAATTTTCATCACGATAAAACCGACGTCATTTGAAAAGCTTTTGCTCGGCTCTTGGATATGTTTTTTTTTGTTTAAAATTACCTATCCATTTTGTGTGCGTTAGATAGTGTCATCTATCCTATTCTATGCCACCAATTAATTTTTAGAACTTATTTCTACGTTTCAGTTTGTCATTCTATCATTATATTTACCAATAGTTTTACACCACGTGTCTGCCTTGGATTAGTATCTTGTTACTACAGCGCCGCAAAAGCAAAATTTAGACCCCATTATCTCAATGGTGGGACTAATAGCGATAAATCTGATCTCTGCGAAGAACCTGAAAATACTAAGTACTCAAAGTCAGCTGTCACAATTTTCTGCCTTGAGTTTTTCATATCTTTTTTACCAATTTTTAATGCCATCTTATTTTAGGAATCCTTAAAAATTTTCTCGCGTAATATTTTTTATAACTACGTAAGTTTTGAAATAATGGGGTGCTCTAATAAAATTAAAATGGTAGTTTGATACATGTAAGTGCGTTAAAGTTATTAACGTGTGCAAAATATGACTTCATAATTCTCAATATTCTTGTTTTTACAGAGCTTCAAAGTTCGTGAAAATTACTAAAATCTTTCAGCGGTACTAGGCTCAACTATGTGGAAGTTAACATTCGAAAATGGAAAGGAGACTAAATAAATCAGTGGAAGTCAACGAAGTCTCCTTTTCATTTTCGATTACTATCTTCTTTCGCGCCACGAGAACGCCCTGTGACGTCAGAATGCGAGTAAGCAGATTCGCTCCATGACGATAACAAACAGCTACGATAATACTGATTCATAACTTGAAGGGTGTGTCTGATAAAGTTTTGAATAGTTTTAAAGGTTTTACGGTGCACGTATTGCGCAATGACTGATTCCGACTTCGCGAAGGTGCATTCTGGGAACATTCTGAAGGTAGATTAATTCATTATCTCTTATTTCTTTTCCTGCAGTAAAGATTTCTCTGCGCGAAGTTGAGAAACTATCTTTGTTTGCTAGAAATCTAGAGTTTGGTTTGTATTTCATTTAACTACTACTATTTACTCATATCTTTTAATGTGTAGAGGGTGCAATATTGGAAAATGCGAAGTTAAAGTTTTTGGGAAATAAAATGGAACATATTTGACGCCGATTTTATTAGCATTCCTAAGGTCTGGAAGAGAGACATTGGGTGATTCAGCAGCTGGATAGGTTCATCTGAAAATAAATTTTGAACGTTTGCACTACTGGGGCTAGGGTGACACCAGAACGTAAAGTGAGAACAATAATCTTATATTTTGAATATCGCCGTAGATGAGGATGGAAAAGTAATAAGCGGTAATTGTCAACACTGCGCTGGATCTTCCAGTATGCTTACATTCTTTAAACATGTCAGTTATTCAGTATAAATCTTTCATATGACTGATGATGAAATGAAACCAACTACCACTAACTAACACTAATATGTATTGCAATGAAAAAAATAAACTGTACTGAGAGAAAGGTACTAATAGATGCAGAGGTTTTTCTAAAACTGGGACAATAGTCTATTGGCGCCTCGTGAACGTATTGTTTACTGGACTCTGACGTCACGCTCAGCCAACATGGCGATGAGTCGTTTGGAGCGCAAGATTACTGTACAATTTTCAAAGTGGAATTTTAAGAATCATACGCTGGCTAGAGAAGAACTGCTTTCATTGTTTCTGTGTGGAGAATATTTTTTATCGCATAATCATCCATTTTTAGTGAATTTCCAAGTAATATAATTGAAGAAATGTGATAGTGGTAATTAAAAATTAATTTCTTGCACTAAAATATATGATATTCAATTATTATTTGAAGTATTTATACACCGAAATGACACCAAAAACTTTGATTATGATATCGGTCTAGGTTGCGGAAACTTTGAATTTCATGATGGCACTAACCGATGTTGAAAATTGTTCCCTATCAGTTACTGAGCTCATATGACATTTTAACCAAAAGATTTACCTGTGGTACGTGTTAAATTACGTAATTTCTCCTTTGGAAGGTATAAATTTATACGACTATTCTTTCTTCCATTGAATACAATCACTCAGTTTTCCTGATGTGCAGTTTTTATAGTAGCATGGTCAATGGACGTACCCAGCGAGGGGCAGGAGGGGGCAGCAAAAAATGGCAACTTTTTTTAACGAAAATACCTAATAGTTTTTTCAAGCAACTAATTTTAAAAATTAATAAAGAACTGTTACAGTTTCCTTAAAATGTTGATTTCATTCGCCTTTTCCATGCTTAAATCTTACCTATAACTTGAACGACCTTGTCTTCCCCCTCCCCCCAGTTTTGATCCTGGGTACTCCCTCGGCATGGTCCACACTGAAAGCCATTGTATCATACCGATAATCATTTCGATACATTTTTACGCTGACTTTTTGTAGTTGCACGTGTTAGTCGATTGGAGCGGACGATTCAATCGCATATGAAAAGCCTTGTTTGTGTATTGTCTTAAGAAACTTCGTTAAGGAATTGATAAATTTCATCAAAGACGAAGTTTGATGTCTAAGTCATGCATAAAGTATTTTATGATAAACATTATATCTTAGTATTTGAAGCGTAAGTTATCAACGTAAAAATCCAAGTCATAAAATAATAACAGTGAAACATCACTTCCATCAAAACTCACCCAGTATTTCATGCACGTACGTAAACATGTCGAAGAATGTATGTTTAGTTATTTGGCCGCAGATATGGCTAAGTGATGGAAGTAAGTGGCAATTTATTATTCTTTTTTTTCCCAAAGCCATGAGGACACTAGCATGAAAAGGTGAAACTTGATTTCATTTAAAAAGTCGATCAAACTGTAATAATGAAAAGAAAACAACGATGACGCAACACGCACACCATCTCCAAGTGGAAGGAGAGTGTCACACCATTGCTGACGGAAAACGGCGGAAAAATTACACTTCTGGGAAGAAAGGAGTTACGGCCAAGCAGTTTGGTTTTTTAGTTTTTATCTCTGGTTATATTTTTAACTGTTCAGAACAGCACTCCCAGATAGCAAGTTTAAAACACTGCGCTGTCCAATAATAATTTATTTTACAGTATTTGTTGGAGTGTATGTATCTAATATTTTTATTATAAAAAATCTAAAGCCAATGATTTATGGCGTTTTTCCATTACCAAGGCTTTAATAAAAATATTCTAAAGATTGATTGATTGATGTAAAAATTTAAAGGTTGTAATTATGCGTCTCTAAATCAAATAGGAAAATCTCCTTCACCTATTTATTTTATGGGGAGTAACATGGTCGGATGTGTAAGGGCAGTTGCTTTTGTTTGGTGTACAATTTTCCCTCGTGATGTACATGTCAAATGTCAATTGAGTGATGAATGGAAGCTATCGTTGAAAGCGGAGGCAGGGAAGATAATTACGCGCAGGCGATGTTTTGTAGCCGGCTGGTATAAGGGGTGGTTTACAAAGTCCTTTTTCCCCATCCAACCCTCTCATATTTCACCTCCCCCACGCAAAATCATCCACCGTATGCGACGAATGACGCGTCATATCCATTCGTGTGACATTTACATTTCCTCGCTGCCAATCTGTACGGCGCATCTTACGAGGGTTGGAGAGGAAACAGACTCTCAATGTATGTATGCATGCACATTGATGACACCGACCTCTCCCAATCGCTTCTTCGTGCGTAGTAGTAATCCCATTAAAAAAAAACAGAAATGTCAGTGGTGCTAGGAGAGAAATTGTAATCGGTGGATGGATGAAGAAAGGTTGCCGAGGGAACGGTTGTTGACGGAGCGCAATATGGGGAGAATGCGAAACGAGAGCTTGCGTTTGTAGTAGTCTTTCTATCATCGAGTCGTATCTTTCTCTTCTCATAAACTTTCGATTAGCCTAAAAAATATCGCATGAGTTAAGTAAGTGTTAAAGATGGATAAAAAGTTAACGTCATTGCTTTTTTCACTACTACTGTCTTATCCAATATAGTATTGGAGTGAACGTTTCTGGAAAGAAGAATTGAAAACTGCGGCTATGAGATGTCTGAGAGGATGCGTTAGGCTGTAATTCTTGGTGATGTTGATTGAAACCTCATTGTCGCTGTGAAAACATCGTTGAGCCATTGGGAGTCCAGTAAAGGAATGGATGGAAACTGAGTGGGAGACCTATTATAGGTGGTGATGAAATTGATCATCCCACGGATGCATTCTCGTCTGGTCACAGCAAAGGTAATATGTCTCCGGAGCCCTATAGTCCATTGCAAATAATCTGCTATTGATCATGTCATCGGCTTTTTCCATCATCTGCTCTGAACTTCAGGTACATTTGCCTGGAGAGCGTCCTTGTGGCTAGTGTGAGATCTAGTAGTAACGATGAATGTAAGCTTAATATGCAATGTCGTAAAATCATTGTTGAAGAGTCCGCTGAAGTTCATATTGGAGAGAATGTTTACTTATTTCCATTACCCTGCGCATAAACATGATTATAAAGCTAAAACTGACTCTCTACTGTGGAGGTAAGTCATGTAAGTCCAGTATGTTACGTATGGGGGCCAGTTCTTTTCGTACTAAGTTTTTTCACGCTAAAAAATCTGAGATAAATGAGTTTTACTTAAGTCACCTTTATTTTTCTTAGGTTGTAAAATTCTATTTCAGGAAAACAGTTTAGGAAAACATTTTGGATGTATTTTATATGATTTCACAGTAATTTTGAATTAAAAATTTTTTGACGAAATAGTCATTCGCATATAAATACCTATCTAGGGAGAGCAGTAAGTAAGTATAATATTAAGAAAACGTTATCATAGAGCAGGAAAACGTTTACGTTTGTTCAACTGAAAGTCTTCCCATATTTTTCACATGTGTAATAATATGCTTCTGCCCACAAGAAAACAGCTCTGCACTGTTCCTCATGGTAATTTGAGGCAGAAAATAAGGAATCATTTAATTGACTTGACTAATTTGAGTCGCAATGCCATCTTATATCATTTATTGAAGTGTTCTCAAGGTTAACGCGTATTATGAAATTTTGTAACCTGTTCCGAAAAACTAGGTTTATGGTTCTTGGAATATTTTATGTAAAAATATGTACTTACCCTGAGACGAGTGCATTGCAGGTAAATATTTTGTGTGTAAAGGGATCAATGAGTGTTGTATTTAATTTCATTTCCTTTCTCTTTCTAGGTGAGCGAGCATATAAAGAGGTAACGTTGCTTCCTGCATCTTAAATTAATCCAAAGTACAAGTAAGTAAAATGTAAGCATTACTTATATTTTGAGCAAAAATTGTAAGGAAATTTCATCGGAGCTGGTCGATATACCGTTTTAATATGCTACTTTGGCTAACCAGTGTAGAATTTTATTCAAGTTTGCCATTTTTAGAATAAGTCTGTCATTAGGTTAATTTATCAATAGGTCTGTCTCATCACCTAACATCATAGCCTTATCCCCATTCCTTCTACCTCCTTTCCTGACTCTCAAATGAATTTTCTCCTCGAATAAATATTCTTTTTTTCTCCATCCGTCGGAGGTATTCGTGTGGCGTCACTTATACCAAATATCCGGTTTTAACCCCGACCAGTTTGTGTAATCCTGGCGCAAACAAATCTCCATTTTCTCGCGCTTCCTGCCCACTCACTTCAGATAACTTAACTCTATTTAAAGTGCCTTTCTCAGCGGATCTCCTTGGGGCATCGAAGTTATAAACAAACAATCGCCTCAGTGGCGCGCTTCCTCTCTCTCACGACTTTCTCCATTCCAGATTGATGCCAAATATACAGGAATTTTCATCTTTGGTGTGTGTGTCTACTCCATTTTTTGAACATGGTAGCGCGGTGGTGTAGTCTTGAGTAGCTCTTGGCTCCTGACCGCTAGTTCCGAGGTTCAGATTCCGGGAAAAGCCTTCGGATAATCTATAATAAAAATTCTTGAATTCCAAGGTGGCCGACGAAAAGAAATCGGACTCTCTACACTGATATTGTGAAAATTCCTACGACTTTGGTTTGGGGCGAGATGAGTTCTACTGTTAGCTATCATCCAAACCAATCTTTAGTTTGAATCACGGAGTGAGTTCAATAATTGAAAATACGGTATTTTTGTATAAAGAGTAAGAGGGTTCTGGGCGAACCCTTCGAGGATACAACGCACCGGGGCCGGGAACCAAGCCAGTGGCTTATACGCCCGATCACCCAGGGAGAGGATGGAGAGGAAGGGAAAAGGAAAGCGGCGCCGCCGCGATAGGAGCCCGACGACGCCTTTGGGATAGGATAGGAGCGGAAGGAACGGGACGGGGAAACACACCTCAACGCTATAGAAGCGAAAAGGGCCCTACTATAAGCGAAACCCGGCAAGCCATTGATGTTCTAACGATCTTGGAGGATTATTCTATGAGGAAGAATAATCCAACGATTAAATCGTTAGATAATAGTTTTTTTTGTATAGTACGCCAGTCATTGATGGTGTTGACCATTTCGATTATTTTCGGATTGCTGCTGCGCAGTGTCATTTGGTGATGACTCAAGATTCGCCAGCTTCTTCATCCCTGTCTTCTCCAGATCTGCATGGCAAGGTTAAGAATGCCCTCTGGTCACTTCATTGGTTTACTGTTAAATTAACCGTGATGAACCAACTCCCTACATATTCCTGCGAGAAATGACAGGAATGGAAAAGGAATAACTCCTATAGAATTTGTGGAACAGGGAAAGAAGGCTGTGAAAGAGAAGAAATATGCAGGCGTGTAAAAATTAGCTGATGGGAGAATTGAGTGGAGAGCAGATGAGCTGATAATGATGAAAAATGAGTATATCATTCATGAATGGTGTTTTAATGAAGGAAAAATTCATCACCTCGTCCGAACCTCAGAACCTCGATATGTTCTTTTCCTCCCCATCTCACGAGTAGTGCCATTTACCAAACTCACCCTCGAGTCAATTTTCTCTCAGTTTCTGTTTTAATTTAGCACCCTTTAAGGGGGTCGGTCAATCATTGCTTATCTCCCTTCTCGAGGAAGAACTAGAGACAGCTCTACTATCCCTTTTTAAAAATTCCCTCGGCAGCAAGAGAGCGGGTCAAGTCTACTGTGGTTTGCTCTCTAACTCTTCAATTTTCCTAGACATGATGCCTTCAAAGGCATGAATGAATGAAAATTGACACATTTCATTGCCACTAGCAACCTACCACAAGCCACTTGCAGCAAAATATTTTTAAAAATACTAATTATAGCATATGATTCATGGGCTATTCGTAAAAACCCACAAATAAATGTTATGTCTGAATCTATTTTATTTTATAATTATTTTTTTTTTCAATTTTTATATTTCTAATCTACCCGAATCACCCACGGATATCTCCGTTCTAGGGCTTTCTCCTTATTTTTTTTCGATCTTCATCACACTCCGTTGCGATCGATCAATCATCGCCTATCTTCCAGTCGAGGAAGAAAAGGCAGCTTCTATCTCACTCCCTTGATATTCCCTTGACAGCTAGATGGGGGCCGGCTGTGGTCTCCTATTCTAACCCTCCAACTTTCCAAGAAATGCAAGGGATTGAATGAATTCACGAAAGAATAAGAATCTGTATGCTTTTTTCCACTAGCACCGTGGCTAGCAAAAGATTCCATACAAAAACGGTAGAAGAGAACGGTATGTTAGCGATATTTATTTATTTTCAACGAGGAAGGTGCTCACTTGTTTAAAATTAACGCCAATCAAAACCTCTCTGCTCGTGTATCCGCGAAGTATACATTCTCAGCTAGCAACAGTCATTCAGGTAATTTTATTCGTGAATAGTTATTATTTTGGATTTACTTTCAACCCAAATTAAAATTAAATTTAAAGTGATTCCTATTTAATCTTAATCTGCTGCGTCGTATGTGATGCATCGTTGAGGAAAGCGTTCATTTTTTGGATTAATTGAGGCATAATTTTTTACCCTTTTCCACTTCTTTATTTCATTTTAAGGGAATTTTCCATAGGTAACCTCTAGAATATTTTGTTCTTTAATTTGAGATACAATTTTAGACTTTTACCTTTCATCACAATTTGAAGACTTTTTCTTATTCATCTAGTTCTGCTTATATTTCACTGTAAATAACCCGAGATTTTTCGTTTCTTTTTTCGGGTTGCTTTCTTGGTGCCAATTTTTTACATTGCAATGGATCTTGTTGTCTATCCAAAAGCCCTGCTCAGGTCGTTGCATCGGACATCGATGGCTGCATTCTCTGCCGATATATGTCGATATATGTGTTTCCCCCTTCCACTCTTCATCCGCTGCATCTAGGGCGATCTACTTGAGACATCCTCTTGGTACCTACCAGCCACCTAAGAGGAAAGTGCTTGTCTGTAATGCTGTGGCCCCGATATCCTCACCCACTTCCATCGGGCTTTATCCCTGCCAACAGAGAATGCTGCTTATTTCCGAAACCCTCTGAGGGCCTTCACCTACTCCTTGTCCCCTACCGTCACAGAAGGCGATCCTTCTTTGTTTTCCGAAGATACCAAGCCATCCTTCTCACTCGGGCAGAATCTAAGTGCTTCTTCTTTGTCACGTTGAGTCAAACGCGTGAACTTGTGGCGATAATGAATTTGGAAATCTGAAACTAGCAAAATTTTGTCGAAGCTTTCCATTAAAATGAATTTTTTTGCAGATATTCATTAGCATTTTTGTGATTATTTTTTTATATTAAATTTATTACCAAACCACCGAAAACAACGCTATTTGACCTATAAATCGGGTTAATGGGGTATTCGTAACAATTAAACTTACAAGAATATCCCTGCCCTGGATAGGGGCGAACTACCCCGTATAAGGCGGGACTCGAACCCGCGACCAGATGCCCGGTATGCCAGACGAGGACTTAACCTCTCGGGCACCGAGCATTTTTTATATCGCCTCTCCAAGTCGACTCTAAGGAAACGTTGCTCTTAAATTATTAAATTAAAAATTTCCTCGTGTATTTATCATTTCCAGTGATGAGTGGAAATGTTACAATCCGACTGAGTTTGATATAACATGTTGAAAGGTTTCCCCGCTGGTTATCAAACTTCATTGATATATTTTTTTTATATGAAGGTCCGTATTTTACCATTATTTCTGAAGGTTTGATGATATAACACGAAAGTATTGAATTTTTGCGAATTTTGCCTTGTATGTTACGCAACTACGAGGAAAGTATGCGCAGCTACTTGAAAAAATGAGGTTCAGATTGAAATTCTGGAAGAATCCCTTATTTCCTCCAAATTTTCTCCGATAGCGGCGCTGTTGTGTGCGGAGTTTTCAATGAGTTAGAGCCTTTGCTTCCGGCTTCTGTTGATTTGGTGAACATAAGACGCCTCGAGACTTTTTACTGCCGGATATTCGGGAAATCCGAGATAGGGATCTCCTCCACCCCGTCTTCAGGCTCGATTTCATTTGGAACGGAGAATCCATAGAGTTTATATTACTACAGGAGGCTCCACTGCGGGGCAGTTGCCGCGTTAATGTGAAACCGGTTCCCGCGCATTAATTCGCACTCCAACTTTAGTCACCAGTGGCGCAAGGATCGGTAGCCTTCAGTGCTTTTTCTCTTTGAATTCCATTCATAACTCCGAAAGAAATAATTCTGTTATGGACCAGTGGCTACAGTGTGCGACTCCCACGCTGAGATTCTGAGATCGAGACTCGTCAATGATAATTTTTTTCAATATTACTCTCTACTTTTTCTTTTAAATAAGCTTGCTTATCACTGTCATATACATGATTTTCACTGAAATTTCACTTTTTCTGTGTTCATGCGGCATGTGATGTTTTCCTAATTTTCTCTTTGAATTATTTAACTTCCTTGTCGTAACAAGACGCTCACTAGTATACACATGTACTTGTTTTCCTTTCATGTTGAATTACGGGCTAGTGGACTCTTAAAATTCAAGCCTACTTTTCGAATCGTTGGTAAAGAACCGCTGAAAATCAGATAGAGCGAGCCAGGGAGGGAATGGGTTCTTCCTCCAGAGGTGGGGACGGGCTTCCGCGTGAAAAATGGGAAAACATCAGAAGTGTACGAAAACATTTCCTAGCACAAATTAAAACTATCAGTGAAATCGTGGATGTAATTGTGAATAGCAGGTTTCTGAAAAAGAAAAAGTAGCAGGATTATGAAAAATTTCCCCGCGAGTGGGAATCGAACACGTAAGTGGAATATGGAACTCCAGTGCCTTAACCACTGGACCATATTTTCAGTACGTGATATGGGCCAATACGTATGTTTGGAAGGGACTAAATTGCACTCATAAATATTTACCTGCGTCTTTTTAAATATTAGATATGAATTTAAGTTTAATATTGATTAACTGAGCTTGATTTTGAGCAAAAAGCGATAACATTCAACGCGTAGTGCATCTCTTGCGGGCTGATACATATGTTTACCTACATCCTACCGACTGGGACGCCTCTATTTAATTCGACAGGTGGAACCGTGGGAGTGGAGAAGCCTGTGTAGAGTATTTATGGGAGAATCCTTTCCACCCCAGTGAAACGGCGGGCCAACGTATATAGAGGACGAAGCTCTTATGCATTGCCACTTTGGGTTGCAATTGCGTGAGGTTGGTCCCATATGGAAGCCTCCCATGTGATTAGCACTTTCCTAGTTTTTGGTCACACCGCATCTCGCTCTCCTGTGTTCTTGCCTAATGACCAGAGGGCTAGTGCGAGTCTGATTCAGGATAGAATGAGTGCTGCATGCATGGTGTACCCCATAGCCCCACACAAAGGAGACTGCATGCAGCATCCATCCTATAGAAGGCTGATTTCCGTTGGCACTTCGGTTGCATTTTAATATGTTTTCAAAACTGTCCGCGGCGCGGTGCAGCAATGGGATCCAGTATTTTCCAGTAATATTTTTGCCATTACGAGAATGGCATTTATAAATTATGAATTTGATATGTCACATCATCATGTATATAAATTTCGGTTTAAACCCCCAGTTATACCTTACTCCCCCGTGAAACTCGGATCACTATGTCTGTTAGCGACGCGTGTGGCGACTGTTGAAAATCCATTTAAATGCGGGGTTGTAACCCAAGGCCAAGTGTTTGACCTCTTTTTTTCTTATTCTCACTTTGCTGAATTAACGGAATTATATTCGTAATGGAAAATGCCTTCTTTTAGCATTGTAGCTTTCTACTTTATTTACACAAATTATCGGATTTAAGGTCTAGATTATTGCGGTGGGAGCGTGTTTTTGATTGCTAAAGCATCTATCTTTTTCAAATTTCTGAAATGTATTCTGTATTTGAAATTCTTCCGCAACTTTCTGAGTCAGTAGCAAGGAAAATTTCAATGAAAATTCAGCTTAAGTGTCATTTCGTTATGGGTGTCTCACTTTAGATATCCTTCTCTATTATATCCCATACATCCATTCCTTGTATTAGTGTATCTATTGAATTTAGTCTTATTTGAAATTTTTAACTTCATGTTTGAATGAACTCAAATTCTCACTTTAAAATCAGTAATCATCATGATGTTAAAACACCATCTTCCTCACCACTTCTAAGAGACAGATTTACTCCTTAAATTTATTTCATTGATAATGCACGATCTTAGTTCTTTGCCTCAATTATCTTTGTACCTTTATCTTGCTTTTTATAAATAAATGTAATAATGAATAATGTTTATCGCAGCGTTCATTGCAATAATAACCTTAGACTATAACCAAATCTAATTTTTTTATCTACGTCTACATACTAACCCGTAAATGGTCTCAGGAGATTGAATAAACCGCGAAGAGAAATCTATCGCATTTTATCTGAGTACTAAAAGTATTAAATTGTGATATATAACCATGCGCACGCACTACGTGGTTTTCCGTGCCTCACACGGTCGACAATATGGAATGGCATCAATCTATATTAGGGCACAGCAAAGTGAATTCCATGAACAAATGTGGCGAGGAAGCTCGCGTAAATTGAGCAGCGACAGGGGTCATAGAAGTCCGGTCATGGGATGTCTTCGGCTTCCTTTTATACGTTACATTTCTACGTTTTTGATATAAATTCAAATTGAAAATTATATAATGTACACTTCAACCTTGAGGCACATTCAATATCACATCAATGTATTCGTAATTTTGTGATGAAATGTTTGCGTAAATGCAAATGTTTTTAGCTGAGTGAAACGGGCAGTCACGTCATTCTATCATATGAGCTGATGTGTGAGAGGAGGGTGCTTACGTCACGCAGAACACGCACGCACTAATTCCCCTTTCCACCCTCCCTTCTCCCGCTTGACCCACCCCATTCCATTCCCCTCCCCTCCCTCGCCCTGACTCCACTCTTGTCCGGCAAAAGGGGGCTTATACGAGAGGCGCCAACATCCATCCATCCATCTTACTTCGCATTGTCATCATCCGAGCTCCAGCGGCCCAGCGCACACAGAGAGGAAGGGAGGCCCTGTCATCACCTCCAATCTCCTCCGAAACAAAGAATTCCATCTTCTTCCTTTTCCCTTCTTCTCTCTTGCTCTCTCTCTTTTCTTCACCCAGGTGTCATCGGGGATTCCGTTGTGTTGTGCTGTTTTGAGAAGTGGGAAGGGGATGTTCTCACGGGGGGCACTGGCCTCATACTAAACTTCCCCTGTATTCCAGTTGGCCCTCATCTCTTTGCGACGTTATGTTTAACTAATTTTGTTTTCTTAAGGGTTAGACCATTTAACATAACTAGAAGCCTTGCAAGCGTTTCCATTAATTGTTATAAATCTTCATCAGTTCTATATGATAGGAAACATGGATAGTTGTCCGAAACCGGTTCACTTCTCCCGTCCAGGTGACAGTTGCATCGCTCGTTTTCGAGCATATTCTCCCGGAGTATAATCCACGGAGTAAGTGTTGTGTGTGAGTGATTGATTATTATTATTATACTCCAAGGTAGGGGAGTACCTAAATCATCCTAAGCTTTAAAATATTTTATATCCAATACTAAGTCATCATATTACTGACCAGGATTATGCGTAAATATCCAAAAATAATTCATTTATGGCGGATATAATATTAGCCGCTAATTAGTACAAAATAGCGGAGACTGTTCATTAATATTCCCGGTATTTTGTTCAATGAACACATTATTGTGTACCCATATGCTTAGGAAACACTTTTCATTTCCATTTTGAGAGTGGTAGGCCTTTTCATTGGTAAGCCTCTTGATGATTCTTTTCTTAAGGGCCTGTGCATATTGTACGTCATTTATTTTGTTTTTGTAGTAAAGTACCACTTCTCTATGTATTGAGGATTTAATTTGCCAGGGCTATGCCCCGTTTCTGAACAGAGGCACGAAGGGGAATCCCAGCATACAGATATAGATTGTGTGTGTGTGTGTTTCCTTAACTGAAGCAACCTTAGCGAGGCTCCCCAAAACCCTCGCGAAGGTTCCTTCGGAGTTAAGCGAGTGATTGGTTTCAACGGAAGCAGCCTTTGCGATGTCCCCCAAAACCCTCGCGAAGGTTTCTTCACTGTTGAACGATGGTTAGTGAAGGGTTTCCGGTTGAGAGGCTGGGGTTGGTCACTGCTGCGAATCTTCCCGTTCCATCATACCAACACAGTGTTTTGCTTATATCTGTGACGAGGTCCCCTGTTACGGCCATTGGAGTGTTTCATTCCCCAGTTGACCTTGAGGCCGTAGAGCTCACCTTTTTATCTATGGATATCTGTGTCTTTATCTCTCTTTTTGATTTATTCCTTCCTTACTCATAGGATCTTCCGCGCTTTATTTAGGGGCAGAAGGTGTTAGAGGATGGAGACATTTCCGCAGCGGCAGTGAAGATTTGACCTCATGCACGACTATCGCATATCTTTTCTCTTATCCAAGGAATATTCAAAACTGGAATATACAGCGAATGTTCACATGTTTATCGGGGAAAAAATAAATGCTCCGCATAGTCGCTGCATTCGCACATCGTTCCTGCCTGAAGTGAAAAATATTGAGGGCATTGCCCAATAGCCTAATACGGGAGCTGGTGCTTCGGAAGGAAAAGAGGATCAGATAAACCGATAATAGCATATGACTACAGCCGTGCACAATCCTCGCCGTCTCCCTCTTTTCTTAGGGGAATGCAGTGAGAAACTCCAGTTGTAATGTGCACGGCTGTTAAAAAGGGGCGTGGAAATGGTCGTTAATTAATGTTGGGGGAGTGCTTTCAAAACAATTTCAAGTACTCGTCTTTTCAAACGCGAGAAACAAGCCGCAAACGTAAAGTATGCACCGAAAAAATTGAATACTAAATAAATTGGACTGAAGCGGGAATTGCATAATAGGAGGAAAGACGTCTTGAATAATTGGTAAATGCTCCATGAAAATCTTCCTCTCACCACCTCAGAGCCACCCTCAAGTGCGGTAAAAGCATTTGCCACGTCTTCCCGCCCAAGGCAAATGATTTTTTCTTCTCCCTTCCGAGGTGACCCTTATATCATAGAGAATCAATAGCCAGAGCTTCCTGATTGTGAATAATTTCGATTATTTCTGTACAAGTTTCGGCTTTTTTGCCATATAGTTGCAAGGGTATAATTTGCAAAGGTATAATTTGTAAAAATCTTGTCCTTTTTATAACTAATCTTTCTGCAATCAGAATCACTCAAAATTGCCAATTATTCAAGGAATTGAACGTATAGTAGTCAGAATTCCACCATCTTGTCCTCTGAAGCAAAAAAACTTCGCAGAAAGATGTTTCCTTTTTTATCTGAGTACTAAAAGTATTAAATTGTGATTAATAACTATGCGCGCTCTCTTCATGGTGTATCGTGGCTCACACGGGTGATATAATGGCATGACATCAATGCATACGAAGGTGCTGCTACTTAAATTCCTTGAATAAAAGATGGCGAAAAACCTCTGAGTACATTGAGCAAGGACAAATAGGTTATATATTTCTCCTTCACTCGAGTCATGGGTCATTAGTGGTTTAAACCTATTGAGAAATAAATTGTTAGAATTGCAATTTAGGAGAACATTAAACAGATTGATTGAGTTCAACCAATTGGGCTACATTGCTTAATATTCCGTCTGTTGCCACGGACGACCGGAAGAATACCTTCGCTCGACGGCTATTTCCTTCCACTAGCTTTTTCTCCATTGATCTTTCTCCTCATCCCGAGAGCACTTTGATATTCGGACGAGTAATCTTTCTCTCCGCCTCCAATTGCTCTCTCTCTCTCCCTCTCTGCAAAGGAATCCCATCTCTCGATCTCTATCCCTCTCTCTCTCCCTTGGACCTTTGAAATTCAATTACGCGCTCGATCGACTGCGAAGGTAGGTACCTCCGAAGACCTTTCCATTGGCCCTATGTCCACTTCACTTCAGCAATCGTATCCTTTACATTTTCTACAACATTACGGCCAATAACTCCTTTGTGCGCACAATCACACCAGCGTAGTCATTTATTCCTTCAAAAATCAACGACGTATCGTCGTAAGAAATTCGACAATAACCTCCCATATCAATCGTGCCAGTAAAAGTTATCACCGCGGCTAGTCCCGGTATACTTTAAACCTCCCATATCAAATTATTTCCTGGTGAACGCCTTCTAGGTATATATGTGTTATAATGTAGGCTTTAGAATTTCGATTTCAATGATGAGGAGAAAGCTTGGATCTTTTTTCTTCTCCTCAACGGAAAAATTTCTTTTCATTCCTCTAGTTAATTCATGCCCGATGAAAGTGAAGTATTCAAAGTAGAATTCATATTTCCCCGCTGCAACCGTATTGTCGAATGTCACATAACATCAATGCTTACCACGATACAGCACCTTCTCTGTCTGTAGGTCGCCCCCAGTAATGACTGTGCGAGTATCAATGTTTGTGTAGTGTGGCTTGGCAAGGAGGCACCTTCATGTCTTCATCCAGTGAAAGATTTTCCTTCGTCAAGCTTCTGAGTTGGAATCCATTTCAAGGATCATCATGCCTGTGGTGTGTTTTCTGTACTTTCATAGGAGAGATTTCCATCATGGAGGTGAAACAGTTCATGTGATCGTAACATTAAAAACATTTTTTGATAAAATGCCACTCAAAACTTTCTTGTACAGAGACGCAATCTTCAGAAGAAAGTGCCACAGCATTATACTTCAGCGTAGGGATGTGTGGTATGCAAAATTACTCTGATGTTATTTGATACTCTTATCACAAATTACTCTGATGTTGGGGATGTGTGTTATACAAAATCACTCAGCAAGTTGAACTCTTCAAACAAACGGTGGCGAGGCAGGGCAGGGTCAAATGAACAGCGGCAGAGGTCATCAAAAGTCCTCCCTCTGCTCCAAACGGTGGCCTCTCTCTCTGCCCTGTGACGCACGCACGTGCTTCACGTGTAATCCTGCGTGAGTGTGTGCGAATTTATTCCTTCCGTTTTATTTTTTCGACCGGAGACTTTTTAGGAGATTTTTGTAATTTTTTTCAGTGGCGCGGCTAATGACACATCCGAGAGCGGGGAGCAAGCGGCATCCCCCTCAACTTGAATGACTGCAAATAGGCTTAAAGGCTTAGAATGTGGAGAGGGAAGGGATGGTTTTTGAGGGGGAGGGAAAGGGAAGGCAGAGGGGCGTCACACAGTCCAACGGGTCAGGCTGTCATGCGGAAATATGGTCCACAGCAGAGATGTGTACTTCCCTCTCCCTATTTGATGGGCTTACGTACCTTGAAGCCCCATCTTTATTCTCTGTAACCTTCAAAATGGCCGCTCGTTGGAATCAGGGCTGGGACTAGGAGCTTTTTCAGGGGAGGGGCAAAGATCTGTTTGCCGCCCCCCCTTTTGCATATTCCCCTCTTTTCTCTCCCTCCCCCACCCCCATCTTTAAAATATAACACATCCCTGAGCTTTTTTTTTGATGTGCGGTAGATGAAAATAAACACCAAATGTTTACTTTATGAAGTTTTTTTCAATAAATTTTATAGTTATTTTATAAAGTAATAATTATTGTTATATTTTAATTATAAAGTATAAATTTAATAACTTTTATTAATTAACCTTTGAAATTTTGCCGTCCGGGGCGCGTGCCCCCATCCGCCACCCTTAGTTCCGGGGGTTCCGGGTCTGGTTGGAATGACAAGTATGTCCGCCTCCATTCGGTCTTGTTGGAGAAAACTACCAGTAGGTGGTGTTGTGCAGTGACTGAGTTGCGTCTATTGAGCTGAAATAGAAAGTAATCTAGCAGATCTCCACAATTCTTCCTACATCTATCGTTTAAAATAAATATAAAACTTCAAATAACCGTTCATTGAAAGAAAACAACACTGCGATAAAATGGTCTAAAGTTATTACAGAAGTGCATTCAGTAACACGTTGCGTGTTATGGGCGTAATGTCACGCCAGGTGAAATCCTTCGAATTTTTGCTACCGGCGTAATATTACGCCATCTGTCTTCAGAAAAATCGTAGTTCTGCTACAGCTATCCGAGGAACTCCCGATATCCCGAGAATATCCCGAGTTTTTCCTGACCTTGAGGGTATCTAGTACATCATTTTGGCCGTTATATGGCATACAACTTCAGGTTCTCGAATTTTTTTTATTAGCTTGGAAGAGTGCAAACCGATCCTTGCGGTTGTACCGAGTCACTGTGCCACGTGTGTTTCACCGATTGAGTTGCGTTGGGGATTGACTCTGCATTGTGATTTTAACATGGCTCGTAAACGTTTGACTTCAGTTGATATTGCAGATATTCTTCAGGAATACGGCAGTGAGATGAGTTATTCTGCTGAGTGAGAGTTGTATTTGGATTATGGACCACAGGTATTTGCAATTACATTTTGTAACATTTGACTTATTGTTATCTTTATTGCTTCCATGAAATCTCATAGAATATATCGTTATATCCTTTCTTATTCCTTCCGAAGAAGAATATGATTGTGAAAAAATACTGCGAGAGGTAAATTGGTAATTTACCAAAAAATCGAAGTTAATAGAATATTTTTTTTTAAATTTCCAACTTTGATATTCTCTATCGATTTGCTTGCACTAGTAAAAAATAAATATGTCTAGTCACGCGCTAGCTATTTGAGAATGTTCACATGGCTAAAAAACAAAGTTGTGAAGGATGGAGGAAGCGCATTGCGTGGTTTTCCAATTTCCGTCCTCATGGATGTGGCCGTGGAATAACATGAAGCATTGGAGTGAACCAAACATCGTCCCCAAACTATTTGGGGCCGCTCTAGTAGTTGGAAACTTTTTGGACCCATTGTAAATCCCTCCCTCTCTAGTTCGAAGGGAAATGTTGGGTAGTTCCCCCATCTGACCCCTCCAAAATGGTCACCCGTTGGAATACCAGGTATTCTTCTTCCGCTTGTCTCTCCATGCTGTTGCAAAAAAATTTCCGATGAATGATGGATCCCGATGTGGCTCACAGGGATGAGTACCGATGGAGGAAGGATTATCTTCAAAAATAAAAATGATAGAATATGTAGTATATTTTTCTTTATCTCCATTATTCAGGCATTCAAAACCCTTTTCGCCTTGATTATAGGAAAACATTGTTCTGCTTGCCAGGGTATAACACCAAACGCTTCCGACAGCGACGCTGACATATAGCTGTTGATTTGCAATGCTAGTTAATCTTCATGTAGTGTTAACTGATTACTCTCTTGTTGCCATAAGTTTAAAAGTGCGACTTATCGTCCCTTATTTAAAGTTCTATTTTGAACATCATACCACGTTGCGAGTACTGTACCGTCTGGACCCTGCTTCCTTGCAATACCAATTGCAACGGCTGCCTGTACCGACGCCACGGATACGGTCTCATTTGGGGTTAAGTCAGCATTTACTCCCGTCTTTTCCTCCACCATGCCGTAATGGGCAGCTACTGCCTCAAAGATGACCGACCCCTGCTACGGCAACCCCCCCACCCTTTCTGCTTCTAAGGACAACTTATTTCACCGCGGGCGCCTCCGACACCATAGGCCGACGTTAAAAGTACTTTTCGCGATACAGACATTTGTATACTAATTGTAAGTTAATCTCTGGCCTATGAGTCTTTCCACTGCATTTCCGGCATCTTCAGTTTTGTAATTACTCTATGTCCAAACAAATTTCCAAAGAAAAAAATTGCAATTTCAATAATAATTGTGCTCCTCAGAACAAGAATTTACGCAAAGATTTTAAATAACGTTCCATAGAAAATAAAAAATAACTGCCCTAAATCTTTTAATTGAAAAATTGTTTCAATTTCAATGTTCGCTGAGCAAATTTCGTTTTCTTTTTCACGCATACACGTCACTACACTGACAAGGTTTACATATGGGCGATTTTTTATTAGCTTCAAATATTATTTGGCTGCTTGGGGTGAGTGATGGACGCTCCAGAAATTAAGATTTCCGGGTCAAATGTCAACAGCGAAATCCACGGGACGTCGCCTTCGCGAGATTTCTCCTGATTTATCATTCTTATTGCATTGACTCAATGATATGACTGCATTATTAATTTTTCCCAAGGTATTTCCTTGACCGACTAGCTAATCATAAATTTACGCGTGCGCTTTGTAAATAGAACTATTCACCAAAGAGCACTGTAACCATTACACCAAACTCATGTGCCATCATTTTTTTAGTGCAATCGGAGCATAGCAATAATATTTGAACCGTTACTTATACCTTTTAATGTCAATGTTATGCAGATATGAAACCGTAGAGTAAAATCGTCGTAGATCCCGCTAGTCCAAATTGATAGGTGCAAAAGAAAATGCATGCTGTGAGGATGAAGAGAACATCAAGGAGCATAAATGGGAAGGGGTCATGCATACAGCGTTGGTATTGTTTTGGACCCCCGGTGCAGCTGAATGTCGTTGCGGTGGGTCTCCTGAATTGGGTGGTACGATTTAGCATAGCAAATATAGTATCACATATAATTTTTTAGCAAAAAGCTGTTGCAGTTAGCTTCATTCGCATCCATCCCCTGGGATTTAAAATCGACCATATGTTTTAAATCGATCCATTTTCAGGTGAATAAAATCTGTAAGAAAGGAGAAAGTAGGAAGGAAGTAAGGCTATGTACAATGGGAAAAAGTCTAAGTAGCCACCAGATGGAAGCTGCTATCAGGTACACTATCTGGCCAAAAACTTACAAAAACCCTCTTAAGATAGTAGCAGGATCAACTGGTATAAATCACTATGCATTCTGTGTACTCGTGCGCTTGTGGGGTTTGTGGCCAGCTTCAGGCCGCGTACCAGCGGATACGCTTGTTGATGCGAATGGATGAAGAAATTATTCCCCTATTTAACAGTAAAATGGAACAGTAGACATGGAACAAGTAAAGAGAGATGCGAAAGAGAAGAAATACGTAGGTGTAAAAAGATTAGCTGATAGGAGAATTGAGTGGAGAGCTGCGTCAAACCAATCCTAGGATTGTTGATCAGTGATGATGATTTAACAGTAATTTACATATATGTCTTTCTCTTTTTGAAATCTCGTCTTGCGAGCAAGGTTGCACTTTCCTCTCGGAGTGTTTCCTGCTGAGGGCGTCTCTCAAGTATCAATCCCTCTTCTAATGCGAAGACAGATTCACTTCTGCTCCCTCTCCACCCTCTGCATCCCTAGTTATCGCTCTTGAATGAAAGCTCCCTTTCTCTCTCCCCCACTCTCCACGTTCATTAATTCTCTCTTCGACTGATTCATGGACGCATGCACACACGCAAACTCTCATCCTTCTGCCCCTCTTTCTTCTCTCTTGAATACGTCTCGTTCACTCTCTTCGCCCGCCAATGCCAGAAACGACCCAGTTAGGGAGTGACGCTGTAATTTTTGCCGCGTCGCCGGAGGTGGCGTCATTGAAATCATGCTGATGGTTTACTACTACGGTGTGCACGGTATACCTCCTTTTCACTCTCCACTCACCGTTTCCATCGCTTCCTTTCACTCCTCCTCCTTCCCTCGTACGGATGAGGATAGGTCAGGGCGCTCCAAAGCATTCGTACCTCTTCGCAGAAGATGAAATTCAGCTCCAATGAGTTGAATACGATTGTCCACCGACAGTGAAACATCTCCGGACGGATTGCAAAAGATATCGGGGCGCACCGGTGAGTCGTAATCTCAGCGGTTACCTAGCTGAAGTTCCTAAGGAAATAGGGTGGTTTCCTATTATTTTTTTATTTGCCTAAATCGAAAGATAATTACTCATGGAATACGTATTTCGCGCTTTTAGATTTTTAAAGGACGATATCTATTTTTCGCGCAAGCGCGCGAAAAAGCGACGCGACGGCGAAAGTATGAATGCTGGGAAAAGTCCGTGTGACGTATTTCTGGTTCCAGCTGTCACCCTGTGATGTGACCTTGGGGCGAGGCTTTGAGCGCGGATCGACGCAGGCTACTAGCAGGTAGCGCTTGGCTTAAATAAGGACTATTATTACCCTATCAAACGAAGGAAACTTTCCGAACTTGGGTAATTTTAATGGGTGATTATTGAGAGATGTTTCCCTGAGATCTGTGCCTCATGCATGCATTGGTAATCTCAGACAATGTAAAACTACTATCTACTCGTATAGATACTAGGTCTCTGTGACGTCACGTGGAGTGGCATCGCTTGGGCGCCAATCAGGCCTTTTTCAAATGAGGATAAAATTGACCATTCCCATTCGTCTAAACCGGTATTTCTAAAACCAAATAATTTGTATATTATGAAACACTTATGGTGGGTAACAAATCGCAATCAATGCCTTTCGTTTTCTTTGATGAAGGAAACTACCCTATTCCGAGGATATCATTCTCTTTTATCAAGATTCATCAGCATTTTATGTACAGTTGACTTCTTTCGTAAAATACGGTCGATTTAATTTCAATTTTCCCACATACGATGTTGCAAAAATTTTCAAATAAAAAGGTCTTTTAACAGCTGACGACCTATATACTCTCTTTGGGAACACGTACCAGCTGCAAACGCAACCTACCGAACCTCACAATCCGCCTTTTTACTCAATCATATCCTCTCCCATAAATTACTCATAGGCTATACTGTGTCTCAATGTGTGGAATTAAACCATAATGACTTTTATTGAAATGAAACGGAGACATCCTTTGGCTGGGACTGATCTTAAAGAAAAAAAGTATTGGCGTAACTCTCGAGTCGCTGTCGATCCTGTATCGTTTGGAGATAGGCGCTCGTTTGATTCCTTGTTGATAACTAGGATTATTCTGTGGGTTGCATTGGTCTTCTAGTTCTAAACATACTTGGATGCAAACTATTCGAAAGTATTACAATGCAAGAAAACTATTTTAAAGCATTTCATTGGCCTACTTTTCCCGCTTTTCATTAAAATATTTAAGTATGGAATTTCTTGGTTGTTTTTTGCTTTTTAAGTCACCTCGAGGGCTCAATTTAATATTTTCTGTGAGAGATACTCACTCCTTCCACCGCCCAACATGTGTTTACTAAGTTATAAAAATCACCCTTCATCAGGAGATGTCGTCATAAATCCTGGGTTTGATAACGGGTTTAAGAGTCGACCACTTTGAAGGATTAACGTGAATGAAGCAGTACTACTTATGCCTTCATTCTGCCCTTCCTCACCCGTTTCTTCCTAAATCTGTCTGGCGCTTGTGGGTACTCGTCACTTTTCCACCATCCCTTCCCTCCTTTTTCTCTCCCTATTCCTCCCTCAAGTGTCTTTTATTTCTTTCCTTCTCCCGTATCTCCTCAGCATCTGAGGCTCCTCCCCTCCTCCTCTTTAATCTTCCCACAGTCCCCCAAATTACTTCTCAATGGCATGCATGTCACCATTTTAGTTTTGGTTTGCGGAAAATGCACTGTGTGGCGGAAAAGGACGCGTGACGTCACTTTTCCCGCCCTGGGCTCACTCCCTTCCTTGGATTGCACGCCCTCGACTCCGTGCATGGGTCATAGGAGCATTTCCGAGAATTCTGACTCTTCCTAAAATGCACTACGGTACTCTACCCCAGCGTTCCTATCCCTCCGTGATACCCGCACCCCCAGGAACTTGTACATATATATAGGGCAGAAATTCTGCCCCACGGTGCTTAGTGCTTTTCGAAGAGAGTTCTTTTTGCCGCTGTTCGTGGACTTCCGTGGATCTCGCCTCCGGGGACTCCTTGGGACCTTGACGCGGGAACTGCGGTAGACTTCGAACGATGCCTCTTGCGGACCTCGTTTTCCGGTATCCCTTCGCCCCTTTTTTGTGATGTGATCGCGAGCTTCCTTATGCCTCTTTTCGTTTCCTGTTTTACTAAATATATTATGATGAAATTCTCAGTACAAATGTAAACGCGGCAAAAATGCCGATATCGGCACTTTGACGTGAAGAAACCTGGCGTAATCCCGGCGAAACTGTCGTCAACCTCTGACAAACAACGCGGCGAAAACCCGGAAGATGGAGAGATCCACGAATCTCGATGCAAATATATTTTGGCCTAGTAAAAATTCATACCGGTTTCTGCTAGTCTTAGGGAAGGTAAGACGACGAATTGGGAAGATTAGAGTTTCATTGTATCATAAGTGAGTTATCGTAGTGATTTCAGGTATATTAGTATCCTTTAGTAACTGTTTCTATTTTATTCTCCCCTCTTTCCCACCGTATGCCTTGTATCTCACTTTTATTCTTTTCAACTTTTCCGGACTCTTCCCTTAATCTTTTCCTGGAAAATATATATATAATAAGAATAAGAAAGCATTTTAGAGGTATACCGATTTTTGCATAATATGGTTGTCCACTCTACCTTACCACAACAGCGTATGTGTGAATACTCATACTTAAAAAATCATGTTTTTTTTTTAACCACTCGGCTTTGTCTTCCTACTGCCACTCTGTGCTACTGCCATCCACGTAAGAAAACTTTCCCCCTCCAACTCGCAGAGCAAGGAAATTACACCATCCACTTTCTCCACCTATTCGGTACAACCCTCACATTCATTTATTAATCTTCTCTCTTTCTCCGCCTACCTTTTCTTCCTCCTTACTCCAGCCATGCCTCCATTCCACTCTTCTCTGCGAATCCTTTCTCCCTCATTCCGTGAGTGCGCCCTCTTCTAATTGAGGGTTTATTGGCACTCTACGCACTTCCGCTCTCTGATCGCCCCCTCTACGTGGCCATTATCATCCCACGAGTCGAGTCAAGAAATAGAGATTCCGGAGTGATTCCAGTGGGTACGTTCCCCGGATTCTGTGTCCACGCCTCGGCATTGGCTGGGGCTGCATTGGGGCTGTCATTAGGAGAAGGGCCTGGGAGCGGATTGGGAAATTCCATTCCATTTGATCTAGGCATTTTCCATCTCTGGATACCCTAGTTACAAGTCTCTTGTTCTTTTGTGGCACGATGACGTGGAATATTAGTTAAATAAGGCAATATTTCCTCTGAATTTACGCATTTTTGCTCGATGCGTTTCCTTGTTTTACTATCACTTTCAAGTGCATCATGTGCTGCCAAGTCGTGCCTTAAACATGTCGTGCAGGGAAAGGAGAAAGGGTATGAGGCAGTGGGGTAGCCAGGAATTTCGTTCGGTGGGGGAGGGGGTGTCCAATACCATGGTGGACAAATTTCGAAAAATAGGGCACTAAGTAGAGAGTTTTAAACAAATTTTAACTCTTTTCATGATCAAAAGACTACACCTAAGAAATCTTTGTTAAATTCAGGAGTTTAAAATATAATTTGTTTTCATTTATTAGGAAAGAAATTGCTTTTATACTTGGGGAGTACCGGACCGGGGGGCCTTCCCCCTCGCTACGCCACTGGTAAGAGGTTGAATATGTTTCATGTGTCGAGAACTGGTATATTGAAAGTTGTGGGAGAAAGGTTCTTTTTTTTCTCTGCAAATCCTTATTTAACCACTACTTACACACACAAACTTTGGTGCAGTGGTCCAATAGAGGGCAAACATAGAACTTATTTGGATGGCATATTTAGCACTGAACATATTATACTTACGTATGTTTCTAAACTTTCAAATAAGAATGAAACTGAAATCAAAATACTTTACATTATAAAACATAGTATACAAGTGATTATCGATTGTCATTGAAAAATCTTTACTTTTACCTCACGATTCTCAACCCACTCAACCTTCTTTGTTTATTTCTACCCTCAGTCCAACGCATCTACATTAAAAAAACAAGCATCATAAAATATAATGAGTACCTTATTTAATTTCATTATACGGTCTTAAAAGGTACATTATTTCATGGAAATTGAAATGGCCTTAAGAGATAATTCGGCAATGGCAAAAATTAATCGATTCAAAGTCTGAAAACGTTTTCGGTTTAATAAGAGCTGCAATGCTAACAAACAGGGTTGTAAGTAATACTTTCTACGACGTGTTGAATTGCTGGTTTCTTCATGTTGCGCTTGAATGAATTTTCAAAACTGTTCGAAATTACGTGCGGATTTTACAAATGAAGTTGGAATTATGTGTCTATTATTTTCTTCCAAATTGCCTTATAAGGTGTGCTACTCAATCAACCTGGTCGTATTTACTTATCATTATTGCATCTCTCTATAATTCGCAGGTTTCTTAGCATTCCAGTTTATTTATTTATTTATTTATTAAATTGTCCACTTACAGCTTACTTTCCAGTTTATCGTGGCCCGAAATGACAAACAAAAAATGCGAATACGTTCAAACATAATAGGCTTAAAATAAAAAAAAACTCATTGTAGGTATTGATAAAGACTTCAAGAATTTTCATCCCGATAATTCTGGTTTACTAATCGTCTATGATATAAGATTTTATTGAGGCAATAGTTAACCTGAAATTAGTTTTAATTCTTAATGCGGTGACGTGTGGTGTTTTGTGTAATTAAGTATTGATTCCGTGGTTCCAGTCTGGTCTCATTATCAACAGGGATCCAGGTGACGCCCTCTCCCATTGTAATGCACCTCGCCGGGCGAACAATGGAGGAACAAAGGGACAATACGATCGCCACCCCCGTCTATTACCCGCTCGCATATCCTCTGCGATAGATCGATCAACAACGATCAATATACCCTTCCAATCTTCCCCTGCTCTCCACTAGATCCCATCTGTTTTAAAAGCCCTAGTGGTAATGGATAGGCTGTCCACCGATTGAAGCGTTTTTTGTTTGCGCTTTGGTTGTTCATGTTTTTAACGGAATTAAATTGAAATACATTTTATCGGACGTGAGGTATTAGCGGGGATCTTTTTTTTATTTATGCCTTTGTTTTAGGGGAAAAGCGGTTTGACATCTGCAAAGAAAATAATTTTTTATCACTCAATCGTCTTAAATAATGAGTATTTTCAGATGCACTCTTTAATTTTTAAACATTATTTCGGATTTAAAATCAATCGTTTTGTTCTCTTATCAGTGCTTTACCAGGAAATTACGGATTTAAAGCTAAGTAATATCATAATTTCCAAAGCCTCTTAGCATTTAGCACCACCTACTTTTCCGGAAAAAATGTAGGTTTCATCTTCTACTGTTGATAATTGTTGATTATAATTTCACCAACGAATTTGCTTTGCATGGTTTTCCACGGTCAAAGCACTCTTGAAGTTTTATGCACAAATTTAATTTCCACCCGGTCCTTTAATATAACTGGATAATATTAACAATTCTCGCTTGCTCCACATGCAAGCATGCGTCGCTCTTATAGACACCAACAAAGAAATATGTTAAAGCGAATAGTTTTCCAATCATGTTTCCCAAAATGAAAATACACTGGTAATATGATGTTTCAGTATGGTTTCCATGTTGGCCTCGGAATTTGTTTAAGGCTGAATAACACGATCATTTTTTTCGTCGTGAAAGTGATCACTATCGCGATCACTAGGCGAAATGATCGTCGCCGGCAATTGTTTTTCGCGATCGCGATGAGGATTCCCATCGCTATTTTTCATCACTAGTCCGGTCGCTTTTTCCGTCGCTAAAACCGTCACTAAAACCCCTTATCAGCCAATCGGAACGCATTCCCGCATGGAGCGACTGCAGCGTAACGTTTCACAATTGTGGGAACGACATAGATAAACAAACACGCTATATATTTTCGTGATGCGGGTCCTATGACAACGAGCTGTGATATCGGAAAAGATGCGATAAGTGACGGCGGGAGGGACCGTGTGATTCAGAAAAATGATCACTAGAGCGATCGCTTTTCGCGACGGGAAAAGTGTTCGCGATAGTGATCACTTTCGCGACGAAAAAAAATGATCGTGTGACTCAGGCTTTGCAGTGCAACCACCTTGAGTGTTCTTGATAGTTTGCACACTGATCGTGGCGCCGTATTCTCTTCTTGGCCTCTCTCTCTATCCACATTGCCTCTTGTCTTCTGCTGCTCCCCATTCACTGGGGATGACAATGGCCAAGTAAAGAGGGGTGGACAAAGGATGAAGAGGGGGATTTCTCTGTGGTGGGGGTGGAAATGGTTCCTTTGAGTTCCCCGAGGGTGCGATCTCGACAACCGAAACTACTTCCCCCTGTCGCCGTAACCTTGACAGTGCCGCTGCTCTTGCCGAACATGTTCGTTAATCGTGATGCGAAGCTTCTTTACTTGGTCACTCATTTCTGCCATAAGTAATGAGTACATTCTTTTACTTACGGGAAAACAATTCCTGAATGTTGAGAAAGTTTTGTGCTAAAATTGATATTAGGCGTGGTTATATTGTGCCATACCGACATTTACCCTGATTATACTGCTTGGAAAACAACGATAACTGTTCAATGAAAAAATGAAATTGAAAGGAAAACTAATAATTGTAAGCCATCTTGTTTTAGTTTGTCTCGTCGGTTGTTAGCGAATGTATTCCTTAGTAGCTAGTTCATAATAGTAAAGAAAGACTGCTCTACCACTTTGTTCACATAGCTCGACCATATATTTCTTTTGCTCAACTTTTTCCCTCAAACAGCCGACCAACACTTGATCTACAGTTTTGTTGTATAACATCACAGTGCTGTTACGCGAGTGGCGTGAATAGGGTTCCTTCATCAAAGAAAACGAAATGCATTGATTGCGATTACCCACCATTAGTGAATTCATGATGTACAAATTATTTGGTTTTAGAAATCCCAGTTTAGACGAATGGTAACGGTCAATTTTACTTTATTTGAAAAAGGCCAGATTGGCGCCAATGCGATTCCACTCCACTTGACGTCACAGGGACCTAGTTTCTATACGAGTAGATAGGAGTTTTACATTATCTGAGATTACCAATTCATGCATGAGGCACAGAGCTCAGGGAAACATCTCTTAATAATCACACATAAAAAATACCTAATTTCGGAAAGTTTCCTTCGTTTGATAGGGGAATAATAATCCTTATTAAAGCCAAGCGCTACCTGCTAGCAGGGTACTCAGCTACCTGATAGCAACCTGCGTCGTATCAGCGCTCAAGCCTCGCCCCAAGGTCACCTCACAAGGCGGCAGGGGGAACCATAAATACATCACACGGACTTTTCCCGTCATTCCTACTTAGCCGTCGCGTTTTCGCGCCCTTGAAAATTTTCACTTTTTATTTAATTGCAAAAAATAGATATGGTCATTAGAAATCTAAAAGCGTGAAGTACGTACTCAAGGAGTAATAATCTTTCGATTTAGGCAATAAAAAAATAATAGGAAACCACCTATTATCGTCTCCCAGTTTGCCGTGAGTGAGTGTGGAAACAGTGCCCTGGTTGCCATTTTATGTGCCCAAATGCTTTTCTTGCGCACCATTTTCACACCTGCGTCGCACTCATCGATGGCTTGAAGTGGTTGTGTGTGTGTATTTAGATGTTTCTACTGCTTTGGTATTCTGAGCACTACTTTAAATGGAAAGTGACACTATTTTGTATACTTTTTTTTTAAGACTCGCTCACTACCACCATGGGTACACCACTTATGGATAAATTTTAATAAGTGCCTTGCACAAAAGATTGCCGTTATAAATCTTTGGCATACTTTCATATTAGGGCGTGATTCATTTTTTAAAGGATTATCGCGAATGGATCCACTCTTACATCTCCTTCCCATCTTGTCTTCTTCAATCACCTCTACCCCTACATACTTACCACCCTTTGTCCCCCAAGTTTCTTTGGCGTTTGGATGTAGAGCCATCTTCGTGCTAACCATGAATGATATATTTTGTGTTATTCTTCTCACCCTTCTGCTTCTTCTCTTCCTTTTTTTCTCCGCCGTTATTCATAACTTTTCCACCATTCTTTTCCTCCATCTTTTGCGAACCTTTATTTTTGTACAGTGGAGTCCCGCTAATCCAAGCCAATAGGGTGGTTTCCTTCATCAAAGAAAACGAAAGGCATCGTTTGCAATTCGTTACCCACCATCGGAGTATTCATAATATACAAATTATTTCGTTTTAGAATACCGGTTTATACGAATGGCAATGGTAAACTTTTATCCTCATTTGAAAAAGGCAGATTGGCGCCCATGCGATGCCACTCCACGTGACGTCACAGGGGCCTAGTTTCTATACGAGTAGATAGGAGTTTTACATCGTTTGAAATTACCAATGCATGCATGAGACACAGAGCTCAGGGAAATATGTCTTAATAATCACCTATTATAACTGGCTAGGGTCGGAAAGGTTTATTTAAGCCAAGCGCTACCTACTAGCAGGGTACTCCAGGGCACTACCTGTTAGCATCCTGCGTCGTATCAGCGATCTAAGTTTCGCCCCAAGGTCACCTCACTTGGCGGCAGCGGGAACCAGAACTACGTCACACGGGGTTTACCCAGCATTCATACTTAGCCGTCGCGTTTTCGCGCGCTTGAAAATTTTCATTTAATCGCGAAAAATAGTTATGGTCATTAAAAAATCTAAAAATGAACTCCAGGAGTAATAATCTTTCGATTTATGCAATAAAAAATAATAGGAAACCACGCTATTGGGACCACACCGTGTTCATATTAGCCGAAAAAATAGTGCAAAACAACCAGGTTGAAAGGGAAGAACGAATAATATGCGTATGCAGTGCATAGGACCGCGTATCATGACAAAACAGTACACGCCCTCTACCCCTTCAACCACCACACTCGCGGTGCTTACTCATAGGCGTGCCTGACACGTTACGAAGATGTCACTCACCATTACTCTTATTTACTTTTACTACAGTAGTTTACCTAATTTATATTTCTTATATTGTACTATGCCTTACCCTTTTACTTAAGGGAAATCGCAATCCGTCTCATCTGCCCCATTGTAATTACACCCAAATTAGCGCTAGGGTCTAGAAGATTCTTTTGCGATGTTTTTCCCGATTTGGGATGTCTTAATCACCTGGTGCTGGAAAAATGGAAATTACAACATCAGTTTCACGTGAATTTAGCGAGTATAGCATGTGGCACTTCCCACTTTTCCGTTGAATTTTTCATCTGCTAAACATTTTTAAAAGCGGAGAGGACAGGTTGCTTCAGATTTACCGGAAAAGTTTCCAAAATATTCGTATTATATTGTTTTGTACCTATAAAGAGTCCGTCTAGGGGTCGTAGAGCTCAGATTGGTCAGTTATGAGAGGGTCGATCTCTTTAAAGATAAGCACCCACATAATTAAGTAAAGTCATTTGCTTACAAATAAGACACACGTTGAGCTTAAATTGCGATGCGAGGTGGAGTGGAAGGATGGAACCGCATCTTGGAAATGGGCTTTAGGCTAGTGTGTGGTCCCTGAATGGGGTGACCGACGTGACGGAGTAACACCAGAAGGCTACGGATGACGAAACGACTTCGTTTTCTTCCACGGATTTATTTTCTCGGTAATACGACATGTTTCAACCTCAAGAGGTCATTTTCAAGTACTTGAAAATTAAAACGTACTTGAAAATGATCTCTTGAGGTTGAAGCATGTCGTGTTACCGAGAAAATAAATCCGTGGAAGATAATGAAGTCGCTTTGTCATTTGTGAACTTCAACTTCCATAAAGTTAAGCCGGAAACCATTGAATGTTATAACCAGAAGACTACATATAGTGAGCAATCATTTGATTTTTAATATTTTTTTATTCGAGTCTTTTTTTTACTAATCAGCTATGTTATTTGAACTATTTTTCCAGTTAATTTGAAATTGCTATGGAATGCCACATGTTTTATGTATTGTTTCTTTTTTATTATTTTTCTTTAATATTATAAAAAGTTGAAAATAAAACTTCTATTTGCTAATCTATGATAGGATAGGTTTAGACTCACGAAAGACTCACAGAAGAGTAGTCTGTTTAGGCAGTATATAATCCCAAACATTTATAAGCAATGTGTTATTATTGCTCTTGAGAGTATATGAAAGATTCTGAGTGAGAGTCACGCCCTACCAAGACTTCTACACTAGCTTGGAAGAGACGCTTCTAGAAGGTTCTATAGGAGCTTGGGGGTTGGGGGCCACGCCCTAAGAGACATCGCCGTCACCTTGACGTCATATGCTTGCGACAATTAGGTTCACAAACATCTCCTTAAATGGATATGGTATATATACCCAATGCGTTGGGGAATGGGATATATTGCACAGCGGATGTTCAGTGGTCAGTGGGGTGAGAGACAAGAGCTCCCAAGAGAAATAACTCCATCGTTAGAACAATGAGATCACCCTATCCGAAAGAATGAGGGTGGACTATACACGAAAAGAAATATTGGACCGGCGTGGTCACAACAATATTTTAACTTTTAATAATTGCTTTCTTTACTTACTTAAGTATATATTATTCAGAGGGGAAATATTTTTCTGTTTCATTGAAAGGAAATAACTAATGATTGCCTCTAATTTTGAATTTGTTCTCCGTCTACGGGAGCTTCATTACTCCATGTCCATTGCAGACGAGCGGAAGTTGGGCATCGCGGACGAATGCACATTACATTTTACATGAAATTCAGTAGTTAGTCATTCCCGTGGCACACTTCCAATCGTTTCACTACCCTTCTCCTTCTGGACGATCGTCTACGTCAATTGAACAACTGTTTTCGAGCTACTCATTTTTCCCAACTGTAATTGGCGTTCGAACTTTTTGTCTTAAGACAAATCGAGATAGATGATCGCGAGCGACGAAGTGGAACAAACATCTTTACTGTTATTCGGGTGTATGTTAGTTCCTCTGTTCGTTGGTAGTTCACCCGGGAAATCAGCAAAAATAGCGTGCAGCACTTGTCCACTTGAGCCTCGAAACACGAGCGCAGGGACGTTTTTGCTACGTTGGCGAATCGCGGTCCCCTGTCGGGGGTGGTTCCTCCTCGTTTGCCACATTTTCCATCCTCCCGCGGGAGTTTTCGCCATGCGCTCCTGTTTTGTTTTATCCGGCGCGGAATGTTGGTGGAGGCGCGTAATGGGTTGCCATCGCCAGTGCCATCTGCCGATGGCTAATGGAACGTGTGTTTGTGTCACTCCCTCCCTCCAAACAAGCAATACTCGTGCCGAAAACCATTTTGCCTTGATTGCGTCGGATCTGCATTCGCAGCCGTACAGTGCGTGCAATCTCCGATAGAGGAGCATCTCGTTCTGCTTGTCAACTTTTTCTGAAACATAATTTATTTTGTTAATTTAGTTCAAGGTAAATGGAAAAAGGTATTTGGCGTAGGGCAGGCAATCTGGCCTTGCATTTTAGTGGCATTAGTATGGACCACTCTTATTTAGAATGGCACCATAGTATGAAACCGCATCGCAAGTACTCTCTCTACTTCTGTACACCTCTAATGTTAATCGGAGGTGACAAGTAGATACTTGTTATGAATATGTAGTCCGCATATACCTGTTGCGTTAAATTTCCTAATTGAATATAATACTGATACTTGTTTTTTCCATATTTTGCATGTATTGTAGCAGTTGTGTTATGCCTATGAGCTACCAAGGACCAAAAAATGACGGCTTTTAAAAATTTTCTCGTTATCTCATTTTAAATGTCATAGATTGTCTCAACTTGGGAGAAAAATGTTAACATTTGGGCTAGAACAGTGGCGTAGCAAGGAATAGGTTTTGGAGAGGTGGGGGGCCCCTAGACGACGGGGGGTCAGGGAAAATAAAATGGAATGCCTGGAAATATATATTACATCACTTTGGCACTTAAAATCTGGTGTCACTCGTAATTTCGCGGGAAATCATCACAACAGGGAAAACATTTCTCTGAGGCCTTGGGGGGGGGGGGGGGTTCTATCCTCTCATCCCCCCATAGTTACGCCACTGGGCTTGATTAAAACGAAAAAAATCCTAGATCATGTTATCCCTGATGGGTTTAAGTGGCTGATTCTGCCTACAGCGTTTTTTTAATTTTTTTAATTTCGATTATATCTATGCCGTATCAATTCATAGTTCAATTTATATATCTCAGAAAAGGGGAGCTATCACGATATTTATCAAATCAATTGAGGTGTATATAATGCAAAAGCTTTCTTCAACTGTCTTAATTCTTGAGAGGACCCGTCACTTAGAGCTCGAATGATGAGACCTCTTGAGAATCAAGACTAACTTCCTGCACTAACGCGGTCGAGAAGTCAGTCAGGAGAGAACACGGCTTACTAATAGCTTATTTTATTTCCTGTATTTAATAGCCCTGGCGAAGAGAGCTTTCCACCAAAAGAGAGACCTGCTAACAGCAGGAAACTTAAATATGGAAGTAAAGAAACAATTTATAAGAACCTACATTTGGAGTATGCTCCTATACGCAAGTGAGGCATGGACAATGACCGCAGCGGAGAAAGCAAGGATAGAGGCCTTCGAAATGTGGTGCTACAGAAGAATGATGAAAATCAAATGGATCGACCGAGTTAGTAACGAGGAAGTCCTAAGAAGAGTAGGAGGGAAGAGAAGCCTCATGAAAACCTTAACAAGAAGACGGAACAACCTCATAGGCCACATCTTGAGACATGATGGCCTAATGAAGACAATCGTCGAAGGACAAGTGGAAGGTAGGAACGGAAAAGGAAGACCTCGAACAAAATATATGGAACAAGTAAAGGGAGATGTGAAATAGAAGAAATACGTAGGTGTGAAAAGATTGGCTGATTGGAGAATTGAGTGGAGAGCGGCGTCAAACCAATCCTAGGATTGTTGACCAGTGATGATGAAGTTGAAATTGGAGTTTTCATTTTTAGAAATACAGTCCTCAGGTTATAACTACGGCGTTATCATTCATTTCGCTCCTTTTTGTGATTATTCCGAAGCTGTCAAGTGGGTCCCCATGAGAGCTGACAGTCTCTCCTCCCTCAACCCCACGAAGGGATTAGTCCCTCAATGCCTGAGAAGGGATTCAGGGTCACTGACTTTACTTTAGGACAAAGATAAATAGAACATGTGCTGTCTGGCCCATTTAACCACGTTCTTTGCTAATGCGACGTAATCGTCTTGCATTAGCCCCCTTGCATGCAAATTCAATCCATTGCCATTGGACATATTCCCTAGACAGTTTTGTCCCCGTCATCGGTCCTTGCGGCACTTGGACACATGTTTTGTTTCGTCCATTTCATCCGCGCCCCTTGCAATCACCAGGGGCACACCCATTTCTGGTTCATTTGTCAGCCTCCCCCCTCCCTCTCTCAATCCATTGTCCATCTGTTCACGATCAATGTCCGCGCGTTTCCAATTTCTGCACAAGAGAGTCCATGAATCAACCCAGAAAGCCAGTTTACAGAAAGAATGAATTTGATTGGCGCTTATGTCAGCGCTGTCTTAGTAAAGCGTTGCTTATGGGGAGAGAATACTTAAAACTAATAATGTAAATTAAAACGAGTAGCAAATTTAACTCTTTGTAAAAGTTGAAGGATAGTGTATGTGATAGATTTGATTTTGAATAATATTTTTTGATTCCAGTATTTTTTTACCAATCCGCTATGTTATTTGAACTATTTTTCCTGTTAATTTGAAATTGCTGCTGCGAATGCCACAGGTTTTATGTATTTTTTCTTTTTTTATTATGTTTATTTAATATTTTAAAAAGTTGAAAATACAATTTCTATTTGCAAATCTATGATAGGATTAGTTTAGACTCACGAAAGACTCACAGAAGAGTAGTCTGTTTAGGCAGTGTATAATCCCAAACATTTATAAGCAATGTGTCATTATTGCTCTTCAGCCTGAACTTAAAATTGTGAACAAGATGGAAAGTTAAATTTTAATGAATGGAAGATTGTTAGCGGATGTGACTTCGGAAATTTAACCTCGTACATTGAATTAATTATATGTGCAGCAAAACAGCGTTGCACATTGGTTCACTGCGAAAGGGAAAGTTGGGAGTAACTTGCATGTTTGATTGTGACAAAGTAAGTAATGAAGTCGTTTCAATTTTTCGATGCTACTGAGGAAGAAAATAAAATCATTCAACTTCTAAAAATTACAACCCAGGGAAAGTTCCCTGGTAGGCGGTTGGATGAACAATCCTTTAAACATTATTGTATGTGTCAAAACTGTTGCACGAATGTCTATCATGGATTCAAATCGAATTTTAAACTAGTTATTTGAAGTATTTAACCTTGTAGTAAATGATATTTGCTGATTTGTATGCTGATGTCTCGCTTGGAATATTAATGCCACTGTTACATTCATTTGCTCCTGCGAGTCAATTTGAAGTTTGTTCACCTCAAAAATTGATTAAAAATCAGGCTTGCCCATAGATGACTCACTGATACCACCCGCGCTTTGTACTGTATGCATCACTTCCCAAAGAGGGTCTGAGTCGTGTCAAGAACAGATCTAAGTCTTTGTATGAACTTCATTGGTTTCAGTAACAATACTGTGTGAAATGTGGCCTGAAGTTTCGTCGAATACCATATCTTTCCGGTCCCGCGGTGGCTAGATTGATTGCTGGAATATTCAGTGACCAGGTTCGGGGATTTTTTGTCCTCGTCTAACCTTGGATTTAGACATGGGATGTTTTTTTAAGTATTAAAATATCATAAAATAATGATATAAGTTCTTAACCAGGTATTTCGTGTAAGAAACACATAGTAGGACCGGTTGAGCGGAATTGACTGATCCTATTTAAAAGATAAGTTCTAGTCATGAGAATAAAAAACTAAAATGGTAACCTTCCACACAATTTTATTTATTAAAGTACCGTCCCGGTTTCGACACGTAGTGCCATTATCAAGGTACGAATCTGGCTTTTCAAGTTCTATATATACCGTCCAGAAAGAGAAAGATGGGGTGGAAAGCAAAGCCAAATTGGTACCTTGATAATGACACTACGTGTCGAAACCGGGTCGGTACTTGAGTAAATAAAATTGTGTGGAAGGTTACCATTTTAGTTTTTTTCTCATGGATATAAAACATTTCCACCAGATATCGCCGGACACTGTGATTTATATAAGTTCTAGTTCTGTACTCCATTATCTAGGAAATCCCCAGAGGAAACTATTCCACTACGCCGATACCTGTCTCTTCGTATGAATTCTTGAAAGATTCAGGGAAAATAATTTCTCCCCGTTCAGGTACCATTCAAAGGGTTGGCTCCATGCTGAATGTCGGTCCAGAGTCAGAAACTCGTGAAAAACGATTTTTAGGCGGCATAGAACGAAGGATTGGTCTTTTGAAAGCGAACGAAATCCTCGACGGCGAAGCTCGGATTCAAAATGAGGGGAAGAGTGCTTTTGAGTCTATTCTCAAGAGGCGGTGGGCTTAATTCCTTCCTTTTTTCCCTTTCAATTCTTGGACAGAGACGAAATCTACGCTTTAGATTACTTCTCGCAACCACCTTTCTCTGCTTTAGATTCTTTTCCGATATTTTTTTATCTGCACCCGACGCTACGTGATCACTTCCACTGGACTGTCCACGGAAATAAAAGAAGAAGAATGATTTAATCCCGTGCGACCGCTTTGTACGGAAAGCTGTGATTCTCGGATTATGCGCGCCGACGGCTCCTTATTCCCCCAATCCGTGATTGAAATTTGGGATCAGGGCTCCAATAACAAGAATCTTAAACCCTCATCTCTATACGAAATACCTACCTTGGCATTGAAACAGCGAATTCCCTCTGGGGAAATCATTAAACAGTGGCCTTTTGAAAGAAAACTGTGAGAGGAAATCTTTTTTTTTATGGAGGGAAGCGAGAAAATCTCAATCTTTGGTCAACAGAAATGCGAGTCGTACGAAATCAATTTTTTTATATATTTTAACGGGTTTTCGCACAAATTGAAGTCACCTTCCGAGCAGAGGGGAGAAGAGTATCCATAGTTTTTTCGCTAAACAAGTATAGTGAGTTAAATAAAATGTTACATGAATTACATTGCGCAAGTGGAACGGCAACCGAGATTACGACAGTTAGTCTTTGTTTATGGCTGCCATTCAATCAGCACACGCTACTGAAACTCAAAAAGACTTCTGAAATGGAGTGCGTTCCACTGTGTCGCTTGGCCGTTCTTTTCCTAGAAAATTACGCAAAAATTGAGATGACTCCTTCTCTATCTTCGCCGTCGATACATGTTGATCGGAAGTAAAATAAGATTATCTTCAGCAACAGATTTTGTATTCTCATTTGGTTTGCTTAGTCAAACTTACGGCTCATAACATGATTCACAAAAGTATCAGTAAAAGCCCATTTAGTAACCTCCAGCGTTTGATCAATGAGAAAACCGCGGTTGACATAGGTACAGAATTCTGAAACGATCGAAGTATTGTTATTTCATAATCATCAATTGGTTTGACGTGGCTTTCATTCCAATATCCTATTAGCTAGAAATTTTGTGGTGCGTATTTCTTTTCTTTTACACCATTAATTACCTGTTCCAAGCAACTCAGTGGTGGTCGTCCATTGCCCTTCTTTCCTGACACTCGTCCTTCTACGATTGTTTTCAAGAGGCCATAATGCCTCATATTGTGGCCAGCTAAGTTCTTTCGTATTCTCCTTAAGGGATTAAGATGACTTCTCTTTTCTTTCACTATTACTAGCACTACCTTATTACTTACACGGTCGATCCATTTCATCTCCATCATCCTTCGGCAGCGACTCATTTCGAATGCTTCCACTTTTGACCTGTGAACGTACAAGCCTCGCTCCGATAAAGCTCCATACCTTCGAGCTCGTAGCATCTGATAATTTTTTTTCCTTATTTTTACGCATGCATTCTAAGCTGTAATTAGATTATTCTCCCTCTCTGCCACTGCTATTCTATTGAATGGCATCTCTTTTGGAATGCTTGGTGTAACTGCACACCCCTGCTGATAAGGCAATAAAGTACTGTGGTGATTTTATTGAAGATGCGATGTCCTAGATTAATTATTAAGAAAGTGATATTCGTTATAAATTGTGAAATAATTAAATTAAAATGATAAAGGTTATTTCAAAATGACGGTCTGTACACGGGACTTGGGACATGAACGCCACACACACCCCATAATGGCAAAAAGTATTTCGATTAATCAGGATGGAATTTTAAATGCCACCTGCATATCCTGGACGAGGATTTGTGAGTGCTTTATGTCTTCTTACTCTATGGGAACTAATAAGGTGATATCTACCGCAGTTCGCCGCTTACGACACGTAGTCACTATAATTTTCCTTTTTTGCTGGCTTCAGAGCGAACTGAACTTGGGTCCATTGGAGTGACATTTCAGCTGAGTACTGCGGTTTGCAAGTGCTCCAAGGGCATGCCTTAATTACGAGTCGAATGTCACGAATCTCTTTCTCCTTGGTTTCCGCCAGCTCGTCGTTCTCCGCTAAGCGGCGCCTGTCTTTTCCCAACCGTAGAAGCTGTCTCTATCACTGCAAAATAAAACGCCCCAGGCTGATATGAGAACCACCCTCGCCATACTGCAGGAGTGCAAGGCTTTCCTATCGTATATTTAGTTGCAGCTTCTCGGCGAACTGGGAGGAAGCCATGGAAACCAACGCCTTTCTCTTACGTTCCTTCGAACGAGGAAAAAAATGGTTCATGAATCATAATTCTTTAAGAAAAATTTCGTTCTATTTTGAAATTTGAACCCTTGTTACGATTATCTTTCAAGTGTCGGAATGTGTTTTTAGGCAGAATGGTATTCAAGAACGTAAAGAAAGACCTCAAACGAATCCCATGCTAAATAACCTTTGAGCACAGGCTCTCGTTAGTCCCGAATCCAGCCGCGCTTTGAATTCCCCAAGGCTTCTTCATTAAATTCATTTTTCGTACTGCTTGCTTCTTGCTCTACAAAGCAACATCACATTGGCACTGATTGCAGGTGTAGCCTCTCGACCAACGGAGTTATTTATGAATTATTTCCATGTAGAATGATTGCATCCGTGTAAAGTATTCCTGTTCCTCAGGATTACCGAAGGTTTACTGTCGTCGAAGAACCTGTAAAATATTCTACTTTTAAAAAATGGTTGCAAACAAATTCTCCTCACTACCCTGTTATCTCTTCCCAACGATTTAGATTTTAAGGCAGCATTTGGTGTGGGGGCATAGTTTTACTCCATGTTACATTGTTTTTTTTTCCGGCATGGAAGGCATTACCTAAAATAGTGCATGTTGACTTATTATATTTAAATACCATACGGTTTTGCTCCTTCTTCGGCAAACAAGAAGAGGATTGCCAAAAAACATGCCAGTTGATTTATAATATGCCATAAAAGGTTCTTATGCTGTGAAATTTTCCAAGCTTGAACTAAGAGAGATGTGACGAGGTACCATGGCATGTGGTTACTTTGAAATAAACACTATATCTGAAGCAAGTATGTTATAGAGTTGGCCAACTTTTTTTAAGGGGTTCCCCCTCGTCCATGCTTACATAAAGAATGCTAGAGAATAACAATTTGATCATGGATATTTCTCGACCTGGTCCGGAAGATAGGGTGCAGGAAGTTCGCTAGCTATGCTTTCAATGCCCCCTAGTGGAAAGAGTTAGCTGCTTTCTTCATGTATTATGTATATTTGTCTGAAATAATTTCTTTTCACCATTTGATCCCTAGTGGTCAATACTAAAACGAGACAATGTGTGATTCGCTATATTCTCACTGTGGTATCCATTAGGGTTAAATGTTTTTCTTCGGTTTGAATTATTTTAGACTGGGAGCCACTAGAGACTTAAGTGTACGACCTAGGATTTCATTACGTGAGCAATGGAATAAATGGGTTGGCAAAGGGATCAATTTCCCCCTCGAGCAATGGGGAACTAAAATAAATACGATGATGTAGTGAAATCACCGCGATAGAGCTCAACTCAATATTTTTACTGCATACGCAGTGAAAAGGCTGGTATGCTTACACCTCTCACCACACGTAAAGCAAGGAAGGTTGCTGGATGATGTGTAGATGTGGACGAAGATTTCTTGATTTTCTATAACATGACTGGTGGACCAAATTTATCTCCTTTCAAGCAGGTTAGGATCTCTTCGGCAGGAAAGAGGAGTGGAAGCCTTTGGTTTATGGAAGCTGTGCACGATTCGACCGTGGTTCTTCACTTTGTGATTACCCAGGGTACCGTCTCAGACCTACCCGACCGCTACCCCATAAACATCTCTCAAGAAGCCAGCCCCGCTTTCCTTTAAGTTCCACGCAAAACCCTAAGTTTCGACTAGAGATCTTTGCGCCGTCTTTGAATACCAAACGCAACCTTACCTTCTGCCTGCTATCCACCAGTGCCTCTTACTCTCTGATCACCCGTTCCAACGTCTTGCCCTCCCATAGAATTCCTCCCTTTATTGCCTCTAAAGTGCAGCGGTTGATAGCACGGAACGAAAACGAAACATCTGTTTGGGACTCTTTACGGCCCTCTACATTCGTGAGGTATCTCAAAGAAATTGAAAGACAAGCCTTTTGTCGCTAGAATTTTTTTTATTGTTTCAAATAAGGGAAGGTAATTGCAGCCTAGGCCATCCTTTCAATATTTTGAGCACATCATCAGTAATTTTAAGTTTATCGATAACAGTAATTATTAGAAATTAACAAGAAATATGATTTGTATTCTTGTCGCGCTTGCTATGTAATACTATCAAAATATCAAAAGAAAAGAGAAATTCCAAGAAAACAAGTCTGAGCTCTTCAACAAAACTACTTTTGCAAAATTTACTCAACTTATTTTACGATAAGATACTTGGATGGAAGAATGAATTGGCTGCCCAGAAACTATTAACTTTTTGCTTGTGATGAACAAATGAAGATGTCCGCCACGATGGGCATTAGTGTCATTAAATATTTAGAGAGAATTCGATTATCTGATTTTGATTTTTTTCGCCTTTTGAATCTTATTAACCATTTTTTTAAATAAATTTTACTGAGGTTTTCTATGTCTTTGTTTTCTCCAAGAAATATTTGCACACGTATTAAACGAGGTCAAGATAAGGAAAAAAAATAATTATATTGGTATACGCAGTAATTTTATTTCTGTTGTCTGTGAAATTGTCATCGGTTTATTGTGGCAAGTTTTGGATCTCCCTAAAATGTTTCAGCCAGTCATTGCAAATTTCTGAATTGATGAATACCGAATCTGTCGTTAGCAAAAAATTCCTGAAGGTGGTCCAACTGAAAGATTATTTTAAAACGCTTTCTCGGAAAAATAAGGACTGGGGGAATGTACACTCATGCCCGTTCAAGGGTAGTTCGGACAACAACAGGCAGTAAGATACGTATCTACGAATAATACGCATCTAAAATTCTGGAAAAAACTAATATTTTTCGAATTCCCAGTCATTGCATGTTAAATGTTCTATTGCACATACCGTCTTAAGACGTCTATGCAGAGACGATCTCCAAAATTTGTTACCCTAATGCTTCCTAATCGATTTTTTCATACAGTTTCTTCATTTTCTTTCAATATAATTGTTAAAAAAGTAAATATAATATTTATGGCAGGAACTGTAAAGTCTTAGAAAAAGCAATCCTATAAACTGGGGTAGGAGTCAGCGCCCAGGACTCTTGCCCCAGCAGCACTTGCTACACCTAATACAATACGTCGTAACACAACCACTTAGTGAGCTACGAACCTGCTAACTGCATGAATTTTTTAGGCATATAAAATCATTCCAGACAAATGTAGCAATTAAATAAACCCCCAAAGCACGTATAAAAATTACACGGCCCTACAAATTAGATAAACCCTGAGTAAAACTGAAAAATAAGAAAAACCAGTAAGGCGAGGATGAAATGAATTGGTGGAGTGCGTACTTAAATTGCAAGTCATGAATTTTTTTTCTAGTATTCCTTGAATTTATGAGCTAAGATAATGCTGAATGTAATCAGTGGTGGAAGAGCACGTAATGTAGAATTAGTAGTTGGCAGATATTTATTTTTTTCCATTTATTACTAGTAATGTAAGTAGATATCAGTCATGAGAAGTAGCATGAAAATATTTCTTCCACCAAGAATGTAGTTGAGCTTGTAGAAATTGTTTGGACATACGTGGTGATTTAGTTAGAAGACTATTTTTCTTTATTTATCAAAAATCTACCGTATTTAAATACTTTAGAATGACGCATCACAAATACTTCATTTCAAATGTATACTCCACTTCCTTCTGGCTTTCCCACATTCCTCACCATATTTTTTTTAAATCACCAATTTCGGAGGATGCCAAAACTAGAGCGCTCTTCTTCAGCGAAATATTGAATTTCAAGGGCGTCCTTTTGAGCAATGGAAATGACCTGACATCTGGTAACAACCTCTCCATCTTCATTGGATGTTATAGTAAAATGGCGTTAAAAATCGTGGGCTGTATTGGCCCAGGAGATAATTTGGTAAAATTTAGTGCATGTTTAAATTATTTCGAGACGAATATTAAAGACACCTAATATTATCTTGAATTTGAAATTAAATTTAAGAAAAAATCTTTCGGAAAAAGTTATTTCATTTTATAAACTGTATTGTTAAGAAAAAGAGGGTGAAAGCAAAAGGTAGGCAAACGTATGAATTTACTACTTATTTAGAGTGAAGATAATCAGGAAAATTCTTCGGTTAGACAGCATGCGAATATATTCAAATATTTACAATATAGACACGACTACGGAAAGGAATTCATGATAGTTTTTCTTCAACTCAATAAAATACTCTGGAGCCATTACTTGTGCCTCCGTTTAAAATAAACATATAGAACAACATTCAGCAGCCCTGAGGATAAACTCCGAGTCAGAGTCTAAAACGTTGGCTAATGTGAATAAATTAACCCGGTGGGAATCACGAGAAGAGTTTACCCATAAAACTAAATTTACACCTTAAAAAACTATGAAGAAATAATATGAAAATATATGCGCAAACAACAATGATGAATGTTCATGGTGAAACAAAGCCCAGTACTATTCCACAAACTTTTATTTAAAAAAATTAAAATAAAAGTTTGTGGAGTAGTACTGGTTTTTTTCACCATGAACATTTCATCGTTCCACTAAGTAACGCCCAAATCAGTTGATTTTTTTAACAATAATGAAATTCACCGTAAAAAAAATCATTTGGGCTGGGCAGAATTCGAAGTCGAACCTCCTAATCTCACAATCAGCCAGATACGCTTGTAGTTACGCCGTCAAGCCATTTCCTATCAATACGAATGTAAGACAAGGAATTCGGTGTTTTCGTCTTAAGTCCACTCAGGAGACGAAGGTCTTGCTCTTGAAGCCGCTGTCGAAGAAATAGGTAAACACTACTTTGTCCCTTTTGCGCGACGGACGTTTTCCTTAAGGCCGCTATACATGGTGAATGATCATGCGAATGAAATCATTCGCCGTGTATAGCGGCCTTTAGCTCTGCAAAAATGATTTTTCTTAGCGAATTTCATCTTTGGCGTACATAACTTTCCATCCGTACTCTTCACTGCGTACAATACTACTTTATTCATGCATGCGCAGGTGATATACTTTTGTAAAATACCAATAGAAACTCACAGAGAGGATATACATATAAATAAAAAACATTTTTAAATAAAGAATACGAAAGAAACCATTTGCAATTTCTCTTAAACTCAACCAAATACTGTGATGTGACTTTATATATTACACCAATGATATGATTTTGGAATATAAAACGAAGGCTGAAATACAAAAAATACTTTTGCTATTCAGCCTAATTATCAATAAGAGTCGAATCATATTTAACAAGTATAATGTTTTTCTCCTTTTCTTTCCTACGCAGAACACTTTATTATTAATATGTTTCTTCATTTTTTGATAGGATCTCATGCTCTATGGACTTGAAAGTAAGGATGCATTTACGACTCCTAAATCCATATGGCAAAAAATTATATATCATAGACGCCGTTGATTGTATATATGCAATATTTAATAATATGGCCTATGTTGTGATAAAATCCATCCGTTCCCTCTCAGATAACTAAACAACATATCAAATGTCAGAAGCGCCCACAAACAGCCTAGCCATAAATATTTTCAATTCCTTCCTGGTCAATAATTTCAAATCCAAATTGAAGGGCACTAATAACACTCTTCTTACAGATATTTCGGGCTTCGTCTCAATTATTCCAACTGCGTAATGCGTATACACAGCCTCCAAAAATCACTCTTCTATGAGTCCGTCCGATGTCTAAATCTCCTAATCTTAGGCATGTGTATAATTATCAATCATGATAAAAGTGGAAAAGAGAAAAAAACGTAAATATCTGAATTCCGTGTTTATGAATTCAACTGAAAACAAAAAAGAACACATAAAATACAAAAATAAAAGTTTTTTATTGGAAAAATATATAAATGAAAAGAGATGAAAAACAAAAAGTCACGTGAACTAATAAAGTTTCATCATTAAAAATTTATTGAATTTCAATTTATTGGTGTTTCAGAGAATTATAGAAATTTTAATAATCAGTAGTTTATTATTTTAAATTCATGTGTTGTTCAATTTTTCAATCGTTTGATTTAAGGTTCCTTTATCACACCAGCCATTTACAACACCGATCAAGCAAATGCGTAAAAAATCATTGTTTACGTAAACTGGCTGGTTGGGGTGAGTTAGTGGACCACTGGACGGCAATTTCCAACGCTCCTTCAGCGCGGTCGTAGAATCGTCAGCAATATGAAGGAGGTCATGAGAATATCCCCTTGTGTATGCAGTGTGTAGGTACATCATGTGAATACTACCCATTTGTATGGCGAGACACGTGGATCCCATCCCTTCTGTCTTGAAGACGGGGACAAGGAAGGGCACATTGGGGTGTGTTGGGGATGATTTGGGAGGGTGGCCAAGGACATCGAAGTCCTTCCATAAATCAGATCAAGGGCCGGCGCTACCCTCTCTCCTCACCGCTGTCGCCTCGGAAGATGCCGCCGATGGAAGGTGGACAGCGTTTTTTCTATGGGAGAAGTAAAACCACGAGGTACTACCATTGAAGTTGAACGCTGTAGAGAGAAATTGTGAATGGAAAATGAAAAATAACATTTGAAATTCTTTCCGGAATTAGGTGTTAAAGCAATTTTAGTCAAACTGGTTATAAATTTCAACGCTAATTGCATATAATAGCAATAAAAATGTCTTTATTCGGGCGATGTGGAGACTAATAAGTACCCTCTATTTGGGGAATTTATGCGATTAAATTGCTTAAATATTTGTCTTATTTATCGAAAATGGCTTTTATGTCATTTAATGCGGAGTCTATGGTGCGATTGAGTAATTATTTGTATCCCTCGCCATCCTGCCGTCAAATCCAGCGGTAGACAACCGACGCCATGGAAATCGAGAGCATGCTGGAACTATGAGTTAAATTTCTTTTAACGATAGATTTGTTGAAATAGTTCCTGCATGCCTATCGTTAGGGAGGAGCCCTTATAAGCGCCCACACACTCATAATTCCTTATCATAGCGGCTCTCGAAACCTTGTGCGATATTTTTTCAGCTTCAGAAGTTCCCATTCCGATTCCCTCCCCCCACCCAAATCGTGGAGTATGGCACATAAGTTCCTAAGAGACCTGTTCTCCCGTAGTTTCCAGATGCCGCTGCTAGAGTGCAGCACCTGTGACTCTTCCACGTTTCATTTTCACCTGCTCACTGATAAGGTGCTCCATTTTCTTTTTTCTCGTCGCACTGTTTTTATTTTTCCGTTTTCAATCGCTCGCCGCGTCGCCTCGTCATTGCGGTTTGCGGCAAGGTCCGTAAAGGATAGGTCCTGTCACGCTCCCATGGTGCATTTCGGTTTGACCGTCTCGGTTCCCGCCTGTCTGTTGTTTACAGGTGTTTACATAGGGCATGTGAATTAATTTTTAAAAAATTGTGTGCTGTAGTGCTCCGCATTGCTCCAATTCCACGAAAAACGGAGTAAGAATATTTCGTTTCCCTTCGTCCTTTACCGACCTTGGTTTGCGGAGGGGGTGAAAGGGGGTTAGTTGGGACGGAACGGGGGGGGGGGGGTAGGTCGCCCTTTGGCCTGTGAACACCCCTCCACCCTCTTCATTCCCCTTTTATTTTCCTTATTTTAATCATTTATGATACATACTATTTTTTAAGTAGGGTGGTAACATGATAATTAAAATAAATGAATGATTAGCCTATCAAATATCGATGTGAAAGAGAAGAACTTAAAATACACCTTTAGGATACAAAAAACACAGGGATACGAATCTGCATTTAAAAAAAATACCGTTCGAGTCACCTCTTCTGGCAGGAAATAGACCTCCGAGACCATTTATTTGCATGCTTCGTTATTTTTAATCGTTTTTTTTTGTTCCCTAGGTCTTTCAAGATGATCGTTCTGGATGGGGTACTTTTGGTATCACGTAATCTTAGAAATTATTGAACCATTAAAATCATTTTTATCCAGTATTACACTTCTTCGTACAAAAATCATTTTTTGGATAAAAATTCAAGCTGATCTCTGCATTTCTCCAGGGTTTTCTTCCGCGTCAGCTTAGTTTGTAGAGAAGTTTCGCTGACTATCCTGCCAGCTCCCTATGGGCTATGGGAGCTCCCATCCAGCCTACAGTATATAAGCGAAGCAGAAACCAACAGCCGACACCTTCGACCTGATGACGCTGGCAGGAAAACCAGCGAAACTGTTGTCTACAAACAAGCTGACGTGGAAGAAAACCCTGAAGAAAAGCAGATATCAAACCATCGCCGCGGAAACCCACGTTCTAACAAAAATTCAAGCTGTTGAATCTTAACTGAAATCCCGCATTCGGATATGATGCGTGAAATTTATGAAGTCGGAAAAGAACTAAAACATTTGCTATTCCTCCAGCATCGTTCCGCACTATTAAATTGTCAATTTATTGTCATCTTTCTTCTAAAAAAGTCAGAAACTTTCAATGAAATAAAATTAAGACATTGGTACAAAAATGCTTTGATATTGGTTTTGACGTGTCGCTCTCTTCTTCCTTTTCCTCTGGAGTGGTTAATGTGGAAATAAGGATGGTTTTCCCCGTGAGTTTTTTTACGTGTCATCCGCAATAAAGGATCCTTAAGTTTTATTCATTACAATAGTATTATTAGAGAACTCATTCCCTCTACTCGATCGTTTTGTGTTCGGTAATCTTTTTCTGACTCATGCGAGTTCTATCATCGTGAAATTTTCTGGTACAAAAAGTTAAACCAGTTTAATAATTACTTCTATCTAAATTTTTAAGTGCTACGAAAACTTCAAGATGATTATATAAAAGAGGGTGGTTTCCTATTATTTTTTATTGCATAAAGCGAAAGATTATTACTCCTGGAGTACGTAATTCACGCCTTTAACTTTTTTAATGACCATATCTATTTTTCGCCATTAAATGAAAAGTGAAAATTTTCAAGCGCGCGAAAACTCGACGGCTAAGTATGAATGATGGGTAAACCCCGTGTGACGTAGTTCTGGTTCCCGCTGCCGCCAAGTGAGGTGACCTTGGCGCGAAGCTTAGAGCGCTGATACGACGCAGGATGCTAACAGGTAGCAGAGTACCCTGCTACCAGGTAGCGCTTGGCTTAAATAAGGATTATTAATACCTTTCCGACACTAGGAGTTTTAATAGGTGATTATTAAGACATGTTTCCCTGAGCTCTGTGCCTCATGCATGCATTGGTAATCTCATGCGATGTAAAACTCTACTATATTCTATCTACTCGTATAGATAATAGGTCCCTGTGACGTCACGTGGAGTGGCATCGCATGGGCGCCAATCTGACCTTTTTCAAATGAGGTTAAAATTGACCATTGCCATTCGTCTAAACTGGGATTTGTAAAACCAAATAATTTATATTTAATGAACACACTAACGGTGGGTAACGAATCGCAATCAATGCCTTTCGTTTTCTTTGATGAAGGAAACTACCTTATTTCGAAGGAGTCAAACATCATCCAAAAAGACGAAATGCTAACGGTTGACAATGGGTGCGTTAAAGGAATGTATAAACTCATAAATCACCGAAGCTCGTAAGTGATTTGTAATGCTACCATTCTCTGGTGAATAAGTTTTTGGGTGTAAAATATTCCCTAGGAGTTGATATTTGATCTTAAAAATCAGATTTCCTGCAATGCAGATTTGAGGAATATATTTTTTGACCACTTAAATAAACCTTGAAATGATGGTTATGAAAGTGAAGTATGATTAAGTTTGTGCAGTTAAAATACTCATTATGGATGTTCTTTTCCGGTCTTTTGGTCAAGAATGTTGAGTCTTAAGAAGATTAAGATGTAGGCACAAAAAATATTCACAGCATTATTTTTACCCTGGAATGAGATGGGGGTCTTCATTTCTGATTCCAGATGTAGGTTAATGAAGTGTATCTTCCTTATGGGCTCTATAAATTGTGATAACTCCACCTGAATCACCTAGAGTATTGCAGTGAAGAACCAAGATCAGCAGAAGCGAATATCCAGGCGATTGTCTCACATCGCATCGCCTGTATTGACATGGCAACCACTTGACTTAATGAATGGCACTCGAGTAGCTTCAAGACGCTCTTCGCCTGTTTCTCTGCTGCCCAACCCTCGACTGTCTCTTCTTCATTACCCGTATTGACAGTCTAGGGGAATATTTCACCCCCATCCATAGCGATTCACTAGGACCGCATGGCACGGCACTTAGACGTCTTCTTACGTAGCGATTTCTATGCAGCGAATAAATAAAAATTACGTGTTTATTTCCTCCTTTCATTCCTTTATTGTTTGCTTTCCATCGCGAATAATAATCCCCCTTGATTCGAGGACGATAAAAGTCGGAAGGAATTTGTTGTCTCTTTTGTTTTTTTAGGGGTAGTTGGGCCTTAAACCTTTCACTTCACAGTGGGCGAGGTTTGTTTTTGAAGGGGTGAGATAGTGGGAGGGAGGGAGGGGATGCGGTCCATTCTCACCCTTTATCTTTTTCCCAGAAGATTGATTTTGCGGAAGGAGGGAGTTTTTTCTTTCAAATCCGCATTTCCCACATGATAGAATGCGTGGGAGTATTTTAATTCGTAATGCACTGCAGTGCTAAGGCATGCTCTGCACCCAGGTTGATCTTGCTGGACTAGTACCTCGGGTTGACCTCTTTGTAACTTGGGTTGTTGCCTTGCTGCTTGTTATGGTCTTATCATGGCCCAATCGCGAGAATCATGGGTAAGTTGCGAGGAATAGTCACAGGGAGTTCGGGGGACATGAATTTAATTGTGGCATGCCATTGCCTGGCTTTCCATTGCTAGTTTGGTAAAGAAGAACCACTGCAGCGAGGAGACATGTTGGTTTTTAATTTAGCTCGTCACCTTTTGTGGGCAGGCTGTTTTTGGTCCATTGTTTCCCGTTTTTTTTTACCCGAAACTTTACGCACTGTTGCGGTATAGTGGCGCATGGACCAAGTCCAAAATGTGCGTGCAGGGATCCTGCGTCGAACGCACCAAACCCCATCCGTGTAGCACTTGGTACGACTAATTGTAAGATACACCCTACATGTACATAATTCCCCGTAAGCCGCCTAAAAGGCGTGTAGCAGGGGGTGTTATGACCCCAGCCGTTTACTCATAAAAAATGAAGTGCTCTAACGAAGTTGGGACTAACGTTTATTAAAGTCCTTTATGGTTCGGGGGAAAAACGAATTCCCATATATATCCGTACGGCCAAACATCTCTCTTAATTTGTCGCTTCTGTCGGACCTGGAAATATTTTGTGGCTCAAATATTATGTTCTCTGTGTCGCTCTTAAAGATATCCATTCTCAAGTTTTCAATCAATCTAAGCCTAGCGCGCAGCTTCCGTGTCTCAAGCGGCTCCCAGCCTAATTCGCTTAACATCTGACAAGTGACGCTGTCTGTGCACCTATAGCGGTTTTTGACGAACCTCGCAGCCTTCCTTTGTATTTTATTCAGTTCGCGGATTAAATTTTTCTGCACCGGATCTCATGCTCTCGCTGAATATTCAAGGTGCGTTTGGACGAGGGCGAAAATCTTCTCAACCGAAAATCTTCCACAATACGCTTGACGAATCCTAATATCTTCAGGGCTATGCCGCAAATATTTATTCCTCAGTAAATTCCTTATGTGTTCCCCACGAGAAGCTCGATGTTATCGTAACTCCCAGGTACTTCACTTCGTCTGTTGCCTTCATATTAATACCATCCACGACATAAATATGGTTATAGCTGGACGAATTTAGCAAGAAATGTACCCTCATGCATTTGCTCAGATTAAGTTCGAGACCCCACTCTGTGGTCCACAAATGAACGTTGCTTAAGTCCGATGATAGAATTTCATATTCAGAGTGATCACTAATTTCGCATTAGATGACAGCGTCGTCAGCAAATAAACGTATTTCAGTGCTAATGCGGGAACAGAGATGTGAGGGCAAACCCTAAAGTGTGGCTGCGCAAAATGCAGACGGTCTGTCACGCTTCGAATTTAATACATTATATATAGATTTCCGTGGAATCAATATCAGTGATTGTGACATTACTTACATAGTTAGGTTGGGTTGGAATCTAAAGAGATGACAAATATTGTCTTCTGAAGCCATCGCATCAAACTTCGCTCAAGTAAATAACACTTCCTCAGTGCAAACTAAAGAATTATTTACCTGAGGGAGAAAACATTTTAATGAATATTCTTTATGAGTGATCATGAAACAGAATATTAGAAGATACGCGTTCGTTTTTCCTATTCAACCTGTGGCGTACACAATTTTTAATGTTTGTTGTGGGTATTATTTAATTTGAAATTTTATTTTCTCTCATGTCGATCCATCTCTCTGAATATTTTATCATATAAAACGAAATGAGTGTTTAATGTTAATGGCTTATGGGGTAACCCACGTTAAGATTTTAAAAAGGCCAACGTTTCCAAGAACATGTACCGCAAATATTGTAGTAATTTGGAGGGAGTGATGTTTTCAGACGTGGCAATCTCATGATTGGACGGACGAAATGAGAAGTCAAATAACGTTGACCTGTAAGGTTCGCATGTTTCGTAAACCTTGTGGAATTGAAGCGTGTTGTTAAATATTCCAAATAGCAGGAAAACTCGTCGTGTTTGGCTAGCAGCGTTCTTATGGCTCTTATGTTTCCTCTATTTAGGCGACAGTGGCATTAATGATGAGGATCTTGCGGGGACAAATGCATCTTTCAAAACGTCTTTTTTAAAATTCTAAATCATTTGAACATTTTGTCCAAAATATTTAGATAACTGTGTTAATACAGATGATGAAGATTGAAGTCCTGGATTTTATGCCATTAATGCTTCTATATTACGTATGATTAATATAATTTTCAGGGATAATAGTTTGTATTGCATTCTTCAACTAACGGTTTTGACTTTGGAAACCACCGGTGAGCACGCTTTTTTTCTCGTTAATGCCTTTTTGTGGTTTTTTTATATTTTTAGAATTACTTTCATTCAATATTTTGAGTGAGAGCAATTATGGATTCAATTATAGAACACACCAACCCTGAAAATAATTCAATTTTTACGAATGTATACGTTCATCGTTGCATGGCGAAAAACAATAACAATTTCTCTAATCTGCGAGGTTATTTATAGAAAGTGTGCTCATGTGTGATCAAGTATTATTAATATTGACTAATTGTAGTGAGAGTAATAATACTGTTTATTTTCTTACAGGTACGTTCATTTTTTTTAATTGGCTGTCCTGAAAGCTTCGCATGTTACCAGAGTGCATCAGCTGCCCTAGTGCACTCTGCAGTCCCATTGTAAGCCGAATGCCCCCCATCCTGCTAAATATGAGTTCGATCGTAAGTACATACTTGATTCTATACTCTTGAGTCATAACGTCAACTTTGGACTCAAGTTGTCATTTTTCAATAGTTTTCAGGGCTCAAAGAAGGAGTTTATAGGCTATGAAATTTTTAGTTATTCTGGATTGTTATTTATTCTGGATGGTTATGCATGCGTTATAAGCCAGCCATTGTTAAAAAATGACCTCGACGAAATGACTTCACCATTTCACTCCTTCTAAGACTTATTTTGTCGAGCAGCTTTTCCTTAGTGCAATAATTTCGAAGAATCCATTTTCAAAATATACATACATTTAACGCTTATCTTGTAAAAGTACGTTCTCGGTGGCCCCATAACAATTTGTTTAGCACATAATTGTGAAATTATGGGTTCAACCCCGACGTTTCCTTGGTCGTCAGTTGTGCCATATTTTTAAAAGGATCAAAATGGGAGATTTCTTGCAATATCTGAATTATCATCTGGCACTTGAAGCGATACAAATTTTGGAATAGAATGCTCTAGAATTCGGACGCTACAATACCTGTTGACGGTGAAATGGAATAGAGTGAGGGATTATAATCCTAATGTATAAGGCGAACAGATAATGCGGACGCAAATAAACTTCGTGCGTAATTTTTGCTGAAATCTAGTCCATTAACTATTTCCAGCTTAGTAAAATATGGGGACATAAATTTGATATGGAATTCCTTTAAATAATTAATGTTCTTTCAATTACATCACGAGAATGATTTAAATTAATGCGAATACTGCTTTTTCACGCGCAAAGTTACCTAAAAAGGGAAAGAATTCGCCGTTATATTACTGCCGAGTACTATTAGACTGATACCATAATACCATTCTCATTCAATTCGTGAAACAAATAACTCGGCGTTCACAACATTTAATTGCATTAAAAAGTATAATTGGAATTTATTAGAATTATATCCTGATGCATGATGCAATTAGCTCACTCGAATTATTTTTCATTTAATGATCCCGGACTACGAGGTACCTACTTCCATTAAAATAGAGCAGTTAAACCTCTTCTGTACAAAATCATTTATTTTATTGAAATCATGGCGCGAAACGAATAGGGTTTAATTTTGTTGAACTTATCATTTCGCAATTGGTACGAATTCGAAGCCAATACAAATATTATTTCGTGGGAATATGTACATAGGAAATCATTTTATCGTACGCTGTAAATTTATGAAATATAATGATTAAATTTTACTGCTTCTTTATGCCTGTTAAAATAAATTTTAATAGTACTTAATCACGATTATTTCAATGCTTACAACGCGTTCCGGCTCACAGAGCTATCATCTGGTGCATGATCAATTCAGCAGCCAATTTTGAAAATTGTTGGTCAACTCGGCTGTACAGACATTGTATTAATATAATGTGATAGCAAATTTAGATAATTTCTCTTATTAGGGACCGAGATATCTGAATTTGAGTACAAATTATGAGGTATAATATTTATATCGTTCGAAGAATGTGTGGACTTTGTATTCGCGAAAAATATAATGTTCGCGCATTGTGACAGGAAGCAATGTTATAGGATAAACGAGACGCGCTTACCGATTGCTTTGTTTCATCTCTGTGACAAGGGTCGTGGGATTATCGCCGAGAGGAGACGCGCCGGGTGGAGGTGACCTTTGCTCCAAGGGGAATGATGTCCCTTGGAGGATAAAGGGAATAAAAATAAGAGATAGCAGTCGCGTCTTGTATTCAATGGCACTCGTTCTTCAATTGTTTCTTCGCTTTTATATTCGAAAGAAAGGCTTGCGTTGGCTTTTTGAAGGGAGCGTAGATATTTTACAATTTTTACAACAAATTGAATGCATAAACACTTGCATTGTTTACCCTACAAATTTGGAGCCTCCAGTGCTCGGAGAATTGTGGAGAATTGAGTTGCATTTGTTAAACGTTATATCCAATGTAGTAGAATTGAGGGATTTGAATGAAATCTGGTATTTGGGAAGCAGAATAACTAGCGATGAAAGATGCAAGAAAGAAATCATCAGCAGATTTGCCCATGTTAAGAGAGCATTCCACTAGAATAAATATTTACTAACTGCGGGAAATTTAAAAATATATGTAAGGAATCTATTTATCTGAAATTACATTAGTAGTATGCTTTTCTAAGGTATTGTGAAGGTACGTTTCACTTTGAAATGGCTACGTAAGAATGAAAATAGGCCGATATTTTTTAGCTTGAAGGAATGTTTGCTAATTGCGTTAATATCGATGCCTCCTTCTCACCACATATTTAAAATATGTTAGCCTCGTGTGATATGAAAGATTATTTACGCGCTGGTGTTTCTGTCTTACGGCATGCAGGTCTGAGCCAAAAATTTAATTACCACTTCGTTCTTTTTGTGACTTAGAACTTTTTTCGCGCCAATGTCTCTTATTTGTACATTTTAACCACTGACCTTTGTTGGTTTGTCTTCATGACGGTCTGCGCTATCATCTTTGAGAGTTTGATGTTATTTGTTCTATGTCCAATAGGTTGGTTTCCTATTATCTTTATATTGCGTAAATCGAATGATTATTACTCCTGGAGTACGTAGTTGGTACGTATTTCACTTGGTACGTATTTCACGCTTTTAGATTTTTAAATGACAATATCTATTTTTCGCGAATTAAAGAAAAGTGAAAATTTTCAAGCGCGCGAAAACGCGACGTCTAAGTATAAATGCTGGGAGAGGCCCGTGTGACGTCATTCTGGTTCCGGCAGCCGCCGTGTGAGGACACCTTAGCGCGAGGCTATGAGCGCCGCTACAATGCAGGCTGCTAGCAGGTAGCGCTTGGCTTAAATAAGGATTATTAATACACTATCAAATAAAGGAAACTTTTCAACATGGGCAATTTTAATAGGTGATTATTAAGAGATGTTTCCCTGAGCGCTGTGCTGGTCTTTTTCAAATGAGGTTAAAATTGACCATTAGCATACGTCTAAACTGGGATTTCTAAAACCAATTATATTATGAATACACTAATGGTGGGCAACGAATCGCAATCAATGGCTTTCGTTTTCTTTGTCAAAGGAAACTACCCTAATGAGAATTCAAAAAACTGTAAGCGCAGATTCATGCTATCTTTATGTTTCTTCATTTGTTATAAATCTCTGACACTATGAGTGTTGTGCACCAAGGCTCCTAAAGTAAAAATATTATTATCCCTTTCGTGCACCCATGTTATTCTACTTTACTACTTGTTTCTCATTCGCTCTCTACGTTGACGTCAACAACATATTTATCACCATCATTCAACAATATTAGGGATGACCGCACGTTCTTCAGGGCTTGGTGACGTTACTTCATTTTGTCCCCATAGAATGAATGAAAATACGGTCATTGAATAACCGCGAACGCTTCCGTACTAATCCTATCAAGGGTCAGACGCAGCTGGCCACTACTCACTCTCTCCTTGGTGTGTAAGTATAAGGCGGCGAAAAATCAATAATTGCTAATTATATCTAATAATATCTATATATATAAAAGAAAGTCGAAAATCGTGTTAGTTAGAACACTTATAACTCGAGATCGGCTGCACCGATTTCAATGAGATTTGGTTCTTTGGATTCGTCTCAGGCGGGGTTAACATATAGGCCATTAAAAAAAGGATAATTTCACAAAAAAAATTCATCTCTTTCCTATGGACATGCTTTTAGGAGTTATAGTAACACAACAATTGATAAGTCGGTCAAAACTACAAATTAATTAATTTGTTTTGTTTTTACCACTTTAATAACTGAATTTAGTAACAATATAACATTTTAATTACTAAATATATTCAAAATATTAATTAAATTGAAATTACATTTTTTAAATTTAATTCGAGCTGATTGTAAGCCCAGCCGTGGCCCAGCTCGAGTTGACACTTCACTACCGTGTTTGTAAACAAATCTCCAAGCAATTGTTGACAAACGGTAATGTCCGTGTTCCTGTCGAGGAATCGAGTAGTTTTAACTCATTTCCTTTGAATGATTGCAAATTAGTTTCAGTGAGCTCATCAACAAAGAGTTCCAGAATATGATTGATCACCAAAAGAATCAAAGATGGTTGATTTAGCGAGCAAGAACGAAGATGTGGATGACTAAAACGAGGTAAATTCAAATAGTTCGTACTCTGCATGGATTCGAATCTTTTAAATGTGTAACAAACGAAGACGAAATCACCAACTATCTATCTGAATATTTTAAGTCCTTGGACGTACCTGGCTTACCAAGGTACGATTTACAGAAAAATGTAGTTTCTGTGCTCATGATCTTTCGAAGCCTAAACCAACCATAATTATCCAACGGAACGTGTTTGATCATTTGAAAAAATTGGTGATGAATGTGATTCACGCAACTTTACTCAGAGGAAAATTCAAAGGTTAGGTCGATAAACCATCCTCTGTATTTCTTCCTTCGCTTCAAGTGCGTAGCTAGGATAGGGGTTTTGGGCGCAGCTAATACCACGGGTCTGTAGGGTATCTATAGAAAACTCGCTAAGGTAAGCGGAAAGTGTGGGGGCACTTCCCTCAGACATTTTTTAAGATAAAAGGTTCAAAATAGTGGGTTTTGCGGCTGTGTGAATAGTTAAATATGTTTTGTTTGTTAGTCATCCGTCCCCCTAATATTAATAACAAAATATTTCATAAAAAAATTCTCTAAGCTCTTGGGGGGGGGGGGGGGTTTATCCCCCAAAACCTCCCCTCGCTGCGTCACTGCTTTGCTTCGCTATATTTATTTAGCTTCATCCGCTTCTTCTTGCGCCTGATAACAAAACAAAAACTGTTGTTTATCAGAAGGTGTTTGACGCAAGACATTAAACCCGAATGTGTAGGGCTCACCGTGGTGCGTTTACGCATGCAGTACGTTTACGCAGGGCATTTTTTCCAAACAGAGATACTAAAACTGGCGCGCCTTAAGTCATTTAATGCGAATGCTGCCTCATAGGGGCTTTTCTTGCACGATTTTGAGCATCAGTCAAGCGTCGGTCTGGGGTTGTGTCAACCTCCCCCCTGAATGGGCCAAGTGTATGCAACAGACTTGGACCTAAAAACATTTTTTTACAGCTAATAACGCAAATAATCAACAACTGAATGCGTATAATTTTTATTTCATGAACTGCTTTATTAAACCACAATGCCCAAAATTTCTTAAGCTAAAACGTAAGAAAATTTGTTGAAAAAAATCCGCGTAAACGTGCTCCGATCCACCCTATGTAGATTCAATAAAGAAAATGTCTTTCTGACAAGCAATTTTGGTACTCATTTACGTATTTTTTTGAATTTGTATCCTTATTTTATTATAATAAATTAAACATGATTAAAAACAATACAGCCGCTCTTGCTTTATAAATGGTGTAAGTAAACTGTAAGTTCATTGATTGTTAGGCGGTACGAAGTTCGCCGGGTCAGCTAGTATATATAATAATAATAATAACAACACACATAATACCAATCATTATCTCTGCCACAGGAATAGTGCCTCATTCAATCCATCAAGGTCTTCAAACTATTGGACTGCCGAAAAACTAGTTTATTACAATACAAAAAGCAGCAATTTTAAATACTTGCCGGATTGTCAGAAAATTTTTCAACGCAGAGTAAAAAGACGAGAGTACTTGGTGATACCCGTACCTCGCCTAAAACCAGCAAAAATGCTGTGAGAATATATTTTATTATAATAATAATATAATTTTTATTGCCCTAAAAATATAGCCGTGAAATTGCAGTTTTTTTCTATATCTATCTATGAATAATCATTAAACTTATCAGGACAAAAAACAATTTATATTGAAAATAATTCATAGCCATTTTTTCCTAAGCTAGATGACTGGAAAAATTAATTTCTAGTTCCTTGATCTTTGATGAACGTATTTAATTGCATGCGCTCATAATTACTGGAATATTTCGAAATACGCAGGTGAAGGAAAACTTAAAAAAATATGAAAAGCAGCCTCCTGCAATGAATTAGCCTTTTCACGTTGACGTGTTCTTTCTCTGTGACATTCTTAATAAAAAAAAACTTAGGTATGGAGTGGACGGGAATACTTAGTTTGCCTCATTAAGAGCCGCGATGGACCGATGAAAACAATCGTAGAAGGACAAATGGTAATTCCCACACTATTTAACTGAACACTCAAAGACAGACCATGGTTTCAACATTTTGTATAATTTTCAAGGTGACACAATTTTCCTTGAAAATGACGCAATCTGTTGAAACCATGGTCGGCCGTTGAGTGTTAAATTAAATAGTGTGGAAATAACCATTTTTGTTTTTATCATGGGTGCAGAAGAAATACGTCGCTATGAAAAGGCTATCGGATGGGAGAGAGGAATGGAGAGCTGCGTCAAACTGATCTTAGGATTGTTTACTGATGACGATGATGAGCATCCATAAGAAATTGTCCCTATTAACTCATTCGGGGCCGTCCCTTGCCTTTCTTCTCGTCCACTTGTACTTAGAGGTCACCGGTCCATATCTGTAATGGTTCAAACACGAACACTATTCCTACATTCGCTCCCTTTGCCCACATTTGTCGGCAGCTTCCCCTGGACTTCCACGAGTTATTTGTATCTCTCGCTGAATTTTTAAATGATTATGTCGATGTGTTCTCTTCCGCGAGACTTCTAGTCCCGAGGCGATAAATTACTTCCCCTATTTCTATCCGCTGGGATAGGAGCAGCCACTTCACCTCTCCCCTTCCCCCTATCGATTTGTAGTTCACGGAGGTGGCGCCTCCGACAGCGCTCTCTCAAACTATAACAACCCTCCTCCCACTTTCCCTCTGATCACCTCCTCATTCCCCCCCCCTCTTTTCCTCTCAAAGCGATAGACTCTTGCGTTGCCCCAAGTGCACCAATCACAGCCGCTCCCAGGGCGTCACCCTCATCCCCTCAAGGACGACCCAAGGCCGTGGGAAAGACCTTCTCTTAAAACTGCGACGAGGGAAACAGGAGGCTCGTGCCACGGACCCCTTGTGGTTGCCAAAGGTCACGGGACAGCTGGTGAAAAACCGTTCTGTGTTGCTGTCATTCCTCTTGCGTTACATCTAGAATATTTATTTCTTCATTTATTCCTTGTTTTTAAGGGTTGGGGAGATTAATCTCCTCTTTCGCTATATAATTCACATTAGTGTTGGAAACTGATAGTAAAATTATGTTGGAAACTAACAGATATGCTTGAATAGTAAGTTTTGGCTCATATCAGATATATCTGATTAGATGGTGCATAAAAATTTTCAGGTTTTACAAAATTTGTAACTTTGAGTTATGCTCTAAATTAAGTATCTATCATGCCCTACCTTCACGTTTATTACAAACGACAATTACCCATACGAAATTTCCAATTTTATATTTTAAGCTGTTGTTAAATGTATTTTCATTGATAGCGCGTACAGCGGTTACATACACCTGTAAAAAGCGGCGTTTGTATACCATTTCGGTGTTGCCAATTGTGAGTTCACTGCCTAGTCTAGAGTGTTCAGTCAAATCATCAAATATTTGCTTCTAATAATTATTATCTTCCATTGATGTTCAGGGCTGATTCCAATAATAGTTTTCAGTTTCTTCCGTCAAATCAGATTTATTTGCGTATAGCTTTCCTGAAGTAAGACATTAAATAGTTAAAGCGAATATAATTTTAATTCGTTCGTAAATATTTGAATTTCATTCCTCAAAAATATGCCTTCAATTCTTTGTGCACGAAAAATTATACACATCGTAGAAATATTCATGATCACCGCTTTGGCTCCATCTCTTCCACAAGTCATGACGTTACTAACATAAGTGGAAATACCTGATGTGCTAACCTCGTTTTTTGGCACTTTTGATGTAATTAAAATGTAAAGTTCACATATTAAAAGGTATCTTCGGAAGATACCTTTATTATTAAACACTCCTGAGGATTTTCTCGCACGGTACTCTCGGAATTTCCTCATGTCTACGTTCCTGGCCTTCAATGCTTCATCCGTAAAAACTCCAATTGGAAGAAAGGATTATTTGCCAATTTCTGTTCCATGTATCAGTGCTTTATGTACCACGGGCTGATTGTCATACCAACCACAGAAAGATTTAAATTAGTTAAAAAACGCTAAAAAGTCTGAATGCAGACCTGTTACATTTTTGGGGTGGTTTTTTGTCCTCTTGAAAAGTTGTTTGGCTGAGGTTTGGAATCCGGATCTGAGATTTTCTAGTGATGTCTTGCCACAATATAATAAAAAATGAACATATTTTGTTGGTTCTATGGACTGGAAGTTGGAAAACTTGGAAGTTTTCACCTTTTCTCATGGTAATTTTCAGTTAAAAGTGAATTAACACAATTCCCTTTCATTCTAAAGGTTTCTCTCTGGTTTTTTACCAACCGATTACGCATGACGTCATTTATAAATCGGTGATCCTAATCTGCCTCCTTACGAAGAATAAAACGATTGCGATTCATATATGTACCATTGCATCTCATAATATTCGTGAATATTTGCGATCAAGAGACAGAAAATATTTCAATGATACTCTAATCGAAAACAATCCTTTGCCTCATCGCTATTTCTTTTGATGACCATTGTCGGGTGGGTCGTAAAAGACCGAGAATCGAGTCCTACTTGAGCAAAAAAAATCTCTCCCCCACCATAGACCTTTTCCCGTCCCCCAGAAATATGACACCACTTTTCTCGGTGTGTTTTCCTCCTCCTAACTGCTGAGACCCCCCTCTTCTCCTATGGTGAAAGATTTCCCCATCCCACCCACTTAAGTGCCCCACTGACTACAGTGGCCACCTTCGGAACTAAATTTTGACGACTGCTACGTCTTCATTTTTGAACACGAATGTAAAGACTCTTGAGAAGTTTCTTCATTTCATAATACTTTCCACACTCGTATTTTCCTTTGTATTGTGATCAACGAATCATTCCGACCCACTGAAGAAATGCAGAAAAGTCACTGTGCGGGAATAGAAACGAAAAGTTCACCTAAAAACTTACTCTTAAAACCTTTTTATTAGGTAAACGTTTCCAATGTACTATCCTTTGTAATGCAAATTGCTCACGCATAAACTTGATAATCTCTTAATATAGGGCACGAATTACCTTTAAATTAGCCCAAATACTTACTGATTTCTTTACGATGAGTATCCATACTTTCTGTTTCGTACTCGGCTGCTTCTTTCCACATTCTCTTGGAGTGAAAAACATGTCTCCTGCCTCGCGAAGGGTTCCACACTGGTACCTTATTATCTATCTTAGTATTAATGAAATAATTTTTATTTTATGCTGCGCATGTTATAACTTCTCTAAATGTATATTTTAAGCGTAAATATGAGAAAAGTAAAAGACGGAGGGCCTTCTGATAAGCTACATATGCCTTAGAAGGATTCCAAATATAAAGGAAATTATCACTTGCCTCTTTAAAGTTTTTGCTACTCTCAGTGTAAAAATCCTAGCAATTTAATGCATACTTGTAAAATAGTTTTGTACAACACTTTTTAAACAATAAAACTAATAATAGCGTGCATTTGTCCCATCTCTCCCCCTCTTCCTCGAAGAGAAGTGAATTCGGAGTGGTAGCGCAGTTCCCAAAAGAAAAAAGGTCCCCCCTAGTTTCCTGTTGTGCGAGTCTTGGAGACGTGCGTGGTTACTTATTTATTCATGGAGTGACCCCTGTGTCTCTGTGTCTGTCTGCGAGTCGTATGATTTCCACGGCATATTCTATTTTTTCTTACTCAATCCTTTGAGGCTGAGGACTGAGGTTGAAGTTTCTCATCAAGGACAAATGCTTCCAATCATAATTTAACAGAAATTTCTTATATCCCATTGCATACAATGAAATGTCGTATCTCTTCCGCGACTCCTCTTTCACCTTATCAATCGGCAACAGTCAATCTCTTGTTAACTAGCGAGGAGTATGCTCAACCCAAGAAACAGTGGAGCTTATTTGAAAGCAGCACTGTTCAACTTTTAATTTTACCTTCTCTACGAGAATAAAAAAGGCAGAAACTTGAAAATAGTCTTTCATTGACAGTACGACTCGTGCCTTTTTGTATTTGTGCTCTTTTTTTAATTCCTTTGGAAATGCTTAAATTATAAGTTTCCGATGAATACTGTGGGGTATTTGCATCACTCATATAAAAATATTTGGGTAGATTTTAGGATGAAATGTAAAAGAAAGGAACTATTTCGCACTCGTCCGACCACACCTCGAATATGCGGCGAGCATATAGGATAAGGCGCAGAAAAACTGAATTCGTGAACTAAATAAAATTCAAAAGAAAGCTGCGCTATTCGGCAAAAACTGCCACGGGCATGCAGAAATCGTTTCACTGAGGCTAAGCGAATTATACTGGGAGCAGTATGTTACTCGGAGGCTGTGCGTTAGGCTTAGATTGCTTGAACAATTGAGAATAGACATCTTTAAGAGCGACACGGAGAACATCATATTTGAACCCCACTAACGCAGATTCGCTAAAAAGCCGAAACACATCCCATGTATGATTGAACTTCGGTGAATTATTTTATCAAATGACCCACAGTGCATCACGGTGGCGTTATACGTATTTGCCTTATCTGTTACTTGAGATCTGGCCTTGATCTTTTGTGATTTCCTTGGATGTGTATTCCCTCGGCGTGGAACCCCATATTTTGGCTGGCACCGCATCTCCTCAAAGGGAAAGCGCGAACCTTCGTCAGCATATCCATCCTCCAACGCAGATGTATCCCAATTTTCCCTTCCCTAGGAGATATATTTGCTATCTGTGAGATTTCCTGTTTCCCTCGGGGAAAGAGTGGCATTGGATAGACTGACGCTGACCTTCCTCTCTGCATTTCGTTCTCGTACCGTACCGGATGAAAGAGACATGGGGTTAGCCTCTAAAACATCATATGGCGTTCCTTTTCCACTCATTCTGAAGAATTATATCTCCCATGGGAAAGCCGGCGAGATGAAACATTGAGCAGACCCGAAATCGCAATTCAATGAAGAAAATTTGGAAGATGGCAGTGAAAGATTAGTGACGAAGAGCGAATTAATGTCTTCCCCACTCAGCCATCCTTTCGTAAGTTTAAAACGAAAAATAACTAGAAAGTCGCTGACCACTTGCGATAACTTCACGATTTAGTGACAGTTGTAGCATTTTTTAATAGGATGCGTCGAGAGCGAAGTTCATTTTGAAACTCACTCTTTTTAAAAATTTTAAAGAAGTTTGCCTACAGGTAATCAAGGTAAAACTTAAAATTAGAGTTTTTTTTATTTCAATGGACTTTAAAAACTTTATAAGTGCAGTACACTTAGGGTTATCACCGAGTGTTTCATTTATTTTATCAGTTAGATAAGTAAAAGCAGGTATTGCGTACCGTCCGATACTTATCACTCTCCATTAGGTTTTGCATTGCGTGGGGACAATCACAGGTTTTCACTGCGAGAAGGAAATTTTTCTTCAATGAAACAGATAGATTGTGTTAGGGCAGAGAGCGTACTCTATCCTCAACCGAGTAATTTTAATATCCTCCTCTCTGCTTTCTCCGAATTAAGAGGTTCGAAGCTGTTGCTACCGATTTAATTATTCGCACTTTATTACTGCGAAAACCAGTCCAAATGTCTGTCCACTACTGAAAATCTAGATTTCTCAGTGAAATTTGAGAATAAAGTCCGGCTGTGAAGACGTTGGGGAACCGCCATTAGTGAAGGCGTCTTTGGCAGCAGTTTCTGCTCTTCCCTTACCTCCTGGTGTTGTCATCAGAGTTGTGGCCCATTAGCTCGTTCAGGAAGAAAATTTCGCTGACGGAAGGAATCGCAATCAAGAGTTTAAATAATAACAAGCCACAAAAAGCCCACGCTCAACATATAAAAGATAGATCCAAGATGGCGACTTGGAAGAGCATTTTTTTTAGAGAAATTGGTAAATTTCCTTCGTTTACCGTCGTACTATAATAAAAGTGACCAAGGGTAGGGAATAATGGGTGTAGACACCACAACAGAGATTTAAAATGTCAAATCTTCCACGTACTATTAAAGATAGCAACGTTGTCTTGATATAATTATTGGCGACATTCGCAAGGACGCCTCACTGCATTTTTTATTTTTCCATTGTTCTAACCTTGCATGGAATTTTTAAATAGGTATTACATACCGTTAGAAAGTTTTGCCAGTTCTTGAATGTGAGCGTGTATTTCGTTACTATGCGTATTATTTTTATGACCGTGTGGTGTGCATGAGGGGATCCTGTTGCATGTCACTTGCTGGTGATTTGTTAACTCCATGCCGAACACCCTGGAAGTGGTAGCATACCTGAGCGGCTATTGGGGGGTCTGGGTTCGAATCCCTCCACGTGCTCATGCCGCTGTGTGATCTTGGATTCCTTATCAGGGAAAATTCAGGTTATGCACACGTAAACGGATTGTCTGTTGGAGATCGTGAATGAACTGCCTAATCTCCTGATGGTACGTAAAAAAATTATTCCAGCCGTGCTGCCGTCAATCCAATATCACCGAATGTTTTATGAATAAATAAGATGCCAATTACATCTGATTCATCGCTTTACATTTACCTACTAGTTGCGCTTTAAATTTTCTCGGAATAGCTTCCGTTGCTCTTATCTACTCTTTCCCATTACTGGTCGCAACGTAGCTGTAGGTGCGTTCGGAAGCAGTCCCGGGAAACCATGTCCACCCCAAGTGGACAATACAACATTTTTTGCGCGCATTTGCACGAGTTGTGTGAGTTTTGTGTTATTTCTGACAGCTGAAGTTCAAAAATTAAACATCGATAACACGAATCGGAGCATTTTATCGAAAACTTCTCGCAGAATGTTATTCACAAGGTAAATAGTTTTTTTTTGAATTCCGATGATTTTAGCTTACTTCTGACTTCTTGCTATATATTTTTGTTTTTGGCTTGCAAGTAGCAACTTCCATCGTTTCATTAGTTTTATTTCTTTTCTCCATTTTCATTTCAAATACAATGGGGATATTTAGCAAATGAAATAATTAAAAAATAAGCGAATGCCAAACTGTATTAATGACTTCATTTCCAATAATTTTCAGTTATGCCTTTCTTGAATTTTATTTACATAATTCAATCTGGATCCTGTTTGCTTTGCAAGACCAAAAATACTAACGAAATGATTATTCTCCAGCTCTTTCGCCAGCGACTGTTTGTTTTTATTGCCAGTGATAGTCCTCGCGAGGTTGGGAATCGTGAACGCTCCGATAAATGGCATGAATTATTCTTTCCTCTACCTCATGCTTCCAACGGCCATATTAATTCGTATTCATAGAGAGCGTGGATTAACTCAGTTCTGAGTGTCGCGGAATGGAAGGAAGCGAATGTCATTCCAAGCCGTCGGCTGCAGGACAAGGAGCAGCGGATAAAAATGTGCGGTCACTCCTCTGCTGATCACAGAACGGAAGGCGTAACTCGTTTGTCGGCTTGCCGTGCTTCCGCCAGCTGCACTGTGCTCTGATTGGACGCTGCCCGTGCGGAAGTATCTCCATGACACCCGACTGACGGGAAGTGTGGCCGCTTCGCGTTTGTTTTAGTTGCGCTCCTGTAAATTCGATGGAGCTGCGTTGTTCATATTTCCGGTCGCAGCGAACACAGACGTAAGAGTTTTTATTGCCCTAGTTTTTATATGGCTTATCTATGTGCCCGGGTATGTTTACACAATGCTTTATCGCATTTGAATCTTTAATCTTCATCAACAGACATGTCTTCATTTTGTTCCACTTACGATCAAAGGCTGTCATATACTGGACATTTTTGAACCAAAATGTGACCTTATACTGATTGTGAGTCTAGTAGTTTTTTTTTCCAGTTTTGCCGTTCCAAATTTTCGTTAATTTCCATTCGGAACAACTGTATCATAAAAAAACGTAAGTTACTCAACACCAAGGCCCTATCTCATTTATTTATATACAAAAATTGGATTCTATAGTACCTACTTTCTTGCGTAAACATTTAAAATGCGTATTCTACATACCCTCGATATTTATGCGATAGTGAATTACACAAGTACCAAGCGAGATAAAGTTTGGCAGTGATGCATCTTCCTCACTATTGGGTAATATTTTTGAAGAACTTCGCTGTTCACGTAAACATGTTAATTCCTTTTCTTTTTATAATATATCCTCTTTTTATTCATTGAGGACCTGGTTTCTCAATTAATTTGATCTGAAATTTTAAAGGCATTAACTCTTTAATGGCTCATGTATCACGTGCGATTCGCTCTACAATTTAGCCAGCATAAGCGATCTCTTCGTATTTCTTTGCAATTCGGGCGATGTATCTCGGAATAAACGCTTGTTATGTTGGCATTGTAAACTACCGCCATCTTTTGGAGATTTTCCAGTTTGCGTAGATCCTACACGAATTTCAACACGGAAGCGAGAAAATTACTATCTCGTGAATCATTCGTGAGTTTATATTACGTAATTTCTTGATAATGGACAAGCGGAAGCCCATATCAATCTGTTTTATATTTATTACAGAGTCCCCATTGAATTTATTTTTCACCAATGAAAATAAATTATTAAGCCAATTAGGACTCTTTATCTCAGGAGATAAATTGCATTATTTTATAACTAATCAAATTTTTTGCAAATAAAGTATATCTACTGTCCTATATGTTGTACTTAATATGTTTAAATGTAAAAAATTTTTCCACCTCAAAATGATTTGAACTTTTGACCGATTAGGGGTTAAAATATCAATTGATCTCCCCTGTTTCTACTTTATGCACTGTATGCATTTTCTTACAATTGCTACATTTTATTTCTCTTTTCGACCTCCCTGAGGACCTATTGGCAACACTTGAAGACTAATATTTAACCTTGATCCACCCTTAATTATCGTTTCAAATTAAATTATTTTGCGTATATGTTCCATTTTTGATAAGAGTTGGCGATTCAGTTAGGTGTTACGTTTTTCTTCCTTCTCGTGGTGGCAAAAGGCTGAATAAATTTGCAGCTATTTGCGCATAGACTCGTCGGCATGTAATGCCTAATGCCTCTCATGTTCTCGCGTCTGGTAATTTGTTGCCCGCGTCCGAGAGCAGTTTCCAGTGAAGCTCGTTCGGAGGTTGCATTGACAGCAGTTTGGTTTCAGTCGTCGAATTGATAGCTGAGCAATCTATCTGTATATCTGTGGCTCTCTGCTCTAAAGCAGTCCTTCCTCCGTTAAAAATTATCGGCTCGCTTCTCTTCCAAACGCGTAACATTCGGACCAGCATTTGCGATTGCTAGTGGCTAGTAAAAAGCGTACATAGGCGAAAGGTTATCCGATTTGTCGAGTGCAAATGTTTTCAGAGTGGCAATTATGGACGTGAAAAATTGTCGAAAGGGAGCGTTGAAATCATTTCCCTCTCTCTCTCTCTCTCGGGGTGAATTCAGAATGTGAGTTATCGAGTTGGCGCTTTCGAATAAAAACTGGAACGACGTGCCCGCGATGTCTCTCTCTCCCTCGTCTCCTACTCTTCCATTGACGTTCTTTCACGGAAAAGGAATTATAAATAAAGGACTCATTCAGAATGTGAACGAACATTGTAGGACGAGTAGAAATAGTAAAGGAAAATATCCGAAATAGCTTTGCCTGAGCATTATCAGAAGTCCAATATTGCCCTTTGCTTTGGAAATGAAGATATCACAATATTATCTGGACTGTCTCACATTTGCCCGTGAATCACAGCTGGAATTTTCTCTCCACAAGCCGCCTCAATAAGCGTGTGGCGGAGGATGTTAGGGAACCAGCCGTTAACAAGTAAAAAATTGTAACGATGTTCCTCTAAGCATTTAATAAGGTGCTTTATTGTTCGTGATAAAAACGAATTCCTATTCCAATACGTTCGGCAAAATATCTCTCTTAATTGATCGTATATGTTGGACCAGGAAATATTGAGGGATTTTAATATGATGTCCTTGTCGCTCTGAAAGATATCTATTCTCAATGTTCAAGCAATCTAAAAATGAGCCTAATTCGTTTAACATAACGGTTTCTATACGCCTGTAACAGTTTTCTTCTCTTAGCTTAAACCCTTTATTATTTACCTAAAATGTGAACTTCATTAAAATAGTAATGGATTCTCTTTTTTTAAACTTAATTTACTCTGTCTTTTTTATCGTTTTTATATTTCATTCCTCTTTTCTAGCTCCCATAAGGCCTCTTCTTAGTCCACAGACGCTATTTTTATAAATGCACCCTTTACGAATGGTTTTATTATAATTATTTGCGCCTTCGAGGTTCCCAAAGAGTATTACAAAGGGTGAAATCAGTCATAGTTCATTTCTTCGCCTCCATCTAATGTTCTCAGTGTCTCCCTTGTCGCCTCCTGCATTAAAATTGCGGCTCAATTAAACAGTGGAAAAATTTTATCGCCATAAAAAGTTAACGGATAAAAATAATGAGGTAAAATGGCCCATTATAGAGCAAGCGGAGGTTTGGGAAAGGTCGCACATATCACTGTGAGCACTTGAACGGAATTATAGAGCAGCGATGTGTGGATGGTTTCTGGGTTGTCGTATGTTTTAACCTCGAATATTACAAAAGAGGATCCCGAGTATCCTCAAGTCGGCCTCTAAATGTGTTGTCCCGCACCGCGCTTTTAAATGGGATGACAGAAGTCGCCACCCGTGTCGCTGACGGACAAATTGATCCGAGTTTCACGGAGAAATACGGTATAAGTAGGGTTGGTAATCGGACTTTATGCGTATGATGATGTGATCTATCAAATTAATCACTTATCTATGCTATGCTAATGCTATTTCTCTCAATGACGAAAATTATACTTGGAAAATTTGGAAAAAAGTGGATCGCATTGCACTCATCACCGCGCCGCGGGCAATTTTGAAAACCGATTAAAATGCGACCGAAGTGGCAACAGAAATCAGCCTCCTATGGAATGGAATTGGGCCTCATCTATGCAGTCTTCTTGGTTTCACCAGTGGATATATATACCTTCGTTTTGTATCCGCCTAATATCAGCAGTGGCTCTTACCGATTCTCCTCCAGTCCCTCCCAACATTACGACCCCTCAACTGCCGCTCTTTTCAGTGAGTGGAATGAGGAAGTCGCAGAAACTTCGAACGACGTACTCTACTCTCATGAAGTGCTTCTTTAGTGCGTCACGCACAGTATTGTCTGGCACGTTTCGTCGAGGTGCTCCCATTTCTCTCGGATGGTTTCCGTTTTAAACGTGTTTTATCGATCTTTTGGAAGGAAGATCTGGTTATTACAGGTGTATATATCTTTGTGAATGGAAACGTATAAATTTTAGTTTAGTTATTGTAACTATTCGCAAAATGTGGCGGCATGTTACAAGAAATAACATTGCGGAAGTTTGGGTTTATTTGATGAATGGGATGAATTCCGCAGTGCACTAGTACTTACTCACTCTCACTCCTGTGGCCATTGGAAACCTATAGAAGGCCTTTGGCCTCACCAACTAGCCGCCTCCACATTCTACGGTCGCCTGCCATATACAGCCGGGCTCCCGTCTTTCTCACATCCTCCTTAACTTTATCGCCCCAGCGCATTCTTGGTCTTCCTACCGGTCTTTTGCCTTCGAGTTTGCCTTCCAGAACTTGTTTCAGCATTGTGTCCTCATTTCTTCTATGGAGGTGGCCCAGTCTTCTTATTATCTTGCTTTTAATTATTCCAACGATATCCGATCTTTTTAATAGATCTCTTAACTCTTTGTTCTTCCTAATTCTCAATCTTTCTCCTTACTTCATTGGGCCGAATATTCTTCTTAAAACTTTGTTTTCAAAAGTTATGAGCTTCTTTTGTGATAATTTTGTAAAAGCCCACGCTTAAGAGCCATATAACGATATTGGCACGACTATCGTTTTATATAATCTAAGTTTTGTTTTATTTGGCAAGAGTTCATTTTTAAACAGTTTTACCAAGCTCCAATACGATCTTTCAGCTGCCGCTATTCGGGCGTTTATTTCCACATCTTCCGTAGACTAATAGAATTTCCTTTTTTATTTATTAACTTCTGGTGTACTGATTCTCCCGCCACGTGCTAATTATAGCGGGGTATTATGTAGGTGTAGATATCGGGAGAGGAGGCAGCGGGGTCGCCAAATGATGCTTCATTCGGCGATGCAGACAACAATGGCAAGGAAACAAGCCGTTTACTCGAGCGCACGCAACATGGCCACCGCGCGCAGCTACTTCAACCTCTGCGGTAGCATAAAGTTCTGCACGCGTATGCTTAAAGGGCGTGTTTGATCGCTCTCTGGCGTGCATTATATCCTTAATGTTGGGCGCGTGCTCTGAGGGGGTTTGCTGGGTAGCAGGGGTGGTGATCGTGCCATAATGGGAGAGCAGGGAGTATGTTTACGAGGTAGGGATTGCGGGAAGCTAGATGCTCGATTGCCTGGGAATAACTTTGGATGGAGAGGGGGTCGTGGAGGGAAATTGGAGCGATAAATTGCTTATCCATTTATGGCAGGAGGCGAGGCTGGGGTTTAAAAAATACTGCTTCAGTTTAGAAGCAGGGCCATATAATCTTATTCGTAAAATATGACGATGTTAAACCACATCTAATCACCTCTTAGCGAGCTTATCTTCCTTCTTTGGAACACAGATATAATTGCGATATCGTTCTACGGCCTAGTATGAGGCTCCATGCACACTTTATCTCATGGTTGTGGGTTTCTTGTGAAACATACTTTATGATAGCTTCCTTACATTCGGTAATTCTTAATTCGATATCGGATAATCTGCTCGTTTTCTACGCCTTGTATGCTTGTGGGCAAATTTTGGAGACCTTTAAGCACCAAAATTATGCAGTAAAGATTATGAACTAACCATTCCGGTAGATAGTTTTCTGTGAGCTATGAAGATGCCGCTATATCGTTCTGAATATGCGAAGAAATGATGATAGACCACCGTGAAGGAGGTTAAGGTGATCACCTAGAACACCTTCTCCTATCTGTTTATTACAATGACTGCTAAAACACCTTGGTTTCCTTGGGTGCCGTTTTTGTTTCTATCGTGGAATTTGAAAGCGATATTTAGTATCAAAATATGATTCAATAATGCACATCTGACATTAAAATGAACTTGCATCATGAAATCTCTTTCCATATATATAACGCATCTTCATTTACTTAATACACTGGCATGAGAATTGAAATGATGAGGGATATTGCGAATTAGCTGTGATTAGCTCACTTACCATTCGTTAAAATTGAAAAAAATCTATCAGTCTCATCATAAGGTAAGTATAATTCCTTTATAGTTCTCAGCCTATCTAATTCCTCAGTTATGCGTGTAAATTTTTCCAAGCACGGAGTTCTTATTTATTTATACTTAGTAGAGATGGATAAGTATTTTATTTTATCAGATTTTAAAGGAGAAAATTGCATAATATAAAAATCCTGTGTATTTTAATTAAAAAAATTTAAATTAATATTCATCGCTGTTGGCTGCAAGTTATTTTAAGCACTCGGTGGACTTCGGATGAAAGCATGTACGCAGATGGGAAAAACGTCCGGTGTCTCTTGTCATCTCTCATTTCACATTGATCCTCAAAATTATGAATCAATCCGTTCGACTTGCATATCGCATCCGTCTTAATCACATTAATCCTCAAAATTATGAATCCATCCGTTCCACTTGCATTTCACATCCGCCTTCATCATTTTGCATGCGAAAGCACTGAATTGATGGGCATTTGTTTCCGGAAATCGGGATTCAATATGGCATTATTTCGACGGCGTGTTGTGAAACAATTGAAATCCGCTTTCTCTTCCTCCCTACCCTCCCAACCCGCTACCCTAAATATCTGACGATTGGCTTGAAACATCAACGTCATTCCTTCCTCGCTATCCCCTTGAATGTGAAATACCTCAGATTGGAAGCTGAGTAACTAGAGCGTCTTACTTCGAGACAATTGTTCTAAATTGATATTTTCAACGGTTTTCTTCCGGAATTTGGGCATAATGTTGTTAGCATTTTAAGAGGTGAGTTGAACGGGTAAGACAAATAATTTTATTCACTGCCATTTTTGGTCGAAAAAACTTGGTATTTCTTGTGCAACACTTTAAAATATTTCTACTCCGTCTCGTATAGTTGCATCGACTTCCGTTAGGTGACCGCACCGTAACGGAGCTGTTAAAATGTCGGAGCTGTGACGGAAATGAGGTTGTGAATATCTGGAGGCGCTGTTGCCGAGTTTTTAGCGCCGTCAAAGTTCTGTCATCTTGGTTTGGCAACCGTTTCCGTTGGCTAAAATAAAATAAAATCCCAGTAAAAGTGCAGGTAAACGCCGTTTTACACGGGGCACGGAATTACGCAGGTTAGAGCTGCATGAATTTCTAGAATGGCGTGGAATTTCGCGAATGCGTGAACGAAATTAGAACAGTGGCTATTTTGCCATCTCGCATCCACGCATTCTCGCATGTGTTCTTGCAATTTACCGCTTTACACGACGCAATTTTGATTGCGCCTTCGCACGTACATCAGATTGCGCAATTCCGTGTACCGTGTAAAACGGCCTTAAAAAACTAGTTGACTCACGTACATTTTATTTTCAGGCGAGCTGGTTGAGGAACGTAACCGTGGTGATTGATAATAATTTTTCCCTGGGAAAAGATGCTTGAGTCATAACTTCACGAAGCCTACCAATGAATTATGAAAAAAAGTTTTACATTGTGCGTTCTCTGGGTTATTTTAATATACGAGCGTGATGCTCCCGCTCCCAGCGGGCTTCTCCCGCTCTTTTCAATGCAGGTCCACAGAGGGATAGGCGCGTTTCTAATTTTAAAATGTTGAAAAAAGTAGGCAGGGCCTTATGTACAAATTTAATTGGAATGCTCATGTACAAATTGAGGTCAGAGGATCTCTTTAAACACAACATTGGAAGTAATTACACTATCCTCTGTTAAACGCACATGATGACTCATACTAACGCATCTACAGGAGACTTGAATGTGGAATCAGCTGCATTTTGATAAAAGTTATTTAAAGAATGCGAGATATTATTGCAAATGAACAAATGTATCAGTTTGTGCGCCGTTAACGTCAGGAAAATTTACCGTTTCTTATTATTTAAAAACCAATTTTAGGAAACAATGGCAATATTGAGGAAGTAAGATATGCCGTCGCATATTCTCTGATAAATTCTGTGCGTTTTGGTACCTCATTTGTAGTTTGGTTGCGAATAAGTTGAGAAAAAGGTACTTATCTATACTGTAGAAATAATATACAAGATTATCGAGTTATGACCAAATATTTCGCCAAAAAGAAAGCATTGACCCTAATGGGCTTGTTAATGTTTTGGTGTCAAAGTGGGCGTGGCTATCTCCTACCCAAGCACCCCCATTCCGGCCACACTTCGCTCCTCGCTCGGCACCAGTGGTGTCCCCTCCAGTATATTTACAACCTCCTTGTGTAACGGAGTTGTCTTCCAAGCAACGGGAAGTGATTGAGTTTCTTTTGGCGGTAAACCAGGATATCTCAGATATCCATGGGCGCTTGCAGCATTTCTACAGTGATCTGGCATTAGAAAAGAGCACGGTGTGTCGTTGGGCAACGCGTGTTCCATCATCGCCGCTACGGGAATGATGAATTAGTCATTGAGGCAGTTCGAAGTTAGCTCTGATGGCGAGTCTGTAAAAAAAAAAGCAAGGGACCCAAGGTTGAGGAGCCCTATCGTCATTACAAAGCAATCAATTTCAATGGAACAAAAAGTATACGAAAGAGAATATATTTCTACTTTCTTTGGTCATTACTTTAAAAAAATTGGCCACATATTATTATCTGCACTTAATTTTTTCAGGAAAAAGTACCCGTATTTTGCGCGTAAAATCAAGTTGCCCAACTTTGAGTGGTTGATATTCCCGTAGTTTTCGTCCAATAACTTTGGTCCATTTATGTCGTCATTACCGTAAATAGTTCTCGAGGTTTCGGGTAAATATGAGCATTATTTAGCAAAGAACTGACGAGATTTTCTCGACAGCTCTTGCAAAGATTGTGTGTCATATTTTTGGTTGAATAAAATGCTTCATATTTTCGCGCAGATTTTGTATCCAACAGAGATAAGATACGACTGTTGTGAATGAGAGCATGGCTATTCACATGGGATTAAATTCCGTGCAAACATTGCGATAACTACCCTCATTACCGTTAATCATTGCAACTTGAATTTGTTTCGCAGCAAGAGAGAGCTCATGTGAAAAATGTTCAGTTGCCATGGAATGGAGTATATACCCTTCCTCAAATGCCTTGGACCCTAGACCCCCACTAAATTTAAACTCCCTCCCCTCATTTCCTTTTTAGTCACGGAATTAAATGTATTCACTATGCCCTGGCGACCCAATTGGTTAGCATACATTTTAAGCGGGATTTAAGTGGCAGTTTTCCACATTCCATTTACGCATGTCAAAATAGTAAAGTAAATAGGACGCCAATGAATATGGAATGTCAAAAACGTGGCGGAAAAATGGCAGAGTGAGCAAATTCAAACCAATACTGCTGTGTTGTTGTGTCATAAAAAGCAATTCCTTGCTATTTGACATTTATATCCCATGATTTTCGATCTTGACATTTTTTACCAACTAGGATTCTGCTTTACTACTTGTACTTTTTAAATTAATTTTCTATAAACATTAACATAAATATAAACCTCTTGTTTTGTTATGTTTGATATAACTATATGTAATGTGAGGGTATTTCGAAAAGCATCCCAACCAAATTTGTGAGGCTATTTGCCCCTCCGTAGCACAACCTAAGTTTAACCTCTCGGAATGGTAACATGGAAAATATTTCTGCCCAATATTTTCCCTCAGAACTTACAGAAGCTATACTTTTTCGGTTGGATTAAAACAAGAAAGGTATCGAGTAGCTGAATGTTGCTACTTTTCTCCTAACCTTTTTCAATTTAGCTTTGAATTAAACAATTATTTTTTTCCTTATCTTGACCTCGTTTAATACATGTTAAAATATTTCTTGGAGTGTAGGTCAACGTGTGTTATGCAAAAAAGTTATAGCCAACGTTTCTGTGTATTTTGAAGCATCATCAGGGCTTAACTGTGTAGATATTTATTGAATTGAATATCAATAAATATGTACAAAGTTAAGCCCTGATGATGGTTTTAAATAAACAAAAACGTTGGCTATAACTTTTTTTCATAACATACGTTGACCCACACTCCAAGAAATATTTTAAAATTTGGATTAAACTCCACAACTCAACATCAAATTGCCACAATGCGTCTTTCAGACATGTTTTTCAATCTCTCATCATGTTCACAATGTACAGTTAAGTTCGTCAGAACTCCGTCTTTTTCAAGACACGCTGACTTAAGCGAAATATACGTAAGAAGTTGGCCGCACGATGGACCATTACATTTGGCCCTACAGTGTTTTGTGAACCTTTTCTGGCCACTTATTCAGGGGAAATTATGTTACTCGTCGAGCCTGGCTGCCATTTAAATGTTAAGTGGTGGATGTGGAAGTAGGAGTCGGGGAGGAAGGGTCGGAAGGGGTAGGTGGAGATATTTTTCGGATGTCTTGTTTCCATAAATCGCTCATCTATAATCCGGTGTCTGAATTGGAATTCTGTTTGTTTTTTTTCGAGGTCTTCACGAATTAATAGTCACGAGGTGGTTATAAATAAATGAAAAGGGTATAAAATCTTTTCTGGCTTGATTTTGTGGAAGTTCGATACATCCATGACGAAAGGACACAAATGGCAATTTCCACACTTTTTAATTCCAAAAATGTTATCCTTGAAAATGACACAATGCGTTGAAACCATGGTCAGGTGGTGTAGTGGTAGCGTGATTGACTCACCCGGGGGGCCGGGGTTCGGGGCTTCGACACGGCTGTTAATTTCTATTCTTCATTTAGATCATACGGCGTCAAGTTTTTCATTGATTTAATGAGAAAATTTTTTACCAGATCATATAAATAAAATAAAAGAGGTAGACTGTAGGACAGACAGATTCAGAATGTATTTTTTCCACGATAAATAAGAGATTATAACGGCAGCGATAGAACTCATAAATAGATTAGATGACTTGCAGTGTAACCTACTAACCTATATAAAACTTAATGCGTGTTTCTTTATTTTATTATTATTTCTTACAGCATATGGTAATATAATTTTTTAGCATGCGTAACGTTTTTTGGTCTGTGTGGTGTGCGTGTGGGAGTCCAATTGCATGCTGCATGCTGGTGGTTGATCACCCCCTGCCAAACACCCTAGAGGTGGCTCGCAGGGTATTATGTAGATGTAGATGTCGGCTGTTGAGTTTTGTAATTTAAAAGTGTGGAAATTACCATGTGTTCTTTCGTCATGGGGAAGAGGACTTTAATTTTTTATTAACATAATTATTTTATTATTTATAATATTTATTCTTCATTTAATTTTGGAGGACCCATCCCTGTGGAATTCCACTTTAAGGTAGAAAAAACAAACTTTGCTTTCTACAACTTAACCTTCAATCGTCTATTAGTTTCGATAGGTACGCAGTATCAATGTAAATAATAGTCCAAGCTTCTTTATTTTTCAACAAAATTTCTTGCTAGAACGCGGTGTTATAGAGCTTCCGATAATCTGTCACTACCGTAGAACCATGGAAGTATAATTCTTTTTTCCATTACTATATTATTTAATGCTCTCTCATTATTATTTTTTGTAAGCATTTGCATTATTATTTCGTTATTTTTACAACTTTATTATCATTATTTGTATAATTTGTATTGCGATTTTATCGAATTGTGAACACATTGAACAGGTGGTGACTAATGCATAGTTTTTATGGTCCAAGGTCAAATATGTTGATATAATGCTTTATGATGAAAACAGGATGGAAGGGCTGGTCAACCACGATATGGAGAATGATAATTTGATTTCCCGGATGTATGTGAAGGGAAGGAAGAATATGTTTTTGGAAAACGGTCCTCTCAGGAGTACTGCTCGAGAATCAGAGATTGCATCACTACTTCAACCATATTCGTTGTGCTGCTTGGACTGCATATCTCCCAGCTGTTGGAGCCAGGAGACAATTAGATAATTTTATGGAAATTCTGAGTAATCAGAGCAACAATTTAAAATTTACTTGTGAGAAATAGAGAGAGGGAAAACTGAATTTTTTGGACGTAACAATGTCAAGAATTAGCAAGAAATTCGAATTTGAAATTATCCGGAAAATTTTCGCGACGGATACTTTCATCCACTCGGACTCCCGCCACCACGTTAATCAAAAGCTATCCGCATTTCATTTTATCTTGAACAAACTAGTCGACATACCTCTCTCTAAAGAAGCTTTTGACAAAGGATTAGAGAAAATAAAATTAATAGCTACCTCAAACAGTTACGATGAAAATTTAATTGACGGAATTCTCTTGAAGAAGCGTTCATTCAGAGCCCAGCAATTACTCTTCACGCCAGGAAAAACGGAAAAGGAGAAAATTCGGTGGTGTAAATTTCCGTATAATGGCATGATTTCAGAGAAAGTAGAAAATATAAATCTCTCTTCCCAAAAGATAAATATAGGTGTGCATTCTATAACAGTGACAACCTCAAAAAATTCCTGGGGAATACGAAAGACTAAGTGCAACCTTTGGAAAAGAGTGGCGTTTATAAATGCAACAACTGCAGTGCGGCATATGTTGGACAGACGGAGCGCACGTTCGTGAGAAGAGCAGCAGAGCATAAGAGGTGCTACCTAAATTGCTATCTGGAGCAGTCCCATTTTGCGGAACATCTTTGGAAAGAAAACGATGAAAGCGACTCTGTACCGGAGATACTACATTTAGAGAAGAAAGGGAGGAAATTGGACAAAATGGCGGAGCTAGAAATAAGGAGGAATATGACCAACACGCAATTACTAAACGACATCCTTTTGGAAAGGTTTTCCCCACTCCTACAAGTGTCCCTTAAAATCACGAATGGACAAAAATCCAGAACCCTACCACCGCACTCCGCATGACTCCGCACCCACTAATTACCTACCTCTTCCTTAACCCCAACTCTCGGGAAAACCCTTTCGAGTTTCCCCTCCCCCCTCCCTCCGTCACACCAGCGCCGTCCTGCAACGGTTGTTTTCTCAATTCTCAATGCAACCTCCACTTGGGGTTTCCAACCCAACACCTTCCCCCTCCCCTCCTGACACCCACTCTTTCCACCCTCTCCCTCATCCCCTTCAAGGATTGTATATGTTTGTATATCATTCAGATTTGTTGTACTTGATATTGACCTCCATGGTTCGACACATGTCGTACGGACGAAATAAATCAGTGGAAGTCAACGAAGTCTGCTTTTCATTTTCGAAAAAATGTCACGAATGTCGCTACAGAGACACTGATGGTCAAATAGGATGAAAAAATTGAAAAATTTATTTTATGTATAAAGTTGCTATTTTTATATTTTATATTATTGTATTTATGATTTGGCATATCCATTTCCTTTTTTGTTTGTGTTTTTGACTTGATAGTGTCTTGATTATCGTCTGCAATTACTTTAGAAAAATTATTCAAGTATTTATCAAGAAATTTGCATTTAATTATGCGATATTTTTGTTTATTTATGAAAGGGAAAAATATTTTAAGCGCTTTGATTTATTAGAAGGTACCAAATACGTTAAAACAGCCTCAAATTTGATCGTATATTTAGGAAAATCAATGATGTAAAAGTGCGGCAAAAAATCCGCAAGCATGCACTGGCGCTATATTTGCCGATGCGTATATCTATGGGTTAAATGAGCGGAGAAATATGAAAGGAAATATAATCCAAAACAGAGAATTTTAAAAAGTCGTTCTTTCCTTGCACTACTACGAGAGCGCATTGCGGTTCTGACGCAAGATCGAATAAAATGTCTGAACAACGTATTGTGGCAATTTGATGTAGGTAAGGTTGTGGAAGTTAAATGCAAAGCTTAAGTGAGAAGAAAGTAGATAGTAGCAAAATGCAGAGAGTTTATGCCTCTCATGTTTTAATTCAACCATTGTTGAAAAATTGTTCATTTTATTAAGCAGATTCACGTCGTGGCTACAAACAATCGAGCCATCGCCTCATAGGATAAGAGCGTGGATATTTGCTGCGCAGTTACCAAAAACGGAGGCCAATTAAGCCACCCCAACTTCCTTATTAATGTGAGGAATAGAAATGTTTATCAAAATAAAGTCTTGTATTCAGATTTTAGATAATTTTTACTAAAAATTACAAGTTCTTATTTTCCTCGAAAAGATTAAGTAAATAGCAATTTACATCGAAGCAAAAAACATGAAAACATGCATTATCGGCGTAGTCAGCCAATCGTACCCATCAGATTCATCGCCTGATCTAGGTTTTTGCCATTTTAATCTAGGCCCCATGCGCAGAAGACGATGAGCCTCCTTGTATTCAATTTGTCTAAGGCTGTCGCGTTGGTCAGGCGGAGTCAAGGAGGCACATGCATGACCCACCCTCCTTAATTCCCATTAAACCCGCCAGGTGACGCAGGCGCCATTCCATTTTCCTATTGATTGCGAGTTTCATTAAATGCGTCGCACTCAATAATAATTTCAAATCAGAGTGCACTCTAGAGAAATGGCGATGAGAGGTCAAGGCCACAGTCGCGTTCTCTCGGTTCGTATCGATCCCTCGAAGCCCTCTTTAATCGAAACATTCTCTTTATGCTCATTTTTTTCATAGAAGGAGGGCAAACTGTGACTTGCGATGATAATAATCTCGACGGCTTCTCCGCTATTCCATGCGTGCGGTGGGAGTCACAATTCCATTTGTATCACTGGGATGGATATGCTCATCAGGGAAAGGTTGCTGCGAGTAGTTAATGTCGAAAGAGCTGACGGTGATAGAGGGATGGAGGTCTCATTTGATTGTTTATTGCGGATGAGGATAAATAAGAAGAGTGGGAATTAATTGTATGTGTAAATGTTGCACTCATATGCGTTTTTAGGATGTTTATATAGGCATGCAAACTAAATAAAACATCCTGCCCGCGGTTTAGGATTGATAGGTTTTAGGGGTCTTTTTATTAGCTAGGGTTTTTGAGGTTGATATTTGCATGTCATACTAGATTGGTTGAGTGTTCGAGGGTTTGATGTTATTGATTATATCGTGAGTGATCTCCATGGAATGTATTTTACCCGCTGTAGACTCGCTTATGGTTGCTTTTTCATTCGTTCAGCGGAGGATAATTTTAGTGCGTGGTGGCGCTAAAAATTTAATATCCTTTTTTCTCTTGCAGAAGCCTGGCTGCCACTCTTTAAAAGGCCCGGCCCTAGTCTTCTTTATTATTACACCTCGATGGTAAAAATAAGGGGGTTTGCTGGAGAATGTTGAATTAGCGCGTAAGTGTACACGCAGCTGCAAACTTTTACGACCGAAGTCACCGCTAAATCGGTCTGCTTTCTATCGATTTAATGAGTAATGAATAATCCCGGAATAAAGCCTTTTCTCTTTCTCTTAGTACGACTTAGCGATCTTCTTTATATTAAATAAAATAACTTTTTAAACTCCTCGTATTTAATCGCTCACCAGTAGCTTCGTCGTAGTGGAACTCCTTGTGGTGTAGATACAGGAGATAGCACCTCTTAAATACGCCTGGTCAGTGGAGGAATATTAATGATAGAAGTTGGGGATAGGTTGTGTGAAGGTGATAGGCATTCAGAGTCACACCATGTAACCAGTTGCAGGAGGAGTTAAAAAAATACTGAAATGATTTTCTTCGAACAATTTCACTTAAAAATCTTTAATATCACCACCAATAGTATTATCACCAAGTGACGCCTGAAACTATTGGTTGTATTGAGTCACCTTTAATTTTAAACCCATGCCTCGATTTTTTTTCATGCCAATGGAATTGTATGAATAGATTTCATGACGAGCCAGTTAACTATTATCTTGGTAACAGCCTTTGATCACTGTCTCTGACCAAGAATTCAATTGACTATGAGTTACCTCTCGCTACTTACAATAGAAGCTGCTTTGCAAAGGAATTTAATCACTCAAATGTATCTCCATTCCATATCCAACGTTCCCACTCGTGCGCCACTACAAATTTAGTGTTCGAACGCCCCACCACCAGCCCATTCCCTTTGCGAGTGAACGAATTGTTTGTTAAAGTACTGAGAGTGGACGGGGAAGGGAATGCAATAGGAAGTGGTCAAAGCACGAAGGCGGAAATTGGAAAATCGCATCGACCGCTGCAGCCGTTGTTAAGGGCAAAGAGGCGATGATTCGGATAGTGGGACCAATTCTGCAGAAAAATATTTCAGCAATTAAAACCGCTGTGTCAGTAGAAAAGGCCTGCAAGCAATATTTTTTACGAGCTAGGTTTCATATGGCGATTTATAAGATCTCTTAATTGGCGATGAAAATGTATGTGCCATCAAATAAAAGTTAATGCATACTGAGACATACTTCTCTTATCGTTTATCACAGCAAATAAATGTTAAATTATTGTATTAAATATTAAAACTTTTAAAAATTTCTCTTGAATTTAGAAAATTAAATTTAACAACAGCAATATAAAAATTAATTGAAAAAAATTCAAGTAAACTTTTTATTATTTCGGTAGCTTTGTATTAGGTAGTTTATTTTTAAACTGAGTTTCTTAAGAATACGTATTTGCTGTTATGATGATGGGGTTAAATTTAGGTTATTAATCTCGTTGAGGTAATATTTGAAAATTCTTATCTTTATTTCGGGCAACGGTGAAGTCAAACATGTGATTAATACGTTCATAGGATTTTCAAAGCATAAGAAATTCATATGCTTATATTTACCAATTACATCACATTACAAAATCAAGCCCATGATACCTATTCAACAGAGATCCTATTAAGTTTATGGTAATCGATTTTTTATTTTAATTTTATTGCTTTTTAAATTTTTTTTACTATAGATCGAGAGTACGGAAAATATTTTACTCGAAAAAATATGGTAATGTCTGTTTCAGTTGATGTAAACATTTGTTTAATGATGGTTGCCATTAATATTTTATCAACCGTAATGTGACGATGGAGGAGTAGTGGACAGTTAATAATGTGAACGTTTGGAAATAAATGGCCTGACAAAATATAAAGTGCTCACTTCGAGCATTTAGCTCTCAAATTTAATGCCACCTTACCAGAGAAGTTTTTTTTCTTCTTTTATCCATATTTTTTTATTTTTTCGAGTAGTCAAAAATCATCCCTCTATCTTCACTGTCGTGAATGTTTGCTTGTTTTTCCGAACTTAGAGCTCTGGATGAAACCAAGTGAAACATGTTTAATTTCTCGTTTATCACCAACTTCGAGGGAATTTTCTAATGCTTATCTTCCAGTATTAAAGCACCAACGAATTATTCAATTTGGTCGAGAAAAGGTAAAAATAGCAGGTAGGTGGAAATATTGCTGTTAGTGCTCCTAGAAGTCGGTGAGAGATGTGAAAAAACGTATTTTCTTCTTGTTTCCTGAGTATAAAAATACCAGCCGACCGTACTGAGTGAAAAAATGTCACTCCTCCCATCCGAGTTTGCATCAAAAGAAAGAATCTCTGTAGAGAAAAGGCTTGGGGAGATTATCACTTTGCGGGCGGTCTGTATGCTGCGGAGGCGCCTCTGGTGGCGTGAGAGGAAAATGAAATAAGAACAACGTCCAGCGATCCGCAAAAGAAAAATAGGAAAGGGGTGAGAGGTGTGTGTTTCCCCTCCTTCCCCTACCCTCCTCCACTACGAGAGAAGGGACGGGTTGTATTGTAGGTGGCGGTGGTGAGTGTGGAGATTGGGGCGGAGAAAGAGATTGACTCGAGAGCCCACTCCTTGAGACGTGACGTCCATCCAGACAATGAAAGAAAGATACGCTCCATGCCTCTACTATTTCATTTACCCCATTCGAATGTTTGCCTGCGCTTTCGCCACTTCCTTCACTATCCCTCCCTTTTTTTCTTCTTTCATGCTTGAAATTTATTCACGACCTCGAAATGGTTTCATTTGCATTTATCCCCATAGCAACCTGCAAGGCACCTCTAGGGTGTTTGGCTGTGGGTGACCAATCGCGAAATGTAGGAGAATCCCCACATGCACACCACGTGGTCAAGAAAAAATTACGTAAAAAAAACAAAATATACGTTTACATCCACGCCAAGGAAAAACATACCGACGGAAAATAATTCTTAAGTATAAAAATGCATTTAAGATTATAACTATGGAAAAATGTAAACGCATTGAGTCGTTGTAGCGGGTGACGTATTTATTATATTTATCGAGACATCGTTATCATCCTAAATTGTATTAGGAAAGAATGATATTCAAATCTTTCTGTTTTTGCCTATTTCCTTTATTTTCCCCTCGTGATGGCGTCTACGGTATTGCGACGGTAACCGAAGGATATTTTTCACCTCGTCTGAGAAAAAATCTCCGAGTTCTTCAAATAAATTAGCATATACTTTGTTCTACGCTCCTCTTAAGATTCCCATTAAAATTTTACCTCCGAGGTTTTTTATTCCACCTAGATTCAGAATATTCATAAATGATTATTCTTTAAGTAATTGACCCCACTTATCCCACATTCAACACAAATTATTCATTAAATGGACTCCATTAGTAAGACACTGTGACGCTATGTATATCTTACGTGCGGCGTGGTTGGATTGTATTCTTACTTATATTTTTATAATACATATATAACAGTTAATAAAAAATAGCTCACACTTTGTAATATTCTGTCCAGAAAGCCTTCTTTGACTAGCTCTGGTAGTATGGACTGGTTTTTTCAATATATTAGGTGAAAAATCAGGTATTATCGAAAAATAATCCATTTAAATGCTGTCGTGCATCTTTCATCTAGCTATTTAGATTTATCATTCGTTTTTATATCGATGGAATACTTTTATAAGCATTCATGAGATCACCCATAGTCAGATTATACCTTAAAATATCTCTCATAGTTATTGGCTTGATTCTCTTGTATTGATTGTTTGAAGATGACGCTGTCGTCATTGACTCTCTGCGATCGAGTGCACTCGGCTCTTTTCCTGCTCCGTCTATCGGAAATTGAACCTCCAATACTCGCCACCAGGAGGATATAGCGTCTACCCACACCCAACCCTTCCAATCCTGGTTCCCTTATTCCTTCTCACCCTTCTCTCCACCTTAGAATGTCAGTGTGGCGAGCTCTCCTTTCTCTCCGGGTCATTCTCAGCCGCTTGGTGACTAATGGCGTGTGAAATTTGGCACGATGGCCGGTGTTTGCTCTGATCTGGACCAGTTGACGAGCGCCTCCCGAGACTACTTCTTCCCTTCGAACCCTTGGGATTGATTCTGAGGGTCGAACCACGAGGGGTATCCATCTCTACCGGCTGTAAGGTATCAATTCTCCAACGCCTTCGAGACTATGTCATCCAGAGAAAAAGATAAAGGAAAAAAGATCTTCAAAATATACTTTTGATGTTCGTTCATTCCTTGGAGTTGCTTCTACGACTTCCTGACTACGACATTCCGTGGACTTATTTCTTCTCTTGAAGAAAGTAATTCGTATTATGATGAATGCTGATAAATTATCTCACTGTAAGCCTTTGTTCATCGAACTTAAAATATTGACAGTTGTTAATTTATATATTTACTCTGTTTCATTACATACAAAGAATAATTTACCTCATCTACGTCTGAGACAAAATATTTACTGTCATAACACAAGGAATAGCAACAAATTAAATTTACCATATTACAGGTTATCTACATCTTTTAACGGCTACAAGAGCGTAGGGATGAGAATACAACATAAATTCCTATGTAGTACGGTAGATATACCTGCAGATAATTTCAAAAATTAAATACTCGATTGGCTTGTTGCAATACCGTTTTACTACTTGCAGGAATTTTTTGAAACAAAAATCTAGGGATTGCTGGTGTGGATAATAACTGCTGTCAATGTGTAAAGGAAACTGTATTTGTGTAATTTTCTTGTCTCAAATTGCATAAAGCTACAATGTATACTGTTTTAATATCTGTAGATGTGTGACGTTGTCTATTGCTGTAAAGGCTGAATGACAATGAAATCATTATTATTATTACGGCTGGATTTTCCATTTTAACGTGAGGCCATTTTTTGTTTTATGTTCCTAATATCCCAGACTTTAGTCGTTGGAGAAAGCAACCGACAGATGAAGTTATTTGCGCTGTATCGAAGGACACAAAAGAGAGGATAGAGAGAAATCCGGCGTTGGCGTTTGCCTATGCTTGACTTCTGACGCTGAGTACCACGGCTCCAGGGGTTAGCGCCCCATACGTAGAGGAGAACCTATTTTCTAAGGAATAACTGAAATACCTCGCGCCGAGAAAGCTGTCTTCCTCGACGTTATTTTAGATCAGCAAATGAGACAATAAGCAATAGAAACAACATATCTAATATATCACTAGAAAAACCATCATAGCAGCCTCCTCTCTTGCTCCTCTCATAAACAGAAATTCCAAGTTATTGCTGAAAACTAAGCTTTTTCTATATAAATCTGTGCTGAAGCTTCTGTTATCTTATACATCGCCTGTCTGGCATATGGTGGCTTAAACACAGCTAAAGAAGATTCAAACCACGGAAAATAAGGCAGGAGAATTGCGGGAGCACCATGGTTTATTCCAAACAAAGATATCAGGAAGGATCTAAAAATTATTCCAATCCTTACTGACCTAAAAGCTCAGTTGCCCGTATTCGAAAAATCTCAGGCTTAAACGGAAAATGACTTGATACTAAATCTTTGGAACTACTCCCCTGCTAAAAACGGCAAGCACAAAACTCCTAAATACGCTCACCTCCCCCACCATATCCCCTCCCCCAAAAAATACCTTTTTTGCCATACTGTGACTATACCTGATTAATCTCAACAGAAATGAAAATTTATGAAATGCACTGTAGACAGCCAATTGGCTGGGAACACTGATCAATGAAAAAGGCGTGGAGTGGAATCCCATCCGGACGGACGGAATTTTGTTCAATCCAATCGAATGTTGTTCAATCATGGCCAATCCAATCGAATGGACCAATCTCTTAACACTGAAATTCCCGGCTGGGTCAAATTGACCCAATTAGAGAATATTCATGTTGATAATTTTGAAACGAAGAAAAATTTTACACCCATATTTTGTGACTTAATAATTTAGTTTGGTTTACCACTGTGCAAAATTTAGGCATGATATTTTTATTTTTATTCTCATCACATACAGCTGCCGTGCCCGGATGGGTCATTTTGACCCAGACCATAAAATTTATTTGAAGCCTTTCTACTGTTCCTTTGTATTCATTGCGACTGCGTGTTTTACGCTGAATGTTTTGTCAAAATATATATGTAATTTTTTTTAAATCCTGACACCATTGATATTTATTGTACCTCCCAAACAGAGCAGAGGATAAGCAATTGGTATTCACAAAGTTGTGGAAGGTAGTTTCGCATAACACCGAAGAGATTGTTGGACAACAACATTTTTTAATATTTTTCGTCTAATTAAATTTTCTACTGCCTTCCTAAATAATTTATAATCAATATTAATAGAAAGACTGGGAAAAAATTAAATATTTCAAGTAAAATATGCAAACCTGGCCACATAGGGTCAAATTGACTCATTCGGGCATAAAAGGGTGTAAGGACTGGTCGGGCATGCTAGTGTGAACAATCTATGCCATCGCCGTGTATTATACTTGGACCATTTGGTGCAAAGCCAGCGCTCCAGCCAGCACATGAGGTCAATTTCCGTTTCCTGCTGATGATCATATATAAGTGCTACGGTGAAGTGTATGCAAGACGAAGACATAAGTTGATAGAATCATTTGAGTGAGAGCACTCCTTTCTAAAGAACGCTAAGTTTGGCCCTGTCGATTCCATTCAAGTTAAATGATGTTCCATGCCAGATTTAGCGACGCATCTAGGTCACAAAATTTGAGCTCTCTTACCGCTAACGCAAGCAATCGCTACGAGCAGCCATTTCAGCCCATGCATCAAATAGTTGGACGCCCCCTCGCATGAGGGTGCCAGGGGAATTGAGGGATATTGCAAGTGATTAACCACCACCCGGCCTGCTATCTGCAGCTGCTTATTTAGGCATTCACTGATGAGAGGCCGAAGATTGAATAGTAAATGTGGCGATCAGAATCGCATAATGCGGTGCCGGTCACCAGAAAATGCCGTAAATCCTGGCTAGAAGTTGACGTTAAGACTCCGCGCGTATAGCGGGAGCTTTAAGTGGGATATTCTTTTCCATATTTTCAAAAATGCCGAGGAGCGGGGCTTATCACTTGACGTGTGCCCATAGCAGGGTTCCCACTCAACCGTGAAGTCCTTAAAACCGTGAATAAGCCGTGAATTTCGTCTACCGTGTAAAAACCTGGAAATAGCCGTGAATTTCGCCATAAAACCTTGAAAATCTCTCAAACTTGATTGTAGAACAACGATAGACGGGTTGAAAGAAAAAAAAAACGATATTTCAATCATGTTTCAAGGTCATTCACGTGCAGGCAATGTCCACGCATTTACCTGCACACGTGTATTCGAAAGCAAAAGTATAAATTGGTCCGTGTGAGCTATGACAGCACATTCCCCTTATTGGAAGACGCGATTCGAAGCCTGCGATTGGAAGACGTTAATCCTGGCAAAAAATCAGGCTCTCCTTCACTTCCCTGCCACCCTGCTCTCTCCATTTTCCCGCTCACACCCTTTTAGCCGGACATGAATTTTGTTAACGATAGTTGACGTCATGAGAGATAGCACTGTCATTGCTGCGTTTGCATTCAAGGCATCTGTTGCGTTTGTTACATTTTTAGTTAACGTGCGGCCGATGATTGCTACGTGATCAATATTTCTTCCTGAAATGCCCTATCTACAAGCCGTGAATTTGATGACATTTAGACCGTGAAAACCTAGAAAAAACCGCAAATTTTATAATTTAATTAGAGTGAGAACCCTGCAATAGGGTCAAGGCTCGAGGCGGCATGGCAGCGCTTGTTCTGACAAGAGTCATCGCTCATGAGTCACTCTTGGTTACTATCTACAGACTCTATCAATGGGAATTAGGTGAACTGTTTAAACGCGAAATGATAGATGACTTCGAACATATTTACGAGAGTTTTTTGTCGCATTTACCTTGAGGTTTATTTCTAAGCTTAAAATGGTAGCATATTTTGTCATACCCTAATTATGTAATTTATTTTCAAAATTTTATTCCAGGGAGAAATTCCTCAGAAAACAATTGTATTCTATTGTTTTTATTATTTCGGCGTGCATTATTTATGTTATGTGTGTCGTTCGCCATTTTTATTGGTATTGTAAAATGGATCCAATGTTTTATTAAGAGACCAATTAATGTAATGATGAGTATGACTTATTCTCTATATTATTAGAGTTTATCTCAATTTTAACGGAACCTTTTCTTGAACATAGATCTTATGTATACGTAAGAATCTCCATTAGTGTTGTTAACTACTATATAATTTGTATAAATATGCATAACTACGGTGAACTCGTTTACCCAATAGATTCTGAAACTTTTCTCGTAATTTTACTCTAGTTCCTCCTTATTTGTCTCATTTAAGCGTTGGTAGTGAAGGTGAAGTAATGTTCATCGAAGAGTGAATTTGATGTTTTTCTTGGATGTGTCTGAAATTTCACGCTGTATTTTACCGCAGTTGTTTTGTGGGAAAACAATTATGCGGGCTTAGCAGTATATGCGGAATCACTGCGGAATACTCAACGTCAATTTTTTAGCTCTTAGTGTTGTAAAATTCCTTCTGCTCTATCTTACGGCCAAATTATGCAAGGGAGGAAATGTATTTTAACTCCTATGAATCCCCTTTTTTCAGTGAAATAGCTCGGCTTTAACGAGTAATCCCCGAGGATCATTGGAAACAATGGAGAAGTAAGCGAACTATTTGAAGCGGATACTAAAGAGAATAGAATGCCCTCTGTCGGTGGGCGTTGTGAAGGAGAGGAGGCAGTCGGCACGGAACAACGGAGGAGATATTGCCGAAGGCCTTGTAGGGTTTATGTGCCAACTTGAAGGAGACGGGGGGCGTCGAGGAGGATACAAAGGGATTGAGCTCATTCGCCAGCGAAGGGGAAGGAGTGAGGAAAGGGAATTAACTGTGTTGCACGTGGGAGTGTTTGTTTCAGTCGAGGAGACGCAAGTGAACGAGATGGGGGTGTGGATTTTCGGAAATTATGATGACAAAGGCTCGCCTAGGTACCTGGACGCTTCGACAGGGACATCTTAAGGCTAGCTGTGACCTCCAGTCTACCACACGAATGTCCCTAGCTCCCTGTGGGACAAAGGGAGAGAGAAAAAGAGTGAAAACCATTTGTTTTCCCGATACGATAGCGTTGAAATGGTTCACATAGGGTCCTATCAGTTGGTTGTGCTCTTTTCCTTGGGTCATCCGTAGTTTGGGACGTTCTGAAGTGGTTTGAGGACGGAAGAAGTGAGATAGGGTGCTCATTGGTCATTTTGTGTCCCTTTCACCACCCAGCGGTCATCTGGGAAGTTGTATACGCCCTTCGTGTGTCGAGAGGAAAGCCTTTCATTGAATTACTTCCAAACGCCCCTTTTCCTTCTCCAGGGCAGAATGCGGACAAAGAGCATTGTGTCTTCTTTCCCTTTTCCATTGTCTCTCATTCGCATGGCTGGAGAGGTCCTGTTGTTTAGCTACGAGAGCGTCGCTTAGGGGACTATCACCCTTCTTCTTCTGGAATTTGCTCCCCTATGGACGGAATGGAGTTTTTGTGCAATTTAATAAGTTTGGAAAACAATAATATCGTGGGGGACTTATTTAGGATATATTTGTAGCAAAGCCTTGATAAATCTAGGCTTGTTCTAGAGGAGTACCTATTGTGGGAAGATTTTCGGATGAAAAATAGGTGCTATTGTGCATTCGTCCGGCCACACTTCGAATATGTAACGGATGAGTACCAAGGGTGTGCCCTTCGAAGGGTGCAACTGACCAGGGCCAGGAGCCCGGACCGAGTCTAATTCATCTAGTCATCCTGTGGAGGGATTTGGAGGGAAAGGTTCAAAAGGAAAGATGCGCCGCCGCGAAAATTAGTCCGCCGACTCCTCCGGGGTGAGGAAAGGGTTGAAGTCCCGAGACGTCATTAGGGCGGCGAAAAAATAATTCAATGCTTCTACGGAAGGGAAAGATTTTCCTATGGAGAAGAAAAACTCGTACGATTTTCAGTAGATACCTTGAATATGCAGCGATCATATGGAATCCGTCGCAGGGAGACTAATCCATGAATGCAAAATACATACAATAGGGCAGAATGCAATGATTGCGATTCCTTACCCACCATTAGTGTATTCATAATATACAAATTATTTGGTTTTAGAAATCCCAGTTTAGACGAATGGCAACGGTCAATTTTAACCTCATTTGAAAAAGGCCAGATTGGCGCCCATGCGATGCCACTCCACGTGACGTCACTGGGACCTAGTTTCTATACGATTAGACAGGAGTTTTACATCGTCTGAGATTACCAATGCATGCATGAGGCACAGAGCTCAGGGAAACATCTCTTATTAATCACACATTAAAATTACCTAAGTTCGGACAATTCCATCGTTTGATAGGGGAATAATAATCCTTATTTAAGCCAAGCGCTACCTGCTAGTAGGGTATTCAGCTACCTGCTAAAAACCTGCGTCGTTTCAGCGCTCAAGCCTTGCCCCAAGGTCACCTCACACGCCGACAGCTACAACCAGAAATACGTAACACGGACTTTTCCCACCATTCCTACTTAGCCGTCGCGTTTTCGCGCGCTTGAAAATTTTTACTTTTCGTTTAATCGCGAAAAATAGACATCGTCATTCGATAATCTTAGAGTGTGAAATGGGCACTCCAAGAGTAATTTTCTTTCGATTTAGGCTATAAAAAATAATAGGAGACCACCCTATTCGTCAACAACTGATGCGGGCGTACAGAAAGCATTACTCAGATGTGAAACGAATTTGGCCAAGAGCTGCTAGAGACTCGAAGGCTGCGCGCTAGGTTTGATGAATTGAGTATGGATATCTTTCAAAATTATGAGGAGAACATTATACGAAAACCCCAATTTATTTATAGGCTCGACGGAAACGATCAATCAAGAGAAATATTTTGCCTAACGGATATGCATGGGATTTTTTCAATCCGATCAATGAAGGACTTCAATAAATGCCTGGCGGAACATCGTAAGAGCATTTATTTTTTTAAATTGGCCGTAACACCCCATACCACACGCCTATGGAGGCGGCTGTCGGGATAGTATGTAGGTTGAAAAAAGAATCATCATTGCGTGTAGTTGCCTAATCTCTTACTTTTGTGAACGAATATTTATGGTTTGAAGCTGACATTTTGCCCAGGGAATCAAAAGCTATATGGAGTGTGCCGCTCAAATAAAAAGTTTTTCGTTCAGACTTGCGATAAAGGGCTAAATGAAAATTTTACGATTAAAATAATCAGTAGCTTTTAAAACAAAATTTCACCCCAGTACAATATTTTTAATGAATGCTCAAATTGCTTTTTCCCGATCTCATTTCCTTATCAAATTTTACAGGAATTCATTCACCTAATAAATGATCAAACCAATTTCTTTCGTTTTCTTTCAGATTTGTAAAAAAATGAACTCATTTTTAAATCCCGACACATGAAAAAAAATATATGAATGATATGCTAAAAGAGTCAAGTGGAAGGTTTCACAAAGCCCATAATGGAGGTGGCCATTTTGAATGCTATATTGGAATATCTCAAAAATGGGGAGCAATTCTGTTTTCTCATTTTTTATGTAATTTTTGAACTTAAAGGCAAAAAATGGGCATTAATTTTGTCATCATTGTACAAAATGAGGTGTTATAATTATTGTGCGGCTAGTGTGCCCGCAAAATTGATTTCGACTCGTTTTAGCAAAATGACAGCTCGATACCAATAATACCTGTGCTCCAATCGTCAAAACGAAGTAAATAGTGATACTGTTATCATAGATTCAACGCAGAGACCATTGCTCTCGGAATGAAATCCATTCTATGATACCTAAATAGACTTTTCGAAGCTTTTTAGTTTGAATCTATGTTCGGATTATATTTCCTCAAAAATTATTTCCCGTACCAATAGTTGGAAACTCAATTTTCTGCATCATGGTTTGGGGCATAAGAAAACTTTTCTGTGTTTAAATGTCGTCTTTAAATTATTGACCGAAGTATGCTCGAAATAAATTAACAATTTTCTGGTTGAATACTAAGCGAGGTAAAATGATTTGGTAAGAAATTGAGAAACACGTTTTTCCGAGGAGTCTCTTGATTGCAAGGAGGGGGATTTTAGCATGCCAGGCTGTATGCTAGTATGTCTTCCTAGGGTGGTCCTTCTTTTTAAAGTTTTCGAATTTCCTTGGGGACACCCCCCAGTTTTGTTCCATTTAGTGAGAAAATAAATCGTGAAAATTATTTTTGCAATCGGATACCGGGAAAACGTACCGCATCGCACTTAAAGTTTTGGAATTTTGCTATTTTTGGGCGTTTTTCGGACATAAGTGAAGATTATGTCACTCTCGGATTATTCTTTCAATTTTTTGTCTTCTAAAACGACTTTTTAGACATTTGGATAGTGTCACCTCAATTTTCTTACACTTCTGTGATTTGGTTCCCGAGATATCGCACCGAGAGTGAGCGCGCGCCAACCCAGTCAGACAATTTTGGTGATACGCGGGTTGCATATTCTCAAATTTTGGTAATCATTCTTAGTCATCGTAAAAGCATAAAAATTCTTAAGATAAACTTTAAACTTAGTCAATATAACCATGGATGCTATATTTATCAGTCTTTATTACCAAAACGGCCCTAGTAGCATTAGTTTATTCTCCATATCTAATTCTCATATCCAAGTGCTTCTCTCTAAATTCCGTGAATCATTTCTGAGAGTTAACCCCCTGAATGGTATGTGAAAGTGCCTCTTCTTGCAAGTATTTCTTTGTCATTGTACAAGCTCTTGGTTTTAAACTCATAAGATTTTATGTCTTTACATCAGGAAAAGGTGGGGTTAGCTGAGAGTTAATAGATAGGTGGGAGAGGAGCGGCCTTAGGTTTGGTGGATATCCCTGTTTTGATGGATCTTCGACCAGCAGAGGGAGAAGTAGTTGAGGAACCGAGTGATTAATGAGGGTAGGAGTGCAGGAGGAGAGAGGAAGGATTGGTGAGGGCATATTAGTAAATGATACATCATGGGTCCGAGCGTTGACGACGAACTTTTACAGTGGCATTTCACAGTGACCATCCTCCTATGTGCATTGACATATTCCTGAAATTTGACATTGTCTTCCGTTCCGCATCTTTATTCTGCGGTTCGCCCCTTGCGCGTATGCAGCTGTACGTACGTACCGGCCGTGGCGATAAGCGATGTGCGAGGATGTGACGACGCATCGCGAATCGTATTTCAGATAAATGAGATGATACTGAACCTAAAATACTCTTTTAAACGTGATTTTTTCACATGAATCTTTCCCGTTACACAAAAAGCCCTCTTTATTAGCACAAAACTCATTAAATCACTAAACTTCCTTATTTTTTGTCTCCTGACTGACCTACGAGCGCATTTGAAATGTAGCTAGAGTGTTCATTTCAGCAAATTATATCTATTCAAAGTTAAATGAATGCAGTTAAGAATTTCCTTGGACAAATTTTTTTAGATATACGTATTACGACAACGGCAATATACTCGTAATGCTTCATGTAGCACCGGTAGGGTACATGAAGGCTAAATATTCTCCCCAATAGTAAATTCAGGCTTATAATAATCGTGGTTCCATTTCTGCTTCAGTAATGTTTGTCAAGTTGAACGGAGTGCAACATTCTGCCGTATCTTATTGTTTCAACAAATTCTCTGGCATTAAAGTTGTTCAAGAGAAAACTAAGGCAACATCTCGTGGGACTGCTTCTTCCCCAAGGTGATCTTGACGTCACAAAACACGACTTGGCCTGTCCGAATGCAGCCATCCCTCACCGTCACATCGCCTACAGTGGACCTCTGTCTCTGGCGGAAATTGGGTTGCGCGGGGCGGCATGCCATCAGGGCCGAAGTGACCTCGTGTGTCCATTCATTTTTATGTCACCTGCCGATGATACTTTTCTCATTAATACACTACACAACCCGAATAGACGTCGATGACGACATAGAAATTATTAAAAAATTTAAGATAGCCACCCTTAGTTTGATAGATTACAAAAGAGGTCACGACCGTGTTTTCCTGTTATTTGGCCGAAATTTTCGCCAATGAGGCCAATTTTTCCTCTGCTTTGTCAATCGTATCCTACATTCTTGTGAAAATAAGTATGAAAGCAACCTGTGGTATCATTGGTACTGGTGACATTATTATGGCACGAGGGAAGGGAGAATTTAATTATAACATTTTATCACCTATAACTATGAATATTACGATTATTTTTCCCTTCTTAACCTATGCATTGGAAACAACTTCCCATAGAAATGTCAAATTTACTTTCATTCAATTCGATTACGGATTAGAATGTAACCTTTTTTACGTGTTTATCTTACAGCTTCTGATTTTCCAATGTACTAGTGGTGTGCATGTATTGAAACGCTTTGTTTCAAAACCAACTCTCCCGTTATATCACTCAGGCATTTCGGTTGCACTGACAGGAATAGTTACAGAGTTATATTATCGGCGTCAATAACTTCTTAGAAATAGATGCGTTTACGTTTCTGCATTTTCATTCAGTGAAATGAGAAAAATTGCGCTTAGCATTGTGACGGTACGTACCGCAAGTAGGTATTCGCTGTAAATACGTCAGTGAAATCTTAGGTCAGGCGGTCGGGCGCTCATGCGGAAAAGGCGATTAAATATGGGCTCTCTCTTGTATTCACTCTCAGCCTCTTTAAAAACAGAAAAGTCGTCTTAACTTTTCTTTTGATAAATCCCTCTTCCCCCCCCCCCCCTAATTCATATCTCACCGCGTCAGTCGCTCTTGACGGGGAAGGAGTCCCCTCTTCACTGCCAACTAATTCTTCTTGGCGTTATTTTGCTGTGGGCGGATTCTGCTTCCATCAAAACTCACCACCACCTACCCATCCCTCTTTTCATTTGTATGCTCAGAGAGCTCTGAAGGTTGAGTTGCAAGTGAAAGATGTTTTTCGCTTGCTGGATGCGGTTGATGGCTGAAGTAGCTTCTTCGAAAGAGCTCCACCCTCAGAGCTTAAGACTACGTTATATTATGTACTTTTTAAATTTTGTATTATGAAGTAAAGTTGGCAGGGATTTTTTTCTTTAACTCGTTAGAGCGATCTGAATTTTCTAGAAATTATAGAATGGATGGTTATCAAATTCATGTGATGTCTAAATTTGACTGGTTTCACTGTAACTTCTTACTCAAGCTCAGTGACTCGGACGGACACCATCATCAACATTTTGCACTTTCCACATAAAAAAATATTAAACTATAGTCTGTATGTTCCGCTGCACCACAGCATTATCAAGACTAAACCAAGAAATTAACCATACCAATATATATACACAAATTGCACACTCGCAAACATTTGAGAAATTGGGGGTGGATGGTGGGGTGGAAGGTGGGGTGGAAAGGAGGGTTGGGAATTTTAAACTGACCGTTGGTCTGGGGTGAGGTAGGGGAGGGGGGGATGGCGACTATTTTCAGGTGCTCGGAGGGTTTTTTTCCCCATTAGCTGAGGGAGGTCAAGGAGCGGAGAATGGAAGGGAAAAACATTGCAGCATTTCTGGGATTAAGTCAGCCCGGTGTCCATCTTCTAGGAGGTTAGCCGCGAATTGGGATTTTTCTTCCCTGTTTTCAAAGTCCCTCTAATGATCTTCTTTGCGAAGTGTTTTGTGCGAAGTGTTTTACTTCATATCTAATAATGGATCTCCACAAAGTATCTGCCTCATCCATCCAATTCATCATCAACAGGACCAGCCGACGACGCGACGCCAGCCGTCAAAACCATGGGTGAAGCGCAATTAAATATTGTGAAATTGACCCTTAGAGTGCGGAAATGTTTTTTATACGTTTTGCACGCTAACTGCGGCATTCACCCAAAAATTTTATCGCTACCGTGGTATCTTGCACTTGGGCACTTCCCTACCATAAGGATTGCTATGGGGCTTAATTCTACCAAACTAGCCCCTGTTCCAGGAAGTGCCTCCTGCACAGGGAGCCTCTTCTGCACGGACTGGCAGCTAAAATCGTGAACTCCCGCAGCCTAAGAAAATCATTAATTAATTAATCATTAAAATCAATAGAGTATTAAAACTATCTAATGGTACTCCATGAAGACTCATTTATTTTGATTGTCCCTCATTGTCTTTCCAATGCATTAAACATAAAGATAATTTTAGAACAGTCTTTAAACGTCTTTCAACAGATGTAACAACTTCGTGGCTTTACTTAATCAATGCAATCTCATAGGTATTTATCTTAGATTTCGCTGGGGAAGAATTACCGCACCGCAATGAACGTATTATTTTTTTTCATAAGTTAATCCTGGAGTAAGCTGTATCCTAGCCTTTTGAGAGAAAATCCTTATTTCACACAATATTCAATATCATTTTGATCATACAACGTAGCGCTAAACCCAGTTGATAACTGGGGTATGCATTGTCGGTTTATCATAGCTGTCAACTATCGTTCTTTCTTCTACCGGCTCATCTGCGCTGTGATTGTAATAAAATTGATCAGGATTTAATTTTCTTTGACTCTTTGCTAAATATTCTTGAGTTTTCTCACTTTAAAGAAGTTAAAGAGATGATGAAACTATGATATACTTAATTTCCCACGTTCAGTGTCCAAAAGGAAGCTATTCTGTGGATATGCAGCAGAATTTCCAATCTAATAAACCGCCTCACCGACGCCTAGCGCCGTATTTCCTACCCGCGGAATTTAAGCCTCCGGAAATCGTCCCTTAGGCGTGAGCATCCGCAGTGCATTCCAAACCCGCCAATCGTACCGAGAGTCACGCGCAGTGCACTCGTGACTCGTGAGGTCACGCCCGGCTACGTTACGAAGGACGCGACGGAGCGTGAGTGCCATCACGCCCCTCGGCATGAGTTTTGAGGCAACGGACACGAGAGGCGCCGCAGTCGGACGGGCGTCCCACCCGCGTCCGTCACCGCGCTTCGCTTCGCATCTGTTTTTTGAGCGCAAGAATTTGCTAATCCTTTTCGAATGCTCTATTTTTATTCCTCACCGCTTGGAATTAAAAGCTTTCAATGTAATCAATGGGATATTAAAATGTGCGTAGGATACTCTTTGATAATTATGAAGACTCTTAAATATTGAATGTCTATTCTTGTCTATTCAATGCGCTAGAAGTATAGATAAATTTAGAACAGTTTTGAACATCTTTCAAAAATAAAAATATGGTTGATCTAAATACTGAACTGGAATGGGTTAGGAATAACAGGTTCCAAACGATCCAGTATCATGTGTGATAGATTGCCATCATTTATTTCTATCTCCCTATTTCTGCAGCCACCCTATCCCTGCTTCATTCCTACCTTGTTTTATTTGACTGCGGAAGGGAGTGGAAAGGAAGAGACTTCCTTCAGCCCGCTGAAGAGACCTTGTAGCCGAAATACGTATGCGTTTGGTTCCTCGTCCCCTTGCTCATCCTTCACCACGCTCTCTTTGGAGCTGTTTTCTACGGGAACTGTGAAGCCATCTGTGGGTGAGTGAATGTGTTTGTGACTGGTTATTGAGTGCATGTGAATCCACAATCCACTGGTTACCCTTAGCAGGCCTTTCCTGTAAAGATTCCCGGTTTTTTATGTGGAACAGGAAGCCTTAGTTGATTTCCCTTAAGCCTTCACAAAAGATCTTGTTTTGATTGTTTGTTATGAGTGAATGTGTGTGTGATTTGGGCTATTACGGTTGAGAGCCTGGGGTTTGGTCCCTGCGGTGAATCTATCCCCTTCCCGCACACCAACACAGTGACAATTTTTACTTGCAAGGTGCCTCGAGAAGGGCGATGAAATTTACATGATTTGTCAAGAGAAAACATCCAAACTGGGCTAGAAATCGAACCGCAGCTTTTCAGACCCCTGTGCAGCCCACTTTGCAATCGTGTTTTCTAATTTCCCAAGTCAATTGTACCGAGGCTTATCGTACCTGCTTGATGTTAGGCCCTAGCAGCCCATCCAAGGTGGAAACGTTTACTCGCGTTGCCGTTTCTCCGTAAATCTATAGGTGAGTGGTTTAATGCCTGGTCCAGGAGAATTTTCTCAAGGCAATTCCTTTGACAATGTGTTTTTAATTATTAGGAATGCTGCGTACATTGACTATACATTCACATTTATAATTAAGATTTAGCTTTTATCCATATTAAATGTGCATTTTAGGAATTATACATGCGATTGCAGGTTAAAAGATTTACAAAATCTTTGTGGGTATGCTTTATGTATCGGGTATGGATTCTGGTATTGCATGCCTAGATTTTCTATTGCGCTACTCCCCCACCTCTCCTTTCTCCTATCTTATAGCAAGTTATCTCACTACTCTTAACGCTCCTATCAATATATCATTTATTGTCACTGATAAAATCGCAAAGAGTCAGCAGTGTACAAATATTTTCAATACTTTGTTGAAAAATTTCTGGTCTACATCCAGAATGAAACTTTGAGTTGGAGCTTTTACACCGGTAGGAGGTCTTTCAAATCGCAATTCGCTGGAAAAGCATCATAGCCTTAACAATGGAACCTCAGTTGAATCACTTTCAGTTGCAAGACTCTCTTATTTGTATAAAAAACCCGAAGCTTAATTTTGAGGGAAACTAGGTGCATGGGGAGAGCTTTTTCCGGCGAATCATTTGCGTGAGGTCTTCCCGGACCGGTGGAAATCCCGGGAAAAATTCACGCTACTGGGCTCACTGCGGACATTTCCTTGTCTATTTTATTAGTAATGTTGAATTTTACTGTAAAAATCTTCTCGGGATACCGCGCGGGTAAGACTATATGAGAGCGCCGACGTTTCGGGTACCGACTCGCTACCCATTCTCACGGCTACTAACAGAAAATTTGAAGTGACCGTTGAAGCTCAGCATTAGGAGGGGCCGGATTGGTCGAGTCACGATTGTTGCCGCGGAGGACCGTGGACCAGCGTAGGTATAGCTCTGGCAAGCATAACTCTTTAAGAGTTCTATTCCAAGAGCTGCTGATCGAATATCCGGTGTCTCTGTTTACATTTTTATTCTCAAGTCTTATTTCAATAGCCTCTTTAGTTAAACGATCCCAAAATTGATTTGATCGCCATAAAACTCTGGTTTCGTTCCACCTTATTTTATGGTCCTCATCCAGGCTATGCTCGACTATGGCTGATTTTTCCGGTTGACCAAGTCGGAAATGCCTTTGATGTTCTTTGAGACGAGTAGATTTTGTTCGCCCAGTCTCCCCCACGTAGGAATTACCACACTCACAGGGGATTTTATAAACTCAAATTTTCAGTTTTAGTGTTAACGTCTGGTTATTTCGCAGTCACCTGGAGAATTCTGTGTTTATTTAATATAAGTGCCGCTCGAGTGAGGCAGTCGACCTTTAATTCCTTCCACGGTGGTGTTTGCTACTCGAGGGAGGTCCCTCCATTCCATCATGAAGGGGGCGTTGGAATAGGGTGAGAAAGGTCGTAATGTATTTGACTCTTTGGCTCCTCTGGAGCATGTTTTTCTCTCACGTACGATACGCAGCCCCACTTATTGTTTGCGTGGTGTCGTGAGTTTGGCCTTTTTATGACGCTGTCGTGCCTTTATTTCTTTCAAAACTTCCACCATAATGTCTCCACAGCTCCTTTTATGCATCCATTTTCCTTTCAACCAATATGATCACAGCCACCACTAGAATTGGCGCGGGAGTTCACAGTGAGGGAATAATGTTTACGGGAGATTGGTCCATTTCAAAACCTTTCGAAATCGTCCATTTCAAAACTTTTCGCACTATTTTACCTGCAAAAGGAGAAACCCTTGCCAAATTATGTTATTCATTTACTATTTAATCGTTAGATATAGAAGGTATGCAAAAGCCATCTGCTACTTTATTAGATGGCTTTGAGAGAATGAATTTTATCTTAGCGTTACGGGCTATTATAATTCGCTATTTTATGTCAGAATTATTTCTATGGAGCTATCACATGGCTGATTTGAAAGCATAAATGGCTTGCAAATGATGAACAATTAACAGCAGCATAATTATCATGGCATTGATCCTCGGTTCTTTCATTAAAACCAATCATCGATCGTAAAAGTTTGTACATCACCATAGAGCTGTGACGGAACATTTGTGTTACTTACATTCGCGGGATGGAATAGAAAACAAGCCCACACTTTTAAAGCTAAGATAGGCAATACATTTAGATTTCCAGTCAAAAAACATCGCAAGCGGAAGAAAAAGCCATCGGCACTTTTTTTTCTATTAACGTTGGCAATGTAACGTGGCTCTTTATATCGCGCATAGGTATATTTATTTCTAGATAGGCAAAATCATTTAAATCCCAAAATCAATAATTTACTAATCAATAATATTTTATGAGCACATTGAAATAGTAATAATATGTCTTCGTTTTGTATATCGTGACTAAAAAAATATTGGATACTAGGAAAAAAAACTCTGCTTTCACCGCTAAACGTATTTTTACTCCGCTCGGAAGCGAGTGAACGCAATATGGCTGCAAGCGCAAGCCGCCGACGTCACCACTTCCATTATCAGTCGATAAATATATGCATTCGGTGTGTATACGTTGGAATATATTTAAAGAGGGAGCCAAGGGAAGGGTTTCAATGGTAAGAGATAATAGTCCAAAGCAAGCAATAGCGTTTTCTCATTTATTTGATGAAATCTTCTGGCGACAGTAAATAGACGCGCGGATCATATTTGATTAGCGGAGAGGGAAGTGGAGCGGAGAGTCGTCACGACAACGCAGAATTCAAATAGGTGATCTCAGCACGTAGTGTAAACAATTAGCAACCCCCTTCAACTCAACAGAAACGGTTGGGTACTTCCCTTCAGCCTCTGGTACAGTGTATTTACTTTTTTTATAGATGTTAAAGAATATATGTTTAGGGAAAAGAGCGACACGTCGAGCAAAAGGTGTGAGAAGGATTGATGGGAACAGGCAGAAGAAACTACAAAATTTTCATCCCAAATAAAAACTGAGACATAAAATATGTGCTGCCTTGAGATATTTTATACGTCCATCGAGCCATGTTATTGGGGATTGCATCGACGGAGCATGTCTTCGTACAGAGAAAACGTATCTTAGTTATTTGTCCAGGATTGGCGGAAATACTCTCTCGGCGTCTTCCTTTTCATCTTTTTCTGTTTTCGAACCTAAGTATCTTACGGAAAATTTTCACACAAAAAAACCACATGAATAATTAACACAAGAAGTGCGCCGACAGAGTTATATTTCCCCTCACATAGAATCACTCCGTTTTCCTCCTTCGCAGTCAAACACACAGAATTAAGGAATTCCCTCACCGCAAACCTAAGTTCGAGTTACAACAAACAGAGATTCAATTCAACACTTCATGTTTACCTGATCCATTAACATATAAGTTTACAACATAGTTTTAAAAATTTTTGAATCCGTTATGTTGCCATTTCTTGTCTTCTTTGTCGGGGTTCATTTTATTTGAATTCCTTTTCATGCATTGATTATACTAGAATATCTTCGGTTGTACATCGAAAATTTTCTCAGTTGCTAAGTGCAGTTTAAGTACCTATTTTATATTTTTACTAAAATTGTCGTTTTGTTGTTTTGGGTTTCATGGTTCTTTATTCTCATCTCAAAAACGTTGTCGACATTAATTTGATTTTTAGTATTGTGAAAGTAAAAACGAATTCTGCTGTAAAATGATATGAAAATCTTGGTGCTCATTGGGGTATCAATCAGATATAATGAATATTATACAGTAATATTGCATCTGCCGGGGATGAAGGATGATGAGAAAAGGATTAAGAAAGGATTCACCATCCATCATAAACGTCAGGCCTCAAATTGTTTTTTTTCTTTGGTCGCAAGCGCGTCGTAGTGGCTGTTACTATCCCTATTATTCCATTGTTCTTTTTACGGCTAGACCCAGAAATTTAAATTGAAATGAGTTATTTTGTGATTTCTTGGTGGTAATTACCTTAACATGGGAACAAGAGAGTAAATAATGCCTTCCTTTGCCTTCAGAGATATGCATACATGAATAACTCGCATCAGGTATCACTCATGCGACGTTTTCGAACTCCAGCTTATTCGACCATCGGTAAATAGGTTAGTAGAGTGGGGAGGAGCTTTTCGAGAGAATTCCCTCCGGAGTTAGGAACCCCAATATTTACACCTTTCGCTCAAATTTGACGAAAGGAGAATTAAGTGGGATTGATGCCATAGTACCCTCGGGGTTTTTGTGAATGGAGCCACGACCAACCCTTCCTTCTCCCCACCCCCCTCCCCGCCTCTGCCCCGGAAAAGGAAAGGTTTTAGGGAAGGGGGTGGGGGACCGGTGGGAAGAGAGAGATTCAATCAAATTGTTTGTTTGTCTGAATGTGACAGAAATTCCATGGAATCCAAGGCAAACCATAGCTCTTTTAATTTCTTATACCTTACGGAGGAAATGTCCTATAGTATTATATTAGGATGCCTCCGGCGGAAGTGTAACTCATCAAGATGATTCTCCAGTAATAGCTATGAACCAATATTGCAGTTATTTTACGCCTAACTATGGCACTTGCTTGCTTAGGTATTGCGCCAGTGTTTCACAGAATGTGAACAGTACCTAATGTATTTTCTTAAGTTTTTTCTTGGAAATATTACCAATTTATATTGCCATTCTTTCTCTGACTGTAAAATAACAACGATAGCATACAGAAAATGCCGAAGCTAGCGAAATAGTAAGTGTAGCAATAATTAAGCCAATTATGAACCATTTACACCCTCCTCTCATTCCCCTTTTCCCCTTCCATTGTTTCCTCAAATCTTTTGGCAGTTGGTTCCTATTTTATACCAAATACATCTTTCTACGCGTTAAATTCACACCCTCATTCATTGTTACCCCCGCCCGTAGTGTTTCTGTCCCTCTCCTCCTAGACTTCAGATATCACGTCACTCATACTTTAAATAGAGTCCCCAAAGCGGCCTGTTGATCATTCATCGATATGGAAGCAAAAGAAGCCAGTTTACGTATGTTACCCAGCACTCACCTGGGTAATGTCCATCTCCGCGTATAACGACAAGAAAATACACAGCGCGAATCGACGCCGACCTTCCGATCCAAATTCCTTTCACTTTTCAACTAAACGGCTGCTGCCTTTCAATTAATATCCCATGCATTTCTACTCATTGTGAAAATAATTGCAATGCCTTCTCGGATGAATTGCGTCATACCTGTTGAAATAGTTACCTTGATTTCATTCCAGCAGACGCGCTTCAAGAATAGAATACACATTATATCCCCTCCTACCCGTACACGCTCGTGGTCACATGTGTATTATGCTAACCTGGGTAATGCTCATCTGTGCCCAGAACGAAAAGAAGATGGTTATACCTATGAAGTTTTCATAAAGAAAGAAACCCTATCTAATACTGATTTTATATTATCAGTATGCTTCCGCGCGCTATTCCATTATTTGCTACCATTTACTGCAAAGAACCTATTGAAGACAGAAGTCCTGTTAATAGGGATTCGAAGGTTATCAACGCGCCCTCTAGTAACCCGTCCTTTAAAGCTCGTCTTGAAAAGAAATCGAGAGTATAAGATTTTGCTGGAGGAAAGAAAACAGTGAGTTGGTGGATGACATGGTATGCAAAGGCACTCTCTCCTGAAATACTCCTATCCTTCCCCCTGCACATCTCCAGGGCTGTTGCTTCCATTCCATCCCATCCTCTGTCGCCTTAACAACTCCTCCAACCACTTCCATACTGCCATCCGTCTTCTTCTCCGCTGGGGTCAACACCATATATCCTCGAGGCGCCTCAGAGCTGACAACGAGCGCGACACTTCGCGTCGTGGGATTCATATCCGCCGAACTGTAACTGAGTGATGTGTGAACTCCGGCACAGAATAAAAAAACAGCCGGAATGGGTCGTCCAGAGTGGCTTCCGGACGTCAATACCATAACGTCTTAAAGTCACTCTCTCTCTCTAACTTTCCCTCAGAAGGAGTGCATAAGCACCTTTACATCCTCGTCTAAGATGAGATTCGACGACTGTGGCACAGGGAAGGAAAGATGGAGGGAAAGAGAAGTTTCCAATCCACTTTCACTCTTCATCCCAAAACAACATGATACGTTTACTTGAGCGCCACACTCATTTAGACAGACGACGAAGAAACCACCCTTCAGGAGCTTTTCAATGCTGTATTGTATGATATTCTGTCGTAAGCATAACCTCTGCCTCGATGGTAATGTTTACCTATTAATTGCGCAAGCGATTACTCTCCATCAGATCACCTTCGAGTCATGAAAACTACCTGCATATTTCTATACATTCTCCCCTCCATTAAAAATTTCAATTAACTAATTCGTCTCATAATTTTTCCTGGAAATTTCTAACCTAAATACCTTTTATATTTTTCCTAGGGCTTTCATTTACCTATTATTTGATAGAGTATGAAGTTTTGTGACAAGATGCATAGGATTTTAATGGGATAATTTTAGTTGCTTCGTAGACGCTTGATATTTAGTTTTAAGATAATATTTATTCAATAAACCATTTGCAAATGCAACAACAACAATGAAGCTACCGGCAGTCCGTCGGCTCTTTACCTTAAGGAAAATCTTATGAAACTGGCGAATCGCCGTCTATTTACCGGAATGGGTTAAGAGGAATTAAATATCTTTGAAATAAAAATAAAATAAATTTTCAAAATATGACTGAAAATATGCTAACCAAGATCCCATGTGCAACCTAGGCTTTTCTCTCCTTTACTCGATAGCCAATTTAAAATTTCTTTGAAACTAGCATCTTAAAATGGGAACATGATGTCTACTTCTTTTCCAGTGCACAATTTGAAGTGAGCAGAGTAAAATTTCCTCGTGAGTGCGATCTTCATTTGTTGGCATACCTTATTCTGACCATTTTATGAATGGGTAGTCTGGTCGTAGTGTCATTCGTTCCTATTCATTTGCTGTACCCAGTGGTTATGATGGAAAAAATAAGCATGGAGGAGAGTCATAAATTACTACTAAAACGCTGGTCCGTGGCCGGATGGAACAGTTAATTTGCCGGTGGAGTTAGCTAACTGACTACGATAGTCGCGGCTTACTATCAGTTGAATTGGCACCATAATATTAAGACTATGCTCAGCTTTCCATATCTGCATTCTAAGCTCTCATTTTATTCTACAGTGTACAAATACACCTCTTGGTATCGCTTGTTTCCTCCAAGAAAGGAGGAAACTGTGACAGCAACAGTGAATGTGGCCCATATCAGTTGCGTGCTTCGGCGCCATTCAAAGAAAACTCTCACGGGTCACTTGCCCCTTCCATTATCAGGTCACGCCCCCTTTTATGAGGGTTATTTTGATGGGGCATTATACGTAACTTCCGTTTACGAGTGATTTACGAACTTAAAATCCACCACTGTATTTCAAGAACTCTTGTCGTGGTATTCCTTTGAATTGCTCTCGCCCATGTTCTATCGGTTCTGGCGAAAAAGACAAATAATTTGGGTCCGTGGACCAAATACCCTCTTCAGCCACTTCTCTAAGATACCGCTCAATTTCGTGAACAGGAAGAGGATTTTTTATGTGAGCATGCTACATGCCAGTGGTAAAACATTAAAGGTAGAGAAAATGCTCATCGTATTGGTAAAACTGCCATTACCGTTAAGCATGGGAAAAAAATGAATTCATTTTCAATTTTGCTATTACATCGGTTTCCCCTAATAGATCGCAAAAGTCATCTTTAAGACCATATGGGTAGAAATAGATTCGTAAAGAGTGTATTTTCCCTGAAAGATCGTTTTAATACTCATTTAGAGGGGGTAGTCTTCACATCAGGTAATATTTTCGTCGCGCGTCGCTAAATTGCGTTTTCTATACCTGTCGTAGGCAAGCTATTCGTGGTTAAATCTTTGCTACTGTTCAGTTAAACTGTTTTATTTAGGGCGGGTGGCCATATTACGGATTACAACGGTAGATTAACCTTTATAGCTTACTTATCTCCCCACTCGGTGCTCCTAAAGAGATTTCTCAGACCCAGACTTTATAAGTTCTGAGTGCAACTCAACTCTTTTTATGAATTCAACTTTTCCGGCTTCCATTTTTAGGGTCTCAATTGCCACTGTTACCCTAGTTGTTCGTTTGGAGGTCCCTCAATTGTCTATGTAGGCCTCTAGCGGCTTCAAGTTGACCAATCTCAGCTTTGAAATGAAGAACTTTAAAATTTTTATTTCTTCCACCCTTTTACTTTTATTCAATTCCCTCCCTTTCTTTAATTCAGTATCGAGAAAGGGAGGAAAAGTGTAGAAGGAGGGAGTGGGCGGAAACCTTTTTTGTTTCGTTCTTCAGTGATTTAAAGAGGGATATGTCTGGGGGGATCGGCGAAACAGGAAAGGGGAGAGAGTGGCGGCATCTGTCGATCCTTTTAGAAATTATTTGGAGATTGGATTTCATCCCATGTTTACCGTTCTTACCTTTATCTCTCTATTTTTCAGGTACTACAATAAGCATTTTCTATAAAAGGAGATTTTAAATAGATTGTGATTACAAGGCTATCAATAGGGTTAGCGTAGATGCTGGTTACTTCAGTAATTTTAGTAAGTCACCTAGACCTGAAGACGCCTGGTGGGATCCAGGGGAAACTGTTGCTCATCCTATGACATATAACGCAGCGAGAACCCGAAAGATGGAGATATCATCTAAAATTTTTATTCGTAAATACAAAAATTAATAACTCTCACTCGTGTCAATATGTTGTGTAATGATTTTATTTTAAATGTCTAACAAGCTGATATTATTTTTAATGTTGGCAATATTTGTAATTTTCTTTGAAGAGTTCTTGCGTTTAATTGCTGAAATGGTTCATTTTCTTATCATCGTATTTTCTCAAACCTACCTCTCCTCCAAGACCGAATGAATGATGGGGTGATCCACCGGTGTTTTTCTCAGATGTTAGTGCTATCCATAAGATATTAATGAACCAAGGCGATATTTCGTGGAAATTGGGAAAATAGAGTCAGTAAAATATCTCTACTTTGGACATCACCCGTGATTGAGCCTTTTTAATCTCTCCGTGCAATTGTAAACACAACTCTTGCGTGAATTATTTTCATCACTTGGGTGCCCCCTTGAAAACCACAAAATCAATTGGGGTAAAAAGCTGCGTCGTTATGGGTCGATTGTGATTGATTCGATCAAAGTGATTGAATTACTCATTGAACCATGTGATTCGTGAGTCCTTGAACAAAAAAAGTCGATAATTAATCACTTAGACTTCCGGTTTCATGAAATAATTAATTAAAACTACCTGGTAAGCTCAGGGAACTCCTGGGTTCGCTGAATCATGCGATATTGTTAGCACAGAAAAAGTTGAAGTTCGAAATCAAAATAAAATGGGCGATTTATTTTTATTCCAAATTTAGGCAATGAAGCCACAATGAAATAAAATACTAGCTTAACTAGCTTGCTGATCAGTTTTTATGATTTTTTAATCGACCGAGATGCTTTCTTAAAATGTTCCGTTTATAGGAGAATAACTAAAAAAGCGCTCTATAAAACTGCTCCAGTTTTACAAGAACATATTTGCCCTTAGTGGGACCGCAAACAAAGACTCACCTAGATGATAATAACAAAATTAAATATGGCAGAGCCGAAGTATGATCAACGCATTAAGACATTCAGAGTAAAGCATATCACATGTTATTATAATACCTTGTTCATTTACTCAGCCTTATATCTCTGAAAGTACTTTGCTCAGTTTAAGAAAAGTATAATAAATTTTAATAAAAATATTTCTTAAATACTTCTCAAGTATCTACTGCAGTTTCTTTCTTATTCTCCTCTAATACTTATTTATAATTTCTTTATAAAAACGGGTAATCGGTGTTTGTCGTACTGATTTGCCATCAACCGTTCAACCATTTCACTAACTCGAATCTTATGATTATTTTCCACCTCTGAGTCCCAATTTATCACATCATAAGTAGTTTGGATTGATGAGTCTACGATTCTTTTGAGGCACTAAGAATCACAAGAGCGAAGTGAATAAATCAACTGATTGAGTCAATATTGACTTGATTCATAATGATCGAATCTCGGAAAGCAATGACTTTGGCCATCTCTGGTGGGAATTGCGATGTGGTTTCATTCATGATGTTCAATAAGGCAGATGATAATTACGTACCTACTACTCTACACCTACGCTCAAGCATTAATTTATTGAAGAATATATTTCTTAACTTCAGGTTTGGTCATTGCTAATTCCTTAGCATTAATTGCGATTGTTTAATTTCAGTGTTAAACGAACCTGTGGGGTTTGTAACATTTCATCAGCATTATTTTTTCCATTGTTTGACCAAATACTGAGAGAGACATTAAATTATGCTGGAAATCACTTTCTCAAAATAAAATATAAATACCTGCATTTGTCCTTAAATAAAAATAAATGCTAATATATGATGGTTAAAATAATCTTCTGCAGTTTGATCTTCAATTTATTATTCGTGGTTTTTGAGTTGAAACGGTGAGAAAATTAGATTCTTCTCTGAAGATATCGATCGAGATATTTCCTCAATAAAATCAGGTCATCAGAAGAGTTGGAAAGGAAAATATGGCTGGAATAGACTGGTTTCAATCCTGGCGAACTCTAAAGCGCTTGAATAGGTAAGGGTTCTTTCGGCTATGAGGTACAGCCTAGCTCCTTTCAGCAACAGAACATTTATTTCCCTTCATCCTATTTCGCTGAGATGCAGGCGAGGCATGAAATTGACAGGCTGCAGAGCGACCCGGTTACTATAAGGGTCGCAAGCAACTGAAGTGTCCCTTCTGGGATCGACGTAACGGCTTGAAAATTCACTATATAAGTGAGAAACTTTGAATACAGAAGACAACGAAAACTTTTTTAGCGTTTAAACATATTGTTGCACACACATTTGTAATCACACAGAAATCCCAAATGAGTTTGCTCCTCAACTAAAAAAAAAGTATCATTTCCTTTTGAATCGAATACTCCAAAAGTCTCAAAATGCAAGTTAGCTACATTCAGTTATTTAAATTTCGAACGCTACTTTCGGGACTAGTACTGGCAGATTGCAGGGGAACGTACAACCAAAGCCTAACCGCCTCGATTTCTGTATCCTTATTCTACTTCCCATTAATATATCGATGTTTTTTCATCCCTAGACAGCTTTTACGGCGTCATAATGTCTTGGTATTTCGACTAACATTTTGACATAACGAGGGTAATAGGTTATTAATTTTTTTTGCAATTAAATGCTGCGATTATTACGTAATACGTAGCTTTCTTCATTACATGACTCAGGGCGAATGAATGAACACCATAGGGCAATATATATTGACAAAAAGAAGGATTTATTGGGTGAATTGAATTTACGAACTTCATTAGCAGCAGTTTTGTCAAAGAAAATAATTTGTTTATAATGATGCTAAAGATTTAGATAATGGTGAGTGGCTAGTAAATTTACTGAAAACTTTATTTCAGTTAACCGCAGCCATAGGTACATAATAAAATTCGGACCGGGAAGCATTTCCGCTAATGATTTTAAATATTTTTGAGATTTTTATTTCTTTTACTGAGATACTTAGTTCTTTTTAAGAATTTCCCATCAAACATCTTTAGGGTCTTCATCTTTTAGACTGGAGAGAAAACTGTATAAATCGCTTGGTGCACCTCGTTATGGGTTAATTTTGAGGCGGAGTCGCTTAAAGACTAAGTCGCAAATCATCATCAATATGTAGCGTTCAATGCACTTAGAGTTGACCTCATGAGTACCGATAAATAAAAAAAAATATTTTATCTTGTACGCATGTTTGCTGGCGGTGTAAATATCCACCAAGTATGCATCGCTCAATCCAACACCGATGCGCTGACATCGAAAGCTTAAATTTTCGACGGTTAGTCATTGAAATAAGAAAATCCATTCATGGTAAGCGTGAAACAAAGAAGTCATACATTTTTAATCCTGCGTAATTGCTTTGTAACAAGCAGTGAGGCGATAACAATTAATTTATCTGAAAGTGTGCAAAATACAGAGTGAAAGTATAGCGACATACGCCCATCTAGCCGGCGCACCGTAAGGCCTGTGAATCTATCTCCTTTACTTCTGCTCTCAACATTTGACACTTATTTCTCAGCACCAGTGACTTAGAAGACGGGCGGCGACGCTTTGGAAATGCACTCACGATGTTTTCTCGTGTGGAAGCGAGGGAGGGATTTGCTAACCTACTTTGCGGCGGTGGCGAACTCTTTTGGAGTGGATTTTAATCTGAAGTTAAACATGCGCCAGCATCCTCCTCCAGCAAACTTGTAAATTTCTCCTTCCGTCCACCTCGTACTCTGATCCCTAACCCCTCTCTCCACCTCTTCGCTTAGTCCCTCTTAAACACATTACAACCAGGGAGCCCTCTCCCGACCCAAGCTGTTTCCGCACGTCATATTCTCCAGCTTAACTTGTTTTTCCCAGTCACTGCGCAACTCTCCGCATCTTCCATTAATAAAAATTGTCCACGTAACTCGCTTACTGATATTCCTACCCCGAATGAAGGGTCAGCTTTCGTTTTTTTCTCATAGCCGAGGTAAATAAACGTCTCATCACAACGTTTCATCCCAATTAAAATCGCGATCGATTCTTCTTTTGTCCCTAGCTTTGAAAACCCTGCTATTTATTTACATCAAACTAATTTCAATTTTCAAGCTTTGTCACGTGGATAGATGATACCGAGTAAATCTCTATCGATAGCGGCGTATCGTTCCCAACCGAAATTTAATTATGTTTGTTCGGAGATGATTTTACGACTTGCTTTGGGCAATTTCAATGTTATTTTCATTTTGGTGATAGTTGTCATTCGTATCATCAGATGCAGATCTCTTTTTCTCTAAAAAATTCACCTCTCATTATGCATTTGCACCTTATTCAATTGAAAATAAAATCATTCCTATGATGTTTTATGATTTTTAATGTTGATGTAGAAAAAAACCACTCTCGTTGCAACACATACTAGCCTATTCCATTATTCATTTTTTGGCCTACCATATCTACATGATCAAATTTTAACTTTGTACCGATTATTTTTACTTAATGTTCTCTGAAGTTCTACGATTTATACGGCATGGGATATTTTTACCCTTAATTGTGTGATGTACAAATTTTAGTCGTATTAATTCCAAATGTTTCACTGATATTGAATTCCTTATAAAATGTCATTGAAAAAAATCGTTTAAAATCGAGAATGACATTAAATGGCATTCAAGCAAGTTTATTCTATCCCACTTCTAGTTACCTCATGAATTACTTGCTTTAAAAAATTGGATCATTCAGAAATCATGGATAAAATCTTCTCCTCATGGTGTTTCTGCTTGAAGTTAGAACTTTGTTCTCCTTTGCTGGTAAGCGAGTGAATGGTGACCTCATATTGGGGACTGATAAGAGGAGTATTCTACATGGCGGTCAAAAATGAAATGGACACCCCGTATGCAAAAGCTCTTAAAGTAGATATCCACCTTTTCGGAAGTATTGTTTCATCTTGTTTGTCTGAGCGGACTTTGGAATATGAGAGAGAGGAGATTGCGTTTGAGTCATTAGGAATGCGCTGGGCAAAGCAATCGTGATGAATACTTATTAATTCCAGATATGATTTCTTTAACACACAAAATTCACTAACTCTTGATTAACTTTGTGGTATTCCGTTATAATTTTTCTAGGATATTACACAATTACTTACACCACTTCTTTTTTTTACAGAGCGTGACCCGGGTTTCGATGAACTATCATCATCTTCAGGTGCAAATTGTGATCTATTTATCTTATTATTGTTACATAGTTACTTGATGAATGTGATTTTTTCTTTTCCCCCAATTCTGGCGTCCGTTTATAAGTCATCAAGTAACTAGGTAACAATAATAAGATAAACAGATCATAATTTGCGCCTGAAGATGATGATAATTCATTAAAACCCGGGTCGCGCTCTGTAAAAGGAAGTGGTATAAGTAATTGTGTAATATCCAAGAAAACTTCTTTTACACAATCTTGATTGCTACACTTCTCGTCATTACCTGAATTAGGTTCGGGTGCTTTCACAGTGGCGCACAGCAAGCACAGAAAACTGTCGGAATAGACGTTCCACAACGATCAAAAGCTGAATGGAGGGTGTGGCTTGTTAAGGGACGAGGAAAAATTTGAATGTGGAACTTTATTTTCCTCTTCACTTGGTTAGTTCTCGTGTAGGTATTGAACGCTTAGAAGTTTGCTCCTGATAGTAGAGAGTGTGTGACGGAATGGCCATTTAAATTCGCGCATTAACTTATAACCACTTCAGTTACGGAGCCATTTCTTTGATGTGATTGTGCATACATTTTATCAGATTTGGTGGCAAACGGCTCTTCTGTAGCTGCCCGAGTCCTTCCTAGACGAAAGTACCAGACGACCTTAAGGCAATATGCAGTGCTCAGCAATTTCTATCCGGACGCTCCACTAGATTGGGTGTAGCCACCTTCCCAGCGTGCACCTCGTCGTTCCCGCGCTCCCCCTCCTCCCATGCATTACCCAAGGGCGCACGCGCCACCCCCTATTCCATCCCTCTAATACCCCACCTACCTCCCACCCTTAAAGTCAATCCCAATTTCCTCTTTCATAAACATCGCCTCTCTTCTGACAAACTCTCTTTTCCTCCTCTCTCTCTCTCTCTCTTCCCACGCAATATCCGCCGACTTCTCCCATTGTTACATTCCCACTTTCTTTCCAGCGAAATGGATGCAAAAATATTGCGTGGGAAACGCTGTGTAAATCAGTATTTCTCAGAATTTGGATGTCTCTACTTTCATTATATTTTGCCCAGCTTTGGCTGCCTTACTATCAAAAAGAAATCCTTTTACTGTCGACGTGATGGATTAATAGGGATTTTTTTAATAAAGGCAACATGGTCGGTGGCAGTAATGCATGAGAAAACGGAGACACAAGGCTCAGTTTTCACATTTGTACAATTTGTTTTAGTGTCAATTACTAGATTTCCAAGAAATGTCTCCGAAGAAAACGAAAGCCAAGAGATCGTTTCTTTGGACTGCTTAGGAAGTAGGCAGGGTAGGAAATAAATTAAGGAAGCCATGGCAGCAGCTTCTCGAAGAAAGATAGGTTATATAAGGTTTAGAAATCACGTTGTATTAACTTTTACTACAGGTTAGACTTAAGTCGGTCCCTATTCCCTAAAGACTGCTAAATTTGTGGACCAGTGAGCCCCAGCCCGACCTCGGACATGCACGTGGACTAAAGATTATTAAGTCATCTTTAAGGGAACGCATTTCTTTGTCTTGGTCCGATTTTCGTTCCAATTGAAATTTCGTGTGATTGCACCCTCATACTGCCACGAGACTTGATTTTTGATCTCTCTTTTTGCTTTATTCCTGTGTTTTTCCCAGCCTACAATTTTATTGCTTACGTACTCATTAATAAAAACATTTCCAGCTCTTTAATATTTGATTAAGTTATTTTTGTTTACTTTTTATTTGACTAAAACTCAAGGACAAGGACTATTCCTGCTGTTATAGTTGCAAATTTTGATTGAACACTCAAGTTCTTTCCCGTCAACTCTGCTGAAAGTTGTCCTTTATCGATTGGATAAAATTCACTTCTAAAACAAATAATATCCCAAAGGAGAGGCCTTGAAATACTATTATATTCCAAGAAGGCATTTATTCCTCCCCACTTCCGTTTCTAAAACATTGGACTGCACCATTTTCCCTCTCACTGACGGTGACTGGCCAGCTGTTCCACCCTTACAAGTCAACCCTTCCGACTCCATATATACCATACTTATCCTTAAATTGCGTTAATTTGGCTCCATTCTTCCTCCTATGCATACGAGGACCACATAAGCTCCTTCCTTACTGCGACCGCTCCGAGTCCGCAATATGAATTTACTGCGAACAGGACGATTCCTCATCTCGACTCAATTTTCCGAGCCATGATGGTGATGATGTTTCTGACATTTCCCTATCCCACAGTGCTTTACCCGCCCTGCGTAACAAAACACTCGCGGATCAGTGGATTGAAAAAAATCCCGAGCGATGCGCTGGTCGCTGCGCTGAAATACGCGAAGGTCAAGGGTGAATTGTAGGGGCCATCGAAGTGAACGAAAACGACTATAAATGAGGTATGAAAGAAAACATAATTGAAGTTATTACGTCTCTAAGCGCGTTATGTAGCTGTATTAAACTAATAAAATACACGGGTTACAAATTGTCTGATTCGTCAAATCGTCGCGGTCCTACAATAGTTAGTGTATGTGCAACCGGGGAGGTGAGAAACGAAGGGAGGAGAATACATGGGATTTATTTATATGGGTTTGTATACTGTATGGGTGATGAAAGTGTATAAATATATATGAATAATCGGTAAATTCAACAACTTAGGCGGATATAGGGAGGGCACGGGGGCATGCAGATAGACAAGATTTTAAAGACGGATATCATCACGTTTGTTTTGTTTTGTGTATTACAGAGCCTCTATCATTTCAGACTTGAGCACTAGACATATTAAAAGAAGCAGAGTAAAGCAGAAGGCAAATTTTCCGGTCATTGGTCATTAGCTAATATGCGCTCGAAAAAATAAGCTTCGCACAAATAGGAAAGGGACTCCAAAACTGTTGTCTATATACTATAAAGCCCACTTACTACCACTCACTCACTCATACAAATGTTTGGGGTGAACGAGACGAGATACGACAAAAAGTCTTATGAAGACCCCCTCTAAAATTATCTGAAACCCCGGGAAAAATTATGAAAACTATAAATTTCCAATTATTTATTTCTCTATTCCATTAAAATTGAGTATGGGGATTTGTTAAAAAAATAGCCATCAAAATCCAATGGAGGCGCGGCAATCATAGAAACAAATAATTATAGTTACACCTTTGTTTATGCAAGCAAGAGAATCTAAATTGGAAAAGAAGATAAAGGAATTAAAAGGAAAAACCGATTGAGATAAGGAAGGAAATTTAGAAAGTAATTTTTGAAATGTCTATTTCTTTACGTCTTCTTTTCACATGAACAAACATTTGTTTACATCAAAGCGTATTCAAATGATAAGCGGAGAAATATAGGGTAGGAAAATACTTATTGCTTTTGGTATATTACATCGAAAGTGTGGTTGTTATTAATTTCATAGTTAACAAGTGCACGTAATGCCTTTTGAAAAAGGTGATTCGTCCTGTTGGCTGTAGTTCGTGTCTTGTTGGCGATACACGATTGTAGTAGAAAGGCTTTTAAACAAGACTTCCATAAAATATAGGTAGGTAAAAATGATTTAATTTTCATTTTTTGTGATGGCGATAAGTTTTTATTTTTGTTTACTTTCTTTTTTCCGTTAATGTCCATTTTAATGTGCAATGTTATCCGTGAGCTGGTGTATCAAAGGCAGTGAATAATGCAATATGGAGGATAAATGCAATTAAAGGTATTTCTTATTCAATTATTTTTCTTGCAAAAATCACGTTTCCTTAAGTTGCTAAGTCATTCAACTGTAAACATTATCGAAATCTCGACATTCACAATGTCTTGTTCACCAAAGGCTGTCATTTGCTACTTACCAGATTTATTGCGCATTGCGTTTGATATAAAAGCTATATATTTGTGAGCTGAGATATTTGAGTATCCCGACTTATTAAAACTTTAAGTAGAGGTATTTCTGAATTGAAATCATTCGCGTTCATGATAAATAATATTTCGATAAAATTCGTCATGCCCCAATTCATGCTAAAGAACTCCATCTGGCGCATTTGCACTAGATATTGATATTCAGTTCCCACGTTATTTATATTGTGTTTACCATCTCTCTTTAAAGCTTACGAAGAGAAAAATCTGTCACATCTTATTCATATATTAAGAATTTGGTTGAGTTATGTGAAAAATAATTAATAAACGTGTTTTTCATTGTAATACGTAAAGTCGCTATGTTATGATATTACGTATGAATTAGTTGTTACAGTGGAACATGGTCTCAACGTTTTTTTGTATTTGAATTTAATAAATTAGAGAGACTGTCAGACTCGCAGAAATATATCTACTTTTATAGCCCCTCAGAAAAACGTTTCCCTTCTATAAATAATTATTTTCATATTGTAGCATACGTAACATGCGCTCGTTTTACTTGAAAGTGAAAATAATGCTTATACCTAAGCTAGCCAACTTAAAAGTAAAGGATCCTTAAGTAACAAGTGGCAAACAGAAAGTGTAAGACCTCCCACAGTGACCATTACAGGCCGCAGGCCTTTTTCGGGGGGGTTTTGGGTGGCAGGGTCCTCCAGCGAGCAAAGCGAGTTACTATATATGCATCTTTCATATCAGTAACTTCCATGTTATAATACAGAGAACATTTCGTAAAGTAATTGTTGCATATAGTATTTAATCTCAATAATGAGAAGACCGTTTGCCTGCCAGACCCTTACGTTCCCCCCAGAAAATTATTTATTTACCTCCAGAAAAAAATCCTGGATCCGCACTCGTTCAACAACATTAAAAAGGTACTTTCAGTTGGACGCAAGGATTTGCAACCCTTGTATTCTCCTCTCATCGTTTCTATGGCTGCTGTCGACTCATCTATAATGCTGCATTTACAAGTCATGTTGTGTGCTGCTACGTGTGCTGTCTTTCATCGCAAAATCATTCATTAATAGCTCACTATAGGGAATTTTTGCTTATAAAATTTGCAAAAATGATTGCAATTTATTAGAAAGAAATTTTTTATAGCCTTTTACCTTCAGTAGAAATGAAAGGATGCGTTCGTTATCTTTTATTGCTAATTCATTTTTTAAAAGCTTCCACTACAGATATTTTTAAATTTGAAAATGGTTTCTTGTTTTTTTTTAATTGTTGAGCAAATGTTGTGAAACAGTTGCTGCTCTTGCCTGCGAAGGAATTTACGATGCGCGCGTTCAAAATTGCCGACTGGATAATGTACACTAAATTCGTTAATTTAAAAATATTTACGTCCCATACTTTCAGTATGCTTCTTTAATTGTTTATGTATAGTTTTGCTAAATTTTCCCGTCCTACTTGAAATAATTGTTGTAATTAACCTGCGTCCTCGATCGTAAGGTTTCATTGAACATGGCATCTTCTACTGAAAACAATCGTGGAGAAAACACACTGTTTCTATTATTCATCTCTGACCCTTGTACTCCAATCTTCATAGATGTCAAACCTCTAATGCAATATCTATTCAAACCTGCATTAGACTTCTAATCTAATAATTCTTTCAAATCTACTCTCCATCCTCAAACTTCTATCCTTCTTCCCGCAATGAAGGGCCAAAGAATTATGTCTTTTCAACTGGAGCCACGGGAAGCAGACGCGCGCTGCATTATGGGGTAGATAGGGGGATAGAAGATAGACAAGAAAGCTATCTCTATCTCTCGCTAGTGAACAGAGGGGTTCATATTCCTCCGCTTTCCCTTTAATAATTGAGACGCGCTTTGCGTCCGCTCGTAAAACAACTCCAGCGGTGCAACCCTTCCTCTCCCTTCCCAAGGATTCCTCGGATTTAAAACCCGGCTCATGTAATTCCTCCCTCCTCCGCAGGGCTAGAGGGCGGCGTGCATGCTCCCTGGAAGGGGTAGCTGGGCGCACGGGTCGGCGGGTTATTACCTAATTAGAGGAGATGAACGGGATTGGCGGTGGGCATTATGGGAAGACACTCTCACCCTCCCTTCATCTCCCCTGTTCTAGCATTCTCACCTGGCGCCCTAGGTTCAAATCTTCCTGTCCTTTATCCGCTTCCAAATTGAGCTTCTTTAGACCCTCTCATTCGTCGTGGGCTATTCTGCATAGTCACTTCAAACCTCTTGTTCCTTGTGCTTGTCGGACTGTCGTGCCCCCTCTTATATTTTGCAGCTGGTTTCAACGAAGTGAAGTAGTTTATTAGAACCATGATATAGAAATCAAACAATAAGCAATGTAACACACCTCAAATCAACTCAACTATGCAAAGCTTAAGATCAACAATACACTTATTAGACCAATTGTAACTTATGGAGCTTAGACATGGAAATTATTAAGTCAGGATGAAGGGAAATGGGAAGAAAGAATCTGTGACCCGATTAGAGAAGGAAAGAGATGGATAATTAGAATGAACATGGAGATGAATGATATACTTCGTTCAATTGCATTAGGTTCAACTGTGTGGAATTTAATGCTCGAAAATGAAAAGGAGACTTCGTTGACTTGACACTTCGTTCGTACTTGATAATGACCTCTATGGTTCGAAAATGTCGTACGGACGAAATAAATCAGTGGACATCAACGAAGTCTCCTTTTCATTTTCGATGAATGATATATTAGAAGGGAAGTATGTAGTTTCATTTGCCAAGTCACTTCGGCTGGCATGGTTTGGCCATGAAGAAAGGATGGAAAAGTAGGGAATGCTCTAGGTAATAATTAATAGCAAGATGGAGGGGGTTAGAAGAAGAGTTAGACCGCGGAAGAGATAGCTATGTGATTTGGAGAATGACTTGAAGGCAATTGGAGTTCCATATTAGAGGGAGAAAGCGATGAAATGAACTCAATTGAGGCATCTATATTATAGTAAGTCCAGGTCCACACCGGGTTGTAGAGCTGCGGATGATGATGATGAAGAAGTTAGTCCTTTCTTTTCGGGGTTCTAGTGGGCGATTATAGTGGTCATAATTGGCAGTCGCTAAATCAAGCTAACGAAGAAAGGAATGTTGTAATAATCCCTTAGCGACGAAAGGAAAAGCGGATGATAAATTAATCGCCATAATTGAGTATCAAATTCCATTGCTTCAGTGCTTTGACATGTGGAGGACATTTTTTTCCAAGAGGAAAACGGTGTTGGTGCAGTCGTAAGGTCGAGGTGAAAGTTCATCAGAGGTCCTTAATCCTTCCCACTCTCGAAGCCCTCTCTTGCGCATAGAACTCCGCCAGACCTGATTATAGACCTGCTGTTAATGAACTAGACTGCGCAATCTTCCGTGGATGGATTTCTCCACACACTTCGTCGTGGCTAAGTGAGTGCGGGCATCCGAGGAACTTCATCAGAGACATCTCCCCTCGACGCATTTCTTTCTCGATTCTTTCACTTTATCTCACTGTTATTGTTGAATATCTGATCGTACGATTTTACGGTCTAATTTTCAAATTACGAACTTGGAACTGCACCGTAAGTAGCTATGTTTCTCACAGGTAAACTTATTTTCTTATTATGTTATCCAGGTGGAGGTTTGTTGCATTGTGAAGTTCAAAAGTATTGCAACAAATTGAGCGGTGCCACTTTTACTGCGGTTCAGAAATGAATTTCGGTATTTTATGTGAATCCCAGTAAGGAAATTATTTCACGAAAATGCAATGTTCTTTTTTTATACGAGATAAGCTCCTATAAAATTGGTATCCTCATTTATTTTAATTGCAAACGATGATATCGCTTGATTCCTTGGGCGATCCACGGCGAAGGTAGTCCATGTAAAATGGTATTAACATGGTCCTATACTATGGATGTAATATTTTAGTTTATGTTTCAGTTTTTTTTCGAAATCTTCATATTCCGTTGTTCATTGTTTTCGTCCATTTCGTTTACCAGCTGCAACAGGTCCGTCCACCTGGGACGTAGTGCATGGTGTAAATTGCGCCATTGAAAAAAAAAAGTTGATTTCTAATGGTCACCCATTTGAAATCAACTCCCCCTGGCGGAGGAAATGCGCCATCGTCATTGATTGGCACTCATGAGCTTTTTCATTCTATTTCGTTTTATTTGCTATCTAAATTCTAAATTCATATAAAATGAGCTGAAGGGAATGTAATTTTGCGCAGTAAAGTTATATTCTGGCATTATAAATGTATTCCTACCTCGTCATAATGTCAGGAAAGTTGGCTAGTCAAATTTATTTGCCTTCAAATGGATAGGACGTATTACTGGGGACTCAGTTGTCAAATAATCTCACTATGCACCTTCTCTTTCTTTGTGAATAGCTTTTGTATCCTCACATGACCCTACTGAGTCAACTTGTGTGCCATATTATGCAGATAATCGGAGCCCCCAGTCTCCCCTCTCCCCACCTCGCTAAGCGAGTTATTTTTGCTTCTCATTGCAACCCCCCCTTTTGCATTAAGTTGCTGGAGTGGAAAAGTAACATCGGGACGTTACATCTACTTGCTATTCAAACATACAAATCTTTCCGCATTCCCCCTGAGATCACCTACCTTCCTTGATGCTTCAGAGGGTGCAGTCTCTCCCTTAGTCGAAGGAGAGACTGCACCCTCTGTACCTACTTCTCCCCCTTGAAGATAATGGAAGTAAGTTCAGCGCTGCCCACCCACGAGTATATTCCAGAAAATCGCTTGTTGGACAATTTTTTGTTGTCAATAGGGAAACAGATTGCCTATTTCCGTTTTTCGATACGTCGCCTGCTCCTTGAGCTATTGGAGATGAAAACTCTCCGGTCCTCACTAATTCGAAAGTAGGTTGACGGCGTCACGAACTCATACATTGTCTGCGGATTGGCCGAGACGTGTCACCGCGTCTCGGCCAATCCGCAGACATTTACGTCACCGCTTCTCAACCAATCCTTGACCTTATGCATCGGCCTTCCGTTTGTTCATTGTTTTACGCTCGTTACGCTCATGGTAGTAAGTTTCCTTCCTTAAAATTCATGTCAGCACCGTTTGAGAGCTGCAAACCTGCGTTACAACCGCGCATGGCGGTTATGTGTAATATTTCAATCAATGCGCGGCTTCAGCGCAGGGTTGACGCTCTCAACCGGCTTTGACTTCGGGGACGTCCTTTCTCCCTCATGTTGGCATGTTAGACGGAACATTAGGGCCGAACAGCTAGCACCATGAGGCTCGGTACAATTGCCACTGGAATCAAGGAACCTGGATAGAGTGATGGTCTGCGCAGTGGATCGAAAAGCCAAAGATCTTTGGTTTGATGTCCGATCCAGGGGAAATCATTTCCAATGGTTACTTGTTGTTTACACTCTTATGAACGATTCATTTCGTCATCGACAGGATCTCCCTGTTTGAGAAATGAACCAGAACTGCACTGGCGTCACCCAATTCTCCAAAAAGCGTTCATTTTACTTTAAAATTTTTATTTTTCTTATTTTAAACTTACACGAGGTGAGACTTTCCCTTCATAGGCGCTGTCCGAATCTCTTGAAACAAATTTTCTCTTTGGGTTAAAATTATACATGCCTCATTTGCGTCTTGGCTTCACTGTATGGAAGTGTTGATTCATCTACATATCAGTCCGCAAGTCACCTCATTAAGCGTGTGGTGAGTGGTGTTAGAACTTTAGTCTTTAGTGTAAAAAAGTAAATGCTCTAACGAAATTACGCCCAGAATTTTTTGAAGTCCTTAATTGTTGGGGGGAAAACGAATTACCTTGGCTTTTCGTTCGGCCAAACATTTCTTTTAATTTACCGTTTATAATTATAGTTTCTGCCGTGCCTGGAAATATATCGGGGTTTTATTATGATGCTCTCCGTGTCGCTCTTAAGCAAATATATTATCTGTGCATCTCAATCTCTATCTCTACAAATCATTTGCTCTCTATTGCAATCAATCTCTGTATCTCAATTTCTCAAAAAATAAAAGCCTTGCATGCAACCTCCGAGTCTGTAGCGCCTGGACAGAGTTGAATAAGAACTTAAGCAACTGTTTAGTTTCCCTAGATCTGAAGACTCTGCAGTCTACTGGTTGGTGTACCATTTAAAAGGGTTCTGAATGGTGCTTGCTTCTCCTTACTCCATTTGCGGGGCGAAGGACGATTATTGCCATGGTGAGTGCATGCCCGGGGCGGATGCTATTCCTTCATCGCCCCAATAGGGTAGTTTCCTTCATCAAAGAATACGAAAGGCATTGATTGCGATTCGTTACCGACCATTGGTGTATTCATAATATACAAATTATTTAGTTTTAGAAATCCCAGTTTAGACAGTTGGCAATGGTCAATTTTATCCTCATTTGTAAAAGGCCAGATTGGCGCCCATGCGATTACTCTCCACGTGACGTCACAGGGACCTAGTTTCTATACGAGTAGATGGGATTTTTTCATCGTCTGAGATTACCAATGCATGCATGAGGCACAGAGCTCAGGGAAACATCTCTTAATAATCACTTATTAAAACTGGCTATGGTCGGAGAGTTTCCTTCGTTTGATAGGGTAAAAATAATCCTTATTTAAGCCAAGCGCTACCTGCTATCATGGTACTCGGCTACCTGCTGGCAGACTGCGTCGTATCAGCGCTCAAAGCCTCGCCCCAAGGACACCTCACAGGGCCACAGCTGGAACCAGAAATACGTCACACGGACTTTTCCCAGCATTCATAAAAGCCGTCTCGTTTTCGCGCGTTTATAAATTTTCACTTTTCATTTAATCGCGAAAAATAGATATCGTCATTTAAAAATCTAAAAGTGTTAAAGGTGTACTCCAGGAGTATTAATTTTTCGATTTATGCGATAAATAATTCATAGGAAACCACTCTCGTTGTTCTCGTTCTCGATAAAAATAATTTGCGGTCCATCATCTACCTCCCTGCTGATCTCATACGTAAATCTCATTTCAATCGTACCAATTACGCAAAAGTACGTACTTACCTCAGATATACTAAAATGCAAGAACTTCGGTAGAGGAAAAATACTTTTGAACGTTAAATCAATTATATTTCAATTCATCAGTTGAGTTTTAAGTGGAAAAAATACATACATAAATAATTAAAATTTTCACTTTTCGTTTAATCGCGAAAAATAGATATCGTTATTTAAAAATCTAAAAGCGTGAAATACGTACTCCAGGAGTAATAATCTTTCGATATAGGCAGTAAAAAATAATAGGAAACCACCCTATTCCCCGTGATCACTTCCTCAGCCGCCGCTAAGTGTCGCAAAAGGGTACGACCTCGAGTGTTTTTTGCTCGAGTTCAAAGGAATGTACAGTGTACAAGAGGCTTCCGGAATAGTTCGATGGGGTTTTGTTTGTCGAGTGGGAACATGTCGTCCGTGACCCTTAGAACGAGGGATATGTTAGGGAAGGGGGCGTGAGGTGGTTTTGGGGGGGGGGGGGGGGAAGGGTCCACTTGGAACGGTTGTTTCGGAATGCGTCATTCATCACTCTTTTCCTCCGCTTGAAAAAATGAAAAAAGCTGGCCAATAACATCTTTAGTCGTAATTATTGATACGATAGTGCAGTCGTCCACCAATGGCTTGATAGTTTTTAGCACTGGCCCACAAGTGTTGTTCACCACGTATCTGGTGTCTGGAAAGTCTCCTAACGAAACGTCGGCCTACATCATGCGGACCCTGACGCGGTTGGAAGCCCGAGAAGCTTTCATCAATATAAGCCATGGTCATGTCGCCAGCAGCATTCCGTAAGACTAGAAAAATGCCGGGCCTCGCAAATCAACCCCCTCACCCGGCTGGAGGCCCGAGAAAACGTTATTTAGAAGTTGTACGTTTTCTACATTCCGTTCCTACTCACATATGGTTACCTGGTATGGGGATCTATAGCTAACACTCACCTACACAAACTCACAGTACTACAAAATAAAACACCAAGGACAATCACGGGAGCCCCCTGGTTCGTCCGCTACACTTACATTCACGAAAACTTAAAAATTAAAGCAATGACACAATGCCTTAAAGACATTGTAACGCCATAATGTAACCCTCTTACAACTACCAATGCTAAATCTCCGAACCCAAAAGACGAGGGTAGTACCGCGTTACATAAATTTGCTCGCGACTAGCTAACAGTGGAGAAATCATTTAATTAAAACTAAAAGAACCACGAGGATTCGTCCGGGACACCTCACGCAAGGGATCAATAAACCAAAAGAAAAGAGAATCACTTCTATAAAACAAATCGTACCACAACTTGGGCATTTATTTGACAATTGCACCTTTTGAGTTTTCTACAAAATGACAATTCCATTAAACAAAATAAGATTTTCCCTGATCCACACTAACGACTCCAATCCACTGACATCACAATTACCCCTGCACTCGACGAACCTCACACACATGAATACATAAATTGGAGACAAATGTCCACTGAATAGTCCCAAATATGGGTTCCCCCAAAATTACAACAATAAATTGATCTTTCCCCTTAAACCAAAATGAAACCAACAGCCACATACCTTACGCTAACACACACACAATCATACAACCCACATACTCCGAAGTCCATGCTTCATCACTGAGAATTATCTCAAGTCAGGAGAGTTCAAGTTAGGTGCGTCCAGCGGGAAGGTTGCAGACCGAGAGAACGGTTTCCTTCGCCACGCTGACTACCTAGCACCCACAGTGTTGCCGTTTTTCCCAACACCGCGTAGCAGACGACACAATTTGTCATCTGTTCGGCCCGCGCGCGCTCTTCTCCATACGCGCGGGTCTTTAAACTGGCATCGCAGTTGGACCGCTGGCCGCCCGTCGCCCAAGTTACTCCGCCGTGGTCAGCCGCGGAAGTAAAGTGGCGATCTTCCTTAAGACTGCCCTCAGAGAGGACCAATCTCTTCGCTGCAGTCCTGCGGCATGCCTGTAAACTTCCAATTTATCTCCCTCTCCTCTCAACATTCATGCTCCACAAACACATAAAAGAAAACAAAGAAAACACATTAACACACATCACACACGTAACGTAAGTGGCTATCTGGCCTCAATGCTCCCCCCTTTTGGGACACGCGAGACGATACCGAAGAACAAAAGAAACAAGTGTAATGATTAATTACATAATGAAAGTAAAGTGGATTGAAGTCCCAAAAAGAACATACATATTCATAGTTTCAATTAATAATCTCTTTACATTATTTCCATACATAATATATACATATTTTTTTTTTATACATTAACTTCTCCCACCTGCTCTTCGACCTCCAACCTTCCCGGACGCACTTTACACATTACAACATGGCAAAATCATTTCAACATTCACTCAACAAAACCCAAAACACTCTGCTGACATCGTTATGGAACTACACAGGCAACCCACACTTCCAATGCTCAAGATCCAAAACAGTAATTACACGACCAAAGCAATAAAACAAAAAATAAAGCCACATTACACAATACCGCCACACACAACATAAAACGCCAAAACGTCGATTACCAGCAACGGCTGAACATCGAGTGAATAACTGTTAGCAGTTACCGAATCTAGCGTACCGTAGCGTAGCATTCCGTTCCGCTGACGTTTTCCACTAGGAGATTTTTCATTTGATCTGGAAATTTTGGATCCACTATTTTCCTCCCTATGCTCCTTTTCCTCTCAGAGAAGGAGGCGCTAGGGAACGGGAAAAGTTTTGTAGGGAGAGATAAAGAGGGAGGGAAGAGTTAGTTCATCCTTTTGTCGGAAGAGGAAGACAGAGTCGCCCCACGAAATGACCCACTCCTCCACTGTGCCGAAAGTTATGATGGACTCCAGGAAATAAAATATTCGAACCAGAGAGGGAAGTTTGTGTGGCATGCCTTTGAGGTTGGAAGAGGAAATCGTCCCCTTCCACTCTGATCCCACCCTTTGTGTTTCCTTCTCCAGTTCTCGATTGTGATCGGCCGCAAACATACGCCCAAGGACAGAGTAAGCCTGCTCCAGTGGGTGTGTGTGTGTCACCCCTACCATTACACTATTCTCATGATAGGAATTTGCTTCCGTGATCAAATAACGAATGCACTTAATGTTTTGTTTATGCGGAAGTACAAGCTTTTAACTGGTCTGAATGAAATGTAATGCATTCAATCATTTATCGTAAATTAATAAGGAATAAGTGGCTTGGAACAATACTTTTTACGATTTCTTTGACATTATAGACGTTTGAGCATATATTTTTCTTGTTTTGCAGTGTTTTTTTTATTTTGCCGTCTAAATTTGTTGTTGACCCTTTTAAACATATTTATTTTCTCAAAGTAAAATTTACATTCATTATAATATAATCTGTCTATTTCTTACCTGTAGATCATACTTATCCACGCTTCAAATATTTTTTGTATTCAGCGCGGAGGTTGTCGGGGTTACTACCGCGTAGATTCATCTTTGCAGACGACAGTCCTCAAGAGTAAACCCGGAGAGACAGGACAGAGCCAAGAGGTGTGGACCAATGAGAAGCCACCCGGGCTTCCAGAACCAGCCAATGAGAAGACACCGGCCTCCGATGGGTGTATATGAGACGGGCGATACCACAACGGATCTCCACTTCATTGACCTGAAGAAGCCCGCTGCAATGACGGCGAAACTGTCGTCTGAAGAGTTGAATCTACGCGGTAGTAACCCCGAAAACTCCACGCCGAATCCTCACCACACCGCGAAAGCCTACACAAGGATTTTTTTTGTATGCTGAGAATAAAGGGATCGCCTTGAACTCAGCGCCGCACTGCGGATAGTTTTGGAAACCGAATAAAATGCAACCATAATGACAACGTAAATCAAGGAATTGCGCCTCCTCCTTGCAGTCTATTTGTCCTTTTTTAACCAATCAAAGAGCCCTCGAGTTCTCAAAATTCGGCCTTATTTTTGTGGCGCACTTCCACCGTCTGAGGCGGTGGCTGGATTAGACGGTCCAGAAGTTGAGCAGCGAAGAAATTTGGATGTAAGGGAGGGAAAAATGATTTTCACTCTTGACGAATGCTGGCTTCTCAGAAATAGCCATATGGCGTCCGCTGTTATTCTGGGAATATGAGGTGGCTAAGCCTTGTTATCTTAAGAAGGAATTTGGGACAGCCAATATTCGAACTGACGAAATTCACGCTCCAACATTTCATTTTTTTTTTTACTTCTAGCTTGAAGTTACAATTCTTGGGAAATGTTATGGCTTGTGTTAATTTGGTGAGTCAAGTGGGTGTTCCCGAGTTTTTTTATATTTTTAATTCGAAGTCACGATTTTAAGTCACGCCTCAGACAACGAATTATGATAGAATGTTCAGGTTCAAAGTTTCATTCACTGCTACGGTGTGACAGCTCGACATCTTTAACAGGTGCAATTGTGCATTAAACGCGAAGAGAAAAATGCAAAAACGATGCTGGGGGCAAGTTTAAGTGTGAGTGAAATCCTGCAACTAGATCGCCGAGATCGTACGTGAAAGAGTTCGGTCCTTGATTTCTTGCGGACTCTCTGTTGTCGTCTAGGATTGCTTGTTTCCAATTGCTGTTCGAACAGCAGTACCTTGGAATATGAAAACTGATCGAATTTAAAAGTGCTTGGAACAGGATTTACATTTGGCACTTAGGCACTTATATTATTTATTTATTTATTATTATTTAATGCTGCAAGTAGGCTATTGCCTGGTGACAGCATTAGATGTACATGAATAACAAATGTGTATATACCAAGTTTCTATCTATCTAGTACAAAGCTTAGAAACAGAATAGACACCCATGGTAACAATAATACACTAATCCTAATCGTATACAACTAAGAATTCAACATTGTCCCAATAATCCAATTTCAAACAATCCATTAAATACATTAATTCTAATATAATTCAACTAAAAAATGAACATTGACCTAATTTCACACTCTCCCTTTTAAACCACTACGTAATTAATCAATAAGTGATGCACACTTTTTCCTAAAAAAAATCGCATTTGCAGGTATATTCATAATTATTAAAATTTTTATGATTGTTTGGCGTGAGGAATATTTTTTCCATTGTATTCAGAGCACTGTAGCCGCATTATTAGAAATATCAAAGACTCTTTGTGGTCCGAATTTGATAGAGCATGAATTTTTATGTTATTTCCTTTGTTCGTGTTCGTAAAAAGAAATGTTTGCTTTTTATAATGTTGGCATTGATTCTAATTGATTATTCCACCAAATTAAATTTTCTTTGATTACTATTTAAATTATTTTTATGAGCCAATTAATTGACAGTGATAAATTTACTGTACATAATTCTTAACTATCGATAATCAAGCAATACATTGAAAAAAACTAAATTAAATGCGAATTCAATTTACTGGGACAAATTTGGACAATGATCAATTTTGGAAACGCACGTGTAATTAGGTCGTATGATCGTCAACCGTTGCTACTTCTCCTCTCGCAATATACGATATCTATTAAACACAGAAATGTTTCCATTTTTATTGCGTATGTCTAATTAAGTACACATCATAAATTACACGTGCATACAAAAATATATTGGGTAATATCGTATTTTCGGCGTTATTAATTTTTTGTTTATATGGAAAGAAAGAAAAAATTAATTCATACCGTGAGCACGAACCTATATTTGAATGTTCAACACATTTTATCATGAGGTGCATTTTAAAATTTTCCGAGAGAATTGATGGTAAGATTATAAAGATTATAAATTATAGTTTTATGCACTGTAAAAAGATTAAATAGAAATATAAACATTGTTTTTCTTTGATTAGATCGCAGAACAGTATAAAATTAAATCACACCATAATCGAAAACATGACGGATGAAATTCAGCAAACTATGATTGAGGCTCAGGAAAGTTGATGCAGATGAAGTGGATGCCTTGGGAATACTTATTTTTTAAATATGCCGTGTTGAAAAACGAGATAATTTATGAGTAATTATTAACCATAATACTATTCATATACATTAGTAATGAGACATTTGGCCCCAAAATCAACCCCGACCTCTGACGTTATTTATCGCTTTTTATCTTTGCAACTGAGGTTCCCCTAAATGACGTGGCTTTCCGCTGATCGTTTCAAGTTACGCGTACGCAGCGCAATGGTCGACACACGCCAGTGTCCTTAAGAAAGCCTCCCGTGAACCTCATGAAAAGAATATTGCTATGTCTGGGCACATTTTTTGCCCTAGCAACGCATTTTGTGTTCACAGTTATCAAGGCCTGACGCGGGTTTAGATTCGGTCGCTTGTAATTAGGTCGCACGATCATCAGCCGTGTGACTACTCCTCTTGTCATCGCACGTCCATGCATTTGGGGATATCTTTGGAGGCAGCCTTTTGGAAGCATCAGGAATCGACACAAAACAGCAGTGCTTCTGATGCGGACGAACAGCCTTTCTTTCACTTATCGATTCAATCGACAACCGACTGCGCGCAGCGTTTGTCTTTTTTTCTCCTCTTGTATTGAGCCTATCTGAAGCTGTGGATACCCGATTGGTGCTGTTTTTTTATCGCCGAAGGCTCGCTTTTGTATTATTTCTCTCTCTTTGATGCGTTATCCGCGGGGTATTTCCCGCTTCGATGTGCATCCATGGGAAAGCAAAATAGGATACGCGATCAGCCGTTTGCGCTGCAGGCAAGCGATGGAATCGGGTGAACAAATGAAGGCCTCTCTTCCATTGCGGAGACATAGACCAGTAAGTGTCTCTTGTGCGAACGCCGCGCCGTGCCCTGTATCCAAAAACTCTTCGCTGAATTCCGGGAAGCTGCGGGAATTAATAAAAACCCTTACGAGAGATATAGAGCTGCGCAGGACAAGGCTCTTTCCATTTGAATGCTTTCATCTAAATCTGCGTACTTCCACGTAATCGTCCGTCATAGGAGTGTGGCGGAGGGTGTAAAAACATCATCTTTTAACAAAGCGCGTAAAAATAAGTCCGCATCACACTTTCTTCTTGCAAGTCAACTATTATCTACTTTCCTCTGTGGCACTAGTAAACTGAGTTACCGTATGCAGTTTTCCTTGCATGAACATTAGAAAATGATGAATTATCATGATATCGGTAAATCAACTGGAAACTTATGCCTTCCTTCAATTAAAAATACTGTTGAATTCTTTTTGGCGATTGAAATGTTGCGTTACGGTTTTGTGCGAAACTCCACCGAGGAAAAATCTTTCACTTTTACCAGGATTCGAACCCGGATCCCTCAGTTTCTGGCCGAATGTTTTACCCGTTTAAACTACAGAGCTGTCAATCCCCTAAGAGGAAATCTGAAAAAGAGGATATTTGGAATATCTGAAAAAGAGAGGATCAAATATCAGGCGAGAGCACTGACGCCTTGGCATCTCAACTGTTCTAAGCATTCGGCCGGAAACCAATTGATGAGGCTGATTTGTGAATGAAAAACTTTGCTGTTTCTACAATTTGGAACTTTCTTTTCCTGACTAGTTTCGATACTTTGTATCATATTCATAGGACTAGCCGAATATGATACAGTGTATCGAAACTAGTCAGGAAAATGAAGTTCCAAATTGTAGAAACAGCAAAATTTTTCATTCACAAATCAGTAAGATGGATTTCTACGTGAAGGCCTCTACTATTCAGTGCATCAATTGATGAGGGTTCGAATCCCGGTCAAGGCGAATAATATTTTCCTCTGTGGAATTTGGCACTTTTGCGCATTGCAGGTAACTCCGTAAAGTTATCACCATGGCTGGTCCCTGTATACTAGAATTGTGCTGTGGTGTTCTCTGGTCCTCAAGAGTTGAAGGAAATGTAATTCCTCGTACTTATAACGAGTTAAGTTAAGTGATGGGCAAGGAAGGGATTGGGTTGAGGGGAGAAAAGGATGTAGTTAAGTCACGCCGATTTAAATTTGATAAACTTAAAATATAAAAGTTTCTCATTAGAGAAAACATGCGTTGTAGGTGATCAACTTATCTGCAATACAGTTATGGCCGACTATTTTTGCACCTAGAATAGCTCGAGAAGAAGGCAGATGAGTTGATTGGATGGAAAATGAGAATAATGAGATGAAAAAACCTGAAGCTCATGTCTCCTCACATTATTTATTTACCTAGCGTGCTACTGTTTAATTATAGTATAATTTAATTTAGTGGAGTTCTGAGAAGTGAACGGGAGGAGGAGGCCTTTTCCACTCAATGTGAAACTTTAATTATTTCGCTCATTCTCAGAAGTAATTCAGTTGAGTTGAATTTGGAGGCCACCACCGCGACATCTATTTTAATAATTTCGTCTCCGAGGCGTGTAAATTAAAGCGATGAAAAAGGAAATGAAATTTGTGACTCAGCTAATTTTTCTTTAGATTCAATTAGGCCTCAATGGTGACAATGATAGCGCTTCCTTTTTTAAATTGAGTGAAGCTATCTTTTAATTTCTATTTTTTTCAAACGGCTTGCGTGGAATGTATGTGACAACTTACCTTATTTTGAAGCATAAAAATTTTATCTCTTGTAAGAAATTTAGCGTTTGATGATCCACTATTGTGTGAAGTTGATTGCATGAATAGTTTTTTCAAAGCATTTGGGAGTACCAATATATATTTTCGAAAACTGTCGCTAAAAAGGGTGCTTCGCTGTGAAATGGAAGAGTAAGAGGATAATGAATATATAATAAATAAATAAATAAACTTTATTGGCTCTAGGAATCCTTTCCTTTGGAGCCTAAATAAATACATAATAATAAACACTCAGACTGAGAAGGTTAACATAAAAAAAAGAAGAAATCATCAAACACTAAACCAACCAACTCAAACAACCACCTTTATACAGATTTCCAATAACATGAAACAAAATCAAAAACCATACAAAAAACATACAAACCAAAAATTGCAAGTTGCAGATGCTTATATAAATTCAGTTATCATAAAAATAAAAAGAAAACAAAGACTTTTTGAAATTATTGAATCCTGAGATATTTTTTAATTCTTGGGGAATCGAATTCCATACATGGCATGAATTAATATAAAATGAATTCTGGTACATGGTTGTATTATGAATAGGTACAATTAATTTATTTTTATTTCTTGTTAATCTTGTTTTTTTCATTAAGTTATCTATGTAAGGCTGGAAAATGTAACAAGGAGTTTCAGTTTTTAAAAGTTTATACATAAAGAGACCCATTTGAAATTTTCTTCTTTTTTCAATTTTTAAAATTTTCAATTCCTTATAATATGGAGTGACATGCTCATAATATCCAATGTTACACACATAACGCAAGATACAATTTTGTATTTTCTGTAATTTAGATATCTGACATTTGTTAATGTTCGACATCACCAAAGAACAGTAATCAATATGAGGAATCAACAAAGCATTCGCTAGTTTGAGTCTCAATGGTATTGGCATTAGGTTACGGAAGCATTTTAACTGGTGCAAAGATTTAATTACCTTATTAGAGATGCATGCTATGTGTTCGTCCCAAGTTAGTGTTTTATTTAGAATAACGCCTAAATTTTTAACCTTTTCAGAATAATCTATTTCTACGTCATTAACTTGAATTTTAGGCAGTGAGCCGATGTTTATGGAAGACAAGACCTTGGCGCTGCCTATTATAATGCTCTTTGTTTTCTGTGAGTTTAGTTTCAGACAATTTTTAGACGCCCATTCACATATAATTGAGATATCTTCGTTAACTTGAGCAATGGCGCTAGAGATCGCATTGCGATCGCAGTCAATATAGATCTGCAAGTCATCAGCGTATAAATGGTACTTACAATGACGTATCTTATTTGGGAGGTCCTGAATGTAAATGACAAAGAGCAATGGCCCCAGTATTGACCCTTGGGGGACCCCATGTTCGACAGGGAGTAATTCTGAATGTACATTGTTTTTCCGATCATTCACCGCCTGGAAACGTTGACTCAAGTAAGAACGGAACCATTGTAAAACAGAAGTAGATATTTTCAAATTAGATAATCTTTTTAAAAGTATACTATGGTTAACACAATCAAAAGCTTTACTAAAGTCGAAGAGTACCAATATTGTTATTTTCTGCTTATCCATTGAAAGTCTAATGTCATCTGTTATTTTAATCAATGCTGTTTGAGTACTATAACCTTTGCGAAACCCAGATTGAAAATTATTTAAAAAATTATTTTTAGACAGATGTTCAGTAACACAATTAAACACGAATCTTTCAAGAGGTTTTGATAAGGCACACAGTATTGCAATAGGGCGGTAGTCAGACATTTCTACAGGATTTGGCTTCTTTTTAATTGGTTGAATAAGAGCAGATTTCCACAAGGAGGGGAAGTTAGAGTAATCTAACGAGCAATTATAAATTGAAAGCAAAATTGGAAGAGCTAGATGAAGAATCTTTTTAATTACCTTAATACTGATTTCATCTACCCCCGAAGAGTTTGAATTTACCATTGAAATGTATTTTAATAGTAGATCGGGGGTAAAATGAGGGAAATAAAGATTTTCATCGCTAAATTCACGCTCAATGCAAGTATTGACATCGAGACGCTCTTCCTCGTCTATACAATCAGACGATGTGGAACCATTTAGAAAATAGGTATTAAGCTCATTGAGGGGGAAATTAATATTGGTGGGTTCATTTCTGGAATTTCCCAGACCCAATCTTTTAATTTCTTGCCACAGAGAACGAGCATCATTTTTATCTGATAAGCAAGAAAAGAAGTAGTTAACTTTTGCATTATGCTGCATTTGCTTCACTTTATTTCGGGAGACTTTATATTCATTGTATTTTTGAGCAGACCGAGTTCTTCGAAAGTGCCTACGTAAAGAATCTCTGTGACTCATGGCGTTTTGTATTTCTTGAGAGAGCCAGGGACATGGGTTACGTCTTAATTTTATTTTTTTAATGGGGGCGTGTCTATCTAAAAGACAAGTAAGGTGGGAATTGAATATTGCCACTTTTTCATTGACATCACGCGTTAAAAAGAAATCCTCCCATGATAGACCGTTCCAGTCCATTTCAAACATAACGTAATCAAGTTTAGCCAAATCCCGGAAACAGATTTCAGGAGGTTTATATGGTGTCGGGTTGAAAATATAGTTCACATACACTAAGTCATGCTCTGATAGAAAGTTCACAGATTCTTGACCAAAGTCATCCACTTTTCTGGCATCGTCAACAATGATTAGGTCAAGCAAAGTCTGACTTGATTCCAGAATATGTGTGGCTTGAAAAGAAGGCAGATGAAGATTATAACTAAACAATAAATTCTTAAGATAAGCACTCTTACGTGTATCTTTAAGCACATCAATGTTGAAATCCCCACAAATAATGACATTTTTATACATAGGTATGTACTTACATATTAAGGTTTCAAAATCATCACATACATAGCAACTATTTGGTGGTCTATACATGACTACAAACAATAACTTGCCATTAGCATTAGAGACATCAATAAACATAAATTCAGGTTTTCGAGGAGTACCATCGGACTTTTCAAGGACTTTACAATTAAAGCGATCATGGATATACGCAGCCACACCACCACCAACTCTATCGAGTCGATCATTCCGAATTAACTGATAATTTTGGAGGTTTACCATATTATTGTTTATGTGTTCTTTCAGCCAGGTTTCGGATATTCCAATTAAATGATAACTTTTTGCATAAAAATAATGTCTAAATTCATCAATGTGCGCAAATAAAGATTGAGCATTAACATGACATTCACTAAGTTTTTGTGGCTCGCGTACAACAGTAGCTTTGGTGCTTAAAGGTAATGTGTTGATTTCAGAGTTTAAACGTGCACATGTATCCTATTTGACCCTCTGTAGGTCTTCTTCGGTGTTCACCTGGACTCGATCGGCACCTTCACTTTTTCTTACATACACTTTTCCATTTCTTATCCAGACAAACTTGATTTTACCCTCCTTTCTTAGGCTGCGGGCTATGCTGTGTAGTTTTCTGTTAAGTGGAGTCAATGATTCATTTACATAGATGAGGGGATTTAGTGAATAGGGCTTCAAATGGGGCACATCTAAGTCCTTCAAGTATAAATTTCTTTTCCTTTTACGTAGCTGGACAAATTCCTCTGCAACACGGGACCTCATGAAGCGTACTAAAATTGCACGGCTTGAGTGATCCACTGAGCGACTACCAACGCGGAATGCATAGTCAATATCATTGATGTCAACTTTTAACCCCAAAGATAATCCCGTTGCAATAACGAGGGAATCAACAACTTCAACGTCAGACGTAGGAATACCTCTTATCTCTACCACATTCCGCAATTGCTCCTGCTCAATTTGGTTTAAGCGAACTTCACAATCGGACAGTTTGCTAGTGAGAACTTTATTTTCACTCAAGAGCTCATCCAGCTTATTACTTAATTTTGAGAGGTTATCGTTAATAAGCTCAATAGACTTCGCGTGCTCACTCACAGATACCTGCCATGTAGAGATGGTATCCTTAAATGCAATCTGCTCGTCGTGGATGGAGTTGACGCGCAGCAGAAGGGTCTGCAACAGCTCCTTTGTGGTTTCCTCCTCGCCCGGAAGAGTAGGAGACGCAGCACGGATGCCTCTCACGGGGGTTTCCTCTCTGCGGTCTAGGCGATGTTTCCCAAGACATTTGCTGCACGTCCACGGCTTTTGCAGATCTAGGATTGTCCTGAATTCCTCCTCAGTTAGAGAATTGCAGGACGGATGTTGCAAACTCTTGCATGCACTGCAGGAGAGGCTAGAGCCGCGTTTTGTCGGAAGGCCACATATTACGCAATTGGGCATTACGAGGCGAGCGAGAATAGGTCTCAAGCGAAAACCGAGCGACCGCGAACAACACGACCGTTCACCTTCACTGCCTGAGCGAGACTGAGTATATAAGTATATTTACAAAAATTCTCTTCTCTACGTAAAAGTATATTTCATGAAAATTTACTGATAATTATTTATATGCCCGAATATATAAAAACTATAAATCTTAATATTAATAAAATACGGAAAGAGTTTATATATTTTTGTGGCATTCTTTTTATTGCTGATGGACTACACTATTTTGAGTTCCAAATTGCATCAATCGGCTGTTTTTGCTTTTTCGCTTATTTTTTTCATATTACTATTATTTTAATAACGTTGGATTATTTTATTTGCAGTGGGCACTTGTTTTATATTATCCAAGCATGAATTAATTTATTTTAATTACAAACCGATAATAAGTTGTTCTATAATAGGGAAATTGTCCCGTAATCTTATTTTACACGAAGCGTTTCATTCTTGAAGCCAAATCACACCGTTTACTCAGATCCGGAGGAATAATAATTGTTTACGATTACTGCGAATTGCGTGAGAGATGTGTTCCATTTTTAGTTGCACCCTGCAAAATACCATTGAAATGGGTTGCAGAGTATTCTATCATTGAAGATATGCTCACAAATTATTATCTACGTTTCGTGAGCAAGTTGTGTATACCACGCCCACAACATCATCATCGCCCTTTTAACTTCAAATCATTCTTCATTGCTATGGTTCCACGTGCCCTTCACTACAATGGCAAACCCCTTTTCTACTCCAACTTGATCTTTCTCACATGCATACTAATTCGGTTCCGTGGCAGACCTCCATACTGGAGTGAATGCGTGTATACTTATCCCTTCGGTGCCTTCCACGACCCCTGTTATCCGACCCCCGGGGCAGCCGCGTTTTCCCATAAATTTTTTCGATGTCTTTCTGCCTCTGGATTTTAACGAGCGGCGCCTTTCCCCGCGGCTTGAAAAATAAATGCGTGCCCCCACTCGAGAGAAAATATAAGCGTGAAAAACGGTGGAGGTTGCACGGTGCCATTATCCATCCCCTCTCCAACCCACCCTCTCTGCTTCGCTTCCAAAAGGCATTCCCTACCCCTCCGAACAAATAGGAAAGCACAAATTTCCCCTTCACTGCAAATGTCCCGCTTCGTCGCCACCGACGACAGATGCCCTTACGAGTCACGTTCTTCTTGTTTTGCGTCGCGTGCTTTTTTTGTTTATCCCTTTCAATCTTACGCAATATTCGCGCATAAACTGCTCCAACTTTCGTGGCGTGCTAATCCAGCCGGAATGCCCTTTCGAAGGCCTTCTTTCGACTCCTGACGGTTCACTTTACTCGGTGCGGTGCAGTCTGCCTGGCTTAGACTTTTGAATGTGCGTACCTAATTTTCTCATCTCTCGGCTGAATTGGGGGGGGGGGACTTTCTTCTATTTTCTTTGACTGCTTACTTACCTTTGACCTCGAGCCGCGTCTCTGCTGGAGGATTTGAAAGGGGGATTAAGTTGTCTGGTGGTAATGAACAAAGGCGTTTGGTCGACGAAGAGAGAATGTGCATTCCTGGAATTGCAGCGATAATGGTTAAGAGATGTTAAAGATGACAATGTTTCTTTCTCCGATACCTTTTTGTCTGTACTTTCTTGGCAATGGATCTCCAATATTTTCGATATAATTAAAAATTTTTGACCCTATAAACCCTAAAGATTTCAAGGTGACAGCATCTATGTCAAAATAATCCAGGTGGCGGTGGGGTCCTCGCCTGCTAATTTTAAAGGTGGAGGGGTCGGTTCCCGCATGGTTAAGTTACCTCTATCAAAGACATGGGTGCTCGTGCTTGTACAGTTGTCCATTGTTGGGATTCTTTATTTAAAAAGACCATTGCGTGCTGTAAACGTACTATAACATTATTTACCAAGAAAGACGAAATTCGACGGTCCATGTGCTCTCTTAATTAATCATGAGTTTTGTTCGCAAGATTCAATGGAACAGTTGGGAGTAGAAATGCTTTCTGGCGCCAATTTTTTTGCCGTTTAAGGCGTCTTTCTGTAGACAATAATGTAAGGAAAATGAGGCTATTCTAATTCACGAACGGGTCAGTTCGATAGGAAATTCATCAAATAAGTTGCTATCTAAGCGTATCTATTTCTGGAACCATTTCTCCTCAAACCCCTACATCAGCACCCCAATTTTCCCTTGCACCTGGTTCATTACAGTGCATTATCCCCAATTCGGCCATGCGGTCATCCGGATCTTCCAGTACTCGGGCGTGCGTAATTCACCTGTTAAAATATATTCAAGCGGTCTTCTATAATTTCGAAATTTAATTCTTAAATTTATATTTAGTAAATTATTTTGGCGAGTTACTTCCTGAGCTATTCATTAAACTGGCGTCTTCGATTATCCGGCTATTTCACGGTTGCATGTATATATCGGATTTGAGATATCCCACGCATAACCACCTCGAATCTACGGTTTATGGGGCTTCGTTTCACCCCTTTTATCCTTAGCGGATATTTTTACCCGCAAAAACCTTAGAAACCCTATCAATATTACTTACTGATGCGATTTTACCAAATCGATTGAAATTTTCAGTCGGAATAATGCGCCTCACACTTTCGATACTTGGATAAAAAAATAACAAAATTTACATTTTGTCAATCCGAGACAAATATATAGGGAAAAATTCATCACTTATGCTGCATGCAGGACTGGGCGAAGCGCAAAACAAGCGGCGGATGCTTCAAATGAAGAGAATACTTATTTCAAATCCCACGCAGCTCCGGCATTATTCCCATTGAGTTTAATACCCATGGAAAGACCCGTTTTACATACGATTGCTGGAGGAACATGGCTAATTGACATCCAAATACCATGCATTTCGACAGAATTCCTGAGTTACTCTTATTACCTATTGTTCAACTTATCCTCTAGTTCAAAAAATTTATTTAAGACAATATTTTTCCCTAACAGCTTACCTAATTCATCACTCACATTACTAAAATTACATTGGAGCTTTGCACCATCAATGAAACATAAAGATGCGCGTTTTGCGCATGTTTTTAATCAATTTATCTTCTTAAAATAACTATACCAGTCAATAATTGTTACACGCTACTGCTACAGCAATCAACTTCCATGCGAAGTTCGGGCTGACTTTGCAGTGGGAAACCTGCCACTAATATGTGCGTGATTATTTCTGCTTGGATTAATGAAATAAATTTCTCTACTTGCTAAAGCGAAATCCATGGCGACCAATTTTCCCGGACAGTTCAAAGATATTGATAGGACACTATTGCTGGATTGCTTATTTTCACTTTTCCCGTATTTAATTTTAACCCAAGATCAATTATGGCGTAAACATCGAAAGCGAGAAAACAAGACACCTCCAAGCGGCAAAGTGAGGCAACGATTTCTTAAACTGTTGCCACAGCCACTGAAATTCATTCGCTCTAATACTCGCACCGCCCCTTGCAAGGAGCGATCTGAGTGGTGAAGCATTCAAAAGTTTCCTCCGACCGTGTTTTTGCTTCCGCTCGTGACTCTCTCCCCATTCGAGGGTGGAAATTGAGGGGCGCTTTCAAAAAGAGATATTTTCCCTCTATTTCCACTGTTGCCATACTTCCTCTTACCCCTCCCTAATTTGTTCTCTTATTTCCATGAAAATTAAAATTCCTCCTTACCTCAAGAATTGAGTTTTCATTATTTTTTCCGACTAAAATGATTCCGTGAAACCTCTATCCCAGTCTGTAAGGCAATTAACTTGATTATTATAGTCTATTAATCATTTCCTTTCGAAATATTTGAAAATGTTTTTTTTAGAAGAGGAAATGTGAGCGCAAGTTAAAATTCTTAATTTTCGAGACTACTGTTAAGAGACGTTATCGAATTCTTTCACATTTCGCAATAAGTGTACAAATCCAAAGAAATTTCAGATTATTAAGTTAAACCACTGGAAAAACCTCAATTTATCTCGAATTTAACATGCCTCACAATCGCTCCAAGGGCTTTCAACGTGAGCTTACCAGCCTATCTGTGTGAAGGATGTTTTTGTTTTAAAAATTTGAGCTAATTGCCTGTATATGATGTTCATTGGCCTTTTTCATTTCATTGTATGTGTTTGATTCACAGTGCAATTTTATCACAGCAGGAGAGGTTGCACAGATGCAAGATAAAAACTAATATCACTCGCAGATTTTCAAAGGCTTTCTTTCCCCAACGTATATTGTATCTTCTGAACGCAGATCTTTTCTTTATATGCATTTCTCAATTTTCCAAAGTACATGAATTTATTTTCCAAGCGTTTTGCAAGACTGTTGAGCTTTTTAATTGATATTTTAGAGAAAATTTAATCAGAGCTCCACCTGTTATGTATGGAAATGAATTTGTTATCTTAGACCACGAAAATTTTAATTACATCAGTTTTTATTTAGCTTGAACCCACCCAGGCGAAACGGAAGTGTTGAGGAAGTGTTGGGGAAGCGTCGGACGGAGTGTTCGGGAAGTGGCGGGCAAGTGTTGGGGTAGCGTTGAGGAGGTGTCGCGGAAGTGTTCGGGAAGCAGATTATGGCCCACTTGGAACGCTTCCGCGGAAGTGTTTCGGAAGCGTTCGGGGAGTGTCGACAACGGTCGCGGTCGAGTGTCGGGGAAACGTCCAGCGAGCGTCGAGGAAGTGTTTCCCACGCTTCGGAAGCGTTCCGGGAGTGTCGGGGAAACGTCCGGGAAGTGTTTCAACCACGAAGTGGCGAGGAAGTGTTCGGCAAGCGAAGGGTCGACAGTCAGGTAGTGTTGAGGAAGTGTTCGGGAAGCTGCCGGGAAGCGTTCACGTACCGTTAAACGCTTCCTGAACACTCCCGCGACACTACCCGGACACTTCCCCGAACGCTTCCTTTTCGACAGGGCAGCCTAATTGGCTCAAAATTCATCTTCAAACAATGGTATGATACAGGGTCATGAGATTTAAATTTTCCGTCTCATTAGATGGTGGTTTTTTCAGTCACATTTTTGGAATAGGCTTCAATTTTTTCCCGTTGAGGCCTTTGCATCGCATTTCATACATCATCAATTTGATATCCAATCCGAGTTTTTCTCTTTCACATTATATCTACTTTTCCCCTCTCATACAATGATAGAAAGTTTGAAATAAAGGGACCCATATCTTTCGAACCGATGACTGCTTTTTGCGGTGACGAAACGATGATTACGTCATCACTCCTGCGGCTTTGCAGCCAATATGTCTGTAATGACAGACCTCGCTTTCTAAATTGATAATTTAATGAATTCACTGAAAACCGGTTCCCAAGCTGATGAAATCTATGTACACTTTTAGAATACTTTCAAAAGAGTACTCAACATATTACCCACCAAAATAAAATGTATTAGTTCAACAGCTCGTTTTCAACTCTGTTGTCGTCATTTCTAAGCGAGAGAAATCATTATGTAAAGTATTACTCGAGACTATTCAGTGTATAGTGTTACTCGATATCTGATAAATTTTCTGTTATGTCTGGTGTGCCACAAGGTTCCAACCTGGGTATGTTTCTTTTCTTAATTTCTGTTAATGACTTGCCGCAATGTATTCATCACTTTGGATAGCAAATGTATATTTGCTGATGATGTTCAAAAATATATAAAAAGGTGAACAACTTACAACATTGGCTCCCGATGCAATCAGATTTAAAGTGTAGTCACCTGGTCTTATGAAAATGGTTTATTTATCAATGTCAGTTATATTTGATTTTTTATTTTTCACGAGGAAAAAATGTAATTAAATACAGTTACCATATGGTTTGGTCCAAATTTTATAGGACTATTGATTTAGACTTACAATTAGTGGTAAACTTTGATAGAAAATTGAGTATAGGACTGTTATACCGAGTCCACATATAATAAACATTGTAATGCTTGAGCAAGTTCAAAAAAGATTTTTTATATCATTTTAATCTGTATCATATCTTGATTATCCCCTTTTTGAAGATTATATTTGTGGTAATGAAGAATTAAAATTAATTTTCAGACCCAACGAAATGGAAGAGGCATAAACGATCCACCATGCTTTCATGATTTTGTCATTAATTTACTATCTTATGAGTCATTAAAAAAATAAGAATCAATGTTACTTAATACCTTTTACATAATAATAATTATTATTATCACTTATTGCTGCAAGTAGGCTATTGACCGGTGGCAGCATTGGAGCATTACATACTAAAGGTATATAAGGTAACTACCAATCACTGTGGAAATTCACCAACAGGAAGGATTTATGCAATATTTACCAAGCATTTCAGAACACTGAAATCGAACACAAGGACATATCACATTTTAAAAGAAGCAAAGAAAATGTTTGTGAATTATTTTGTTAGAATTTAGTTTTTTCCGTGACTTTGAATAATTAGTTAGTATCTAATCTCAATTGTTATAATTTTGTGGCTGTGACCAGTTGATTTCTAATTTTTGTAGTATTACTGTTGGCCTTCTCACCCTATTTATTCATGCGCTGGGCGCACATGAAACACATTCAATAAGTAGCAAATAAATCTGTTCCTCCACCCTTCTTACCATCGCAATACATTAAGATTTCGGGTCTGTATTAACGACCCCATTTTTTGAAAAGTAAATTTGACCGGGCATCTTAACTGACGTCGCATAAATTATTTTTGCGAACACTTTCAGTTCATCGAGTTTCTGCAACAGCTTTCAGCTGCAACAAACCCTTTTTATCGCCATTTTTCGGAGTCTTTGATGTGAACTGGTTAGGATATGGCGGTCTCCCTTGAATTCTAATGCGCTAAATCTACCTTCTTCTTCTCTCTCTCTCTCTCCCCATCTGTCTGTGTCTGTCTGCGCGCTCTCTTCTCGATCTAGGGGGGAGGGGAGGTCTTCTTGGGTGGTCTCCCCTCCCCCTATTCACCCGCACCCATTTCACCTCCCCTACATTCACTAGTCGCAGTCAGACAGACACCCGCGGTTGCTAATTGATCGCTTTCCCTCCTTCACACTACACACTCTTTCTCTCTTCTCAACTACCAGCAGAGAGGGCGTCTCAAGAGTGGGGGTGGGGGGGGGGGATTTCGCCCCCGGTGGTCCGCTGCCTCATTAGCGCATGTTCTTTTTTCGCCGTCTGCGGCGCTCGAGTCGCTCGCGTTCGCGCCCCGCTTTCATCAATCCGTTTTGGACGCGTGCCTCCCCGGAAGGAAGAATTGAATGGGTTAACGCGAGGGCACGCCCCCTTCCCTTCTTCACTGTGATTGCTATTGTCCACGCTGAATCATTGGAGAAATCACGCATGGCGGCGATTTTGTCAATACTTATATACCTGCAGATTATGCTGATAGTTCTCTTCAGTAGTAAGAAAATTGGTTGGAATGGTTAAATAAAAATGCTGGGATGCACCATGAAAGTGAAATAGGCGAGAAAGAGGAACAGATGAGAGAACAACGAAGGAAGGAAGAGATGATATTGAGTGAATTAACTGAAAATGGGAAGGGTGAACGACGGAATGATAAGGATAGGTAGTTGACGGTAAAGAAAAGGAGCTGATGTATTTTTGTATGAGTTGTCTGATGAGGATTTTGATCTTATAGTTATAGAGTGAGACTTTTTCCTTAGTTTAATCTTAATGTTGGGCCCTCAGGTAAATAGCCCTTTGATTCAATAGGTCACATTTGTTGGATGAGCTTGAATAAGAGATTGAAACTGATGAAAATCATCGTGAAATATTTTGAAAATAAGTGCATAATAGGCATTTGACTGTGTTTAGAGCAGATGGCGTTGTTTTTGGAACCGTTTGACAGGCAACTTCATCGCAAACATAAATTTGAATGCTCCGCCGTATTTTTGTTAGCTGTCCCGGGTTTCAACTAACTATGTCGTAATCAACGCGAAATAGCTCTTCATTCATGCATACAATTTAATTCGCTCCTGTTACCTCATCCGCTTTCTATCGACCTTCCTCCGTCAACGAAAATTGTATAAATGAACTCGCAGTGCGTATTATTTCATATCGATAATGACATATTTTGTATAATGCTCTGGGTAGCTGATAAAACATCTGCGGGCTAATGATAGGTTTTGTTTTCAATTATGTGAAATGAAAATGCACTGAAATTTACAAAACTTTTACAATCGCTATAATGTCCTCTGAAATATATATGTAGATATTAAATAATTTTAAGTCGGTCCGTTGAAAAAAAAACGGAAATCAGTGGAAATAATTCCATTCATTGTGCCAAAAAAATTCTCTCAATCTTCCTTTCCTATTCATTTCTCTTGCACTTCCTTCGATATCCCTTTCTCTGCCCCTTCCCTCCAATTGCGATCTCCATGCTGCGCAAACTGAATCATCCAGCCGTTTGGAATCCATGCATTGCTGCGGTTAGAACAGCTGCCAGTATGATGATGACGTGAATCTTGATCCACGCTTATAATCGCCTTTGGTAATCAATTGATGTATCCATTAGTAATAGCTGCTATCCATTATCGTGCCGGTATGATCACCCTTCGTATTGCTACCGTGGGCAAATGCCCTTTGAATGTAGAATTAGCGGCTTATCTGAGTTCAATTACTTTGGTAAAAGCAATCGTAATGCGATTTGTAATCACATTAAATGCGAAGGGGGTATCAAAAAAGTATTTTTTATGGTTAATTGCATTACGCAGTAACATTGCTGTATGAGGGTGATTTATTCAAATTTATTTAAGTTTCTAATTTGACCTTGTAGTGGGTGTATCAGTAGCGGTATGGTAGGGAAAAATGTATCCGCGTCTTGGCTAAGATTAATAAGGTACGATAATATTCCATGATACGTGGCAGAAGTTATTAATATTAGTTAAATAAGACATTGCAATATTTACCCTGGATTTATTTTCGCAAATCATCAATTTTTGCAATGCTCTATTTCACTAATAACTTTCATTACATCTTGCCACGTATAATAAAAGATATTCATAATGCTAGGAAAGTATACCAGTCCAAAATTTATCTTAAACTTTCGGTTTGGGGACTCCTCGATGATTTGCAAAAAAAAGTTCAACGGAGGTATAGCAATGTCATATTTAACTAAAATACCGTAGATTCTTCTTTAGTTACTGCGCATTAGAGCGTACAGGTATCCAAATTATTGTGTAATATAATTGTAGTGTTAGTGTCTGCAGAAGACTGCATCCTAGAGGATGCCTGTAATGTGTCTAATTTGATCGAAATGTATGCCGTATATTTTTATTGGCTATGTTGATAACTCCAAGTACTCCATGGAAACCTCCCTTAATCGGTAGAATACTTAAATAAATAAATGTTGATAATAATTACTAAATTTTTGGCAGCACACTAGAGGAAAACGGAAACAGTAGCAAGGACATCAGGAAGCGAATTGCACTAGCAAAGGAGACGTTCATGAACAGGAAGGAGCTTCTCAGAGGATCGTTATGTAAGAGTTAAAAGAAAGGTTAGTGAAAAGTTTGATCTGGAGTGTAGCTTTCTACGGTGCGGAAACGTGGACACTGAGGAAAGAGGACGAGAGAATATTGGAGGCATTCGAGATGTGGGTATGGAGAAGAATGGAGAAGGTGAAATGGACGGAGAGGAAAAGGAACGACAAAGTGCTGGATATGGTTGGCAAGGAGAGGCAGCTTTTAGATGAGATACGGAGGAGACAGAAGGTATGGATGGAGCGAGTGCTTAGCGGGGAGGGGATGTTGAAAATGGTGTTCAAGGGTAGAATGTTAGGAAAACGAGGGAGGGAAAGGAAAAGAGTAGGATTTTTAGGTAGATTGAAAGGGATTAGGCCACACAGTGAATGAAAGAAGGCAGTGCTGGGAGAAAAGGGAGGCTTCCAGATCACTTCTTTAACACTCCATGGAAACCTACCTTAATCGGTAGAATACTATTAAAAAAACAATTATTACAGCTTTTAGTTTGACCACTCTCAGCAGCGTGGTCATCACCGATTGAATTCCCATTCCACAAGTTTGCATGCCTTGTAGTGTTTGCCCTCACTCACGCTGAAACTTGACAGAAACGGAGAGATAGTGTTATGGAAACCGTGGAATGTGTTCTGCATTTGATGCGAGGACGGCTGAACCGAAAGTCATTAGTCTACAGACGGTAAACTTTGCGGAAAGAGGATTATATTTGAAGATATGAGAAGGCTTAAGTGTTGATTTGCGTGAGAGTAGATAGATACATGAAGACATGAGAGCTAAGCAAACATGCTCAGATGCGGCTGTTTGTAAGTGAGAATCGCGCTACGAGGAAATCGTAGGAGGAACATGTGTAGTGTACTATCCAGCAGCCATTGCTACGCGTGAGTCGGCACGTAGGCATGCTATAAGTCCAAAGTGCAAGTCTACGAGAGGACCCGCTCGTGATCGGCGGATGTCGGTCCAGGGGTAGATAAGAGGGTTTTTTGGACCTTCCCGTGGGGAAGATTAAAAGGGTATGCCTAGCTAGGCTCGGGGCTGAGTTGTGGCGTGGCGACTGGCTGAGCTGGACCGGCCAGGAGGCTGGGGACATATTTGTTCATAAGAAAGGGGAATAAAGTCACTGCTTTTTATTCAGAGTGACTCCTTTTATTTCCGGCACCAGATCCTTCCATTCGACAGACGTTCGTATTGTCGCTAATATCTCGTTCGAAGACGAGCGGGATACGACAGTAGGAATAGTGGAATGATAAAGACAGTACTTGCAGTGGTTTACAGTGAGCATTTATTGAAGATAAGACTAGTTGAATGTATCAAGTACTGGTAGGATTTACGAGAAATATGATTTTTTTAACTGTTTTTTTAGTTTTAAAGTTCTTGAGTTTTTAAAGTAAAGAATCTTATCGAAACATAGCCTGGGCAGTTTTAACTTTGTTGAAATACGGGATTTTAGACGAGATTAATGACTTATCCAGAAAATGCTGTAAATATCAAAGGTTAATATGAGAAATATTTGATATTATATTTAATTTGCAAATAACTTCTTGCCGATACAAATTTCCTTTCTTCTCTCTGTGATGGGCTGGAGTTTTCTTCTCTCTGTGAACCCGAATATGTTTGCTCTTATGTTGTTTTCCATGTTTTATGTGTTGCCTCTCACGTATTAGCTGACTTTATCTTTTAAGTGAAATGTATTGTTTCCTCAATTTTCTATTGCATTAGGTATAGCTCATGGCATTCATTATTGAAATTTTTAAATGACATGTCTCCGGTATTGGGAAATAAAATTGACAAATGAACGACATATCAAATAGAGCATATTTTTGTCTCTAACTCATGCAAATGCTTCGTTAAAACTTTCTCGGGTACTTGTCATGTTAAATCAAAACTTTTGACTATGCCGCCACGTCGATTTTTGGGTGGCCCCAACGCTTCCCGACCGATTCTGGACGCTTTCTCGAGGGAATCTGATGAGGTGGGAATTTTTATTCATATATATATAGGTATCTGTGTCAGGGGGTGGATGGGTGAGAGCGGGAAGTTGGAAGAGTAGGTTGTTGATTGTCTTGTCCGGACTACGGGTTGCCAAGTACGATTTAAAAGGGAGACCGCCTTAAAAGGTAAAATAAGTCGTACTTGGCGCCCTGTAATCTGGAAAAACTATCGGAAACCTACTCTTCCAACCTCCCGCCCCACTCCCTCCATATCTGGACACTGATACATACAGAAGCCGAAAAGTTTTTTATTCAACACGATCAGTGTCCATGAAAGTTTCAACTAAGCATTTGCATGAGTTACAGACAAATGTTTGTTCGATGTCATTAAGTAGTGTCGTTTATTTGTCAATTTCGTTTCCTTTGGGCAGAAATATATGAAGTTTTTATTAGAAAAGTTTTGTAACAGTGTCAATAATCTTCCTAAAAGCATTTAAATAGATGGAGTTGATTTTATTTTTTATTTTATCTCAAAATACATCGGCCTATCTTTCTACAACCACAGCTTTTGCAAAGATCCTCGTCATTGGTGACCTTTCGCGAGTAGCTTTGTCTATGTTAGGAAGACGACATGGGGTAGATGTCCGACCAAACTTGAAATCAGTTTTTGGTCGAAGGAAAAAAATGAGATATTTCAAACGGATGGCGAACAACTCCCTCCGCCGAAAGCGGAAACTTAGTACGTCTGCGTCGCATCCGGGGCGCTTCACTTGTCCTCGTCGTAACTTGAGGGAAGCTGCTGCAAGTCTTGAGAAACTCAGAGAGTATTTTGTTTTGGAACGGAAGGCGCATCGAAAAAGTTTCATAGTATGTGCAGTGATGTGTTTTCTTTGCCGTGATAAAAAAAAGGATTTAGATTTTTTTCAACCTGCAATTTCCCAATTTATTTCTTCTAGTTTTTTTATACCCCACCCACTTCGTCTTACCTAGTATGTAATTAGTTCGGTGGTATTCTTATACCACCAGAAGGTTGATGTCTCATATTCTTATCGCCTACTGACTCTTTGTCTACTGGCCTAATTCCTGAATTCCTGCCCAAAGCACACCCTATTTTTTTACTTTAATCTCCCCTGCTGAGGATTACTATTCATCCATCTCTCTAGATGCCCCGAATTTCATTCTGTTGTATTGAAGTGCATATATTTGTAAGTTAAAAAATGAGTTACATGCCTGAAGAATTCTGTGTGTGCAGTGGTGTACATGGCTTCCCTTGACTTTAGTTTATTTAACCTGGGTTGGGTGAGGCCAAGTGGTCCCATCTTCCCCCGACCCAGGGCGCTCTGTACAGAGTTTCATGTCATGACAAAGGGGTGGCTCGCAGGCCGGTAAAATGTCTGGCTTTCAACAATTATTTAGATTTCAGTTCACCTCTGAATCATCCGGCGATTAGCAGTCAAGCCTTTCGGGCAACATGGTGATGCCGTCGTCGGAAAGTCCCAGTTTTGGCCATGTGTGAATAGAAGGTATTAGAGAATAAATAAATAAATAAATGAATATTTAAACATATTAATACACAAATAAATAAATAATTCCTTTGAAAACATTAAAAGAGTTGGAAGAAAAGGATGAAACAAGGCGACACTAAGAAGCGCGAGAACTTGGTCTTCGTGGTTGATTGAATGTAAGATGGAATTTGAAAGTGAAAAAATATGTAAAAGATTGGCATTGAAATAATGTTTAATTATAGCTCAAATTCTTTGGTATTAGATGTATCATAACAAGATTTTTGCGGTCCGTAAACAATTTTACGCGTCTTGTGTGACGGTTAGGTACTTATAATCGGTAAAAATGCTCTACACTCTGGCCTTTAGTAATTTCACAATATCAATTTGATAAAAAGTTGGTTTTACTTCCTAGGGAGAATTAAATTAGGTCTACATCGTTTCAATTACACATTTGTCTCATATGACGTCAGAAAGTACTATTGAATCATATCGTACTTTTTGCTAAGAAACATTTCAAAAAATGTAAAACGGATCGAAAAACTTTAGCTACATAGTTTAAAGAAAGTTATACTACGCTTCAGGAAGTGATAAAAATCATTATTTCCTTTGCAAAATTAATTTTTTGTGCAATGGTAAAAAATAACATCGTGGAATATATAAGAACGAAAGATTTGACTCTTATATGCTATTTAGACAGATAAGAAATAGACTTAAAAATTCCAGCGCTGAATTCGCAAAAAGCTTGAAGGAGTCAAAGCTTGAAGGAATAATTTACTGAGTGTAATGGCAAAATATAGGAATAGCATCAACCTACCTCGTTCGTTCAAGCCGGGGTTGAACGGGAGAGTAAGTAATATGCAAGATGAAAAATATGATATGCCTCACACTATTCGTATTAAACTAATCATTAGAGCTGTTCTTCTCAGAGAACAGGATGAAAATGAGCGGTTCATCAGAATGAGCAGGTTAATCCTACGAGGTAGGAGTTAACTTTTCAGCTTTTCTTTGGAAGGCAAGATGGTAATTTGAGAGGTTGTATATAATCATGTTCCTTTTCATTTTAGGTGAGAAAGCAGTTCCTTGGATCTCCACTCCTCAGCCGTGAGTCAAAATTCCAGTTGTTAAGTATTTATATTTTGATTTTTTAAATGAATTTTTGAACACATTGCGTAAAACATTGCATGAGTGTAACGATGGGATATTTTCCAACAATTATCTCGTCTCTATTGATATGGTGTATGTGACTGACGTCGATCACTTTGATATTGGCGCTAGGTACTGTTCCTTCGCGAGAAGTTGGCCGATGGCGTCATGAGAGAGGATAATAAGTGGAGGAAAGAGGAAACCTTGGAGCGGAATCCTTTTCACCGCGGGATACCTTTTCGCATTTCGTTCCCATCTCTGTAAACGCTTCTTCCCCTATCATATGAGATTCACGAGGCCCACCCGGTCAGTAGGCTATTGAGTGTCGGTCAACTTTTCGCCAGTGGACTGTATATATTTTCCCTAGCTAATGAATCTGACTTTACTTTACGTAACGTGAAACTTAGCTGTGCCGTAGTGCCGCTGTTCTGAGCTTTTTGAGGTTAACTTTGACATTTGATTTGCAAGTAAACTTGGTTAAATGAACTGCACATAATGAGGGTATTAATTGAGATCAAAATTAATGAATGTTGGGTTATTTGATGAAGGACTTATTTCTTCATTTCAATGCAAGGATGACGACTTCCTAATTCCATCATGGGGCGGAGTTGTACTATGACTTTGTGAAGAGAGAGGCAGCTACTTCGTTAGACATGATCATCTCTGGTTAGTTGGATAGGAATTTTATAAGGAAATGCACGACTAGGTAACTAATTACAATGTTTTTTTTTACCTCAGAGGATAGCGTATGTACGTTTCAGATGAGCGAATTAGATAATTGTCATTTGTCACCCTAAGGAAAACCAAGGTTTCGGCATCATCCTCTCAAATGTTTGATCTTCTTCAGAAATATGTAATTATTTTAAAGTATTTTTCTATTTGTCAATGCTAGTCCAACTTCAAATTTCTTGAGTCGGGGTTGAAAGGCACCTGAAAATTTCAGAATTCAAAATCATACCTTTCCCCACTTCATTATTGGGTGATTTTCCTCGGTTATTTGCACATTTCTTTGTTCATGTATATCTCAATAGTGGCGGTTGAGGATTTTGCACCGAGGAGAAAAAATCGTGAACGAATGTGCGAATAATATTTTTCTCCACCTTATCTGCTCTCAGTCTTGTTTGTGGATTTTCTTTTCAATTTCCTTCGCGTGGATAAATTGAGTCATAATGAGACATTGAAAACTATTTTTACGAATTCTGGTTTCTTAGAATAGAATAATAATTGAAACTATGTAAAGTAATCATTTGTCAATGGAAATCAAAGTTAGTTATTACATCCTATAGTTAAAATACATAAATGCAATATGGAGCCTATTGTTGAATTAAAATAAAAGTTAATACTTAATTTAAACTAATTAAGTTATAAATTGTAATGCCAAAGAAAAATATTTGTCCCATTACACGATTCCATTCGGTCGAAACACTTGTCACAGGTTGTACCAAGGGAGGGTTACTTAGTGTCCACCGCGTATTTACCCTCTCATAACATTGTATGAACAAAATTTTCCACATACATCAAGATATATTTATCTTTTAACCCTTTATAATCCAATGTTGCTTCTAAGCAACATCAAAAATGTTTAAACTTTCAACTCTATTTAGAAGATATCTAAACTAAATATTATTTTGTAGTGTAAATTTTAATGACGAAATATTTAGCTGCCAGGATAATTATCATTGATTGTAAAATTTTCAAAATGAAAAATCTTCAGATTTGATTTTTTCCCAGAAACAGCTCTAGGCTAGAAAGGGTTAAAACCTATATTTGACAATATAACGAAGTTCTAAATCTGTATTGGGTGAATGAGTACTTAAAATATAGTACAAATAAAAAGGTGGACGTTATTTAGCCCTCCCTTGGTCCTTATGGGTTAATGATGGCCTGTAGAGCAGTTTAGAACGCGTGTGGGTCGAGGAAAGATGGGTATCGATGGCTAAGATCTAACAACACGTATCTTAAACTCAGCTGGTTCGAGACTGGTATCTTAGACAAAGTGTAATGACATCAAAAAAATAAATAAAAGCAAAAGAACAACTCTTTTCTTGCAAAATAATGCTTTATTTCAGTTTTATGAACTTTTAGTTTTTAATTTCAGTGTATAAGTATAAAAAATAAATCGTCCTTTTTTAGCTCTCCTGAAAATCTGCTATATTTGAGAACGTGTTGTTAGAACTTCGCCATCGATATGCTCTTGTGACCTCATTTTTATCTTTCCCAGATACAAGCGACCATCGCTTATTTTCGGGCGGTAGAGAGAGAGAGACGGGAATACATTGCACTATTTTTTGCTTTCGGTTAAACCCTACGAACCGATTGAATATATAATAAGTAAAAGAAGTGTGCCCTTACTACAACCAAATTTGACTTGGTTTAAAAGATGTTTTTTGTTCGTAGGGCCAAATGTTTTTAATCTGTTTTAGTCTAACATGCTCTTAGTTTAAATATTCATTGTTTTTATGATGGCCAGGCGAACAAATTAGAACGTGAGGGTCGAAGGAAGATGGCAGCACATGCAAACTCATCCTAAATTCTTCCGGGATTCAACTATTCATCGCTTATTTTTGGATTGGATAGAGAAGGGATAAACGCAGGTATTTGTTGGACTACATCAGTAAGCATTGATTTCACGTCTTAGATCAGGAACGTGAGTATCATAAAAGAGGATTCTCCAGGTGCCTAACAGATATAATCTAACCATTGCGCATTGTAATGGATTTATAACATTTGATAATGATTTTGTTGAAATTATACAACGTGATATTTACTTTCACATTTCATTAATACTTTATCGCCATAGGTAGTAGTACTGTCGGGATTCGCATCACCGCTCTTTGCGCATTCTTTCAAAGTGATTTAAATGTATCACTACAAAATTAATAAGGCATTAAATGCATTAACACTGCATTTACTTATGATATAAATCTAGCAATTATGACACTTTCTGAGACCTCCTCTTTTAAGTCTAATTGGATTTTGTTGTGGTGGGAAAACTTTGAATAAGTAGTCCTAGGGAAGGTGGCAGCACATAAGATCTTCATAATCTCCTCCTAGGTACAAGTTCCAATCTTTTATACTGGTAGGGGAGAGTTAAAGCGGAAGGTAAAGATAGGTAAGATAGCGGTAAACATGAAGTAAATATAACGGTTAAGATCGGTAAGAAGTAGGCGTACACTATCAGTGGCGTATATGGAATATGTTTAGGGGGGTGGGCTGGCAATATGATTTGAGGGGGGGGATGAGATGATCTGAGTTGGAAACCCCCCCCCCCTCCAAAGCAAGCGGTAGTCAGGGAAAATATTTGTGAAATGACATTCCAGGAAGTACAATTTACATAATTTTGTTACTTAAAATTTAACTTAATGGTGATGGAGTTTGATATGTCAAAACTAGACAATAACTTTAATTTTTTTTGTTTCTATGAGGCTATCTATTCCTCTCGTACCCCCCATAGTTACGCCACTGTCCACTACTAATGGCGCAGAAATGATGCCCATTTGAGTTCGCATGAGAATGACAAATTAATGAAAAAAGGCAGGGAAAATCATATGCATGCATATTTTTCTTGTTGGATTATGTGTAGTTTTTGGAAAAATTAAAAAAAACGCGTTAAAAAATCATATTGGTGAGTTCACTAAATCCAATCAGCCAGTAAACCAGTGTAAACCATTTAAAATATAATTTTCTACTTTTTTTTACTGGAAAAAACAGTGCTTTATGTTGTTCGAACGGAGAACCATTTGGGTAACCTTTGAACCAAAAACCAAGCCAATTTTCAGTGCAAGAGATCTGAGAAACAGAGACATAAACATCTTTGCCATTAATATGCCAAGTTTCAATTAGGTACGTTTCTTTTACACAAAAAGACTTGTAATAGGTTTTGTTTATCATGGGAAAAACAGAATTGAGCTGTCGTATACTTAAGGTATTGTTAGCTTTCTAACCTCCAAGTCCAGATGATATGAATGTTTAATTGAATCGTTTATTAAGAAACCCCATACCCAAAACATTTTTACATTTAGAGAAATCGAGAAATTTGTATTTACTCCTTTAAATGCTGGGGTTTTACACTGAAAAAATAGTTTTATGCGCATTCACAATAGCCGCAGTTGTGTAATTTCTGCAGAAAACGGGATATTTAAAATTGCAGAATCATAAATCACTAAAAAGTAAAGATTGGGAAATAATATCGGTTACGGGTTTTCAGTAATAAACGATTCAATCGATTATGAAGCCAGCAACTGCATCTGTATCGCTTAATTTATATTCTGATCGTTGTGTTTTCGGCAGACGATCATCCATTGCTAACGGTTAATTCGGCATGCATCATAGCTGCGCTTCTCATAATCAATGTTGTTGCTGACTCTACGGTTTAGTGCAATTGGTTGCCTGGAAAGCAGTCCTCTCAGTACGGTTTACTCAACGTAAGGAAAGGACAATCGCCTTCCTAGAAACTCAACTCGGTCAGTATAAAAATCGATCAATATATGATTAAATAAAATGCAGATTTTTAGGCAAATTCATTCTACTACAGTTTATTAGGGGGAAAAAGTTGGCCGTCACTCAGTAGCCTACCGTCTAAGTGGGCCTAGTCCATTTCCGGAAAAAGGGGAGGAAGCGTTTACTTACAGGATAGCCATTCGCAAAGACTTCCCGCGATATAAAGGAAAGTCGGAACTAAATTCATTACTGCCCGTGACGCATAGAGGACTGTTAGTCCTCCGAAGTTCCTCATCTCCCCCACTTATTTCCCCTTTTTTGTGGCGTCATCGGCCAACATAAATTGTAACGCTGTTAACATAAGGATTAAAACGCTATCAAGATTGAAAATCTAAGCCTCAGATCTATTTTTCCCACGGAATATAAAAACGATTGCAAGTCTTCATGTGAAAATTATAATTTGCCGGCCTCGGTGGCGGTGGGGTTAAGTCCTCGCCTGCCATTCCGTAGGCCGCGGGTTCGAATCCCGCCTGGGTAGGTAATCCCTAACCAGGGGCCGTATTCTGTATTTCGTCGGTACCGCACCGGTCGGTTTCCCTTTCAAGCCCACCGACTGGACATCAAACCGTACCGACAACGGATTCCGCACCGACGACGACACTTTCAGCGATTCTGTAAGGTCGTCGGTTTCAAACCAGTCGGTACGGTTCCCCTTCCTTCCCAAACAGGGAAAATCCGAATATATCCGAAGTTTCACGTGTCTCCACCAATGAAAGAAGGGTAAAAACAAGTGAAGACTCATTGGCACAGTTTGTTGTCGTCATTCTCAATCTTTTTATTTGCGGAAATTACGACTTATTGCTAGATTAAGATAAACGATATTGGATAAGTTGTTAACAATGCTTATATAATGTGTGGTAGTATTGCTGTACCTACAGAATCGAAGGAAACAATATTACAACATCACAATAAAGTTTGTATGTGATGGAGATTGTTGTTGCTGGAATGAATTATTGAAACTATCCTTGAGATCGTAGTTTCTTTTTTTTAAATATTGGTTCCGTATAATGCTATTTATTCATGATTTGGTAATATAGTTGTCATTAAGTAAGTTCCGTATAAATGTTATCAACGGAAGGTTATGCCATCGGCACCGTAGCAGACGAAAATAGCATACCATGGAACGTGAACGTAGGATTCAAATGCAAATGTAATATTAGAGGAACAAGTTAGGAAATTGTTATAAAAATATGGAGCTGGGTGCAATTAAAAGAAGTGTAATGACGAGGAAGTAAATAAATTGTGATTGGGTGAAATACATATGTATAAGTTGCGCATTCCAAGTGAGAGAAAATGATAATATTGCGGTAAACCTCATACTTATTAACAAATATCTTCTTTTATCGTCAAGGGAATCAATGGCTGACGATGAAATGAAATATAGTTGCCCGTTAAAAATGAAAGAAACTGATACCGTTGTGGCAAACTTCATACTTTAATAAAAAGATCTTATTTCTATGCCGAGAGAAACGCCAAATTGATGATAGAGTGAAATAACAGTCGCCTATTCAGAGTGATATAAAGTGATAACATTGCGGCAAAACTCATATTTAATCAAAAATATCTTTTTTATGTCAAAGGAGCAAGTAAATGATGATAGAGAGAAATAAAGCCTATTACAAGCGAGTGAAAGTGCGGTAACATAAATGAGGGAAAGTCATTATATGTTAGCAAACCTCATTTTTATTAACCATTATCTTATATTTCTGTCAAGGTAATTAATATAGATGATGACACAGTGAATTATAGAGGCGTATTCGAAGGGGCAGAAAAAGATATCATTGGAGAAAACCTCATTATTTACTCGGTGATGAGGTAAAAACAAAATAAAACGTACAATGCGCACCGGGGAATTCATGAAACCCACTAGTCGGTAGCCGTACCGACACCTCTTTGCTGTCGGTACGGCTACCGACGATCTCCCGTCCTCTCGTCGGTGCCGCACCGACCGGGTTCGTACAGAATCGCACGACTTCTTATCGGGAGTCGGTGTGACGTCGCACCCGACGAATCGGTGCCGCACCGATCGGTTTGGAGTTACAGAATACGGCCCCAGGGCATGGATGTTTGTGTTGTGCTTTGTTAATGTTGAAAACCCGTTGTAAAGGCCAGCATATGCTGTTTACGGGGAAATTGGAAATAAATAAAATAAATAAATAAATACGAAGAAAATACTCCAAATATGTGTTACTATCAAGTAGAATAAATTTAGCTACATCGTCATATTTTCTTCAGAAGTTACGTATCACCAAAGTTGCTGTTTCACTCGAAATCCCTGAATAAGGGCGATTGTTTTGTTACATCCACGGTAAATTTTATGAAAAAACTTTTCCAAAGTTTTAATTTTACCTTAAGGAAACTAGAATTGAAAACGGCAAAAAGTGATATAGTTTAATGTATTTTTATGTGATCCTATTTGCTTTTTAGCCATTCGTTTCCAAACTAGACTGCACTCATTTTTAAAAAAATTACATTATCGACGTAGCGATTGGCTCCTAGTTCATGTGCGTTACCGATTTTGCAGCTTTTTTGTTTCATCCTACGTATAAGTAAAGAGGAATTAGTTCCAAGGCGTTTATAGATAGTACTTGAACTGAGGCAGACTTGAATTTTTATGACTACGCAGTCATTCATCATTATCAATAGTCCATGAGATCCAATGGAGATATAAAGTGGATATAATATATGAATGACATTGGTTGTGTGTTGGGGAATTTTTCCTGTATGAATGCGATGGTGGTTGGCGTAACATGGTGAAACTCCTTCATGGTGCACAAAGGTTAAGAGAAAGACTTCGCTGTTTCACAAAATAAAATATATTTGCGAACGGTTTCGATACAGCGTATCATCATCTGGCAATTACAAGTATCAGTACATAGAATTTATACCCTTGAAGGCGTTAGAGGGGCGGTAAAGTGGAGGTGGAGAAAGGGGGGGGAATGGGGGAGGGGGTAAGGGAAGGGAAGGTAGGTTTGGGAAGTACGTCGCTGATGGGTCACTGCACGGGGTAGCCGAGGGTTGGTGTATGATGACGAAATACGGGGAGGGGTGTTATGGAGTGGTGAGTGGCATCCGTAATGGTTTCTCAAGTGGTGAATGGTGAGAATACAATTGCTCGTTAACTAATGTTATGTTGGGTGAGGTTTGGTCCACTAAAATGTCCAGCTGCTCGAGTGCGTCAAGCCTTGGGCCGTTGTTTTCTTTATGTAGGATTATCGGTTCGAAATCACTTGTGTGGTCGAAATCCAAGAGGTGTTTGGCAAAGTGTGAGGTTTCTTTGTTGTTAATAAAACATGAACGATGTTCCTTGGCCCGGATGTTGAAATCCGGTTGTCCTGTATGCCTATGACCCTCGCACCAGCTATACGGAGGGCTTGATGCGCAGAAGTACGTTCTACTCCTTAGGGCATCAAGATCTTTAGCAGTCCGCAGAACTAGTTGTATGTTTAGTTATACGAATGCTGTGCCCATTAAAAAGTAGGAAAAAACAGGGATTTGGGCAGGTTAAAAGGGAGTTCATCCGGAGGCATTTTCCTGGAAAAAGGCCTGAGTGGGAGTATGATCACCCTGCACTCTGATCCTTAATGCGTCTTCAACGGCATGTGATCACGTTAAAGCCATGGGAGGGGGAGATTTATTTATTCGATTCAGAACATCCCTCTGACCTCTTTCTGGTAATCGTGAAATGGCGTCGTGGTTAATTTTATCTCAGGGTCGAATTGAAAAGAGCATTAGACATTCGATTCTTCGGATCTTCAATTTTCCCTTTGGGAGGCGAATCCGTGTTTTGGCTGAATGGGAATGCTGAGAGGGATATGTGTTGCACGAGCATATTCCCATCATATGTGCGGCGGTCCTTCCTGTCTACGGCATTTTAATCTAACGATTTGATCGTTGGATTATTCTTCCTCATAGAATAATCCTCCAAGGTCGTTAGAATATTAATAGCTTATGCTTGGCTTCGCTTATAGTAGGACCTGCGCGCCCTGTGACGGTGCAGGACTCCTCGTCCTCTCCCTTCCTTCCCCGTCCTTCCCCAGGAGGCGTCGTCGGGCTCTCATCGCGGCGATGCCTCCGTTCCTTTTTCCTTTCTGTCCTCACCCTCTCGAGAGGCACGGGCGTATAAGTCTCAGACGTGGTTCCCCGCTCTCGAGTTGTATCCTCGCGGGGCCCGCCCTGGGACCCCCGAATCCACTGTCTACGGCATTAGTAATTCTAATCTTGATAAAAAATATGTTGGAACCTTAAAAATAGTCATTTTTATTTTATAATTTGGAAAATATTCACATTGCTAATTTGTAAAATCTCAGACATGCCAGAAGTTTATTGTTTATTTATTTTAGGCCTAAAATTTAATGTCCTGTAAAACTACTCGCCACACGCCCAAGGAGGTGTTTTGAAGAGAAGGACTCGATGTAGTGCCTAATCCACTTCCCGCTAGCTTATGAAACATGAAAATATCTGATTAAATTTTAGTTTGGATTGGTCAACAATATATTATGCGTATAAGTATTATTATTAATTTAAACATCATTGGAAATAGAAAATTATTTTTGAGCTGCGAAAGAATTTCAAGAATACATCGCGATACAATTAGTGGGTAACACTTTGTGCAAAGCTAATTCTCTATTTGAGCTTTTCGTTTATCACGCATATTCGGCAGCATTTTGAAATATTCATTGAGGTTGTAATTCTAGAGATTGAAATGATAAGATTGGGTGTTTCCTGGAAGTTGACTTTAATGTCCTGGAAATGAATTTAAGTGAGAGATTACACCAGATAAGTGAGAAGAGGAAAGCGGGGCGTACTTATTTTGTTTGTTCAATGGTGAGAAAAATTAACGCAAAGCTCGTTGGCGTCTCAATGCGGCCAGCTCAGGAACAACCTGAAGACATCCATCTCACATACACACGCCTCAGTGGTATAAAGTTTGAAAATTACTGTTTTAATGACAGCATTACGATGGCAACATTTTGAGAGACGAGAGACTTGAAATAATTCCTGGGCTGTCCGCATTCAGACGCCTACGAGATACGCGTTAATTATTTTCGCCTCTGTAGTACTACTTTGCCGATACTTTCTGTACGCATACCAAGAGCCAAAAGATTTCGCTTCCGATGTAATATAGAAACGGATTTAATGGTAGCTTTTCGCGCGGCTTTTCTCTCTTGTTATTTACCGTTGAATCACCATTTCACGTCAATGCTGGTATCGCGTGTTCGTTACTTTATTACTCTCACCCTAGCTAAGAAACCCTGATGATCATCAGAACGCAATTTCGCGATGCCTCTGGTTTTAACCAGATTAATATTATAGGTATAATTATTCAATCCTTGCTAGCAATTGAACGGCTCCGGGCGCGTCTGTACCAGCAGGGAAGAGGTTAAATCACCTCTCAGATTAAGCGGAGTATATTGCTCGGGCGATTTGAGACACGGAAGTAGCCTTGTCATTGCAGTAATGGTTCCCTCATCTATTTCTCTAGTGTTCCGCTCTTCCATAAATTTAAATCAAGGGCCATATCAGTCGTGGTAGTTCTTTAAAGGCTCATTAATGTCACTGACCATATTGCCATGAAATCTATATTGACTACAATATCCAGTATTGCTCCCTTATCTGCTCCACTGCCTATTCTATCAAATGGAAAATTCTTGATCGGAAAGCATCGTTAATTTCTTAATTTTATTTTTCCAACAACGCATTCCTAACCTACGTAATAGGGTAGTTTCCTTCATTAAAGAAAACGGAAGGCATTAATTGCGATTCGTTACCCACTATTAGTGTATTTATAATATACAAGTTATTTGGTTTTAAAAATCCCAGTTTACACGAATTGCAATTGTCAATTTTAACCGCATTTGAAAAAGGGTAGATTGGCGCCCATGCGATGCCACTCCACGTGACGTCACAGGGACCAATTTTGTATACGAGTAGATAGGAGTTTTACATCGTCTGAGATAACCAATGCATGCATGGGGCACAGAGCTCAGGGACACATCTGCTAATAATCTACTATTAAAACTCACTAAGGTCGGAAATTTTCCTTCGTTTCATAAGGTATTAATAATCCTTATTTTCGCCAAGCGCTACCAGCTAGCAGGGTACTCTGCTACCTGCTAGCATCCTGCGTCGTATCAGCGCTCAAACCCTTGCCCCAAGGTCACCACACTTGCGGCAGCGGGAACCAGAACGACGTCACGCGGAGATTTCCTAGCATTCATAAAAGCCGTCGCGTTTTCGCGCGTTTATAAATTTTCACTTTTCATTTAATTGCGAAAAATAGATATCGTCATTTAAAAATCTAAAAGTGTTAAAGGCGTAGGTACTCCAGGAGCATTAATTTTTCTATTTATGCGATAAATAATTCATAGGAAACCACTCTCGTTGTTCTCGTTCTTGATAAAAATAATTTGCGGCCCATCATCTACCTCCCTGCTGATCTCATACGTAAATCTCATCTCAATCGTACCAATCACGCAAAAGTACGAACTTTACTCAGATATACTAAAATGCAATAACTTCGGTAGAGGAAAAATACTTTTGAGCATTGTATCAATTTAATTTCAATTCATCAGTCGAGTTTTAAGTGGAAAATATATAAAGAAATTCCACGATCCAACTTCATTGCCGGTTACCGACCAAAATGCGACAATGGACGGTGCGACTTGTAGAGTAGCCTACTAACCTATGTAAAAATTAATGCATGTTTCTTAATTCAATTATTATTTCTAACAGCATATAGAAGTATAGTTTGTTAGCATACGGGACGTTTTTTTGGACGGTGTGGTGTGCATGTGGGAGTCCAAATGCATGCTGCATGCTGGTGATTTATCACCCCCTGCCAAACACCCTAGAAGTGGCTCGCATGGTATTATGTAGATGTAGATTCACGAAGAGATCGGGACGTTTCGAAAATGTTTACACCGCAGCCAGAATTTGAACCTGGGCTCAGAGGGCTGAATGACACGCTGCGGCTAACAATCCAACCCGAACTCATTATTTAATCAATATCAATCTAAGGGTCGTTTATTTTTGGGTGCATTTACCAGAACATTTGTTCAGAAAGTAAAAACGAAGTTAGATGATTTTAACGCCACCTGACTTGTTTTTATTTCGCGGAAGGATGTGTAGGCAGGGAGAACAGCAAAGGAAGGCCTCGAATTATTAACGTAATAGAACGTATTTTAGGAGATGACGTGTAAGTGAACGTTAGAGTTAGATTAAAGAACATCAGAAATGGAGTCGAGTATGTCTACGCATATAATGGTAAAGTTGGTGATGAAATGGAAGCGAAGAATTAAAAGATAAGAGGCAAACGATTTAGATAAGAGAGAAGGATATTTAGGGAGGCGTCGCGTCGTGAGACTAAGAGAAGGAATTTATCGTCAATATATGTGAGGTAAGGTAGGGTGTTTTGAGGGTAATCCTTTAAGAAATTTTATTCAATCATGCAAAGCAAAATATTTGTGTAAGGAACCCTTAACCTAGCCCAAAAAGAAATTACGACACATTCCGGAAGCTCTTTTGTTAAAAGGGAAGGCATGAGGAATTAGAAAAAATAGGAGAGATCAAAAAGAGATTCGGTGCTGGGCATTTAAAATGATGATCCTAGTCAGAGGCAGAAATTGAAAAAAGCTATTAACTCGAATATGTGATTAGGGTATAAAATAAACTTTCATCCATGGTGTCAATTATAGTAAGATAATTGGGGTGGAGGGAAATAATTTTGGGCTTAGAAAGTAAGTAATGGGAGGCTATGACGTATGATGGAAGAGATTTAACGAAAAATGGAGATAGGCATCTTCGAATATATTGATACGTTCCATTGGAGAGTTTCGTCAGGATACGTTTAGAGGGATTAGGTTTCTTTCTTATGAGTTGTAAGAATGATACTGGTAAATGGCAATGATATGTGAGACGGTGAAAGAAGGTAATGCTCGACTGGCTTAGACCCTCAAAGGGACCTTATGTTTTCCGGAGGGCGTTCAAATCGCTCTTGAAATCTGGGTTCAGGTCCGACAGTAAAGGTGATGTAGACCGTTAGTTAAATTATTAAATAAAAAATTAAAATTACTTTTTAAGATTTGTAATTGGGCATCATTTGACCTTGATACAATGTGGGTCTCTATGGGCCATGATGATATTTGTTATGAACATTTATCTGAGTTCCTATACTTTGGTGCCCCGGTTTATAATTGGCAACAGCCTCGGGTGCACCAACACCTATTTCATCATCATATTCTGCGGCTGGTGCACCTTGATCTGTATCCATCGATTCACATTCATTAGTTTCGTAACCAGTGTCGTGTGCACCATTCCTGTCCTGTTTCTTCTTGGTTAATACCATCTGCCTCCCCTTAAGAAAAGATCAAGAATGTTTTACTGCATCAAAAATTGATAAGGCGTGGTTATTATTTATATATATACCATTAAATATTAATACCACAATATCCCTTTTAGTGCGGGTAAAAGATAAAAATTTAATTATTCCGTATCGGCGATACAGAAAATCTTACCATAAATAGGTTTATGGTTATCAGGTCTAATATCTGGTTGTTTGGCGGGACAAGCGTCGGTCAGTCCTCGTTCTGTTTAGAAAGGATAATATTGATTTATATTTGCTGCGAAATTCGACTATAAATTGAGAAAAAGTTGAGATGGAGGAACATTCCGCCGTTAAATGTGTATACAGGTATATAGCAACTCACCAGATGGGAAAAAGTTGATGCCGAGGACCAAGATTCCTACAAGGAGGAAGACTTTTGCGTTGACCACCATCTTGTCCGCAACACCTAATACACTTTCGCTTGATTTCGAAGATCGAAGGTGAAGAGCACTGTTTAAGCTCTCGGCTTATATTAGCTGAGGATCACCGTAGACCCATATTGCCCACGTTGATGACACTTTGTCCTGAATGTGATCACGTTATTTCCGTGATTCATCGGCGTGAGATTCATTGGTTCGCTCAACGGCAGCAAACTAACTAGCGGAAATGTGCGTCATGATCAGCTCGGCAATGAATCACCGAAGTCAAATCATCCTCAATATGATCACGTGATTTCGGTGATTCATTGCCGAGCTGATCATGACGCACATTTCCGCTAGTTAGTTTGCTGCCGTTGAGCGAACCAATGAATCTCACGCCGATGAATCACGGAAATAACGTGATCACATTCAGGACAAAGTGTCATCAACGTGGGCAATATGGGTCTACGGTGATCCTCAGCTAATATAAGCCGAGAGCTTAAACAGTGCTCTTCACCTTCGATCTTCGAAATCAAGCGAAAGTGTATTAGGTGTTGCGGACAAGATGGTGGTCAACGCAAAAGTCTTCCTCCTTGTAGGAATCTTGGTCCTCGGCATCAACTTTTTCCCATCTGGTGAGTTGCTATATACCTGTATACACATTTAACGGCGGAATGTTCCTCCATCTCAACTTTTTCTCAATTTATAGTCGAATTTCGCAGCAAATATAAATCAATATTATCCTTTCTAAACAGAACGAGGACTGACCGACGCTTGTCCCGCCAAACAACCAGATATTAGACCTGATAACCATAAACCTATTTATGGTAAGATTTTCTGTATCGCCGATACGGAATAATTAAATTTTTATCTTTTACCCGCACTAAAAGGGATATTGTGGTATTAATATTTAATGGTATATATATAAATAATAACCACGCCTTATCAATTTTTGATGCAGTAAAACATTCTTGATCTTTTCTTAAGGGGAGGCAGATGGTATTAACCAAGAAGAAACAGGACAGGAATGGTGCACACGACACTGGTTACGAAACTAATGAATGTGAATCGATGGATACAGATCAAGGTGCACCAGCCGCAGAATATGATGATGAAATAGGTGTTGGTGCACCCGAGGCTGTTGCCAATTATAAACCGGGGCACCAAAGTATAGGAACTCAGATAAATGTTCATAACAAATATCATCATGGCCCATAGAGGCCCACATTGTATCAAGGTCAAATGATGCCCAATTACAAATCTTAAAAAGTAATTTTAATTTTTTATTTAATAATTTAACTAACGGTCTACATCACCTTTACTGTCGGACCTGAACCCAGATTTCAAGAGCGATTTGAACGCCCTCCGGAAAACATAAGGTCCCTTTGAGGGTCTAAGCCAGTCGAGCATTACCTTCTTTCACCGTCTCACATATCATTGCCATTTACCAGTATCATTCTTACAACTCATAAGAAAGAAACCTAATCCCTCTAAACGTATCCTGACGAAACTCTCCAATGGAACGTATCAATATATTCGTAGATGCCTATCTCCATTTTTCGTTAAGTCTCCTCCATCATACGTTATAGCCTCCCATTACTTTCTTTCTAGGCTCAATTCTATTTCCCTCCATCCCAATTATCTTACTATCATTGACACCAAGGATGTAAGTTTATTTTATACCCCTATCCCATATTCGAGTGAATCGCTTTTTTCAATTTCTGCCTCTGACTTTGATTATCATTTTAAATGCCGAGCACCGAATCTCTTTTTGATCTCTCCTATTTATTCTAAACCTTAATGCCTTCCCTTTTAACAAAAAAGCTACCGGAATGTGTCGGCATGTCTTTTCGGGCTAGGGTTAGGCTTTCTTACGCAAATCTTTTGCTTTTCGTGATTAATTAAAAATTTCTTTAAGGATTACCCTCAAAAGACCCTACTTTACCTTAGATGTGTTGACATGCATGAAATATTACAAGAAATTACTTGCTTTTGTTAAAACCAAGTTACCTAACCGATAACCAATCGAATGCCTCTTGGTTAATTAAAATGAATTTTATTAGTTATATTGCAAAAGACTGATTGAGGATCCTGTTTTCCAAAAATGGCATCGTTCTGTCTGAGCCGAAATCTAAATTTAATAAATGATAATACGGTAAATTACTGGGAAAAGTAAGTTACAAAGAATAAAATTCTTCCTCACTAATATAATCTCTCATAATTTTTAAATGAAAAAATGTGTATAACGTGTCAGTGTATTATTTTAAATTGTGGCGTGATTTTGATTTCTAATCAAATTTTCGGCTTAATTTACGGGTCAGTGCTTACAAAGAAATTTACTGTGCGCGTCGGTACACTTGTATCCTAGTCAACGTGTTCGAGCGTTCATGTCCATCAATGAGCTTCACTGCCTTTGTGGTATCACGACCCCTTGTCATAATAAATTGACTTGGATGCGAGTTAGTGAAACGGAAGTAGGTCAAGTTTGATATAGGGGTGAGGTCCAGTTCTTTCTATGCACAAATAACGGCGAAAATGTCTCTATTGAGCCTCAATTGGAGCGTGAGAGATCATTTTCTCTTCTTCGATGTTGAAGACGCGCTGAGGCGGAAGGTGGGAGCAATCGAAGCGACGATAATGTGACTGAGGTGAGTTGGAATTGAAGATGTGGCTGACTCAGATGAAGCATCCCCTCAAAGAAAGAAGGGGAGAGGGAAATATCCGTACTCAGAGGCATCGCCACCGTGTGTGTTCGGAGCAACAGAAAGAGGAGGTACGGTGCAATTGACCGGCGATGTCCTTCTCCTTCCTTCCCAGCTGGGGTGGCATTCGAATAATGTAGGAGGTATTCTCGAACAAATAATGCAATAGAAGAGTCACTAGCCGACCCCTAAATATACTGTCATCCACCGCGCATTTAAATAAACGAGCGTGATGCGCCCGCTCTCAGCGGGCTTCCCCCGCTCTTTTCAATGCAGGTCCACAGAAGGATAGGCGAGTTTCTAATTTTAAAATGTAGACAAAAAAGGCAGGGTCTTATGTACAAATTTAATTGGAATGTTCATGTACAAATTGAGGTTACCTCTTTAAACACAACATTGGAAGTAATTACACTATCCTCTGTTAAACGCACATGATGACAGAAACGCACAGGAGACTTGAATGTGGAATCAGCCACATTATGATACAAGTTGTTTAAATAATGCGAGATATTGTTGCAAATGAACAAATGTATCAGTTTGTTCGCCGTAAACGTCAGGAATATTTACAGTTTTTTTTTTTTTTTTAACGTAGGTTTTCGCAGCGAGAGTCATCGTCACTAACGGCTTCCGGGTGCAGCTGCGTGTTGCGCTTTGTCGTGCTAGCTTTCGCGTCCGTTACAGGACGCACCATCAGGCGGTGAATGAAATTACGGAAATTGGTGGTTACGGAAATTGTTTTTTTTTTGTTTTTTTTTTAATTGTTTGAAAACCAATTATAGGAAACAATAGCAATGTTTAGGAATTAAGATATGCCGTCGCATGTTCTCTGATAAATGCTATAAATTTTGGTACCTCATTTGTTGAGTTTGGTTGCGTATAAGTTGAGAAAAAGGTATCTATACAGTAGAAATAATATAGAAGATTTTTAAAAGGCAGCACTTGCGTCGGTGACGGTAGTGATCCAGAGAAATAGTTTTTTTGTAAGGACTGTTAACAACAATTTTAATTCGCTAATGTATTGGATATTATAAATTTTATGCAGTATTCTAATTAGAGTATATTTACTTTATTGGAAATATTGAATCTGTAATCATTGTATCTTATGTATTGAATCTGAAATGAATCTATAATCATCACTGCCCAGCGGACTTATTTTAAAATAAAAAAATCACCCCAAATCACAGCGTGAATCAAACTCCTATGAGACTGACTGGGTTTCATCTGTATTCTCTTAGGTTTAGGGCTAATTGAATTCCTCGGAAGATTTTCTCAACATTACTTCTCTCCATATCTCTAGGCCATTTTTATTTTATCTTTACTATTTTTTGTCTTCTCTAAGTGCCTATATAATTCGATATTCATCCGGAACTTTTTTTTCAGATTGTAACTAAAATTATTTTTTCTTCTCGACAGCTTTAGTTGGATAAATGCAACATCCAGTTGAAAAAGGAGCTTCATCATCTTTACTTCAGGCTTTAGTACATATTGTTTTTATGATCCTCATATGATTGATTTACGATTGAAACGATTCATTTGGTGATAGACTACCCAAAGTATGCTGCGAATAAAATTTTTCTTGCGCTTAGACAATGCATGTATGTATGGGATAGAGACACTCAAATTGTATTTTCAACCCATATTGTAGGAATTCTAGCTTTACATTATTCACTTCAATCCAATCCAAAAATTATTATTATTAGCGTGCTGCGCCCGCTCCCAGCGGGCGTCCCCCGCTCTTTGCAATGCAGTTACACAGGGGGAGAGGCGCGTTTCTAATTTTAAAATGTAGAAAAATAAGGCAGGGTTTTATGTACAAATTTAATTGGAATGTTCATGTACAAATTGAGATCAGAGGACCTCTTTAAACACAACATTGGAAGTAATTACACTATCCTCTGTTAAACGCACATGATGACTCATACTTACGTATCAACAGGAGACTTGAATGTGGAATCAGCAGCATTTTGATAAAAGTTATTTAAAGAATGCGAGAATTTGTTGTAAATGAACAAATATATCAGTTCGTGCGCCGTTAACGTCAGGAATATTTACAGGTTGTTGTTTTTTTTATTATTTAAAAACCAATTTTAGGAAACAATAGCAATATTTAGGAAGTAAGATATGCCGTCGTATGTTCTCTGATAAATTCTGTGCATTTTGGTACCTCATTTGTAGAGTTTGGTTGCGTATAAGTTGAGAAAAAGGTATCTATACAGTAGAAATAATGTATAAGATTACCATAAGCTACATAAATCCATCATCAAATTGCCATTTCACTCCACGCGGAACCTCGAGGAAAGGTATGAGGGGATCTAGAGGATTTGGTTTATTTTTTTTCCTGTAGCTGGTCCAGATGAGGCCACAATTCGGCCCCTTCCTCCTCCAATCCGGCCCCCTCTTCACCTGTTTTCGAAATTGGTTCAGTTGCTGATTTTTCACGATCATCTAAAGTTGTACTATCATTTGCAAAAGTCTTGCAACAAATCGAGCGGCGCCACTTTCGCTCCATTGTCGATTTCTGGCCACCATTAAGTTTGTATGATCACTATCTAGGTATGAATCTTCATGGTAGCTCGGGAACGACTCACGAACGGGTCATCGTGACACGGGAGTGAGACGTAGGAAATCATTACGATGTTCAGTTGAGTAAACGAGCGTAGATGTTGTTAAGTCGTCGCCGCGTTTGAGATTATTTTTGTACCCGTAGTTGACTGGAGTAGATAATTGAAAATATTTACCCGTTAAAAGAGTGGGTACCTATGACGCCTGGCTTCCAATGGTAAACCCCATAAGGCCGGCTGGGGGCACGATTTCGCCATTAGGAACACGGAAATTAACTCGCTCGTAACCCTTTTTTTTAGGGATTCAACGTCGTTCAGGAGACTTTATATTAAGTTGTTGAAATATTTGTTCGATATAGAAGAATTAATAAATGAAAAAAAATTAACTGGCAATTTTCCGGAAAAAAACACGACTCTGTCGTCTCCACCATATTTAATTGATTGGCATTAAATAGTTCTTTACGTAGGTTGAAGCTGATAAAGATAGCTCCATAAGCTTTCTTCTTCATTAATTATCAATTTGTTAATTGGATAAATATATTTACACCGATGGAAATGTTTCTTCGGAAAAAAATGGATTTGATTGCCAAAAAAAATCGCTAGGCCTCATCGTTGCTAGCAGAATGTGTCTCTATTTTTACTGTTTACATATCTAGGAGAGGCTTCAATTTTTACGATAGCACTAACATATTTAGTGATCATGTCGCATTAATCTTCTTTTTGTTATAATAAATTAGTTATTGTTTCGATTTTAATATTTCGGCCATTATTATATTATTAAGGACAACCAACTTAAAGAGTGACTTAATAGTACGACTTTTCCCTATCCATGAATGCCTCCATTGGTAAGGTTTCCAATAACAACAACGGACAGAGATTAAATTGAAAGTCAATTTAAACCAATATTCGCCCTTTTTTAGGGAGGGAAATACTTTGCGCATCTATTAGGCAGGTAAAATACTTTGCGCATAATTTAGCCGCTCCCTCAGCTCTTAACGCTGAATCGGGTGCTCCCGGGCCGTAGTTTTGGTCAGCTAATAGGTCCTGCACCTCGTCTTGCCCTACATCTTTATCGCAACTTTACCAGCCAGGGACGAGAAGTAGGTTACCTGGAGTAAAACTTGCAGGCCGTAAGTGATTCTCACGTACTTCCAAAATAGTGTAAATAGGGCCAATTTGTAGGACTATCATATACATGTTGATGCCACAATTTGCTTGAAGAAAGTACGCACTAGAAAAATAGTTGATAAATACCTCAAGATAAGCCTTTCCTATATTTAAAAATAAGCGCCGTGGTGCGGGCGCGATTAAGGATTACCATTACATAGGTTATTCCTAGGATTGTACTTAATAGATCAGCTAGTCTCACATTCTGTCCCTTTCCAACAAAATTTCTGTATTAAAAAACACTGATTGTAGAATACTGAAGCCTAAAGTTTTAAAGTAAAATTATTCACTTAATTTATATCTTTTTCTATCTCTAAGAAAAGTTTCCGTCACTGCTCATTTACGAAACGAAAAAGGGTAAAATTGTTCTGAAAAACTTTACTGGAGAAATTAACTTGGTAGGAAATGGCGACAAGTTGATGACAAATAAGCAGCATACTACATAGACGGACAGCATAATCGCTGCAAAATATCATTCATAATTTTCTTTTTAATCAGATAAAATTGATCTATTTAAGAAATTACGTATATGGAACCTTAGATTATTACGATAGTTCTCATTCCAAAGGTTAATAATGTTTAGCAGTTACGGACCTGTAAAGGAAACCATATAGCACTAGGAATTACATTCACCAGTGATTCTGATTGGAGTTCCTTCAAGAAAACGCAATTGATTCGTCCTACCGCGCTAACTACGCATGATTCCCGTCGCACGGTCATTTAAATTATAAATTGTTGCAAAAAATGCTCAAATTTAACAGCTGGTACCCTCTTAACATAAATTTCAAAAATAAAAAAAAACTTTAAAATAAAATACGGCTTTGAGGAGGATAAAAAATTTCGGCCACGGGAAGGACTTGAACGCGGACCCCTCCGTTCACCAGCCCGACTGTTTATCCACTGAGCTATTACTAGCTCAAGGTCACCGAGTCGTAATTTTGATTATTTGTAATTATTGTAACACTGAGCTCCTTCATGTGCTTCTCCTACGGCTTCTCACTTGAACGAATTTGATCAAAATAATCACTTTCTCGGTATATTAGTCTTTTATTCGTTTATATGATTATAACTTGAGCACGGAGGCTTTCGCATACTCTATGTTTCGGCTGGTTAGTATATACAATAGGAATATAATGATGTTGTCGCCTGCGACTTCGGTATGGTATCGTCTTTTTAAGTTATTATTATTTGTTATTATGTTTCAAACTCGGTATTTGTATTTTTAATGAAGCAAGCGTACACATTCATTACAAACAGAAATTCTGTTAGGATTTGCTTACGTCCTTCTTACTCGACTTGAAATTTTTTTATGAAATGAGCTGCAGTTCCACTGATGCCTTAAACATAAAACGTATTGCCAACAAACACATTTCCTAATACAATGAAACCTACTTAATGCAAGTAGATAATTCAATTAATAATGCTAAGTAAGTATCCTACATTATCCCGAATTCATCAGTGTATATGTAAATGATTGCATCTAAATAAGATAACTTAATCATAAACGACAGAGCAGCTTAGAGTTATTATTCGCATTCACACTAATTCAGCAGTAGAACATATTATCAAACAATACCTGTTTATATCCGACAATCATTAAAAATGGGACTTTTAGCTGGAATTAAGTTTTCCTCGTCATACTTTGAATAAGTGGAAAGGAATACATCTTTACCGATTGACGGACGTCGGAGAACTCTGTTATTACTTACGCAACGATTAATGCCAATCAGCTTAACTAATTCATATTTTACGTGTTTGCTCAGATATTTATATGATGAAACACTGGGAATTTCAAAGCTGCCTCGTATCATATGTCGTAGATATTGTATTAAAACATCAACCCGAGTCGATTGATGTAAACAAAAGTCTGCCATGTTCACAGTGAACGACTCGTGATTTCCAGCTCTCTGAAAAGAGCTGAGATCACTCAAAAAGAGCCAAGCTACCAACTTTTTAAAATCTCTCCGAGGAATTACCTTCGATCTTTCCTACTGCATTAAATGCTACAATGTGTTTGGGGGAATATCATAAACATTAATTTCACTTAAATGGAAGCGGTCAAATCCCGAGACTGAAAAGGATGACAAAATACCTCACCCACCCAATGACCCGTTCTCCATGCATTGATCCATGAAGACTAGTATTGGGTTGTTGCATACACCCGAAAACCATACAATTTCCGGGCACAATCTTTGTGGAGCGAAAGTGGCGCCGCTCGATTTGTTGCAAGACTTTTGCAAATGATAGTACAATTCGCCGGTTACTGTTGTCGTCGATCTGAGTCAACCCCTGGCCGGGGGGGGGGGGGGGGGAGGGGGTTTCCCACAATCGCCAACATTGCCCTTAATATCCACCCGGATAGTGCATCCTTTGATTTTTGCAAAGAAGCAAGGGATCTCAAAGAATACTCCCTCCGCTCAAAACGACACTTTCCCGACATTCTCTGACTCACGTGTGAAAGTGTTTCACGCTTAATCCTACCCCTGTGTGCTTCATTCTTTCGGTTCGCTATTTTTTCGCCCGGTTATTTCTGGGAAAAGATTTTTTCTGCGGTGCGGCAAATGACACGACCTAGAAATCGTCTCAGGAGACACAATTCCACAGGCAGAGGTTACTGAACCCTGGTGCTTTTCTGAATGTCTGACGTGAGTCTATTATCATTAAATAATTTGTTTGAATTAGTGCTCTTACACTTAGTAAAAAAATTGTTAGATTTTCTATTGAGAGCTCGAAAAAGATTTTTGCATGCCCAATAAAGAGGTGTACATTGTCTAAAGGACGTTGTACACGGGACACGGAATTGCGCAAGTTAGAGCTGCATTAATTTCTAAAATGCCGTGGAATGCGCGAATGCATGAACGAAATTAGAACAGGGGCTATTTTGCCGTCTCGCATCCACGCATTCTCGCGTGTGTTCTAGCAATTCACCGCTTTACACGACGCAATTTTGACTGCGCCTTCGCACGTACGTCAGACTGCGCATTCCGTGTACCGTGTAAAACGGCCTTAATGATTCTCATCCTTTTACAGTTTCTAGCTGTCTATGTGAATGCATTCCGTTCACAATACCAGTTTCGTTACACTTGCTGCATATAAATTGATATTAGTCCTCCTTCGATAATGCATATCGATCCTCGGAGGAGTAATCTTTCTCTCCATTTCCTCTGCAAAGGAATCTCCTCTCTAGATATCAATCTGATGGACGTTTGTAATTCAATCACGCGCTCGTCTGGTTACGTGTGGTATCGAAGCACCTGAGTGATCCACTTCGTCGTCCTCTCTCCAACTTCCTCCTACGATCTTCCATTTTTTTCACCTTCATCCTTCCTTGGGGTATCGTCTATTCATCAATCATATATTGTATTACGTGATAATCTTTCTTAATCTTTTATAGCTAATCTTTATAATCACTTCAATTTAATAATTAATCTTCATAATCACTTCAATTTATTGAAATGCACAGGTATCACATGTACCTTATGAATCTGTTTATTCTGTTGTCACCCATTTAGAATTTGCAGTTTGAAATGATAGCACAACGTGCTGAAGGATTAGACAATTGGTAACATTAGAACAGAAGAAGGGTAACGGCTTTATGAGGAGAGTGAAGGCAAGAAGTCTAACTATAATACCGAAGATTTAGAGTTCAATACCATGAATCAATTCTGAACAACCCCTAAAATAATTAAGCAATGCATACGGATGGAAATGAATTATTATAACAACTGATACATTGAATATAAAGGAGTAGTAGATAGGATTCAAATGAATTTCAAGGCCTGGGTCAAAATGACCCATCCGGGCACGGAAGGTATAAGAGATGAGAAAAGGTTAAAAAATTAATGCTATCATGCGAAAATTTTGTACAGAGGTAAATCCATGAAAATAATTAAAAGTCAGGAAATATGAGGCTAAAAATTTTCATCGTTTAAAAGTTATCAGCATGAATATTCTCAATTGGGTCAGTTTGACCCAGTCGGGCATTCTGGTGTTAAATACTCGTGAGCGGTCGTCTTAGGAAGTGATTGCTCTCTTCGAAACATGGTCAAGCTTCTCCATAAATGATTGTGAATTCACCAGGTCCCGTTGGTTTTATCGCCGAGACAGGCCCTCGAGAAAAGATTTTATCGCGATTAATTCAGCTCACCAGTTCCAAGCGACAAAGACATTTATAATTAGACAGTGGAATTGCTTAAAGTGCCTCCCTTTTCGGGTAATCATCACGTTCAAGTCTAGAAATGCCCCCATTGGAGGCTTCTATCGACCTCAATCAAGTGAACAGTTTCTTCTAGTGATCTGTGATCTGACTCCGTGTCAAAGGGTTTTGACTTTGGTGAGTTGATTCTAATTGGTGAATTTTATTTGTCTGTTTTCTGGGACTCCTCAACCACTGCCTCACTTTTAATTTTCACAACGATTGCTTAATTAATCATTAATGATTCTGTTTATTCATGTTAAAATATTTCTTGGAGTGTAGGTCAACGTATGTTATGCACAAAAGTTATTGCCAACGTTTCTGTTTATTTTAAACCATCATCAGGGCTATGAAAGAAAAAACATAAGAACAATATAACATACAAAGATATACAATATTTTTTACATAAATACATGTTAAGATAGCGTTTTTTTAGTATAATATAATTTAAAGTAGAACAGAATTCACAAAAAATTTTGACATACCTTAACTTTGTACATATTTATTGGTATTATGTTACTAAGGTATGACCCCACCTAGTTACCATTACTTTTGATTGATTAAATAAAAATAAATTTTATTGAGGTTTTCAATGTCTGTTTTTTTATCACAACTGTTTTTTGTTTTTGATATGTAAACCATTTCTTTGAAAAGTCTTTTTTTCAAAATAACCTCATGATCTAAAATTTCGGCGTTGTCATAATAAAAAACATGGTCATTGCTTATGCTGTGGCTAGCAAGAGCACACAGTGTTATACCACCTTTTACTGATGACTTGTGTTGACCTACTCTCCAATAAATATGTTAAAATGAATTAAACGAGGTCAACATAAGGGAAAAAATTCTCTTTATTAATAAGAAATATACTGACTTGGTATCATCTCGTTTAATGCAAAATTATCAAATAACTTCCTAAGTACTAAGGATGTGGCCACCGAATGGGTTTATTGTTTTTCTTTGTCTTGTAATTGTTTGTTTGTTTAGTAACTTAAATAATTTCTTTGTTTCACTTATCTAGTTACAAGTGGTCTACTGCATCTGTACCTTTTCCTTAAAAATAATATATATTCTTCTCCTCTTCTGTATGATTACCGCAAATGAATTCGTGAATAACAACACGCTATCAATTCTTTAAGTGTATTCACTTGGCGTTATCAATTATGCGCAGTTGTTTACTAATTTGCGCTCAATTGTATTCTCAAATTAACGTCCTTCTTTATAATCATCGCAAGCTGGGATAAGTATGCAGTTATGAATGAGAGAAGGGCATAGTTAGGTTTTTGTTCTTATAGGTGGAAAACCATTGTTCTTTTTTATATTCAACAGTTTTATTGTTACGTTGGTTGTCGTTCCACATTGCTCGCTTATTCTTTTCCGTGTACGTAGATGGGGGTGGTGAAAGAACGGCTGAGTGGTGGAAACTAAGGAACAGTTTATCGAATTCTCTCAACGAATATTGATAAGACGGTGCAACTATAATTGATGAAAAGCGACGAAGGTCGTAGCAATTTCCTCGTTACAAATGTCGTGAAATATTTCCAAAATTTCCAATTTTACATTCCCTGTGACTCGTAAATTACAACTCCTGTTAAAAAAAAAACTATTGGCATGGGATGTTTTATTTTGCAAGTATTATCTATTTTAAATTATTGTTCTGGTATAGTTTCAGTAGAGGTCATGGTTTTCAAGTTGCTCACAAAAACCGCACAAAAGGTAACATTTGAGGGGACAAGCCCTGCCGGGTGTCCCCCGCCCCCCTCCACTCGAATCAGGAGTTTTATCGTTTCCCCCTCTGACGCACGCATGTGTCTCACGCGTAATCCGTCGTGCGAGTGTGTTAATGTTTTCTTTTAGTCTTTTTTTTTCGACCGGCAACTTTGAGGGAGATTTTTGTTTTTATTTTTTTAAGCGGCTAATGACACGGCCAAGCGGGGAGTAGCATGCCGCTCGACTTGAATGACTGCAAATAGGCTTAAAGGCTTAACATGTGGGAAGGGAGAGTGGAGGGAAATGAGAAGGGAGGGGTAGGTATGAAGAGAGGCCACACAGTCCAGAGAGTGAGGCATTCACGTGGAAATATGGTCCACATCAGAGATACGTACTTCCTTCCCTTTTCAATTTTTCGGGGGCTATTCGTAGCAGGGACATCCTCACTAACATCCAAAATGGCCCCTAATCGAAATAGGGTGGTTTCCTATTATTTTTTATTGGCTAAATCTAAAGATTATTACTTCTGGAGAGCGCATTTCACGCTCTTAGATTTTTGAATGACGATGTCTATTTTTCGCGACTAAACGAAAAGTGAAAAATTTCAAGCGCGCGAAAACGCGACGGGTAAGTATGAATGCTGGGAAAACTCCGTGTGACGTCGTTCTAGTTCTCGCTGCCGCAAGTGAGGTGACCTTGGGGCGAGAATTTGAGCGCTGATACGACGCAGGATGCTATTAGGTAGCAGAGTACCCTGCTAGCTGGTAGCGCTTGGCTTAAAGGATTACCTTATCAAACGAAGGAGACTTTCCGACCTTAGGCAGGATTAATAGGTGATTATTAAGAGACGTTTCCCTGAACTCTGTGCCTCATGCATGCATTGGTAATCTCAGACGATGTAAAACTCCTTTCGACTCGTATAGAAACTAGGCCCCTGTGACGTCACGTGGAGTGGAATCGCATGGGCGCCAATCTGGCATTTTTCAAATGAGGTTAAAATTGGCCATTGCCAATCGTCTAAACTGGGATTTCTAAAACCAAATAATTTGTAAATTATATATACACTAACGGTGGGTAACGAGTAGCAATCAATGTATTTCGTTTTCTTTGATGAAGGAAACAACCCTTAGCTTTTCCCCCTCCACTCCATGCAGTTTGACGATACTCACGAAAAAATTAAAATGTGCATAAAGCGCACAACGTTTTTTTTATCAAAACCAAATTGCGGTATTAAATTTAGTTTGAACTAACACTCATGCAGAAGTATTTCTCGAAATTTTAAATCCTAAGGGACAATTATTTGTTGATTTGAGGTGGAATGACCTTAATGACGACAGTGGCGCAGCGAGGAGGGTTTGGGGGGTAAAACCATTCCCAGAGCTCAGAGAATTTTTTAAATTTAATCCGTTTTACTTATGTGGATAAATATTACTTGTAGAATAGTGTGGAGATTAATAGCATATCCCTCATGAAGCCGCAAAACTCTCCATTTAGAAACATTTATCTTAAACATTCTCTGGGGGAGGGCCCCCGCACCTCCCGCTTACCCTGGTGGGTATTCCATACCCTCCAGACCCCCCAGTGTAGGTTACGCCTGAAACCCCCCTATTCTTAATTCCTTGTTGCACGCCTAAAGGAGGAGGTACTTAGAAGAGTGGGGAAAAGAGAAGTCTTCGAAATTTCCTTAGAAGGAGACGGGGCAGCATCATTAGGCATGATTGACTGATGAAGACGGAAAGGTGGATGGGCAAGTGGGAGAGGGTAAAATAAGGCCCAGAATACGCCATATACGATAGTATATAAAGAATTTAAGAAAGAAGGAAAACTTAACCATAAAAAGTTTAGCTTAATGGAGAGCGGAGTGGAGAGTTTTGTCAAACCAATCTTTGAATTGCTGAATCATTGCGAAAAATTTGATTCTTACTCATTCACATAAGTGAATATATTTTTAGGGGGACGCACATAACTTCCCCAATAACCTAAGGGGAAAATCCTATATGCCTACGGGGAACGCGTCATATGCCTGTAACCCACCTCTCTTTTCTTATTGCCTGACGAAACGGCACTTGTCGGAATTTGTGGATTCCCTCTCCCAGATGCTGAACGAAATGGCACGATACGTGGTGTTGCAGCGATGCTATATTCTCGGCACAAGTGGAGTGTGTAAGAGGATATGGCACGTTCCACGATGACAATCCCTTTATCTCTCCTTTTGCCGGATGGGATTTTCCCCTTTAATTCAATTTGGATCTCGAGTGCTCAATGTCTTAGAGTTCGAAAAAGTGTTGCATGTGCCTAATCCATATTGGTACCCGTGGTTAGAGATTTTTTTTGCAAATGTTAGCACATGAAACGCAATTGGTTCGTTCAATTATTTTATTTTACTATTGGTCGTGATGGAGTTTGTAAAATAAAAACACATTTTTTTCTCGTTTTTACCCTGCATCTCGAGTTACCGTCGGCAAATAAACATCCGCTGTAACTCTTAAGCGGATCAATGGATGATGTCACCAACTCTTGCTCTTTCACATTGCGTGTATAGTTTTTCTTTACTGTCTCGTGAGTGTTTCCTTCCTAAAATGAGCGGGTCCTAGCGAATGAGTGAGGAAGCCAAAACTCTAATTACGTCACCAACTCATGAATAGTGGGTGGCAAGAACGGATTGATTTCCCTTCGAAATAAAAAAAGTAAATGGCCAACTTAAGAATATATCTTTTTCGTCGTAGCGTTCCAGCCTTGGTGCCATTTCTTGTGAATTAAAATGTACTGATTTTAATCTAACCACTAACTGAACTGAATCTGTACTAACTGAATCTTTAATTTTCTCTCCGAAAAAAATAAAATCTTCGTTACGTTCACTGATGCATCCCAACTTAGCTAAAATAATCGTTGCAGATTTTTACTCATTATGAGATGCATGTTGATTTATTTACCTACAATTCACTGCAGCTACGTAAATCATGTTGTTTGCAGATGAAAAAGCCCCAGCCTCCAGGTTTTCTTCTTTGGGAACGGTCAAGTATTACGTCAGAATCCCTTCGGGAAGGGGGCGAGGGGTTACGAGTTTGTTTACTTTCACTGGCAAGTGGAAGTATGGTGTCATAAAAGGGCGGATCCAGGATTTTTTCTGGGGGGGTCTAACACTAAGGTCTAACGTGGAAACTGTCTTCTCATATTCGAGATTTAAAAAATCATGCAGCAATTTCTGCACCAAATATTCTCCTCATTTTCATATGAAAGTTATGAACAAGAAAATATTAATAAGTCACAAATATAATAACGACAGTTTTCGAGCCCATTCGCCGCTTGGGCGATGCATTTTTCGAGCGCTGAGTCGCGAATGACCAATGACCGGCATATCTGTCTTCTCGACTTGGGCTACCTGGGACTTGGAAACGTACCCCGACGGCCCCCCCCTTTGGTTTGATAGCATTGCTTTCGTAAGTTAGTAAATTCTCACTGCACAGTGAAGAAAAGAGTAAAGGTCGAGTAATTTTCTTGCGCTCAGAGTAATTTTTTTCTGCGTTAAACAGAACCTTATATAGCGCTATGTGCAACATTAATATTTTATTAATAATTGCTTTAATTAAATAAACTATTATTAATTGATGCTATTTATGTAATCGGTTGATATCTTTTAATGCAAGTCATGTGGCATTTCTAAATCAACGCTTGAAAAATGCACCAGGTCGTAGGTTTTCTTTATGTAGAGCGAATATAGAAAGAAGAGAACTCATAGTTAAGAATTTTTGTAGGAGGTTTGTCAAACGCTTTTTTGCATACCAGAGGTAAATAAGAGATTTGATATGGCCAAAAATATGCTAACGTAATACTTCATGCCTCTCGTATCACTTCTCCAAAGTAATGATCGCTCATCGGAGTGCCAGCTATACCTACTCCCCTCTTTTCGTGCTGACGGACGGAGCTTCCTATTGGTGGCAATGTTGTCACCCCGCTCTTATGTGGAGTGGAGATGTAGGACTACATTGTCCTAATCTCGTTCCCGTGTTCCATTCTCTGTTTCCCGCCCCCCTGGAATCCCCACCCCCTCGAGGCGACGTGGCTAGTGGCCTGGCGCTAGAGGAATGTGCTGCCATTTGTATTCTCTCTCGAGCGTCGATTCAAAGAGGGATGGCAATTATCTTCAAGGGCTTTCCGATCGCTCGAATCTGTTGCCAGTCAATTGAATTCTTCGTACGTTAGATAGGACTGCGCTAGTGTAATGAAATAAAAAAACTTAGCCACTTCACTTGGCCGAGCAAATCGTATTTTTCTGCCTTTTCTCCCTAGCAATGATGGTGTTCATTAGCAGTTATTTAAAATTCTTGACTCAGACCCCATTTTGTTTGCTAAGGCAAACATAATCCACACGGATGCTTTTTCGAGATCCAAAGATTATTTGTTGTACTTTCAATAATGATGTTAATATATCTGCTCATTCTTTACTTTTGGACCTCCCACATTCCAAGAATCGGGCCCGTTTCTTCCGTCGCCTCCCGCAAGTGTCTTAAAAAGAATGTCAAGAAGTTGGGATGGCGAGAAACATTTCGTGAGGGAATGTCCGATGGAGAATATTTCTTTGGCCTCTGTCCGTGTGAGGTACTCCATCTTGGATCCCCGACATTTCTAAGAAATAGTTTTTCTTCATCTCCAGCGCCATCTGTTGCCTGTATTGGTTACTGTGTTTTATGTATTAAAGGCCAAATTAATCAATGTGTGGGTAATTGGTGATGCTCATCCACGGTCTATGTTGTATAAATTTATTCCCTTCTTATTGATAGATTCCTTCTCCTGTCCATCTCAGAACCACGTGACTTGGTGGAGCAGTTTAGTTTTTTGCAAATCGATGTCATGGCCGTGGGTTAGTCAATGCATAAACCATAAATACTCTACACAGGATTCTCCACTCCCTTGGTTCCTGTGATTCCCACCGATCGCATCAAATAGCGGCGCTGATGTAGCGAGCCCCGGTTGTCACGCCCACAAGAGGCACGCTACGCGGCGAATTTGAATCCACGTTTCGCAACGCAGAGCTGTGAAGGGAAAAATTTGCTGGCGGAGCGGGAGCTCTCGTGGCGTCGACGCAACGCGGAGCTGTGAAGGCACCCTAATATGGCCGCGAGAGGCACGCTTTGCGGCGAATTTGAATCCATGTCTCAATCGTTCATTGCTAAAAAATAAAGTTCGTGTCAACTGCCCACGAAAATATAACTATCACCGTGAGTTTATTTAGTTTCCTGGTGGTGAAAATGTACGTAATCACAAAATCGGTACGCTAATTCACTTTGAGAGAAGGGAAAAATAAGTGGGTAAGGAAACGCTGTTAACTTTCCCTAGCCTGAATTAAGTTTGAGGGCCCATAGATATCAACCATGTCTTTAACCCGGCGTTACTCGCGCGGGGTGTTCTGAACACCCCACCCTATGTTTCATTGCATCGATATGTTAGTCTTAATTTCACAAACCTCTCCTTTTCAGTAGCTGGAATATGATTTGTTTTCTTTCTTTTGACACTAACTTTGTCAACCATACTTAGTAAGTAACTTGAATAGTAGCCTCAAAACAGAATAATGCTCGTGTTACTCAATTTTTTACGATCGATGCTTACACCAAGCCTCATTTATGTTGCTTGCCACATTGTTACTGTGAAATTTGTGTTAGAATGTAACATGAATTCTAGTATTTTACTATTATATGCTAGGGAACGCCTTTCAAATCATTCGCTCTATGTTTCCTCCCGGCGTTACTCGCGCGGGGTGTCCTGAACACCCCAACTGACTCCGTGCCGCATACTCCTTGGCATGTGCTTCCTGTGAGGTAGGTTTCTCTTGGACGCATACCTTATTTGAACAGTACTGATGAAATATTAAATATATTCATGGTTTAGTGGTCATAATATCTTATGTCATATTTCAGATTTTCTTCTCGATTTGACTATCCACAACTTTTCCGAAAATATTATTTTTTCATCGCCACATACCATCCATAATTTCATACCTAGTGTGATAGGTCACCCAGTGAAAATTACGTACCTGTTATTGAAAGTTTGATTTTTTATAGATTTACCTACTTCTAAAATATATTTCAGAAACTTAATTTTTTGTTACTATTTTACAACATCATTTTAGAAGAAATATCTTTTTATGCTTATTTCTTACTAATCAAATTTTTGTCGGCGAAATGGAACTGTGTTTTTTTATTATTATACATACCTAATGTACTTTTGCTGGTGAACTAACATAAAAAATTGGTAAAAAATTGAATGACTTTTGCACGAATCATCCGGTAAAGAATTGAGTGACACGGAGGATGTTTCTTCTGATTTTGTTGAATCTTCAGATCAAGAAACAGAAACTGAGGAGGAGGCTGATATTTCCGAAGATGAACTACCCATTGAAAATAAAAAAACTTCTACTGGGGAAAGACAAAACAACTACATGGAGCAAAAAAGAACCGCGCCCCATGTAAGATCACCGAAAAGGAATATCATTTCCGAAAAGCCTGTATTCAAAGGTAGAAAAGAAAATGTCAAGAGCTCTATAGATTGCTTTCGATTGTTTTTTGACGGGCAAGAGATATATACAATTTCCGCGTGTACAAATCATCAAATTCAAAAAGTAGGCGTGAATTATTCGCATGCGAGGGATGCCAGGCCAACTGATGAGGGAGAAATTGAATGTTTCATAGGTCTTCTGCTCTTTTCGGGAACAAATAGATCTGGGCGATAAAATATGAAGGATTTATGGGATCGAGATGGTTTGGGTGTTGAAATATTTTACGCGTCCATGAATTATCATAGATTCCGTGCTTTTTTGCTGTGTCTCATATTTGATGATATCAACAGTACGGCACAAAGAAAAACTATGGACAAATTAGCTCCGATTAGTCAACTTTTTGAAATGCTGGTCTGAAAGTTTCAGGAGAACTATGTCATGTCAGAGTACACTACGGTAGACGAGCAGTTTGTCGGCTTTAGGGGAAGATGTTCATTCAGGCAATATCTCCGAAATAAACCTGCAGGATATGGCATTGAAATATTTGCATTGGTTGACTCTAATGTATTCTATACTTAAAATTTGGAGGTGTATGCAGGGAGTCAACCCGAAGGACCCTACAAAGTAGACAACACTCCTAAAGAGGTGATAAGGCGCTTAGTAGAACCAATTTCAGGGACATGGAGAAACGTCACTGTTGACAATTGCTTTACAAGTGTCCCCTTGGAAGAATATATGTTACAAAGTAAATTGACACTGGTGGGAACTCTTAAAAAAACAAAAGGGAATTGCCACAACAGATGGTTTGTACAAAACAGAGGAAGGTGAATAGTAGTCTTTTTGGATTTAGAAAGAGCATGACTATCTTATCTTATGTTTCCAAAAAAGGTAAAAACATAATTTTGCTGTCAGCGATGCATAGCAGTATGAGCATAGACAGTTCAACTGATGACAAGAAGGAACCAGAGTTGATATCTTTTTATAACGCCAATAAGGGTGGTGTTGACACAGAGGATGAGATGTGCGTAACATATAGTGTTTCAAGAAACTCAAATAGATGGCCAATGGTGATTTTTTTCCACCTGATAAACGTGGTAGACATTAACTCATTTTTTATATACAATAACGTATATCCAGGAAGCATGATATGTAGATCAAATTTCCTGCAAGAAATTGCAAGGGAGTTGATAAAGTAAATAAAGATAAAGTTTATAAGGAGAAGAAGATCGGAGATGAAAATGATCCCAAATGAACTGAAAAGAAAGACGGCTTATTTCACTGATTTATCAACACATGAAAGTGCTACGAAGCAAAGAAAAGGAATAAGTGGTAAATGATTTGTATGTCCGCGGAATAAAGACATTAAAACAAAATTTTCAGTTGCTCGTGCAATAATTGGATGCGCGCGAGCCATATGATTTACATTCGCAAAGATTGTAAGGAAAATCCTAAGGATCACTGACAAGGAAAATGAAGTGTTAAAATATCAATATCTGTTTATGTTTATTAGAAACCTAGACTACGAATCTTTGATAAGTTACGGAAAGATGTGTGAGAACGCGGCGAAAACGGACTAACGTTCTTATGCCATGATAACATTATTCACAGTGCATATTGAAGATTCTGAGGAAGTAATTTTCGTGAGAGACATATGAGAATTCAGGTATAAATTTTGGGGGGAACACCACCCCCCAAGTATAATCTCAGGTACGTATCGAAAGTGTACACAAAAATTTCTCAGATGGAACACGGGGTCACAGTGGTCATTGTTTCAGACATGTTAACATTATAATCAAGCATCATTTTCCTGGGAAAATGTAAGTCACCTCTGCCGTGAGAATGACGCTCTCCCTCAATATTAAAACTGCAAGTAAAAATTGATTTAAATCATAATAAGCACTGTCATAAGTATGATTAAAAGACAAACTCAAATTAAATTTTTCCCTTCTATCAGATTTCTCCACCTCAAAATCTAATTCCATTCGTTCATCTCTATTATATTGCCTTTGGGCACTGATAATTACCATAATTGAATTGTTTACTCTTTTATGCAACAACCCATCGTAGATTCAATGACGCTATCCTTGAAAATACATAAATCCTAGTAATTATTTCAAAAACAATATTGTCTAACCTATTTCTTTAAAAAAATTTCAATGGGGTGTCAGGAGCACCCCACGCGAGTAACCTCGATCGGGAATCTCGCGCGAGTAACGCCGGGTTAAACTTCCGGCACCTATGTTTTAGAGAATTAAGAATGATTCCTGCGCAGCTCATAAAGAAGAGCACTCGTTGACATCATTACCAGACCACCTAGGCACACTTGGGGAAGGGTCAGATCCGGTATTAGGACCATAGCAAGAATTTTTATCATACAGACTGTCCCAAGGGTCGTGTGTCATTTTTGACCTGTAATTTTAGTAACTTTGCATGGAGCAATATTCATGAAAGTTTTGTTAAGTGTAAGCAAAATTTTACAATTTTGACCTTTTGACCTCACAAAGTGGGTCCAAACCAAAAATTAGAATTTGCCCTATGGGGTTTCAATGTTAAAAAAATCGAGATAGACAAAAGTGTGAATTTCATTGACCAATATGTCAATTCTTAGGTTTTCGGACACGAGAAACCCGAAAATAACACTTTTATTTACGAATATTCAACCGTTGACCCAGTAAGGTCACCGTCAAGGTCATAAGGGTGGCAAAAGGAATAGCATACCAACAAAGGTGTCGATCCATGGGTTTTGTAGGGTGCCCAAGTCATTGGTATTGTCCAAATACCCGTATTAATCACTAATTGACCTCCGAGGGTCACCACGGGGGTCAAAGGTCATAGAGTTAAAAGTCGGGCAATCATAAAAACCAAGGGGTCAAATCATAGGTTTTGAAGGGTGCCAAAGTCGGTTAGGCTGTTCGTAGATCCGTATTGTTGATTTTTTGACCTCCGAAGGTCACAATTGGGGTCAAAGGTCATAGAGTCAAACGTCGAGCCATCATGACAACCAAGGTGTCAAACCATAGGTTTTGAAGGGCGCCAAAGTCGGTTAGGCTGTTCGTAGATCCGTATTCATGATTTTTTGACCTCCGAAGGTCACAATTGGGGTCAAAGGTCATAGAGTCAAACGTCGAGCCATCATGACAACCAAGGTGTCAAACCATAGGTTTTGAAGGGTGCCAAAGTCGGTTAGGCTGTTCGTAGATCTGTATTGTTGATATTTTGACCTCCGAAGGTCATAATGGGGGTCAAGGGTCATAGAGTTAAATCGGCCCACCATGATAGCAAAAGAGTGTAACAATGTGTTTTAAAGGGTGCCCAAGTCAGTTTTGCTGTTTTTAAATCCATATTGTCGACTTTTTATTACCAGCGAGGGTCACAATGGGGTCAGAGGTCATAGAGGTATGTTTTGAAATAATAGGAAAACTAATGTCCCCAACCAAAGGTTGTTTTGTTGTTTGTTTCCTATTATTTCAAAACATACCTCTATGACTTAATAAAAATGAAATAAAAAAAAGCCGGCCAACAATCGGAGATCGACTTTTTTATTTCGCTCCGGGAATATTATACCATCGTTTCAGAATGTCCAGTGTATGTAAAACTGAAAGTAATTTTTTCAAAATAAACTGTTTGATTTTGATTGCTCACCGAAAATCAATAAAATTCTCTGAAAGCTTGATTGCTCGAATTCTACGAAAACTGTCACGGTTTATTCCTAAAGCAATGATATGCAATTCATAATTCGAAAATTATTTAGGGAATTTTTTGATAGTACTATCCTTTTAATTAGTTAACTGCAAACTTTTGTTATTTGCAATTGTTTTTATTAACTTTATCATTTGCTTAAATTTCACCGTTTTTTGTTTATTGTATGCCTAATACTAGGATGAAAGTAGTAGTTACTGCCGCTTGCCGCTCCTGTGATTTTTACACCGGGAGTGAAGACTGAAGTCTATAGTCGAGACTACTGACAAGGTTCAAATTTAATACGTCTAGATTTCAATGCTGTCAATATCAGTGATTGTCCACTATGGTATGGTATTTGGAGGAGGCGACCGACAGCTGAGGTCATTTGCGCCATGAGGGAAGGGTGTGGAAGGAAGGGTGGAGAGAAACCCGGCGTCGGCGTTAGCCTGCTCTTAACAAAAGGCGCTAAGGGGACCAGGGCTTAACGTCCCATCTGACGGACGGAGTGTTGCGCTTGAAACGTCCTCCACACAACACTCAAGCAGGGATCGGGCAGTCTCTGAAAATTCTCTGCCACTGCCGGAATTTGAACCCGAGCCCGCCGGGTGGGAAGTCAACACTCTAGCCACCTCACCAACCCGATCCCTTGTCCACTATTCATATTGATTATCGACTAATAATAATATTAGACGGAAAAAAATTCTTGCACCAACTTGTACCCCTCCGATTTTTTTGTAGCAAAGCAAAGTGATGTCGGGTGGTTGTCAAGCGCCTTTCCCCGCAATACACGGGGTAGTCACTCCGGATTTTTTGCATGGCATGCGTAGCAGTCCGTTTAAGAGAATGGATTTTTTCTAAATCTAGAGCGCATTGCACTTCTCAAATACTGGTTATTTGTGGTGTACTTATGGCGCGTTCCATCTTCTGATGGTTTTGCCCATGGTCTTTCCGCAGGAGTCGTGTGCTGATGGCATTAAACCTAACGGTTCGAGCGCTCACCAAGGCCTTTGTCCTCGGCGGCTACTCCTTTATGCACCTAGATTTGTTCTTTCATTATTATCATTTCCAAATTTTCCATTCTATAATTTTGATTTTTCCAAAATATGCCGTCTTTGCGATTGACTCGCTTATTTCTAGCCGAGTGCTCAATATATAAATTATATATATTTATAGTTGTAAACGGCTGGTGTCCTAACACCCCCTGCCACACGCCTTTTAGGCGGCTCGCGGGGTATTATGTAGATATAGATATATCTCCCTTCATTACTCCTTGATGAAGTTTGTGCCGAAGGGCATTCACAGTGTCGTTGCGCAGTTATGGATATGATGAAAGAACTCGCCAAAATTTATAAAGTGTGGCGTTAGCAAATACAAGGGGGTTCATGAAGCAAAAGAAATCACTCGTATTATTTTTTTTGCACAAAAAACGTTTTTTTTTAATCAGATGAGAAGTTAAAAACTTTGCTTGCGGCCTATATTCAAAAAGTGTTTTTCCTTCAATATATTCGAAAGTGGGATGAGTGCCTCAGAATGAGTAGTAGATTTTTGAAGTTGAATAAAATTTAGCTCAAACAGTCAATAACAACTTCATGACGCTGTGTTACAATATCTCCCAAATATTTTCGAGTTGGTAAAAAATATTAATCGACAATCCTGAATGTGTGAAATATGTGAAATCCTTTTCCAGTATTTTCGGACGACCTAATTACCCGATTCTCATTAATTTTGAGAGCTGTATCGATCGGACTTCAAGTAAATGAGAGGATTTTCTCTCAGCTAACGGCCTTAAAACAGCTAAACCGCATGTAAAACTTTATCCATGGTATCAAATACCATCAACTATTCGCAAAGTTTAAATACATGGATTGGAAATTGTGAAAAATGCCATACTTCTTATTGGGCAGCTTTTCAAATGGGCGCGGGAATCCAGACACAAGGACGTAAGAAGATATTGTAAAAAACTCACTGAGGAAGTTTCTAGGTTTGCCACAAGCCATAAACTTTTCCATAGGCTTCTGCTTACATCATATATTTTTATTTATTTTTCTGCTGGGGATCCCCGCAATTGGAGCACAATGCTTGGAATCCTAAAGGAAATTGGGGTTCTTTATAATGACAGAAGAATCATCCACAGTTTATACAAAAACCAAGTAGCCGTGATAAAATCAGGGCCCAGCTGTGAAGAAGCAAGAATTGAGAAAGGAGTGCGACAAGGCTGTACATTGTCACCCGTAATTTTCAACGTTTACATTGAAAAAGCCATTAAGGAAATCAAAGAAAAGGCATTGGGAGTGAATATCCATGGAGAAAAAATAAGCATGCTAAGATTTGCCGATGACATAGCCGTTATAGCAGAAACAGAGAAGGATTTGAAAAATATTCTGGTTAATATGGTTAGGGTAATGAGTAGATATCAACTGAGAATAAGCACGAAGAAAACCAAGATCTTAGTATGCAGCAGAAGAGAAGAAGTCAAGACCAACATTAAAATAGGGAGGCAAAAACTGATAGAGGTGGATGAATTCTGTTATTTGGGAAGCAAGATAACTAGTGACGGGAGAAGCAAGAAAGAAAATATCAGCAGAATAGCCCAGGCGAAGAGAGCATTCCACCAAAAGAGAGACCTGCTTACAGCGGGAAACTTAAATATGGAAGTAAAGAAACAATTTATAAGAACCTACATCTGGAGTATGCTCCTATACGGAAGTGAGGCATGGACAATGACCGCAGCGGAGAAGGCAAGGATAGAGGCCTTTGAAATGTGGTGCTACAGAAGAATGATGAAAATCAAATGGATCGACCGAGTTAGTAACGAGGAAGTCCTAAGGAGGGTAGGAGAGAAGAGAAGCCTCATGAAAACCTTAATAAGAAGACGGAACAACCTTATAGGCCACATCTCGAGATGATGGCCTGATGAAGACAATCGTCGAAGGACAAGTGGAAGGCAAGAATGGAAACGGAAGACCCCGAACAAAATATATGGAACAAGTAAAGAGAGATGTGAAAGAGATGAAATACGTAGGTGTGAAAAGATTAGCTGATAGGAGAACTGAGTGGAGAGCTGCGTCAAACCAATCCTAGGATTGTTGACCAGTGATGATGATGATGATGATGATCCCCGCAAAGTAAAAAAATTACCAGAGTAGGTGAAAAATCTTCTGGTGAACAGCGAAAATATTGTCGAATATGAGTAGTCTTCATCATGTGACTCAGACTAGGATTACATGCGCCACGCCTGTGTTTTTGAGCAATTTTCAATAAAAGCATTTGTTAATGGTATTAATCGTTATTATAACGCGTCGATGAGGAACAAATCAAGACTTAATTGCAATTTTAAATTATTATTTGCCTTAAGAAAAGCTATTTGATATCTTAAAAATTGTTAAAATGGTAGAATTTCTATGATTCCGTTGATATTTCTGAATCTTCGTCATATCCCTGGAAACTATGGTTCTCGCTTTACCTTAAGCTATTTTTAAAATTTTTATCGCCCTCTTAAATAATATTGTGGACGACAGAATCCTAAATAACTTTCATTGCATCTTTAGCATACAAACTTCGCAAAAAGTTTCATTAATTTTCCAGTACTTTAGACTACAGAGATTTTTGGCCAGCTTTTTTTGAATTCAACCCACAGTGCTACGTTTCAGACTGGTATGAAAAGCTTTTGTTAGGAACTGGTTGGGAGAATTTGAGAGAGCCAACAGTACATCTATCGTTGGTAACTTGTTGGTAAAGCGTGAATAGAAATAAGGCCCGACTGTGATGTTCTGTCGGCCGATCGTTGGCGAATCGTTAGTTGCGATTTCGTTGGCGAGTTGTCCTTATCATGCTATGGGCCAACCGTTGTGTCCCATCGTTTGCTTCCTAATGAAGTAATTTATTTAATTTAACTTGAGAGCTATATTTCAATTTTTATTCAAATTAGCAGCAAATTATTATGTATAGCAAAATTGTTCATCCTGTGAAAATCACTTTGCAAAGGACTCGGAAAATTTCTTCGAAGCTTCATATTCTATTCATCGGAGACTTATGCTCTTCTAAATCATTTCACAGTTTATTATGTGGCATGATATGATTGCTATTTTCTTACCAGCACGTAGTATTCCGTCTATGTAACTCATATTCTAGTTGAATCTGAACCTCTACGTTTATCACAAATAGTTACACAATTCCACTAAACACCACTTGGCAGCACTGGAGAACGTAGCCTTTTGACGTCACCTCTCCCTCCAACCTCCAAAACTCTTTAAGCCAACTCTCATGCGTGAAGAAAGGAGTCCACAATTTCCCCTCTCCGAGTTCTCACTCTCACTGTCTCCTACATCCCTATATATCGCTTTGAGTGTAAACTCCCTCTCTCCCTCATCCCCTTCTCTTCACTTTCATTAACCCCTCCCTTCGACTGATTTATGGCGGCATTCAGACACATGGCCATGAACATCTCTCCTCTCACACACGTCTCGCTCTGCATCTCCTTCACTCTATACTCTTGCTAAATATAGTGAACATTTAAGATGGCGCCAGAGCCATAGCTGCCTTTTCATCGGAGGTGGCGCAATTGAAATCACGTCAATTATACATTCCTACGTCCTCTCTCCCTGTAGCTTCTTTTTCCCGTTTTCTCGCCATATCTACTTTTCTGTCTCTGGCTGTGCTGCATTCCATCCCTTACAAGCTGGCTATTACGTATGTGATAAATCTGCACATTTCGTTCATTTCCTGATCTGACGCAGTATTTAATCCAAACCAGCTAACTTTGTTAGAATATCTGCTCAGATATCTTTGAATCTTCAGGTGACGGTTCTTTTAGGGTTGCACTTGACGAGAGCATCATTTCCTCGATGATTGCCGCTATTTCCAGACTGGCATAAGCTGTTTGAAAATAAAGGGACTCTTGACTACGACCTCGCGTACAGTTCATTTCGTTTAGTCCTTCACCCTCTATGTCGCAATATTCTCAAGCTGTTGGTCTATGTCCAGACAATAACCTTTTTCATTCATCAAATAAACGGTTATATTAAAGGCATGCGAATGTGATAAAATCTCCTGCAAATATGACACTTTCTTCAAAATTTTAATTTAGTTTCTGAGATTTTGAACGAAGTTTAGACACACTTATGTCGCAAATTGGAGGACGCTAATTTTACGCGAAGTTTTAATATTCTATTTTATAAAATTTTGTTCACTTCTTTCGATTTCAGCCAACTGTGCATCGACATGAGCGACGAGCGTTTCTTGCATTTGTTTTCTACGGTGGTATTGTCATTTAAATTGGGTAACTAGTGTTCAATTTCCTTAATATTCAGTTTTCATTGAAGTAGAAATTTACGAAGGAAACGTTAATTTATACTTAATTCATTGGTCCATGTCTTTCAAATACAATTGATTCAGTTATTTTCAAAGTCCTCTGATCTGTCACCCAATGTCATTTTCCCTCCCGTGAAAACTCGAGAAAAATGTCGTAATTGGATTACGCATTTTACCTTTTCTACCTCTTGGAGAGACTCGCACGAATCGAATATTTTGCTCACACATCTCCCTAAACTCGCAATGAGACGTCACACTTGCTGTAAGTGCGAAAATACACCGTCACCGGTACTTCCTCATTCCATTTTCAGGATGCGCCGAAAAGACGCCGAAAGCAAGCAAAAAGTAGTATCTTCTTTCCAGACCTCATAATTTATGTGTTCATTAAAAATATCGAGTGCCAGTCGTCAGTTTGGGTGATTAAAAAATCATTATTTGCCAACGTTTCGGACTGTAACTAACAGTGTCTCGCGATACTTGGTGGAAATGTTTGATCTCCATGAGAATAAAGAACGAATGGTAAACTTCCGCTCTATTTTATTTAAATGAACGCCGACCCGGTTTCGACTCGTACTGTGATTATCAATGTAGAAATTGACCTTCCTCAGTTCTATATAAATACCGTCAAGCAAGAGAAGGGTTGGGTGGGGAGGATAGCATGGGAGGGGGAAGCCAGTTTGACTAAAAAGGTGGCTAATAGGGAAGGTCATTGAAGGAGGGGGGAGGGGAAATCGAGGGGGAGAGGGGTTACGGATGACGTTGCGGCAATGAAGGGGGGGAGGTAGGATGAGAAATCATGGCAACAAAGGAAAGAGGAGGTGAAGGTCAAAATAAAAAAAAATACATGTATTCACACAACGCATGTTCAGGGTTAAAAGAGGTGATTTATCGTTACAAAGATTATACGGGCTGTTATCAATTTCAAATTTTTCATAATAGTCCAGTTTTTCCCTTTGTCTATGCGATGTAAAATATTAAAGTCAAAGTTACTAAAATGCTCAAAAAAATATCAAAAACTTCCGACTGTAATTAATTCTACTTTCAGGACTCATAATTTGTCATATGGATGCATCATTATTGCTACTTCATATTCGGTTGAATCCTCAAGGTCTATTAAAACCAATTTTAGTAAGGGAGGAGAAGACGTAATGATCAAACTTCAAAAGCATTATCATAATGACTCTGGGAACCACCGAAGGAGAACAGGGTGATTTCCTTTTATTTTTTTATTGCCTAAATCGAAAGATTATTACTCTTTGAGTACACATTTCTCGCTTTTAGATTTTTATATGACGATATCTATTTTTCGCGATTAATTAAAAAGTGAAAATTTTCAAGCGCGCGAAAACGCGACGGCTAAGTGTGAATGCTGGGAAAAGCCCATGTGACGTATTTCTGGTTCCCGCTGCCGCAAAGTGAGGTGACCTTGGGGCGAGGATGTGTGCGCCGCTGAGATGCAGGCTGCTAGCAGGTAGCGCTTGGCTTAAATAAGGATTATTAATACCTTATCAAACGAAGGGAACTTTCCGACCATCGGCAATTTTAATAGGTGATTGTTAAGACATTTCTCTATGAACTCAGTGCCTCGGGCATGCATTGGTAATCTCAGACGATGTAAAAATCCTATCTACTCGTATAGAAACTAGGTCTCTGTGACGTCACGTGGAGTGGCATCGCATGGGAGCCAATGTGGCCTTTTTCAAATGCGGTTAAAATTGACCATTGACATTCGTCTAAATTGGGATTTTTAAAACCAAATAATTTGTATATTATGAATACACTAATGGTGGGTAACGAATCGCAATCATTGCCTTTCGTTTTCTTTGATGAAGGAAACCACCCTACTGAACACCAGGCTGACGACCTACACCTGATATGCTTAATGGATATGGAAAAAGAAGATCGTGATACACGAGAATGGTGCTCATGTGCTACAGTTTACAGTCGATATGCATGCTTTGTTGCATCTTGCCCCCTCTAACGTCTTCCCCCCCTCCCCTCCTTTCCGTCTCCAAGGAGACAACCCTCCCCCCCTATCTCCGTCCGTTTCCGCAACTCGGAGGGCCCTCTCTTTAATGCGCGACTGTCTTCTTCCTCTTCTTTCCTTCCATCTTATTCTTCCTCCTTATTCTTTTTCCTTTTCTTTTTACTTTTTTCACGTCGTATTCCTGCTTTAAATCTTTCCGCATCCGTCGTCTTCTGCTCCACAATAGAGTCTCTCTTTGTGTCTCCCCTCGTCGCCAGCCTCCTTCCTCATCCATTCATCTCATCTTCTTCTGTTTCCCACTCGCGCTCCACTTCCTTCTCCAAATGCTCGCAAGCCACAATTGCGGCCCGCTGGTTTTCCTGCCGCTTCTCAAACAACTCCCTGTCTCCTCAGAATGCCATGTCTCACCACATAGGTACATTGACATACCATATTTTCATCTAATAATCCTTGAAAATGGAAAATAAATTTGCAAAACCTCGGAAAAAATATTTTTTATTGCACAGTATCCGGCAAAACTTTACAGAAATGTCAGATCTTCATGGGATGAGAATTAAAGATAGAAGTACATTTCCAACCCAATATTTAATTTGACCAACGCGGTTTCGACACTGTGTGGTTGTGTTAATTTTGATTGGAAAAAGGGTTCATTTCAGCTTGGTATAAGTAGGCGATTCTTAAGATCTCTATTTTGCATCGTCAACGTTTTTCATGAGGTGTGGACAGAGGGACCTTAAAAGGAAGGTTTAATAAACAGTAATTATGTTTCCACGGGGTGGGAGTGTAAGACAATAGTACATTACCACACAATAGGGTGGTTTCTTTCTTCAAAGAAAACGAAATGCATTGATTGCGATTCGTGACCCACGTTCAGTGTATTCATAATATACGAATTATTTGGTTTTAGAAATCCCAGTTTAGACGAATATTAATGGTCAATTTTAACCTCATTTGAAAAAGACCAGATTGGCGGCCATGCGATGCCACTACCCGTGACTTCACAGGGACCTAGTTTCTATACGATTAGATAGGAGTTTTACATCGTCTGAGATTACAATGTATGCATGAGGCACAGAGCTCAGGGAAACATCTCTTAATGATCACCTATTAAAACTGGCTAAGGTCAGAAACTTTCCTTCGCATGATAGGGCATTAATAATCCTTATTTAAGGCAAGCGCTACCTGCTAGCTGGGTACTCTGCTCATTGCTAGCAGCCTTCATCGCAGTGGCGCTCATAGCCTCGCACCATGGTGGCGTCTCATGGCGGAAGCCGGAACCAGAATTTCGTCACACGGGCTTTTCCCAGTATTCATACTCAGCCGTCATATAAAAATCTAAAAGTGTGAAATACGTGTTCTAGGAGTAATAATATTTCGATTTAGGCAATAAAAAATTATAGGAAACCACCCTATTCTAATTTAACCAACCCGAATCCGACAGTTTGTGTCATTATCAAGGCACAAGTGCTTGGCCTCTTTTAAACCTCTATTTACACCACTTGTCACATGGGGAAGGAGAAGGGCAGCAGGGGGAATAGAATTACTTCAGTTGCACAATACTTATCTCCCCATTGCTCACCTCCCCAGTCAAGTCCTCTTCCCCTTCTGCCCTCTCCCCCGGGCTATACGGCATAATTAGAGTTTTAAAAGAGGCGAATTGTTCCTTGGGAATTAAAAAAAGTGTGGAGACTGCGTCGGTCAACTTTAATTATGCGGACATTTACTACTGTATTTCATTCTCATCCAATGTAGACACATTTAGGATATACTGGAGATTGAAATGCTAACAAGAAAAAAAAAGAAAGTTGACCTGGCATACTATATTTTTATCTAATGAGCCTTGAAAATGGAAATTAAAATTTAAAACTTTATTTATCAAAGTATTTTTCATAAGAAATACCTAAACCTCAAGGGTTATGTTTTATTTTTTACTCTTTGTGTTCAGAACGGCTCTTGCCTGTTTCTTCATCTACAAGAAGGTATTTTCCTGTTCATATTTGAAAACGTTATTTCTCAAAATGTCGCAACTTTACGGGTCTACCACGAGTACAAGTTATGCCAAAGTCCATTTTTCCTTCGCACTTGGCTCGATTATTGCCTCGCAACGTGCGCATCCCTGCCCACAGCTAATGGAACGACCTCTCTCTCTCTGAGCAGCCAGTGGGAAGGGCAGTCATTCCCCATTAAACCCCCTCTTTCCCTCCGTCTCCAAATGTGAGGAGGAGACCCTTTCGCTCTGCCGTTAGCCGGAAGATGAGGCTTCCCCACACGCAAAACTCGCTGACGGAGTAACGGCACTAACGCCATCGGGAGCGTAACCTTTGGCTCGCCGAAATATCTCTTTGGCTTTCACGAAAGCCGCAGTTGCTTATTAAGGGTGGAAATATCTAAAATACACGAGCCATTATTCGTTCTTTGTTTAGGAGCTCTAATTCGAGTCCATTTAGAAGCTGCGGTCGAGTTATTATTCATTTCTTATTTTGAGAATTGAAGGTGCGAAGTGAGCTGAGTCTGGAGCTCGAGTTTAGATAGACAAAAAGTGTGAGCAGCAACATCAAAAGGTACTTTCGCGGCCATCAAGTACCATTTGATGTTGCATACGAGGCTTGAATTTTCGTTTCCATGGTTACGAGTGAGTCACCTAGTACATTACTGGTGCAATCGGTGAAATTTAAGTTCATGTACAAATCAATTTTCAAAGGTCTTTGTTAAATCTCATGATGAAAACAAGAGAAATAGGAATTTTTGAAAATAAAAAATGATGTAAATAAACAATTTTGTGGAAGGGAAAACCCATCAGGATGTGCCTTAGTAGAGAGAGAAGTAGAAATATAAATGAAAACAATACGCTCTATTACCTCCAACCAAAGAAATGTAGGTGAAATAGAGGACTCTCTCTTTTCTCCGCTATTGTCTAGTAAGAAATAACAAAAATAAATAATTGACTAACCACATCGCGAATATCGTAAAAAGTCAGCTAATTAATCTTTCTTTTCTACATTCATGGGAAGGAGGGAATGAGGTACCACGTGATGTGGTACATCTTCGCCTCATTCGCAGAAGCCGATACGCACTGTTGGAGATATACATATATCCTCTGAGGGTTTAGTTCGGGGAAAGCAGAAAATGGCATGCTGACACTAACCTCCTTCTGTTGTCTCATCGTTTCTCATCGTGGCCTTTAATTTTAAATTATTTATATTCATCACGACTAAAACAGCATTATTTGGCCTCTCCATCGTGCGGCTTTAAAAGATAAAAAAAATGACAACCACAACCATCGATATTAACGAAAGGAGTTTTAACCCTTTCCAACCCAGATCTGCTTCTGGGAGAAATCAAATTTCACGATTTTTCATTTTGAAAACTTGAAAATTTTGCACTCAATCAAAACTATCTTGGCAGCTTAGCATTTCGCCATTAAAATTTACTCCACGAAATGAAGCGTAGTTTAGATATTTCCTAAATAGAGCTGAAAATGTATACATTTTTGATGTTGCTTAGAAGCAACATTAGGTTATAATGGGTTAATGGCATTGAAGGTAAGAGGTTACCGGTAGCCAAGGGATCTCTATTTCACAGATAAACGGTGGTAAGGTAGTCGGAAAAGAGACTTTTTCCGTGCTTTACGGAAATGGTCACGGAGGGAGAACATTGAGGGAATATCGATTCTTGACGCTATCGTCAATTCTCCATCTTGTTTACCATTTCCATATTTTTTTGTATCCAGCATCAATTTATTCACCGTCTATTCTTCATTCAGTCAATATACCACTTACAATTTTTAATTCTCTTTCCATTCATCGAGAGCGCTTGCGGCTTTGAGGATCACATAAAACAATATTTAAAACTTTATATCAAAGTGTGTGTGAAGTGCCGTATTGCCTCCCTCAACATTAAGCGTAGCGCACTTGATATTTTTGTACCTGGTGATGCTGAAAAGCGAAACCGGTAGTATTAATAAATTTTAAAATTGTGGAAATTGCTCCTGCTTTTTCATTTTCATTTTTCATTTTCACATAAAACAAGGTGATATGAAGTTACAACATATGAGATGTTAGAAAACAATCTTCTCGATATCATAATTAAATTTACGATATATTGTGTCGATTGGTGATGTTGGCCAAGTCCATTAATCTCAGATGTACAATCATATATGTATTTATTATAGATAAGTGTTAGAGAAGTAGATAACTACAGTACTGGTTTAGTACAATAGGGATTTACAATACTGATCCCTGTTCTGCGGAATATTCCCTCCCAATGCTGCATGCCAAGGGAGTTCGAGCATGAATAATTGAAAAAGCACTGCAGGAACAAGTGACTTTGTACGCAGTCACGCGCGCGAGTGCAAAGTTAAATACACCAAAGGATGAAGTTCGCCATGAAAAAATATTTGGCTTAGCCGGGATTCGAACCCGGATCTCCCGATTGCCGGTCAGGCGTGCTAACCAGTTACACCTGACCGGCAATAGGGAGATCCGGGTTCGAATCCCGGCTAAGTCAAATATTTTTCCATGGCGAACTTCATCCTTTGGTGTATTTATGGATAATTGAATCAAAATGCGATCCATTTTGTCATCTACATGCTCATCATTCTCTTCTCACCTCCGTCCTCGAAATTTTGTCTTACCCACCTCCGCCTCCCAGGACAAGTACATTATACAATCCTCTTTCTCCTCCCTGCTATTCCACTCCCTCATTCATTCATTCTCTCTACTTCTACTCCATCCCCCTTTCCATTATTGCAATGTCTCCTCTCCACGCTGCGAATCCTTTCTCCCTCATTCCGTGAGCGCGCCCTCTGCTAATTGTGGTTTTATTGGTACTCTGCGCACTTTCTCTCCTGTTAACAACGCCCCCTTAGCGTGGCCATCATCAATTCTTGCGTGCAGTCGAGAGTGTTTCCAGCGAATCCCCGTTCTTTAACCCCGGATTCCGCATTAACGACTCATTGTTGGCGAAGATAAGGCCCTTCCATTTCCAGTTTTAGTAGTCTGCATGTAAAAGGGAAAGCAATGAGCGCATTCCATTCATAGAAACCTACGTGTCATCTCGCAAGTCGTCTACTTAGAAGTGTATCTGAGGGTTTTTAGGGCAAAAGCCGAGTACAAAAATAAAGAAGAGAAAAGGAGATTGAGGCGTTGGAAATCTATGATTACTGTTTTCCCCATTGAATGCATTTAAAGTGCAGTCCTTAAATCGAATTCTTATGCATGTCCGTTCGACAAAATATCGCTCATCTCTGTTTCTGTTGGAACTATAAATATATCCTGGGATGGATAAGAGACAGGAGTCAAGAGTATATTACCTGTGGCAACAAAATACATACTGGAAATAATCTGTTATATTTTTTTTTGTTTTTTTTTCCGGGCCTTAAAATAATGTATAGTTCTGAAATTATGTTTCCTATACTAATATCTGTTCGTTAAAACTTTAACATTCAATTTAGTGCTGTCGCGGACCTTTCCTGGATGCGATTTACGTGCACGAACTGCCGTATAGGGGTCCATTGACGTGCACGGAATATGCACTGCGTGGATGGGAAGGAGGCGTGATGCAAATTTTTCCCACCCTGGTCTCGCCCCCATTGAAATGCACGCCCTCGACTCCGGGCATGGATCTTTGGAGCATTTCCGAGAATTCGGACTTGATCTCTGGACCATTTACAAGGGTACGCTACCCCCTCGTTCATGCCCCTCTCCCTGTCACCCGCACCCCCAGGAATTAGTATACATATATTAGGGATGGTCGGATCGGATACCTCTGATCCAAATATCCGCGGATACTGCCCTTCATCGGATACATCGGATCCAAAGTCGCGGAAGATACCGGGTCTGGATCCGAAATTTAATTAATAGTATCAGTGAATGCAACGCCCCATAAGGGTGGAAAGAGTTCCGATTCTCTCTTCGAATGCGCCGTCGCATGCGATTCTTGTCCTACTCATGAACCGTCTTGTTTGAAAGCTCTCGCAGAGGTTATTTAGGAGAATTTCGGCCCTGGAAAATAAAAAAGGCAAAATACGACTGGCACATAGTGTGACTCTTCCCAGGTGATTGAACATGTAACTTTTTAAAAATCTCCTCTCTTCTTTATAAACATATAATTACAATACAATTCTAAACAAACTCTATATTTTCAAACTTAGAGCATAAAACCAACATCAAAAGATACCATTCAATGGAATTGTGATATCATCCACCATGATATCACAATTCCATTTATATCTACCACCACCACTCTTCTGAACCACCGCCATATACTGCATCAGCGTGGATCCTGAGTTCCGCTATATTCCTCTCCTCCCGCTCTCTTCTCCTCTCGTAGGCGCCTCCCCTTCTCTGCTTTCTCTTCCTTTCTCTGCTACATCGCCACCTTTCTTAGTCCTTATCCCGATCCTTCCTTTAAACACGTCTGCCTCTGTCAACTCTCTATACACCACTCCCCTTTTCCTTCACAACAATCCCTCACTACCATTGTCAGTTTTATAAATTATATAAAAACAATATGGTGGCTTGTTTATGTAATGTTACAAACAATCATCGCGGGAATCTCAGCGTCAGGAATTTGAAAATGCATTTGGATCCGAAAATATCCGATCCGAAAGATCTGGCTCCGAAAATCAAGATTCGAAAGAAAATCCTGGATCCGTTCATCCCTAGTATATATATAGGGCAGAAATTCTGCCCCGAGGCGGACTTTTTGCCGTCGTTCGGGGATATCCGTGGATTTCGCCTCGGGGGACTCTTTGGGACCTTGACCCGGGAACTGCTGTAGACCTCGAGCGACGACTCTTGCGGACCTCGAACCGGGGTCTTCCAGGATCCCGTCCAACGGATTCGCCTCTCTCCAGTCGCCGCTACGTAAGTTATCTATCCCAGACTCCATCACCTCCATGCGAGCCAGCCTCTAGTTCCCCCGGGACACAAAGTAAGGAGTGAAGTATAAGCTCCAATAAATCTGATTCTTGTAACTCCCGACGAGTATTTCTATCACTTTCCTTTCGATAACCTTATTCCTTAAGAGCCAAGGTACCAAGGATAAATATTCCGTCGCCCCATCACGACATCAAGGTAAAAAAAAACGTTGGGCATTAATGAGAATGTGGTCGTGCAGAATATCTAGCTATTGTAGCTATATTTTTAGTTTCTCTTAATTCACCTACCCGCCAGTGAATTTAAAGCTACGCATTTCTTCTCTTCCACATTTTTCACAACTTGCTCCATAACTACATTTCATTCGAGGTCTTCCTTTCCCGTTCTGAGCTACCATTTGTCCCTCGATGATAGCCTTCATTGGATCATCATTCCTCACGGAATTACCGAATTAAATTTTTCATCAAGCTCCTCTCCTTTCCTGAACTTCTGAGGATTTTCTCAAAGTTGACTCGATCGATCGATTTGATCCTTATAATTCAACTGTAGCACCACGTATCGAATGCTTCTACCGTTGACATGGGCGCCACTTCATGGGGTCTGAGAGGGCCCGAGCCCCCTCAAAAAAATCTTTGTGGGTGTGAGGAAAAAAATGTGTCAGGCTTGTTGATTTTACCTGGAGAGTCCAGATATCGAGATTCGAGTTATCAGGGTTCTAATGTTGATGATATGACTCTTCTAAAATGCTTAAAAAAACTTAAAACTCACTACTTATAAAATTTCCCGGGGCAATATCCCCGGTTTGGGTCCCCCAATATTGTTTGTAAGTCGGTCCCCCTGACCACTGATTTAACTGTTGTCATCGTCCATTCCTCTCTACTAAGGAGGATTAGAATTGAGACATAGTTCCTAGAAATTGTTATATCGGCAGGGATAGTGCCAAATACAGGATATATTATGTATATTCAACTATTTTGAGTGTTTGGTTTTTTGAGCTCAAAGAAAAAGGACGTTATGCTGTCAAGTTTTTTTTAGGTATTCCAATAGTTTCTTTCGCAGAATTACCTTTTAATGTTGGCCATTCGTTAAAACCTGTCCTGTTTGCTTTAGCGTGTGAATGCATTCAGTGAAACATATTTCTTTTCGGGACTTTAGATTTAGATAGCGTGATAACGTGGCTTTTAACAGCACAAAATGGAAAACATATATGAAAGTACTTCGTAAATATTGGTTGTATTTGAATTTATGCATGAGTTTTGTATTTAATGGTTATTCATTTTTTGCATCGTATATAAACGTATTGGTGTAATTGTATCCCTTACTTGATTGCTGGAGATTCTTGCTTTTTGGTATTCTGGGCACTCTTGGTCTGTATATATAGTCGAGAATGGCTTTTGATTTTCATTTGCTCGCAGTGGCGCCGACTCCATGGGGCCTGAGGGGGCCCGAGCCCCCTCAAAGATTCGTTAGGGGGGGCTGAGCCCCCTCAATAATTCAAGAAAATAATTAAGTTATATTATGCTTTGGGAAAATCACAAAAATATATTGGTATTTTCCCATGTTTGACGATAGATACCTTTTAAAATGCATTCAATAATGTGTTTAAACAAATAATTTTAAGGCAGTAAGCAGGTTAACTGAAAACAAGTGGTGTGAATTATGATAGTGTTACGGTGCTGAGACACACTTTGAATTTAACCTCTTCCCGGGGTAAGACTCCCGATATGGGCCCCCCCAATATTTTTTATAAGTCGGCGCCCCTGTTTGCTCGTAATTGCAAAACCAGTAATGGCGTAAGAAGATTAGCAATTATATCTGAATTGATTGTGTTCTGCAATTATTTCTTGATTTCTTTTTAATTTGGAGGAGGTGATCGACAGCTGAGGTCATTTACTCCATCAGGGAAGGGTGAGGAGAGAAGGGTGGAGAAAAACACGGCATTAGCCTGCTCTCAACAAAAGGCACCAATGGGACCTCGTCTTAACGTCCAATCTGACGGACGGAGTGCTGTACTTGAAGTGCCCTCAATAAAGCACTCAAGTAGGGAGCGGGAATTACTACTAAAAAGTAGTAAAAGTAGTACTAAAAGTAGGAACGTATGCCTGAATTATATATTCTCCATGTCAGACAGGAATGAACGATGGCAACAGCCATGGTCCTTATATTCATAAGGACCATGGCAACAGCAAAGAAATCAACGGTAGAAGCATTCGATGGGTAGTGCTAGAGATGAATAATAAGGATCAAATGGATCGATCGAGTCAACTTTGAGAAAATCCTTAGAAGGTCAGCAGAGAAGAGGAGCTTAATGAAAACTTTAATGCGAAGTCGGAACAACTTCATCGGAAATCACGTGAGGTACAAGCATTCGATATGTGGTGCAACAGATGAATAGCCTCTGAAAAATCTTCAACTCCCACCGGGATTTTAACCCGAGCTTATGGGCGGTGAGTCCGGGCAATAGTCATCAAACCAACCCAATCCTCCGCTATTCGGTAGTGATTTCATATTTTAGTTTAACCTTTTACTGTTGGCGTGATATATAATTACACAACTTCTCGTGTCGGGTCTTGGTGACCCAGAGTTTAAACCATTGAAGTCATAATGGCCTCATTATTGAAAGTAAATATAGGTTTTAGTGATAAAAATGACAGTTATATAATGCATATTATATTATTTCTTCTAAAGATTCAGTGGTCTAAGGCATAGGTTTACAGATGATTTGCAATTACTGTCTTCGCATATCAACATTGTGTCACAGACAAGTCGTTGAGTGGTATTTTGTTCATAAATGTTGTAAAAAATAAATTCAGACGACAGTTTCTCTCAGCTAAAAAATGAACTATTCTTGATATCAAATTTTGTTTGTATTCCCATTTTGAAATACATGAGAGTCGGGTGTGTTCGGACGGCCCGGTCGGACTTCCGCGTGGCTTCAACTGCTCTCGTGTGCGTTGCATTTCATTGTTTTCAATTGGATATAGTCAAAGTAGCATTTCGATAAATTGACCATCTCATTCGACACACCCCTTTTCTCTCCAATACACGTGTGCCCAAGGTCAGTTACAATACGAAGGGGCTCGATTGTATATTGGTAGTTTTTTTCCAGGTCTCCGTTCAAGTTTAATGAGTCGAACGGTTTAATCGGAAGCTCGATATTAATGAGGAGTTTTTTTTTTAATTTCACTCTGGTTGACGCGTAATGAGGGATTTCCGTTTGGCTTTTGAAAAGATAATTAGTTTTTGAATATATTAACCTGCATGTTGGGCATTTTCGAAAATTATTTAATTATTTACTCATTTAGTCTTGGTTAAAAGTGGTTGAAACCCCATTGTGGAAACATAGATTTCTAAATTCGTAATGAATATTATAATTCCTAAAACTAGCTGTATTTTACGCATTAAATCTAGAGCTTTCAGTGTCTCACAGTCGATAAAATATTTCAGCATTTTTGTGACAGACAGGGAATCAATAAATTAATCTGTATTTATAGTCTATCTTTTGTCGTGAATAACTTCGTTCCACGTTTTCGTTCTGGAGAATAATTGATGTGAAAAGTAAGATAAAAGTTTATCTTATCCATTACATGAATTTTGTGGAAATAAATGGGTCAATCCGACGACTGTGCCGTGGTCAATAAAATAATGAATGTCATTCGCAGGAGGACATCGGAGGAGGTACATATGTGGGTGGCATACGAAATTTCATCATTCTCATAAATCGCAAAACCATATAATTATTTGCATAAAATTTGAAATTCGTGAATATAATGCTAAAACTTATGTTCATCATTATATACTGTAGAAAAAGTCAGTCTGAATTTCCGCAAAATTTTAAATTTACGGAATCGGGCGGCAGTGGCATACATGTATTTTCCAATTTTGAAAATGGTAAAACTAGACAACTTTCCCACAAATTTAATTCTAAAAAAAAGATTTTTTTAGAATTAAATTTGTGTGTGTGTTGTGTTTTGAAAAACAAAGTTTGAAGAAAGTTTTTAGTTGTACTTACCTGGTGTCCAGAACTGCTGCTTACTGTTTATTTCATTATTTTATTTTGACGTCATTTTCGACTCGAAAACCTTTTGCGTCATTGTTTTCGCTGCTTTGCATCATCGTTTCTCTCTTATATTCTCTACGTACGAAGACAATGGGGTGCACAGGGTGATTAAAAGAGGTATGTGAGAGTAGGGCAGGATAGACTAAATCGCAAAATGCCCCCGAGGGGGAACTCTCTTCAAACGACTCCACTTCTCTTTGCTACCGACCCTAACAAGTGGGTCTGCAATCGAAAGCGGCCATTGTTTTCTCTGTCGCCGAATTATTATTCACGAGTACTGGGTCTTTAGCGCGTTCAACCCATCAGCAGCAACAGAATTAGCCCCTTGGCCATGGCTTAAAGGATAGAGCTAGATTATTGTTCTTCCTTTTTTTAACACTTTGAACTCCTACATTACTCATGAATTGCGCCTAGAATAGGCGGTCAAATTTGTGAAAGAGGTTTAGCCGCTTTTTCGGTGAATTAATTGCAAATAGACTCCTAGATAATTCAAGCGGATGATAGGCTATATGGAGAACGGGGTCCTGTTGTGTCTATTATGTTGGCTTTGCTCCCTGTTGGTTCGGGTTTTGTTGCCTGCGTTGGAAGAGTTTTTCCAGAGATCTCCCGACCCCTGCCTGTGTGATTCGTGGAGGGAACTTTCAGCACATGACTCCGTCCGTCATTTGGGACGTTAAACCGCGGTTTCCTCAGCGCCTTTCGTAAAGAGCAGGCTGACGCCGTCGCCGAGTTTCTCTCCATCATTCCCTCTGGCGCAAATGACCCTAGCGGTCTCTAACTATCCTCCAAATGCCTACCTACCTGTGCAAAAAGTCCACAGAGGAAAAATCATTCGCCTTGACCGGGATTCGAACCTGAAGCCCGGAATGACGCCTCGGTAGCTTAACTGGCTTAAGCACTCGGCTGAAAATCGAGGGATCCGGGTTAGAATCCCGGTCAAGGCGAATGATTTTTCCTCTGTGGACTTTTCGCACAATTTGTGCATTGCGGGTGACTCCGTAAAAGTTATCACCGTGGCTAGTTCCGGTATACTTGAATAAGCCTACCTACCTGACACTGGCTGATTAATGAGTATCTGATAGTGGGGAATATATATGTTAATTGTATGTATGAATATGTATGTATAGTGAGAAATCATCTGGTCGAAGAACAAGATATAAAGGGTAATCAATGCCACCACCCCCACGAAATTTCTGGAAATTAAAAAAATGTCATTCCTTAAGGTTTTTCTCCAATGAAAGTTTTAATTTCACGAGCTGTATAAATAAGGATTAAAATTAATTGATGAATGTATGAAAAACACTTCTGCATGCAGGTCAAACCTCAAACATTGTCGCTTTTAGGTATTGCATACCAACTTGGCCCCGCCAAAAGCAGTGAACCAACCCCAAAACAATGACCCCAATTCGCCCTACTACCTAGTTCCATGCTCGCCGAGGTTTCGGGGAGTCATTCAGTCTCCGTTGTCAAGGCTAGAGATGACGGAGCACTTATGACAACCCCTTATGATGGAATACTAATGACCCTCCGAAACGTACACAGTTGTATAGTCTACCATCTGGTTGGAATCCCGAGAAGGAGAAGAATATGAAGAAAACTCTGGTCACATTTGTGCCACATTGCATTGCCGCACTCAACTGATGTTCATTTCAACATCCATGATGATTATCTGCGGATGTGGCAACAGCGCACCCCGCGTTTCACATAGTGTGCGTCATAAAGTCACGTTACGTTCTATAGCATCTGCATATTTCTCGGCAATTTTCTAGACTAGGCTTCTCCAACCATTTAATCTGACTGCCGCCCCAGACGGCACAGAACCCTCCGTATCTAATTCGTATGTACATAGTACCCATTGACTAAGGGGATACTATGCCGCTTCGTCGCTTTTCGTCAATGGATAATTTCCGTTCGCGGCCTGTCGACGAAGCGCGTACGCAGCATGTGAATGTCCGCTACTAAGCACGTACGATTGGATACGAAGCGCGCAGGAACACGGCACTCAGGCTAATCTCAATCGATTAGGTCGACATTAGGTATATCGTAACTCGCACGATCGAAAAATTTATCGAACGCAACACAATCGATAGCTACCGACCGTAGCGAGAACCTTAATACGAATCATTATGAATTGTAAGTTCTCAATAGGTAAATAACACCATATCATGAATTCTAATTACCATGAAAGACTCACGACCGACAAAGTTTTGTCGGTTGTGAGTTTTTCATGGTAATTAGAATTCATGATATAGTATTATTTACCCATTGAGAACTTACAAAACTTACTCGGCCACTTAAATAACTCTGCGAAAAATGAGATTCTCATGGCTAATTCACGCACCCCCAGCATCCAGCATTGTTAAGTGGCTCGTACTTACTTGGAAACCTTGAGATGTTAATGAGAGTAAATTCTTATTAATTTTGACACTAAATAAGACATCACATAGCCCACGAGCATTAAAAAGCTTACCCTAAAGCCTGACGAAATAAAATTTTTAAATAAAAATTGCCGATGAAACAGGATTGCTGACACATCTGCTTTTAGTATGATCGAATTCATCAAAATGCAAGCAAAAATTAACGTATAGTTCAGTCTCAGCTACTAAAACTTACCCATATCAGGCGCTAAAGTATTTGAAAAATTATTTGGGATGAGTAAAAGTCCCTAGGTCACTGCAGTAAATGTATCACCCTATTAAAAATATGAAAGTCCTGCCAAATCACCAGCATAAACACTTGTAAAATAAAACATGTTATCTCTTAGATCACACCTCCGATTTTATACTTACATTGCATGAAGTCACCACCGCAAGAAATTTTAAAGAGGCAGGAAAGAAAAAACCCACAGAAATACAATACATATATTATGTATTTTCTATTGTCAACCACAATAATATTTCCAATTTTCTCTTCTATCCCACATCTAATTTAGCGAAACAATTACTCTTATTCTCTTTCGAATAGAAAATTATTTAAAAGAGGACTGGTCGATACATACAAACTATCGTCAATACTTTCTCCGATGAACGTCCACTATCACTGCACCAACTTGCACAAATCAAATCCACATCCACAAATATGTCACTTCTGCCACAATGTCTGTCTTCTTGGCGACAGGTAACAGTGAAGCAATGGTACCTTCCTCCAATCTGGGCACCTCCAATTCAGCAAGAATTTTCTCCTCGTCTTTTCGTCCAAGGCCACAGATTATTTTCTGATATCACAAGGTGCGATGTGAAGCTCAGACACCTAAAATTAATAAATAATAAAATACCATGTAACTTATTAGGTCAAATCATTTCCAATTTTTGGTATTTCTGCATGAGAAATCAAATTACTAGGCTCGTAAATATAGTAAATATTTTTATGCCTGATATTTTTATTGTTTTAAACTATAGCATAAGATAATTTGAAATTATGAAAGCCGACGTGTAATACACCATAGGGCAAGCTAAGAAGCAATATTCGAACCTATAAACTTGGCAGCTTATTCCTAGTTTCTCCTTTAACCACACGTTTACCGAATGAATTAATATAAAAAAGACAACTAAAATGCAAGAATTTTCAAAAGAATTGCTGCTACAATATTTTGAATCACCATTTTTAGTACTGAATAGTACTATAGTACTTCAGTACTGAATAGTTCGGGATGTTGATGCATCAACATCCCGAAGCCACTTCTAACTTAAAATTACATCCAAATAATTACAGCGAGAAAGAGTACATACCTCACAGCTTTTCGTAGGGGTGAAATGTTTTCTTCTTATCGCCCAAATGCACTTCTTCTTCAACTCAGGATCTTTTGGAGAGCTAAAACCTTGAACCATGTCCCGGAGTTTCCATTACGTCATCCCGACAATAAACACACGAAAGGCATTTTTAACAAAAATATCTCACAAACACGTTTCTGAAGCCCAGTGAATGAAATTAAAGAATAAGGGAAACTTCACTATTACCAGACACTCTATTTTTCACAAACTTAACCACAAAAATCCCTGAAATGTGGTAAGACGTTACGTAAACGACGCGATCTCCAACGCCTTGTGCTAGCTTGTGAAGACATGTGATCGATGTGATCTTTCTAGGAGGATATGGCACGATGGCACCAGATGGCACCACCCGCGTAAGAAAATAGTCCCAGACCGAATACAGTTTTATCGATGAGATACAATTTTATCGATGCATATGAATTTGCCAGTCCTCTTGCATCTTTATTCGTCATTAAAGGAAATAAAGAAACAAAACCTTCTAAGTAACTTCCTAAGCGCGATTTTTGTATCTTGATTGTCCACCCTCGTATTTAGGTACGAAAACTTCCTGTGCCGTCTGGGGCATATACTGTAATACAGCAAGTTTGGGGGACCAGTTCATACTTAAAGGTACTGACTCGAATACGAAAGAATAAAAATATAGAATGTTAAATGTACTACAGTGCACTATTTACTCTATTGCATTCGATAAAACCCTAAATTCAACCCTAATTGGTGACTTAACTTATCAAGATACTTGTAAAGTTCCATTATGTTTTCTCGTACGAAAATAAAATGTTTAACGCATTTAATTTGGCCCATGCGGGGTGCAGTTCGGAGACGTCTTGTCTGAGTAATAATGTTTGTTTGTTTGGGTGCTGGAGCACTCTTGACTTTCTCTCCTCCGCTGTAAATGGTAAGCGACACTCTTCCGCGTTGTTTATGGCTTGTTCACTCTCTCCTTGGCTGAGCTGCCGGATGATAAATTATAAAAATGTGCCCTTCACAAGAGGTTGCCGTCATAAATCTTGGGCATGATTACGGATTAAAGTGCGCAGCCGTTTTGAAGGATTAACGTGAATGGCGCGGCACTTGGGTAACTTACATCCCCATCCCCCTGTCCCCGCCCACCCGTGTCCCCCACCGCATTCCTCCGGCGCCAAGGGAAGCGCCATCTGCTGCCCACATCACCTCTCCTTCCCACCCTCTTCTGCCGCTCGCGCCGTGTCATCGAATGGAGATGCTCACTACGGGAAGATTTCCTTCTGATGAATTAGGTTCTGCTATGGATGGCATTAGTGATCTGCTGCGAAACAAATCCGGATATAGTCGTCTTTCGTTTCATCATAGTCTAAAGCTCACATGGTTGTAGAGCAGAGAAGAGGCATTTAACGCAGCTTGTTCCAATAATAAATCCTGTCCAATCGTGTGACTGCAAGCTGTCCTTTTGAAAAAGTGCAATAGGTGGTGTGACAGGAACGCGGCTACCAGAAAATATAGTTATTCACGTATTTTCATTGTTGTATATTTTCCTTCGTTACTGATTTCAAATTCTCATTGTATTGAGACATTAAAATAAATACTGAAAATAAAACTTTAAAAATAATGCTCCAATTCCATTTAATAACCTGGGAACAATTTATGATATGTATCGTGTTCATTGTGTATGTTCATGGTTGTATATTTTTCTTTGTTACTGATTTCAAACCATCATTGTATTGAGACCTTAAACTAAGTGCTGGTATTAAAACTGTTTAAAAATAATGCTCCAATTCCATTTGATAATGTGGGAATAATTGATGATAATTATTATTATTATAAGTGTAACAGTGGTAAAAGATTTTTCCTAAAATCAACTGAATTTTCATGATATCTTCCTCTGAGAACAGGAGCAGTGCCTGGGAGGTTTGACCATAACAAGTAACCCTTCACAAACCCTTCGGTTGCGCGCAGTTATCAACATGAAGTTAATGGGCGCATTCAGGGGGTTTGAGCGCAAAGAGCGCTGCCACAACAACTGCGCAATTTCTTCCCGAATGCGACCGATACGAAGCAATTCAATGTGAGTGCTCAGACATTTCTCGGAGCGGTCTTTACGGCCGCTACTTGCCGCGGCTTTCGTCGCTATTTGGCGGGAGCTCGACTCTTAGCTCTAGGTGACCAATTGTGTGTTGCTTGATGATCCAAAATCCCAAACTGCAAATCGCCAGCGCAACTTATATCATTCAGGAAAGCTGGGAATATGCTGCGTAGCGGTCAGCTCCCACGTAAAGCGAAGGTTCTGAGCGCTCACTTATCGTGAATGTACCCAATGCCATGCATTTTTCACTCAATTGTTTTACATTTACCTTTTCTGTGGAGAAAATAGATCGACGAAATATCACCGAGTTTTACTTTGAGCTCAAAAAGACTTGTGAGGAAACTATTTGAACGATTCAGTAGGATTTTGGAGGCGATTGTATGAAAAAAAACGCAGATAAAAAAAGTGGTGTAGGAGTTTAGAAGTTGGCCGCACATATTGTCTGTGCCAGCACACGCTGTGCGTCGCAATTTGAGCACAGAGATGGCTCTGCTCTTTGTGGTTGTGATCGCCGTCTACTTTCGGAATTGGCTCTTCTCTCTCAATTTTCGCCATTCCATTCTCCCACGAGAGCCTCCGCCCCGCGCCCTTGTTTTGTTTCCTGGAGACCGCGGAATGTCTGGTTGCGCGTAATGGGCTTCCATTGGCAATGCCATCTCCCGGCGGCTAATGGAACGAGTGTGTTTCTCCAACCCACTCTGCTCTCATGAATTCCGCATTCCCTTTAGTGACGTCACATCCGGAATGCATCCTCACATTGCGAGGTGATGCTATGTAAGGAGGAACCACCATCCACGCTTGCTATTTTTTTTAATAGCCGTCATTAAATTCAACATGTACGCGCGTGGATAACAGCTTTTTTTCGTCATTTAAAGTCATAGAAATTTTATAGTGTCATACGGTTGGCACAGAAAACGAAGCGTTTGATTCAAGGGATATTTATAAAAATAAAAGTTTGAATGCTCTCGTTCAGCAACTTTATTTTCTTGACGTTTGTGATTTAGTTTGAAACATGGAGAGACCGTTATTTTTCTGTTTTGCTATCGGTCAACCATTCCTTGAGCATCTCAAGATGAAAACTCAGCGGCCTTGATCCTTTGGCCGATAATTTGATGACGATAAAAACTTATGCCGACATAGCCGTCGCAACTTATGCAATGGATTCGTGTAGTTGATTGCTGTTTTACCCTGATTGAAAGGTTCTCCATGAGCGAGTATATGAGCCAGGGGTCGTTTCAAGGGGACTGCATAGAGGAGATCTAATTCTATCTCATTCCATCTCCGTTCTCTAATCCATAGTAGCCCCTCTTATGCTCAATAATTTTGCTTTCTGTTAGTTTTTATTTATTGTGTTATTGTTTGTTATCTTTTAGCTATTATTTATTTACGTAAACAGCCAATGTAAAAGCCTTTTTCCTTTTGTGGTGGAGAAATAAATAAAAAATGAATGAATAGAAGGCTGATTTCTGTTACCACCTTGGTCGCATTTTAAACGGATTTCAAAAATCTCCGCGGCGCGGTGATGAGAGCAATGCGATTCGCTTTTTTCTCATATTTTGCATTTTTATTACGAAAAATTGCATTGAAAAGTTACGAATTTGATAGATAACATCGTCATGTATATAAATTTTGGATAATACCCCTAATCATACCTTATTTCCCCGAGAAACTCGGATCATTTTGTCCATCAGTGACGCGAGTGGTGACTTTTTAAACCACCATACTAGATCATATAAATAAAGTAGAAGAAAGATAGATTGTAGAACAGACAGATTCAGAATGTTTTTTTTTCCACGATCAATAAGAGATTATAACGGCAGCGATAGAACTCATAAATAGATTACATGACTTGTTGTGTAGCCTACTAACCTATGTAAAACTTAATTCATGTTTCTTAATTTTATTTTTATTTCTAACAGCATATGGTAGTATAATTTGTTAGTATACGTGACGTTTTTTGGACCGTGTGGTGTGCATATGGGAGTCCAATTGCATACTGCATGCTGGTGATTGATCACCCCCTGCCAAACACCCTAGACGTGGCTCGCAGGGTATTATGTAGATGTAAAAGAGTGGAGATAAACCCGACGTAGGCATATAAGTCTACTCATTACAAAGGGCACCTCGGCTAAGTGTCCCATCCGAGGGACGGGGTCTATGTATGATATTCTCATGCAAGTACCAGGCAGTCTCTGAAAAATCTCCTCCGAGAATCGATTCCGAGTCCATGGGTTGGAATAGTCACTGCAAAACTATATCTCATTAAATTGTATAAGTTTCATTACATAAGCAACTTTTATGAATGTCTCGAATGTGTTAAAAGATGCAGGGAGTTGTAGTCGACCCTCTCTGCTCCCGAATTTTTCTTGCTACAGACTCCAAATCCCGTTGACCTCTGAGAGTACTCGTGTGAGGGAAACGTAATAACCTTAACCCCCTAGACAGAAGGGTCTTGTAGGGAAGAGGGTGCGGATAATGTTGGTCCATTTGATCACTCTCTCTGGGAATGTGACGCAATGACCCAGCATCCTCCCCACTCCCTCGCTACAGCAGTCAAACCCATTGTTCCAACCCCTCCATTTGAATTCTGTCGCCGTCATTAAGCCGAACGGAACCCGAATTTGTGCTAGCTGTTACCGCACTTGGGAGTGCACAACCCCAGCCATTATCGAGGGGCAATCGACTGGTGACTTCGTGACAACACAGTCATCTGCCTATTTTTCCAAACAAATCATTTAAGCTTACACTTGGAATGAGTATTTGTCCTTTAGAGGCCGAGGTGTAAATCTATTAATGAATTTCATACGCTAATTGATTACTTATAGTACGTTTAATCTCCAATAGCGATGGCTTAACGTGAATATTCATGATTTATAGAAAATTCCACCGAAGAAAAATAATTTTTCTCGCTCGGGATTCTAAAACAGACACCTCTAATGCACGCTAGTTATGGACTAGTAAATTTGTGACGTCAAAGATCGCTAGTCATCTGTTTTTTACTAACAAACCTTTTCAGCCTACCTTGAATTAATGAGTGAAAACTGTCATTTTTTATTTCTCGCTATAGGAGTTCTTCTAATTATAGTTAACTGAAATAGTATCATTGGGCACTGTACTCTCAACGTACTGTCAGGTTATGTGAAACCCGAATTTTAGCTTCCAAATTATAAAATTTCCGTCAGCCATGTTTTCCATTGCCAATGTATCATCAACTAATAAGGGCGATATTAAAATATATAAAATAACACCATGAATAAACTCATAAATGTTCGTGTTCACAGTATCCATTCCTGGGCTTTTTAAATTTTATAAACAACTTTACTTCACTTTAGAGAGATATTAAGCGTTTGTCGCGCTGCCAACGAGAAACGGTCCAATTAAAAGGCTGTCATAACACCTTTCCTGCAATTTTTTCAGTTTTTGGGCTGAAATATAATGAAATTAAATTTACTCCGTATATTTACTCCCCATTTATGTTTGAGGAAATAATAATTTTATATGGATTTGAAATTAGGTTTCCCGGGTATCACCGTTTTTGGTACAACAGATTACTAATGCGTCTCGGAAACAGTAGTGAGCACCAATTTACCAAGTCAGCTTGGAGCAATGTGGTTAATAGTTACATCATTTAAGTGCATAACCTATGCCAATAACGTCTGCTGCTGTCGTAAAAAAACATTTTTTTGTGTGGAAAGTTATCACCAGCCTTAAAATAAAAGTTAACTTCGCTGCGCACACCATATCGCAACTTTTAGTAGTGATTAGATGCCTTAAAGGAACCTTAAAAATCATAAATTCACTGTTTAAAAATTCGTTCTGTCGGAAACTGCTCTAAGTCGAATTTGCTAGGAAAAAAATGGTGACTGACTGTCGTCACTTCAGTCTCCACCTGTCCAGTACTGGCCTATGAACTAGTACCATTCCTATTCTACCGATTTATTTCTACTGTTATCCAATCTCATTGCACATTCTCAGTACAACTGGTTACTTATCTAAAAGGAAACGGGCAGGAGAAATGAGATTAAGGCAATAATTCAATTTAAGTAGCAATCTATATGAAATCTCATCTCACTCACTCTCCCAGTGAATGTTTTCACGCAGAGGCTGCTATGGATAGGTCAGGGTAGAGCTCGCCCCAGACTAATTCATATGCATATTATAACCAACAAGTATCCAGGTTTGGGGGAACAGTTTCTTTCGCTCTCATATCTTTCCTTGGGGGAGTGCGAAGGCTGTGCCATAGAATTGAACTCGAGGCTCTTTTATCAACAACCGAACGATCTACCTACTAGGTTACCTCGCTCCCCCTTCAAATATCGTTTTCCTTAGCAACTATGAAAGGGTATTTGCTTATTTTTCGTATAAAGTGTTAACAGTTGAATTTCTTGGCTTTACTAAGTACACAGGCCAACAATGAAAAAACGTTTTTACTGAAAATACCTTATTCTTATGTTTTTAAAGTTGCTGAATCAAAATATGATGGTTTTAAAGTTGTATCACCCACCATTTATTCACATTTTACAGTTAAATTTATATGAAATCAAGCAATATTTTTAGAACTTAACAACTTTTTTATAGTTATAATAAAATTGAAAAAGTAGGTCTAATGAACAAAGATAATGGGGATTACTGTTGGTACTTCACCGAGAGGTTCAGCGAGCGATTCATCGCAGAATAAGCCACACAAGAAGCTTCAAGGAAAGAAGGGAAAGAAAATGTAGACCAATTCCAGTTGAAAAGTGAACCCTGTATTATCACGCTGTAGTAAATACAAACAATTTTATCACGATGAGGTGAACAGTAAATACAAACAATTTTATGATTTAACACAGTGTTTCATTGATTTCCCTGTATACCGTATAGGGGTATTAGACTAAATATTAAATACATATTGCTTGGAAGCTATGGGTGATACAAAAAAACTAAGGCCAGGTTTGGATTCGGCACATCAAAATCTATAAAGATCAGCTATTAAAATAAAAAAGTTTTCAAGCAAAATTTTTTTGTTGGCCCGCGGTATTCGTTTGCTTGTCTCCAGCATAACCTGAACACTACATTCCCTCAGCCTCTTGGGGAGCAAGGATGAAAAACACTAGGATCCAACAATCGTGTTATGGGGAGGTGTTCGAAATAAAAAAACGGACATGAGTGCCGCTAAAGACTCGACTAGCCGCTCCTTGAATACAGAGCGAGCATATGGATTTTGGCGGAGGAAGACTTGATACGTGAACTTAATAAAATACAAAGGAAAGCTGCGCAATTTCATCAAAAAAAAAAGCTGAGAGCGAACTGGGATCGTTAAACAGCTTTTACGCGGATTAGAATGGGAGCTGCTAGAGATGCGGAGGCTTCGTAATAGACTTAACTGCTTTTGCTATGAAGAATAGATATCTTTCAGAGAAATTCGGATAAGACTATCCAAGACCCTCAGTACATTTCTTGGTCCGACGGGAAAAATAAATGGTGAGAGTTATTTTTTCCGAATACTTCCGAATCATTTTTCTCCGGATCAATAAAAGACTTCAGTTTATGATGGCTGGGGCGCTCATATTTTTTTACGACTGGTGTCCTAACGCCCCCCGCCACACGCCAATTGAAGCTACTTGCGGGGTATGAAGATGCAGACCCCTAGATGGAGGGGACGAGGGTTTTTGATAATGCTGGTCCGCGCCCCATGGAAATGCGTCTCAATGACCCCTCCTCGCAACAGTAGTCAACCCATTGTCGTAAATCCCCCCCACTCCTCCCATTGGCGAATTCCGTCGCCTTCATTAGGCCTCGACCGGAACCTGAGAGTGCTCACTCCGTTTTCGCCATTTCATCCTCGGCCCCTGCAATTATCAGGGATAATCACTGGCCCATCGAGGCAGTCCCATCCTATTACCCTTCCCTCCAGCAACCGACACATTTCAGCCTCACTGACGCGCACTAGTTGAAGCATATCTAGGCTCATTCCTTGTAGCTTTGGACGAAGGGCTGAAGAAAGAGCTCTGCTTGAAGACGCATTTCAGCAAGTGAAAAATGACCTATTATGTTATTTTTAAAGCTAGTTGAGAAATTATTAAGCTGGAATAAAATGTTTGCAGATTTTTCAAATCAGTGGCGAAGCAAATTGAAGCCAAAAAACTACGAATTAAAATAATTGCCCCTCCTATATTCTGTATCGTATCTCCATGTAAATAGGAAGCAATATTTAATATCCATAATTTTAATAATACGCATAAGTTTCTCATAATAATAGTCATAAATTTAATCGTAATTACAGAGGCGGGTACGATAAACTATTTGCATACAATTTGTATGAAAAAATTTCTACATCTACTGGTGATACACGGACAGCAATCGGAACCATGTGATTTCTGTTTGAATATTTATACTCGAGTACATGATATATACGATGAATGTATAAACATTTTTTTCTAACTACTTTTTGAAATCATGGATATCATAAGAAATGCAAAATGGGCACCATTATTGCCTACTTTTCCTGAGGAGTGCATGTCTGGACACCCGCCTTCATCTTTTTTTACCTTATTACTCTCAACTCATCATTCATACCGTTGAATTAAGGTCGTTTTTACCATTTTATTCAATCTAATATGCCCATTATATCAATTCTTTTAATGAATTGCTAGTTCGGTTCTGAGTGAACGAGCACTTTGCTGGTAAACCTCACAATATTTTCCTATAGAGGAGTATCTTGCAGTAGGTTGTAACGGAAAGCCTTTTATAGCGTTTCAAAGAGTTCAATATTTACGTCCACAACTGATAAGCATGTGATATAGCTGACCAACTGGTGTGATGCAAGCAACGGAAGTTGATTAAAATGTTTTTTTTTTAATGATTTAATCGTTTCAAAGTAAGTTTTATGGGAATCGATTGAAAATTATAGTTTTAAGGGGATTTATTTGCATTGAGCTTGACAATAGTGGTATAAACGAGGCATGTCATCGATTAGCTTTAATGCTTTTGTGAAAAGTGAAACGAAAGCTGTCATACCCTGTGTAGAACACCATCCTTGACTGTATTTATTCCCTGTCCAGTGTGTTAGTGGTTTGTTATGTGGTCCGTGCTTCATCGCGCAATGACCAAGTTCAGAAATATCTCCCCCGCATATACCCATCTGGTTATTTTTGTCATGTACTCGGTGCCTCTACATTTTTTCCTTATGACACGAAAGAGGCGCCAAGTTTCCTTGTACTTCGTGAGAAGGGTTATGTATCGCGTCTCTCGTCGGATGATTGTGAAGTCGAGAGCAATTTGTGAATTCGCCGCGTAAACATAAAATGATGAGAGCGGAGATAGAAGATTGGGTGTGGGCCTTGGATGATTGCCCCTCCCCTCGTCTTGAGCACTGTGGCGTCATCTATGTAAGTGAGATAGAAAGCAGGGCGCCCTCCACACATCCCCCTCGGGGCAGTTTTTGGGGGCCGCGATGAGCGAGGAAACTTTGCCAATAAAAATTCTCCCAAGAGAAAGGGCGGTTGCTCTCCTTCCAAGTGGTAGGCGGCGTTTTTCATTCAATTTGCGCGAGTTTTTGCAAACTGGAAGTCTCCTTGCGCCCCGCGATCGTCGTTTTTCCTCTTCCAGAGGCGAGGGCGGGTGGGAGGGACCAGTGGCAACAATACTCGCGCAAAAGGGAAGGGGGTTGTGCCAACTTCTCCCACCCCCGCCCCTCTACGCTTTCATTCCTACTATTCGCTCCATTTGTGCATTCATACGCCATGTACTTCTCTCTCCGTTTCGTTCCCCTATCCATGCGAGGCACTCGAAATCAGTTTTTGGCTTGTGAAGTAGCATGATAAAACTGACTGAGGAAGGCGAAATGCAGTGGAAAGAAGGAAATGATTGAAGAAAACAAGATAGCACTTTTTCCGCAAGTTTAACTCTGGTAAGAACGTTGGAACGAACCTTGTGGAAAAAGCGCTGCCTTGTTTTCTTCAACTAAGTTGTATGGTAATGAGTGGCAGTGAAAGACGAAGAATGTAAACCGTTATGTAGGCTGCCATTGCAGATAAGAGCTCAATGAAACTCGCTTCAATGGTGCATTGTGCTCTTTATGCTACCTTGTTGAAATCACAAGGAACTTGTAATCTATTGCATCTGAATGGCGAGATCATATGGCTGTAGTCAGTGTACTTGAAGACGGACAGGAAATCCAAGAGCCAGTTAAAGTTGGAATGAAAATATCTCCGAAACCATTTTTTCGATTGCCTTCAGCAATCATCATCATGCGGTAGGAGCACAGGTGTCAACCAACCGATGGCTAGGCTAAAAGTGTTGGGTTTGATTCCCGCCCGGGGAGGAAAACAGGTTCTCCCCCCGGTTCTCCAAGCCGGTGATGATTGCGGAAAACAATCAAAAGGCCAGTTTCGGAGATTCGAGTTGTATTCAGAAAATAATTAAGCCTTTCTAAAAAAATATTATTTATTCGCCTGCAGTAATGTTTTCGAATTCAAATTCTAGTCCCCATTAGATATTTTGCACTTGCGCCAGCGCTTCTTTAACTCCTCGATACGCTTCTCAAACTCGATTTTTGGGATAGCCTTTAGATCTATCAGCGACTTCTTTTAATGTCATCTATGCTTGTAAGACAGTCAGCCTTCATAGCGCTCTTATTTTTTGGAAATTAGAGAGATTGACACGGAGACGTTTGCGGCGAATATGTAGACTGGAGCATCGTTAAGGTATTACTCTGGACCAAACATTCACGAACAAGGACTTAATGAATACAGCTGACTATCGCGGAGCGAACACTAATCATGAAAACACGTCTAACCCTAGTGGCCACCACAGAAATGTCAACAATGAATGCAGCTGAAAATTTTATCATACTGGAGGGGAATGTAGACTAACATAATGAAAAGATTGACCGCCAGGTTCTCCAAATTTGCGAAAAATGTAAAAATTAAGTCCCGTTTTTTTGTGAAGAGATCTCATATATTTTCCAATATGCCTTAAAATGGCATTTGGATTTTCATATTTTAGGGCATAAAAACTTGAGGCAGTTATTTGTTCAAATTCATAATTCCATGCTTCTCTGGGAATCATTGAAATAAAAAAAGAGGTCCTCTATCGCATAAAGCGTGCCCTTTGTTGACCTTCTCCCCTTGCAAACCAACGGGCTCCCATTTGATGTTTTCGTCGCGAGGCATTTCCGCTGGGAGCCCGAGGTTTCTCTTTGCAGCGCTATCTGGGTCCTTAATCCGAATTTCCATCGGGGATTGGGCGAACGAAAACCTTTGAGCTAAGCCGAGGCGCTTTATCCGAGAATCGCCGATCCCTCGCGTGGGCCACCACATGAGGATTAGTCACTTACTCAGGATCAGTCGAGAAGAAGCATTCACGCTGTGTACCAGATAGAGAGGTACACAATGATAGGAATGGAGTACCCACATGTATATACTTCCCCCTTATGAGTTTCATCTGGAGAGTAGCGCGTTACAGTACGGAAACTGGACACTTCGGAAGGAGGACGAGAGAAGACAGGAGGCGTTCGAAATGCGCGTTCGGAGAAAAATAGAGAAGGTGAAGTGGTCGGAAAAGAGGAGGAACGACTAAGTACTATACATGGTGGGTGGGAGGAGCAACTTCTAGAGACAGAAGGTTTGGATGGAGGGAGTACTGAGAGGAAAGGGGATTTTGAAAACAGTGTTAGAGAGTAGAATGTTGGGTAATCGAAGGAGAGGAAGGAAGAGAATAGAAGTTTTACATAAAATAAAAGGAAATGTGTATTATTTTGAATGTAGCAGGGAAGTCAATGAAGTAGGAGAAGAATGCCAGAATACTTCTGAAAAACTACGTAGAAACCTGCCTTTGTCGGTAGAATACTTTGATGATAAAAATCTTCTGTCCCCCAAGCCACCTCAAAGGCGTGTAGCGCGGGGTGTTAGAACACCACTAGAAAACATAAAAGAAAAGAAGAGGAGTGTGTTTGAGATGTTTGATTGTTGATTCCCGCCAAAAATTGATTAGAGTGATTTAGTGTTTCAGAAAAAAAAACTAATACCTATGCCTCTCCGTCATGGCGTTAGCTGTATTGAAGCATATTAAATTTTGTTATCGGTTTCATGGCATCGTCTTGCGTATCTGAATATAGTAAGTCTGACTGAGGATTAGCAATCTTTCTATGCCGCGCCGGCATTACAGAGGCGACGGGTGGGAAGGAGGGGAATAAGATTTTGGATTGAATTTGAAACATATTCGTTCCTTCCTCGTTACTTATTCGTTTATTCCTTTTCCTCCAGCAAAAATTGAATAGAATCGATTTTATAGGAAACTGTATCTAAGTCTCAAATTTTTATTCACCACTTCAGTAACTTCCGCCAAAAAATGTTCTACTTATACAACTGTGCAAAAAAATCCACATTTTAATAAAAAAAAACGTTTCCTTGGCGGAAATTTTGTTGGCAACCTCGGAGTTAAGCAGCATTCAAAAATCATCTAGGTAACAAAAATTTCCTCTATATCGGAATTTAACAGCTACACGTTTATTTTTTTTAAGTCCTGGTTAAGGCTGTAGTAGTTTGGTATTCCGTGGCCGTGCACGCGTTGAGCCGAACGCTGTGTGTACGTAAGGAGTTCCCATTCGTGAGGGCAGTCGCCTCCTCCCCAAACTGTAGAAGTTTACCGAGATAAACGGAGGGTCATCCTCAGTGCCTTACCCATATCAAGTGATCACGATGGGAGAAGCCTCAATCAGAGCGTGCAAAGAATCTAATATTGGATACCTACTACTTCTCGTACTCACTGAGCGCCTTGGAAGCGATCACCTATAGCAGAGATTATCTGTGACTATCTCTAGAGGAGATTATGGAAGTTACGTCCATACAATGCACGTCACTTGCTTGCGTGTAATCGGCCATTCCATTAAATTTTATGCCGGTCCCTCCGACAAGTGCGGGCACAGCATCTTGGATATTTTTTTATAAAAAAAACTGTGCCCTACACGCATATGAATGATTTTAAATTGGGCACGTCTAACTTCCTAAGATAATTTTTCGTGAATTTTTCGGGTTTATAATATATACACAGAAAATGACCATTGTTAAGAGTTGAAGGAAAGCATTCAATCTTAAAATGTCTATTATTCGCTCTATAAAATTGCTAGAGTGCTGAAAATTTCTTAATTTTGAATTGTTTCTCCTTATTGAAATGTTTCTCCTTATTTTTTACTGTCATACTTCACTACTGCTATAAATTTTTATTGACCAATAGCTGTCTTTGAATATTAAATAAGAGATTTGAAAAACGGCATTCTTTGACAATTTTTTTCAGGCTTGGAAAGTTCGCGAAGAACAAAAATCTGAGTACAGCGCGTTAGCTCTGTTAGTACTATCCGAAACTATTTTGGCATCTTTATAAAGTAATGAATCTATGTTACTCTGAAGATCCCTCGCACACGATCAGAAAGATTTTAGATTTCCTTGGTGTAATTATTTGAGAAGTGTTTCTCAACTTTGTCAGGCAACCTGCATTGATTTTTTTTGGCATCAGAAAATTGCACCGGGTAGCTTTTTAGAGTTTAGTCCACTTGCCAATTCACTTCATAAAGTATTAATTTTCGAGTTACGATTTATTTTGTGGAATATGTATCTGTAATGTAGCTTCACGAACATCCATGCATATTACACATAAAATAATAGATGAAAAGAACTTTTTTCTCAAGTTCGAGATTATTTTAAGCATTTCTATCGCTCAAGTGATTTGTCTCTGTGAAAAAGGACCTTTGCTCTCTTGAACTCAGTTATGTCGAAAAAATGGGTCACATACGACACCCTTCCCAGTGATTATAGATCGTATTTTGCTCGTGCGGTCTCCATTGCAGCGATTCTTAAGTGCGATAAGCGTCGGTATGCTTTTCAGTGATGCAATTGTGGTCTCCGCCCTCCGCGTCGATAAGGGGTCGCTATGGTAACAGAACCCAACCCCCCATTCTCCTCTTGACCGACACATGGCTCTCACTTGCAATTTAATCACTCCTCCCCTGTCCGCAGGACCCCAATTGGCGCCACCAGTCTCCCTCCCACCCCCACTCCCTACTTCCTTCATTTCGGATTTTCTTGTCACCGCCTTCCCCTCCTTCATCTACGGGTGCTCATGTTATGGGTTGGGAGGTGCGTCAGAGGCGAAAAAAATCCCTTCCTTGTTTTTGCTATATCCTCTCCTCAACAACACTCCAATGCCACTCTAGGGAGGGAGGAGGATTCTTTCCATTCCTTCCTCTCCTATCCCCCCGCTGTTCGTCCTTTCTTATTGAAAACGCATTGAGGCGGTGGTATTAACAAGGTGGTGGTGGTGGGGTATCAATGGTCATGCAGTGGTATTAGTGTTGTGAATTTTCTCTTTAGCATAATTATGTTGAGATTCTAATCGCTTAAATTGAAAAGATCCGAATACAAGAAAATCGAAGTGCCTATCGTAGTTCGGAATAGTTAATATCTCCGGAACTGATTTTTCGGATGAATGAGGTTATCCTCTACGCGGATGAAAGCAATCCTCTCGCTCAAGGATAGATTAGGAGTGAAACGCGCGATTCTTTCCATTCCTTCCTCTCCTATCCCCCCGCGTTGTTCATCCTTTCTTATTGAAAACGCATTGAGGCGGTGGTATTAACAAGGTGGTGGTGGTGTGGTATCAATGGCATTATATTAGTCATGCGGTGGTATTAGTGTTGTGAATATTTCTCTTCAGAGTAATTATGTTGAGATTCTAATTGCTTAAATTGAAAAGATCCGAATACAAGAAAATCGAAGTGCCTATCGTAGTTCGGAATGGTTAATATCTCCGGAACTGATTTTTCGAATGACTGAGGTCATCCTCTACGCACACAAAAACAAGTGTTGACTCGCCGCAGGATAGGTTAGAAGTGAAACGCGGAACTCTTTGAGGGGACTCCTCCTCAATCGGAAAAGTCCAATCTCAACCCAGCCCTCAGTGGGTCTAAAACTTAACCTCCTCCCTATAGATGATGGCCCTAGTCAATCGAAACACAGGTTTCTAAAATAGTAATAATTCCTAACTGTAATTTGTGTTGGGATTTTCCATTCTACACCTCGTCTCGATAGTAGTAGGGTTTCCATTTAATGTTGTAGATATATTTCTCACTCCTGGGGTATTGGTGCTGTTAAAGTCTTTTATACATTTTCTGACTAAAATCTTATTTGGTGCGGAAACGTGGACACTCAGGAAAGAAGACGAGAGAAGGCATTCGAGATGTGGGTATGGAGAAGAATGGAGAGGGTGAAATGGACGGAGAGGAAAAGGAACGACGAAGTGCTGGAAATGGTTGGCGAGGAAAGGCAGCTTTTAGATGAGGTACGGTGGAGACAGAATGTGTGGATGGAACGAATACTTATCGGGCAGGAAATGTTGAAAAGGGTGTTAGAGGGTAGAATGTTTGGGAAACGAGGGAGGGGAAGGAAAAGAATAGGATTTTTAGATAGATTGAAAGGGAGTAGGCCTTACAGTGAATTAAAAAAGGCAGTGCTGGAAGGGAAGGGAGGCTCCCGGATCACTTCTATAGTACTCCATGGAAACCTACCTTAACCCTAGGAAGACTGAAAAAAAATTATCGCGTTGTAGCCTGACTGGGTCCAATGGACCCTTAAACATTTTTTCCACAATATTACCAGTTTATGATGAATTTAGGCTGAGTTAAGTGATGTTTTCCAACTTATTTACTTCCTCAACATATTTCTTCACGTCTTTATTATTATTAAATTATTTTGTTGGAAGCTAGTACTGCAGGAACCATATCCCTCTACCAGAAATATCACATCACATACCCCATTTTTATGAATATTCATTAGCACAATTACATTACCACAAATTACAAAATTGATTTTTTGTCAATGATAAATAAGATATGTAACAAATTTAATGAAACAAAAGTATGATGCATTTACAAATGTTTTAAAAAACTGCTATGCTACAACAAGCTTTGATTGCATAAAATTTCTGAATTCTCTTGGATTCCATGAGATTCATGAGATACCACTTTGTTAGGAAACCAAAATGGCAATTACAGACGTGAGCTCGAGTGGAATCCCTCGTTTATTTTACCTCATGATCTCTACAATCGCTAATTCTTTGGAAAGTAGTAGGCGGTCTACTTTCACATACTATGTTTCTGGCTGATTAGTCCCTCAACCATCCCTGTAACTAATCTTTTCCCTTGATTGACCTCTAACCTTTTATCAGAGTATCTACCTGTGCAGACTTGGATATTCCACTTGTATGAATCACTACTACCACTTGCAGCCGAAATTTTAATTTTATTCAAAATTTTAATTCCATACTTTCATGGTTTTCATGAAAAAAACTCTGTAAAGGTACAGCGCCCACGGAACATCAGTAACTGTTCGTCATCTGTCATCAGAATCCTGGCACGAATGCATATTTCAAATATTCATTCTGCCCATAAAATATCTCTCTAATAGTGTGCAACTTATCTTCACCTCTACTTTTCCTCATTTCTGTCGCATTATCAAATCGAATAACCCGCAGTATTATTTTGACTCTATAATACTGTTGAATAGTGGTCGCCCGTCTAGTTTACTCCAAAGTTGTGAAATATTTTCATTTTTGACTTGTAAAAACCATAAATATTAGCAATCCCAGAACCTTGTTTATTTCAGAGTCATTTTCTTAATTCTACAAAGCTTATGCCTTTCAATGGTGATCCATTTTCTAACAACATCAAAGATATTAGGACGCAAAATTAGCAAAAGAGGAGATGACAATAAATATTCCGCACGGCGTACAGGATATGACGCAAAATATTACGCCTTCGCATTCTACCCTTTTTAGTGGCATGAGGTTTTGTTTACCACTCCTCTTTCAGATTGCGTGAAGTAAAAATTTTCTCCCGATAGGAATTCCCCATTTTCGTATTTCTATCATCTTCTCAGAAAGATGAAGAAAAATCGCCCAAGGTTCAGTTCGTCTCCATCCTCATTCAACATTTTAGGCTTCATCTCCACCGGAGTCACTACTACCCTCCTCCTGTCAGCGCTGTATGTTTAGATACTGAACACGTCCTTCTGCAATCTTTAGATGAACGCACTCCAAATGTGTGTCACTATTAGCAAGCCTGTGGATAAAGTGGCAAAGAAATTGAGCGATTTTTCATTCCAAACTTCAATATAAATGGAAGATAACATTGTTCGTGCTACTCCTTAGTTATGAATTTAGGTAAACATTAGCAAAGCACTGTCTCATATTATGTTTCTGATATCATCAAGCAATTCAAAGAGCTCAATAATTTTACTAGAACAGCTAATTTTTACAATAATTATAAACAATCCTTTTTTATAATTACCTCAAAAATATCTTGATAGTTATTTTAACTGTAATATCCAAAGGGCGACGCCGACTTCTTAGCTCCTCAACTACACAGTAAGTATATATATAGTCCCTCTATGAATTCAGTCACATCAATACCTAACCACACAAAATTTGGTGCCACTAAGCATCCGGTAAAGGTAGGAATTATAAAATTGCTGTATATCATAGTAGATAAAAATCAATACACCACTAATATATATCTAACTAATCCATCTGAGGAGTAAACGATTTGGTAAATGAGGTAAATACTGAAATATTACATTAGAATGAAGGAGTAGAATGAATGGAGGAGAATGTTTTATATAATCCATAAAGGTTTTTACTTGCCATGTACGGCATCAAAACGCAATGATGGTATTCAAATTCTTCAATGCCTTCAGTTAGATAGTTGGAATGACAGCAAATGTAGGTAAGCAGCAAGACCACTCCAGCTTGCGAGCGTAACTTCTGAATTACCACCACGAAAGCACCGCAGACGCTAGATGAACGGTCTCTCATGTAAAACTAACAGATTTTGGGACTGAATGTAGATAATTCACGCTGTGTATGCGTCAAACCAGAGAAAGTTTCAAATACTACCCATGACGAAACTATGTGGATACATGTTTCTGACCGTATCACTCTTAATGTGGCATTGTAAGATCATATGAAAGGCTTCAAGCCAATCCATAAAAATTGCCCACTAATTGGTAATTGGTATCGCTAACGACTTTGTTTATAACTCCATAGACATTGAATCTCCCGAAAATACAAAGTAAATAAGAAAATTGCTGATAAGTTGAAATGAATTACCCGTAGCATTGAAAATAGTCGACTGGATCCAATGGACCCAGTCCGTCCACTATGTAACTTTGTAGTATACTATAAAATGTAATGAGCCCATTCTAGTTATTTCTTGCTATGTTTTAGAGGACATACATTTAGGAAAAGTCACGGCGTCAAAATGAGTTTCGTGCATTTTTGACATAATTATAAAATTTCAAAACTACCAACTGGGTCCATTGGACCCAGTCCGTCGTTCTAGGGTTAATTGGTAGAATGCTATAATAATAATAATCTTATTAGAATCTGCTCTTGGATTGAAATATCGCGATGTAAAAATGCCACTACTGCATAAAAGCGCTAATGTAAATTCATCCTGGGATAAATATAGCTTTCATCGTGGTTCGGCCGCTCTTTTTTTCCCTGAATTTCTGTTGAACGAAAATTTATTATTTATTTATAATTCATAAATTTAGTATAATAATTAGTAAATAATATTTTGAGAATTTTTCTTGGGATACCAGTACCAGTACCTTGATAAAGTTAGTGCCTATAATGTGGAATTAGCAAGAAAATAATAATGGGTTTGGTCGATTTTAAAGTAATGGGAAAATAAGCGTGAAACTTTCGAAAGCGGAGGGCGGTATCAAAAATTTTCACGCACTTGTCAATCGTCTTGTTTTCGTTGTAACCAAGGATCGTGGAAGAAGACACCTCGGTACGAAAAAAAATGCGGACATAATATGCAATAGAGATTTATTCGCCGGAAATGAAATATATGCGGATAAGAAATTGTTCAAATCAATGTTAATATTTTATATGCAGCAGTTCGCTGAGTAATGATAGATGGCATTCAGTCCTCGCTTATGTTTAATCTATGAATGCCGCAAAAAATTATCTTTGACTATGTTCACCCCCATCCGTCATGTGACAATACATTAACTTTTTATGTGCATTTGTTTGTGTTTTTTAATTAGTGTGTTGTTTGTGTTACCAGAAAATTAAAAATTAAACTTTATGCACGATGCATTATTTTGGCAATTGTAAGGCTATCGGCATGTTACATACAAGGTAAGTAAATTTATTTTATTTCTATTTTTTACCATTTATTCTTGAATTTTTTTGCTTATTTTGTTACCAGGTAACAATTTATAATTATGGTTACTTCTTTAATTAATATTTCAAACGCATTAAAAATATTCAATAAATGACATTATTGAAACTAGGAAGAACTCATAGGAGAGTAAATTAATGAGATTGTGTGGAGTGGAAACTGTGGGGTAAAAATTATCAGAGCTCATCCCTTACAATATTTTAATTACGTTGGTGGCGATTCTCTGTGCAGTACTTTCCTTGAAAACTGAAAAATCCCATTCCTTTGGAGATTTCGTCACGTTTGCATGCCTGTATCTTGACAACGTCAAATTCAAATGGCAGTTGGCATCCCATTCATTGATTTACAACTTTTTTTATTACTATTTCGTTGTGATTAAAGTTCTTACGTACCACGAAAAACGTCATTTTCTATTTTTTATTCCTTTTCGTATTTCAACTGGCTGTTACTCGCAGAGAAGACGCATTAAATAGGAGGGAGTAGTTTCTGCCATTTCCCTTAAGAGTCGCGGAGTTTAAAAATTCAATTTTTGGCCTTTTGTGGCAATGACTATCCTTCTAGTTGAAGGAAGTACTTTGATGAGTAATTCATTGAATTGGATCCATTTGCTAGTTAAAGTCAGGACCTTTTACCTGTACCTTTTACCTGTAGAATATTGCTTGACGTATATCTTCAAAGTAATAAAAAAAGTGGATATAATCCGCAAGTAATAAAGGTTTTGACTCTCTTTTTCGCTACATTATCATTATACATCATGGAATGAGGAACATATGTTCCCTTCAAGGTAAGTTCAGTTTTGGGCCAACCTACTCATTGCTCAAAAAAATGCATTGATTCCAAATCAAGTAAATAAATGTTGTCACCACACCCCTTATACGGCAAAGACTTGTTAAATTTAATAGTGGATATAAAATATATAGTAAAATAATTTGAAAATAAATAAAGAATGGCTGAATATATTGTAACACAAACGTCAGAACCTTCTAAAGATCACTATAATTTGCAAACCTTCCAGCAATTTGGATGTATGAGAGTGAAATAATAGCGATAGAACACGAATGACGAAGCATTTTGGCAATTTAAATAAAGGAAAACACTTGGAAATATTTTTTAATGACTTCAAGCACAAATTTTGCATGGATATATCCACTAAAATTATACGCATATATGCAAAAGAAGTAGCAACGGAAATATATATGTGAACGAGCCTAGAATTACTGTACTTGAAAGGACCCAGTTCATTTCGACAGTTTAATCATCCTTTTCTCTGCTCTGATGCTCCTTTAGAATTATTAAATGTACTGTTTGGGTACAGAAATGGAACATCTTTCATATTCCATCTCTTAAGCTTTCTCTCTGATTAAGCTCGACCAACTTCCTGATGAACGAGTCCAAGGTTGCAAGATTTTTCTTGGCAATTGCTCTGTTAATTATATCAATGGGTACCCCTTCATCGAAGAAGAAAAGAATTATATTTTATCAGTACGTTTAAGTAAACATGAATGATGGGCAAACGGAAAGGCAGAGCTTATTCAATTGCATAATTCAATTACAATGAACGTTCTTTTTCGGTGCCTTAGAGGAGAGATTATTTAAAGAAGACCTTCAGGAAGACACTGCGGGTACGACGTTAGATTTTTTCCTAGAAATGGATTCGTATTGTTTGAATTGCAAATGTAGGTTGGCGGTGGGATGTCTTCTCTCTCATTGAGTGGGGAGAGGCAGGTGGCCCACATTGCCTTGGGAGACGCAATTATCCGCGAAGATCAACAATGGAGATTTTTATCTCATTTCATCGCCTGTATTGACTCAGAAACCTCTCGATCTAATCAACGGCACTCGACTTGCCTCCATGATGACGATCTTCACCTGTTTCTTCACTTGCCGCCGCTCAACTGTTTCTCCTTCATTATGCGGATTGATTGTCGAGGGGAGAGAATCTTTGGGCTAGCGCCAAAGTTTCCACGAGTACCTCTTAACGAAGCACTTAATCAATTTCCCTCCTCCTAAATCTTGTGATGTGCATATCTGCTTACTACCATGGCCTAAAGAATGCCCGAAACTGCTCATTTCATGGTAAAATTATTTAACGTCTTTAGTTCCGGCACTGTCTCTCACAAAAGAACATATGCAGATTCTGCCATCAATAGTGCTTGATACGCGAGTTTGGTGGCAGTGAAATAGAATCCAGTGACAACAACTAGCCTCGGTGTTATGCGAAAAGTTCGAAAAATTAATAACGAGATTTTTCATTCCGCCGATGCTCTTTCCTCAAGTAAGTGCAGCTGATACCGTAATTACCTAAAGCTTGTTATTACATCCGTTTCCTCACCTCAAAAAGAAACGAGAATCAATCGCAGATTATACAGAATAGTGATTGAATTTTGGTAGATAAAAAATAATAACATATAAACATGGAAAATAATTATCCAAAATTAAGTTCTGAGATCATTGTGATATGAAACCAATGACATAATAAAGCCACATTATTAATAAAACCACGGTTTTGACGTAGGTATAACGTCATCATCGCCTAAAAAAAACCCACGGTAATACACAGACAAGTAACCCACGCAGGTTCCTCGTAATGAAGTATCTTTTCACCTCAAAAATTCACATTTATTGCACAGCGATACGTTGTTTATGACGACTTACACACTGTGTCAGTGAAGTTATAACAAATTATATAAAATTCAAAGCCCAAGTAGTTTTCACAGTCGTGACTAGCTGTAGGTGAAATTAGCAAGTCATTGTGATTGAAAAGCAAACATAATTTAGTTATGTATTCAGTTATGCGTCCATTGATTGCAGGTTTAAATACCTATGATTATTTAACCACATCGTCGTTTACCGAATGCTGACTTTATACATCGAAGTAATGGTCGTATAAATAAGTGCGGAACTATAATGTCGTTGCTTAACAATCACTAAGATTTTCAAATTTCACTTATCGCTAGTTACGCCAGTGACAACTGCTTGGGCGGTGAATTTTATTTCATTTGTTATAACTCCACTGACACCATGCGTGAGACGTAATAAACTGCGTATCGCTGTGCGAGAAATGTGAATTTTCGAGGTGAAAAGATACTTCATTATTAGGAATCGGTCTTCTCTCAGCTCAGGTTAATCGATTGAAGCCACTGGGCATTCCATCAGCTGCCGCCAATCCGCGGGAAGAGTGTGTGATGGATGTCTTTATGATGATGACGGTGGAATATGAATATGCGAGACGGTAACCGAATGAAATTAGTCATCCGCTGGGAAATGAAAAGCTCTCCCTCCAGATGGAATCTCGAAAAGTGTTGGAAAGATCATTCTGACTGTGGGAATGGGAATATATCCATCATTAACTGGAAACGGATACCAGATGGATGTGCTTTCGAAACCTCGGGGTGGATTTTTAAAATATCTCCTTGGGGGAAGTTTGGAGTAGTGACGATTGGGAATAACTTAGCGGGTCGGTGAAAAGTTTCTCAAACTTTAGAAGCGAGGAACTCGGCGAGACCCATTCCCTCATCTCTTTCAACTTCTGTTTCTCCTTTTCCCTCTATCACTCAAACTTAATATCTCAACCCAATGGTTTATATGCAGTGAAGAACATCATTCAATGTTCTCTGCTGAGGATAAGATGCGTGAACGCTCTTGGTTGCCATTGGATTTAGTGATTGTCCATTAGATGACAAAATGTTAATCTATTTATGAATTTCGTGTGCTTATTGATTAATTACAGATCACCGACCGGTAATGGCCACTTTAGGTTGTGCCCTATTATTTTTTCCACTTGTCAGCGTGTAAGTCTTTGATTTCTGCTCCTTGTTATTAACAATTTCAATAACTCTTGGTTTACTTTGTGGTATACCATTATAAGTTTTTCCTGGATATCAGACAATTACTTATACCACTTATTTTATATCAGAGCGCGACCCGGGTTTCAATGAATTATCATGATCTTCAGGCGCTAATTATGATTTGTTTATCTTATTGTTGCCTAGTTACTTGATGAATTTTAAAACGGACGCCAGAATAGGGAAAAAGGATGGGTAGAGATTTTCATTTATAATGGTACTGTCTTGACTTTCAATAATTTTTGAACATTACAATCAAACTCGATAAATGCCGGAATTCCTTCTCCATTTTTCGGAAACCCTGTTATACCGATCATGTCATCCCAGCAAGTTCAAGACACAATTACTCATACAAACTTATGGCTTTTCATTCCATGATTCATCGCCTGTTAAGCATACCACTTTCAAAAAAAGACTTTAAGAAAGAAACCATCACCATCAAACAAATTACTTCAGCCAACGGTTATTCTCAAAATTTAATAGATAAACCGATTTAAAAAAAACAGAGAAGATTGGCTATCGACCAAATGTTTTCGGCGGACGAGGATAAAAAGAAGCAGTGGTGCAAAGTTCTGTACCTCGATATACTTTCTCTGAAAATTGCTCACCATTTACCCAAGGACAAATTCCGCATGGCTTTTAAACCTTATGCCACTATAAGGAGACTGATCGTTAAATGTAAAGATCAGATAGACCAATTGGATAGATTTGGACTATATTCATTGAAATGCAGCGATTGCAATGTACGTGGGACAGACTGCAAGAAGTTTTGAAATCAGGAAGACAGAACATTTCAGTGCTTACAAATATAACAAAGATGAAAAAAGTAATTTTGCTAAACACTTAATATTCAACTGCCATAGGAGCGATTTTAAAATGAATATTTTAAAATTTTGCAATGACCGCCGTGAACTAGATTCTGGGGAACAGTTAGAAATTTAAAAAATAATAGAAAGTCAAGACAGTACTATTATAAATGAAAATCTCTACCCATCCTTTTTCCCTATTCTGGCGTCCGTTTTAAAATTCATCAAGTAACTAGGTAACAATAAGATAAACAAATCATAATTATTGCTTGAAGATGATGATAATTCAATGAAACCCGGGCCGCGCTCTGATAAAAATAAGTGGTAGATATATGTTATTGTGTATATTCAGGAAAAACTTATTAACTATTTCACCACATTTCAGCGAACATACAACATGCTTTATCCACCTCCTTCTGTAATCAGCCATTATCTCTTTTATAGATGACATACCATTCGCAGTACTGCGTACATATTTGCATATTTTATTTTCCCCTCTTCGTAGGAGCTGTTCAGCTGTGAAATAAGTTAATTTTGATGTTGATGACCATTTTTAATGAAATTATTTGATTTAGAAAGAGAAATTTACCTTTAACGAAAGACAAAAATAAATCCTAATAATCTATTATACATAAATGTGTAAACACTCACGTGTAGGTCATAGGATAAAAGGTAGGAATTTGTTTTCGAGTTACGATTGTATCGTTCGCTTCCGTTGGGTAAGAGAGTTGAGTTTTTGTGCACGTCACGGTTAATTGGGCAGTTCCTAGGTCGTGAATGCAGGAGAATGTCGCCGAGTCGTGCGCCAATTGAGGGAAAGGATACGATGGCGAACGGGTGCAATCGGGGGAGTGTTTATGGAGCAAGCATTGTGATCGATCGTCGCTGAGCAGACGGGGAGTGGGGTTGGTAGCAGAGGGTGGCTTTCACGTGACCCAATGCCCTCTCATCGGCGACCCAATCCATCCCAATTTCGGTGACAACAGGGTAGTTTCCTTCATCAAAGAAAACGAAATGCGTTGATTGCGATTCCTTACCCACCATTAGTGTATTCATAATGTACAAATTATTTGGTTTTAGAAATCCCAGTTAAGACGGATGTTAATAGTCAATTTTAGCCTCATTTGAAAAAGAGCAGATTGGCGCCCATGCGATTCCACTCCACATGACATCACAGGGACATAGTTTCTATACGAGTAGATGGGAGTTTTACATTGTGTGAGATTACCAATGCATGCATGAGACACAGAGCTCAGGGAAACACCTCTTAATAATCACCCATTAAAATTACCTAAGTTCGGAAAGTTTCCTTCGTTTGACAGGGTAATAATAATCCTTATTTATGCCAAGCGCTACCTGCGAGCAGGGTACTCTGCTACCTGCAAGCAGCCTGCGTCGTATCAGCGCTCATAGCCTCGCCCCAAGGTCACCTCACGCGATGACAGATGGAACCAGAAATACGTCACACGGAGTTTTCCCATCATTCCTACTTAGCCGTCGCGTTTTCGCGCACTTGAAAATTCTCACTTTTCATTTTTTCGCGAAAAATAGATATTGTCATTCAAAAATCGAAGAGCGTGAAGTGCGTACTCGAGGAGTAACGAGTAATGATATTTCGATTTAAGCAATAACAAAAAATAGGAAACCACCCTATTGTCGCACATACCACACTAAAACTGGAACCCGCTAACTGGAGAGATTGGTAAGAATTCGGTAAACAGAAATGAAAGAAAAATACGACGAAAGAAAATCTTCCTCAATTAGCCATGTGTTTATAACATTAAAATAATAAAACGTGAAAGTCGATTCCCATTTTTCGTGAGTTGGTAACGTGACATTTCATGATTTTCACCCCGTTTTCTTGTTCAGAAAGAGGCACTCAGGGAGGAAAGGAATTTTTCGCGGTCCTGTAAACACCAACAGGCTACATGTGGTCGATACCAGAGACCCAGGAGTAAATAAGGCATGTTGACCCGTTTGACAGGAGTCGGTGAAGTCATCAGCTAGTCATCGAAAGTTTTTATACCGATGATTTTCCATCGAAAATTACTCGAAAAGTTGGTGATGGATCGGTAAACGGAAAAATGTGGCCTCTTTGTTTTTTAAACGCTACTTCGGTTTACAATTATTAAGATATTGGTGAATGTGCCCATTAGCCAGTCAGAGGTCTTCTCTGGCACATAAAGGTTGCATATGGTGAAGCGGGGATCCCTTAGTTTCTTGTCCCTCCGCTAAAATCTAGATTTCACGCTCAGAAGCTGAAAATTGCTCTTTTATGTTATAGTATTGGGCTCGCTCACGTATTTGATGTCTAATGTAAATCTGCGGTGGTTGGGGTGTAATAATCCAAGTGAATGAAGTATTTCGGTAACGTGAGTAGAATCTGAGGTGAGATATGCGATGTCGAACTATTGCTGAGAAGAAATTTAGTGGACGGTTGACTAAAATTAATCAACCGTCCACTAAATTTCTTCTCAGCAATAGTGTGGCATCGCATACCTCACCTCAGATTCTACTCACGTTACCGAAATACTTCATTCACTTGGATTATTACACCACAACCACTGCAGATTGACATTAGGTATCAAATTTCTTTACCGCATCATGAATTGGTCCTTCAGATCCAGTGATCTCCTAAAATTCTTTTCACTACGCATTCCTGCTCGCAAAACCCGCAATACTGAAGCTCTACACCAGCCCAATTTCCGTCTCACAATATCTCATAGATCCCTCTTTTTCCGCCTACCTTCTATTTTCATTTCAATCTCCATTACTTCCTCCTCTCTTGACATCTTTACCTCCCGCTACAAATTTAAAAACCAAGTGAAAAGTCTATCATTTTGACACCGACCTTTTGTATGTATATTGTATGTTGAATATGGTTGTTATGCATGATATTATTTTTATGCATGTTTATTTACTATATTTGCATAATTTATTTTGTTTATAAACCCAATGTAAAGGCCTCAGTGCTGTTTTTGGTGTGATAAAAATAAATAAATAAATTTCATTTAATTTTCGGTTGTAATGGATTTGGAAAAATACAAATACCTGTTGTTGCGGTTTCCGATGCGTCACGTGATCTACTTCTTGAGATATTGCCCACAAGAATTCTCCGGTCTTAATTCTTTCATGGAAAAATTGATGACGTCTCGAACTCATGCCGAGCGGGTCGCTGTGTCACCGCTTCCGCTTGATCTTGCGAATCACGTGGTTCGTTATCGTTTGCTCTCGTTTGAATGATTCATTCCCTCGATGAAAAGCACAACCGAAACGTTCAAATGGATCAGATCTCGATGGACATGACCAACTCACGACAAGTGGCAGTAACTTAACCGTTTGACTCTTTTAAACTTACGTGGGTGTGTAAGTAGTGCTTTATATTTTCGTAGTCTCTCATTAGACTAGAATATTTTAATTGCGACTTCAATTTTGTGTGACCGACTTCATTCCATAGTCATGGACCAGACCGATAGTTAATTCGATTTCTTCACCTAGAGTGTGACGAATTTATGAAATGAAGTAAATTCACGCTTATAGTTATGAAAATGTAGAGAAATATACGAAGCTAATCCTCAGTTGACTAGTTAAAAGTCAAGGTAAAAACCGTTAATAAATGAAAAGAAAATATTCCTCATGGAAATTAACGAATGGGTGAGAAAATTAATGTCTTTCTGTTATATTGTGGATTGTATTTATTCGGCTTGTGTCGAAGGTGGTGTGATGTGTTTCAGAGAGATACGAACATTGTTCCTTAGTGTTGCGTGAAATTGACTCAGTTAATGTTAGCAAAAATATTAGTAAGTTTTTACAAGTTCTTACGCGTTTTGTGCAATAAATGTATTGTAATATTGTTTTCATTTCTTTTTAGGTATGTGTTTTAGCCGGCAGAAGAATGGAGGTAATCCACGGCTGTAAAGAGCTGAAATGCTTATCTAGATCTGCCGTTATTTATTGAGCTATCCTTTGGGTAAGTTTTCTGCAAATTTATGTTTATTTGAAATTCCTAACTTCTCATATATTTGCTGCTCATTACCATTTGTATGCAAAGTTCTGTGAAACAGTCGTACGGAACTCAAATAGTTAATTTACCATGCTAATTTTCTTTATCTTCTTGTTTTCTTTAATATTCATGCCTGTGAGTCATCACGAGAAACGCTCCTTGATATCGCATTTATCCAGAATGTTTCTCCTTAGAAATCGATTCTGGTTGGATCAGATGAAATTACGGAAACCAATTACAATCCAATTATTCATTCAGCGAACAATGAATATTCATAATCCTTCATTAACAGCCGAGGATCAAGGCTATTTTTCCTCTTTGAGGGTGATTTCAATATATTTACAAAGTTTAACTCCTCGAGAAAATGAAATTTGTTTAAATGTTTTGATGGTACAAATAGATTTCCGCGGAGTGACTTCTGATTTAACATTTTTGTTTTTGACGGCCAGAATTGCCGTAGACAACAGTTACACTAGTGATGATTGACCTGGTTTCTTCAGGTCGAATAACGGTATGAATAACCCACAAGCCGATGATACTATATGATATTAACCCTTTCATAAAAGATGATCAGCAGTTAGGAATATTTATTAGTATTTATCCCAAGTTGAAACTTTTGCTACATTGATGCTGCACTATTATTTAATGCACCAGGAAAAAGAAGTGAATATTAAAAAATGATCCGATCTAAATAAAAACCTCACTCACTTACTGACTTAAATATTTAAAGAAAAATGCACTTGTGTTGCTATAGAGAAGGGGACTGGTTGAAAAATGCGGGTTAAGCCTCAATCACACAATCATTTTTTTTATCCGTTTTAAGCTGTGACACCAGAGAGATCACTCGCAGATGATCGTTGCCAGCAATAGGGTAGTTTCCTTCATCAAAGAAAACGAAAGGCATTGATTGCGATTCATTACCCACCATTAGTGTATTCATTATATACAAATTAATTTGTTTTAGAAATACCGGTTTAGACGAATGGCAATGGTCAATTTTAACCGCATTTTAAAAAGGCCAGATTGGCGCCCATGCGATGCCACTCCACGTGACGTCACAGGGACCTAGTTTCTATACGAGTAGATAGGAGTTTTACATCGTCTGAGAGTACCGATACATGCATGATGCACAGAGCTCAGGGAAACAAGTCTTAATAATCACTTATGAAAACTGGCTAAGGTCGGAAAGTTTTCTTCGTTTGAAAAGGTATTTAATAATCCTTATTTAAGCCAAGCGCTACCAGCTAGCAGGGTACTCTGCTACCTGCTAGCAGCCTGCATATCAGCGGCGCACATATTCTCGCCCCAAGGTCACCTCACTCACCGGCAGCGGGAACCAGAATGACGTCAAACGAGCTTTTCCCATCATTCATACTCAGCCGTCGCGTTTTCGCGCGCTTGAAAATTTTCTCTTTTCATTTAATCGCGAAAAAGAGGTATCGTCATTTAAAAATCTAAAAGTGTGAAATGCGTACTCTAGGAGTAATAATCTTTCGATTTAGGCAATAAAAAAATAATGGGAAACCATCCTATTGTTTTTCGCAATCACTCTAATGATGAGGATACCCATCAATTTTTTCATCACTCGTCTGGTACCTGAAACCGTCGCTAAAACCCCATATCAGCCAATCAGAACGCATTCCCGTCCCAACGTTTGACAATCGTGGGAACGACTTAGATAAACAAACACGCTACGTATTTTCGTTATGCGGGTCCTATGACAATGAGCTGTGATATCATAGGTGATGCGAAAGGCGACGGCGGGAAAAGCGATCTCTTCATTGATCACTTTTCGCGACGAAAGAAAATGATCGTGATATTAAGGCTTTAGGGAAAAATGTGATAGAGAATATTTAAGAATGTAGCACCATGGCGAAATAGTTTGTGCTCTCCGCTAATTGCTGGCGAATGACTAGAATGGGGTTGTTCATCAAATTCTGTGGAAGATATGACAGTGTTAATATTGCATTAGACTATCCATCGATGCATCCTTCCAAGAATAGGTGCTGGGTATTCGCCGAATGGAGCCCCAATTCGTAGGATTGACCTGTGACCCAGTGAATGAAGACATTGCTCACTTTGCTGGAATGAAATTTATTGAAATACTTGTGTAGCTTTAAATTATTATGGATTTAACATCACTCACTCAGTCACACACTCATTCAATCCGAATGTTGAATAAATTAGTGACGGATGAGAAACATGGAGCTTGGATTGGTGAGGGCAGAGCTCACCCCAAGTGAATATCACAAATTCAGAGTAGGGAGACTTGTTTCTTTCCCCGGGCCATCTCGTGCTTGAAGGATTTTATTTGGGGGCGTTTAAAAATTTCTCACGGGATTTGAACTCGGGAACCCCAATCAGCAGCCAGGCTATACCTTCCACGCTAAGGCACGAGCACTCAGATACTTACTCTAAGTTATGGCTCATCTACATCCACATAATACCCCGCAAGCCGCCTAAAAGGCGTGTGGCAGGGGGTGTTAGGCTAGGTTACTCATGGTTAGGGTCGCACCCTCCATAAAATATCATATAGGTGTAATTTAAATGGCTAGTGAACATTTTTAAATCAATTAAAGACTGGTAGATAAGTTGCAGGAATAGTTCTCGGGTTTCCCACCGGGTATAGAGGTGCGTCACAGGTCCCAACGTTTCGATGACCAAGTCTGCCATCGTCTTCAACCCCTGTGGTGGGAAATCCGAGAAGTATTCCTGCAGAGCATATGCCGGGAAAAACCCAAATTCCACGTGAGAGATAAGTTCTCATTGGTAGCAGTGGCGCCGACTCCATGGGGCCTTAGGGAGCCCGAGCCCCCTCAAAAATTCGTTATGGGTGTGAGGAAAAAAGGTGTCAGGCTTGTCGATATGGGAGTGGGATATCAAGTGTCCAGATATCAAGATTTGAGTTATTAGGGTTCTGATGTTGATCATATGACTAAAATGCTTAAAAAAACTTAAAACTCACTAATTATAAAATTTCCTGAGGCAATATCCCCGGTTTGGGTCCCCCCAACATATTTTGTCAGAATCCCTGTTTGGTGGTGATATAGTCAGTAATTTTTTTCATTGTGAGTGATCAGTGATGTGTTCCAGGCTAAGAGTGTGTGATTTCGTGGTGTGTATGGAGCCGGGGCAAAGAATGCAATCCTGGTGAAAAGAGTTTTATAATGGATGTGTGGCTTCATCATACCATCTTCATCAGTCACCAATTCTAAGATTGCTATGATGCAGCTCTATACTCACTTCTCAACCCATATGATATAAATCACACAGTTGCTTTTTTAACATCCTTTTTTATCCATCCCTTTTTTTAAATCTCCCACTTGGCGTATCTCATCCGAGACATAGTTTTTTAATGCGCCGCAAAAACTTTGTTTGACTGAGAGGTATCGGCAGTTCATTATCTTCAACAGTCATCAATATTAAGACTTGTTTGACGCAGCAAATCACTCGGTTTACCTGTCGGCCAATATTCAAATACCTACATAATTATTTAGACAGAAAAAAATAGCGAGGAGTATCATATAAGGACAGACAAAATTATAGAAAGAAACAGTGACACGTCAGAAAAATCAATAGAAAACCACAGGTAGGGCAAGCAAGAAACGGTAAGACAGCCGCTGAAGAGTAAACATGAAATAATAAGAAAATAATGGATAAATTAAGATTTTATAGTAATGATGAAGGAAAGAAGAGTATTAAAAATGCGAGAAACGAAGACGGAAGAAAACAATATACTAGGGGAGAAAAAGAAAAATATTTGAGTATAATACGTGAAAAAATAGAGCTGAGCTGATAAAAAATGAGTCAGAAAAACAATATGGGAAGATGAAACAAATTTTCGGGGTGAAGAACGAAAAAACATGCGGAATGAAAGATGAGAATGGGCAATGCCTGTGTGAAGACGAGAGAGTTTTAAATAGATGGAAGGAATATCTTGAGAGACTTTTTTGAGATGAAAATATGAGCGAAGATGTATTGGAGGTAGGACACCATATTCTGCCTTTATAAGTCTGCCTTTATTATCTGCTTCAAACTGAGAAGAGAATAAAGTCAGTGAGAGCGTCGAAGTCAGCGGAAGAGGCTGCATTATTGCATTAGAAAACACTGTGCTTTTTCTCTCCTCTTTTGTTTTTTTCCGCAAGAGAAAGAGTGGGGATTATCGCCGGAAGGAGACGCGCCTCGCGTGGAATTGACCTTTGACCCAGGGGATAGAGACTCGCAGACTGAGCAATGGACGGGAGGGAGGGAGGGACCCCTGGAGGGTGGGAGGGAGTGTTGCCTTTGGAGGAGAAGGGAAAGGAGAAGAGACGATCCCCACGGGATATACCAAGGAGAGATAAAAAGAGAAATAGCCGCTCCTGGGCCTTCGATTCAATGGAACTCGCTCAGCATGATACCTTCTCTTCTATATTCGGATGAAAGACTTGCGTTTCCTTTATTCGACGGTCTCTTTAATCCAGTTTTTGAAAAACACGACAGTTCCTTTTATAGCTCAAAGTTTTGGTTCTCGGCAGCTTCAGCTTTTTAATTTTTAATCAATTGATGTTAAATTTAAGAATTGCGGAGCTGATGATAAAAGAAAATAGAATAGAACGACGTCACTATCAATGCTGAAACTGGTGAGCGAATCAAGACTGCTCTCCCTACCGCTTCCTCGCCATCGTTTATCTGCGCCCACCACTGCGCTTTCACGCGTCATTTGTCTCTCGCAGATTTTTAAAAATTATTATGTCCTTCGACCATGTGTACTCTTCCGCGGGGAGATCTTGTCCCGAGGCGATAAATTACTCCCCCTATTTCCGCATACGGTGGGATGGGAAGCCAGCTTCCCCTCCTCTCCCTTCCTCTATCGATTTGTAGGTCAGGATGGTGGCGCCTCCTTCGGCTCCCGCTCAAACTAGCGCTCCCCCTCCCAATCTCCCCTTGATCATGGCCATCTCCTCACCCTCCTGTTTTTCTCTCAAAGCGATAGACCCCTTCGCTCGCTGTAAGTACACCAATCACCGCCTCTCCCAGGGCGTCACCCTGTATTCCCTCAAGGGCCCAAGGACGTCCCCAAGGTCGGGAAAAAAGGCCCTTTCCCGCCACTGCGATGAGGAAAACAGACGGCTCTTGCTGGGGACCCCTGTGGATGACTGCGGACGAGGTCACGGAATAGTGGCCGCACTGCTGTGAGGCAGACACGCAGAGGTTCACGCCTTGTCGAGGATGGAGCGTCGTGCGGCATTATTATTTATTATTATTATAGTATTCTACCGATTAAGGTAGGTTTCCATAGAGTGTTCAAGAAGTGATCTGGAAGCCTCCCTTTCCTTCCAGCGCTGCCTTCTTCAATTGACTTTAAGGCACACTCCCTTTCAATCTATCTAAAAATCCTATTCTTTTCCTTCCGCTCCCTCGTTTCTCTAACATTCTACCCTCTAACACCATTTTCAACATTCCCTCCCCGCTAAGCAGTAACTCCATCCATACCTTCTGTCTCCTCCGTATATCATCTAAAAGCTGCCTCTCCTCACCCACCATGTCCAGCACTTCGTCGTTCCTTATCCTCTTCGTCCATTTCACCCTCTCCATTATTCTCCATACCCACATCTCGAATGCCTCCAATCTTCTCTCGCCTTCTTTCCCCGGTGTCCACGTTTCCGCACCGTGTAGAGCTATATGTACTCCAGATCAAACTCTTCACTAACCTTTTCTTTAAACTCTTACATAACTATCCTCTCAGAAGCTCCTTCCTATTCATGAGTTCGAATTGAGGGTTATTCTTTGAAATGAACTGATTGAAGGGAAGAAAATTCTAGGGAGGAAAATCATTTTCTTCGGCCGGGAATCGAACCCGGATCATCCGAATATGCTTTAGTTGTTTAATTTCTTTGAACTACCAAGGCATCTCACGCCCTTCGGAGTTGTGTAATCTTTAGACGAAAACAATGCGGTACTTCAAGTGGTAGAGTACCTGGCGCCAATTTTGGAGCTCTTGTGTTCGAATCCCGGTTAAGATAAATTATTTTCCCCTGTGGGATTTTCGCATATGCACTTCCGCGTAAAAATACATCACTTGCTACTGCTGGGTTATTTTATTATTAATTATTGAAGGGGGACTCAAGCTGAAAGTCATCGTACAAAAGACAGTTTTTTAACCACTAGATAGACTTTTGCTTAATCTAATTTGCTGTTGAGGTTCTGGACCGAGGAAGTGTCGTTAAGAAGGCATCATATAAGGGTTCTGGTTAAGTACTTTACTCGTATTAAAAAGTATGTATTACTTATGTTGGAATGTCATGGGGTAAATAAATTGAGAGGTAATAGACTTAACAACTTTTAGAATATTCTGATGTCCCTTTTTCCGGAGAAAACTAATTTCTGTATTAATGCGTACATTAGAAGAATAAATGGTTAGATAATAGAGCAATTGTGGGGGAAGATGATGAAAGATAAGCGGATGCAGCAAGTTAGAACTCATTCCGATGCAATTTTGCAAAAATCGAAGCCAAGTTTAGCATTTAATTCGTTTCGCGTTAGGCACGTTATGGCTCATCTCAATGCACGTCTGAACGTGGATTCAAAATGGGCCCTTTAAAGCCGTAAATATCCCCCTGATGGCAAAATTTTCCTTGCCCTAATTCTAAAATTACCGCATTCACAATTGAGAAAACGACGCGGATTTAAAATTCAGCAGTGTCGTTTCCCGTGTTGAACAAGCTGAGAAGATGCACGTGTTGCCAAGCAACGCATTAAACTTGGAGATGAATGAATCAGTCTTTGCCGCTGATTTGAATGTTACCCGGCCTAACTTTGATTCGCGCCCGTCTTCCTCTAATCCATGTGTCACTCCGCTAGATAAACGATGGATTCTTCTCACCACAAGGGGCATTTCTTCTGCTGTGGCTTCACCCGCCGCACACTTTAATGGGTTTGCCAAAGTCGCCACTCGCGTCGCTGCTGCGGAGAAAAACCAAATCTGAATTCGATATAATATATAATAAAACATCAAATCCATAGCTTCTAAGTGTCATTCATCGCGAGGGAAAATACTCTTTGTTAAATACAAGGAATAACTGGATTACTCTGCACACATATTCGCGCTGCAGGCATTCTTAAAACCAATGGAAATGTGCCCTAAGTGGAAACAGAAATCAAGCTCCTGCGGGACGGTTTTGCATCTCATCTCATTAGTCCTCTTGTGGGAAGCATATTTTGAATTAAAAACTAATTTTAACAAAAGAGATTGATTTAACCATATTTGTAGAGGTAGATTTCATTCAGATGAAAAATTTGCAAAATACTTGAATGGGGCCCTGCTTTATGGCACACGTGAAACTAAGAAATATGTTTTATCTTTACAGGAGTGAACGAGGGATTGCCTCGGCTTTGAATTTTGGGATGGCATTCTCTCATTTGAGACTAACAGGACTTGTAAGACATAGCAGTGGCGGTGCTCTTCTAGTCCCGGTGTCATATTAGCTGAATAATGATGGATATTACTGTGTGTTGGGTTTTATGGTCAATCAATCAATCTGGATTTTCTCAACGGGTTTTTTTAATTTGGTGAATAACGCAATGACTACACAATGACTATCCACGCGTCCGCCTTATATATCCTCGGCCGCCGGATACCTGGAATAAGAGGGAGGGAACCTTTCGTGGGAAGGAGGGGAAAAACCCAAGAAAGGGAAGTCAAAGAGGGAATGGGATGGGTTCCCCGATACTCCCTGTGCCTACCCCAACACCCTCCCTTTCTTAATCAAGACCACCGTCTTAGCCGCGCAAGTCCCGCAATCCTTCGGCGGTCTGATTATCCTCACATAGCGACTCCTTTGGACTCCTTCACTCCCCCCCACGTCGATTGCCGTCGACGACTGGCCCCCGTCTTTGGGTCGAACGTCTTCGCTGTAATGTTCTTTATTCGGGGCGAGGACAAGATATGCTCGATTCCTCCGGAACTCTCCCTCAGGTGTCCTGATGTCGTAGGATCGCGGCTCTGCTCTCTTTCTCACCACGGTCCCATTGCATATATACTAACCAAACTCGATCTCCGGGCAATAGATCTGCCAGCTCCCGAGTGCGATGGCGTAGATCGAATTGGTATTTTTCTTTTGTTTTCCTGGTCCGCCACTTCATCATCTGCTCTCTCAGGTCGGGCCATTTCGGTTCCAGCGCCTTTTTCACCATCGGGATATTTGTCCGGAGCGTACGCCCCATTACGTCTGTTTACGAGGATTTTCACGACTGGGGCGTTTCCTAGAGATATCCCTTTCCGGGGTAACATCTTTAGGGGGGTAAATCCTGTATTTCCGAGTTGGGCTCAAATTTGGATGGCGTCACAGATTTATCTAAACATGTGAATCGTTTGGTAGGTCCATAATTGACCACCCACTTGTGAGTGACGGTTAAATTCAACTGTTCACTTCCACAGGAATGGTTCATTCCCACCCTGTATTGTTGAAGCCTGTATTGCACGGTTCATTTGGATGTTCAGAGCTGTTCGAATGTGGTCAGTTTCATTCTTAAATATGGAATAACCCCCGAGGGCGGTGCTTATGAGGTAGATTACGAAAAGTTATTTCTTGTAAAGACCTTGTGAAGAAAACTGATCAAGTCACTCAGCTCCTTGCTCTGCTATTTACACCACGGACAATGAGACACGTTTGACAAAAAAATTCAAATCAGTCGGTGAATATGTCGGTTCTGAACGTTGCTGCACGTTTCTTTTATTTTTTAAGAGATTTGAAACCCAGCTGTCTTCTACTAATTCTTGAATCGTACAGATTCTTCAAAAACGGATCATTATCTCAACGCGGGGGATTTTCTCAAGTGAGGCTGCATCTGTGCCATTTGCCTTCTTTGTTGTCGAGACACGAAGACAGCTCTTCTATGCTCCTTGTCAGCAAACCATTCTCCCTCTCACGCTCCTCTTACAATCAAACCTCTCCAGTGTCCCTCTTCCACAAACCCACCTTCCATTCTCCCATGAATTGCCTCGTGCTTAATTAAAAATGGAGATGAAAAATGGACAACTGTAAATTTTTATAGCGCTCATTTTTTAATTATATTACGCGGTTTTATTTATTTTTTGATACCGAAATGAGGGCATGGTTATTTTATCCATGCCTTATTGTGGAGCAACGATGGAGTTTAAATCCCGAGTCTTATCTAACCCACTCTTTTCCTTTTCCCATCTCTCTTTCATTGCGTTACATTATTTATTACATTGCTTACCCACCCCCTGCCTCTCACTATCAACTGCCCTCTGTTTCACAAAGTGGGGGAGAGGGTATTTTGTGCACTTTCCCTCCGGAGTAATTATTCCAGACTCGCAATACCACATCTGCCCCACATTACCATTCCAATTTCCCCGACTACTCTTGTGCGCCTGCTAGCTCTGTCTTTTCAGATATATGGGCTTACGAAAATTTCATAATTAGATGTGGGGAAAATACTGCATTTAATTTAATAATTGCGTCGTCTTAAGTCATATTGTTCTCATCACAAATTAAACTTAAACAGTTCAATTTTTAAGTCTTACATTTCTTCAATAGTCATAGGTTTTTGCCACCAATATCTTAACCACCACTTTATAAAAAAAATCAATCCTCGGCACATGAAACATCATCTTTTTCTGATGAAGTTATAATTCATGGATAAAAATCTTCATAGATAAATTAATCCCCATAACACAAACCTTCAAAATAATTCCTATTTTTACCTAGTCAACTCTCCTCAGGAACACAACGTTATAAAATAATATACGGAAGTTTTCAATGATTTCATTGTAATAAGCTCCTTGACATTTTTTGAGTATTCGCCTCCCGGCACCAAGGGCCATAACACACACTTTAAAGCGTGCGACCTGAGACTTTAGCCTCCGAGCCTCGACGTTACATTGATATGAGTGTACTCGTGAAATTCTCAAGGTGACCACGTAAGTTTGAGAGGAGTAGTATGATTCTGAAAAGATAAAATTCGAGCGATCGAGAGGAATGGTTTGTCTTCTTAAGAATATTGACGTCTTCATTGAAGGATTTTTTTTCGGTGTGAATGCTTTGCATGAGTCCGCACTGTGACTAGGAGGCGCGGGCGATTGGAGGAAGGTGGGTCTCCCTTGCCTGTCTGTCGTCATAAACTTATGGATGTGCAGCGGCAAAGGACGAGAGAATAGACGGAGGAGCTAAGACGAATCGTTTCCCTGGAGACGTTGGAGGGGCGGAGGCGTGGGTGGGATGTTATTGTAAACCCCTTCCCTCGTATCCAAAATCTAATTCTGGGGGAGATTTGGCCGTCCACCTCCGCTATAATCACCCCTGAATGGACACTGCTGCCTAGGACACTGGTTTGTCTTAGGTCAGGTTATGTTTCCATCATGTCAGACAAGGGCACTCTATAATAGTCAAATATTTTAAAATAAAAGAAGTAATATCTATTATATGATGGATTGTCGCTGTATTTTTCGGCCTTGACTTCGCGCATAATGTAATAAACGAATTGACACTTCAGTACTTCATATTTTCCGTGTTTTCCTCATTACTTCATTCTGAAAATTCATCTAAAGAGCCGAGGAATTATTGTCATTTTTATAATGTTCTTCATAATATTATTTAGTAGTTATTTCACAGCTGTAGCCTTGCAATTACGCAATCATGAATGAGTGGTGTCTTTTAATTAATTAAATTACGGTATTAATTTTTAAAAATATGCGGTAAAATACGGGAAATCAATAATTATCATGCTATTAAATTTGTATAAATTTTCGTTCATATTTATTAATGTATTTAAATTTACTGATGTAGGTATTTCGTTTTGTAATATAAGTAGTTAAACTTGAGAGACGAGTGGAGATATTTAATACAAATATATGTTTGCCTAATGCGTGTTAGCAATAAATTATTTGTTTCAGTGGGTGTATGTTAACGTGATCGTAGTGTTTGATAAGTTATTGTAACTATATATTGCATACTCTGGGAGGTTTCTCTTTTCTATGCTTAAATATGTGCGTTACCTTCTTCTTTCCCTTTCTGACCGCCCAATAAACTCCCCTTTCACACCGATACCCCCTGTCGGTTAGAAACGGTCCCTCTTAGCAATTCACGAGGGTACATCCGAACTAGATTAAGATACACTCTGCTTGGAAGTATTTGATTTTATGGATCAAGTATATCGTCCGTTGAAAGCGCTTTGAGATCCATGCCTTTTTAATTCCTTTTGGGACTGCGAGGTTTAATATTTAACCGACGCGTCGTTTACGCTGGGAATCAGCACCACTCGCGGAAAAAATATTTTCCTTGCCTACACCCATCACACTATCTTCAATTTTAACATCTATAATATCTCCTTGTACTCACCCTCTCTTCATTCTCCTGTTCAATTCCTACATCTCTTAAGAGCGCGATACATAGATGTTGCGAAATATCACGATATTTGTATGTATACGGAACTCGATATTGAGTTTTAAAAATTGACGATAAATGATCATCCGATCTATTGGGCCCGATATATTTTCACTTCCCATCAAAATACCCTCTTGATAATTGCAACGATGTATCCTCCGATATAAATTCCGGTACCGATAAGGTGCCGAATACATTGATAAAATAAAAAATAATTATTATAATTTATATACAGAGGGGGAGAAGAGCAATAGAGCTTCATCTCCATGTATCGGTGTGGGGTAGAGGAAATTTTGTGTTCAATAAAATATCACGGTATGTATTCCGATATTGCCCGAATATTATGAATAATTGCCCGATTAAAATATCGGATTCGATTTTTAATTGGGTCTGATGTTTTATCGGGTTTGACCTTTATCGTCGCGGCACAAGCTATGGTTATCACCAATTATCGATGCAATAAATAATCGTTATCCGGTATTGAATTTTCAAAATCACTCGGGCCCTACACCCACGCCCTTTCCCCTCATCGTGGCCAACCCCGTCTGCTCTCCGACTTCCATTCCCTTTCGTGTGAGCCTCGCGGCCACTCACTCCTGTTCTGTATTTGTAGCATGAGAATTTCATTTCCACGCATTCCAGTCCAGAGGCGAAGGGAAAAATAAAATTTATTAGATTTTTTTTTCCTGTGCTCAATTTGATTATTTAAAAATGATAAACGTGGAAGAATTCCTCTCAATAGAAGATATTTCCAAATAGTGAGTCTTTCACTTCTTGATCCCGATCACAATACTTCACGTAAATATAGTTTAATGTGGAACATTTGCCAATGTTTGGACATTTTATTGTATGGAACTTTAACTTTTGGATTAGATATTTGATTTCCAGGTATAATGTAATCTAGTTTCTATTATTTTAAATTAGCATTCTAGCTTGCACGTATTCCTCTAAACATAATTTACACTAAATCAAAGGACGTTTGCTGGTGGAATTTATTAAAATTGAACCTTTTTTTTCAATTTTTTATCAAATAAATTATTTATGAGCGATCAAATATTTACTTACGTGTATTCACCAACTAGTGATATAAATTTCACATTCGAGGACTTTGCGACGTATGAGGCAGTAAATGATTTCCTTTCAATAGATGTTGTTAGGTAAATAACTTCTTGCAGGAGCTTATTTCCTGGACTGCATAACAATTATGAGCGAATTTGAAAATTACAGCTGTTACTACATACTTATAAATAGTTTTGGCATTCATAACCGCATAGGATTGGCCCGGAAAGCAATGTGCTATTTGAGAGAAAGAAGAATTTTATGGATTACTCCAATGTTACCCAACATTCCCCGTCTATACTTGTTATCAGTAATGAACAATGGAATGATCCCAGATTTCCTACCACTGGTAACTCCATAGTCCTCGGAAATTCATTCGGTCATAAGAATAGCAATCACGATTGAAATAAGGCTCACGATCCCGAAGAAAGTTTCATATCTTTTAATACCTGATTTTAACAATATGCTTTTATTATTTGCCTTTTGACTCGTCGGGTACCAAAGGGGATATGAGCAAAATCTATTCGGTACATTTTCTCTTCTTTATTTGTTCGTCATTTCAAATACTCGCTCTCTGATCTTTCTAAATGGCTGCGATGCTGAATCCCCTGGCGAAGAGCATCCAAATGATTTTATAGCTCTCAAAGGTGCCTTTTCCTTTGCCAGCAGGCCCATCATCCAAGGTTTGTATTTCATTTTCCGTTCCCATGGTAATATTTGTTTTCCATTGTATTTCTTTTCTCCCTTGAGGCGGGAGACGCATCGCACAAACTGACGGGACGGCCTACGCTGCCCTTTGCGCAACTATTTCCTTCTATAAAAATATAAAGAAACGTAAGGAAGGCCACATAAAGCGTCAAAACATCACATCGCGTTCTTTATCCACTCTATCCTCGAGAGAAAATTCTCCCGTGGGAGACCAAGAGGAGGAAAACAAAGCAAAATTGTGGTCCCTGCCAGACCTCGACTCTCAACTGTATCACCTACTCACATAGGAATCATCCACTCAGTCCTAAAATTGTTATTCCTGTGAAGAATTCGGTAGATGGAAGAGAGAGAGATAAGTTAAATAAAATGAAAAAGATTTCTTCATTCAGCCATTCTATTATTATTTTATGATGAAGAATGGCGAATGTTACCCCCCCCCCCCCCCCACTTTCCTGGAGGTAATGACGACATTTGATTTCGGCTCATTGAGGATAGAGTGGATAAAGAACGCGATGTGAAGTTTTGACGCTTTGTGTGGCCTTTCTTACGTTTCTTCATATTTTTATAGAAGGAAGACCCTGAGGTTCCGCGGGGAGCCCTGAATATCAGCAGACGGAGTCGAGGCCTCTTCATGTCACTAAAAAAATTGTTAGCAGATGTGCATGTGCAGGTCAAGAATTATTAAGCATTTTAATTATATTGTCTTCTGTCAAGAAATTTATTCGGAACCTATTAATTTGGAATCAACGTTCCTTAAAGCCGCTTTCGGGGAAGATTTTTTGTTTCCCCTTTTCTTACTTATCTCAGTGATTAATATTTTTGGCGTAGGTAGAATGATTACGATATAATATCTCAACCTCACCCCTCCTGTTATGCCATCCGACAGTGTGTTGCCAAATGCGATTACTACTGCAATTATCGGCGAAGTAAGTTTGCAGTAATCCCAGTTATTTTTGACATTGAATGCAGCGCAAAGGCAAACATCAGGCGGTCATTCTCTGCTGTGCGCCTTTCCATTTCACCAAACTAAGTCCTACTCCGCATAATAAGCGTGAAAATTGGGCGAATACGGCACATGATTTTTCCAACGGATAAAATCTTTCGGCCGGGAATGGGCTATCCGATTTTTCGGCTGCTAATGTTTTTCCACTGGCAATCGTAAACGTAAAAAGTGTCGAGTGGTAGCGTCGAAATTGTCTCATTCTCTCTCCGCCGGGGTGACTTCGGAAAGAGCGAGTTATCGCGTTCGCGGTTTTGAATAAAAAATGAAAAGGCCTCCCTCTGAGCCTGCCCGCGGGTGGGATCTATGCCCCCCCTCCCTTCACTACGCCTCCCCCTCCCCCCACAGACCATTCCCTCCCCCACCCCCTCACATTACACTCGACCAAAAACAACACTGGAGAAATAAGAACATGAAAAAATGGACAGTTAAAAATTATGAGAGAAAGTTTAGCAAAAAGTACAGGGAAAACATACTTGAATGTTGACTCAACCGCAATTATACGTATGAGCGTTAGGATTGCGAATGTTACAATGTTAGAGAATTCTTCTGTCGCCCATCGCCCCATGGAATGGATTAAAAATATGGCTATTCGCGGCGCTGACGGGAGAGTGATCCGAATTTAACGGAAAATGGGAAAAAATAGGATTATTTAAAATATTTTAGCAAAAATTTGTCTTCGCATTTATGAAATATGTCGTATTATTCAATTTTTTTACAGTAATTTTTCAACTTTTTTGCAGTAATTTCTCAACCTAATCTATTCGATTTTATTCTCTGCGATATCAAGTACTTAATTACAAAAAAGGAGAATAATTTGATCGCTAAGCATATCTCGCCGCGATGCAAAGTTCTTTGAAACACGATTGAAATGCCCCTTTGTGGATATAAATCGAGTTTATACGTGACCTATTGGAGCCTGTCAGTTGCCAGGACTTCCATGACGTCATCTGCCATCGAGCCCAACAAACTATAGTTACCCCGTATATCTGAAGTGGAGCTAGCCGTGTCAAGTGATACCTCCTCCGAGAGTGCTCAAATATGGGATGAGCATCCAGTTTACCCTAGCGCAAGCAACATGGCCACCATGCGCAACTACATTAACCTCTGCGGTGGCATGAAGTTCAGCACGAGCGTGCTCAAAGGCCGTGCCTTATCACTTTGTGGCGTGTCTTTCGTTCTTTATGTTGGGCGCGTGCTCTGAGGGTTGGTGGTGTTTACGGCCTGGGAATTGTGGGAAGGGAAGATGCTCTATTGCCTGAGAAAGAGTTGGGATGGGAGGGAAATTGGAGCGATAAATTGTTTATCCTCTTATGGCAGGCAGGGAAGCGAGGCTGGAATTTAAAAAAAAAAAGATCGCTCCAGTTATGTCCTAAGGCCTCATAATCTTATTCATGTAACCTGGAGATGTGAATCCAAATATTTCTTTGTACTCGAACCATAATCCTTCTTTTGGAGGGGCTTTCACTGCCAGGCGAAAATAACCGCTACGGAACATCATGATTTCCCATTGTGTTCACAGCTTTGTCCGTGATACAGTTAAATTTTTTAATGCATCCTATGGTAAGAACCAATTTTTACAGTCATTCGTGGACTATGTTCATTTTAGCGCAGAATGTTAGGAAAAATATGCATAAAACTAACGTTTACCCCAGTTTTACATTTATTCGTGTAGTTTCGACTGCAAAAATGATGATATAATATAATAAAGTAAGTGCAAAAAGCATAAATATCATGTGTTATCGAAGAGAATGTTGATATTCTACCTTGAAAGTGCGTAGAGGAAAATCTTCAATTGCCGTGTATTATAGTAATAATAAAATCATCGCAGGTACATTTCGTTTTGAATTAACCGGTGGAATTCTGAATGTTCCAGTGACGTATCTTTGTGTCTCATTTATTTCCATTCATAAGATTTATCACCTATGGGTTTACATTATTTATGTTATTAAAACATTAAAGTTTTTTTCTGGTAATGTAAAGTTCAATTTACAAGGAACCGCACTCATTTGAGGCACACATTGGAGGTTAAAGTCAAGGTTTCAATAATGTGCTACCCTGCACGGGTTTCTTGTAGTTCCACCTTTCCTCATTGCGGCAGTCTGCATTGAATCAGGGCTCTCCGTGCATAGTTTTATGGCGGGGTGGGTAAAACTATCTGAAAATAGTTTTAAAACTTCATTTAAAAAAGAAGGGTCTCTTTTGACTTATTCATGGCAATTGTCTTGACACACTGAACGAATAAGGCTGAGATTGAACGAATCATGTATAGTGCCTTCCTGCTCTTACCAGTAAAATGTATTTGCAGCCTTGGTTATTTTATTTGCATATGTTAATTTTCAAAACCGTTGATTATAATAAAAGCCTTAAATTTAAAATAAAAAATATATTAATAAAATATATGGGAACGCATATGGTTTAAAAAAAATAATTTTTGAGAAATATGTATGTGAAATTAAAAGTTTCAGTTATAACTTATGAATCTTTTTCATAAATTTACTCGAGAAACTATCAGTAATCGAACTTTGATAAGGAATTTTAGCAATCCCTCCGGCTAAATAATTTAATAATGCGGTTGAAGTAAATATGGCATATTACTCCGCCGAAATGCGCATATTACTCACAATTTCGGGCAATTTATACCCAATTCTTTAAAGGGACTGTTGGTGTGACTGAAGGCATGATCTTTCTCTAGTGATTTAATTTCGTGCAAATAAACTCCAATTACCCTCATCACCGTTCATCATTACATCTTGAATGTTTCACTGTGAGAGGGATCACGTGAAAAATCCAGCGTATATTGCCATGGAGCGGAGTCCTTGTTGCTTCCCCTTCCATCTATCGTCATGGAAACTGGTCCCTCGACTTTATTTCTTTAAAATCGCCACTAGCAATTGCTATTTCTTTTACTCTTAATGTTGACACGATTGTAGATTCACGGTTTTCACGTAGCACAAAAATTATTTACCTTGTAAACGTTATGAGGGCATTTTTTCCCTCGCACGATGCAATTATTTCAAGCTAACTCATCGTTAATGGCGGTGAATATGATGTCAACGTATACGAAATCGGGTATTCGAGGAAACAACAAGTGTAAATGGGGTATTTAACTTTATGTACGTTTCATTCCCGGGTCTATATACTGTCACTGTATTTCATTTATATTATGGATTCTCACCAATATATTAACAGGCTATGTTTTTTGTTTTTGACTCTTTTGTTCAGCTATTTTTTATTTTTAAGTGTAGTAGAGTGTTACTTTTGCTTTCATAAAATAAGATTCAATTTACGTAAGATTTGAAAAATATTTACGGGTATCCATATATTATAATAATTAGGAAGCTAGATATAATTAGCAATTGAGATTCACGAATAAATTTCATCATGCTCATGAACTTTATACATGCATTAAATAATTTCAAATTCATGTTTTCGTGATTTAGAAGGCACGATTCGTCGAACAAACACATTAGTATGTTTGATTTCAAAGTTGCGGAGACTTTTTGGAAATATACATTGGACCTCATAGAGCCGATGTATTACGGCAAGTTATTTTGTAACGAGGTAACAATTGGCTTTCTGTGTCGCAAAAGTATACGGAAACCGGCTTTCTCTTATAGATTTGACTTCAAATCAGTTTTTTTCTTCATTACTGTACCGTCGACGGGAATGTCAGTTACAACCTTGTCAAGCAAATGATCGGTAGGTAGTTGTAATCAGGAAGACAAAAGAAAGCCGATGGAACTCTAACCTCTATTTCCGCCGGGACTAAATGCATATCAGGCGCCATTCCGATTTCCATTTGATTTCGAGCATAAAATGCTTCGCTCTCTGTAATTTCAAATCTGAGTGCATTCTATAGAAATGACGACAGAGTTCAAGGCCAGAGTCGCGTTCTCTCATTTAATATCGATCCGTCGTTTGCGAAGGTAGAGGGGGGTAAACCTTTTTTTATCGAATAAAACCTTATTCAAGAACACTTAGGTTTGTATTTTTCCTTCGGTTGAGAGTGGAGGGCTGTGATGGATATAATTACGCCTTCGGCTTCTGCACCATTCGATGGATAATTCCATTTTTGATGTTTCCTATTGAAATAGATAGCTGTCTTTGTTTTGTCAAAATTTGAACTGACGCTATAATATTTTTGCAAAACGCGTATAAAATATTTAAATTTTTGGTTGAATCTAGCCATTAATTAATTTTATATTCTGATAAAATGTTTTCAATGCAGCATGCAACAAAGGTGTGATTATTTGCATTGAAAAAAGTTTCTGGAATAATCCCTGTCTGAAAGAATCTTTAAAAAATGTACAATTAAGCAAAATTTACATGTATATCTTTTTCCCATGGACAAGCAGGAAGGGGTTGGAGGGGAAATATCTAGCTGGCTGAAGGAAGTGGTGCGGGCTATACTTCAGAGGCGTGGCAGTGCAGGTCGGCGCTGTGTGGGATGAAACGGATCGGGGGACCATGTCTCAATGAAACATTGCCGCATGAATGGTCACGGATACATCAAAACAAACAAAATTTCGGTCAAATAGGGCATTAAGGTCAATTTTTTATCGTAAAAGAGTGTTTTCAGCCCAAAAAAGTCCAATTTCCGGTCCTAAGTGCTCTTGGTGAACGGGTTTTTGTTATTTTAAAGTAAATAAATATTGTAAATGAATATTACCTTCATTTCAGTAATTTTTAACGTAACAAATATCATCTAAGGAAAATGTAAGTTTTAGGACTTCAGATGCGTAAAAGATATTATGATGGACATTATCAAATGCTGGGCGAAATAGCGAACAAAGTAGGCTTTGTCGTAACGTACTATTTAAGAAAAAATCCCTTTGACACCAAATTTGGAATAAAATATAGTGACGATTTGATTATTGTCATAAAATTAGATACTCATTTATACACGTTGAATTTCTGATTAATGACCTGCAAGGAAATTTTAAACTTTGTGTAGACAATTTATTGAACTAAATCCAAATCAAATGAAGCGTTCGGTTACTCCGCGACACGGACCAGTGAGCCATTACCTGGGTAGCTGCCTTTGATCATTGCCTGTGACCCAGAATCGAATTGACTTTGTGCCCCGTGTCACCTATTGCAGCGTATCCCGGCGTCTGCCCCGCAAAGGAATTACTCCCGAACACCACTCATTCCGCCTCCGACCGTGCCACGCCACTGCAAATTATTCCTTCGCCCCGTCCCACCCCACATCCGTACCTTTAGGCGTGTTTACCATGTGCGCGGTTTTCAAGAGTGCCTATGAGACCATGTTGATCTAAGTTTATTCCCCTATTTTGAATGGTTAATAAGAAAGCGTGCTAATGAATATGGAATACAATAGGGTGGTTTACTATTATTTTTAATTGCCTAAATCGAAAGATTATTACTCCTGGAGTACGCATTTCACGCCCATAGATTTGTGAATGACGATATATATTTTTCGCGACTAAACGAACAGTGAAAATTTTCAAGCGTGCGAAAACGCGACGGCTAAGTACGAATGCTGGGAAAACTCCGTATGACGTCGTTCTAGTTCTCGCTGCCGCAAGTGAGGTGACCTTGGGGCGAGACTTTGAGCGCTGATACGACGCAGGATGCTAGCAGGTAGCAGAGTACCCTGCTAGCTGGTAGCGCTTGGCTTAAAGGATTACCTTATCAAACGAAGGAAACTTTCCGACCTTAGGCAGGTTTAATAGGTGATTATTAAGAGATGTTTCCCTGAGCTCTGTGCCTCATGCATGCATTGGTAATCTCAGACGATGTAAAACTCCTTTCGACTCGTATAGAAACTAGGCCCCTGTGACGTCACGTGGAGTGGCATCGCATGGGCGCCAATCTGGCCTTTTTCAAACGAGGTTAAAATTGTCCATTGCCATTCGTCAACTGGGATTTCTAAAACCAAATAATTTATATATTATGAATACACTAATGGTGAGTAAGGAATCGCAATCAATGCATTCTTTTCTTTGATGAAGGAAACTACCCTCTTGTGCAACTCATTTTGAAAGGGCCAAGAAAAAATCGCTTTGCACGTTCGACTCCGAATACTTCTTAATATCGACCTTGATTATAATACCGTGATGATGATGTAAAGTTATTGAAACTATGGTTGGTGTCAAGAAATACTGAGTGTGGAACATAAACTTTTTGTTTTATTTTCCTACATCGTCGTTCAAGAAAAGGAAACCGGAAACTTTACACAGTTTTGCAGTTGTCAGGCTCGTGTTTTAGGGTTTTGTGACTTTTTTATTTCGGATTTCACTAATCGTAGATATCGAGGCATTGAGTACATGGCGGTGGACTACACAGGAGTCATATATTATTTCTTATCTTGGGTTTTCCATGCTATGTGCCAAGCCTTCCACGTGACCGGAGGTGGAATTCACATTAATTGTCAGGGAGAAAATTTCCCTCAGCCGGAAATTGAACCACGGACTTTCGGTGCATCTAGTACCATAAGCCCCGGTACAACTTTCATGGGATGTGAGATACCTTGATGGCGCACACATCCACACTGTGACACGGATAAATTAAGGTCCCTGGAACAATCCGTGCCTGGAGGATATGGATTTAATGCGTTTTTAAACCTAATTTTCGCCCCAAGGACGTCTTGCGTGAGTACCTCGGCACCTAAAGAACCCAGTGTGGACACGGCGATGCCCGCACCCTCGTTCACCCCTAACCCCTTCCCCATAGAAGTCAAACAGAGTGTTTGAATTAATAAGTGAATGTCTGTTAATGATGAATGGTAACCTGCAAGAGAAAATATAAGAAATTGCCATCTCCTCAGTAACAATAATATCATTAAATAAAATATCAAAATCAGTGAAAAAACAATATAATTATTTTAGATTTCAAAGAAATTATAACGAACACGCACAATAACAAAGTGTTATGACAGAAACAAAACTAAATACTCAATTTCAGCAATGCAACAAATATAATTTACAGTTTTGAAGAAAATATAACGAAAACTTACAAAAATACAGGAACAAACTTGGTATAATGTTTTGTCTACACCAAAAAAGACAAAATGTAAACACACTTAAATCAGGGTCTTCAAATTATATTTATACGGCCTTTTTTTAAAAGGTTTGAAGGTTCTATGATTACTTATTATATGTCTGTGAGGGATATCAGAATCCCGAAGCGGTAAGTGGAATAGAGTTGACATATATTTGTGTATGGTGCAGGTTTGAGAAATTTGCGGAAGTATTGAGAGTGATCGGGTTCGGAAATGGAATGGAATGACTAGTGGTTTATTGGATGAAGGCGGAAATTGGAAATTCGCTGTATCCGATGAAGCCCTCAATGATGGACAAGAGCGGTGATTGGATTAACTGGGGCTGAGAATTTTATTGCACATTAACTTTGAATTTAAATCTGTGGAAAATGATTTCAGTCACTTTCAGTGATTCCAGTGACGGCAGATTCAGTGGAAGAGGCAACAATGGATTCACTAATGAAAATTACTCATCGAGGGGGTATTTTACTGATCTATAATGAACTTTCACCAATCTGAAACGAACCAAAAATCTAATTTATACGGACTTTGATTTTATATTCTGTAAATATAATGTAGGAGTTTATCAGTCATATCTTTACTTAGGAGGAAGGAGTATTTTCGTTCACTCAAGATCTGAAATCGCAAATTTTGAAAATAAATTGGTAGAGGGAACGGAAATATATGTTACAGCGAAAAAAACTTCTCTTTTTAGCCATACTCTCGTAATTTTTAATTATGAAAAGGTGAGAGTCGTCTCTACGTCGGCTGAAAGACGGCATCAGAGATAGTTTTTTTTCATCCTTATAGAGCTCCAAAGTTCGCTTCAATGGTGGCGGAATAATAAACTTTTCACGAGACCATTTTCCGCAGTACCTCCAGGGATGGAAATCCCATAACTTTTTCCATGACTTGGCGTATCTATTTTTCCGTCGCTGATGCCGTCTTTCAGGCGATTAGAACGGACGGTTGCCAGCAGCGCCTAGCCCCTCGTTTGGAAACGGAAGTTATAAATAGAATAGGAAACAAATTTATTGTTCAAAGCATAGCCTGTGGAACATACATCCAATACATAAGAAAAAGAACAAGCTCTGTAGTATTACAAGAGATATATGCAAGTCAATTTGCTATAACAACAGGATCGTTGAAACACAAACATAATATAAAATCAAATACAATGACAGAATTTAACAAAAAAATATCAAGCCAATTCAATAAAACAACATAACAACAAAAAAATCATACAAAAATCTTTAACGAAATTAACGTAGATTCTTTGAAAGGAAGAAAAAAAATCAATAAATGATTGGACGGTAGATGTACACGCTCAATCACCGTAACATTCATTAATCAGGTACGCAAGCATTTTTATTTTGAATTGATATCTAGTTTTAGCTTTCGATATGTAGTCTGGAATATCATTCCACGCCCTTATACATGAATTAACGGTGGACAATTGGTATACAGTTGTTCTACATTTAGGAACTTTAAATCGTTTTCTGACTCTAATAGATCTATTTAATACATTGCTTAGGTTTGCAATTACCTTTTCATAGAGGTAATCCGGTGCTTTACTAGATAAAATTTTATTCATGAAAACAGATAGTTGGTCTATCCTTCTGTGCTTTAATTTTAACCAGTTTAACTTAACATAGTACGGGGTCACATGGTCATAAGTATTAACATTGTATCTTACACCAGAATTTAACATAGTTTGTAATTTATGAAGTAATTCACCAGTTAGGTCAGAAAATAGAAGTGAGCAATAATCAATGTGTGGAATTAACAAAGAATTTACAAGCTGCATTCGTAACTCCTGTGGAATTAAAGATTTGAATTGTTTCATTTGCGCTAGTGTTTTGTATATCTTGTTTGAGATAGACAATACATTTTCATTCCAGGTAAGTGTGCTATTAATATGAACACCTGCACTAAGGTCTGCTTTTGTTGAATTGACCAAATACAGAAAGTGAGGGAATAAGTTTACTGATAAGTTTAAGATACAGTCCGTACAACTTTGGTTGGATTAGTATGGATACTGCACGGATGTCATATGTTAACGCTGACAATATTATCTGGTTGTCGTAGGGATATTGATTGCTGCTTGGGTGGTAATCGACGCATTTCACTCTTTGATTCAACCTAACATTGAATTCTATTGATAAGGGTAGGACTCACCCGAGACTAGTGCACAGGCGTGTGAATTTTACAAATTCCGGACAGAGAGGTCAGTTCATTTCCCTAAGTCACCTCAAACATCGAGGATTTATTTTGGGAGTGTCGAAAAGCTTCATTCACCATGGAGGAGTTTGCTTAGCATTTCTGAATTGTCTGTGACTGTGTGCACATGTCAAGATTCCGTACATATCTTATCAATTCACGCGTAGACCGATATGTTTATTCTATTATGTTATAAAAAATGTATCTATTCTATTTTTTATCGAATAATCATGTATTTGGATTCTTAAAATACTAATTAAAGTCCATTTTTAAAAGTTTTTTATTTTTTCAGCCGACTAAAACGAACGGTTGCCGTCAGCAATTGTGACGCCTCATTTGGCTTTTAATGAAAATTGTAAATGCGGAAGTTATAACTATAGAAAGTGATAGAGTAAGTTATGGAAAAAGGGACGGTTTGAATGACTGCGTGATTCAAAGAATGATGGATCTAGCTTTCGCATTTTAATCTCTGAAATGCTATCGCTTGAACATTCTCTCTGAGGAACGGGAAAAAATATTGTGTAATACAAGCTTAGAGTTCAACTTTTCGCGTGCCGTAACCACCATATTCCTCGAAAATTACAATTATAATTGCGTATCCTCACCCCCTTGCCTTGCGACTGTCATGTAAGCAGCGAGCCCCTCGGGATGAGTTCTTGATGAAATTTAACGGGATGCATTTTTTTGTTTGAGAAACAGCATATTGTGGGAAAAGTTCTTTTGTGATTAGGTACTCTGGTTTCATTTCAAGATGGTATCGCAAATGCCAAGTTGGTGATGCGTCACCAAAAAAAGCCAAACACGGCAGGTCGAGAGTGAAGGGATGCTTCGTCTTAAGGGTCGCTTTGTGGGTGGTCGGTATTTTTCGGAGGCGCCTCTGGTGGCGAGAGACGGAAACGAGAAATAAGAGCAGCGGCCAGTGAGTGATTCACGCAAGAAAAAAAAAGATGTGTAGGAAAGAGTGCGGGATTCCCTTCTCTCCACACCCCTCTTCCGCTGTTTGAGAGAGGAGGGATGGGGATGTGCGGTAGATGGCGTTGGCGGTGGTGAGTGTGGAGATGGAGGCAGAAGGAGAGATCGACTCAGGAGCCCACACTTTACTCCTCGAGACGTGACGTCCATTCAGACAATGGAGAGAGAGAGAAAGATACGCCGCCTGCTCCTTATTTTATTTACCCTCTTTCGGATACTCGCGGGTGTCTTAACCGTTTCCTTATCAATCTCTTCCCTTTCTTTTCTTTTCTGAGCTACGAAATTCCGTTCGCTTTTAAACTAGGTAGCGAATGGGCATGTAGTCAAATGTAGTATGTTTGAACTGTAACATAAGACTGAAATCTTTATATAAGACATGTATTCATTGTTTGTATTTTATCACATTCTACCCAGTAAGCAGACGATATCCATTGGACATGAAATTATTTTGATTTTTTCCAAAACGCATTGTTAATACACGATGAATATTTCGACTATGTTACATAGATATGATATTTGAAACATTCACGACCAGCCGTTGAAATAATGTTGCTTAGATATCCATGTTGTGATATCCGTGTTATTAAAAATTTGTTATTCCAAACAGTATCATTGATAGCATATATTCTGCATAGAATTGAAGAGCATAGATGTTTTGTTTGTGTGTCCAGGGATTACGAAAAACAATGATACGCACTCCTATTATCTACTCATTAGATGTTGTGAAGATATCTAAGAGACTTTGTAATACGAACCTCCATATCCCCTGTTGGCGGCAACGTTTTTTGCTGAGTCCTTTGGATGATTGACAGATGAAAATAAATTAGTGGAGTCAAGGGAAATATATGTTACAGCGAAAAATAATCCTCTCTTTTCAGCTATTCTCTCGTAGTTTTTAACTATAAAAAGGCGAGGGCTTTCTCTCCCTTTCTAAGATTTGTTGACGTAATTAAATACAATTCAGTAACTCGAGAGAATCTTCCAATACGGGAAGGACCGAATACCTCCAAAGAGTTTCAACCCTACAGCGTTAAACACTCTGCTCTTACTGAAAGTCGAATACTTTCTTGTAAAGCCTGATTCACATGATAGTTTTTTTCTCCTCTGCCTAGCAATGGCTCCTAATTTCGCGCAAATGATAACGAAATAATAACCTCTTCACTAGATCATTTTCCGCGGTACATCCAGGGGTGGAGTTCCTATAACTTTTTCCGTCACTTGACGTGCCTTTTTTTCCGTCTTTGATGCTCTCTTTCAACCGATGAGAACGGACGGCTGCTACCTGCGACTGTAGCGCATCGTTTGCATTTTAACGGAAACTGTAAATACGGAAGTTATACATACAGAAAGTGAGGGAATAAGTCAACTGATAAGTTTAAGATAAAGTCCGTACAACGCTAATGGGATTAAGATAGATATCGCACGGATGTCATATCCTGACGCAGACAATGTTGTCTGGATGTCGTAAGGATATTGATTGCAGCTTGGGTGGCGATCGACGCATTTCACCCTTTGATTCAACCTAAAGATTGGATTCTATTGGTAAGAGTAGGACTCACCCGAGACTAATCCACAGGCGTGAGAATTTTGCAAGCCAGTTTCTTTTCCTAAGCCACCTCAAACATCGAGGATTTATTTTGGAAGTGTCGAAAAGCTTCATTCACCATGGAGGAGTTTACTTAGCATTTCTGAATTGTCTGTGACTGTGTGCACATGTCAAGATTCCGTACATATCTTATCAATTCACGCATAGACCGATATGTTTGTTCAATTATGTTATAAGAAATGTGTCTATTCTATTTTTTATTGAATAATTATGCATTTCGATTCTTAAAATACTCATTAAAGTCATTGTTTGAAAGTTATTAACTATTTTCTCCACGCCTAGTGAAGGCTTGCAGACTTCACGACCGATTTTAAAAACTGCAAACCATAATATGAACATAGACGCTTACGTTTGCATGTGCGGAAATCAAGGAGCCGTGGTTATGATCCACGGGTTAGCCGGTGAGGGAATTTTCTGCAAAATCACTGGTTTGTTGGCAGAGTTCCCGAGGGGAGGTAACCTTGGCCGCTTGCACCCCACCCACTTCGTTGCCGAATGAACCTCCAATGCTCGCCACCAGAGGGATATAGTGTCTCCGCCACCCTCAGACACCCATTACACTTCCGCTTTAAGGGTTGTCCTTATTCCTCCCAATATCCACCCAGACCGGGGATCGGCGTGTTATCCCCCTTCTCCTCGGATCATTCTCGGCCGGTTGGTGACTAATGGCGGGTGAAATTTGGCACGATGGATGGTGTTTTCCCTGTTCCGGAACAGTTGACGAGCGTCTCCCGAAAATAATTCTTTTTCTTCACTTCGACACCTGGGCATGCGCAAAGATTTGAAGTGGATGGTTATTCCTCTCTGGTCCCCTGTGGATGTGAATTTTCCATCGCCTTCGATAATATTTAACCCTGAAGAGACAGCATAACCAAGAGATAAGTCTCTGTGCTAATCAACTGGCTACCTTAATTGCCATTTATTTCTTTCGTCTTGTTCTAGGTCATAAATACGATAAATAACATGTAACGACAAAATATTAATGAGAAATAATGTCTTATTTTATGACCTACATCAACAGACCTATAAACATGTGACATTATAGTATAATTTGTAATAATGTCGCTAAGAAAAAAAACGGTATAAAATAAAAACTACACTAAGGGGCGGTTTACCAGAATTTGTCACCTTAGCCCCGGGAGTGTAGTTTTTATTTCATACCGTTTTTTTCTTAGCGACATAATTATAAATTATACTATAGCGTCACATGTTTATAGGTTTGTTGATGAAGGTCATAAAATAAGACATTGTTTCTCATTCGTATTTTAATGTCGTTACCTGTTAGTTATCGTATTTATGACCTAGAACAAGACTATAGAAATAAATGGCAATTAAAAATAATAAAATCCCGTGGTGCGGTAAATGCCAGGTTAAGGTGGCAAATTCTGGTAAACCGCCGGACAGAGGGCTGAAATCGAAAAAAGCTGGACAAAAACTCAAAATCGATTTTTTTGAGTGCGGAAATCGAAACTTCACAGGGATGTTGTCAATACGTTTTGGCATTTTTTGACGCCAACCGTTTTTCAAAGGCAAATTTTTAAACAAATTGCTTGGTCTCAAAGTTGAACAAATTTCGAAAAAATTTCCCTCATTGAATTTTTTTCGAACCATTCAGCATGTTAAAACGAATGCCACAACTACAATATCATTATGCGGTTAATTATTGTTAATTCTAATTTAAAAAGTTAATAATAAGAAAAGGATCACCGAGTTACCTCGAGATATTAATGCGGGATATTCAGTCATAAAGAGAGTGAAATTGAATGAACCAAGATAATATTTCCTCCAAAAAGAGGTTCTTAACCATGACGAATAAGGTTGATGAGAAGAATCATCTGATGGGAGATATATATGTGAGGTGATCTATCGGGGAGAGCTCACCCTATTGGAAGCGGGTGTTCTTGTGCGCGACAGTTACGTTGACTCGGACGTCCGACAATGGCACTAGAGGGACCATGGACGAAGACTGACGGAGAGGGTTCTATTTGGGCCCTTTCGCTGCACTAGGAAGTCGTTTGAGTCAACTCCTCTTCGTCATGAAAGGGTGGATGGACCGTCACTTCCTAACTCCATCTCCCATTCCCTCCATAGGAACAGTGCGAACAAAGGGTAGTGGCTCCATCATTGTCTCCACTTTGTCTGTGTATGGATTCCATTATCGAGCAATTATAGTAAGGCCCACTTTGGGGTCGTCTGATCTCGTTCAGAAGCGCTAGTAACTCGCCCTCAGGATTTAAGTTTTAACTTAAGAGGACGCATTCCTCCATCTCGACCGGTGTTTATACAAGAATTGCCATGAGAAAAAATTCCCCTGGACCGGGAATCGAACCACGGACCTTTGGCTTTCCGGGGCCAATGCGCAGACCACTACGCTATCCAGGTGCTTTAATTCCCATGGCAATTATACCAAGGTCCGAAAAGCCAAAGGTCCGTGGTTTGATTCCCGGTCCAAGGGAATTTTTTCTCATGACAATTCTTGTATATTTCACCGCCGTTCACGCGGCAGGGTTAGAAATATTACATCGACCGGTGTTATTTTCTGTTTTTTGCTGGCTTACTACTACCTTGAAACCTACGATATCTTGCTTGCAGTAATTTCGAACAATTTGCGTATTGCGGGTGACTCCGTAAAAGTTATCAACGTGGCTAGTCCCGGTATACTTAAATAAGTCTAGAGCGAACACCTCTTCGTGTTCAAAGTTTGGGCTTTGCTCTTTGGCTATTGCGCCGTGCGCACGACTTGGACTGCTTGTGGCATCATATGCTCAGCAGTCCATACCACCCTGTCCGATATAGTCACAAATTTGCACAAGGGAGATTGACGCCTCGGTAGCTTAACTGGCTTGAGCACTCGGCCGGAAATCAGGGGATCCGGGTTCGTACCCCGGTCAAGGTTTTTGATTTTTCCTCTATGGATTTTACGCACAATTTGTGCAATGCGGGTGACTCCGTAAACGTTATCACCGTGGCTAGTCCCGGTATACTTAAATAAATATCTTCTACATTGATATACAATACTTATCATGGGTATTCAAGGAAACGAATAATAAAACAAGCGTTAGAATGAATAGTTCTTAATGAAAGGCCGACTAATAGTCAGAAATAGAAATAAATTGGCAATAAATTTATAGTCGTCTAGGCTTATGTACAAAACGTAACGTGTTCTTTATTCCAGCTTTATTTGCTCGTGTTTGTTTGCAGAACTAACAACAAACCGCCACAGTAAGGCCGTTTTCATACGTACCGGCAAAACCGGTGCCGTTACCGGCACCGGCGCCGGATGCAATGCAATCAAATGGAAGCCTACACACGTAGTCCGGTCCGGCATCATTGCCGGCGCCGTCACCGGCACCTTCGAGTGAAGCCGGCGATGAACTCGGCAAATCGGAAGCCGGCGCCGGCACCGGTTGTCGATTACAACGTTTCTTTACGTATGCTTGCCCACGTAGTTTTATTTTGCCGGTGCCGGAAGGGAGATGGTTTTCAGTCGTGCCGTTGCTCACGTCTTTCATAGTTCTGTAATCACTCTCATTTGTGGCTCTGTTTTGTTCCCGAAAATCCACATTTTTAAATATTATATAACAACCCTGATCGAAGTACTTAGTAGAGAGTGGGACAAGATTGCAGATTGCTTTAAAGAATAGCAGAAACAACAATAAGCATGGGGAGAAGCGTGGAAATTTTAAGATGATGATTTGATTATTGATGAGAAAGGATAACGTAAAGTGGGGAAGTCAATATTTTATAATGTACTTATATAATATTCAGGACTTATATATAATATTTTATTCCTTTTCCATGACAAAGCCCACTCAGGACCTACAAGTAGCCTGCTAAACGATCTCTTATGGTGACTGCTGTACTTGTCGGTCGGCAACATGGAAACCTGTTTACTTCATGCAATAACTGGGTAATGTACAATGTACATTTCTTCAGATCTGCGCTCATCTTTCAGTCACCCTGCATTATGAAGAATAACTCATGCCTTCAAGATGTCATTCGCGAATTGCTTCGACATATAACAGGGTCTATGGAAAATTGTCCATTTATTTCACGGAAAACCGAATGCACATTTATCGTTTCTTCGTGTTCGGCACCAGCATCAATTGAAAACCCGTTTTTTTTCGAAAGATTGCGTCCTGCATATGGTCGCATCATTTTCTGACAGGGAAAATTCTTCACTAATAACATGTAGAAATGGAAAATCTTCGCTACTAGTAGCGTTTCAGGGGAAGCGGGGGTGGAATATTCAATTTCTTGCTGACCATCAACTTCAAACAAAGTGGTTGATTGAAAAACGGATGAGTCGCCTTCTTTTCTACAGGCCCCTAACGTCAATACGTAACGATATACGTAAAAATGTAGTCTGAATCGGCTACTGCCATCATTAGAATGGAAAAGTAGACCTTGTCGATAAGGTTCATTGAGCCACCACGAGAAAATCTCATTACTAGTTCGTGCTTCCCATCGACCGCACCCATGCATTTGGGGAAGAGAGCGGCCTTTTTAATTCCATTTGCTATTTCTCGCTATTTCCCTTCTGTCGGTTGAGGAAAAAATTCAGATTTTAGCAAATACCACATGGCATTGTATAAGAAACGTACAGATCTACTTATTGTGCTTATTCCCAGCCTTTAGTTACATGTTTTGCATTTCATGATTAATATCAAGTTTCATATCCGTTTCCCCACCACTGCTCATTCTTTGAAAGAGTAACTAATTCAACACTATACTAATTTATATATTTCCACTAACCTCTGAGTCTCGGTTGGTCATAATTAAAATTCGCGCAAATCTTTCTTAAAACCCTGTAGGTGTTATAATAATACTGATTGTATTTATCCCTCGATATCGTTGACTGATAGCTCTACGATCCTACGACCAAGAAGTGTTTCTTTGTAAAATTTCGTTATGTGGTGCAGCTAGCGTTGGTAAAGTGCAGCAAGTTTAATTAATTGAATACGAAACAGTTTCTTTTCAATAAACCTTATGCTCTTGGATAAATATTGCCTGTTATTTTTCAACACGAACATTTTAGCTAAACTATGGGTTGACGAGGTACCTTTGTCGATCACAGGAGATAGTTACATTTACAACTTTTAATCTCTCTGAATCCTAAGATCGCTCGTTACGCGCTTGTCCTTTCATATCCTCGAATATATTACTATTTTTCGCCGGCCTCCAACACTATCGCTGCTAAAATCGCAATCCAATGTAATTTTTCGTCCTTTTTACGAAATGGCAGAATCGCATAAATTAATTAGTAAAATCACAAGGGAAGAGATCTGGTCAAAGTAATACGAAGAAATATACGTACCATGAAAACTTAAAATGTTTAACGGCAGTATGTCAAAAAGATGATACTGTATAAAGTCTAGAGGGGTCACAGGAGAAGGTGTCATATACTGAGGGACATTGAAGTAAAAATATAGGCACATGATGAGGAATCTTATGACCGGGACAAAGCCTGCCACTCACGGAAAAAAACTCAGGTGCCGAGAAGACGTAGACCAAGCACTTTGTCTATCCGTTGTACTCGCTGAGAGGAAAATAGGCGACGAGGAAAAAAAAATCAATTCCGTCTGGGTGTCCTAAAACTTATTAAAATAGGAAAACCATGAGATAAATCACCGGTCACAGAATTATCTCCTTCCCGTTCATCATCAGCTTCTCTGTCTTCCTCATCTTATGATCAGCGTCAATAACAGATTTCATGCAACAATCGTCTTCAGTAGACAATTATCATTGCCTCAACGTGAACAGCTGCAGTTCCCCTGTGACCCGCAAATCTAACCTTCAAACCCCTCCATTCGAGAACTTTTGTTTTTTTTTGTTACAAAATCTTATCAAATATTTCTCTGTACCTATTATAATTAAACGTTATAGTGGTGTATATCGGCGGTGTATATGCTCTATTTACTGCATCTTGGTACTGAATAGCTTATCCTATGCGTATGTGAGAAAATCATTCGTATGAAAACTCATACAAAAAAAAATAAGAGTCGTCCATTGTAAGTTTTTCATATGTAGAACAGAAACTTCCTCCCAAACATCCAACTTTCAAAAGTGGATGCACGGAGAACTATCTTTCTCGTCTCCTGTATTTCCGCTAAGGTAAAAATCAAGATCAAATGACCTCTCCTATCTTCAGACCACATCTTTCTTCTTACACGACCAGAATTTAACTGGTGACCGATCCCGGGGATGCCGGTGTGTGTGAAATGGCCTTCGGCCGGTGCCGGTGACGGCGCCGACACCGGCACCGGCTTTGCCGGTACGTGTGAAAACGGCCAAAAGATAAAAAAATTCAATTAAGTTGTTCCTTAGCCACAGAGATGTCTTCTCAAGAGTTTCATTCTCAATTCCATATTAAATTAAGTGTGATTGAATATCCAGAGTAAAAACACTATACCTTTGCCAAATTAGCTCATCAAAAGTCGGTATTCAATAGAAACACTTCATTGTAATGCTTGATTTTTTACTTCGTATCCTTGAATAATAGATGTAAAAAAATTCAACCACCGCGGAGGGGGTAGTAATGAAACAACACGGAATTCGTTGGTGTGGTTGGAAAAATTATATTTTGCATGAACTTCACACATTGAGGTATGGAATTGATATATGCACAGAATTCTTTTTCTTGAATATGAATTTAGAGCCTAAGGAACAACAAATGTGGAAATTAAGGAAAAAATTGAGATTAAGTTATGGTATTGGAATGGTAAAGCAAGTAACGGCGGTGTGTCAAGCAAGAATTCTGGGACTTCTCTAGTCTCCTTCCATGCCTCTTTGAGTCTATTTCACCCCTGAAATATATGCACTAAAGGTTTCCATAAAGTATAGCGGGTGAGCACCATTGTAGGATAACTCACAATCAAATCTAATTAATCCTTAAGGACAAACACCTCAATATTTCCTAAAACTGGAATTATTTATGTAAATTTAAAAAAATATATAAGTTGTATTTATTAATTCGCTAGGTTTATCAATATCGTGGAAAATTAATGTAATTGAAACAACTTCAGTATTAATTTTTAGTGAATATCTGGAGTATGCACAAAACGTAACGTGTTCATTACTCCAGCTTAATTTGCTTATCTTTGTTTGCAGAACTAACAACAAACCGCCTCACTAAAGATAAATAAATTCAATCAAGTTGTTCCTTAGCCACAGAGATGTCAATAACATTGACATAAGTGAGCATAAGCAAATAAAAAGTTGAGACTGTCATCTAGAAATGCCATGAAATTCTCTCGTATCCCAGTTTATTTTCCATGGAGATCTCATGAAGCGCACTTAGTGGTTGTGTTTATGTTTGTGAGACGTATTGGATCAGCTGATTATTCTCTCGTCGGAGTGGAAACACCAGTAGTTGCCCGTATTGATTCTTGAAATGGGAATTCAGCAGCGCGAGGTAAGTGAAGCAGATGAAAACGCGGTTTTTCGTGGTTCTTGCATTCGAGAAATCTTAACGAGGGCAGCCGTGCGCTCAAGCGGCCAAAAGGAAAACTAAACATGTATTCATCGCACCGGTCTTTGTTAAAACGTGCGAAAAAGTTTCTTCAGCCTCCCTTTGACCAAATTATTCTCTTCCAGCGATGTCTACTCACGTCAGCCTCATGTGACGGAAAAGAAATCCCCTCAGCTTCAGAGCCAGGTAATTTTTTGTGTTTCTTTTACGCTGTTTTGTCTAATTTCCTTCCCTAACGCTTTGATAAAGATATTTTTAGGCTTTCACGGTTGACGGAAAGGGAGAAAATCATGCTCGTTTCCATGGCTACTTTTCTTCTCTAGAAATTCAACTCTGTCTGGCCAACGCCACCCAAAGTAAAAGTTTAATCTAAGTGGCGTTGGTCTGACCCATTTATCTCAGATCCTCAACACTTGTACTTGATACCAGCATGTAAGATGGTATTTAAAAAAAATTTATTCATAAAGGCAATGAGTGCCTAACTATGTCAGTCATGCTAAAATGCATAAAACATTGACAAGTGGAATACGATTTTTGCGGCTATTGGAGGATTTTTCAAGTTATTTCTTCCATGCTACGGCTAAATAGCTTGATTTTCATATCTTTTATTTCGATTAACAATTTTAAATTTCCATTTAAGTTATAACTGGATAGGGAAGAAGTATCACGGTTCTTTTAAATCCCATTGGTGAGTCATTTCATTAGCTAAATTTTTTATTTCTCAGCATAAATGAAAACTGTAGTAAACGTTGATGGCTCAGGTTTTCATTGCTACGCAGACACCAAGAGAAAACTCTTGTATCTATGCTGTTTTTGTGCATTTTGATCACCCGCAGTGCATTCCAAATCCTCTTTTTTGGACGCTCGGAGCGTATATGCGTCACGGGAGGTCACGCGCGGCCGCGTCACGAAGGATGAGACGGAGCGTGACTGCGCGCGTGCCCTCCAGTGAAGAAGAGAACGGCCGCGAGAGGCGCCGCAGTCGGACGCCCGTGTGTGCGATCGCCACGTGTGGCCGTCACCACGCTTCGCTTCTAGTTCCATGCGAATTTATTTGTTTCCAATTTGCCTTGCCAATTATTCTCGAGTGCTTAAATCGAGAGAAATACTTAGAGGATCTCCCAGTTCGTGCCGGAAAAGCTTAACTTTCATTGCCACTTTGACGTATTTTTTTTTTTTTAAGTTTCGCAGCGCTGGTAAAGGTACTGAACGATGCATTTATTCGTAGGCTTTCACGGCGTATTGAATTGTGGAAGGTTACACGGGATTTCAGGTTCTCCAACTCCATCTCGGCCGACGGTTCGATGGGCGAGTTGTCCATCGTCTTCAGGGCATATCGAGTCTTGAAAATCGTCCTCCGGATGACGGCGGTATCAACCTGGGTAGGTGTAATGTGATTGGTCGAGAGCTTCCCGCCTTTTTCCTCGTTCCTCACGAATACTCCTCAGCTCTGGTTTCCATGAGGCGCTCAGAGTGTAGCCAGTGTCACGGTTCATGGTGGAAATGCGACGAATCTCAATGGCCTCCCTTGCCAGTCTTTCCCAAAAATTTTCTATGCGACAAAGGACCTTGGTCTTCTCCCAACAGATGGCGTGGTCGGAGGAAATGCTGTGTTGAAACGTCGGCCGAGATGGAATTGGAGAACCTGACTCGGTGGAAATCCCGTGTAACCTTCCACGATCAATTTATTCTCAATATTTGATACGCAGTATTAGCCAAAGCAAGGAAGCGTATTTTAAAGTTGTGAATGAGATATCAATCTCAAGAACATACATTTTACTTATTATCCGTGATTATAGCTTATTTTCCATTGTAATTAGGATCGCTCTGCTTTTAGCTGCGCGAGTCAGAGCTTTTAGGAAACCCATCCATGTGCGCGAGGTGTGATAACACGTCTAGTGGCCAAGTGGGAGTATCCTATTTTGTGATACTGGTGGCTTTTTTTATTCCGTGGCCATGCAATGCGATTCCAATTGTACTCTTTCCGCCGTGCATTCAGTTTTTGTGGGAGGGTGTGGAGTGGACCAGTCTCCCGTGAAACACCCCATTACCCCCTTCTCTTTCTCGGCTCACATTCCCCCAACCCCAACTCACGTGGATTCGCAATTGCATTATTCGAGTGAAGAGAGGGAGAGAAAAGGGATATCGGTTTGACTGAGTTTTTTTTTCTCTTTTGGCCTGATTTTGCCAATTGAGCGCGGTGACCATGCATGTTATGGCATTTGTGTAAAAAATTAATTAAGAAATAATTGCTCCGCGTAAATCGGCGAGCTCTCTCCCGGAAAATGCTTATTGCGAATAATTGATCATTTTTTAAATAATTCCCATTGGCTCACACCTCAATTTCTCCTCCCCTCCTGTCTCTTTCTCCCACTACTCCTGTTTTTCTCTATTTAATAATGGGCTAATTCATCAAAGTTATGTTTAATGCCAACTCTGATGGAGTTAAAAATGAAGAAATTCATATTTATGTCAATTTTCGATCCCTCAACTACCCCTTGAAGCATTCGTGGCGAAAAATCGATGGCTTTGAGTCTTTCGAGGATAAGTTAATGATATCACTTGCTTTTGCCAAACGGTTCAACGCTTCACCGATGCTCCTCACTACTTTTCTTCATTCCTGCTGTCCAGTGCTTCTCTTATCTTCGTTGTCCAAACTCTTTCTTTCTGGAGATGAGGAATCCTCCCTTCTTACCCGAACTAGTCCTTTCAATGATATGAGACTTGATGCATTCGTGGCGCACGATGTGGACGAATTCTTTGCGGGATCCCCACCACTTCAGCCAGAGGCTTCGATGGCAAACTCTGCCATTGTCCTCAGGGTGTTGACTCTACGCCCTGAGTTAGATGGCTGAGTTTTCCATTGAAACGTCGGCTCCAATAGAACAGTTAAACTTGTGGGAATTCCGTGAAACATCCACTCAGTCTATTCTAATATTTGGAGCGTTCCAGAAGTATCACTTGAAGTTGAACAATATTATCCGATTTCCTTGATGTGTGGTATTGAATAAAACGTGAATTTGCGATGATTATTTTTTTTAATCCTTGTTATTTTACTTTCTAGCCTTTTTATTCAACGAGCATGCTGCGCCCGCTCCCAGCGGGCTTCCCCCGCTCTTTTCAATGCAGGTCCACTGAGGGATAGGCGCGTTTCTAATTTTAAAATGTAGAAAAAAAGGCAGGGTCTTATGTACAAATTTAATTGGAATGTTCTTGTACAAATTGAGGTCAGAGGACCTCTTTAAACACAACATTGGAAGTAATTACACTATCCTCTGTTAAACGCACATGATGACTCATACTTACGTATCAACAGGAGACTTGAATGTGGAATCAGCAGCATTTTGATAAAAGTCATGTAAAGAATGCGAGAATTTGTTGTAAATGAACAAATATATCAGTTTGTCCGCCGTAAACGTCAGGAATATTTACAGGTTGTGGTTTTTTTATTATTTAAAAACCAATTTTAGGAAACAATAGCAATATTTAGGAAGTAAGATATGCCGTCGCATGTTCTCTGATAAATTCTGTGCATTTTGGTACCTCATTTGTAGAGTTTGGTTGCGTACAAATTGAGAAAAAGGTATCTATACAGTAGAAATAATGTAGAAGATTACCATAAGCTACATAAATCCATCATCAAATTGCCATTTCACTCCACGCGGAACCTCGAGGAAAGGTATGAGGGGATCTAGAGGATTTGATTAATTTTTTTCCTGTAGCTGGTCCAGATGAGGCCACAATTCGGCCCCTTCCTCCTCCAATCCGGCCCCCTCTTCACCTGTTTTCGAAATTGGTTCAGTTGCTGATTTTTCACGATCATCTAAAGTTGAACAGTTTGCCGGCTACTGTTGTCGTCGATCCAAGTCTACCCCTGGTTTCCCACAATCACCAACATTGCCCTTGATATCCACCCGGATAGTGCATCCTTTGATTTTTATTCATTTGTTTCTTTCACCAAATTGCCATTGTTTTCCACGCCGAACCTCCATGAAATGGTATGAAGGGATCCAGAAAATTTTATTTCTTTGTTTCATACAAAAACCGCGCTATACCTAGACGACGCAGCTATTATAGCGAGAAGTAAATGCCCTGATAAATCCATTGAATACTGCCAAGAAGCGTTTAGCGAAGTAATTAAATGGAATAGTAAATGAAGAATGCAAATCAACGCAGCTAAGACCAAAGCAGTTTAGGAAGCAGGCCACAATGGAAGATAACAGACGAGAGAGAATCAGAATAAAACAGCAACCCTTGTGCTGGGAAGAACACGTCACATATCTGGGCGTAGAATTTGATGGGAAAGTAAACATGAGCCGCCAACTAAATAATACATAAGCAAAATACATAGGCGCGAGGGTGTCTCTAAACCCCATATTAAAAAGCAACGCCACTCCGGTAGCAACAAAAACAATACTGTACAAATCATTCATACAATCATCATTACTGTATGCAGCACCGGCGTGATGGGGTTTACTAACAAAAGAAAAAATCGATAAAATCGATCGAATGGAGAGAAGACACCTTTGCTCTATTTTTAAAATAAGACAATGTTTGGGTAATGGAGCGGTGTACACGATTAGTCAAGTAACTGCAGCCAAAGAGGTGGTGCGAAAAATAGCTAAGAAGTATTTTGACTAACGGCAAGAAAAAGACGACGAAGCTGTTCAATAAATAATGTTATATTGAGACACCTTGAGAGATAAATTTCGAAGACCTGAGCAAATAATAAACATATAAACAATAAATAAAAACGAATGACGAACGCAAGGGCGTTATACTAATACGTCAGGGATGAAAAGAAGTCAGAAGACTTCAGTATCCGTTGAAACGAAGACCACATGCATTTATTTGTTTCTTTTACCTGGCCCAGATGAGGCCGCAATCCGGCGATGATGCGCTGATGCTTCTAAAAAAAGCATCATCAAAGATTGGGATTCCTTGAAGACGCATCCTTTCCGTTCCACTCGCTCTTTGTTACGCATTCCTCACTTAAAACTTAAACTATTACATTGATATTGTCAGGGTACCTATAAATAAAACGGTTATAATGTTCTACGTGCAACCATTATTCAATAGTTTATATGGCTGTTTGGTTTCATTTTGAGGTTTTCCATTTAGTTCTCTTTGTTCCATGCAAATTTCCTTAGGAAATATTTTTCCAGAACTTAAAAAAATAGCATTTGAATACTTCTGTTAGATTATTTTTCAGTACTATGTCCACGATGATACGGTGTCAACAAGCTCCTGGTCAACATTGTCTATATCTTATTTTCTACCTTAGTATTTCAAGGATACATGTCATACCTGATAAAAAGTAAATTTTAGAAAGTCTACAGTGCATGCTGGGAAAATTTTAACTAAATAGCTTAAGTTTTATAGGAGTTCCACGTATCCAAAAATGACCATTGACGATCTCTGGGTAGTTGGAATGCGTCCTCTTAAAGAATCTGCTACCTGCCCCTCAGATTCTCTTTCCTCATTCCAATAATTGCCGCAAAAAATGTAAAACTTACAATCTAGCTGCCACAGCTGGAGGGCTTTCCAAGTATTCATGCCCATCTCATACGTATTGAAATTATCCACACTATTTTGATGATTCAACCCCAATGGGTGGCTCTATACATCCGCAACGTATTTATTAGTATTCATACCTCGGAAAACAAAGAGAATATGAAAAATGAAGTGATATATACTGAATTTACACTGGTCAGCAAAAAAAACTTTTTTCTCTGTCCTAGACATGTTGTTGGGTGATCTGAGGGGTGTTTTCGGGATGATTCCGAATCTGGGCTCAGATATTTTCCATCTTATCTAGTTTTCTTAGGACAAGCGGATTAAATAAGGGCTAAAGAACGTCTCAGAAAATAAATCGATAACATGACATATTACCTTTCATTGGTTTACATTGTCACTTATTACTTTAAATTTGTATATGAATAGCCGCTTGCCGAATATATTTTTATTGATGGGGGTCCTTCTTCTCCGTTAAGAGTATTCCACATCCTTAAAGCTATTATATGAAACGATTTAGCATGTATTATACAGTGAAAATTCGACGAATCGATAAGATATAACAATAGATTATCACGTCCGTCTATGTTCTAGATAGGGAGAGGGCTACCCAGGTGGGATTTGAACTCGCGACCTTCGGCTTGGAGAGCAAGGATTGTACCCCTCATCAAACAAGGCCGGAAATATCGCGACTCCTTGGGGAGTCTGTCTGTCTCCAACCTACACCTGCCTCTTCCTCTAGCCGCTCATACATATCTCTTTCCCTCAACACGATCCACCTACCATGCGGCCAATAAAAATGGGAGAATACGATAGCAGAAAGAGAAAGAGACCCCCCACGCTCCGAGTCCCCATTCAAATATTCCGTTTTATTTGACGTTTTATCTGCCGCCGCAAAAAAAGGCTCCCTTATCATCCGCGTCAGCCGCTCCCTGCAGCCGATTCGACACCTCAGCCATGCCTTACTGTAGCGGAGAGATTTGAGTGCAGATATAAGGCGATAGGCATCGGAATATGTGTACGCCAGCTCCCAGAAATACTCGAAACGATATTCATTCAATGCTTACCATAATTGCTCAGCCGGATGTTTCCTAATTCCTTCTGTTTGTGTAATTGATAGAGATTGTTAAAATTTGAACCGCTCCTGATAATTCATTATTCCGCAGTTTTGTAACTTCTGTTGCTCTTGACTAACTCCTAATAATAAAAGTAGTAATATCGCATTAAAATAGAAAACAATAATCAATGTGAGTCATTATGAGTTTATTACAATTTTTTTCTTGGAGATATCGGAATCAGTTCTCGAAATTGCTAAATTCAACATAAAATTCTGTCTTTTATAGAACATAGATTTAACATGATTAGACCAGCTTAGAGTAAAATTAAGAGTTACACTAAGACTCGTGACTGTATTTGAATAATCAATTTCAACACCGTGAACACATAGTTTTGGTTGCATGTGGATTCCTATTGAGTTCATATGCTTCGACTTATCAATTATGATGGCTTTAGCCTTTTTTAGCGTTTACTGTGAGGTGGTTTTCAGAAATTCATTTGTACATTGCATGTATGTGTTTGTTAACTACATATTTTATATTTTCCATACCGTATTTAATTTGAATAACAGTGTTAGTTTATTTGCAAATCATCCGAATAAAAGTGGCATTGGGAATTTGATAGCACATGAGGCAAGGTTCTTATGGAGGTCGTAAACAACTGCAGATCGAGAATCGATCCCTGTTGTACGCCACCTGCAACGGAGGTGGAGGAAGATTTCTTTTCGTGAGGAATTTTATTTCTGGCCGGTGATGAGAGGAATATTATTTGAACCATAACAAGGCGAACTGCGGAAGTGTAATTTTTTATAGCCAAAGTATAAATGAGTCAACATTTCCTGGATCAAATGCTTTAGAAAAGTCAATAAGTGCCACAAATGTGACTCTACAATCTACATAGATCAATTCATGTGCTAATGCTGTAATTTTAATGAGGAATGATTATTCGCCTGACTTGCTGAAAGTTAACTTTGGCTTTGTCTTTAAAATGGTAAGAAGAAGGTGTGGTTTTCTGATTTAACCGGCATATACGGGTTGGAATTGCCGCTACGGCGACAAATACAATAAATTTTATCTTCCCAACTCCCAAATTTGGGTTTAAGATTGATCGAGTGGTTTTACTAGATGCAATTTACAGTGGCCTCAATAACCACTGTACATAATTACTACGTATTACTATCTGTTGAATTATTGATTTTCATTCACATAATCCTCAAAGATTCATTTTTATTTGAAATTCTTGCTTATATCCTTTTATTTCTATCTATTGCCGGTAATCTCCACGCTTTTTCAACCATGGGGATGTGATAAGATGACAGCATTGGAGATTATCACCGAGCCTACCATTTCTCTGGTAAATTTGGTAAAGCGAGAGGCAAATTTCCTACAGATATTTTATTCCAGTGGAGAAATTTAGTGAAATCATTGTGATATTGAGTATGCCATGAGACAACGCCGGGTGTTCATTATTAATAGGAATCATTTGATCGCTGGGGATGTTTTTGACCACCATCTCCCTAGAGGACGCATCATTACCGTTTGGTCAGTCGTTAATCGTGCCAATCGCTAATTTGAAACCAATGCCATGAACATATGCTATTCATCTTGAAACTTTTAAGGGGCATAAAATGGGCTCTTGTAAACATATGCTTGTCTCTCTAAACATCAAGATGATAGTGTAAGTTTTTGAAAACGTAATGAATTGCAAAATAAGACAAACTACTCACTGTGAAAAAGGAGGAATGCCTTCTTAAGAACACGGTCGTTTGTACTGGAGGTATCGTGGCTGTGAATATCCACTCGAGTGGGATCTTCGATCTGAGATACCCTCGGGGATGTTTCCTTCTCGTCTGAGGGCGCTCCATTCCACCTCGAAGGGGGCGTGGCTGGCAGTTGGTTTGGAGGGAGAAAGAAAGGTCCTAATGTATGTCCCTCTTAGGCGCCTCTCAAGGGGTATTAATAATAATACTCACTATCAAATGCCTGGTTAAAAAGAGGTGATCTATATAAGGAAACGGAGGGGACAATGATAGCTATTCAAGACTGAGTAATTGGTACGAAGAACTATAGGAAATATATAATCAAAGACGGAAGCATATCAAATAACCTATGCCGTAAATGTAATGCAAAGAGTGAGACGATAGAGCACATAATTAACGAATGTACGAATCTAGTTGGTAATGAATACACCAAAAGACACAATAACCTCTGCAAAATTATTTATTTAGAAATAGCATATGCTACCGGGTTAAAATTGGATCATGTACCATATTATCTGTTCACCCCTGGTACAGTCCTGGAAAATGAAAATTACAAATTATACTGGGACAACACAATTTACACAGACAAACCTGTTCAGCATATCAGACCGGACATAATCTGGATTAAAAAAAAAGAAAAGCAGACCTTTATAATAGAAATAGCAGTTCCAGCTGACCACAACCTTAAGAAGAAATACGAGGAAAAGAAACAAAAATATCAAGACCTCGCAAGGCAAATAAAAACTATCTGGAAACAGGACGTGGTCACCATCATCAGCGGACAATTTTGAAAATCGATACAAAATCCGCCAATACGACAGCATCAATGAAGCTAATGATGTTGGGACTGGTGCCTCTTCCATACTGTCCGCTTGCTCAATTCTTTTGAAAATTTTGAAAGCCAATAGAAATGAAGTGGCAGCATGAATAAAACTTTTACGGAACGGGCTAGAACCTTCTCTTTTCAGGCTCATTGTTAAGGTCAGGTGCACCTTCGACCAGTCGCAACCCCGATATTTGTACCGAATTAGCGATCACTTTAGCTGAGATTTTGATGTGCTTATAGTCGATTATTAATATCTGTGGCCATTGAGTATTATTTCAAATTAATACATTCCTTTATTTTTGCCTATATATGGTTTCGGTCTCCGTTATATTGAATAAAACGGATGTTTTCACCCGAAGATAAAAGTATTTTTTTGCATTATATATGCTTAGGTGTTCCGTTTTTCCTTAAAACGTGGTGCATAAATTTCACCTTCTCTTTTTCTTTGACGACTGATATAATCCATTTAAAAGGAAAATTATCAACGAAATTACCAATCACAGTCTAGTTGTTACCATCATCGCTAGAGAAAGAGAGGTAATATACAAATGATATCAGAGAAATTCGGGAGTCATAGGAGAATAATACTCTTGTAAAAAGAGTAAAGCCAATAGAAATGATATGCTACTAGATTGTTTATGCTAGTCAAAACCTTCTGCCAAAGCCTTCGTCGAAGTCCTTTAGAATGGTATAGTGAGAAACGTTCACACCGTAGCCAGTATTTACAAGTTTTTTTTTCAATGATTCGGGACAAGCATACTAGACATCATCACTCCTAATTCCAGTTCATCATTGCATTATATCCACTCCCAAAGTTTAATACAATCAAGCAAAGGAATGATTTATTCTGTGAAAATCACTTGTCACACCTGCTGCGAATTCCACTGTATCCGCTCTCGAAAAACATTCTCTGAATACCTACCCTTCTCTATGCGGTGAGCTAAAAGGAAATAGCCTGAAGCAGAAACAGTGTGTCACCTCTAATCCGTTTGTATACCACTGAGTGAGCAAGGGCCGCTGATTGTTTTCACACACCTTTCACAGGGTGCTCAGATCACTGATTTGTATTCTGAGCTGTTGTGAAGACTCTTTCCTCTACCTCTCTCCCGCTAGTCAAATATTATATATTCCGCGCGTGTTTTACTGTCACCGGAAGATCGTTCCACCCAATGAATAAGAGAGAGATGGGAAGCATCTGGCTCGCTTGCTTTCAACTCCTCCCTACCACCACTCAACCGCATTCCCGCTTTGCATCTATTTCATTGAGTGGTCGCGATGCGGCTGACGCCATATTGCCTAGAACTTGCGCAGCTATGTCCGAAGGGTGTTTGAGCAACCGAATAATTCATCTCTCTCTCATAAAGCATGGGCGCACACGCAAATTTCTTACTATCGTCGATTGTGATAGAGTTTGAGAAATTGAGTGACTATTAACCCCTTTGAGTGCAATCCGATTTCCTAGGTACTATGCCAAAAGTGCCGAGGCATTTTTGCTGATTTTGCAGTAGGTTAGGGGAAAAAATTAGGTCTCAAAAACAACTAAAGGTATATATTCAAAAACTTTAGGAAATCTTTATTATATGTGGTTTCATCTTTTTATTATATTATTTGACGAATTTTTGGTAATATGAGTTTATTTTTATAATCTGAAGAAAATAGTTAATGTTAAAATAGAATGAATATTGACAATTGTATGATTAGTTAATTATCGGCATCTAAGAGTGACATTGCATGAGGAGCACGATAGCGCTCCTTGCACTTTACGCGAGAGATAGGAGGATCGCGATAGCACTCCCCGGCACTCTAAGGGTTAAGTTAGGTATCCAGAGACTGGCCACGGGGGAAAATTCACACAGTCATCCGCAATGCACACATTTTGCGAAAATTTCACTGAAGAAAAAATTCATTCGCTTCGATCAGGATTCGATCCCAGATTCGAGAATTTCCGATCGAGTGGTTAAGCCAGTTAAGCAACCGAGGCGACAAATTTCCAACGAGGGGAATGACGTCTTGGTAGCGTAACTGGCAAAGGCATTTGACCCGAAATCAGGAGTCCGGTTTCAAGTCCCGGTCAAGGCGTATGATATTTTCTCTGTCGAATTTTTGCGTAAAATAAAGAGACTGTTAGGGAATGTTCTATGGAGATTTTTTTCTGATTTTTGATCTGCCCGTTACTTCTCGAGGTGTTCGTAACGGAAAAATTGACGGGCTTAAACCTTCCACAGGCAATGTGATGAAGTCACTGACTCTAGCCGACTGGTTTACTGGATTTCCGCCTACCCCTCGGCCTTGAACATTGGAATCGCGTGGTTTTTTATTATAATAAGACGAATGAGCGATTTTTTCCATCAAAGATCGGGGATCTCTGAACGATGTACTGAGCCAAAATTTACGTAAGTTACTTCACCAACTCATAAAAAGTGGCCACAATTTCCGTATTCTTATTTGGCCACATGCATCGCAGGGGAATCAAACGTGTTAGCTAATTGCCATTAGATATAAGGATCGAGAATCCATTGTACACATTTTTTCTCTCCTTCATTCACACGAAAATATGTACAAACGTGTTTCTCTGCGGTCACTACGAAGTGCTGGATACCTATGGTTGGCGAGGAGAGGCAGCTTTTAGATGAGGCACGGAGGAGACAGAAGGTATGGATGGAGTTTGTGCTTAGCGGGGAGGGGATGTTGAAAATGGTGTTAGAGGGTAGAATGTTAGAGAAACGAGGGTGGGGAAGGAAAAGAATGGGATTTTTAGATAGATTGAAAGGGAGTAGGCCTTACAGTGAATTGAAGAAGGTAGCGTTGGAAGGAAAGGGAGGCTCCCAGATCACTTCATTAGTACTCCATGGAAACTTACCTTAATCGGTAGAATACTGTAATAATACTTTGACTGCGGTAACCAAAGTGTGGTTAACATGGCTCTGGAAACAGGCGGTGCCGATAATCTTGAACCATTTTCACTCCGCTTCTGCTCCAAATGCTCCAGAGATGGAATTTATAACTGGAAACTTTAAGATTAAGTGGTGCAACAACTTTTACTTACCAGGGAGAGCATTATTAGGAGTTACATGCAAAATATCAGTACCATCGGGCTTTGAGAAATCTGTGGAAAATAATTATACAATTGGAATGGAATCTTACTGGCGAACGTTTTTTTATCAAGTAAACATTTTTCTCGCACTGAAAACCGATGAATTCTTCAATTCGAGTTAATAAGTTTAACGAAAAGTTATTATAACCTATTTTGCTTTGTTATAAGTTAGAAATATTTTAATCCTAAGATTGCAGCTGATTCATAATCTAGTGAATGCGTACCAGACATTGTATAACCAGCCCTAAAGTAATAAGTGATGGGTTTTTCTTCTGGAGAGAGATGGAAACAAAGTTCAGTGAAATGAACGGGAAAAAAAATCAATTGAAAAAAATCAATTTTGTTGCCAGGCGTCAGAAATTATAGTGGTGAACTCTTCAAGAGAATTCATTCAGTTTGTCTAGTCCTTTTTCGTTACATTTTGATTTCCAGTCTCTTTAGGGGCCTGGATGCTGTGAAATTTCTTAGATCATAACTAGTTTAGGTCCTTAAGTCCTCAATTCTTTTGTCTCAGAGCTATCAAAATGTTTCAGTAGTTTGGTGACTGCCTCTAGCGCATGTTTCTACTCACATGTCTATCGAATGTTGAAACTACAATTTAAATCGGATTTCATTCGGCGTCTTAGCGCATAGGAAAATCGTTTATGTACATCTTATGGCGCTTATTGCGTACCTCGCTCTGACCCCTAGGTGATGGAAGAGACCTCTAGAACAAGTTTTTTTGTACGTATAGTGGTTAGAGAGCTCAACGGCTTTCAAGTCCGAGTGCTGTGAAAACGAAAAGCCCGTTTTTTTTATTCGATGTCTTTTAAACGAATTCAATCGCCGGAAGAGGTGGCCCTAACAAAAGACCCAACATAGTATTATTCATGATAAATTACCTAGATTTCACATTAACATATAGTACCAGTCTTCATATCTATTGTAGACAGTAATGATACCAACAGCTGTAGTAATTTTATAATATTTTATTCGCTCAATCGGTTTCAAGGTTTACGCCATTATCAATAATCCTTTAGAATAACGTCTAAACTTTGAAACCAGTTCAGCAAATAAAAATAGTGTGGAAAATCACCTCAGCTGGTTGTATCATTACTATCGATGAATTTTCACGAACTAAACTCGTTAACGATCGTTATAGAATAAAATAAAATAACTTTGTTTTTATTCCACAATTTATTTTAAATAGCACGACCCGGGATTCAGCATCTAGTGCTATCATCAGGTGCAATTCGATGGGTGGCCTGCTCTTGAATAGGTAACCGTGGGTGGAGGTGGGGGGAACCGAAAAAAAGGTGGGGTGGGAAGGAACATTGATGACGGCGGACCCACCTTTTTCGGCCCCCCCCCTCCACCCACGGTTACGTATTTAAGAGCATGCCACCCATAGAATTGCACCTGGTGATAGCATTAGATGCTGAAACCCGGGTCGTGCTATTTAAAATAAAGTGTGGAATAAGAACAAAGTTAAATTATTTTATTCTATAATAAAGCAATTCCACAAAATAACGCCTGAGACCGTGTCTTATATCGTTAAAGATCTATCTGATCTGTTGTAGACTGCCAGTATGGTTGGTGACTGCCAAAGAATAAACGGGCGTTAAACTTGGGGTCATCCTGGTCGAAAGATTTTATACATTGATCACTCATCGTCAAGTTTCCACCGTCTCGACTGTACCATTAGTAAGCCACTCAACGCACTTTCTTGAGTTCTCCGCGCGGCGGCGTCTCATGAATAATTCTCGTTGTTGAAACATCCGTGAAATATCTCGGTGAAGTAAGGTGCGTGGCTAGGCGTATGATAAACTCTATTTGCAGCTTTTTTTTACATCTTCCTTCAGAGAAGGCACTTAGTGAAAGTGCGGCGTTGTGTTAAGTATTTCACTGCAGTTTTTCGGTGGATTAAACGGCAATTTATTTGTTTTCATATTCGCATTCTTGGAACACGGAATTAAATTTGTCTGAATGTTTTCGGGAATGTATGTAGTCAAATATATATAAGCCACTCGTATTCCATGGAAACCGACAATGCCATTTCTACTTTATCCTTATTCATCGCTCAAAATCCTCTCCTGGAGGTTGCTCCGCCTGTTAAGATTCTTATCTCCGTCTTGTACGTGGAAAATTGGAAAAGTTGGCCGTGTAGCTCAACTGATTAAACGAAAGAAATTCACGTAAATTCCGGAAATTCCGCGTACGTTCGCGGAAATTCACGTAATCTCCTCAACACTCGTGCAATCTCACGGCGTAATTGTCTGCACAGTCTTTCCGGAGGGTGCTTTATATGCCATTTCTCAACAGATCTCTCCACGTTATGTTGCCTGAAGTGTCTTCAGTCGAATCACTACGCCTAATTTTCCCCTTTACTTACATGTTATCTCATTGCTCTCGAGTAGATCTTCTCACCAGAAAACATTCACGCAGCATTATTGCGCTATTAGGACGCACATAACATTTTTACCAATTTACTGCAGGTTCATACGGCAAGCATCTGTTTTTCATTTTCTTTTTCCCAAGGCGAAGGTTTGCTAATTTGTGTAGATGGCATTTATATCGATGATGTTATTTATTTTAGCGTATCTAATGGAATCTCTTTTTTTAAATTGGCATTGCGATCAGCGCATCCAAGAACCTTAGATATATTTACCATATTCTGAATAGATCTTTAGTGAAATGTACATACAGTTCGGCTAAATTGGAAAAATATCCGCATCTACAGGAAGGACATATGACTTGTGTGGATCACTTTCATACAGTACCCTTGAAATAGGTTGCGTATGGCAATTCATTAATTACTATGCAAACTATGGGGCCAAATACTCTCTTTGTCTTTACTGCTGTCGGCGTCTCAGAGGTAAAATTGAGTGCGCTTCATTGGATTTATGTTTAAAGCCATCAAGAGCATTCTTTATTCACAACTGGTTTATAAGTTCGAATTACATTTGTACCTAAGAATCGCTTCCTAAATGCTTTATATTAGGTACGGTAAGGTGGGGTAAGTGCGACCCCTAAATAGCATACATCAACTTTAACTAGCTTAGGAAAATTTTCTAGGATAGCTAAAAACAGGAGATTCAATGTCTTATATGTATGTGAATCACTGAAAATGATAATTAGATTAAAAATCCTCTCTCTGTAAAGTTGTAATTTTTATAAATTTTTACTTACATTCTTGTAGAGGGATCGCACTTACCCCGTACATGGGGCAAGTGCGTCCCATGGCTGTTGTGCAATATATTTATACATTACGCGGCGCATGGGGTAAGTGTGATTTGCCCAGAAATTCAGCTGTACATTGCTTTTTAAAGTACCAAATTATGTTTAACCATTCTTGAGAAATCAACTTTTATCTTAGGTAATGTAAGTAGATTTTTTTTCGCGTTTTTTGGTTAATTGTGGCACATAATGGAATTGTTGTTTAATGTGTTTTTTAATGATAGTAACAGTATTCAACTGTTACACATTAATTCAAAAGTGTATTTAAAATATCTAGTGTGCATAGAAGTCGAATAAATAAAAAAAATTTAAAAAATTATAAATCTTGCATATGACAACAAATCTGAATACAAACTAGATTGTAATGAACAAAGTATTTCTTCTCTAATGTAATTTACGTTATTAATATAAAAAATCAAAATGAAGAAAAACTTATGGTCTTCAACCAATTGAACATTGAATATTTATTTGTTTATTTTAAGTTTTACCCCGAGAAAGATAGGCAAAACGTTAACTTTCCTCGACGGCCGACAGAGGGTATCGGTTATATTTTTACAACATCTTCTCTGTGTCTGTGCCCATCTGGAAGGGTAAAGACGACGTCGCAGAATACTCCAACTACCGCCCGATCCGGCTTTTCTGCCACGCCATGAAAATATTCGAAAGAGTGATTGATGCTAGGCTCAGACACATTGTTCACATCACACCCAACCAGTGTGGATTTGTAAAGGGGAGTGGCACAACAGACGCAATACACGCAGCTAGGATGCTCTTGGAGAGGCACCGAGAGAAGAACAAGCCAGCGCATATGTCTTTTCTTGATCTGGAGAAGGCCTTCGATCGCGTGCCACACGACCTTATGTGGCATGCCTTCGGATCTCACGACGTCCCTGAAGTCTACGTGCCATTGGTGAAGCTTCTCTACACCAACGTCACCAGCGCGGTCCGTTGCCCATCAGGAATATCACCGCCTTTCCCAATCACTGTTGGCGTCCACCAAGGATCGGCCCTCTCTCCGCTCCTTTTCATCCTGTGCATGGACACACTCACGGCCTGTCTCCAAGAATCACATCCTTGGTCACTACTGTTCGCCGATGATGTCTTCCTTGCCAGCACCACCAGACCCGAATTACAGCAGCGAACTCAACTATGGAAGGTACGACTCGACAACTATGGGTTGCGATTAAACACCAAGAAGACTGAGTACATGGAGTGTGGACCTCAAACCGATGGCACGATAAGCATCGACGGCGAGGACCTTGAAAAGGTCGAGAAGTTGAAATATTTGGGCTCTGTCATCAGCAACGATGGAAGCACAACCGCCAACACACGAGCTCGAATTAATGCAACATGGCTGAAATGGCGCCAAGTGACTGGCGTATTGTGTGACCGTCGAACGCCCGAACGGTTCAGGGCCAAAGTATACAAGACCGTAGTCCGCCCAGTGGCCCTATATGGAGCAGAATGTTGGCCAGCCACAGAAAATCAAGAACAGGCCATGCAAGTCATGGAAACGAGGATGCTGCGATGGATCCTAGGCATCTCCCGCCTGGATCACATCAGGAATGAAGACATTCGGAAAAGAATGGGAGTTGCACCGATCACAGACAAGATGCGGGAGGCTCGACTGCGGTGGTATGGGCATGTGGTGCGTAGTGATGAGAACTCCGTGGCCAAAACAGTAATGTAGCTGAGTATTGAAGGACGCCGACCACGAGGACGACCAAAGATGCGCTGGCTCGACAAAATTAAGGCGGACATGAAGACCATCAACGCCACGCCAGTAGACGCCCTGGATTGAGCCAAGTGGAGAAGACTTTGCTGAACAGCGGACCCTGCAATAGCGCGGGACAAACGCTAGGATGAAGAAGAAGAAGAGATCTTCCCTAGGTATTTCGCTGGAGTCCTCATTCCGTGGACAGGTGAAACTTAATTCAGTTCCAAAAAATATCCTCATAAAGAAAACCACGGCATCACCTTATTCATTAATCTCCAGAATTTTCCCTACATAGTGAGCAACTGACTTTTTCCTGCTGAATCTAGCCAGAATCCAATCTCCACTTTGAATGTTAGTCACCGAATTTGTTAAGCTTTTCGACTCATGCTATCTTGTTTCTGGCATTAATACCATGTCGTCTACATCCTCCTCGTCAAAAGACATGATATCCAATGCCCTATCATAATCAATCAACAAACTGAAGTAAGCTATCTTTATCAGATAAACCTTCAAAATAAAAGTTGATGAGAGGACTCTAATTAAAAGACCTAGTTTTATAATCTTCGGCGTTTTGCAACATTTGTTTAAGAAAGTTTAACGCAAGAACTGCCAGGCAGAAACTAAAAGTTTAACGCAAGAACTGTTAGTCAGAAACTAAAAATTAAATCCATACTTCAACCTCGTAGTCTGGGGTAAGTGCGACAGGGGGTCGCACTTACCCCAGGCAACGGGGTCGCACTTGCCCCGGAAGGTAGGAATGGATGATTACGACGGGGAAAGTGCGACCCCCCATCTAAACTAAATATAACGACCCGAGTTCCTAAATTTAAAGTAAAGCAAGGATAACCAATCCATGAAGAAGAGAAAACAAGTTATAGTTCTTACCTAACACCTCCGATACGTTGATTCAGAGGGAACTGCGGTATAGCCTCTCCTCACAACCAACTAAGACTACGAGATGAACGGACGGTTATATTTCCTAAGCATGTGGAACGAGAAATTAAGGGATAAGTATCACAAAGTCGTTGGCTCTGGTTTCATTACTATGTGTAGAATATGTTTCACGACCGCCACCTGCTTCGAGAACGGAAATACGATTTTCCTGAAGGGGGGTCGCACTTACCCCGCAGTCGCACTTACCCCACCTCACCTTACGTACTATTTAGGTTTTAGCCCGTTGTTGACATACCCGCTTACAGTTGGGATGCATAACTCAAAAAATACTTAATAGTAAGCGGGAACCGCCATAGTGTGGGGACGAGAAGTCTTAGAATCTCACAAACGAAAATCGCCGAAGTGAAAAGTAGCCCAGGAAAAGGGACTGCCCCCCCCCCTACCCTGATTTCTTGAAGTTCACATGCCTGCGCCTATAGGCGGATTTACGGGGAAACGTGCCCCTCCAAGACGCTTGAAAAATAGGCAAATATTTTAATAAAAAATGGATAAATTTCATATTTTAATTCAAATGTTATAATTATTATTTATTTTATACTATTATACCCAAATATTATTTATGAAAACATTTATAATAACTTTTATTTTTAAAATAAGAGTGTATTTCGTATAGTAATTGCTGCCTGTAGTATTTAATCCCAAATGTGAGAATACCGTTTGCCGGTCAGACCCTTGATCCCCCCTCAGAAAAAATCCTGGATCCACCCTTGCCGGTGGCATATTTTGGGGTGAGTGCTATCCTCACGTAACCAAAACAACCCTCGCGATGAATTACTATGATTTGAGCGAATGGTTGCGATTGCATATCACACAGAGTCCAAATTTGCCGTAAGAAAGTTGTTTGGTCATTGGTCCTCCTGAGGAGAACACCAGCCCAAGGGAAAACGTCCTCTGATACTCCATTTTTCGATGAAGTTACATTTCGTGACGACTACGAATAACTTACGATGAATTAAACTTTCAGCATCACCAACTACCTTAAAATTTCAATGAAAGACTTAGGATTTCTACTTCTCCTTCTTTGGCTAAGTAGTTTTTTCATTCAGAGATACGTTTTTACACAAAACTGCTCACAATAGTTTTTGAAGGTGATAGTCTACTTAATGTCCTCGGCCAAGATTGAATGTTAATCAACGAAAAAGTGATTTAGAAATCCTTTCGTTTGTTCGCGTGAAACTGTGAGCCGGAAAAAAGGCATGCGAGGCAGGAGAACCATTTAATGTGGGCGCAAAAGAAGCGCCGGATTATTATTAAATACGCAATTCCTTTCCACTTCCGCGAAAGCGAACAGAGGTCGTTGAGGACGGGAAAGGTCACACAAAGTAGAGCTCTTATACAGCGGCTTCAGCGGAGGACACAGGGAGGGTGAAGGTTAGGAGGAGGAGGGGTGAAAGCAAGAGAGGAAAGTGAGCTATTTTTCACAAAGAAACCGCTTCTGCTGAGAGCGGGAACTCAAAGGAGAAGACGACTGCATTCATTACACTAGGCACGTAGCCACGGAGACTCAGCCGAGAGGTTTACGGGACATGCACTGCGTGTGTCCATCTTTATAGACAACGGTGTTTCTGGTATTGTAGCTAGATTCTTCAGGTTAATGAAGAAAAAGGGAGATTGTTTAGACCGTCTTTTATACACATCCGTCCATATTTGGCCAGGCCTTGCCCCATCTGTCCAGGCTGCGCGCTATGCTTAGATTGCTTGAACAATTGATAATGGATATCTTTAAGAGCGACACAAAGAATATAATATTAGAGCCACACTATATTTTAAGGTCCGATAGTAGCGATAAGTTAAGAGAGGTGTTTTGCCAAACGGAGAGATATGGAATTTTTATTTTTTTTCCCCGTACCACAAAGGACTTTAATAAACGCTAGTCCCAACTTCGTTAGAGCATTTCATTTTTTATGTGTATATGGCTGGTGTCCTAAAACCCCCTGCCACACAGGCGGCTCGCGGGGTGCTATGTGGATGTAGATATTTGCTCCATTTAGGAGGCCGGAGAGTTCTCATTGGTCCGTCATCCATCGCGTTTTCCTTTGTCTTTTTCTCCCGAGTTTTTTTTCTTGTGCTGGTTGGTTTAAACTAAACTCGGAATAAAATAAAAATAAAAATGAAAACGTCAGGGAAAGAAGAAAGAATCAGAAATCTCCGGCCTCCTATATGGACCGATGAGAGGACGCGATTTTATTCTAACGAATGTGTAGGAAACAGGTTTATACACACACTACCTCTCGGCACTTCATTGATTAAAAAAAAGCCCGATGCAAGGTCGGTGAAACTGTAGTCCACTGGACTCACGCGATACATATCCATTAAAACTCCCCGCTGAATTCAGGTCTGGTTTTAACAATGTGAGCATAATTCCTAGATTTTTGAGCTCTCAAGTTTACACTCAGTATGGTTTATTATGAATGGGGTGAATTCACGCATATTGTCACGCAGCCCAGCACACCTCCAAGGGGGAGGACGGGTATAAATTGGGGGTTACTTAGTAACGTTAGGTAGTGCTAGTAGAGAAGGGTGAGGGTTATTGTAATACAGATGGAAAGCGAGGAGAGGATGTAATGTGATACTTTTGGAGAAACAGTGGAGGGGAAGGAATGGTGGAGATGAAGTAGGGGGATAGATGTACCTAAAGAGAGCGTGGATTATATTGCTAAATAAAGTGTTAAGTTGAGTACATCAGGAATTGATAACCCATAGTCAATTTATGTACCTTAATTTTCCTCATTGCCGTTGTCCACTATGGATAAAGCATTTATTAACACGTCAAATTGATTGTTTTGAAGCGTACCATTCTACTTAAATCTCTTCCTCGCCGTTTATATTTTCCGCATTCATTTTAACCCCTCCCTTACCCTACTCATGCGTCATGCACGGGAAAATCCAAGCATCCATTCTCCTACCGCACTCTGTATTTAACCGATTATGATCCTCGAATAACCACACTTTGCTTTACAATTATTTTTCCAATATCTGACCTAAGAATTTTCTTCCAATTTTTATTTAATATCTTGTATGTTGAGTCGGTTTCATACCTTTTTGAAGTAATTTCCTCGGGGTAATAACCCCATAAAACTCTTAATTTTCTTTTATGTAATTAATGTTTCCATTTTTAGTGCTTATAATTCCAATGCTTCAAAACTCCACTCTCAATTCATATTCTACAATTTTTTTTCCTTTTCTAAGCCACCAAAGTATTATTTTGGGTTGCCTGCATCGTTGCATAGTTTCTGATTTTCATCTTGTTCAATGTTCTCCATATTCTTATTTGAATATGCTTGGGAAGCCGATAGCATTTATCTTTCTGCTTAGGGCGACTTTTCTCAATTATATTGAATTTTCTCACCATAATGAAATTAAATTGCTCGGCCATGGATGTTTTACCCAAAATGAGATTGCCACCACTAATGAGTTGCCACATACTCACAGGAATATTAAAATGCTCCTGGTCAAATATTTTAATAATAATTCCGGAACAGAAGTGTTGAACTCAACAAAAATATTGGAAAACCCACCAATTTGCCAAATTTTCAAAAAATGCTGTGAGTGAAGAGTGATCGTTTCATTGCTATTAAACGAATCAAGCTGGTAGCCGCCCTAATTTCTGAGGCTAAGAAAAAAGCTTAGATTGCTTAAGCAATTAAATAACAAGTATCTCCCACAGCGTCACGGATAATATCATCTCAGAAACTCCCTTTACTTTCAGGCCCGAAAGAAAGGATAATTAAATGGATATATATATTGCCGTATGGATAGGTTTACGTATTTGTTTTTTCCCCACAAGCTATTAAAGGCTTCCAAAACTACGCGTGATTCAGTGGGTACATCTCTACTACTGCGCGTCATTGTTTTCCTTGTAAACGGATGTTGCCCCAACAAACTCCACCAAACGCCTATTACGGTGTCTCGCAGAATATAACGTAGATATCAGCAAATATTGGCGCAATCTGTGATCAAGCCTCGTTCTTCCGTTCCGCCAATAATACACATCTCACTTTTTCTGATGAGGGCCTGTCATCAATTAATCACGATACGCCATGCGATCGGCGTTTGTCTGCAAACAAATGAAAAATAAAACTGTCCGAATTCCAAACAATCACTGCGGGTGATTACTCGCGCCTTCTCCCCCCTCCTCCCGTCCCGCTAACACATCCAGCTGACCAATCAGAACCGCCGTCATTGTCACCTCGACAGATGAGAGATTGGGCCTCAACGTGTGATATGCGGTTTAATATCATCGCAGGAGTAGGGAATGAAGGAAAGCCAGAGTATCGTATGCTGCACGTAAGCAGGTGCACCTTGCGTTCACGGCATTTATTGCAAAACGGTAGCACTGGTTTTTGCTGAAGGTGGGAGAACCTTGGCCAAACTGGTCGTGCATGGTTTATGACCCAATGGTTATTCAACAAATACATATCGTTAATCGGATCAATTCTTATCGAGTAAGTGATCCAGTTTCTACCTACCTAGCTACGTAGGATAAAAAGCAAGTTTCCATTTAAATATCCTCTTGGTGTTAATCAAATGAATGTGACTGTCAAGGAGACATGGAAAATTATGAAAAAACGACGGAGAGTCTGCAAAACAAGAAAAATTTTGCTGATGAAGTTGTGTGGGCAGGATAAAATAATGAATAAAAGATTGAGTCTACCATGTTTTTTCAGGTCGAAGTTTTTCCATTTACGTTTATAGTGCTTATAGTTATATCACATATTTCTCTCAGTTAAATACATCAGTTATGTACTATACATTGGAAATGGCGCTCAGCGGATGTCTTCCTCGTCTCATATCACTCAGTGCGTGGTCAATCCATTTTATATTAAAGTTGTGAAAATATTTTCACTTTCTATCTCTATCAAATTCCCTTTTACTATTGAATGCCTCGTTTCCATCGATTCGGCGAAATTCCCTGTGGATTCTTTGACGGGAATACTCTTTTCTTCCGGCGAGGGTGAAAATTGAGTGAAGAAAGTGGAGGAAAGCAGAGGGTACATGGATGATGTTGTGTGCAATAGCAATCCCTCCTGAAAAATACTTACTTCCCCCGTCTCTTTCCTCCTCTCTCACCCCCAATTATCCGTTATTGTTGCCTCCGTTCCACCCCTCACTCTTTTCACCCTACCCACCCCCTCCCTGACTTTCAAACTTTATTCCCTTTTTTTTCTTCACCCTTACATCTTTATCTACTGTGCGTAATAATTTATTTGTTTGGTTTTTAAAATTCACCTTCACCTCCTAAAACTTAACGATGCAATTACTATACAATTTCACACAAAAGTAAACATATTTCTTATGGGAATCGTTGACTTAAAGAAACCAAGGAAAAAGCCGTTAATGTTTAATAAATAACTGATATATTCAATGAAGATGAATTTTAAATATGAAAAATAATAGAAAAACATGAAATTAAAAACTTACGTTGATTCTACCTTTTTTTATTACAATCACTAGCATGATTAAAAACATAAAAAAATGAAAGTTAACTTACCTATAAAAAATATTTAAAGAGGATCACCAATGAATTTGTCAAAATTATTTTGCAGCCATAATTAATAGTAGCATTTCATAATTCGGATCTGTAAGAAAGCGAATAGATTCTCTTAAAGACATTCCAATTATTGTACCATAACTTGTTTTATTTGTAATCATTGTACCATTTTTGTTTTAATAATAGCTCCATTGGTACAGCACATATTTCTTTCAATTAAATACATCAGTTGTATGTTAAAAGTCACCAACTTCCTCATTTATTCCTTATCTCAATTTCAGCGTGGTAGATTACTTTTGGCGCCTTAGAGTGGATAAAAGGCACGAATTTCACTTATATCTTTCACTTTAAAATCATTCTCTCTGTCTCTCTCTCTCTCTCTTGCCTGGGAACTGTTCATCCACGCCTAAACTAGATACATGAATCTGACCTCTAGGATGAAGAGGAGAAGAGTCCACTTTCGAACTTCCGGGGAGTTAAACCGCGCTATCAGGCTACCCGTCGCTCATGCGAAGGCCACACTCCCTTAGACGGACTGGAGAGACATCAATCTGCATGTAATGCCTATTAGTATGAGACACGGTCTCAGTCGTTATTTTGTGGAATTGCTACATTATGGAATAAAATAAAATAACTTTGTTTCATTCCCCTTTTTATTTTAAATAGCACGACCCGGGTTTCAACATCTAGTGTTACCATCAGGTGATATTACCTGATGATGTTGTATTTTGTATATTATTAGTGGATGAGGTGTATTACCTGATGATAACACTAGATGTTGAAACCCGGGTCGTGCTATTTAAAATAAAAAGGGGAATAAAACAAAGTTATTTTATTTTATCTTATTCTCTAATGCCCATTAGGCCTCTTATAATCTCACCCTTGAAGTCCCTCTCTCTCTCTCTTTTTTTCCCTCGAGTGTAGCGCCTGAGCACCATGAGTCCTGTCCAAAGAAGGGATTCCACGAATCTCACCCCCGAGGAAGGGGAAAAGGTTTCCAATCCACTTTCACTCTTCACTCGAGAACGCGAGAGCACCACCATGAAGGACTTAATCGAACACCATGCTCCCTTGGACAAGCGCACGAATATTACAAGAGGATTATGCGGTTCAGTAAAGCCCGCGTGCCAGGAATTTGAGGCCAATGATAAAAGTAAGCGGGAAAAACTTGAGCAGGTATCTCAATTCAACTATTTGAGCGGACACAGCAGTTAGAACATCAGGAATTGAATGGTGCTAGCAAAGCAGGCGTTCATGAGCAGGAAGGAACTTATGAAGGGATCGTTATGTAAGAGGTTAAAAATAAGGTTAGTGAAGTGTCTGATCTGGAGTGTAGCACTTTACGGTGCGGAAACATTGACACTTAGGAAGGAGGACGAGAGAATACTGGAGGCATTCGAGATGTGGGTCTGGAGAAGAATGGAGAAGGTAAAGTGGACGGAAAAGAAGAGAACAATGAAGTACTGGACATGGTGGGGAGGAGAGGCAGCTTCTTGATGAGGTACGGAGGAGACAGGAGGTATGGATGGAGCGATTAGTTAGCAGGGAGAGGATGTTGAAAACAGTGTAGGGGAAAATGTTGGATGAACGAGGGAGGGAAAAATAAAGAACAGTATTTTTAGACATAATGGAAGAGAGTAGACCTTGTCATGAATTGAAAAGAAAAATCCATGAAGGAAGTGGAGTCTGGTAGCATGCTTCTTAAATACTTCATGGGAAAATACTTTAATTGAGTGGGTTGGAAGCCAAGGTGTACAAGTAATTTTTTTCTCAACAGGGCTAGGTAAAGTAAACTGTTAGAATAAATACACAAAAATCTGGTTGCCAAGGGAAACGATTGAGTCTCTGTTTTGTGCTCACATCGAGTGCAAAATCAAATGCACTTCTAAGCATCTAATTGATCTCGTTTGTTTTCTATAGCTAATTTCTGTACTTAACTCTGTATAGAAAAGAGAAATCACTTGTACCCGTTGACTTCCAACCCACTCAATTGTTAGAACACTCGAATAAATAAATAATACCCAGTTGGCAAAGAAATACATTTTCGTACACCGCGCATTTGATTGGGTTGAAATAAGTCGCCACTCACGATGCTTCTGACAGAAGTACCCGAATTTCAAGGGGAAAATACAAAAATACTTAATACAAATAACTAGTAAGTACTGTTGACCAAATTTGATGAAATATGACATTTAAGTCTTAACTTTTCAATTCTATCCCTTGTGATTGCATGCCCTCCATTGCAAATATTGTAAATTTTGCCTTTCTCGTCCTGCTACCTAGGAGAAGCTACTAATGCAAGCCTCTAAGCGGAAAACGTGAACACACTTCACCACATGTAATTTGAAAGCCACAGAACCAACTTCCTCTCACATGTGTTACAGAGAGCTCTTCTCTTTATTTTTTTGATTAAAACAATACATAGACACCTTACCGCACGACATTTATTGACTTCCATGTCAGAGTGCTGTCAGTGCTATTTATCCAACATCAGGAATCTGATAAGGTAACGGATATTTTGAAAAATTTAAGCCGTCATGAATCGCACATATTTTATACTTCTGATTATAATTTCGTAGACGATAATTTAATTTAAATATTAATATAACGGCCTGCTTCTCCGTTGGTTACACAATGTAAACAATTGCATTTCCGTAAAATTGTAAATCGTACGCTACTCTTGCTGATCAAGCAAGACTCTTTGGCTCGTATAGGTAATCATTTGCGTATGATGACTCCTCCTTTCCAGGACTCACGCAAATCTCAGCAGAAAATTCTTCTTGAAGTGTGGGAATTGATGAGATGCGTCAGTTTGAATAACCCATGGCATATTCTTAAAAAAATTATCTCAGCTGAGAGGTACTAAGTATCAGCGATAAAGCGTAGAGTTCAACAATGTACATTTTCATAGCAGTAATTCACACTACGAATTCATCTAAGAACATGCATCTAAATGATCTGCAAAATATTTGTGTATGGTCTTTTTGACGCTTGCGAAGATATATATTTTTCAAAAGAACTTAGCTCTATTGCGGTAGAAGGGCTTTCGGTGACTTAAGCTGTAGAGTTTGAGGATGAATGTTACTTCCTCTAGGACAGGTAATTTCTCTCTTGGGCTTTCTTTAAGAGGTCGCCTAGGAGACATAATGAGCCCACACCCTGCTATCGCTAGAGAAAGGACAAATGACCGTCTTAGGGAAAGGGGTAAGGACGGCAGAAGCCGTCTTAGGTTCAATGCAATTCGCTCATAAATTTTATACTCGTAAGTGCGATGTTTATCTATTCTCTAATGCACCCGTTGTGTAGATAACGGTTTTCCGAGAAAATGAGAAGAGCTCTATTATAATTAGATAACACCCTATGATTGCGCGATGTTCCATCTCAGCTTCACTTCAAGTAAATTGGTTCCAGTTTTCCATTTTCTCCCCAAGAATCAAGGATGGATTTAAAGGATCATCAAAGTAAAAATTCTCCTCGTGTGCAAAAAGTAAATCTGTGAGGAAGATATGGTAAATAAATTCGATTTGGTAAACCCCTATTTTTTACCTCAGTCCATTAATTTCCACTTTTGAATTTCTTAGTAGGTTTGAATTGAAGCTTTTGCTCACGAATTTTCTGTCTTCTTGGTAATATTGAGTATTGCGACTGTATCAAATTCTATTCGTCATCAAAAGAGGAAATTCCATATTTCCCTGCGAAATACATGTTTGCTTAGATGGGATTTGGTGATGAAAGTACAATCATTTTTCATGTTAGGAGAATGACATGGACTAAATGCCAATATATCAATTTTGAAAATTAAAAATCGGCTTCTTCCATCAGAGAGTACGCTTTATTTGGGCATCTGGGTACAAAGATTATTATTATTATTATTATTACGAACAGGAAGTTACGTAAGTAAAACCATCCCTAATCCTTTGGCTGCATGATTAATAATTTAATAATATATTTCCCCTCGTAACATAGCAATGTAGATATCAGCCTTTTAGCTTCGATTTGTAGTTATTCAAATGTTTCTTCGATTTCATCCTTAGTTCTGTTTTTACAGACTATTAACTAATGACGCGCTTGATCCTGGATGAGGGCATTTAGAATAGACTCAAAAGCGGCTATTTTTGGTAACTTTAATTCGTTAGGTAAATTTTCTGTTTGCTCAAATTTGCTTCTCTCGTTCAATATGTGAACTTATTTATATCTCCAGGTTTATAAACCAACAATCTATGAAGTTAAGGAGGAAATTGATTTTGAATAATTGAATTTTTTTGCGATATTTTGGCACAATAAAGGAGATGGAACGTACCTTGAAAATTAATGTCGAAAGGATTGATGAGAATTTTGAAGAGATATTTTTATGGGGTAATTTTGAGGAGGAGCTAAATTTGCTGCAACAAAAATTCCGAGCAAGTGCGTAGTATACTTGTTCACTGAATCCTCATTCCTCTGCATTTGCTGCTTATTTTTTATTGGTAACTTTTGGACAGCATTTTTTTAGTGAATGAGAATTCGGAATTGACGCTTTAATGAGGTCAAATTGCCTTCTGCCAGGCATTCGGATTAGGCTATAGAATTTTTCCGCCGAATCGAATTTTTTTCTCGGCCCCGTTTTTCGTATTTCCAGCGTATAAGCCCATTACCAAATGCCGTATTTCGTTTTTCAGCGAGGACTTATTGTCATACCCGAACGTGAGTTTATTCGTCGCATGTTTTTTCTTTGCGTAATTGCGTTGAAGGAGCAAGAGAGCAAATAATTTGACTCGGCAGTCATTCATTCATTACCACATTTCGTTTTCTTTTTCTATCCCTTTTTTTCTTCACTGGGCGAATTACGTCACTTCATATCCCTCCACTGAGCCTCTTCAAAGACATCAGCAATTCGCATGGTACTGAATGGAACCGTGATGGTTGATGAAGAGGACGCATGCCTCTCGACGGGTCTTTTTGTGTCATATTTATGAGTTACATAAAATATTATCATTATGGAATATTCATAACGTGAAAGGTAGACTCTGATTAACTTTGTCCTGCATTTCTAATTAAAAAAAGGTACCGACAGTATTTTCTCAAGTGAAAATTTATTTAAACAAACAGAAAAATGTTGCAATGGGTTTACTCTACATGCAATCAAAATTCCAAGATGACACTATTAGTTATAAAATATTAATGTGTCGCTAAAAACAGTTCAACCTGTCGCAAAGTTGTCCAAATCTGGAAAATGTCGAGGCATAACTCCAAAATGGCTTTTTGATAGTCATAGCTTTTTGAATGGTCATAGATATGCAGTAGCAATACAATTAGCATGCGTAGTTATAAATGATAACCAATCTTGCGCATATATACGTTTTTTCATAAATGCTGCCCTCTACTGAGATACAGTAGCTAAAAATTCACCAATTAAAAAAAACACGCGTGATGCTATTTTTTCGGAAAATCTTTGGATGTAGGCAGTTGGTGTTGCATGATACGTTTATTCGAAATGAAAGACAATATTCGTTTGAACTGGTGCTTTGCCTATTTTACCCGTGACTTTGCAAAATTTTAGCTTTCATCTCTCTGTTTTTGCTATGCAAAATGCCGTACCCGTTTTTCGCATTGTATTTGACTTAGAGACGTTAGACATTACCTTTCATTTGCGAAATAAGTGATTCGGAAAATTTGCATCTTAAAAGCAATTTTCGAGGCTAAAAATTGATTCATCTAATTTTTATTTTGTCTCAACTTATCTTATCACGAAGAAAAATTTTAATTCAATGTGAACTTGACCAATTTACGTTATTTATTGTTTAATTTTCGAGGAATATAGATGGATTTCAGTCATATTAGCGCCAACTGCTCTAAAATAGTTTTTGTTTTCACGCTCGTGGACAGGATACAAATTTTAAGTCATGTTTCACATATTCATATTCAAGGTCACATTTCATCAATTAATTGATTTAGGTATTGTGGAGTATTTTTAATAATTATACATCGTTCAATTGCCTCTCAGTCACATAATTGGATGAATTGAAAAGAGCTTCTAAAACGGCGCGGATTCAAGCAGGTTTTATGTATCCATCGGCCGTTAAAATAATCTTAACATATCTAGCACCCGCACAGTTTTGGAAAGAGAGCGGCGTTTTTTCTGTGAGGGAAAGTGAATTTTTTATGGGACGTAAATGCTTTCGTGTGCCACTTTTTTTGGCTGTGGGTTTTTAGTTTCGAGGCTCAGATTACAGTGCCGCCGAAAATTGCTCCTTCTTTAATGTCTCATGATTAGTTCAACCTGAAAAACATGTCTTTTTAACGATTGTTAGGTAGAATGACAATTCGTAAAATATGCAGGTACAGATTAATTGATACGGATAATCACAGTTTAGGGGGAGCGCTAGCCTCATTGGACTGTGTCTATGGGTCACATAATTGGATGGGTAGTCTAGGGGTAGCCTAGTGGGGAGATCTCTTTGCCGCTGACCCAACAGTTCCGGTTTCAAATCCTCGGTGAAGCCTTCGGGCACAAAAAAAAACAAAATCCTCGAAGAGGTAGGTCGCCCAGGGAAAGTAACTTCCCCGCCCCCCGACACTGAATTTGTGATATTAAACACGCTTGCGGCTTAGTCAGGGGTGAGCTTTACCTTCACCTATCCAAATCAACCTAAGGGTTTAATCACTGAGTGAGTTTAACACAGTCGGCTCAAAAAGTGCAGATGAAACCCTCAAAAGCGTTGTATTTGCGTTGAAATAGTTGTATTTCCTATTTGACGCAAGGAAGGGAATTTTTCTTCCTCCTCAATTGCATTTGATTGGATCCAAGAATGTCGTTTCAACTCGTGAGGGAGTCCTGCGTTCTCATTAAAATTGGCCATTGTTTACTATGTAAATATGATATCATTGTTGATTGTGGCCTGGAGACGTGGATCCATTCGTTAGGTCTTCTTTCTCTCCGGTCCCTTCTTTCTTTTTTTTTTAATGTTTAGCATTCTTACTCCTTCTCTCCCCTCTACACATTCCAACCCTTTTCCCCCATCCATCCCTCACCAACTTAAAATAAGGCTTTTTGCTCCCCTGACCTTTTTACCTCATTATATCTCCGTAATTTCTACTGAATTTCTCCTTCCCGTCGTTTGTCATTCCGACCATATTTCTCGGAATGCGGAATTAGAGGATGTAATTGATTAGAGGATTAAATTGTGGAATTAGAGGGGATTTTAAATTTAATGGCGAAAGGATGGTGGATGATTTGAAGGTTGATGTTTTCGAAAGAACAGCTAATGAAAAGAGGTGGTTTCAATCCATTTCCATGACTGTCCTTTTAGCTTCTTCTGTTTTATTTAAAAATGCTTTGGTTAGTTTTCCCTTTTTATGAGATTTTCTGTCTCTCCCGAAACCTTTTTACGTTTTCTGACTAGTTTTTAATGAGAATTGAATGTGGAGAATTTTTTTTTTAAATTACGAAATAAAGCTACCTAAGAGAGTAGCAGGAGGGGTGTGGTAAAATGTCTAAGACGGCGTCAGTTATCTTCAGTGACGTCATTGCAAAATTAGCAGTGCCGGAACTCACTTTTCCTAACTTTTTTTAGAAGTGGAATATTGCTGTCTCTTTTTTTTTACTACAAGTTATAATTTACATGCGAAAGATCCACAGAGAAAATATCATTCGCCTTGACCGGAATTCGAACCCGGATCCCCCGATTTCCGGTCGAGTGCTATAGCCAGTTAAGCTACCGAGGCGTCATTCTTCCCTGTGGATATTTTTGGACACTACCGGACAAGTTGTGCATTGCGGGTGACTCCCGTAAAAGTTATCACCGCGGCTAGTCCCGGTATACTTTAAACTTATAATTTACATTTTATTACTTTTTTTCTTTTATTTACGAATTTATGTATTTGAAATTTTGAGGCAACAAAATTGATAAAAGTGTTATTTGAATATTGTGCCCTTTGTTGACCAGCGTTCCGGAGCCTTCCGGCGCCCTGACACCACTGGTTACCTTGGACAAATCCGAAGGTGAAAACAGAATGTCGCCGTCGATCGTAAATGGATGAAGCACTCGCAGTCAGCCTGTGACGCACATTATACAGGTCACGCCCTTTTCCGAGAAACTTTGATCATTCGCTAAGCCGATAATAACTCGAAAAATAAGCGACGGATCAAAGAAATGGAAAACAAGCGATCCTTTGTATATTTCATGCTGAATCGGATTTAATAAAATATTGGTCCACCGGGCCTTTTACTGCAAAAGCGGAATTTTTTATAGGAGAGACGCGGATATAGAGGCCATTGGACGTTGCGCAGCGACGGGAGATGATGGCAGGGGGAGGGAGAAAGGTGGGGGTGGATATATATTGGGGCGTAGGAGGAATGGAGCAAACTCCATCTGGTGCTTCAGTGGCTGATTTAGATAGCTGCAATTAATACGAGATTGCGATTGAGCGTCTGCAAAAATATAATGGGATTGATGGAATAATCGTGTAGCACCGTCCCCGAGCAGGCTTCACTCAAAATCAATATTCCCTCAATGCACAAAAAAACAAGAACGAAGGGTACGAAGTATGACAACAGTAAAAAAATGGGATAGAAGTACCAGTTTTTTTTAATTTGATAGAATTAAAAAAATATTTGCGGACCTTTTTTTATATTTTCCGTGTCTCCATTTGGTATTATAAATTTTAGACTCCAACCTGGTAAACACCGTTTAACGCCTATTATTTTGACTCCTTGGCTATTAATTAATATAACGTATAAGTGAAGGAAATAATGCCATTGGTTAATGTTGATTGAATGAGTTGAAGTTAATGGTCTAGCGTACGAAGTGCACGACATCTTGAGGATTGGAATGAATAGTACCGACAAATGAAACGGTATGGACGTTCATAAGTACTGCCCCTAAATGGAATTCCCACTGTATCCAAGGGTTTTGCGTATTCCACTGAAAATATGACCCATTTTTTTGTAAAAACTCATCCATTGTTCATTTCTGCTCGAACAACGGAAATAAAAGCCCACGTCCAGATATGAATTGGCATATTGACTCCGAAATGAGTGTCTTTTTAATTCGGCAGTTTCAGGATGAGTTCCATCCGACCCCTAATGCTCCTATATGTCAAGCAGAATAGAAGTGGGTGGGGATCGTGGGCCGCAGGTACTTCTTCGCTGCGCACCTTTAATTTCATATTGCTTGTAGCCCCCCCCCTTTCCCTCCTTACCCATTCCTCCCCTCTATCCACCACAACCTGCCCTGCTGAGTAATTGAAATTTATGCTCCGCATTCCTTAAAAAAAAAAGAGAACGCTTGACTTAATTTTCTTCCCGTAATAGTACTGCGAATGAAGAGCGGCCTTTGCAACTTTTCAGTGCGCTCAAAAAATAAAATGAAATAGACACGCATTGTCTTACGTATTGTCGTTCTTTACTGCTGTTTTATTTCAAATTCAATACGCGTCTGTGGTTATTGCTCACCGTTTTTCATAGTGCGTTAATATTCTTTTCCGTTTGATTATTTAAAAATATTTTTTATGGTAAGTAATTTGTTCGCCTCCCACTTGGTATTAAATGGTGCTGCAAAACAGTCTCCATTCGGTGGATATTATCCATATCGTGTGATAAATCACTGAGAGGGAAGCTTTCATTTGAATTTGATCCGCATTGGCGTAAAATCAATATTTGACAATTTTTCACTTAGCTTTATGAGCAAGTAAAATGCACCAAGCATCTCCATCTTTTACCGTTGCATTTTCTTGCTCAGGGAAAGTCTGACGTTCATCTGAATCAGTTTCAGTGTTTCAATTGGATAAATTTTCGACAAATTTTGAATTTTGAATTTTTGTTGAACAATTTTCTATTTTCAAACCTGTAGGTCTTCATTCATCATCACTGGTCAACAATCCTAGGATTGGTTTGACGCAGCTCTCCACTCAGTTCTCCTATCAGCTAATCTTTTCACACCTACGTATTTATACTCTTTCACATCTCTCTTTACTTGTTCCATATATTTTGTTCGGGGTCTTCCTTTTCCATTCTTGCCTTCCACTTGTCCTTCGACGATTGTCTTCATCAGGCCATCATGTCTCAAGATGTGGCCTATAAGGTTGTTCCGTCTTCTTGTTAAGGTTTTCATGAGGCTTCTCTTCTCTCCTACCCTTCTTAGGACTTCCTCGTTACTAACTCATTGTACATTTAAAAAAAGACAACAACATGTATCTTATATATGTTATAAAGTGAACCGGTGAAATCGGAATTTTCCATTAGAATTCAGCGGATGGCCAATTTTTAATTAACGGTCCAGTAAAAACAGTTATAAGAGAATATTTTAGGATTTTCGTGTATCTGGCATTTAAAAATAATCTACGGAGATGCTGCTTATGAGCAGATAGGAATTCCCACCCTTTTCTCTCTTCTAGCAATACGGGGAATGAACTAAAGAATTAAAAATGCAGCACATGAAGCATCTGGCGAGGAAGCAAGGGAGACGCTAACCTACTTTGCAGCAGTGGCGAACTCTTTTGGAGTGGATTTTAATCTGGAGTTAACGTGCGCTCGCCCTGGACTCCATCCCCCGCCTTCTCCTTCCTCCGGGTGCAAACTTGTAAATTTCCCAACTTCCCCTTTCCCGTCCACCCCACGGTCAGATCCCACCATTCCCTTCAGTCCCTCTTAAACGCATTACAGCCAGAGAGCCCTCCACCAACCCAAGCAGTCTCCACACATCATACTTTCCAACTTAAATCATTTTGTCCAGTCACTGCGCACACTTTCGCATTTTCCCGTTCAAAAATACATATAGTAACTCGCTCTCTGATATTGCCGGCCGAATGAAAAGTCACTTTAACATTATTCCGTTCTGCAAAGTAAAAGAAAACCTAAATCCCGAGAAAAGTTTATAAATATTCTGTTCGCCGGGAAAGTGTTAAATCTTTTTAAAGAAAACCTTTCCTCGAGATAACTCACGTTGGTATATCTTTACTCACTTTTAATTCTTGAAAGCTCTCATTTTTATTCCCATGGGAACAATTATTGCATGAGCTGTTACGAACATATGGGATCCGACGCTGGGAGACTTAATTCTGGCATTTAATAAAATACAAAGGAAAGCTGCGAGATTTTTCAAAAAACTGCTGCGGGCGTACAGGAAGCGTTAAATAGACGCTGAACGTATCAGGTTGGGAGCCGCTAGAGACTCGGAGGCTGCACACTAGGCTTAGGCTGCTTGTGAAATTGATTAAAGGCATTTTACAGAGCAACGCGTAGAACGTCATATTTGAATCCCACTATTTTTCTTTGTCCGACAGAAACGATAAATTAAGAGAAATATTTTCCTATCCAATCGGTATGGGAAATCGCTTGTCCCCTGAACAAAGAAGGAATTTAATAGATTCTAGAGGGAACTTCGTTAGAGGATTTTCTTTTTATTTGGGAACGGCTGGTCCCATAACCCCCCTCCTCACGTTTGTTGATGCAGCGTGTGGGGTAGTATATAAATGTGGATACATAACCAACATGAGCCTAGGTGAATAAATCCTAAAGATAAACGCTCCTAAAGATAAACGCTCACCAATTTTTGATCTCCATAGGCCATTTTCATCAGAGAATATCTTCCACTCCAGTTCCCAATTCATCGCAAATGTTTATGCATATTTTGTTTTCAAGAAAATATTGTGGTCTTGATATAATATGACATTTTAATTTCTGTGAGTGTCTGGTTATAACAATCATTATTGAATAAGGAACAGATTTTAATTCTTTAAAAAAACCACTTGTTAGCTTTGTATGCTAATGCAGACAAAACGTTTTATGCACAACATTGCCACTCTCCAAAAAGAGTATTTATTGTAATGTATGGTTCCGACCTCACATATTAAATATACGAAATTTTCCCAGCCATGGAGGAAGTTTTCCTTAGCTCCACACGTTTCATTCCGATAACCAATTTTGACGTGTTAATGTGGGTGTCGTACTCTTATGACATTATTGAATATATTGCTTTAAACATTTCATTTTCGTGGTAGGCCCCGTCATTTTCCCATCAAGCAAATATTACATAAATTTCTCCTTTATATTTCGTTTTTTTTTTGCTCTCGTAAGTGCGCGAATTAATTGGTTTCGTCTTTTTTGTTGTTAAATTCAGTATTTTGTGAACTTTGGTTCATCGTCGGTCGCCTGGATGAAGACCGCGAAAACCACCAATATTCGAATAAAAGATTTATATTTAATAAAGTAAATGAGGGGGATTCCAGTTCGCAGGTGATGAAGAGATCCTGAGTAAAAATAGGGTGAGTGACGTTAAGGGTGAAGAAAAAGGTTTCTCAAGGACACCAAAGAATAACAAGGACCTTCCATTCAACATCAATCGCAAATATATTCAAGATTCAAAAACACCTCACATGAAATTTCACCCTGTTGAGTGAAAACGATAGGGTTAGTGATGACTGAATGGATAAAGAATTGATAATGCAATTTGCAATTTCACTTACAATATTTAAAAAATTATTTAAACAGAAGCCAAAATTAATACCGTTAAGCAGACTTATCTCAATTACTGCACTTAGTTACAAATTCAACATTTGGGAGGCAATAAAGTCCTCTGTCCCTACAACGCATCTTACTTCCGCTGCTGATTAATTCTGAACTTAAATAATAATGAGGTTGAAGACGAATCACTGAGGCGTCGATGCGGTACTCAATCCGCCTTAACAGTTGTGTATTGCTGCGGACGGGGGCTATTGCTCGGACACAGGGGTAGTATCGCACTTGAGTCAGGGTAATATAACTTCTCTACATCTATATCTATATAATACTCTGGGAGCCACCTCTAGGGTGTTTGAGAAGGGGTGATCAATCACCAGCATGCAGCGGGACTCCCAACACAGTACAAAAAACGTCACGCATACTAACAAATTACACTACCGAGTATCTAATTAGTACGTCATAATATCTAATTTGATTTTAGTAGTATTTTTCATACGCAGTTTCATTCCGTCGTATTAACCATGGGCAGCGACAAACGCGTTTCGACTTAACGTGACCTGAATGACCACTGGATGACTCCGTTCCTTGGTGCCGCGGTTCGGGCTGGACCGTGTATTTGGTGCGGTCTCCTTCTTTTGTGGAAACGGAAATTTCGGCGGCCTGGCTGCCCCTAGAACCTTCCTGGCGTCCACTTCAGGATGCGGGAGCTGATGGTCCGGCTTGCCTTTCGTCTTCGCCAACTGCTCTCTCGTCTTCAATTCTCTCGTTAGCTCGTTAATTTCTTCGAGTAACACACCCAAGGGGACTGCATAGACGAGGCCCATTTCCACCCCACAGATGGTCGATTTCTGTTGCCACTTCGGTCGCATTTTAATGGGATTTCAAAAATGTAAGCGACGCGGTGATGAGTGCAATGCGTTCCACTTTTTTCCCATATTTTACAATATGATCTTTGCAAATGCGAGGAATAGCAATAAAGAGTTCTGTATTTGATATATGGCATCATCATGCATATAAATTTTGGTTAAAATCGATAATCATGCCTATTTTCTCGTGAAACTCGGATCAATTGTCCGTCAGCGACGCGAGTGGCGACTTCTGTAAGCCCATCAAGTGCGCGGTGGGCGACAACACATTACGAGGCCGACTTGAGGATCCTCTCTTGTATTATTCGTAAACACACCCTTCATAAATCAGAACAAACATAAGAAGCAGAAGAAAAGAGCATTCCCTACCGTCCCACCCGGCTAATATATGTGCCGAGGTGGAAGGAGGTTTTATCGATGCATTCAGACAAAAAGAAGGTGGGGAACATTCATCGGGTTCACCTCACACAAAACGCTCGACCTTCAAACGAAATTCGCGTATTCACTCACACTCAATCTTCGTTGTTTTCTTCCCCCTACGCTTGTGGTTGGGGGGAAAGGAGAGGGGTGCGGATTATGAAGGTAGGAGAGGGGGTGAAGGCCATGATTGGGACTGGCCGAGACCGTCACAGTAAATATAGGTAGTTATATCCCGTTTGCATTACGAACGTACCGGCCTCGATCGGAACCACAGCGCGTTTACATGTCTAAAAGTTACCATCGTAGCTCAGTGCTGCCCTCGGTGTCGAATTGTGTCAGATAACAACTGAAGACGTGACTGCGTGAGAAAATTGAAATCCTGGAAATTAAGAAGCAAAAGAATATTTATATTTTCATGTGCTAAAACTAAAGCTAGACCGAACTGTCGGTAAAATTTTAAAGAATGTAGGAATCATTATGAGAATCTGTCCAAAATTTAACAATATTCATGCGATAAGGACAGTAGATGTATCGCGTTGCTACGTTCCAAATTAGAATATACTGTTAACTGGTCACCTTATTGTAATTTCGACTTAATCCGGCTTTAACCTGTCCAAAATATATTTCTCGAAGTAAATGATTAAGATTTACGAATATCACTGTCCGATTACAACAGTTCATGTCTTCAATCCCTTGTCAAGTTGAAAACCCTTGCACGACAGACGATCCTCCAACAATGCCCTATTCCTCCACAAAACTATCAATTCCTATTTACATTGTTCTTATTTCCTTTATTAGTAAATTTTAATGGATCCCGTCCTAACTATACAAATCCTCACCCGCTTGTTTTTAATTACCACAGAGCAAATTATGCTTTCAACTCCCAGCTGTCCAGGGTGATGAGGTTAAACTAAAACTAGTCAAAACTGTCCGTGAAGCCTTTTAGAATCTAGGATTCATCGATAGAATGTCAAAAAAATTAACAATATTCACGCATTAAATACAGTGCATATTGCTCTTATTATTTAACTAGAAAAGGCTTAGATTTCCTTAAGTCGGCACAAGTCTTGGTTTCTTCATGTCTTCATCTTAACTTTATAGTTATTTGTGGCGAATTTTATCGTGAAATCCTGTATACAACGATTTTAATTGGTTTATATTATATGTACGTTTGTTATTTTCCATCATCTGTGAAGTGTAGCGTAAAGATATATGGTTATGGGTTAACCTGTAAATAAAGAAATACATAGAACTGGTTTGGTATAGAATATCCGCTATCATTTGCTAAATAGAACATCAGAAAAAACTTTCCCCTTACGTCCTTCCATTACCTGCTCGTTAATGTCTGCAATCGTTGCCATATATCTTTGATATACTAGAGTTATTAATGGAATATCAATTATCGTATCAAGATTTCAACGGCGCGAAAGATTTGTATTTACATTGATCTTCATTTCCTAACTCTTTTTTCTCGGCGCATTAGCGCTAACCATGGTAAGTTCGGCAGGGTTAGGTACTAAGGCTTACCATGGTAACGCGTTTACAGGACGTTTTGAGGTTACACGGGTACGGATCGAGGTGGATACGTGCGTAGTGTAAACGGGGTATTAGCTTTTGGCATCGAAATTTGAAATTATTGTGCTGCCTGTTATTGGCACGAAACCTCTTCAAATCTTAAGCCGGTTTTGCACAGGCCGTGATATCGATATCTTTGCTGCATATATTTTTCTTAATCAGTCGTGCATTGAATTTTAAATTAGAAAACGTTCTGTTTATCCATCTTGGTGCATGCATTCTCGCTTCCCTTCATGCAGTTACTGGTTCTCACGGTGCCTGGCACTGCGCACGGCACGGCCACGGTGCCGGTGCCAGTTTTAGGAAAATGCTCTTTGAAACCCTTTTGAGATTCCATTAATAAATGAAGGAGTTTTCCATGCTTTTTCCTTTCGTATTACTGTTTTACTTGGTCCTATTGGAATGAAGTTGAAATCATTTCTTTCCATCACTTTGCATTCGTTAGTTATGAAATTACCATTCCGCAGCCAAAAAATAACACCTTTCTTTCATCTTTCTTTACAGGTAGGTGAGCCCAGGAGGGAGCATGGGAAAACTTTGAGGGAAGTGTTGATAAACCTTTCTGTCAGATGGCCCTGTCGACACGATGTGATTCCTGTCATCCCCTCATGTCTCTCCTAGTAAGTAGCCCATTTATTGGAGGGAGTTTTCAGAAATAATTCCTTAGTCTAGCACTAGATATTCTCTAATACGTTAATTTTTGATTTCTGTAGGCAGTTCTAGGTCCACGTCTCTTCACATGTCGTTTTACCGTGGTAAAAAATATGCTCAACATTTTTCGTTGGAAACCTGAATCATTCCTGAATCCCTGATGACGATGGGCGAGTTGTCCATCGAAACGTTGGAAGGAGAAATGGAGGACCTGACCCGGTGCGAAACCCGAGAAAACTTCACTGCAATTTTTCGCCGGGAAAAAAACCAAAAATTATATTAACCTGAATCATACTTGTATTCATTCAATCGCTCTCTTTGGTAATCTTCCGATTGCATCGTATCAAGTACCCCCTCATTGCCGTCTGAAAATCGTAGACCCTTTACCTCTCGCCAGCCCATCTGACAACCCATCGCAGATATGTTTGCAGATTATAAGGAGATTAGAAGTCCGAGATATGGATATATATGTATGGATATGGAGAATATTCATTGTATATAAATTTTCTTTGAGTTTTCTAAGTACCAAGTTTTACTCATTTCATTGAGAACTATGAACTCATTCGCAACACCATAAAGTTGCCATTAAGTTCCTCATAGCGAATCTCTTACGTTTTCCCAAATGCCGATGTTTTACCCCATAATTTTTCGGGTTCTTTAATTTATTTTGCATCAAATTCAAAAATAGTCAAGAGCACAACTTGGATTAAATTTATAAGCAAATGGTTAAATGAGATAATGCAAAAAAGAAGGAACGAAAATTACTCATTAAATAGAATTCAATATCGCGCACTATATCAGTAAGATTACGGCCTCATTCCGTAATTGAGGCAGGTTGGGGAAAAGAAATAGGATTTTAGAGATGAAGTCTTCTGAACGCGGTCGTTTACGATGAAATTGATGATATTATGTCAACAGAAAGGAGTTTTGATGGAATTTTAGGTAAGAGGTTGCCGTTAGGTAAGGGATCTCTGAGTCACAGATAAACGATGGAAGCAGGTAGACGAAAAAGAGGCGATGGATTGGAAATTGAAATATATATGGGCACCTTTAGTTTCCAAATGCTATCACAATCGACGGTACAATTAAATTAACGAACCAGCCCATTCCTCCCCTAGTGGGCCGTTTCATTGGGTGGAACCACCGCCCCAGCATGCACCTGGCCATCTGAACCGCCACGCCCCCTCCTTCCTTATCTGTTTCCCTCCTCCCCCAACCCCCGTTCATCTCCCAAGTGCGCACGCGCCACTTTCTACATTCCCTCACTCTTCATCCCCTCCCCAAACTAAGAGTCAATTTCAATTCTCTCTCTCATAAACATCCCATTTCCTCCCCCTCCCCCACCCACTCCCTCCTTCCTTTCTCCTCCCACCCACTTTCATCTTCTCGCTTTGATACGTTCTCCTGTTCCAATCTAGCTTGGAGAGGAGGATACAAACAAATTGTAGTGGAAGATACCGCGAATACAAGTATCAATATGATTTTTGGATTAGGCGGCTTTAACAGAAATTTATGTATACATCACTGAAAAATGGGGAAAAGGCGTGCCATAGTTGCGAAGACTAAGAAAGGTTAGAGTGTAATTTCTGGTTCGTCGTACCTTAATATAACCATAGAGTAAGTATATATATTTATTATATTTATATTTAGTAAGTATATATATTTATTATTTTAGTATATACTTACTCTATGATATAACCAAAACTTTTTGTTAGATATCTTTTAGCGTCTTGGTCTTGGGTGTCAGCGCACCTTCAGGAGAAAATCACCGACGATAAATGCATTGTTTATCAGATACATCTGTCGCAGTCCTCTAGGATTTCATGTACTTACCTCTCATTTCTCTTCTGAACATATGGAATTGAAAATACATATTGATTAGGGCGTACAAATTACTTATAGGTATTTAGTGTTGGGAGCATATAAGTGAGGCATGCAAAAATCTCAAATGGCTAAAAGCATATGAAAGACAAGTCTGTTTTACCCAAACAATGGCATTTAAAATTCTTAAGTTTGGATATCCGCCTCATTTATTGAACAAATTTGTATTTAAAAGAAATTTTCAACAACGTTCTAAAAGAACTCATTTTTCCTTTGCATTGATGCCGCACCGCTGTTCAGAGATGTATCTTGGACTGATCATAGTGTCAATTTCCTGCAGATGTAAGTCACTGACTGATTATTTTAAAGCATGAAAATTCATCGCAAGTTTTAAGAAAGCTTTCAATCAAACAAGTTGGAATGAAAAGAGAAATTTATTGATGTATTTTTTGGATTAAAGTCTTATTTTTTGATATTATGTACACCATCTAATTAATTCTGTGTAATATTATGAAAACATTTATTCATGATCTTTGAATTTCCTTATTTGATTGTTTTATTCATCTGTTGAATATGTTAGTTTATCTTTTGTAATTAATTTATTAATGTCTAAAGGAGTAATACGTCCACGACAATATATTTTTATTAAATTGTTATTATTATATTTATTTTGCTTTGGGAATTATCCTAGAAGCAGATTAAAAATAAGAACTCGGCTCAGCAAGAAAGAGCAGTATGAAAAAAATCATGGTTACAATGCAAAACAGAAAGAAGTAAACAGAAAAACAATTTTACAATGCTCACGATTTTCGGGCTGCAACTCATTACGCAAGTTTCATTTGATCTCCATGGAGTAGAGTCAAGCACCATACAATTATTTAAACCAAAACATTGCATTCATTTTAATTTTCAGGAAGGTAATTCCAGAATTAAGAGTCAGTAATTAAAAATGACTTTTTATGTATAGTTTATTTATATAGGGTTGGGATGGGTATAGCGAATGTATTTTGACCTCTCGGTGGGGGCTCCTTTAAGTAGGCGCGCACTGCATCATGGAACGGGGCTAGGGAGAAGGTAAGAGAAGGAAGCCAAGTCTATCACTCGCTAGAGAATACATGGCGCACAGTCATCCTCCCCTTCCCTTTAATAATTGAAACGCGCTCTGCGTCCGCCCGTAAAGCAACTCTAGTGGTGCAAGTTGAACCCTTCCTCTCCCCTTCCCAAGGATTCCTCGGATTTGAACCGCAGCGCATGTAATTCTTTTTCCTTCCGCGGAGCTAGAGGAGGAAGTGCATGTGTTTTGGAAGGGGCCGCTGTGTGCGCTAATCCGCGGGAAATTATTATTTCTCAGAAAGAATGAAGGAGATTGGCGGTGGGAATGATATGACCGCAATTCCTGAAGCGCGGTGCTGTTACCAAGTTAGTTAATTCAAATGCACGGCATTAAAGCGATTAACATGTCGAAGGAACATGCCGAAAATCAACGATCCGATCCGAATCCGGATCCGAAAATATTCTGGATCCGTCCATCCCTACAAATCACCCAAAGGATCACCGCAATTTTGGTCGATGGGGTCCTCCGGCATACTGGTCTAGGCAGATGATATTTCCTCCTTGGAGTTTTCGCACTTGCCGCTCTTTCTTAACTAGTTCGAATAAGTCAATTGAACACAAAAAGGACCGGGGTCGTGTGGCTGCCTTGTGGGGCCGTTACCCGTCATTTTGACGGGTAGTAATCATTTTGAATATTTCTTCGTTTGTGTTGATATTAATTAATAGCTTCATTAAATGTAAAATTTTCCTTGAATTACCAATACAAATGAGTAAGTATTTTTTACAAATGATTTCAAAATAAAAAAAATTTAAATTAGCAGAAGTTACGTCGTTCCTACTTCCCCTACCCTGGCTGGCCACACGCCACTCGACATGCCAGATAAGGTGCTTATTTGTTAAAATGTAATATGGCATGTTGCATGCATAGAAAAGCTAATTAAAACATCATAATGGCCAGATGTAATGTAGTGTACTGATTTCCTGATTAAATTATTTCCGTTACCGTTACAAATAAATAGAAACGCGTAACCCATCATTGTAACGGGTTTCGGTCTCTTAAGGCAGGCATGTGGGTATTAATCCATTTCTATGTGAAAAAAATTATATTATACTACCGCAGAAAACGTACTAAAAATGAATAAAAGTCAGAAAAAATTAAGACGACAAATAACTATCGTCAGTATGCCTAGTAGTACCAAAAGGATTATATATGTATATTTTTAAGATTTCAAAATACATCGGTTTACATATTTGCAAATCTGTATATTATAAATATTTTATACATATTTGATGATCCTTGGTCCTTGATTTGTACTTACCAGAATCTTTTAAATATACAAACAATTTCCTTACGGCCTAACCGGGGATCATCAGGCATGTATAAGATATGAATAATATACAGGTTTACGACGACTTACGTATTTAATCTATATAAAAACCATATTGTGGCAGCAGATACATAATATGAATAAAATCTAGATATTATCTACGTGGTAGATGACATTTGCATGTATTTTGTACAGATAAAATATGTACACAGTGTATACTATGATACGTATTAACTCTAGATAAAATTCTTTTGGTGCCACTAGGGCAGATGATTAAGCAGAGGTTATCCGTCAATGACAGGTCTGGTCTTTCAGGTGTCAATACAATGCGCCTACTTTCTGTAATACTAACTACAGTTTGACTCGACTGATGTGCTAGCGAACGGAGGGACATATTTGACTGGAGACACCGTTTGACGACACCCGAGATACCCAACCTCACTTCAACTTCCTCGCTCCTTTTGCCCGCTGTTGCTCACGACTGGGAGGTGGGGGGCCCCATTCAATTGGTACTCGTCTTTGCGATTTGTCGCGGCGACCGTCGCGTCGCGAGGTGTTCTACAGGAGTCAGGGAGGCTTGCGCCCCTAGCGGCGAGTCGGCGAAGCGACCCCCTCCATCCTTCCTTCCCCTCCCTCGCTTAGTCTTGCGCCAAGCGGTCCACCGACAAACGAACCCACACTGTTGCGTCGGATTCCGTCGCCGTTCGTCGCCGTGACTGCATACCGCGCGTCTCAGTCTCCGAATTGGCGCACGTGGTCTAGTGTGAGAAACGTCTATAGTGATAACACTTTATATAAATGTGAAAAACGTCCTGGGATTACTACTTGTACTACGCCGCTTAATCGGAAGTAGTGCTCTTATTCGAACTGTCTCGCTGTCCCTGCCTCGGTTAGTGTAACTAGTAATTATGCGGTACTTTTTACGTGTTCCTAGCGTCCTCCTACCTAGCGTTTTTGTGACTTGAAAATTGGACCGGAAGTAGCAGCGAGCGTTCATATCTTTTGATAAGCGCGCTGCCAGTTGTGTGATTATCCATCCCCCTATCCTTCAAAGAAAGCCTTCTGACAGCCTCGCCTCCTATTGGCGCTCTTACTTCAAGAAGTGTTTAACCTGATCGTGTAGCGTGCTCTATTGCCAAGGATACGCTTTCCACGAGAGTCTTCGTCTGCTGGTGTCTATTTTCACTCTTGCTGTGGGTGGGTGCATGTGATTGCCATTTCATCCTGTGCGTGTGATAAATCGTGTTGAAGTGCGTGTGGATTACTCCTCGCCTTTTCGGATTATCAACATTCTGATCTGGCCGTCTACTGCCGCCCCTGGCAACCAAACCTCGAAATCGGGAAGGGTTAATAGCCACATCTGATTCACCAAGGTAATACTGCTCTTTCTTCTCGCTTCTTTTAGTTTTTATTTTGCTGCGGCGAAATAAATCGGCTTGTCTTGATATCCCTGTTATGATTCTTCGCCCAGCCTCTCATTCTTAGCGCGACGAATTTTGAATATAATATAATTCGACATTTTTACAATTTAGGTTCTCTGTAACTTCTGGCGTTGAATGTCGACTCTAGCATAAATAAGATGTAAGAAGTAAGAAGATAAGAAGACCTAGCACAAATAGCAAACAAAACTCCTATTACTTCGAAAAGAATAGCTGCTAATTCATCGTATATTTTAGAATTTTGGTGTAGTGATGTTTGAAACTGAATAAAACGTCGCATAGCCGTGTTTGAAGTGAGACATTTTTAGCTCTTTTTTTAAAACTATCACGACTTGTTCTTCCACATAAGTCATAACTACACAGGTACCTCGTTTTCCAGTATTTTTTTCCATTTCCACAAAATTATTCCCTCTCCTTGTTATATTTTCATGTAATTTCTCATAGATTGTCAAGCCTCGCCCTGGAATGGAAACATTAGTAATTTATTTTCAATATTATCCTGATAGAGTTGGTCTCAGGATAGGTACGTCGTTATGTGAAGATTTAGCTCGAAATACAGGATGCAAGGGAACGAATTTCCATTTCCGCCCATCATTGCAAATTTAAAATAACTCTATTCTTGGATCTATTTAAAATTGAGAGCGTTGTTTCCTGTTGATTTACGTTAATTTAGAATCTTTAGCTTTCACTTCCTTTATGAAGAAATGTTTCGTGAAAAAACTTGTGAGAAAAAAAAAATGTACGTACCATTCGCTATTTCTGGTTGTTACGGGGGGCCCCGGTCTCTTAAATTTATTAAATTAAATATTTACGCCTGTTACTGGTCCGTATTACTAGTTAATCAAAGGAACTACAGGTGATAGAGCATTTACTGTATATTAGGTCTCCTTGTTGAAATCGAAATAAATTTCCCTATCCCTTACCTGTTCCCGCTCTAGAAAATTTTTATGGTAACTCACTTATCCATCCCCTCACGCCAACTACGCAAACTGCGGCTTGCGCGGAAACTTATGGTAACTTTCTCATCATATATAATTTGATGATATAAGTGTAATTTTCGATAGTATAAGTGGCCGTAGGTCATTATTTTCTTATAAAAAATATTTTAATGCAAAAAACTATACTTTTTATATTGTATTGTTATTGGTTATTGGTATTGTTAGTTTATGTGGTATTATTAGTTTATATTTTTGTAGTAGTAGTATAAATAGAGCCAAAATTAACTTTAAGAGACTTGACCTCTGGGTTAATGTGATGTTATTGTTGAGTTGAATACAAATTTTGGGCCAAATTTCGTTAATTGCCATCAATTTTACTATAACATTGCAGTGACTTTCTCCCCATCTAGGGCTGGTTATGTGTGATTTTTCATGGATTTAATGGTAAGATAGGACTCTCCTTCATTCTCATCAACGGAAAAGTCTGTAGAATATTCTTAATTATAGAACATTCTTCCATTTGTGTGGGTTAAGCAAAGCATTGTTTCGCTAATGGTAGTCCGCGCTGCCTAAGTGACGACGTTCTACCATCCTAATGCCTTCCTTCCCCATCCCTACCCTGGGGCACCCTGAGTAAAATATATTACTCAAAATCCAAGTCAATTATTTAGTAGGTATTAAGCTCCTTGTCATACCTAATAGTTAAAAAAAACGCATTTAAACATTTAAATGCGAAATGTACTCCCTTCAAAATGAAATGCTGGTAATTGATATTGTGTTATAGTGGTTACGGTGCTGGAATACCATAATGGAGTTCCATGCTCGATTCCAATATGGGGTAATTTTTTCATAATCTCCTTCTACTTTTTCTTTTGCGACAACTAGCTCTTCACAAAAATACTCACGATTTTAACTGAAATTTTTACTTTTGTGCACTAACGACGTCTGATTTTTCCTATTTTTTCACACGAAAGCTTCCTTAAAACTTCTATCATTTTCGTGTCGCTATACGACGCAATTTTAAGATAAACATGTATTTGGTTTCCTTTTATATTGGAAAATATGACATTTTGGACTCATTATTGCCATTCATACCAAGTTTTCACAATGGATTTCGTTAGTAGTTGAAGTTTTAACACCCTGCGTAGTACGATAAAACATAACTGGAAATTCTATATTCTTTGATGATTAAAATTTATTATTATCATGATAGAAAAGTAAAATTTACCAAAAAGACGCTTCTCTGGAGCCTCTTGTCACAGATGGATATTTTTCGAATAAGATTTTATTATTAGTTGAACTTTTAACACCCTGAGGAATAGAAAAAAACATAACAAGAAAAGCTATATTCTTTGATGATTCAAATTCATAATTATTTTTATGGAAAAAGTAAAATTTGCCTATAAGAAGCTTTTCTGGAGCCTCTTGTTACAGATGGCTTGTATTCAGATGAGTGACCGCTCGCTGAAAAGACGTTTGACCGTTCCCAACGGAGGAAAAACCCATTCCCTCCCTCGCTCGCTCTCACTGGATTTTAACGGTTCTTTTCCAACGATTCGAAAACTAGGCTGGAATTTTAAGAGTTCACAACACCGCATTGCAATGTAGAAATAATCCAAGTACATATATATCTTAAAAATGCGTCGATTTGCGACAAGGAAATAAAAGAATTCAAAGGAAGCTTCCGTGAGAAAAAAATGAGAAAACAATACATGGTTCATAAAAAGATAACATTTTCTCGCATAGAAAAAAGTTAATATTTCTGTGAAAACCATGAAAAATTTGTGAAAAATCATGCTTCTATCAAAGGAAAGTAGAAAGAAATTATGAAAAAGTTCCGCCAACGAGACTAGATCTTGGTACCTTAGCGCTGTAGTCGAACAACATAGACACTGGACCACGGCAAGGCATATCCATTTGATGTTCTGAAGGGAATTCAAACTCAAATACGTTGGCATCTACCGATCCTTGCGCCACTAGTGAAAAAGTTGGAGTGCGAATTAATTCGGGGACACCTGTTTCACAGTAACGCAGAAACTGCTCCCTATTAGAGCCTCCTAGAGTAATATTAAATCTATGCCTCTGGGTCTTCTTATTATATATTGGAAAACGTAATGTATGACAACGAAAAGGTGTGATCCCCACAGGCTGCGTATGATCTTTTCAGGATACCGAAAATTTCCATGATTATTTTCACTGGTAAAAAGTCTTTAAGGTCCGGTTGAGAGCGCTGTATAGTTTGACTATTCCTGCTTCAATGAAGCAGCTAATGGCATAATATTAGTCCCTGGAATGTGTATTGGGGAATATACAGTTATTCATCATTTTGCAAAACTGAATTTACCCATAACGCCCCATCAAAATAGCCCTTTTTAAAGGGGGCGTGACCTGCAAATGAAAGCGGTGAGTGACCTGTGAAACATATTTTTGAATGGCGCCACAGCACGCGACCGAGATTGGCCACATTGGCTGTTGCTCTTACAGTTCCCTCTCGCTTTCGAGAAATCAAGGTTTCTCCGCGTTTTCATGGCTAGCTGGGGGACCTCTATTTGCCCGTGGAATGTGGTACGGATAGTATTAATCTCATACATTCACCCCTCAGTGTGACATAGGCTTTGGCAAAAAAAAGGATCTGTTGGGCGCAGTGAAGATACTGAAATTCGTCACTTCATTCGTCTAATCTCTGAAGGTTGAGATCTCAAAAACAGAGGAAATATTAACTAAATATAAATAAAAGACAAGACTTCAAAAAGTATAGGGGCATTCAGGGGGAGATGCTGCACATTTTTTAAAATAACTATATTTTGTCCTATGTAGCTTTTTCGATTGAACTAAGTACTATATATGGTGACTGATCTTGTTTCTGACGTACGCACAAAAATGTTTTCTGATATCATCCTTCTCTAATATATAAGAGAAAGATGATATCAGTTATATATTCTCTTAAAGATAATTATTTTTGTAAAACATTACCTCGCGGCGTCTATCCCGTATGTTACGGGTGACACGCCGCACCCATAAGGGTGATACGCCGCATTACTAAAACAGACTAAAACTGATTTTTGTATTCTGCGGCTCCATAAAAAAAAAGAAAAATTGTGGCGTTTTTGAAGCTTTGAGGAAAATAAAATGTACTAGGGTAATACTTTTTACTATTTTTACTGACTAATTTATTTACTATTTTTCTAACTAATTGTACCTGTGTACGAATTTAATGCACCGAAATGCAGGTTGTAAAACTAAACCTATGTTTATGTTAATATATCATAAACCTACATGTAAAAACAAAGAAATTTAATTTACATAGCTAAAGGTATCCAATTTTTATTGAAAAATACAAGTTAAATCGAAGAAGTTCAGTTAACAAATTTAGATTTTTTTAGACTTTCAAACTTTAAATTGAAAAATAAATCACGGCAGTTGATTTAAGTTATACCTTGCTTAAGTCAAAACTTGATGTTGCCTTCAAACTTAGCATTGTATTGTTCGAAATACGTGTGCAAATAATTGAATAACACATAACACAAAAACAATTTGTAGTTTTAGTTCACACATTAAAACAGTTATAACGTTGCTAAAAACGTGTTATAATTCATTTGAAATCATTTTTCATTCCATGCGGCGTTACCCCGCATGAGAGCAATGCTGCATGTGTACCAAAGTTTAGTGCGGCGTCCCTCCCTTTCTCTACGAGTGAGACGCAGCACCTCATGGCTCTACGGCCTATTGGGTCGTAACAAGACTGAAAACATTCCGAAGAGAACATAGTGTCGCTACAAACCTCAAAAAATCGTAATATAGCAGTAGTTTAACGTCCTATACAAATTTAGTACAAGGCGAGAAAAATTTTGAAGGGAAAATACCATACATATTTCGGTACTTAAGCTTTAAAATCTATGAAACCCATGAAAATCAAACGGGACATCCTCACTTATTCTGTTCTATTATAAAAGGGGGGCGTGCACAGTCTATCCCGAACATCTACATCTACATAATGCCCTGCGAGCCACCTCCAGGGTGTTTGGCAGGGGGTGACCAATCACCAACATGCAGCGTGCAAGAGGACCGCCACATGCACACCGCACGGTCATAGAAATATTACGCACACTAGAAAAATATACCTGCTTATTCATAAAAAAATTGCTAATGTTTAGTAATTCCTAGAGCAAATACATGCAAGGTTAGAACTATGAAAAAACATGCAATGAGTGATCCTAGCGAGCGACGCCATTAATCCTAACAGTTGAGACAACGTTGCTATCCTTAATAGTAAGAGGGAAGAATGACATTTTAAATCTCTCTGTTTTGCAGTCTATTTCTTTTATTTTTTTCATGATCACGTCTACTTTAGTTCGATGGTAAACGAAGGATATGATTCACGTCGTCTGAGAAAATATCTTCTTCGAATTTCCTGAGTAAGCTAAGCCTATACTTCGATCTACGCTCCTGTAAAGATTCCCATCGTAACTCGTGTAACACACTGGAAACGCTGCTTTTTTGTGGTAACAACTCATCACAAATCTGGCCGCCCTGTGCTGTACTTGATTGATTTCAGCAATTATTACTACCTATCCCGTTTGCGGAGTCTCTCCCCGATTACCCTACCCCAATGATCAACGTTACCGAAACTATTTGATGGAATGCTTCAATAATAGTCTTTGCAGTAAATAAAGGAGAATTCACGTTGCGTAAAATATTTGCAAAAACGGAAGTTGCACATAATATTTCATCGAAATAACTCTTACATAAGGGGGCGTGGCCTGCAAATGGAAAGGGTGGAGTGACCTCGGAGAGTTTTCTTTGAATGGCTCCACCGCACGCGACTGAGATGGGTCACAATGACTGCTGCTTTAGCAGTTTCCTCCTTCATACAGACAATCATGTTTTCTCCGCATTCCTTGCCAACTCGGGACCCACACGTCATTCAATATAAAGGCCCGTGGGCTTTAGTTTGGCGGCCTCCGTTTTTAATTGCTCATCTCTATTAATGGGGACGAAGACAATGGCAACAAAGAGATAGTAGGTAGAGATGAGAAGGTATGAAGGCTGAATCATGTAATCATTATAAATTTTTTCGCTGTATAATATCTCTGCGCTACATATTTCACTGAACGTTTGTAAATGATTGATGTCTCGAGTTAAGTGAACGATAACTTTAATGATGCCTTTTCAACCTAGCTAAAGAAAAATATAAATCATCTTTCCAAGAATCATTTTCCTATTTAATTGCATGCCTTAGTTGTGTGACCTCCTTGATTTTTTTTATCGGAGCATCTTCAATGATTGACCAACCTTACTGCAGCTGGTACTCGTCTTTAGTGTATAGATTTTTCATTCAATGCTTATGAATAGTAATTTTTCCGAAATAAATGGATAAGCAAATTGAAAATAAAGCTTAAAATTAAGCTTGGACCGCGGTCATAGGATGGGCTTCAAAAATACTAAGGTTCTGTGTCGCACTAGTGACTATTGGGATCGAATTGTAAAGGAGGCGATTGAAATTAGCCGTGAGGAGAGGAGCATAAAGAGAGGTAAAGGCTTCCAACTAAGCAGTGCCTGGAATGCCATAATTAATGGCTTCATCCGCACACAACAATAAGGGCAACCAAGGATATTAATAAATAAATAAATAAGTACCGTGAAAGTACCATAGAGAGTAAACCCCTGAAGACGATGGCAGACTTAGCCGTTGAAACGTTGGGAGAATTAACCAAATACCAAACCCGGTGGGAAACCCGAGAAATTTTTCATCAAATTGAAAATTTTATCTCTCTTCGATATTTCTACTGCTTTTAGTTTCTCTTGGGCGTCGAGAAGTAATAACTCGGTGTCGCGTGAATGGTGCTGCCCCTCTCGTGTCTGCGGCCGGTCAGGAAGTTATTGCGTGAAGAGGTATTCGGTGTGTTACGGGTACCTTGAAGAGATGTATCTAAAGTAGCTCACAATCTGCTTCCCTTTTCCCTCTCTCTCTCTCTCTCTCTCCAGCATCTAAGAGATAATAAACCCTGGACACGGTGCGGCGATGAATTTTTTCAATGGTAGGATTCCGGTTGCCTAGCGACGGGATTAGAGGTGTTGAGGAAGAGGGGATGCGGGAAGTTCCGAAGGGTGTTGGACAGGAAGGCGTGGGAGTGGTCTCTTTCGGTTCAAAGCGAAAGATGTTCGGCTTGAAACTACACAAGTGGTCTTCTTCTAGCAAGAGTTAGACGAAATGGGGTATTTTTTTCTTCGCTTCGAAAACATTTTTCACGTACTCCCACTTGCGTCCTGATATTCCACATGCACAGTCACATTTCCCCACGCGCTATTTCGTGTGCTCAGGCATTGCAGGAACGACGATCAGATGCCCTTGAAGGATGAGAAGTTATAAAACGGAGGAAACGTGCATTAAAAATTGCAGGTTTTCACTTCAAGATGTCTTCAGGCCTGATATAATATTAAAATAAGTGAGTTCACTGTCGTAAAGTTATCGGCAAGCAATAGTCTTTTTGGTGGTTATGAAGAACCATGTTTAAATATTAGACTGATAGTGTGTTTATGTATGGATGGGAGATCCCCATCCCCATAACGACAGCACTATGAAAGTGAATCTTTGCTTTTCGTATTAGTTTGGATCGTGTTATCATTTGTTTTGCAGTGTTAATTTTATGGCAATGGTTCATTTGGTTTTCATAGTTCATTGTGCTCTTTGAATTCACAAGGTTCATATGTCCAATTAATTCCTTTTATACTATTTGATGCCCTCCCATGTCCCCCTCTGCCTATGCCCTTCTCTAATTTTCAATATCAATACGCAACTGTCTGGAAAAAATCAGTCATCTTGAATTTATCAACAGCCATGGTTGGCTTTCAGTCAGGGAATTTATCAAGAGCCACGCTTAGTTTTCGTTATGACTTTTTCTTTTTATGCTTTGTATCCTTTTTTATTCGATTTCTCTATGCCTATTCTCTGTGGAGGAGGACCTTTCGTTTGGGAGAAATTTTTCGGAGAGAGGAGAGATATCCCGTTGCTTTTTTTATGACGAGGGAGAGGGGGGATATGGCACTCCGGAAAAACCCGTCTTCTCCTCGTTCCCCTTGCAGAAAGTTATGATGTCCTCCAAAGGCAATAAAATATTCCGGGAAAAGAGATGTTTTTATGGCATTCTTTTGTGGTTTCGAGAGCAAATCGTCTCTTTCCTCCAGTCACCCATTGAATGTGGTTCTCCAATTCTCGATGTTGATCGGTTCCAAGATCTTCTCGAAAACACAAGTGCTACATGTGCTACACGATGCTGTTATGAAATCATCATCATAAGTCAACAATCCTGAGATTGTTTGAAGGCAGCTCTCCTCTTCGGTTCCTAATCTGATAAATGTTTCATATTTACGCAATTCTTCTCTAATATTCACTCAATAATCTGGCCTGCGTAACTCGTTCTCAACTTTGCTTTGCCTTTCTTCACCCATTTGCTCTTCCAACGATTATCCTCATCAGGTCATCAAATCTCATTACATGGCCTACTTTGTTCTTGTTGATGAAATAAGGGTGATTGTTGCTGTTAGCTCAGGCGCTAGCATTGCAAGCATGCTTATTTTGGAACTTATTAGCGAAGGGTGTTTCGCGGTGCAGTTTATATGCACGAATCGGCATTGTTTGTAATGTTCTATCTTCATTGTATTTTTGTTTGAAGACGACATTACGCAAGAAATTGAATGTTGAAACATCCTATAAATGTTTAATTCAATTTTGCTATAAAAACTTCACACGGTCTCCTTCTGCGTCTACACTTTTGTGCTTTTGGATGACCTGATGTGGCTGTAACCCTTCAATTTATGGAACTATACCTTCATCCCGCTTTATATTGAATCGAGGGTGGGAATTCTTACTAATTTCCAATTGTTTATTTGTTTAAGCTTCCCTTTCCTGCTTGCATTAGTGTACATTTTTTAGTTAAGTTAAAATTGTCCAAATATACGTCAAAAAAATTACATCGCCATCTTCTTTTCTTTCACTTGGTTATTATCTACGCTTTCTTGGCAGCTAAAGCGAACTCGTTTCGACTCGAAGCGATCTCGAGCAGTTTACTTTTCTCCGAATTCGGCCTTATGCCCTGACGAACTTTCACCGTTAATGGCGGTGGCTTGATTAGTCGAATTCGGATTTGAGGAGCGAAGACTATTCTTGCTGATGGTGCTGGTAAAAAGGAAAGGTCAATCCTTTGCTCACTTCCACTTTGGGGGGATTTGAGACTGCGAGAATTCACGCTCCTACATTCCTTAATCCACAGCAAGAAGCTCTGTCCGCTTAGAGTTTTTCTGAGAGGTTGGACTCGTTCACCAGTATTTTCAGTGCTGATTGTGACAGAATTTGAAAAGTGGAAAGATTCGCGTTTTTCTTGTGTTAATCTGTCGTCTACTTGTATTCGCGTCGAAAAATCGATGGAAAATGAAAGAAAAGATAGAAATTTAATTTGTCGCAAACAGTAATGAGCTTCATGAACACTAGATGGCGCTCAGTGGTCCAATCACTTTAAAATCAATCATTATTTTTAGCAGTTCATTTCTTCTAGCCGACTGATTAACTAAACTCCATTAGGAAGCCTTGTGGGGTGGTATATCGTTGCAAATCTTTAGAATTTGCACGTGTGGTGATTTAAATTCTGCGTTCTTCCACGACAATTTCATTGCTGAATTTCCCATCGATTGGTTCCGTGTTTCGGCAGAATATGGTTAACGTAGGTAGCGCTTGGTAAGTTTCATTTTGATGGCGTGATTGAGGCGCCTGCGTCTTTGAGTTGCAAGTCGCCTCCTGCGGCGGAAATTTGTGTTCGGAGCGGGTTTTGCGTCGACTCACGTAAGTTTCCCGTGCTCAAATAAGGAATTGTCGAACTTATCGCTCCCATTTTCTAGCCGCTATGTTACCGCTCTCCCGTAGTTCGTAGAAGTTAATACAGAGCTTTAGTGATTTTCGATTTGCTGTCCTCCAGTCGTTTGGATGGAAAACTTGGTAATGGCATTAGAAATAGTTACATTAGCAATTGAATAATCACGGTGGCTCACTGTAAATGTGGTAGAAATGGTACGACTGGCCTATTTTGAACCATATGTGGGCCAAAGCAAGTATTTGGCGTCATTTTAGTGAATAAAATCCAGCTTTTTATGCGAAACTTAGCTTCTTGACTTCACATTAATTACATTTATTGAAACGACCCATACATGGGAGCATAAGTCGTCTAAAAAAGATGTTATTCTGTGAAACACGAGACTTTTCTATAAATTAATTCTAGGTGGATTAGCAAAAGTCAAATTTTATTCAGATTTCAAATTTTTATTATAAAAGTATAGTTTGGAAATATTAATAACTGAACTAATTTTTCTCCTACCTAGATCTAATGAATAGTGGTTTTGATCATGACCCCTTTCATTGCCTGAATGAAAGGGTGAGGTAATCATTTTGAGGGCTAAATGATTTAATAATATCACATCACCTCTTAAATTTCCTCATTTTTTCACATTTTTATTTTAAAAATCCAAGTTCCAAAATTTTAATGCAACTATCAAGCATATACATGCATGTATTTGTCTTCTTGATATCTTTATTATCTTGTATGAATGCATAATATTATCCTTAATAATCGCCGCTTAAAAATAGACATCTTAGTTATTCGAGTTACTCTACAAACTGCTGTAACTAACTCCTAATTTTCATCTTTCAAGATTTAAAATGTTACCTATACGACACTCATATGTATTCTAAGTTCCCCTAATATTTATCTATAACCTCGAAGGAAATATGGGAAATTGTGTATGAATCCAGAATTCCAGGAAATCCTATGAACTTGCAACAATGGGGCTAACGTCTCCATTGACTACTTCCCATAAGAAAAGTTTGTGAACATCACATGACAACAATTTTAAAAGGATATATCGCTTTTTTTCAGTAAACTATTCAATACGAATTTTAACAAATCATTTACAAAAAAGGGGTAATTTAGAGCAGCCGATGTAAATATTTCAAATGCCTGATTCAAGGAATACATTACAATTTAGTCAGCGGCGTATCTTTACCGAGCCTCCGGATTGACTCCGTAGCGATACGCCATCGGTTAGTTCTTAGCAAATTTATTTCCCTCGGCGGAACTATCGGATTGTGAACGCCATTCATCATGAATTGCTGTTACTTTAAGTCAAATAGGGAGTGTTCAACTCGATGAGGATCTAAAATCTCATTGGCCATGATAACATTGATCGCTAAAGGTTTCTGTTGATGGCGAATGCGATTTTTGCCGTATAGTGTGAGGAAAAAGGCTTCCCTCTGTAAATACTTTGCGATATAAACAAACATTTTCTATAGTTGGTTGAGCACAAGAATCGAGAAAAAAATTTCGTATGGCTGTGTAGCAACTTTTCGCTGCTGTCTATCATTGATGAACTACGCCAAAAAATCGTCCACTATTGCGTTATTAAATTAAAAAAACAAAAAGCCACGGACCACCCTAGGATGGCTGTGGGGTTGATGAGTGATCCGACGCGATGGAATGGAAGGTTTGTTGCGCCTGGAGACACACGGTGTTTTCTTTTGTGCTTAGCCCAGGCGGCTTCTTTTTGAAAAATGAGAAGATAGCTCACCTCACCCTCTTACTCCACTATCCATCCTTCTCCATTGGAAGGGGTGGTGGCGGACACCCTTTCTCACTAAAGCTCTCGCTCCTTCGCAGCCCCTGTTCATTTCTACGAAGCTGAAAGGAATTTCGGTGCTAAATTCATCGCATGGCGCCAATTTTTTTTTATTTGGCTTGCATTTAAAAAATTTCGGATGTAAATTTGATATTGGCCCTAGCCCGACATTTGGTAATGCGAGAGGGAAAAACGAAATCTTTCTCTAGATCACCGTGATATTGATATTTGTTAAAAATGTCTTAAGCTTCTACGACTGTGACATTATATAATTTGGACACTAAGAAATTATCATTTTAAGTTGCTTTGATTGTGAATTGTTTACTTGAAGAAGAAAAGGAAGTATAAATGGAGTTTTCCGTGTTCTCCTCCGTGTATATTAATCTGTGACGATGGCATTTTTTTCTGGGGTTATAGGCAGGTAGCCATAAGTACATAGGATGGAAGTAGGATGGAAGGTGCGCCATGGGAGCCCGACGATGCCTCCAGGGAAAGGATATGGATAGTAGGAGAAGGATTGGGAAATCCCAACGCTGTCATTAAGGCGGACTGGGCCACCACTGGCGAAAGCATAGTATAACGCAGCCCCCTCCAACTCCCGCCCGCTAGGTGGCCCCAAAACTTCCGTGCGGAGGGAATCGCCGATAGATGGTGTTAGTGGGGTCCGCGCGTCCAGCATTGCTAAATTACATTGAACCAAATACGATTCTTGATCGCTGGAACAACGAATTTAAAACGATTTTAATTGAATTTAACACTAAGAAGCAATTTAATAGCCATTTAATTTCATTGACAGCCAGTTAGAAAGTCCATGAACAAAAAACATTGCCTTTAGAGGGAATAGAATATGAATATTATCGTCTGCTAGCAGTCGTATTGTATTAGCTCTACTACATTAAACAGAAGTTATTTACCTCCAAATCGCCAAAAATTTATAACACCACGGTTCACCATCTATCGGTATCAACATAACCGTCACTGAAAAGCAATGTCGATGCACACCACCTAGTTGCCCGATCCCCTTATAAACCCCAGCAGACACGCTACTTTGAATGCGAAAATAAGCTCTACCTGCAGTGACCTTTAAACTGAAAATGCCAGAGTAAATGTGAAACGAGGTTACGTTAATTAACCTCCAATTCAGAGATTACATGACGAGTAAGGAAAAAAACTAGACCCAACGTTGGTACCAAGGCTTCACAGAATAACACTAAAAAGATTAGATGATAACTTTCGATTATTCGGAAGTAAAAAAGAAGCAGCAGCCGCAAAGACCGCGTTTAAAATGAATAGGACACAAAATAGGCAACCCACAACAGCTAAAATATTGAAGAATAACCCCTAATTTTGACCTTACCTAAGGCACAATGAGAACTGGCCACAGTTTTAACCCAGGAAACTCACAGAAACACACAACGATAAGATCAACCGGAAAAGCAACCATTATAAAGGAAATAGGGACCAGGTGAAGGAAGTCATAGTCATTGAATTTTCAATTCATTTATTCATGAAAACATGAACACTACAGATGAGCTGTAAGCATAAAGACAAAAGTAGGAAGCATAAAAGCAAATAACCCTAAAAGTTAATGAAGTATTATGGGCTCTCCAGGATCGAGACCGCACCGCTTCCATCAAAGAATCGGGAGATGAAAAACTCTCTGGAAATAGAAATTTCAAAAAATTAGTCAAAGTATATTTGAAATTAGAAAAACAGATTTGAAGTAATAGCACATAGACTGTGGTAATAGCAAGTGCAATCCCAGGTCATTTCCATTAATAAAAAGGATTGACATAGTAGGTGCACTGTGAAAAAACCCACATTTCGCAAATAATGACTTCATGTGACGATATATCACATAAAAATGTGAAGCCTCAAAGCAAAAGGAAATAATCATCATGAAAGTGTGGGGCCCTTAAAAGGGCGGTGATGAATACCTAGATTGTGGGAGGAAAAAAATGTTAGGATGTACATGGTAAATACAATGAAGAACAAACCTCATACACTTCAGTGGAGTAAGAAACCCTAGTAGCATGTTCTCAAAAAGTCAGCTAAAAAATTAAATCCAGAAATAAATGCAATTTACAAACATTACTAAGCTAAAACAAATACATTACAGCAGTAACATAGCCAGGTGCAGGTCATGAGGTCCCGATTCCCGGTCCCTGAAACTTGTGAACCATCAACAATGAAGCTGCATGCTAGGATGAGACAAACCATTCCCTCAAGCTAGGTGTTACAAAAGTAAAAACTACTCACAACAATGTTAATGTCAATGCTTTGCAATGCTTGGAAATATACTACCATTTTTCATCCGCAAATATCAACAGCTAAATTCATCGCTTTTAAACCCGAAAATAACCACCTTTTGCTTCACTGAAATCCACCCCTTGACTCCCCTCCTAATTCCAAATGATAACCCCTGCCCCCAATCAGCAAAAACATCCTGGCTATATTACGGATGCAGTATTGCTAACAAGAAAACAATGTCTAAACTAAAATGTCAACAAACCTATGAACTAGGAAAATGCACGCTACAAAGTATGAAAAATATGTACAAATGTCATGCTCCCTGTAAAAAAATTCACTATTTACATAGAATGGCCACCATTGAAAAGTTCACCATGTGGAAGTAAACACTGCACAACATCACTTTGAAAAAAATGAGCATGCATGCAAACATAAATGAATCAACATAAATAAAACTAATCCTACCAGCTAAAAGATGCTAATTATACTGTCATTAAGTGTCACTGTCACTAAGTCCTAAAACTAGAATAGCATACACATTAACACTGTCACCACTATTATCACTACACTAATTCACTATGCACAAACATATCAAATCACACTGACAACCACATTCCAAATGAGTCACTATCTCAAATCACATTCCAAATGAGTCACTATCTCAAACCACATTCCAAATGAGTCACTATCTCAAACCACATTCCAAATGAGTCACTATCTCAAAAAGTAGAATTGCCTTTTGGAGTCCCCGCAGCCAATGTACCTGCTGAGGAAAAAAAATCCTTGTAAAAACAATTTACTTCTTTTGTTAATATAATATCCAACTGCACAGGTTTAGTTAAACATACCCCCTCATCACAGCTTCCCTATCTTTCTTTGTAGCCTGGTGTATTCCTTCTGCATGTTTGCAGCAGCATTGGCTTGTCTGCAAGCCAAATGCACCCGAGTGCATACAAAGAACCTCACAATAGCTTCAGTGAGGGCACGGCAGTGAGAGTCACAACCGACCAGCGGTAACGGCTGCTCCTCAATGGCAGTGGCTATGTGGAAAATTGCATCAACACCCAGCTCCTCCGTCGTCAGTACTGACAGAGTGACTTCCTCCAGCTTACTTACCAGGGAAAGAAGTCGCTCCGAGGCAAAGATAATATTACCTTCACTTTGCCATGCGGTAAATTGCTCATGCTCCTCTGTCCCTGGATTTTGGGAGAGCAGAAGAGTATGGCAAGCCTCACACTTAGTGAGCCTCATAGCTTTCCTGGCAACATAACCAGAAAAGTATGAGAGTACAAACGACGGAGTGGTCAAACGGCAGTATGTGTGATCAGCGGCTGAGCTGGAGGATGAATACAAGCTTCCAGGAGGGATCCCTTTCTCTACTATTGACTCCAAAAGGACCTGGAACTGGTCAGAGCGGTTCTCTGGCATTCCAACTTCATGAGCACCCATAAGAGTGGTGAGCACTTCAGCACCAGACACTGAACTCCCAGCTGGTGGCTTCACCAGAGAGTAGGTGCTCATGAGCCGGAAAATATATATAAACAAATTAGAGTCTGGATGGTCATTGCAACCGCAGGCCGACCTCATCATGCCAAAGAACCTCTGAAAAGAAAATGGAAGTATTATAGAAGTTATAGAAATATTCCCCCCCACCAATATTACGACAAATTTCACACAGGACCCTTATTTCTTTGAACATGAGATACCTCCAACGCATCCTGGTTAAGCCTCGCAGTCATCAGATGTGTGAAACCACATTCCGATTCAAGAAAATTGAACAACTCCAAAGTGGCTGTAAGTGTAACTTTAAAGCCAAGGGCAGTGTTTGATGATAGAAAATTATATTTTCCATCTGCCCCAGCTTCCCACAGTTGCAAATAATCCTGGAATTCAGTGATAGCCTAACAAAGAAATAGGAATTCAAATTATGGAAGGGGTCCCTCAAAAAGCATTAAATTTTTATTCCAAAAATAATTACCCTCCACTGCACTGAATCCCTTGTCAATGCATCCTGTGGCAGCCTGGAGTTCATAGCAATAATTAAACCTTTCATACGATTAATCAATGCTATGGAGGGGTCACAATCCTCTAGATCAGAGTGGCAATTCCTGTAACACTGCATGCCAGTTGCAACGTTACGACCAAAGAACTGTAAAGTAATCAAACAAAAAGTAAATGCATTTTCAAGAAATCAAAGATGTGGCACAATAAAAGTATATCACCATTATTGGGAATGAAATTTGAAGTGTACCTGAAAGGCCTTTGCCACATTCATCTTTTGATAAGGCTTTGGACGAATGTGGTCGCTCGTTAGCTTGGGACAAGCCTTTAACTGGAATTGCTGCCATTGATCTAATGAAACAACAGCATCCCAGTGCTTAAGCTTCACCACACCATCCGGGGTCTGTAAGATAGAAATATATGTATGAAAATGGATAAAAGACAACTTAAGGTAAATTTTCTGATGAAATTGAAATTTAGAAATTCTACTAACCCATGTCTCTTCGTGAGATGTTATAAAATTCCTCATATTTTTCATGAGATGAGGAAAGTCCGACATAAACCAAAGGCGCCTAGAGGGACAGAAGGGGTGCTCACAGCTAACAGTGGAAGCATCAATGCCGAACTGCTTCCACATACTCCTATTCCACTGAGCGCCATCACAAGTGACAACATCAACATAGAAATTTGCTTGCTCAAGTAGAATAATGCACTCCATGATGAGGTGGTGTAATATATTTCCAGTGGCACAGCCTCTGCTCAGAAAGCAAGCAAGAGCCTGTACCCATCGACCTCTAAAGGGCTGGAACATCATGACAAGTGCATGATCACCAGTTTGATGTTTTTGGTGATCAGGAGTATGAGCACCCAGATCGGTGAAGCCGTTCACCCGGAGGGAGTTTTGATCGAAAGTGACACCTGATGTCAGCTTCATCTCATCCAGGAGCAAAGTTCCTAAAGAGAGTGAACCAAAAGGTCAGAGAATGAGGGCACATGGAGGGCCCTTTCAAGGATACAACACACCAGGGCCAGGACCCAGTATTTCAACCGATACGCCTGGACACCTGGGGAGGGGAATGGAATGGGAAGGTGAAAGGGAGGTGCCACCGCCACAAGGAGCCCGTCAATGGCTCCAGGAGAGGATAGGGATGGAAGGGAAGGATAGGGAATACCCCAGTCGCTATGAGAGCAACCGGGGCCCACTACTAGCGAACCCATTACTTGCTTTACCAACGAAATAGGATAATTATTCTATGAAGAGAAAAATCCGTACATCATCTCGTTGGATAACCAAAAGGTCAAAGACTTTCAGGGTTCAAGGCGAACCCTGATGAGGGTACAACGCACCGGGGCCCGGAACCAAGCCAGGGGCTTATACGCCAGGAATCCCGGGGAGGGGGAGGAGAGAGGAAGGAAAAAAGGATGGAGACGCCGTCGCGATCGGAGCCCGCCGGCGCCTCCAGGGAAAGGAAAAGGGATGGAAGGGAGGGGAAGAGGGATTTAACACTCCAGTGCTATGGAAGCAAAGGAGGCCCAATCTAGCGAAACCATGCCTGCGCAATTTCTCTACCACCAACCCGAAGAGATTTTTCTATGAGAAGAAAAATCCCAATGAGAGGGACAGTGGGAAAACCAAAAGGTCAGTGGAAAGTTTGTTTTCATATACAGAAAAACTAATGGAAAATTTATGAAATTCAAACATTACTATTACCTCTTCTGTCCTCAGCGGCCATATCCTTAGATTTCTCTTTCAGACAGTCAAAAGTAGCCTGCTGAAATCCATACGATCCTTTTATGTTCCGAATATAGCGCCTAAGTGTGTTGATGCTGGGCAGAGGAAGGATGTTGTGAGCCCTAAGATGCTCATACACTTTTGGGCCCTTCATTCGCAGCAGGAGGCACTCATAGATGAAATTCAAAGGGTAACGTCTACCCTTGGTACCCTTAACACGAGAGGCCGCAAAACAAGTCCTGACGGCATCCTGCTGAATAGAGGGCAACATCTTGATGCTCTCTTCCACGCCCTGTGGTGATGCATCAGCACACTTTCGCTGGAGATCAAGCATCTTCGACTTAACATCGTGAATCTAAAATGAAAAAGCTAAATATGAAACTGCAATACAAGGAAATCAAACCATAGACTAAATAAGGAAAGAAATCAATACCTGCATGATCAGGCGCTTATTTTTCCTTTTATTAATCTTCAAGACATGCTTAGGCTTGGAGGTTACCTTCCTCTTCCTCTCTCGGTCCCTCTGCCTTTTTCTAGCAGCCTCACACTCTGAGCACCACCTAGATACAGTGCGCCCTTTACCAGTGAAGTCACCGTTCTCAGGAAGGTAACCCAAACACACAGCATGCTCACTGAAAGACAATCCTTAGTCTTTATAAAAGCAGACAACTACATGTGTACTATTCCTCACATCTATGTGTCCAGCAAAACCAATATCAGGCAATCAAAACCACTTTTAAAACTGCCATCTCACCTTCCTCTAGGAGTTAATCCAGAGCAAATGGTAAGCCGATCCACAAGCTTAATAAGCTCACCGACCTCCTCAACACACTTCACACCATCAATCCCTATGCTGATCTCTTTGGTGTAAAGCATGACCTAGAAAATAAAGCAAGTTTGTAATCAGGCAATCACAGTAAAATAACCACTTGACCCATAAAATTTTTGGCTCTCAACAGATATTAATGCCCAAGAAAAAATTACATTTCTGTGTAAAGTATGTTGGTGACTCTTGAAAATAAAATGTAGTGCATAAATGTATATAAGGAATGGAAGCCAATGAAATAGGTAAATTGCTATCACGTGAATGACTATGCCATAAAAACATGTATAAATATTCAGACAAATATGAATGCCAATAATGAAAAAAATAGAAAGACAAATTATATTGTTCCATGTCTTACCTTGACCTTCAGATCACTCAATATTATAATAGTCCTCTCAGTAATAAATGAGTGACCTACACTCATAAATACTAGACAACTATTAACAACCGCAGTACCCCAATAGCGCCCAGGCAGAGATATTGACTCTATCCTCTCTATCAGGTAGTCCACACTGAAACTAGGTCCAGCTATTTCCTCATCCCACATCTGCGACGCAACTTCTGCCAATATACTCATATTGCCAACGCCCTCATGCTCAAGGTTGCAGGCCCCACTAGCAGCTACCTCCGCACTTGCTCCCCTCGAGGAGCCTGGACTAAACTTCAGTGTTCTCGCTTTCGGCACCTTCCATTCCTTTACCACCTTACTGAGGTACTGCGGCAAGTTGGGGAAAATGGTTGGAACTGCATCTTTTTTAATTCTTGGGGCAAGCCTCTCTAATCTGAAGACAGTGCCATCATTTAAGGTGCTCTCAAATTCTCGAATGAGATCCTCCTCCCTAAAATGCAGTTCACAAACCGTATCGGATTCCCTAAGCACCCTGTCCTGGCGAGGAATGGCTCGTCGCCACCTCTCCAGCTGGATCTTATCCTTAGAAGTATAAAATTTATTAATTAATGAAACTGGCTGAAAAAAAACTTCTAAAAACGGTGGAAAACATAAACGACTCACTTGACTCTCACTCATTGACCTCTCACTTGACTCTCACTCATTGATATCTCACTCATAAACATCTCACTTGACTCTCACTCATAGACATCTCACTTGACTCTCACTCATAGACATCTCACTTGACTCTTACTCATAGACATCTCACTTGACTCTTACTCATACACATCTCACTCATTAAATCCTCACTTGATTCACAGCATTCACTTGACTCTCACACAGTACGGAGACAAATTTAAAATTAATATAACGAATTCCAACCACAGTAAATAATGAAAATTGCTTGACGAAAATACGGTGAAAATGAAATTATCCCGAATTATCCCTTTCAACCGAAAAGCGCCATTCGCTGTGTTCCGACATTTTCCCCCACGCTGTTCCCCATGTTCTCACAATTCTTTTCTAAATATCTCCAGCCGTCCATTAATTGGGAAAGAAAACTACGAAACCACGGACATTATAAATGCAACAATAATAACTAAGATCTTACGGAACCATACCTCTACGGCAATGTAGCATTATATTATCTCGGTATTGTCAGAAAAGCATCAACTATTTAATTCCCGCAAAGATACCAACAAAAAAATCAATAAATAAATTAGGAAAGATAATTTTAACACCATCCAGTCAAGAATTCATGGCTAGTACACCACGTGGTGTGGATGAAATGGAAAATAAGTTATTCAAGGATATGAATAAAAGGAAACTTCATGTAGCACTCAGGAAATAGCGATAACCATGAACAATTAAAGTGAATAAATATCGCATGCTATGTCGCATCGACCTCTTTAATAACATAAGAAAGAGCATGAATGCTATAATTAACATGGACGCCATTGCAGATACCGCAGTACTTACAATGCCTTTCTCCTCCGCTAACTTACTCTTAGGGAATAAAACACATTTTTATCAAACGAATAAGTTCACTGAAATCTACACTCAAGAGAAAAATACCAAATGAACGATATCAGGAGCCATGAAAGTAACATTGGTAACCCACCGCATTCTGAGTACTTACCACAGCCTTGAACAGGCATTTATTTTTAATCCCCAACTCTGCGTTCTTCTTCCTGGTTGTCCTGTACCCTGTTGAACAATTGGGCACAAAACAAAACCGCGATGTACGGACCATCTTAAAAATTAAAGAGTTTTTTCAGTCGTAGGCTCCTTCCAAGCGACGTTTCTTCCTAGATTCACCGTTGAAATGAACGAGACAGCAACGCGTTGCTGGACGCGCGACAGGTTGTCAGCGCCACCGTTACAAACTAAAAAAATTGAATAACGTGGGAGGATTTTGGGACCAGCCAACCAACGGCATAGCAGCCGAGTTGGAGGGGGCCGGTATAACGTTTCTACGAAAAGGAAAAATGTTCCAATGGAGAAGAAAAATCCTACGAATTTTCTGTAGATTGTAGTTATCGCGGATGAACATACGCGGAAGAGAACCCGGAAAACTCAATTAATTCGAAACGCTGCGCAGAAGCGAGGAAATGGAAGAAGCCAAGCAACGTTTTTGCTCGAGTTGCTCTAGTGGCTGCGGTAACTTACGGTGCGGGCTCACTCTCCTCTCTCGTGGAAACCTTAAATTGTTTTGTGACGGGCGAGATTGAATAAGCTGCTCCGCTGAGCTGTAAGCATTCATTCGGTGGAAGAAATCACGTCACCAGCTCTTAGTGAGATGAATACGTGGAAACAGAGAGAGTTATTTCGGAGAAATCTTGATCTTTCTGTTATAATAATATTTTTTGCTGTCCCATTGAAAAGTTGAAAACGGTGTCTGAAACACTGTTTGAAATTTGACTATGATAATGATGGAGGAATTGCCGTCACCAGCCATTTATGGGATATTTATGGGGAAACAGAGATTTATCAATAATATTCTTTTATGCTATCATGCTGAAAAGTTGCGATGTGAAAAAAATGTGTTGTCCTGATTTCTGATACCGTGTGAGTGATGACGATTCCTATTTTGCTATTGATACAATCACGAGCATTGGTGAACAAAAAGAAACTCTCTTCTGGAAAAGGGTCAAGTTACACTTGATGAAATATGTTATGAATAAGCTACTGTTTTCCTTGTTTTAATTACAGCAGAATATTTTATAGGGAACTTCTAAAGAGGAAATCTAAGGAAGACGTCATTGGGTCTGTAGAACGCGTTTTGGTTCTACGGCACTCTTAAGGAAAACGGACTCGTGTTCAGGTCATGTCTGTAGTTACTAATTCTGTGGAATAAAATCGGACACCCTCCTTGACTATTTTTGTGTAATCTTATCCGTGGAACGTAGCGTTCGGAGTTCCTTATTTTATTTTTTTTACTGATCACGGGGTCACGTTCTATGGAATAAAATCCTACAAGACCTTGCTTGCTCATTCTATACCATCTCTTCCGTAGAACGTAAGAAATATATACAAAATATTGACTAGTTTCATTCCATTCAGTATATATTTGTATAAATATACACATATGCAACATTATTTTCCTGGAAAAAAGGAGAAAAACTAATTCCGAATGAATGAATTCCGAAGAGTGGTATTAAAATAAACTCACAAGGATATCTAGGGAACCTGCTCACGTTTCCCAAAGAAAAGTACGAGTTTTGGATATGATAATGACGCCGTCTTGAGAAAATCTAACATACTACGCTGCATACCATAAACTAATAAGTTCTTGATACTGCAACTCATCATATCGATATTATCGTATCGCATTATATGCAAGGAAATGAAAGACTTAAGTTTGAAATTGACGATGAAATTCTCCTTCCAAGAAACATCAGAATGCGCTCACTTAGTGATTTTAAGAGAATTTCGTTGTGAAATTTTGCAAACTACTGGTGATTGAAGAATTTGAATTTTAGAAAGAAAAGTTGCTATTTTATTGATAATTATCAAGCTTCAATTCTTGCATCATATCTCTTAAGAAGAGAAATTATCATTACATAGTTCTTAAACGATGCATTAATTCATGTTTTATTTTAATCCTTTCCTAAACGAATACAATTTCTGAAAGGAAAAAAATGCTAATACTGATTCGAGAATTCTTCCGATGGAATACTATGAAGTACTATTCTGATTATAATATTGTCTCAAATGAGTGAGATTGAAGGTGGCGACTCGGAACTTGGGTGAGAACATGCATACGTTAGTGATGGTTGTCTACAGTATAGGTAGTTACCCTTATATCGCAAGTTTACTTGTTAACGTAGTGGGTAGTGTGGTGTGTTTTGAAGGTATAGGTCATACTTTAACGTCTAAATCTATGCTAATTTTTTCTGCATTTCAGTTTTTTTAATTCCTTATTTTTAAATAAAAATGTTTCCCATTTTAGAATTTAAATTTAAAGTAATCGTGTTTAATGTAATTAATTTCACTGCAAAATTATGGTAAGAATTTTCTACTGAATCTTTTAAGGATTCTGTAGAACAAAATAGAAACTGCTACAGAATTCTACACTTTGCGTAAATTCCTTGAAAAAAGTTTTTCAATACTTATACGAACTTTTGTAAAAAAAAATAGTTAAGGGAATTTTTTGGAAAATGTTGTAAGAAATTTCCGCAGAATTTTCTGGAAGGGATGGAAAATAGAATGATCAGGCGGTTTTCATGTTATCTGTTTCACTAAGCTATCAATTCATGGAATAATAAGCCACATAAAAATTACACTGGGCTTCAGTTCCTTATAAGTAAACTATTCCTCATAAAACGAAGCAGGACATATTGGTTCCATTTGTAAATCAAACGGTACCAAATTATTTCTCCCTTTTAACCTATGGCTATTACGAGTAAGCATTTGATATGACACAAGTTTATAAATACACGCAGCATTAGACCTCATTAGTTGTAATATGATTTTTTTAAAGCAAAATTAAATTTTAATCAACTATGTTAGGCAAATATCCTGACCAATTCCTCCCTCATCAAGGTGAACTAACCCTCGAGACGTTATGAGAATTCAAACGGATGCTATCAATATATTTTATCTTCAGTATTGTATGTAGGAAACCAGTATAATATATTAATAAAAACATCGAATTTTTCTTTAATTACGCAGAACTCATTACCATTGATAGTAACACGCGAGTAATAAAACCAGTCGGAGTTATCTGGATAGAAAAATGTGTGGAATTAAATGAGTTTCAGTGTTGATATATTTGTACCCATGAATTCGAGAATCCTCAAAGTTATCTCGCAATCCATTGAAGATATGAGTCATATTATATTGTCAGCCTGAGAAAATTGTCACAAATTATATTTTTCGCGATAATTCAATGCCATGTTCATAGAACATGGCTCTCACGTTTGCTATCCGAAGTTCCTCCCTCTAACCGCATGTCGCGTTGTTATGGAAACGTTTTCTTTCGAAGTCCCGAGCAGTTTCTGCTTTCGTCCCATGAATAAGAAATGTGGGAAAATAGATGCAACTCTTCGAAACGATTACAAGTCTGAGCTGTTTTTTACTTCTCTATCGAATGAATCCTTTCGCTTGCGATGGTAGAAATGCTTGACCCAGTTTTTTCCACAGAAAATTGAAATTGCGTTTTGTGGGCACAAAAAGCCATTTTAAGAAATACTGCAGTCGAAGGTTCGGTCCGCGGAATTTCATCTTTGGTTGGGCACCAGATGTGTTGCCACCAACCGCGCTTTCCTGAGTTCACGAGTCATTGTCATTAGCGTCGCTGAATGCAGAGCTATCCGAATTTCACGGGGAAATAATTAATTAATAATTAACTCATTTATTGCTCTAGGAGTTTTAACTCCTTTGGAACATAGAGATTGTTAAAGAGGTGAGCAGTGCAATTAAAATAGTAAACTCGAATTAACATAGTAAAAATGGAAAAGAATAATTTATTTTTCTAACAGAAAAACGAACATTAAAAATACCAAGAAAGAAATAAAACACCCTTAAAAAAGGAAATTTAGCTTAACAAATGAACCAAGAACTAAATTATTACATCTAACACAACAATGGGTATAAACACATCAATGAGCAGATAAATTATAATTAAATTACATGATCAGTGTTCATGGGTGGCAAGAAAGTAGGTGGGTGACAATCCTTTTCTTAAATATTTCCTGTGATGCACTGTCTTTCACCTATTTCGGCAAATCGTTCCACAGCTTTGAGGCAACAACAGTAAATGATTTCTGAACTGTAGCTGTGGTGAACTATGGTGCATACAAAAAACAGGGGTCTTGTCTTGTAACAACATTAGTGTGTTTACAACTTGGGAGAAAAAGATCCTTTAAATACAGAGGGCTTCCATTTTTAAAGAGATTGAACATAAAACAAGCCATGCTATATTTTCTCCTTGATTTAAGATCAAACCAGGACAGCTTACAATAATTAGCGCTTAAGGATCGTGGGCTTTATCGTTGGATACTATTGATAAAAAATGTTTTCGAGTTTGGCACCGGCTAAGGCACCGCACTACAACTGTTTTAAAGGGGCCAAAATCCTGTGCCGATATAATGGTTACCGGGATAGAATAGTGGAAGGAGCAATAGAAATGTGCCTCGAGGAAAAAAAACCTTAATCGAGACTCTGGGCATAGCATCAGCTAAATATGGTGACCGTTTATTTATAAAATGCAACTATCACGGACTCAATTCAAATTCCAACTCCACTGAGCCAAATTGCATCGGTTGGCCTACAGTCAGTCTCAACCGTCTTTGGCTTGCTTATCCCTGTCGAAAAGGAAGCGTTCGGGGAAGTGTCCGGGTAGTGTTGCGGGAGTGTTCAGGAAGCGTTTAACGGTACGTGAACGCTTCCCGGCAGCTTCCCGAACACTTCCTCAACACTACCTGACTGTCGACCCTTCGCTTGCCGAACACTTCCTCGCCACTTCGTGGTTGAAACACTTCCCGGACGTTTCCCCGACACTCCCGGAACGCTTCCGAAGCGTGGGAAACACTTCCTCGACGCTCGCTGGACGTTTCCCCGACACTCGACCGCGACCGTTGTCGACACTCCCCGAACGCTTCCGAAACACTTCCGCGGAAGCGTTCCAAGTGGGCCATAATCTGCTTCCCGAACACTTCCGCGACACCTCCTCAACGCTACCCCAACACTTGCCCGCCACTTCCCGAACACTCCGTCCGACGCTTCCCCAACACTTCCTCAACACTTCCGTTTCGCCTGGGATACTCTGTTAATTTTATCTCTGCGGGTGAGCTGGTGTGGCCAAAGCAAGTGGATAAGAGGGGAGGGAAAGTTTCTCGACATGTGACTTTCCCTTGGCCAATTAGCAAACAGTAGGCGTGGCCTCATTGAGTCGCTCTCAGATCTCCGCCGAGTGAACATCGTGAATCTGCTCGTGGAGGAGTGTTGCCAAACCTCACGCGTTCTCCTTGTATGTGATTAAATATGCCTTCCACCAACGGTGCCTCATTCAGCGCGGTAGCTGACAATGTCATGGGGTTCTGTGAAAGGATTATCTCCAATGCCTTCCAAATGAGTAGGTTTGTCTCGGTGCCGGGCCCAAAATACCTGTGGCCACCAATGGATCACACGTTTTCAGTGAAAAAGTAGGGCGGCTATGTACATTCGACAACGTTATATTTGCTCCTCCTCTCTCTCTCTCGGTACTACCCCTCCCCTATCAGCGAAGCTATCCGAGAGTGTCCGGGCTCTCACGAAAGCTCACCCGCACACATAAAGTGAATAGACCATAGTATTAAGTACCCCGGCGTTGACCAAACTCGGCAGTCAGTCTGATAGTGGTGATGACGAGAAGGGAATTTCTCATTGGAACATCTATTGCCTTACACAGCCTTACCCGAGGCTAAACCCGAGAAAATGTTAACAATAATTAGGGCTGTTAACTTGCATTCATATTCGTCGTGATGTGATACATTAACGTCACACATTTATTTCGAGTTCAAGTACTCCGTTGCAAATATTGGAAAGAATTTAATCGCTGGGCAATCACCCCTACGCTGCGGATATTTTTTTAAAGCGATTGAAATACGCTCGGGGAATCATTAATTGCAAGACGAAGTGCTGGCTCCTCTTTGCAATTCTCTCGAGTTGCTCGATTGTATTGGTTGATGAGTTGAAATTAGCTGTGAGGGCCTTCATATATATTTGACCCTTGGAGATCAGAGTGCCCGGAAAGTAAAATACCAGATCTTCAACTTCACTACATCTCACGAAAAAGGCATTGTTTGGGAAGGTTGAATGCGCCTCTGAATTGAGAACGAATTTTTCCCGAACTTCGCACCAGATTTCCGCTCTGGTGAGTTGCGGAATCAGTGCGGTTCAGCAGACACGAGGACGTCACTCGCTCTCTACTCGGCCTCGCAACTCTATTTTGCCGAATTTTCGGAGAGGGCGTGGCGGTCAGGAGAAATGGTATCTATTTTAACCTGATTCCCTCTCGTGCATAGGGTAGTTGATAGGAATTTTAGGCGTAGACTCCTGGGTAATGGGTTAATATGAACCAGGAATGGCTGCAGGGATGCCGAGTTACAAAAAATATTGGGGGGGCCCAAAACGGGAATCTAGCCCCGGAAAATTTTATAAATTGTGAGTTTTAAGTTTTTTAAGCATTTTAGAAGAGTATTATGATCAACATTAGAACCCTGATAACTCGAATCTCGATATCTGGACATTACGGGGAAAATCGATTAGTCTGACACATTTTTCCTCACGCCTATAACGAAATTTTGAGGGGGCTCGGGCCCTCTGCATCAGCATCTAATGCTATCATCACCTGATGATGGCATTAGATGCTGAAACCCGGGTCGTGCTATTTAAAATAGTGTGGAATAAAACAAAGTAATTTAATTTTTTTAATGAAAAAGGTTTTGTCCTTGTCCACTTTGCCCTTTGAGTGGTTTAGACTATTTTTTACCGGAGGCGCAATACCCCCCCCCCCCCCGCATTGTGAGAAGGGTAATATATAACCTAAATAATAATAATAATAAAAATATTTTTAGCGGGGGAGAAAAGACGAGACTGCAAATAAATTTGAAGGTCCTACCAATTTTTTAATTTTATAGATTATTTAATGGAATTTGTATTGATCTTTTTATAATTTTTTATTGATTTATGCAGAATTATTCAGAAGTTGTCTTTACGAAACTCTGCGGCAGCGGAACCGACCCTCGCACTCTTTGGCATCTCAGTTCCACCATATGTTTTTGAGACGACTCGGCAGTCTCTGCAATTATACCGCAGATTTCGGGTTCTGTGAGGCTATGAAAGAAGGGGAGGTTAAACTCTTACGACTATGGGGTAGGGATTATGTTATTGGAAAGGTTACTGCTATGCCAACTAGTCTCAATACGTTTCGTGGCCCATAATGCTAGATATTCTAATCCGCCCAACGTTGCTTCTGTTGCACAGTTCTCTAACCGCATATCTCGGTCTAATGGAAACGTTTTTATAGGAAATAGCGTAAACATTTTCTGCTTCCGTCCCGTGAATAGGAGATGCGGGAAAATGGCTCAACCTCCTCGACATGATCATAAGCCTCAGCTGTTTCCTAGTTTCATTGAATCGACTACTCTACGGAGGACGACAGAAATCCGTGACCCAGTATTTTTTCCGCAGGAAGTTGAAGTCATGTACGTGGGCACAGTGTGCCGTTCCATGATAGAATGCAGTCTCGAAGGGTCGGTCTATCATCTTGGTTCAAGGAGTCGGAATTGGCCGCGTGGGGTCTCCCGTTACCACTACTTGATGTTGATCATGGAGTTCCGACTATGCGAAAGCAAGTTTGAATGGAAATATGGACGGGCTCTTCGAATAGTTAGTTCGATTACTGGAAACTGAAGTCGAAATTCATAAAGAGAATGGCGTATATGAAAGGGAAAGATTTGTTGCGACGAAAATATGAATAAGTTGTCCGCGTTCTGCCTTTTTTCTCTAAGTAGGAATCTCCCTTCGCATCTCCTTCATCCTGAGGACCACGCCCACTTTTCTCCTTCAACCACCTCCCCAGGTGACCATGAGTAACGTGAAGATCAACATCAAGGTGGACTGCTAATGTCCATTCCAGCCGCCATGAGTCTTCTCATTCTGTAGGTTTTGAAAAGACAACTCTTCCCCTCCACTCCTCTTAAGACTTCCGCAGTGATTGCAAAATCTATCCATTTGTGAGAGTCTCGGCTTACGAGCGTTCCTCTGCGTTAAGTTGTCCATTGGTGAACGCGGAGAAACGTCGCGGAAACCTTAGGTCAAATCTATCCATTTGATCCATTCTACTTGCACTTTGACATTACGACCTATCCTTCACTCACAACTTGGAACATCGTAGGCATGTCATTCCCAAGTGCTTATAAACGCGCTCCCTAGGCATTCCACTCCTTCATGACTGAATATGTGTTTGCATATTCCCCATGTGGAGTCGTTGACCCCTTATCCAAGCGGGACTGCCGTGCACACAATACTATCGATGTCTTTCTGCTGCTGGATTTGCGCGAGCGTCTCCTGTGTCCGAGGCTTGAAGAATAAATGCGTCCGCACTTCGGAGAAAAAAAGTCTGAGTGCCTTTTTCCCCTCCCGCCGCGACGGGTGCCCAAAACGATATTGCTATTTATATTTAAAAATTCAAGTAAATATAGCATAAAGTTTAAACATTTTTATTTCCAACTAGAAAACTACGGAAAAAAATCACCAGTATTTGTACGCGAAGGTACCAATTTATTCTCTGTATTTTTGTAATGTTCATAAATTATCTGAATCCTTTTTTTTTTTTTTTTTTTTTTTTTAAGGTGAACTTCTCTAAAAATGAGTGATTTTACGCGTCAGGCGTTTTTATCCCGGAGGACTCATGTTTGTCCAGTTCTACAAACTACAATGAGCCACTAAATAGTCGTAGTACTAGCCAATATCATAGGTCATATAGTGTAGAATACGAATAGTACTTTTAAAAATCCCTTCAAAAAAGTTGAAAAAAAAATTACTTTCGACCAGCTTTTTCCGATTTTGAACCATTGTACGCCGTTTTGTCATTTCTCAGTTCGTAAAGAAGCTCGTCTCGACTGTGGAGAGCCAATGACGGTGTCCTGAAACGACAGGTTTTGACTGAATCTCGCCATTTGAGTCTAGAATTCCAGACCTCCGCACTTTTTCTAATAGAGAAATATCTTTTCAAATAATCGACTTCTTATTCTAATAACGTATTCTTCCAAGCTCACCAGTTTTGCAAGTTTTTTTTTACGATCAGATTTACATTGCTGATTGATATACTCTCGTGCTTCTAATTCCGCTATTTGAGGATTCTCGACTCGGAGGGCCACATAATGAGAAAATTATGAAAATAGGGTGGTTTCCTATTATTTTTTTATTGCCTAAATCGAAAGATTATTACTCCTGGAGTACGTATTTCACGTTTTTTCGATTTTTAAAAGACGATATCTATTTTTCGCGATTAAATGAAAAGTGAAAATTTTCAAGCGCGCGAAAACGCGACGGCTAAGTAGGAATGATGGGAAAAAGTCCGTGTGACGTAGTTCTGGTTCCCCCTGCCGCCTTGTGAGGTGACATTGGGGCGAGGCATGAGCGCTGATACGACGCAGGCTGCTAGCAGGCAGCTGAGTACCCTGATAGCAGGTAGCACCTGGCTTAAATAAAGATTATTATTCTCCTATCAAGCGAAGGAAACTTTCCGACCTTAGGTAATTTTAATAGGTGATTATTAAGACATGTTTCCCTGAGCTCTGTGCCTCATGCATGCATTGATAATCTCAGACGATGTAAAACTCCTATCTAATCGTATAGAAACTAAGTCCTTGTGACGTCACGTGGAGTCGCATCGCATGGGCGCCAATCTTTCCTTTTTCAAATGAGGATAAAATTGACCATTGCCATTCGTCTAAACCGGGATTTCTAAAACCAAATAATTTGTATATTATGAATACACTTATAGTAGGTAACGAATCGCAATCAGTGCCTTTCGTTTTCTTTGATGAAGGAAACTACCCTTTTATCTTTGAATAACAGGCGGAATGGAAGCGCGGCACAAGGAGACCTCAACTGAGATGCATAGAGTAAATGACGAAATGTCCAATGCAAAAGATACATGAAAGTGTTAAAAGATAAGTTGATAGGACTATCGAATGGGGAGCTGCATCAAAATTGTATTGATGACTATTGTTGATAATGAGGACATAGGTCATGAAATATTTCCGTCATAGCACGTGCATAAATCTACATCTACATAATACCCCACAAGCCGCCTAAAAGGCGCGTGGCAGGGGAGTGTTGGGGCACCAGCCATATACACATAAAAAGTGAAGTGCTCTAACGAGGTTGGGACTAGCGTTTATTAAAGGCCTTTATGGTTCGGAAAAAAAGGAATTCCCATATCTATCCGTTCGGCAAAACATTTCTCTTAATTTATCGCTTATATCGGACCTTGTAATATATTGTGGCTCTAATATTATGTTCTCTGTGTCGCTCTTAAAGATATCCATTCTCAATTGTTCAAGCAATCTAAGCCTTGCGCTCAGCCTCTGAGTCTCAAGCGGCTCCCAGCCTAATTCGCTTAACATCTGAGTAACAATGGCTGTACGCCCGTACTGGTTTTTGACGATAAATGTGTTCAATAATCGGTTTTTTGAGGAGGAGTTATACGTCATCATAGAAACACTCTTCCAGCAACCTTTCGTTCCCTCCACACCCGTTATTATTGCTCAAATACACCTGATACCTTAACACAAAAGAGTAGTTTGGGCGCCACTCCATGCAGTGGGCTCGTTTCGAAATTTACTGTTAGCACTGACTATGCCGCTGCATATCGGAATGGAACGCAGTACTCCACTGCATTGCGGTAGACGCTGAATTTCAAAATGGCCTTCATAAGTCGCCTTGGTGGTTATTCAGTGGGATTTATTTTTTTACTGAAAACAAACGTAACATTAAGATCAGCACTTTTGAAGTGTGGCGAATTCAGATGAAGCAGACTTGAATGAATCACAGAAGTGATGATATGAAGTGTAAAAGTGCCCTTCAATCCAACGAAAGTAATGAAATGTATGGATCAGGAAAAATAATATGATATAACAACCTTAGTACCGTCAAAGAAAAAGTTGGCGAAGTTACCTTTGGGTAGAGTTTTATCGAATGTAAACGGATGAACGAAAACAAGGTTGAAGCTGAATGAATTGCAAATGCCATTAAAATATTATTTTTTTGCATCGTAAGCATAATCGTGGCATATTCATTCAAGAACGTGAGAATGGTGAAATTTACATTTATAAATGAAACTTCATATTTGGATCCAGATCTTCTCTCGTCTCTATCATGATAATATCCTACCTCGACCCGTTAGTTATCTCAGGTATTTCGTCCATTTTAATGCGCAAGCGCCTTGCGAATCCCTTTTTTGCTTATGAAACTCCCGCCATTACTGCCTCTTCTGCCGCTCTGCGGCTACAGCAGCCGCTATAGCTTCAGAAGCTGAAAACGCCATCAATTCATTGACGTAATTGTTTGCTGCACGGTTCTGATAGCAGATTACGGAGTAGAGGCACAACACTGGCAGTGCTGGCGGTGAATTTCGGAACGATCTCTCTTTTCGATTGTTTTCCGCGCTCCAAACGACTCACGCATTCAATGTAACATTTTGGTGCCTCGAACGTGAGCCATGTTGCCACTGGTGCTTTATTTTGGAGAGACAATTCTGAAGAGAGCTCCATTGCTCCGAAGTTTCCTCATTTCAAGTTTTTTTTTACGTCCATTCGTGTTTCATTCGTCTCTCTTTAAAGGAAAGGTAGGAAGTCCTCTTCAAACGAAGCGTATTCTCATTCTCCATGCCTCTTCGCACTGTTGCATGTCTCTTTCATTCTCTCACCCTTTTTCCCATGTTGCCACGCCTCCTTTCTTTCATCCTTTGTACTCTCATTCATTTTCACGAAAATTAAAATCCACCTCTCTTCGCGAGGCCGCGTTGTTCATTTTTTCCGTCTGAATTCCATTAAACCTTGATCCCAATTTGAAAGATAATCAAGGGTGATAATTATGAGGTTGAATTTCGGGAAATTTCGGCAGAATTAATCATTTTCTTGGGAGAAGTTGTTCGTATTAATTTAATCCTTTGGAAGTGGAATTTTGAGCATGAGCAATATTCTATTTTCATTTTTAAGTTTTTCGAAGATGTATGAACTCCATAATAGATGAATATTAAGTTATATTGCATGGTATAATAGTCTTACGTATTCTTATGAAGATTTTTGCTTGTATTTGAATCTGATACTACCAATCGTGTCAGCCATCTCTTCACTTTCAACGTTAACACTTTTAGATGGGAAGATATTACATCTTGTCCCAGTTTCTTATTTAATTCTTCCTCCCAAAATATCTTTGTGGAAGTTTATTACGGAAGTGAGTACGGAATAACCATTTATCTTCCGGTTGTAATTGTTTCCAATAATTCTCTTTCCGTTGGGACTTCATTTAGGAATTTCTTTTTGTTTTTTTTTTATCGGTTCCTCTATTTTTCTTTATCCTATTCTGAAACCACATTTATGCACCATCACGTTTTGGTACGTAACAACTCCTTGTCTTCATATCTCACTGTCTGCCTAGGCCATTTTCTCTGGCAACAGGAATGATGATTTTTCTCCGTTTCCGTCACAAATCAGGCAATGAGGCAGTAACTCGCTTCTTAGATTAACCATAATGCTGTCGTCTCCGAAAGGCAGTGAAATCCGAGGATGGGATTTCCTAAGTGACAAACGAAAAAAGTGGTATGCTATGATTTTATTCAACGGTAATTTAAGTATTGTATAACTGCAATTTAAGTATTGTATACCTGACATTTAGTATTGTGTGTAGAAAAATAAAATGTACTCTTTTTACCGGCCTAGGTGACCTACTTGATCTGTCCCGGTGACGATGGTGTTGTTTGTAAACCCTATTCTTCTGCTTTGCATTCGCTTTTCCTCGTTGTGTGGAATTTACCATTGCTGTTTCTACTCCTTCCTCCGCTTAACCGTCTCCTTCGCTTTTTCATGCTACCTTTCCTCCTTCTTTTTCTATACACAGGGTGTCCCATTTATCTTGACCACCCGAAATAACTTTTTGTCCAGATGTAAATTCAAAAATGTGTCACGCAAATGTCCATTAGCCGTCAGGGGGACATTAATCAGCATGCTTGCATTCCTTGTAGCTTTGTTATTCACAAATATATGAACAGCGGAATGTCTTTTTAAAATGGCACCCTATATTTTTTATTCGGCAATTCATTTCCTCTCCTAAAGACTTATTCAAAAATGTAGCACAGTGGACCGATAAAATAAACAAAGTGTTATGAAAAATGACTGACTCAATAGCACTTAGTGCAGGTACGCGGGTATTGGAAATACTCCACTAAGTCACTCCACTAGTCATTCATAAAAATATAGGGTGCCATTTAAAAAAGACGTACCGCTGTTTATATCTTTGTAAATAACAAAGCTACAAGGAAGATAGTCATGCTGATTAATGTCCCCCTGACAGCTAATGAACAATTGCTTCACACATTTTTGAATTTCCATTTGGACAAAAAGTTATTTCGAGTGGTCAAGATAAATGGGACACCCTGTATATTCAAGATATCTCTCAGCACCCGTTTTACCCATTTTTTCTCAATACACTATACCAATCGTGGAAATTAGGACAACACGCACTTCTCAGCCTTGATCACACCAAACAGACTCTTTTGTACGGCAGTCTCTCTGTTAGGAATGGAGCATTATTGGTTGCGTTGTTCCCTATTTTTAGAAATCAAATATTGTTTATTTACCCGATTATAAAGCTCTTTGTCGGCCTGTTTATGCATAATGTCCTTGAAATGGTGCAACAATTTCATTCCGTTACGGTGCTCTAGAGTCGAAAGCATTGTTGCCACAGAAACACCTCAGCGCCATATTTGTCATGCTTGATTTGGATGTTAAAAGAGAATATTTTACAATCGTAGAACAATTGTTTTGCATTTTCGTGGAATTTTCTACGTAAAAAAATTCATGTGTTCCGCCACGGAATAACAATATAATAAATTGTATAAAATTGTAATTGTAAATTGTAAATGATGTATTTAAATTGCAGATGCTAATTTCTGGAATATAAATGGATCTCAAAATAGCAACTATGGACGAATGTGTGTCATTACAGGGATAGAAAATAGGTTAATACAAAACTTTATTTCTTACTGTATTTTATGGAACTAAATTCTTGAAATTAATTTATTAATAAAATTTTTAGGGAGCTAAAAACTGTGGTAAGCGCGGAAAAATATGTCTAGTATTAGAGACACTCGTGGCTCATGCAAAACTCAGCACTTTACAATGTAAATGTAGACCTTCTAGCAGATATTTTAGTTCATAACGGAACCACTTATTGCTTTTTTATTTAATAATTCAGTTTTACATTTACGTGGAATCGCTCAATTGTCTTCAAATTTTCAGGGCATATATAGTCCACCGTGGTCAGTGGCATAACAGGGGGGGGGTTCCGGGGGTTCAGGACCCCACCGAAATATAAAAACACAATTATTGTTCTTCATAAAAGAAAACATAACATTGGAAAATCAGAAATTTACTAAATGTTTCTTTATCAAATGAAGTTTTTTCGATTATAAAAAGTGTGAAAATTATTTTAAAACCCATTACTTAGTGCCCGATTTTTCAAAAATTTCCCACACTGGTTTTGGACCCCCCCGAACGAAATTCTTGGCTAGGCCACTAACCCTGGTCCACATTAGACTGTTTCTCGAATTTGGATGTATTTTGCAAGTATTTATTTTTACAGATACAGTTCTCTTAAATGTGAGAGACTGTAAAATATAGTCAAACGTCTATACTCTGTGCGTTTCGAAATTTTCAAGGTGATGGCGAAAGTTTTAACAAAGTGCTATACGTCCTCAAATACGATCGGTCGAAAGGGAGGTAAGCGTCCTCATAAGTTCATCATGTTACTTATTTTGGCCAACCCTTTTAGTCATCTGTTACCGGAATCTTCAAAGGATCCTTTGAAGAGAGCTGGTTGCTGGGGCTTGCCTGCCTTCTAGGATTTCGTATGCGCTAATTCCCCTTTCGTCGCTTCACTGCGGTCGCTATCTGTCTGCCTTGCCTGTCTGCGCGCTTTCGCGTTAGCAGAGAAGAGGGTAGGGGGGTGTCTTCTTGTGTGGCTTTCCCCCTTCCCCTTTCTCCCCTCCCCTTCCCTCTTCCCCCGCCCAATTGTCGGCGTCAAAATGAAGTGCCGCTGTACTTTGAAAATTTATATCTAGACTTCAGTGCATGTCATAATAATAAATAATACGTCATTTCAGAGGAAATTTTATTCTTAATTCTGATTTATTTTTTGTTTTATGAAAAATTCAAGAATCAAGATACGCGTGTGTAATAAATGACTCCGCGAACCATAAAATTAGCCGTTCTGTAAACTTCTTGAACTTAGCAACTCAACCTAGGGAAAACTACTACGTCTACAAAATTCATCTTCCACAGTAAGTTGCAAACATTAATTTAAAATAATATAATGGCTTTTGCGTATTTTTAAAACGCATATTTTGTTGTAAAATAACGATTATGTTGAAACACTATCTAGTCCTACAGTTTACCCCTAAAGAAAAAATAAAATTGATAGACACACTTCTTAATATTTTTCAATTCTATGATCCATAGGAAAATACGCGTTTATTAACGATCTCATGAAAGATTAGAGGGAAGTGGCCGAGCCAAATCTCACGATATCTTCCCAAGCGGGGAGGGGGGACCCAACGAGATGATGAGCATGGGAGCAACGTGCCTGAATATTTTTGCGAACAAAATTTTTTCTGGACGGATATGAATAGGGTAGTTTCCTTCGTCAAAGAAAACGAAATGCATTGGTTGCTATTCGTTACCCACCATTAGGGTTTTCATAATATATAAATTATTTGGTTTTAGAAAACCCAGTTTAAACGAATGGCAATGGTCAATTTTAACCTCATTTGAAAAAGGACAGATTGGCGCCCATGCGATGCCACTCCACGTGACGTCACAGGGACCTTGTTTCTACTCGAGAGGATTGGAGTTGTACATCATCTGAGATTACCAATGCATACATGAGGCACAGAGCTCAGGGAAACATCTCTTAATAATCACCCATTAAAATCACCTAAGTTCGGAAAGTTTCCTTCGTTTGATAAGGTATTAATAATCCTTAATTAAGTCAAGCGCTACCTGCTAGCAGGGTACTCAGCTACCTGCTAGCAGCCTGTGTCGTATCAGCGCTCAAGCCTCGCCTCAAGGTCACCTCACTGGGCGGCAGCGGGAACCAGAAATGTGTCACACGGACTTTTCCAGCATTCATACTCAGCCGTCGCGTAATCGCGCGGTTGAAAAATTTCTCTTTTCGGTTAATCGGGAAAAATAGATATCGCCGCATGAAAATCTAAGAGCGTGAAATGCGTAATCCAGAAGTAATAATCTTTCGATTTAGGCAATAAAAAAATGATAGGAAACCACCCTATTCACAATAAGGCGTTCTCCCTTTCTCTATATCTGTGAATTCTATTCTCTAACTTTGCCTTTCTTGATTGTGTAGTATTCCTCCCTCAACCACTGTTATCAGAATCCCCTCCCCGCTAAGTATTCGCTCCTGCCGTACCTTCTGTCTCCTCCGTATCTCATCGAGAAGTCTCCTCTTCTCACCCACCATATCCAGCACTTCGTTCATTCTTACTACGAACAATTTCAGTTAATATTTTTTTAATTTTTACATGTATTTTAAAATTAAATATACACTTAAATGGTTTACAGTACAGAGATGATGACATGTACACAAGGTCATCAGGACTTCTAGCGGAATCAATAGTGGTGAACTGCAAGTTCCTTTCGTTTTATGCGTACGACTTTTTTTGTACTTTTTCTATTAATAAAGACGTATTACACTAGTCAATAAATTTAAACTTTTTTTTGCATCTGGTTTGTGAATGGGTGAATTTACCTAATTTTGGGGTGCTGATTACACTGGTAAAATCAGTTTACCTCTAGGACGTCACATGTCTTAGATACTCAGCAGGATAAAAAATGCTAATAGCGAAAATTGGCACAATTAAGTAAAACAAAAACATACATTCAGAACGTTTGAAATCAATACACTTTTGTATGATATATGAGCATGATGCCAATAAAAGATCCAAAATAGTTCAGAAGATATTTTCACCTATAATCGTCTTTCGTTTTTGAAAAATGCGACGACGGAGCTATTCTTTTGTTTGCCGTTTCATCACTCTCCCTAACAAGACCCCAGCAGTAGTTACCCATCACCGAAGGGTTCCAGTGACCTTGGTAACGGTGTTCCATGGTAAGAATGTCTTGGTGAAAGCGTTTACCATGCTCATCGCTTACGGCTCCCAAATTTTCCGGGAAGATAGCAAGGTGAGAATGTAAAAAGTGAATTTTAAGCGACATTCTACACCCCATGTTCTTATACTTGTACAACAGATCATTCACAATGGTGACATAGTTTATGTCTTTTCTTTTACCCAAAAGCCTTTCACAATTGCTTTAAAAGAAGACCAAGCTACTGATTGGATATCTGTGAGTTTGGTATCAAAGGTTGGATCTTTCAGCAATTTTCTTACTTGTGGTCCAACAAATATACCCTCTTTCAGCTTTGCCTCATTTAATTTGGGAAACTTTTCTTTAAAGTGATTGAAAGCCTCACTTTCTTTATCCAGAGCTTTTACAAAGTTCTTGATAAAGCCCAACTTGATGTGAAGGGGAGGCAAAATGATTTTATCGGGCTCAACCAATGGGGTATTGCTCACATTTACGTTTCCAGGAACATATGACTTCCTTGTAGGCCATTCCTTGACTCTATTGTGGTTATTGGTGTCACGACTGTCCCAAAGGCACAAAAAGCAGCATTTCGTGAATCCAGCCTGTAAACCTGTAAGGAGTGCAACAACTTTTAAATCACAGCAAAGCTGCCATTTATGATCCTTATATTTGATTGCCTCTAGCAGCAAAGCCATGGTTTCATAAGTTTCTTTCATGTCTACTGCGTAAGCCAAAGGTACCGATGGAAATGCATTGCCATTATGCAGAAGTACTGCTTTCAAGCTGGTTTTACTGGATTCAATAAATAGTCGTCACTCATGTGAATTATGTTGTTCACCTAGCTGCATCATCAGACCATTGACACACTAATTTCCGCATATCGAAATATCGGGCAAATGAAGCACCTCTTGATCTGGATTACCACACCAACCATTTGCTGACGATTTGTAGATCTTCCGGCTTTCCTCAACAAATCATAACAATTAACAATAAACAATTATACACCAAAACAGAAGAACAGCAAAAAGCGAAATACTGAATACGAAAAATAAAAAACCTTTGAAAACTCAAAAAGGGTACGTGCTAGAACATTTTGAAAGGTGTATTCGGATTCTGCACACCAAAATTCATACTAGTTGATGTATCTCATCCCAGATGCAAAATGGCTGTCGACTAGTGTTATTAGACCAAGATGGAAGTTCATCGAGTTTAAGCTTCTGATTATCTCTTTTCGTCATAATATTTTTTTAGCCTTTGAAGTGAACTTGTTAGGGTGCGGTGGTCTCCCTTGAAATTTAATGCGCTGATACTTCCTTCCTCTAATCTCTCCCAATCTGTCTGCCTAGACGCTTTCACCTCACTGAATAGGGAGAGGGGGGTCTTCCTGGGTGGTTTCCCTCCCCTCCATTCACTGGTCTCAGTCAGAGATACGCCCGCGGTCGCTAATTGATCGTTTTCCCTTCTTCACACTCACACGACACACTCTTCCTTCGCGACAACAAGGGAGGGCGTCTCGAGAGGGGGGAGGGATGGGGAAAGGCGCCCCCGGTGGTCTGCTTTCTCATTAGCGAATGTTCTTTTTTCGCCGTTAGTGGCGCTCGAGTCCCTCGCGTTGCTCCACACGCTCGGCTGATTTGGACTAGCGCGTCTGTTGCCGTGGAAGTGGGAGCTGTGACGCTGATTATTGTTGCACGGCCCCACGTTCGCCGCGATTGGTCTACATGCCGTGACCATTCGGTGGAGAAGTCACGAATGACTGCGAAAAGTCCTCGCCCGTAGACCGTGGCACTAACTACATAAAACGGGAGGCCCCAGTTCATCCCGTGGATTTATCACCTAGCTCGCTTTTTCATCGGTTCTCGATATGCTATCTATCTGTTCTCATTGTTTGCATTGTTATAATTTCACTCCCAACGTAGTGCGTTGAAAAGTCAGAAAATTTAATCTATCTACATCTACATAATACCCTGCGAGCCACCTCTAGGGTGTTTGGCAGGGGGTGATCAATCACCAGCATGCAGCATGCAATTGGACTCCCACATGCACACAACACCGTCCAAAAAGCGTCACGTATACTAACAAATTATACTACCATATGCTGTTAGAAATAATAATAAAATTAAGAAACATGCATTACAAGCTAGACAACACTACAAGTCATGCAATCTATTTATGAGTTATATCGCTGCCGTTATAATCTCTTATTGATCGTGGAAAAAAAGACATTCTGAATCAGTCTGTTCTACAATCTACTCTCTTATTTCATTTATATGATCTGATCTTCCGTATTATGTTGGCGTCCTTAAGATATGGTTTACTTCGTTAGAAAAGACACTGCTCTTCAATTTATCTAAAAGGTTTAGTCTACTTTTAAATTTACGGTCCGACAGAGATACCCATCGGAGTTTATCTAAGAAGTCAGTTACACTAACAAGACTATCGTGACGACATTTCACATACCTGGCAGCTATTCTTTGCACGCGTTCTAACTCTGTTATTAAGCCTTTTTCATGAGGGTCCCAAACACTGGCAGATTATTCTAAATGTGGTCTAACGAGGGAAAAGTAGCTAATTTCTCTCACTTTGTCGTCGCACTTTCCTAATATTCTTTTAACAAAACCCATTTTGCGATTAGCTTCACCGGTTATTTCTCGAATATGTTTATTCCACGATAGATCATTAAAGAGTCCTACTCCTAGGTATTTCACGGATTCAACAGTTTCTAATTGGGTACCCCGAATTATATAGCTACGTTGTAGGGAGTTATTCTTCTTCCAGAAATTCATTACGACGCATTTTTTTCAAATTTAATTCTAACTGCCATGCATCGCACCACGCTTGGTTAGCAGCAAGGTCATTCGTTAGTTCATCTATATCTTTGCTGGAGCGGATTTCTCTGTAAATTATAGCGTCGTCTGCAAATAATGCTTTAAAATTATGCCGTAGTGAATATAAATTTCGGTTAACATAAACTAAGTTTAGCTTATTTCCCTGTGAAATTCGGATTGCACGGCCGTTTGCGATAACAGTGGCTATTTTTGTGAACCAATTTTTATGCCCGTCGGCTTAGTGCATATTAGAAACAGCGATGAATGGCACGGACTGCTGTAGGCTGCGAAATATGGCGTATGTCAGCACTTACGACACTAACCATGGCAGAAATTTGTTTCCTTTAGCCATATAAACTCGGGGATGGAACGCGTTCGGAATTGAAGAGGTTCGATTTGCGGCTATCCAACTGCAGCATTTTCCACGGCATGACTGCCGTTCTCTATTTTGGGATAGGATTGCCTGGATCAACTGTGAACTGGCTGTTGGAATTCAGCGTGAATGCAGGGTCCGAATTCGTGGATCTTCGGCCGGTTCATAGACCGTCCCGGGCTCCCCTCAATTCATCTGAGTTTTATTGATCCAAAGAGGTGACTGAACGAGTGGCTCAGAGAATTTTCGCGCACTGTAGATATTTTTCAGGCTAGAGAGATGTGTATTTAGTGGGAATAGTAAATAATTAACCGAGCTTAACCTCCCAGGAAATAATAATTGCAAAAATCTTCACTTCGATGAAAATTTAGGCGTGCCTATGCCGGAAAATGACGGCAATATACCTAAAACGCGTATTATAGATATAAAATTGTATCATATGTAACTAGTACCTCAAGTGGAAATCGCCAACCTAATATACATAACTTATAAGAGAACCAAGCGACTCTAACCCACCAAAATATGACATAAAATTTTTCGTAGTTAGCTGCTGTGGGGTATAATATAATAAAAACATAATAATATATAGTATAATTATGTTTGATATATATGTGGGGAAATATTTCAAGATGCAGACGTGGTCATGGGAATAGAAAGCTTGCAGATGCTTTGAAGATGGTTTTCAGATGACAGCAAAGTTTTTTCGCCAAGATATAAAACCTAAACATGTGATCAACGCACAGATGGCGGAGTTTTTATGGTAGTGAAATCCCATTTACACAGCATTGCGCACAAAATAAGAGACAGTCAAATTTAAAACGTATGGTGTAAGCTTTAACAACGATCGGGGCAAACGATGCTCATATTTGCTCTTTTTTATGACCTCCTGACTCCGAAGTAGATATTACTTGCCAATTAGAAAATTAGATACCTGAACTAACTTCGAGATACAGTAAAAATGTAATATTTATTCGGGGTGGACATAATTTTTCTACCCTATTTAAGGATTCTAACATAGTTAAACCTATTTCAAGGAATAGGGAAATCTGAATTTTATTCACCGCACTTTTAAATCACAAATATCCAAAGTAATCGAAAAGGTGGAAGAGGAAATAAAATATTCGAACTTTTACCATTAGGCTATCCTAAGTTGATAAAGCACATCGGTATTCTTAACGGCTTAAAAATAGGTAAATTCAGGTGTAAAACTAGAACGAAATATTGATATATTTAGTAAACATAGTAAATGTAAGTAACTTCAGTAAATGTTGCAAGGTTCTTAATGATTCGTACACGGACATCGTAGCTAAAGCAGAAAATGAAAGCGTCGATATTTCATGCAAATACTAACTAGAAATCTTACGCCAAGAAATCAACCAACATATTTCGCAACGATTGAAATATGATAGTGGAGAACTATCTCGGACGACAGAGATGTAAGGAGGGACCTGAGAAAACTGAGAAAAATATACAACTACTTCAAAATTCTATTATGTTAGGCAAAAAACGGAAGGAACTGGAAGCAAAAAAAGTCACGCCTCTCAACACTCAAAAATTAAGAAATCTATTCGTTGATTCTGAGAATGGTGTACTCAGTTACACTCCTAGGTGTTTCACATCGTTAGAACCAGAAACGATTGGGTCGTAGTATTAAGACGCCTGCGATAATGTGGAAGTACCGTCTTCTCTAAACCCCTATTAATTTACACTGGGGGAACAGCTGTCAACATATTTTCTGTTGACTTCAATTTTATAAGCTGCTTTCTTCGAAAATAGGCATGCTGATTTAAAAAATGTTGTTAGTTTTCTTCTAAAAAGTTATCACCGTGGCTAGTCCCGGTATGCTTAAATAAGTCCAGAGCGAACACCTCTAGTGTTCAAAGTTCGGGCTTTGCTCTCCGGCTGTGGCGCCATGCGCACGACCTGGACTGCTAGTCGCATCATATGCTCAGCAGTCCTTACCACCTTGTCCGGTATAGTCCACAAATTTCCACAGGGGAGAATGACGCCTCGGTAGCTTAACTGGCTAAAGCACTCGGCCGGAAATCGAGGGATCCGGGTTCGAATCCCGGTCAAGGCGAATGATTTTTCCTCTGTGGATTTTTCGCACTATTTCTTCTACTACGTCAATTATATCCTTTCACCACTATTTGTGGTTGTGATTACAATGTGATTGTAACCACTCTCTGCTAGATTTAGCGTTGACCACAGGAGGCATTACTGATCTCCAATTGGCTAACATAAGCCTAATCAGACTGTCGCCAGGTAGCTGTGGCCGTAGTAGACCAGCGAATGGTGCATAGCAGCAGTGGCGGATCTACGGGGGGGGGGGGGGGGATTTTGCATACTTTTGGTATATTACAATTCAGAGGTAGATCCAGGGAGGGGCTATAGCCAAAGCTTGGGTATTCAGTTTACACTAGATAGAATCGTAATCTTAACCCCTTGTCCCTATCCTGGATCCGCAACTGCATAGCAGTATAGTTATGCAGGAGATTCTACGGTGAGACTTCCTTCTTGTTGTGTAGGTTACATACACGGATAGTTTTCTGTATATTCACTCACATAAACAAATTAAAAACAATAAATAATTCACAAACCATGCCATTTAATAGATTACCTACAGATCTTCTTTATGGACAGCATATAAGGTAAGATTTTCCTTTATATTCCTTCATTTGCACTTTTTTTTATGACGAATGAGGCTAAAAGAGGGTTCTTGTAGCTTAAAAAGTTGACGTGATTGACAAAAACTGAGGTAATTTTCTTTTTCAGAGGACATAAGTCAATCAAAAACAATTCTTAGATCTAAGACAACCAAGTAACTGTTCCGCAGAGTTATCGAACGCGTTGCCTTCTGTTGCGCGTCGATTTTTTCTCCCATTTAGGCCTACCGATTTCTTCTTTTCCTTCCTCCGAAGTTCCTCATGTAACACTCGGCCCATATCTCTAAATCTTCCTCCCTGTTTTCGTTCGGCCTATCCACATGCGGGGAGACATGGCCTGAAATAACATCCACTCCCCAGTGACGCATTCAACTAATCCCTCGCTCTTCTGTCCCTCTCCTCCTCCGTTCATCGTCTGCGCTTATTTTCCTTGCTTCGGATGGGTCTCCGCTCTCTCCGAGTCTCTTGCCGCGTGTGTCCCGCGCGTCCTGTGCAAACAGCAGAATCCGCTCATCCCCACGATGCCTCCCTTCGAGGTTGCATTTCGTCGACCGCGTAGCCTCACTCCGCCACCCCCCTCTCCCTCCCTCAGGAGTCCCGCTCCGTGAAAATGGAGCATCCAGCGAAGTTGGGTTCATTGGAAATCTGCGGTTAGAACGGATGCCAATTTTCGCGGAGTAGCGGGCCACAGTCCAACCTTCAGTATTCCATCGATCTTTTCATTCGTTCATGTTTCATATTTCATCTACATCTACCTAATACCCCGCAAGCCGCCTAAAAGGCGTGTGGCAGGGGGTGTTAGGACACCAACCGTTGAGAGCTAAAAAAATGAAGTGCTCTAACGAGGTTCGGACTGGCGTTTATTAAAGTCCTTTATGGTTCGGGGGAAAAACGAATTCCCATATCTATCCGTTCGGCAAAACATCTCTCTCAATTTATCGCTTCTATCGGACCTGGAAATATAGTGTGGCTCTAATATTATGTTCTCTGTGTCGCTCTTAAAGATATCCATTCTCAATCGTTCAAGCAATCTAAGCCTAGCGCTCAGCCTCCGAGTCTCCAGCGGCTCCCCGCCTAATTCTCTTTACATCTGGGTAACACTGTTTGTACGCCCGTAGCAGTTTTTGACGAAACGCGCAGCCTTCCTTTGTATTTTATTCAGTTCGCGGATTAAGTCTCTCTGCACCGGATCCCATAAGCTTGCTGCACATTCAAGGTGCCGTCGGACGAGAGCGAAATAGCTTCTTTCTTTTACTTTCTCATCCGAAAATCTTCCCACAATACGCCTGACGACTCCTAATTTCTTCAGGGCTATGCCGCAAATATTCTTTATATTTGTTCCCCACGTGAGGTTCGAGGTTAACTTCTCACATGATGGATTTGAGAGGTGAAACGCTATATTGAGGTAAATACTTGATTTTGCTTATTCTCTAGGTGACTGGAGCAGAGATTGTTTCTGTGACTTGTCACCGTTCACCGTTCAATCATGGTAGACAATTTTTTCACCATTGAGTGGGTTAAAATATGTAAATGGACTTTCGAAAGGCGTAGGGAATAGACGATTTTGTAGGGATAAACATGAAGATTGGTTTTAATTGAATTAACTACACAAAATTCTTTCATTTATTCAATCATACACATTTTAGTTTGGAACACGTTATGGGGATTTTAATTACATTTAGAGGGGTTATACTGGGCAACCAGGCGCTATTGAATGCGAATGTGCACTGGTTAAGGTAAGTAATGGTCAATGGTAAATAACTGGGTTGAAATATTATTCAAAGGCTAGTTTTCTGTTATTTTTCAACTTCATCATTTCTATACTGGCAATTAGGAAGTAAGTATTATAATCCATCAGTGTTCTCAAGCATCTCGCAAAGAAAGTGAAAATTGCCTGAAAATTGGCCTAAGGAATGTACGAATTAATGACATGAACGGCTCTCAGAAATGAACGTATCCAATCAAAGATTCGCTTTTTCTCGAAAAAACTTGTCATTATTAATCATCAATTCCGCAGCGATGTGTATCAATAATTAATGAGGTTTCATTGGCAAGTTTACTATTAATTGTCAAAGTTAGAAATACATCGACTGAGCTGAGCAGTCTTCTTCGCTTTTTCATTGCAATCTACTAACTTTTCTGAGTCGGCCGAAGTACCATTTCAGTCAGCGGCTACATTTTCTCTTTTTATTTTCAAGGCCTAATGATGCTGCAAACCGCTTACTTAAGTTGGATAACGGTAAGGTTGAGAGGATTATCTGAAATGTTTAAGTCCTCAATATATATGATTGTTACCCTAGACCCGTCGTGAAATAGGGACTGAGTTGAAGGAATAGTTGACAGATAGCTGAAGTTAAGTGAGATATACGTCAGACTATTAGTCTTCCCCCCTTCATCATCGTAGTCTGCTATACTCTGTGAATAGTTCGAAGTTGGGGAGTCTAAAAGGTGGAGAAAGGAGCCCGGGTATTACATTGACGTGAATTGTCTGTAGCATTGAAGCCACTAGCAGCCACTCAGAGCTATCGCGGTATTATTTGCCATCCAATAGTACCCTCATATTTCTTTCACTAAATTTCTAATTTATTATGTGCATAATATGTCATGTGGTTTCCTTATTTTAAATTACTGAACCTTAAATCACATTCATCTTGGCTAACCCGACAATATACTCTGAATATGTGCTTTGAAGTAATGCTTTAGTTCCATGGTAACTTTACTGTACACTCTCAAGATGTTTGCGTTCACTCTCTCTGAAATTTAGTCAAGTTGGCGGTGTAAGATGCTTGGATTCAGAGTTCTCATTGGTAGGATTATGACGGATTCGAAAGGCATCAGTAAGGAGATAAGAAGCTTGCACAGAAGGGGATCGTAAGAGGAGACAACAAGTGTTTCAAGTGTTGATCAGGTTGAGTACCTACTCTTACACTCTCCCTCTAAGTTTGAGTGTGGAAACATGGCAACGAGAGAGCAAAATAGGAATGCTCAGACAGGGATGCGAGCGAGTCAGATTCGCGTCATTCGAGTAATCTGGAAGAGGGGGTGTTTGTGGAGGGGGTTTCAGCAAACTCGGGAAATATAGCGCGTCATAGTTAATTATCACGATATTTAAATGAATTAGGAATCCGATATTGACTTTTGGGCGCTGGGACAAAAGATAGTACGATATAAATCGAGTACAATATAATCATCAGCCCGATATTAAACGCCTCCCGATAAAATATCACAGCGAATCGACTGACGCCAATATCGCGCCGGATTAAAAGATGCCCTTCCGACGATATAACTTCGGATAAAAAGCGTGTCCATTTATTTATCGGGCCCTTCTTTTTATCGCATCCAATATTTTTTGGGACCTGACATTTATTTTCTCAATATTTGTAACCGTTGTCACAATAACGATATTAAAATTATCTTAATTCAAAATAAATTTTTCAATTTGATCCAAAAATTATTTGCAGAGAAACATGTGAGCAAGAATTCCTACGCTACAAAATTCGTAACATATCACGACTGTTGTTGGTATTAGATCCTGTTAGAGATATTTTCTTTACTTGGCATGTATGATTGTGGGATGAATGTTAATTTTTATATTTAGGTCGATATAATTTTATCCCCTTGCTATTGTTATTGGAAAACTTACTTTAACGCTGTTTAATTGTAATAAAGCCGATTATGAGGTTTGCATTAGTTCATAGTATTCATCAGATTATAATTATAGCGTCAAATTGTAATACTTACTACTCAAAATGCCTTTGGTAGCGTGACATGAAGGATTTAAGGGTTCGAAGACTCCTCCTACCCTCATAATAATAGAATAGGGTAGTTCACTTCATCAAAGAAGACGAAATGCATTGATTGCTATTCGTAACCCACCATTAGGGCTTTCATAATATACAAATTATTTGGTTTTATAAATTCCAGTTTAAATGAATGGCAATGGTCAATTTTAACCGCATTTGAAAAACGCCAGATTGGCGCCCATGCGATGCCACTCCACGTGACGCCACAGGGGCCTAGTTTCTATACGAATAGATAGGAGTTTTACATCGTTTGAGATTACCAATGCATGCATGAGGGACAGAGCTCAGGGAAACATCTATTTATAATCAAACATTAAAAATACCTAAGCTCGGAAAGTTTCCTTTGCTTGATAGGGGAATAATAATCCTTATTTAAGCCAAGCGCTACCTGCTAGCAGGGTAGTACTCAGCTTCCTGATAGCAGCCTGCGTCGTATCAGCGCTCAAGCCTCGCCCCAAGGTCACCTCACATGGCGGCAGGGGGAACCAGAAATACGTCACACGTACTTTTCCCATCGTTCCTACTTAGTCCTCGCGTTTTCGCGCGCTTGAAAATTTTCACTTTTTATTTAATTGCGAAAAATAGATATGGTTAATTTAAAATCTTAAAGCGTGAAATACGTACTCCAGGAGTAATAATCTTTCGATTTAGGCAATAAAAAAAATAATAGGAAACCATCCTATTACAACCTTCTCTCAACGACGGGATCCGATGAAATAGTGACAATGGTAGGGTAGTAATTGGCTTTCCTTGTTTAAAAATTGGTCTCGAACGAACAAAATAGGATGTCATATTGTATTTAGGCATATTTTGTCAATTTTACTACCATGAACCTTAGAATAGCACTGCTTTTCCTGTGCACATCAGTAAGTATTATGTGTAAAATTTTATTATGCTACTATATCATCACCGAGTTAATTCAACATGCATATTACGTTGATAAGAGGTTGATAATTATAAATACCTAGTGAATCCATAGTTTCACTAGCATATAGATGGAATTTTAAACTGACCGGGATAATATATTTGCGTTGTTTTTAATGATAGTAGTCTTTCCTCGGAGCAAAAAAAATTTCTTGCAATGGTAAAGAAGGCAGCGTCGTATTTTCCCGTGGGATTTTCTCGATGAGCTGGAGAGTATGCAATGATTATGCTGATAACTTTTGCTGCCATATATCATGTAACTGGCTATCTTAAACACGAGCACTAACGAGTATCGAATTACAATGTCAATGATGTTTATGGTTGCGCGCAGGAAAAATTTGAAGTACTACCATTGACTTCAGGCTGACCTTTGTGACACCTTTTTATCATAAAAAATACATATTGTAAATTTGGTAAGACTCCCTATACATGTTGAATAGAGTCTTGCCGGCTTTTGTATCGTAGTTACATCTGTAAGCGTCTGACCATAATTGCAACAATGGCAAACTCTGCTAATATTGCTATTTTCGCTTTCAAAAATTTCTATCGATTTATCACTTTGATGCTTAAATTTGTACAGAATATATCGGCCAGTATTCTGTATTTATGCTTTTTATTTTTTTTTGCTATGCAAATGAGTAAGTGTAATTACTGGTATTCATCTTTGGATATAATGTAGGTAGTTACAATTTGTGGAATATTCAAGTAAAATGCTACAGCAAATACAATTGCACTGGAAGTTCAGAAGCGCTGAACTCTCAAAAGGCTACGAATGGATACGAGAAAGAAAGGGTGGCAAGTAAGAAATGTGAGATCTAGTGAAAAAATACGCTGTTACCTGAAATAATAAAAGCTGGTCATATAGCCATTACAAATAGATCGACCAAATTTCTCCAACTATTAAAGCTTAGTCTTCCAGACATGGATGCAATGATATTTTTCAAAAAATTACGGGATTGCTTTTTTGCAATAAGTGAATATTGAAAAAATAAACAAAAAACGACTTGGCGTACGGGTATAAAAAGGGGGATTATTTTCGTTCGATTCAATGTTTTTCTTTAAAAGTTCATTTTCCCACGATTTTTTTATCCCCTCCCCATCTGTTTTCTCGAGAAGAGTCTTTCTTCATGGCAACCCCCACCCCCAACATTCGCTCACTCTACCGGTATATCATTCCTCCCTTGACGTCGCTTTGACGGTTCTCTTCTTTTTTTCGGAATGGGATTACTATTGCGCACGGAGTAGCGATTTTGAGATATGTGTGTGCCCCCAAATATACATTCATGGAGAGTCTGTTTCCTCCCCTTCCCCCTGAAACAAAGATACGCTGGGAGGAAATGTAAATGTCACACGAATGAGTATGACGCGTCACTCGTCGCTTGCGGGGGTTGATAATGGGTGGGGGAGGTGGTTGGGGAAATATAGGAGGGTGGGAAGGGACCTGCTTTGTAAAACACGCCCTCCCGTCGATGGGTACAAAACATCGCCAGAGCAAACACTTCTCCCTGATGTCAATAATCGCTTCCATTCGTATCACAATTGACAGGTAATATCTACACTCTATCATAAACAGCAGAGAATACACAAAGAGATACCTGAATCTGCGGCGAAAGCTGTGCCGTCACATTGGAAAACTGAAAAAGTACTATAAAGAAATTTAATGAATGCGGTTTCCTAATTTCGTTTATTTATGTGTAGGCGGCTGGTGTCCTAGAATACCCCGCCGCAAACCTATTAAGGCGGCTTGCGCGGTAGCATGTAAATATAGCTGAACCCTGTCCTCGCATGGTTCTTTGTTGAATACAGCTTCGACCCTTTCACAAATAAGTTGATGACATCACGCGCTCCTGTCGAATGATTCATCACTTCTCAGCTATCCTTCGTCCATTTGCATAGGTATTGGGCGGATCGTTTGTGGTTACTCTGTCGTGAGCGATTCCTTCTCTCAATGAGCCGTTTATCCTGAGCGGTGAAGAGATTAAGGGGGTGCTGGCATTTTGGTGATTTTAACTCTATCCACTTGAAAAGCGGTGAGAAAATCGGAAAGGAGAAGGATGGAAACAGTGAGGGAGGTCTTTTACCGAGTGAGGAAACTCAGGAATAATTATAAACGAATGTCTTCACGTCTGATGACTCTATATTCAGTAATAATCTCTTCAAAGTCCTCTGGTCTAATTTTAAATATTGGTAATAAAACGGGATTCTGAAAAAATGAGACGTAAAACGACGTATTTCTGCAATTATTTAAGCACTTCAAGCAAGGAAATAGTTGTCCCAAGAAAAAATATGAATTAAAATGGAATGAAGAGTTGGAATTGAAAGAGTTCGGAGGTCTTAGCTCGAAAAAAGTTCACTAGCGTCAAGTCAAAGTTTCAAGCCCAAATAACGTCAATTACATCGAATACCGCTCTGAGAATACTACATTACTCCTTGGCTCTATGCAAATTACAGTGTGCCTCATTTGTTAAAAATCCTAATATAATGAAGTATGTAAATTACGTTGAAAGTATGCGGAAAATGTTTTTAAGTTATGTGTACTACTCCCATTATTAAATGTATCCAACGTTTGAAAATTTGTAAGTTATGATATTTCGATGGAATTGTAAGGATAACAAAGCAAAAAAAGAGGAACAGGAAATAATTTTATTCTTGTATTTGTTTGATTTTCTCAGCAGTGGAGAAAATTCTATTCTACTTTTTGATTTATATTGATTTGTTAGAAGCAAGAATTAACGTATATCCTGGAAGGGAATTCATTTAAAGAATATTAAAAAAAGATACCTCGCAAAATTGATGTTATTGTACCAAAGCTGCATCAAATACTGCTAAGAACTAGTATTATTTCAATTGGAATGCCTAACCTCCTCTCAGCTGGACAAAATGGTTTAATTATTAATACTTTTACAATATTTTTGTATGTTAAGTTAAAACGATTTTTCCTGTTATTAGTTTGATGATCAAACTTTAAGCATATTGAAAAATATATAATTAAATGGCTTATCTTGTGAGCAGGAAGTAAGAATTGTGAATAGTTTTATCAACGATATTTTTTTCTCATTCCAGGTGAGGCGAATGATTAATCAGTGACTTGGCTCTCTGCCTCTTCAGCTGATGCAAAATATCAGTAAGCATGAATACTGAATGAATCATAGTCTTAAGTAGTCTTAAGATTGACTATAAGTTTAATATTTAAATATTTTATTATTCTATTAATCTATTTAAAATAACCTAGAGCTTTTTGATTCTATCTTAGACCGGAGTGAAATTATCGTTTGGATGATTTGCGGTCATAGGAGATGTATTGTACGCAGTTTAGAGTAAATATATCACAAGGAAAAAGGTTTCAAGAGTAATGATTTGTGAAGCTTACCTCGGAGAAATCTATAAATTATGGAAGGCAGAAAGTTTTGCAGTAGATTATAGAAGAAGAGAAAATAAAGCTTAGGCATTTATTGCCCTGACTGTAAGGAAAATATGGCTAGGGCATATTTCTGTATGTGGCCACGTATTTAAATGTGCACATCGTTTGGACGAAATGAAAAAAAAATGGTTAAAATTTAATTTGAGGACATTTTATCGAATATAAAGAGCAATATTCAAGTTTTCCTAATGCTTTAGATCAGAATCGCAGCTACGAATTATAGACTCTAAAGGCGTTAAATGTACTTCTTTTGCGAATCTTCTGTGATGATCTCCGTGATTGTAAATGGCAATCGTCCGTAATATTCATTAACCGATGTTCGAAGAGGAACAAAGAGGGATTTTATGCGGGAGTTTAATGCGATAAGATGGTATTTTGTCATGCTCGCCACCAAGTATCCCTCTCATTTAAGGGAGGTCTAATTGAAAGAAGGGGTTGTTACGGGACAATTGAATAAAAAAATAGAGGACAATTGTAGGGAATGAAGGGAAGGCCGCGTGTAATTTAAGGGATATTTCGGGACCCTAGGAGGGATTGACGGTCAAATTTTCTCTGTGAGGGCTTTGAAGAAAAGAAAAGGCATTCAACGTCCCCTCCCCATCATTATGCAGAAAAAAATCACAGTAAGAACAACGAAGGCCAATAAAGGCGTTCTGGGAAGCAGATAGCCATTAACGAGGTCATTGTCACCCGGAGAAAACTGGAAGGGCGTTTTTTTACGCTCAATTTCAGTAATGTTCGCCTCTCCGTGTCTAGCAGCGATGTACCTGAAGAAAGTGCGGAAACTTCACGTATTCTGACGGTTACCGCATCCTCATCAGTCTGTTTTTGCACAGTCTAAACAACGTTAGCTTTATTGAACGCAAAAGTTGCGTCGGCCTTTTGAACGCTTGCGGGCCGAAATGAGTGACAATATACATTAGCATTACGGCCTGTTGTTGGTAAAAGCCACTCAAGTTCGAAAGACTACTACTCAGTTGAAATTTAATGCAACCAAACGAAAAGTCCTTTCAATTACGTTAGATAATTCAAGTCAAATATTTTGAAAGCATATATTTGGAAGTATTTTATTCAGAATAAGTTACTTTTTTTCAACAATAATGCAAGCCAATTTATTTCCGGAACTGTAAAAATCTATATATGTATCTATCATTTGATGAGTCCTAGGAAACTTCTCTTCTTTATTATCCCTTACTTCTTCCTTAGATAGATCGCACTTCTGTAACAGCAAACGAGGCACCCGTGACCTCATGAAAATTCGCAGTCGGAATTGATAGGAGATGCGATCTGAGGCAGGTATAAGGCGAGGAGATGCGAATAACGATGGTTGCGTGTTGCTAAGCCTAGGACCCTACATCACCGTTTCCCACCTGCTCCCAAGTGGGAACTGTGCCCATAGAAGCACGTTCCAGGGCATCGTGAATTTACCAGAAGGCCGCTCTAATGTTTATCTGTTCACGAGCGCGGAACACGAACGCTCGCCGATTAAAGAATAAAAACCCGGAGATTTGGAGAAGGTTGTAGAGAGTAGATCAGAGGTACTTGTGGGAGAGTAGGGTTAGTATATCGATAAGAAAAACCTCCATCCTGTTACATTCTTCACTAAAAAAGAATCCCATCACGTGAACGGCTATATAGCGTTCGATTTATTTATCCAATTTAGCACGTGTCTCTGATTGCTTTTTGAAAATACTGCGGGGGTAATTTGAGCCCCTGGGCGAATTATAATTGCATTAGTCATTCACTTCGATTATTCTTCGTTTTGCCACTTGGGAAGTAAATCTGTTTTAAAGCAAAGTAGCGTGGGGAAGATGGGATGGTGTTATAGCGAGGATCTCGTGTCAAACGATGTTTCATATGATTTCAACGGCATGTGCTCTTGCCTTCTCCACAGCAAGCCTATGGAAAGTGGGGTGGATGCTGAGTGGTAAGTAGGGTGCAATCCATTTCTACGCCAAAATTTAGATACTTACGAGCGTGCTGCGCCCGCTCCCAGTGGGCTTCCCCCGCTCTTTTCAATGCAGGCCCACAGAGGAATAGGCGCGTTTCTGATTTTAAAATGTAGAAAAAAAGGCAGGGTCTTATGTACAAATTTAATTGGAATGTTCATGTACATATTGAGGTCAGAGGACTTCTTTAAACACAACATTGGAAATAATTACACTACCCTCTGTTAAACGCATATGATGACTCATTCTTACGTATCAACAGGAGACCTGAATGTGGAATCAGCCGCATTTTGATAAAAGTTATTTAAAGAATGCGAGATATTGTTGCAAATGAGCAAATGCATCAGTTTGTGCACCGTTAACGTCAGGAATATTTACCGGTTTTTGTTTTTCTTTGTTTTTTGTTCTTTTTTAATTATTTAAAAACAAATTTTAGGAAACAATAGCAATATTTAGGAAGTAAGATATGCCGTCGCATGTTCTCTGACAAATTCTGTGCATTTTGGTACCTCATTTGTAGAGTTTGGTTGCGTATAAGTTGAGAAAAAGGTATCTTATACAGTAGAAATAATATAGAAGATTTCAAAGTTAACGTTTTGTCAGTATTTTTTTTGGAGTTTTTTGTCTGGGGGAGGGATGAGGAGGGGAGATCCCAATAACGATGGTTGCGTGTTAGTAGGTCTTCGACTCTACATCACTATGTCCCACCTGCCCCCAAGTGGGTGCTGTGCTCATAGAAGCACGTTCAACTGGCCCCAGGGAGTCGTGAATTTAGCGGAAAGATTAGCTGATTGGAGAATTGAGTGGAGAGCTGCGTCAAACCAATCTTGGGATTGTTGACCAGTGATGATGATTTTTTTTTCAAAGGACCAATGGCTCATTTACGGTGGGTACGCATTTGAAAAAAATACTCGACGTACCACAACCTTTGTTTGCATAAGGCAAAATATGAAGAGATACCACGCACAGCATTTAGCAGATTACAGGTTTAGTTTTATGCTTATCTGTGCGTGAGTGCCGAGCAGGAACATTTTGCCGATTTTTATTGAAAAATCTAAGAAATTTTAGAAATGATCACAGAAGGTTAATGAAAGTATATTTGATTCACAGGTTGAGTTATATAAGCATTAAAATCCTCAAGTGAAAAATGATACTATTTTAAATATTATAATGCAGAGTGAATATACAATACAGTATTCAAAAGTTGGTGTGCCTGCAATCTTAAGTTCAGATCGATTTCTTGTAAGATTAACCTCATTCAGTGGCGTAGCCAGGATGAGGTTCCAGGGGGTCCGGACCTACCCGAAAGATAAGAACGCAATTATTTTCTTTCTTAAGAAAACAAAATATTGAAAAATCGTGAATTTACGAAATTTATCTTTAATACATGAAGTTTTTTCTATAATTAAAATTGTTAAAATTAGTTTAAAACACATTACATAGTGCCCTGTTTTTAAAAAATTCCCCCCTCTGGTTTAGGACCCTCCCCTAACGAGATTCCTGGTTACGCCACTGACCTCAGTGATGAACTTTTCCATCTTTTTCTGACGAGGTCCCTGATGGTATAAATGGGATTGTAGGTGAAGAATTAAAGGGGAGTCAATCTCTTCAATTTCCCTGATTACTGCAAAAGCGTCTGTGCGCACGAACAGTTAGAAAGGGCGAGATTTATTTATCCAATTCAGAGCGGCACTCTCGCATCTCTTTTGGGAAAAAAACGGCTAGACTAATTTTATCTGTGGGGCGAATTTGTAAGAACATTAGTCATTCACTTCGCTCGCTGTCCGTTTTTCCTCATGGGAAGAGGATCCGTGTTTCAGCTAAGTGGAGTTGGGTGGACGAAGCACGAGGAAGGGCACAAGGCGATTCCTCTTATAAGCGACGTTGCGTAGATTTCTTAAACCCAATGAAGACGTCAAATATGTCACCATAATACCTCAAAAAATATAATATTGGAATTAATATGAATGTGGAAAGTAAAGCAAATTACAACTGAGTAGCACAAACGTAGTATATTATGGAGGCGCCAATATCTGTTTCATTTTATCGCAATCACAGGTCCAAAGAGAAGAATAGAATAATGTACCATCTCATTATCTAGGGAAAACTTAATTATTTTTAGCAAGGAGTAAAATTCATAAATCATTCATAGCCAGAACCTTAAAAAAAACTGAAAACTGTCATAATCACCTCGAGTGTAATCAATTGGACTGTAAAAAGCTGGGTCCAGTCTATGCTGTGGAAGCAGTATTCATGCCACCACTTCCGACGATTTTTAATCGGTTTGCAAAAATGTTCACAATACGGTGGAGTGAAAAATCGATGTATTTATTCAAAATATTTGCATCTTAGCCATCGAAATCGCAAGGATCAGTATTGAGAACTTATTATTTAAATATCTTACACCATCACAAACACAAATTTTGGCTAGAAGCCCTGGATATAGCTTATTTCCCGTGAAATCGGAATCACTCAGCCACCAGTGTGTAGCGAAGTAAGGGAATGAATTTTAATACGGGATGCGTGAGGAATCCTCCGTTGTAATATTCTTGGAGCTATCAATCCAATTCTGTATATCCCTCAGACATCTTTCGGGGAAAAACGGCGCCTGATCCTGTAAAAGACCGTATAAATCGATTTGATTTTTCTATCTACGCACACTTCAGCACATTTTTTTACTACTGAGAAACATTTTTTTGAGCTGTAAGCAACTAAACTAGCATCACTGAACCCTATACTAACACCAATTTATTTCTTGTTGTTGATAGCAATAGAGTTTGAAAAATGAAGTGACTAGTAATTTTCCGTTCTTCTATCCGTGACTTGAGATCACCTACATCATCAAACACATGCCTGCATCACGAACCCGAGACCTATTGGTGCCTTCAGCCATCGTAGACGAAAACTCAAAGATCTTAACCCATTTTATACATGACTAAATGACGTCAGAAGCTCAGAGCAAGTGGATCACATTTTTTCAGGTACTCCTGCACCTTGTAGATGGGTATTGCGTGATTCGTTCGGGGTAACGCTAAAATGAGAGCTTCTTTGGTCCACTGAAAAGTTCTCCCCGTATGAGTAAACGAACCAAAACACCAATGACATCAGTAAATTCTTGAGTGTGGGGAACTACTTTCGTGCTTTTTTACTTTGAACTGAAAATGAAATGCCTTATTGAAAAGTTTTTTTTTCGGGAAATCCGCCCCAAATGCTGTCTTAAAATGAAGGAGTAATGCGTCAACTAGTCCTTTCGATTGAATAGATTTGAAAATGTCTTGCAATAAGAGTGCGAGCAGTGATCTGCATAATGTATCCTTCTGGAAGCCGTGCTGACAGCCACGTAGGAAGTACGACTGCCCATTAAATTCATAATACTGCTAGCGACGATAAGTTTGAGAATCTTGCATAGATTTGATGTTAATGATATTGGTGGTTAATTTCTTGGGCCATGTCTTTTTCTCTATATAAATATCGTTGTAATGTTTGCAATTATACAATCTATGAAGTGTTAGTGATAGTGCAGGTGTACATAAAACGTAAAAAAAATCCAGTAGGAGAATTCAGGCTGAGAAAATACAATGAGAGACGGGGAAGGTTAACGGATTACCGCAATTATAAGCAATTGGCTGTGGAAAACACCCTCTTAGTTCAACATCGACAAAGTAAATATACATGAAAGATAGCTGGACATACAGGGACAGGATTGGGGCGTTTGAGATGTGGGTTTGGAGGAGGATGGAGGGAATACGGTGGATGGATAGAGTTAGGAATGAGCGAGTATAAAATAGGATAGATGAGAAAAGAACATTGATGGACAAAATAAATCAAAGGAAGGGAAACTGGCTGGGACATTTGATGAGAGGGAATGGAATTTTGAAAGTAGATTTGGAGGGATCGGTGGAAAGGGTCAGAAGAAGTCTTCAAGGAGATGGCCGGAGACAAGAGAGAATGGAGACAGCATTGGTGCGGGGGACCTGCCGACGGGCAGAACACCACATGATGATGATGATGATAGCAGGAGACAGAGCTAGTGACTATATTTCTTATAGGACAAGATACAAGAACCTAGTGAAGACAAATACACAAAAGCTGATCCATAGACACGACTAGAGCCTCATTTATGATTGTGGCTGTATTGCAAAATGGCTTAGAATGTTGTATCTCTGATGGCAACAAAGTTTCTCACATAAAAATATTTAAAATTTCTTAAATACCAGATGTGTCGCCAGTGATCAAAAAAGCCTACGGAAGGGGAAGAGGCTTAGAAGATTTCATTTCTTCTGGGTGATTGCGACGAAGAGTTTATTTCTTCTGGCTACTTCGAGAAGATGGAAATTTATTTACGGCAGAATTTAACGATCAAAAACGACTAAATTTTCCAAGGGACTTTGGTTTATGCTCCGATGGAAAGATGTAAGCGTACTGCTTATAAAAAATGCAAAGCGTTTCTTCGATCTTTACGTCACTGCATACTGCAACAGCATCTGTGCACGTGAACGGCTGGAAAGGGGAGGATTTATTTATCCAATTCGGAACGGCACTCCTGCATCTCCGATGGAAAAAAACGGAAAGACTGATTTCATCCCTGGGGCGAGTTTATAAGAGAATTAGTCATTCACTTCGCTCGCTGTCCGTCTTGCCTCTCGGGAAGCGAGTCTGTATTGGAGCTAAGTGGAGTGCAACCATTTGCTTTATATCAAAAAACTCCATGAATTTAGCTCACCTATCCGATTTATTTTGAAAAACAACGGCGAACGAAATTAATTTTCTCTGGGACAAACTTAAAAGTGCCCAACCCTTAAGAGTGTAAGGGTTAAAGTTTGGTTTATTTTATGAGGAATTAATAATTCTACTTTCCGCGATTAGTCTCCATAGGCGATATCCGGGAAGCGTATGGACAAAAGCAATAGACCTAAATGGAAACATCCCTTGGCATGCGTCAGTGATCTTCGCTTTAAATCTAACAGGCAAGGAGCCCTGCAATACTCCCGCTCCCGTTACCACTTCATTTAGTACTAATATGGATTTATTTCCCGGAAGAGAATCAGGAGAGCGAACGAAGTCAAAGATTAAGGCACTTTTAAACTCGACCGAGTTAAAAAATTACCCTCACCATTTGATTCCAAAAGGGATCGGATTGGAGAACTAAATTCTTGGAATGTTATGATATTTTTTTCGATCAATATAGAACTGATATTTATGGTATTTTAACCAAAAACTTTTGATTCTGCCAAAAAATATCATATTTTGGAATATGATATTTTTTGGCAGAAATATATGGATTTAAAACCCGAAATGATCGATCCCATAATACTTCTTCGCAAAACGATAACAGCGTATTAGGTTTTAGGTGAATATAGAACTATACAGAATGATTGATCATCATATGAGACAGTGTTGGTCAAAGGATTGCCGAATTACATTCGCACATACACAGTTAAAAGATGCATGATATGATGCATGCCAGGCGGCAAAAAATCTTTACTCTGCATTTAAAGGGAAGGAGTTGCCAACATAGGTTACCTTTGTACGCCAATCGATTTAGCTGTAACACGGATTTTCTTCCCCAGAGACCAAACGGAAAGCGAGCAAAGTGAATGAAAAATGTTCATATGGATTCACGAAAGAGATCAAATTAGCCGCGCCGTTTTTCTCCGAAAGAGGTCTGAGGGATGTAGAGAATTAGATTAACAGCTACAGGACTATTACAACGCAGGATTCCCCAGTCACGCATCGCGCATTGAAATTATTTCACTTACTTCGCTAATCGCACCACATATGGCTGAGTGATTCCGATTTCACGGGAAATAAGCTATAACCAGGACTTCTAGCCAAAATTTGTGTTCGTGATGGTGTCAGATATTTAAATATTAAGTTCTCAATGCTGTTCCTTGCGATTTCGATGGCAATGGTGCAAATATCGTGAATGGATAGACGATTTCCACTCATCGCCGTGTTGTGATCATTTTTTCAAACCGATTACAAAGCGTCGTAAGTGGTGGCATGAATACTGCTTCCACGGCATAGACTGGAGCCTGCTATATGCAGTCCAATTAATTACACTCGAGGTTATTATTACAGTTTTAAGGTTTTATTTTAAGGCTCTGGTTTTGAATGATTAATAAATTCAACTCCTTGCTGGATAAAATTAAGTTTTCCCTAGATAACGAGATGGTACATTATTCTATTCTTGTCTTTGAACCTATGATTGCGATAAAAATGAAACAGACACTGGCGCCTCCATAATATGCCATGTTTGAGCTACTCAGGGGCAATGTTTGTGCCATCCGATGCATATGGTAGCTCAGACAAACATAAATATCTATGAGTAAGGGCTAGTTAATGCACAAAAAATGTTTTTTGTCATAAAAATATCAATAAAAAATAGCAACAAAAATTGCAATTTATGCATGTTGCGCCTTTCTCTCTCTCTCGTTAAAATTTCGTCTCGCCGTTGTTCTTTGCTTTCGTTTCTCGCTTTCTCTTTTGCAGTGGGGGTCGCTGATGTCCCTCTGCCTCGCAACCGGAGAAAGAATGCCCTCCCCTCCCCCCTGCGTCCCTATTTATCGCTTTGCGAGCGCCCGCTCGTCTCCCTCTCGACTTTCATTAACTGCTCCCGTCGACTGATTTATGGAGGCCCCACATTCTAACGCAACCACGACCTTCTCACTCCCCTCCTCCCTTCTTCCCCTTATTTACACCCCCAACTTCCTTCTCTCTATCTCTCTTTCTTCGCCCGCCAAGGAGACCGGGAACCTGTGATGGTGTCAGAGTCGTCGCCACCGTGCCCTTGGAAGTGACGTAATTGAAATTATGTTAATTGGGGTGCATTCTCCTCTCCTTTCTCTCACTTCCTGCGCTCTCTCTCTATATATATATATATATATATATCTCTTACTATGTATCTCTCACTCCAATTGAATCTTCGTAATGTCAATCGTCTCTTCTCTTATAAATCCGTATTTATTCCTTTATCAAGAGGCTCACAATGGCTTTTGGAAGAGAAACAATCAAGCTCATAACTCATAATATCGGATTTTTCTTATACTGATGCTCTCAGAATAATTTTCCATTTCCACCTATGATTTCTGCAAAAAAATGTAATTTCTTTTAATTTGGATATTTGAACGTTTAGAGATATCTGGAATCACTAGTTTTGGAGTGAGGCATAAAAATACCCCGGTACTATCCAGTTCCAGTTCGTTTTCCTGTCAGCGTTTTCTAATCCCCTCAGTTGTTATTTATGAATTATATCAACCGTCAAATTCATCATGAAAAGCTCATTTGGTGTCACCGGGATCTTAACCCGGATACCCCCTCCGTCGGGCGCAAAGGATCTGACAGGCTCAGCGCCACTTTGTTTTTATATCTCCCCGCCACGAGGCGGTATAGACCCTTGACGCTCATAGTAGCTGATTGTTTTGAAACGCTCTCACTTTTCGTAGATCACTACAGAACAGCTGCGTATTTTTCAAGATAACTAAGCAAAGTGATGGCAAAATGAAACAAATGAAAAGCATCATTAGATAAATAAGATAGCAAAACAATGAAAACTGTTCTTATAGAATTCACATGCTAAAATACAGGTATGGTATTTGGAGGAGGCGACCGACAGCTGAGGTTATTTACGCCATGAGGGAAGGGTGGAGAGAAACCCGGTGTCGGCATTAGCTTGCTCTTAACGAAAGGCGCCACGCCAAAGGGACCACGGCTTAATTTCCCATCCGACGGACGGAGAGTTGCGCTTGAAATGTCCTCCACACAAGCAGGGATCGGGCAGTCTCTGAAAATTCTCTGCAACTTCCGGGATCTGTACCCAAACCCGCCGGGTGGGAAGCCAACACACCAACCCGATCCCCAGCTAAAATACATTACATACAATAATACTTGATGGCCGAAAGGGCACATTACATCACACCTTGCTGGATCGGTCCGGGGCCATATGACGGAGTGTAAAGGGGTGTATACATAGCAAATAAGGCATCATTTAAGTGTTCCTTTACACTAATAATATCGCTTTAAACTTTAAAAGTGTGCCACTGAGCCATGATAAGAGTTAATAACGTTTTTTTCACATCTGTGCCTGTCATGCACATTGCGCCTGAGCTCAGCAATTCCAATATTGCGCCTGACGGAAGGATATAGCGATAGCCGGTCAGATATTCTACCAGGCACACCACTAGGCTATGGTGAAGCAGACACGTGTTTAATGATGAAGGTGATCTTATCTAAGCCAGGTGAGCTTTTTATGGAGAATTTTACCTTCAGTTCAAATTACTTTGCACCCATTCCCTACAATACTTCCGCATCCACTAATTTAGGCTTTTAAGCTTGGCGTTTCTCACCTTTCTCATACGCCTTTCGTCCTTGTCTCCGTGAGGGCGTGGCTGACATTTCTCTTCTCTCTTCCTCTCGTCCACCCTCTCATTTTCATACTTCCTACTTTTCTTTTGACCTTTTACTTTTGTACAAATCTTCCCGTCTTCTGACGGAGTTTGCAAACTTTTCTCCAGGGAGCGACTTAATCGCCCTTAGTCGTCATTCATCATTCCCACCGGCTTCCCGATCCCCACGGATCGCCATATTAACTAAATAAAAACGCCTCAGAAGCTTAGTCAATATAAAAATTAACAACTTATTTGCTGCTTTACATGGGGCCTTCCCAACCAAAGTCGGGTACCAATGAACATGATCGTCACGTTATTAAATTATAATATCTGTTATTTTGTATTGTAACAATTATTAAGGTGTAAACCATATAAATATCAACTAATTGCTAGTGCTAATTAGTTAGAAATATATTTTTTGAAAAGGCTGCGTATTCGTGATTTATCATCACACTTTTCATAGTCTGGATTAGGCATCCGCAGATACACTCATTAAAATGTGCATACCATTTCTAAAAATAAAAAAGAATATTTTGTGAAATTAACGTATATAGGCACAAAATCAAATTAATACTCGATAAACCATAAATATGCCATATTTTCCAGTTTTCATCCGCGGAGATTCCCGGATGTGTAAGAACGAGGGTTGATTCTCCACGTTGTACGAACACACTGGCGGAGTACTGGCTGCAATAACGGCAGAGTGGGTGAGGACTACTTAATGGCTCTCTCACGGAGTGTTCTCGGATTACGGCGAAAGTTTGAAAGCCGGCGGTTGCTTATTTAGGGCGGGAATATCGAAATACAAGAGCCATTATCCGTCCCTGTTTTCGGAGCTCTAATTCGAGTTACGGCCCATTACGGGCGGCGAGCGCTGTTGTCGAGTCGAGTAATGCGAAGACGCACTCTCCGATTCATTTTTGTTTTTGAGTGAATTTCATGAGGATGGGAGAGTTGGGATTTCCTTGAAAATTAAGGGTCTTCATTCATGTCTCCTCTCTATTATCATTATCCCCTCCTGTATATCCTCTCTTCGTTTCTCGGCATGCCTTTTGGCTTATTCTTATGGAGGTATAAGAGCGTGGTTACGTAATCCTCAAACTTGTTCTATTCTATTCATCCATAGTTAAATCTTCCTCCCTGTTTCTGTGCAGTGCAGTATGTGCAGTTAAACGGAAAAAATCTCCACGGAATCCACCATTTGCTTCCATTTCTCAATTTCATAATTTCGTCATTCAAACCCTATCTTTCCCATTCATGTTCAAAGCCGTGAGCGCGCAGGCAGCACGTTATGGTTAATAGAATACAGCAGTAAGGAGATCAGGAAGAGAATAGCGTTAGCAAAATAGATGCTCAAGAAGAGGAAGGAGCTTATGAGAGGATCGTTATGTAAGAGTTTGAAGAAAATGTTAATGAAGAGTCTGATCTAATGAGTTGCAACTTTTAGTGCGGGGGTATGGGCACTTAGAAAAGAGGACAAGAGAAGACTGGAGGCGTTCGAGATGTGGGTAAGGAGAAGACTAGAGAAGGTGACATGGAGGGAGAGGAAGAGGAACGACGAAGCGCTGGACATGGTGGGTGAGGAGAGGCAGTTTATAGGTGAGGTACGGATGAGACAGAAAGTATGAATGAAGGGAGTCGTTAGTGAGGAAAGGATGTTGGAAACGGTGTTAGAGGGTCGAATGTTCGGAAGAGGAGGGAGAGGGAAGAGAATAAGATTTTTAGATTGAATGAAAGCTAGTGGGCCTTATTGTGAATTGAAATGGGAAATCCATGGAGGGAGGGGAGACTGCCTCTTCTATACTTCTTAAAATACTCCATGGAAACCTATTTTAAACAATAGACTGATGAAATAGTAATTACAGTAGATAATAATCCTCATCATGGCAATTCTTATTCCTATAATAATTTTAAACCATCAATGAGCTGCCAGCAATGTTAATGCCAGAGCCAAATGATTTAAAAATGGGAAAAACTGTGCACGCAATTTTAAAATTTCAAATTGATAAACATGAAACCTGAGGATAACGGTGAGGCTGTGTAAGCTATAAATCACCAAATAGAAAATGAGGAAAGGTAGATTGGCTATGTTGGGGTTGTAGTGGGGTGAGATGTGGGGGCAGTGGCCACTACTGGAGCAATAGTTACTGTGAAATAATGCATGGCGTTGGAGACGAAGTCAAAGGGAAACTGAGTAAGAGAGGTAGTAGACATAGATCCGGTTAGTAATGGATTCTGGTATATTTGGAATAGAAAACCTACCTTAATCGGATGAAAACTTTTGAACTAATTATCTCCATATCGTAAAAATGTTTCCCTTCACTTTCTCTTCACTGCCGTTAAAATTCCTTCTTATTCTCCGTCTTTCCTTATTCTTCATCCTCTTGGCCTCCAAATTCCCCCATTCCACCCGAGGAATCCTTTCCCCCTCATTATGTGAGTGCGTGGTCTTCTAATTGAGGGTTTATATCCACTCCCAGCTCTTTCTCCCCCTCCCACACTCTCTCCTGATAATCCGTAGAATCGCCATCACCATGTCGTGCGTGCAATCGAGCGAGCTTCCAGTGCAATTACTACGTGCTTCAGATTCCGTGGTCGAGTATCACCATTGGCTATGGCGTGTGGAAGGGATTTCATCATAGGTTGTAGGTCCTCGGAGAAAATAGTTCCACTCCGTGTAGCTGAGGCACCTTTTGTCTCTGTCTCCAGATTGAACGCGCATTAGCTGAAGTATTTCGCCGCATGCAGAGGGCTATTTATACGATTTTTGTCATGTGGTATTAAAAATTGCAAAATATTTCGTATGTTTCCAAAGTATCTAAGTATGGGTATTCTGAATATGAAAATGTTATACATTATAAAATATAATGTATAAGCGATTACCCGAGATATAAAATCCTGGAAGTGCGCTGTAGCCCGTGGAAAGGACCTGGTTCACCTACTGTCTATGCGTGATATTCTTACTCCAGTGGCCAAATTAGGGGTGAGCTCTACCCTCATCTAACGAAACCATCCTTCTCGTTCAATCGCTGAGTGGGTAATATCTCATCGTATACTCTTTACACTTATTTTTTATCTATTATGTCCCCTAAGCACTCGGTCTACGCCTCCTATCAGCAACCTCAAATCATCGTGTCTACCCTATTCTAGGAAAGCCTAAATTTCACTACATCTTCCCCCCTGCGACCCATATTCTTTCTCTTTTCTTTCTGCATCTCCATGGCCACCAACAATGCCTCCTCTCCGCGCTGAGAATCCTTTCTCCTCCGTCCTGTGAGTGCGTCCTCTTCTAATTGAGGGTTTATTGGCATTCTACGCACTTTCTCTTCCTCTCTCCCGATAATAGCACCCCCTTGGCCTGGCCATTAGCATCTCGTGTGTGGAGTGGAGAGTGCTTCCAAAGTGATCAGTGCGGACGCCAGATTCCGCACTCAACCCACGCCGTTGGCTGGGATTGTGTGAGGGCGGTAATAACTGGTTGAACGACCTGAGAGGAGATTGGTGCTTTCCATTCCATGTGATCTTGGAACCACCAATCTATATCAGCACGCACTCCGCATGAGCTTTGGCGAATTATATGTATAACTGATAACTTCAGGCTTTACTTTGTGAAACCTCTCCATATTAGAAATAAAAAAATAAAACTTTGTAAGGTTCACTATTATTTTAATATGGGCTCGTCCCGGGTTTCGTAACGTGGTTACATCGTCAGGTGACTGATCTTACATGCATATTATATTTATGTCGTACCTATGTGTGTTTAAATATAAGATTCATATAAGATCAGTCACCCGGCGATGTAACCACGTTATGAAACCCTGGTCGTTCCCAAATTAAAATAATAGTGAACCTTACAAAGTTTTATTTCTTTGAAATGAAAATACAGAACCCTGGTAACTTTTCACTGGAAAATTTTTTATTGGTACGACGCGTTTCGGCGCTTTTAGTTCTATATTTCCAAATTATAAGTATGCTCTAAAATATCCAAAAAGAAGAATCCCTCCAAAAATAATAGACATTAATATTATAATAATAATTATTAATTACGGTTATGATAACGGTACTTCGATGTAAAAGTTTAAGGCGATAGAAAAAGATAACGAAGGATGGAGGGGGTTAATGGGATTACGTACTTGATTTTAAGGTAATCAAAACTTTTGATTTAGGCTTCAGGGTTTATTAGTATTCTATGCAATTTCGCAATCCTCGAAAGACCGCTCCCCACTCAGCGTGGCTATCATCATTTCGTATGCGTGCAGTCGAAGGGGCTTCCAGAGTAATTAGTACGTGCTCCGGATTCCGCAGCCTCGCCTTCAGTTCGGCGGGTGTGGTAGGAGGCTGCCATCTAGCGTGGGGCTTTGTAGGGGCGAATTCCACTCCATGCTGCTGAAGTACATCCCGACTCCGGATACCTACGTGATCAACGCGCTCGGTCTGTGGTATAACGGCTCGAAAAGTGTGATGTCGGGGCGAAAATCAGAATTTCGTCGGCTTAATTTTACCCTTAGATCTGCTAAAAATCGCATATCTGTGTTTATTCCCATTTTTAACATGCATCATTTATTGTGTAGGTTATATCGGCGACAGTAGGTGTATTCTGTTAAATACCGTTGTTGATGTTTAAAAAACTGTTTCACAAGATGAAAGTTAATATTCAGTGCTATGAAGAGCAATTAAATTAGATTACATAATCTTTAAAGTTTTAAAATATTTTGAATTTTTGCAAATTGTGAAGACATGTATTCTATTCAAATCAACGGTTAGCGAGTTCACTTAGTGGAATGGTTGCATTATAGATTCAAAAATAACCAACCTTCTGATCTGTTACCTCGTGATAATGACCTGAAAAGGTCGAAATCGGTAGAGCTGTTAATAAATACTGTGTGGATTATACCAAACTTTATTTTGGCATCCATAATGTGATGTAACCTGCTCGTTCTATCCAGTTTCATTGCTGAAAGAGTCGTGAGGGAGTTGAGAGATAGCTAATGTGATTAACAACTGATTTAAAAAATAAGCTACCACCTTTTCTCGCTTTCGTGAACTTGTGAGTTGTACCGTTGAACTTGTGCTGGTGTAGATCGATTGCCTCTTGACCGAGCCAGTTCAAATCCTTGTAAAAACTGTAGAACCCCCTTTTAGAACTCTACTTTTCGGGAATCGAGGTGGTACAGGTTAAAGAAACTGGCCCCCTTCACTAGAAGATGCTAAATTGTACACGCCTGTGTTTAGATTCGAGTGATCTCTACCTCTCACCTTACCACATCAACATTCAAGAGCGTACATGCCCCTGTGTCTGTTAGCTTAGTGCTTTGTACTTGACGATGGCGTTCAACGTCGAAGCCATGGTAACTTAAATCAATTATGTGTACTCATCAAGTCGATGATATGTTTTCATATCATTTAGTTTGAATCACGGTTAGGTAAGACGAAGCATTTTCTCCCTTTACCGGTAGAAATTTTTATTTTTTTTTCGCGACGTTTGCTCCTTTAAAATCTACGCCTTCACCTTGGAATTTTGTGAGCATATCCTCTCACTCAGTGAACAACCCGATTGCTTTTTTTATTTATGAGGGTTGAGCTCACCCTGAACTAAACCAATGGCGCGTGATTTTTACACATTCAGGATGGGGGGTCAATTTCTTTCCCTTAGTCACCTCGCATTCGAGGGTTTATTGCGGGGGTGTCAGAAGGCTTCAGCCAGTACATGAATCCGGACCCCCTCGATCAGCTGCCAAACTCTCTACCCGCTATGTCTGCAAGCTACCTCAATACATCCATTAAGGATATGCTTTTTCAAAATTTCCCTGTTTTTAAGGCAAAATAATTAGTTCTGAGAGGATAACGAGGTGAATTTTCCAAATTTGAGATACAAGCAAGCGTAGAAGAGGGTCTACCCTACATGTGTCCTGGACATTTCAAGATGATAGCTTAACAGCAAGATGATAGCTAGCGAGTGACTACGAGGGTTGTACCAAAAGTAAGGTTCCCATATTTTTTACAAATACAAAACTTTTTTTTATTGATATTAATTTTCACATCGTTGAAAAGCTTACACTTTTGCCTATTTTTCAACGTAGTCTCCATTTTTTTCGACACACTTTTAAAAACAGTGCTCCAGCTTTTTTTATTCCTGAGTTCCATAAGTCTCTTTTTTATCCCTAAGTAAGAAGTCTCCCGCCAACCCGTTGAAGAAGTGTGTGACCTCTGTTCGGACTTCTCGTCGCTCTTGAAGCGTTTGCCATCTAGAGTTTTGTTTCGGGGATAAAATGAAATACCCACGCTTCATCTCCGGTGACGATAGAGACGAATAACTGTGCCATAATTGGGCACGTTCTCAATCCCTCCGCGACTTAATCCCTCCGAGACTTCATCACGAGGAGACGATTCGCGAGTCCAAATCTCGCGAAGCGCTAGAGTCCGTCACGCCAGCTTGATTCTCGCGCGCCGCTTGATTCTCGCGCGCCGCTTGATTCTCGCTTCTAGTGAAGTCATCCTCAATTTATAGTGAATTTATCAACGGTGTCGGCCTCTTTATTCCATGTGTGAACTTCCATTACTCTCCGCCACCACCTCTCCAATTGTAAGGTGAAACGTCAGAGTGAAACCTGTTTCCCCTCTTCTGCCTTCATCTCCCCCCTCACGCCTGCTTCGAGCGCGGTGGCTCTGCTGTAAGCGGGCCGGCTTGCTCTCTCTGCTTCAGACCTCGAACAAGGAAGGAACTCCTCGTGCCCGGCATTTCCCCAACTTCAAGACTACAATTAACCTCAGGCAACTTAGTATGATATGTATTGTGTACCTATAGCTTACTTTGCATATTAAATGTATTTATACTGTTGGAAATCAACCCTATTGCTTTGTTATTTTTCACTCCTAACCGCCTATTTCTCGTCAATTAATTTCTCGCGACGTGTATGCGTTGCACAACTTCTTCTTGCTGGCCCCCACCTTAAAATTGTTGAAGAAATTTGCGAGCAGTGTCAAGGCGTTGCTCCATGAGTCCGTCAGTCAGCATCCTGGGGATCCAGCAAGCACACATCTTGCGATAACCCAAGGTTTGTGTTAAAGTTCTTTCAATTGTGCCGTGAGAAGCTTCAGAAATTCGTTCAACAAATTCACGAACAGTGACCCTCCTATCTTTGCGCAGCTCACTGTTGATCTTATGTGCAATCCAAAACCGGCGGTCTTCCACTTCGTTTTTCATCGTGAACTTCTGTGTGGCCCTCAGCAAAAGCCCTGCAACATTTGCGGACGTGCTAAACGGGCATGCACTCTTCACCATAAAGTTCAGTCAGTTGCTGCTTAATCTCTAATGGCGGTACCTTCCTTGCAAGGTGAAATCGGATTACTATTCGATCCTTGCCAAACAAAGACCGGTCGAGAAGGGATGAGTTTACTTGAGGGAATTTATGAATCCTGCAAGAGATAAGTATCAAATATGGAGATAATCTTTGGAATTCCTACTAGAAAAGGCTTAGCATAGTTCTAATTTTTGAAATCGGACTTTGAATCCAATTACAAATATTTAGATTTCCCCGAGGTAATACTTTTTACTGAGCGGGTTAAGGAGTGGCAAGGAAGAGGTTGGATGGTAAGGATGCGAAGGAATAACTCTCATCGCAAAGTACAACAAAATCAGAAAAGGAAAGAAACGAACACACACAAGTAGTATTTAATTTATTCCCCAAGTGCACTTGCCGATGGAACAAATTGAGACCTGTATGGGAATTTTTCCCTCTGGTAAACCTGCTGGATAAGTGAGTGAGCCAGTTCGTCTATGTGTGATTTTTATTCTTTATATTAATTTCCGTGAATTTTGCTCTCTGACTTAATTTTTCGTCTCCCTTCCTGCAACGTCTCTTCCTTACCCATTCCCTTCACTTAGTCCCAGTAAGAGGTTCGGCCTTGATAATTTAATTTATTTCTTAGAGGGTATGGTCGTAGGACATTCATTGGTTGATAACAGTTGTAAATAGTGTAACTTCCAGAAGTTTGAGAGAGTATGGAAATGCAGCACAAAAATTTTGCAAGCAATTTGTGATGTTTCATCTATCAATGCAGTGACATAATGTTATGTATTTAATTAAGCGATAGATTCCGTGGAATCGATCAGGTATCATTATCAACATGGGTCCAGGTGTCCCTCTTCATACCTCCCCCCCTCTGCGCTCCATTGTTATGCACCTCGCCGGGCGAACAATGAAGGTGCAATACAATCGCCATCCCCTCTCGCTCGCTTAGCGAATGTATCTTCGATAGATCGATCAACAGTGATCGATCTTCCGTTCGACTCTTCCCCTTGTTTATCTCTATATCTCATCCCCTACACTAGCCATGGTGGAAAGGGACGGGATATTGAAAGGTATTAAACTATATTTGCCTCATTGATTTTTTTAACCCTTGATCTATAATTTCAACTATTGAGCTTTACTAGCCCCTAATTTTAATTCAAGTTTAATGCCATGAATGATTTTTTATCGGCTCTGAGATATTAATGGAGCGCTTTTGCTGATTGAATGTCAAGTGACGGTGTCGTCAAAGAAACCGCCGGGAAATTTTGTGTTGATATTTTCAAAATAAAACAATGTTCTCTTCCACGTAGTTATTGTCCATCGTCATGACAGTGTTGTTAACTTTATTCGTTTTTTATCACTTTAATCGGTGAGTTTTAAGTTATTATCCCAATCTATAATTTTTTAAGTTAAGCCAAAATTCCTTATGTCATTTTATTCCGTTTTCCTTATTTTCATACTTTCACCATTTTTTTCATTCTAAGGTCTTTAATTTTTTATGTCCCTCACGTTCATCGTCTCGAAAAAATTCCCCTGAACCTCGATCAAACTACGGCTCTCTGGAATATTGCGCAGGCCACTGCACTACCCAAGTTCCTTAATTCCTATTGCAACTTTACCGAGATTTACCGTGCCAGATATTATGTTGTTGCGGCCCATTGACGATGGCAACCCAAAGAGATAAGAGCTTTCAAGAAGCCACTGTTCAAAGGTGAACCCCATCAGGGCTTCGCCTACAATGAACATCTCGCTTATCGTAAATGCATCATATTGCAAGTATCCCGCGTGAATAGTAGCGAAAGTCATATTCGAAGAATCTAAGTTTTTCCGCTGAAACACCGGAATGAATTTTTCTCAATTTGCCAACCGGCTTTAGGGTCTGGAACCCGGCCATAAAAAAGGCGGGAATGCCAACAGCAAAACGTAACTATAGGGACCGCCTAGTTGAAGATGGAGGGTACGTACACCGGATCACTACTAAATAGTCGGAGCTCCATGGTTTAAAGGTGACAGAAACCTCCGAAAGGACCTAAAAATTGTTCCTCTGCTGCACTGTCTAAAGAGCTCTCTTCCCAAATTCGATAATTTCCTACCTCCCACAGCCAATGAACTCTTCTCCCATATATGGGATTACAACCCACCTAAAAAGACACAGCATAAAGTCCTCAAATCCGAATACCTTCCATTTCATATCCCCTCCCCATAAACTCTAAATACCAGAAATGCTATGATTCAACGTTCGCCCGAAACAAAAATAAGAGAAACGAGTAGTGGACAGTCGATGGCTGGGAACTACTGAGAACATCAAGAAGTGAAGTACGTTGCGTGCGTGCGACATCGGCATCATCAGCCCTCAAGATGTTGGGAAAGTCTCCGGACAAAACGTCGGGCTACAACATGCAGACCCTAACTCGATCGGAAACAAGTGAAGAATTCATTCAAATTCGTAATTTAAGCCGTGGATAAAGGCCCTCGCAATCGCAAGGTTGGTAAAAGACCGCTCGTATTTGCAAGTATGTTATAATTCCCCATGACCGTGGAAAGTTTCATGAACCTGTCTTCCTAAATAAGGAAGTAAGACATGGTTCTTTGGAACCCATTCATACGGAGCACTGTAGCGTGAAATTTATTTTTCCTGTGAGTTGACAATTTTTCTAGAGTCAAAGCTAGGACCATAGACTCAAAATCCAGACGTATGATAAATTTTCAGTTTATTAACTATGTGCAGGCAAAGTTTCACTTCGCTGCATCGATTTACTTGCGAGAAAACCGTGTTTCTTTTTACCTATGTCTTCCATTTAAATGAATTTAAAATTTGAGTTCCCGCCGCGCTAGAGACTCAAGATGGTGGATTACATTGATCAAGTCAATGCCTTATTAAGCTAACGAGCCGTGATGCTGAACATTTGGCAACACAGGAGGTAGTCCGGCACTCACTTCAGGACCACGTTGTGAATCGCTCACATGTTTGCATGAGCAGTTGTGAGAGCATCGTTTCTTAGACTAATTGATCATTTTCAATTCGCAGTAGCTCCACAAGTTAACTAAAAGTATTTCAAACTCATCTATTTTCGGAAAATAGGCTATAATGATAATTTGCTGGCGGTTTACGACGGATTCTTAGATGTATCTTCGCTGGAAAGATCGTGATTTTCTGTTAGTAAGGTAAGGTTTTTTGTACTCGCTTTCGAGGTATTACTTATTGCTTATTACAATCATAAGTTACGTCCTTAATCTCAACATACGCGTTAATTTATCATCTTTTTTCGACTAGATGCCTAGAAGGTGTTGTGTACCAGGCTGTAAATCGAATTATGACAGCACGTACATGGAATGCTCCGGTATCAACGTTTGGATTCCCTAAAGATCCGGAAAGGAGAGAATTATGGCTGCGTGCTATTCCACGAAAGGCCTGGATTCCATCATCGAATTCTGCCGTTTGCGTCCTGCATTTTGAAGATAGTGATGTGATTAAGTTGCAGAAGTGTAGAAGTGCAAATGGTGTTGTGGAGGAGATTCCACTATCCTTCCCAAAATTGTGTGAAAATGCTGTGCCTCGTTTATTTGGAAATTTACCTGGGTACTTAACCAGTCGAAAGCCAACTGAAAGAAAAGACCCTGACAGCAGGCGTGGAGAAACATTGGAGCGTCATAACGAGCAGGTAAACACGTTCCTTAACAGTGATGGTGTTAGGGATTTTAATAATTTTATTAAGGAATTTCCTCAACATGTAGACAGCCAATTCTGGAATTGGAAAGTTAAAGACAACGAATGTGTATATTTTTATCTTTTGAACATTGACGATTTACATTTTGACGAGTTAAAGGTGGTGTGCAGTGTTTTTGTGCATAGGAATTTGATTATAAAGGTAACTCTCAGGGGCATTGACATTCCTTCTCATGATTTAAGCTAGGTAATGCCTTCTGATCTGAGGCTAACTAGATGGTCACAATTTGAAAATTTATTAGCACGTTATATATATATTAGCGTTCGAGAAAAAGAGATCGAGCAAAATAAGGAAAATTCAGACTCTTACCAGTTAGTGTGTGAAAGAGATCTATTCGCCTTTGTAAATACAATACTTGTGTATCCTTGTAAATACAAAACCTATTGAACGAATAAAATAGCTCTTGAAAATGTACTAGTTTTCTTTTCCATAACTGTCTTTCAGGTCTTGCATCCGAGAAGCTTGCCTATTACCTGTTGCTTTGGTGTGTGTATAATTTTACAACTCTTTCCTTAATTCAGATAAAATGTGCATTTCCTCTGAATAATTACATACAAATCCAGGCATTTCCCCGCGATCCATTCATGTTTTTCATGTTCTACCCTAAATGTTGCGATGGGTATATGTGCATTCTTAGGTATTTTTTGCTATGATTGTTTAAGTTAACTTCAAGATTTCATTTCTTTGCCCTGATGTGTTAGTTGTGCTAAATTCCATTCGAAAATATATCATATATTTTGTACAAGTTTATTTTGTAATATCTTTTATGTTCTTAATGGACAATTTTGTCCAAGAACAATAAATATTATTATTATTAACATCCTTAAGATCGCATCTGCAGAGTTCTTCAAAGGTAAGAAATGCGAAGTACTTACGGAACCTACTCTGAAACTCTTCCCAATGCTATTTATTCATTATTTCGAAAGTTTTTCTCCACAATAATCGGTAATGAATTAAACCATTTATGCTTTCTAGACAAAATATGTTCAGCAGCGTAATTCTTGGCGTCTCTGCGCATTCTTTCCTAATTGCGTAGGCAATGCTTGGCTAAGAGAATCGGACCATCGTAGGACGGACAGGACTACCTAATCCGCTATTGCGGCGTTGCCAAATTTAACAGCACGGCTCGTAAGCTTAAGAAGGCATTGATCAAGTCCGTGACACGACCTGTCTTTTACCGACATTGGCAATCGTGAGTTACAAAGGCGCCTCCTTCGTCCAATAGGGTAGTTTCCTTCATCAAAGAAAACTAAAGGCATTGATTGCGATTCGTTACCCACCATTAGTGTATTCATAATATACAAATTGTTTGGTTTTAGAAATACCGGTTTAGACGAATGGCAAGGGTCAATTTTATCCTCATTTGAAAAAGGCCAGATTGGCGCCCATGCAATGCCACTTCACGTGTAAATCTTCACGAATTAATAATCCTTACCCACCATTAGTTTATTCATAATATACCAATTATTTGGTTTTAGAAATCCCATTGTAGACGAATGGCAATGGTCAATTTTAACCGCATTTGAAAAAGACCCGATTGGCAGCCATGCGAAGCCACTCCACGTGACGTCACAGGGACCTAGTTTCTATACGAGTAGATAGGATTTTTACATCGTCTGAGATTACCAATGCATGAATGAGGCACAGAGCTCAGGGAAACATCTCGTAATAATCACCTATTAAAACTGGCTAAGGTCGGAAAGTTTCCTTCGTTTGATAGGGAATTAATAATCCTTATTTAAGTCAAGCGCTACCAGCTAGCAGGGTACTCTGCTACCTGTTAGTATCCTGCGTCGTATCTGCGCTCAAAGCCTCGCCCCAAGGTCACCTCACTTGCGGATAACAGAACGACGTCACACGGGATTTACCCAGCATTCATACTTAGCCGTCGCGTTTTCGCGCGCTAGAAAATTTTCACTTTTGATTTAATCGCGAAAAATAGATATCGTCATTTAAAAATCTAAAAGCGTGAAGTATGTACTCCAGGAGTAATAATCTTTCGATTTAGGCAACAAAAAAATAAAAGGAAGCCACCCTATTGGAGAATCACGTTACTCGTTTTCCCTGGCAAAGGTGCTCCATACATACACCATTCGAAGTCGTCAGTAACATTTTCTGCTGATGTCATATGACACCCCCTCTCTCTCCTCCAATGCTCACTGACTTCCATGGATTTATTTCCCTATATCCACTCTTATTCCACTCTTCCTCTGCTTAATCACAGCGCCGGATGACAGCAATGCATTGCAGTCAGACTGCAGTGGGACGGAAGAAGGGCTATCATTCATAAGGAGCCCACCAGGGTACGCTATCTTTTCAAGTGACACTACTTGTACCTACTGCCGCTCCCACAAGTGGCGCTACAATCGACGTCACTCCTTTGTTTCTCTTTCAAAAAGTGGGGAACCATTGGCGTATTTGTCAATTCGTCGAATATTGGTTCTTTCTAACCCTAGATGGCAAGTGTCTCGTCTAGATTTGCTGTTCAGCGGTTTTTTTATTTAAACGGGAGATCGCAGTTACTCCTACACTTATATTGTATTTCCTCATTATTAATGCTGTGTAATGCATTAATGATTCGTTCATTTTCATGAGTCATACGGATTTCGTTCCATATATTTGTTTGAAATAGTTCATAATGAATCCAATTTTCATATCACTTTGTTCATGACGATTCATCGCATGAAGGGAAATGGCATCACTGAGATGATTTTTGCTCATTACAGTATCCCATAGTAAATATGATGAGGCGATCGCGAGAAAAATTAAAGAAATGATAACAATTTCAATAATCACGCCAGATTTATAGCATGATGTAGCTAACAACGACAAAAAATATTTATTCAAGTTTACCTGAGTAATTGAGGTGAAAAATAAAAAAAATGAGCCATTATATTTTAAAGAATTTTGTTTTTTTTCCTCGGAAAAACTCTAAAATGTTGATAATATCTTTAGTTATCAAGATTAATCATCTATATAGCCTACAACGATTTTTAGCGCATCTCTCATGGATTTCTTGCTCGTCGCATTACTTAGAATCGCGGATATCATTTGATACGTTGTGTTAGTTCCTGGTTCGTCCTAATTCGCAGTGTTCATTTAGTTCGAAACGTTCATTCTGTGTCATAGTACTCATTTAGTAGACGAAGTTCATTTTGATCGGAAGATTTCGTCCCTTCGGAACGGCTCGTGTTCTCTTTGAACGATTCGAAAGAACTTTTCTCTTGTCATGATCCGAATCGCACGACTGGGGTCACTGAAATGAAAAGCGCTCCTTTAAAGGCTTATTAGTCGAAGTAGGCTGCTATGAGAGTAATTCAAGCGGATTCAGCATCTTATTTTGGTAGTGGGGTCATGACCTGGGTCCGGTGTGTATGGAGGCCCACCGGGAGAGAGGAGCGTTTTTGAACTCCATACAGAGGGCTACGCTCTAAGATAAATATAACTCTAACTTATATCACGTTTGGGAATTGTATCCATGGTATTGTATGGTATTTGGAGGAGGCGAACGACAGCTGAGGTCATTTGCGCCGTGAGGAAAGGGTATGGAAGGAAGGGTGGAGAGAAACCCGGCGTCGGCGTTAGCCTGCTCTTAACGAAAGGCGCCAAGGGGACCACGGCTTTACATCCCATCCGACGGACGGAGTGTTACGCTTGAAATGTCCTCCACACAACACTCCAGCAGGGATCGGGCAGTCTCTGATAATTCTCTGCCACTGCCGGAATTTGAACCCGAGCCCGCTGGGTGGGAAGCCAACACTCTAGCCACCACACCAACCCGATCCCCAATTGTATCCATGCATTTGCATATAACCTCCTTTGACTCCTTTGTAAAGATACAGATACTATTAAATTTATAATTTTTTTTATAAATTTGGGGGAGATCTTAACCCCATGTGATCCCCCTACATCCGCCCCTCGACTCAAGAACGATACCTTTCCACTATTATCAACACAGAAGGGTCTCAATACTGCCAACGCATTTCGTAATGTCATAGGTAGAATAAAAATAAGTTAAGATTTTGAAGAGATATTTTTTTCTCCTCCTCTTTATTTGAAAACTAACTTCAATTTAGAGTTACCACTGAGAAATACATTGGAAAAATCAAGCTATAATTATATTGCCAAGTCAAATAAATGTTTATTTATGGCGATGAATATGCTTATGCAGTAGACAGGACGAGCGTTTAAAGTAGTAGTTATTTAGTAGATATTTTATATAGTTAGTTAGATAGTTAGTAGATATTTAAAGTAGTTATATCTATAGCCATCGATATAACTACTTTAAATTTTTTAAAAGATCGAATCGAGATCGACTGCCTCCCCAATCGATTCGTGATCTCTTAGCAGTGCTCCACTGTCACTGTCCACGCCCACGAGTCGAGCGTAGTAGTCGACTGATACGGTTTCAACTTCGACGCGTAATACGAGACTCAATTTTCATCCCTGTGTCATTTCCAAAATGGCGGTCGTGAATGTGGTAACAGCGCCGTGCGCTTCTCACAATGTGTGTTTTAGGGATACACGTCGCCTCCCGCGTTTGTTTGATGTAATTTTGCATGTTTATTTAGCTGTGGAGACTCTCTTTGACTTTCTCTCAGCTGCTGCATATGGAAGGCGACACAGCTACTTCTGCGTAGTTTTATGGCTCACTCATTCTCTCCTCACTTCTCAGCCTAGGACGATAAATTTAAAAAAGTGCCCTTCACGAGAGGTTTCCGTCATAAATAACGGGCGTGATTATGGATTAAAGTGCGCGCCATTTTGAAGGATTAACGCGAATGGAGGAAGTCTTAGTTTTTATTTATAGCAGCCCTTTTTTCTCCCCCTTTCGGTATTCTCTAACCCTCCCCCACCACTTTCCTCTGGCACTCGTATGGCGCCATCTGCTGGCCAAACCTCTTCCTCCACACTACCTTTTTAAACGCTCGTCCTGTCTACTGCATAAGGTGTCTCTCTAAGGTGAAAGGCCGCATTATTCTCGCTTAACCGGTTACTTGGTGACCTCTAACTCAGTCGCTACTTATCGAGTTTTACGTTCGACCAACGAAAAAATTAGTGAAAACAGAATGAGAAAATATAAATAATTATAATAAAATATTTGTAGAAATATCAAAAAGAAATATGCCGATTATGGTAATTATCGTATTTAAAATTTCTCAAGAAGGCGTCGTCTTTTTTTAAATATATGAATTTTATTGCAGTTATAAACGAAGGTTCAGCTCATTCTGTTGACTGGTTATTCTTTACAATGGCTCAATTCTGCAGTACTGAACTTAAACTTCTTTTGAGGTGAAAGTTGGTTGCCATTTTTACGTTATTGCCATACGCAGTATAGGCCTTAAACTTCTACTAGCACATGTAGGTCACATACCTATTTATCTCCATGATTAAAAAAAAACAAATTGAATATGGAAATGGGTAGTTTAGCATGGTCAAAGTCTATAAATTTATTTCTTTTTGTGATAAATAAAACGATGAAAACAGTTTTGGCTGCTTAAATCGTCAAATGCGAGTTTTCAAACTTTGAAAATGGAATGAAATAAATTGATGAATGAAGAACAATTAGAATGATTTAAAAAAACGTAGGAGGGCGTCATCTGCGATGATTTGTGGGCTTTAAAACGAGAAAATTGTTTAGCGAAGGAAGGCTTGGATAGCGGTGGCGCGAGAAGAAGAAGGGAAGGAGCGAGCTCACACGGCTTTCGAAGTAGCGAGGCTCTGGAAAGGTGCCGAACGAGATAGTCAAGGGATGAACACGCTTAAATTTTGCTATAATGTGAAATCGTTGCTTACAAGACAGTGTCGGGAGTGCTATGTTACTTAACGGAGCTTCCGGGATAGTAGTTACATCTCTTGAGGAAAATTCACACTATGTGGCTGTCGCATGTCGCCTTAACCTTATATTATTTGGCGGATTTATTTTATCAGCATGAAATATTCATGGTATGCAACGCAAACCCTAGCCAATATTTTCCTTTTTTAAAATTTGGATATTTAACCTGATAATTTTTCATATTTAAAAATGAATGCAGGGAAAATGATATATGGATATACGCAGGGAAATACTGACAAATGTCTACTCTGAATACCTATCTTGAAAACTTCACGATGACGGTCACGAGTGCTAATTTATGCAACTCTAGCGGTGAAATAAAGATGACTACGTGGTGCAAATGGTTGCATAAATTACAAGCATTTGAGACATCTCTGGGCTCACTTCTTGGCGAAGCGACATGGTTTTCCATGGCGAATACATATTGATCAATTGATGTGTAGGTTTTGGGCAATTTTTCTTCGTAGCGCGTCTAGTATCCAGTGGATGTAATACAGTTCCACAATATTCGCCGGGTGCTTCTGTTTTGTTTCCTCAGGCACGGATGATGTCTGACGGCTAGTAATGAGCCCCTTTCAACTAGGGAATCTGCCGGTGGCCAAGAGAACGCGCGTGATCCATCCACTCCCTCTTCTAGCCTCGATTGTGGTCGCAAAATCTTTTTGATTACGCCCTCATAACCTTTCCGCAACAGAGAAGCGAGAGTCACGTGTAAAAGTAGATTAATGTAGAATCCAATATATAGATTTGGTGCATATGCGGCGAAAATTAATAGAGCAATTTGTCAGTAGCAAATGGCCTCCATGCATTTCTTTTTTGCTTTTTGGCACATCTATCGACCAAACTGCCTCAGCGGAACACCATGGGCAGAAATCGCAGAAAGAGAGATCTATTCAAAGGGAGGACTTCATAGAGGAGACTTTTTTCTGCATTGAGGAGACTCCTTTTCGTCCCTTAAAATCATGACTTATGCAGTCATTTCTTGTGTTATTTTTGGATTGATTTTCAAAACTGTCCGCAGCACAGCGATAAATTCAAAGCGAACAATTTGTTGTCAATATTTAGCTATTTATAGGGTATTTTCACTCGCGACGGATAGCATTGGAAAGTAATCAATACGATAAATTTTATAATCGCGAATATAAATTTGGGCTGATTGATTTAATTCTGTTTATTTTTCCCGTGAAACTCGGTTCGCTATGCTGTCAGCGACACCAGTGACGGCTTATGGAAAAGGCATTAAGTGAGTAATGGGTGGCAGTGGCCGAGTGGAGAATCCTTCATTGTAATAATCATGTTGGTGTAAATTAAGAATATTATCTTGCATTTGTAATGTGCAAATACGAACCTTGGTCAGCCCAAATGATTTCTTCACACCAAATTCCACCCTATGCTAGTGGTAACTGCCAGGTCTAAGAATCACTCGTCTAACCCGGTGAGGTGAAGCACGTCTAGAATATGACTGGAAACTCCTCTTTTTTAACCACGAATATTCCAAAATTGATTATTCTCCAGTCGACCACTACTGTGCTGTTACCCGCCGTGCATTTGAATAGTTTTACAAAAATTGCCACTCACTCGGACAGGTAGATCCGAATTTCACGGATAATTAATGCATAGTGGTAGCCGTTAACCGAAATGTATGCTCGTGATCGCATAACCTATCGAACTAGTCATCCAGTATTGCATAAGTATGCTGGTCTTCGCAATTGCAAATACTGTTCATTAACATGCAGAAAATAAATGGGTAACGATATACCTCTATCGCCGCACTGAGATCAGCTTTGAAAAACGATTATAGAGCGAGTGAAATGGCGGCTTAAACCAAACTCTATGCGACGCACTTTGGGCCCCTAGCCCTCGTTGTAATATTCCTGGCTATATCTCCTCGTTTTCTCCTCACCTTTCTTTTAGGGTAGATTTCGACTTTCTTGCGTGCTACTGTGAGTGGGTTCCCTGGATTATGCGGGCGAAATTAGATGGAGAAATGGTGCTTTTTGGCCCCGCGACCGAAGTGCTTTCGACCGGGCTTTCAGATGGGTGCTTCAACGTTCCACCTTCAGCGATGGGTTGGGGCATTATCCTCTTGGATGGAAGGGTTGAGGTCTTGGATGATGTTGGTCCATTTGAGCGCGCCCTCTAGAAATGAGGGAGAACGAAATGTAAAATTTCGCTCTGAAAATAATGCGTAGGTATTTCATCGATTCGTCCGCTGAATTTTAATTTCACGTATTCAATGGTGTATCTCATATGAATTGAAAAAAATAGTGTAAACGTCAATCATAGATACGGGTTTCCAAAAAAATTCACTTAAATGAATGCTCAATATAATGCGTTTGTGCAATAAATTGCCTCCCCTAGTTATCTCAGTGTCAGCGCTGATCTTATTACTACTTCTGGTTTATCTCCGTTCTCTCACCATACTCTTTTAAAATATTCACCTGGCGTAATAAGTCAAATATACACGCTTTAATAAAATAGCTAAGGTATAAAAATAACCCTCATCACAAATCCAAGCGAGAAGGGGGTTGGAATTACTATTTTTCTAGACCTTCTGAAAGGAGGCTTGTTCTCAAGGAGGGTTCTACACCTACATACTCCCTTGCAAGTCTCCTTAAAAGACGTTTGGCGGGGGATGTTGGGACACCAGCCGCTGAAAAATAAAAATAAAATGCTCTGACGAACTTCTGCCAATATTTATTTGAGCCCTTTATTGTTCGAGGGAAAAATAATTCGCTACCTATCCGTTCGGAAAAATATCTCTCTTCATTTATCATTTCTGTTGGACTTGGAAATAAAGTAGGGTTATAACACGATGTTCTCTATGTCGCTCTGAATATATCCATCCTCAATTGTTCAACCAACATAAACCTAGGACTTAGCCTTCGAGTGTATAGCGGCTTCCAGCCTAATTGGTTTATATTTGTGTAATGTTTTCTGTACGCCCGTTGCAATTTTGACAAAGTGTGGGTTGTGGTTGCTTCACTCGGTTACACCATACCAGAAGGGAGTTTTGGAGCATTAATCTCTTCTAGGGATTAATAATGATACTAACTTATTTACTCCTACATTTTGGTTTTACAGCTGAATACAAGATAACAAAGAGAAAAAGTTTTAATTGGTCTCCAAGATCATAGGACCAAAAGTGATCAACCATCAAATAACAAAAATGTATGCCGATAAAGAAAATGATAATGCAGTAAATAATACGTGTTTTAAAGATGAGTGATTTGATGAGTGTTTTTATGAGTGTTTTAAAGATACAAAATCAAAGTTAGTGTTTAACTATTTCTTGTGAGAAAAGCCAGTCTGTGGCAGGAACTAAAATTCTATTTGCTGATTAATTTTTTTTTCAATTTTAGCCGGCAGTAAATGAAATAACTTTGGACCCATGTAAAGAAAACAACGTATATGTATGATGTTTACCTATGTCTATTTTTTACTGCATATGACTCTCCTTAAATTGTATTTGTATTTATGCATCACATCCACTCGGCATATTGTCACTTCTGGCATCAAACAATTTTAGGACTCTTCATAAATACAAATGCCTTAGTGGTAACAATTTTAGGGCCACTAATAACGGGAATGAGTGGTCATAAGATTTTTTACACAACTTAACCGAATTATTTTTTTGAAAAACGAGTGCACACTTGAATTAATTAATAATAATTCAATTTTAGGTTGCACAATTACATCAAAATTTAAGAAGAAATTGCACGCAAAGGATACCCTGCGTTGAAGTTACCATCATATCGTTCTTTTCTTTCACTCAGTGATTAAAAATAATTTTTCATTTTCCCAGTGGTGTGCTAAAACAAGTAAGTGTTTTGAACATAACCAGATCTGCATGGTCTTCCGTGGGAGTTTGTATTCCCGCTTTCCTCGACCCCAAGAACGATTTGGTGGATTATCTCCTTGGATGGAGGGGATGAGGGTTTCGGTAATGTTGGTCCATTTGACCGCGCCCCCTGGGAATGCGAGGCAATGACCCAGTATCCACCCGCAACAGCAGTCAACCCATTGTCGCTACCCCCTCCAGTACGAATTCTGTCGCCGTCATTAGGCCTGGGCTGGAACCCGAGAGAGCTTACTCTGTTTCCGCCATTTCGACCGTGGCCCCTGCAATTATCAGGACCAATCACTGGCCCATCAACTCAGTCCTCTCCTATTCCTCTTTCCTCCATCTATCTATGCATCTCCACCTCAGAAGCTGTAACAGTAAAGTTAATCGATTGTCAGAGGAAAGGAAAAAAAATCATTTCAATGGGAAGCTCTTTGAAATTTCATGGGTATATTAATTATTGAGTGGAAAATGCTTTTAAGCAGCAATGGGTCTATAATAGTAACTTCCTCGAAATACGTAAAAACAGTATTTTCGTCTCCAGCGTAACCTAAACTCAAATCGTTATCCTAAGTAACTTGAACCCGTAACTTTTAAGGTAGAGTCAATGGTGTTCATTCTTGATGAATCCTAGGTAACCGTGAGTAATGTCACAGAGTAGTCAATGCTCTGTTATCATATTCTGCATGCTGGATCTGCGTTCCTCTCGATGTTTCTATTTATCTAAATTAGTTGTTATATTTTGACCTAGAAAAATACTTGGGAGCGACAATCAGTCGATTATTAGTCACTATTTGCCAATCCCATACGTACTTAGTGCTCCTACTACTTCATTAGCAAGCTATAGTTTTTAAAACAGTTTCTGTTATCATTTCGAAGAACATACATTATGTAAAATTTTTGGCAGTTTAATTCAAGGCTTAAGACCTTAAAGGATTGGCCTTGCATTTTTTAGTTTTAATTGACCACTTCTTTCTCCATTTTGAATTCGTGAAGTATTTATTTCTTTGAGGCCCTTGTCAAAATCGTTGTTTTTGTGATTATCAAAATTATCTATCCAGCGTTTTTCTTTACATATGAAACTCCCTTTTAAGCCCTCTAGCAATTTGTAATAACTGTGTTGGTGTAAATGAATAAAATAATTTTCATTACTTGAACAAGAATTTAGGTCTGGTTAAATAAAGCCTTCAACTCTAGAACCGTCAAGTACTCTTCTTCATTGTCTTGAAACGGAATAACCCCTGGCATTTGTGAAGACAAAATAATATTTTGGGCTATATTCACTTACGTGTTTGTGTGTGCATTTGTCTTGATTATTTCATTCGTTTTTTTCCCCATTGCGAATTCTGTCGCCGTCATTGGGCCTACTCGAATCCGAGAGAGCATATTCTGTTTCCACCATTAAATCCGCGATCTGTGCCATCATCATGGACAACCGCTGGCCCATTAACTCAGCCATATCATATTTCTTTTCCCTCCAACGACCCACGCATCTCAGCCTCACTCATGCGCGTCAGAGAATAGGAGTTGGAGTAGCATGTTACCCCGATAGAACTACACATATCACCCCGATGAAAATGCATATTTACATGGCTTAAAATTTAAACTTATACATGTATATAAGGTAACGTTTCCTTTATACCAGTGCTTATGTTTTGCACTGAAATTACACGGCACTTTGTGCAATAGGTATGTATTTTTTCACTCGGTGATACAACACCAAGTCTGGTTTGTATAGGTGAGGGTAGACCTAATCCCGAACTTCCCTAGGGGGGTAGTTCTTCTCTCTGGGCCACCTAGCAATTCGAGGATGTTGATGTTTTCGGCATTAGAAGTCTAGACTACTCGGTTGGCAGCCAAGTGCTCTACCAACGAGACTAAAACCTTTCGCTTGCTTCAACTTTCCTTTAACTGTGTGAGGCGGTGTTTGCGATTTTGGTCTGGGAATGGTCTTGCCTTAAAATAATACGGGAGATATTGCAAATTCTGGGTAGGGAATCGGTGTAGCCTTTCCGATGTGATGGAAGGATAAGTTGAAGACCGGGTTCTTGAGAGTGTACCGTTTATCTTAATTTCTTTTCCCTCCAACGACCCACGCATCTCAGCCTCACTCATGCGCGTCAGAGAATAGGAGTTGGAGTAGCATGTTACCCCGATAGAACTACACATATCACCCCGATGAAAATGCATATTTACATGACTTAAAATTTAAACTTATACATGTATATAAGGTAACGTTTCCTTTATAGCAGTGCTGATGTTTTGCACTGAAATTACACGGCACTTTGTGCAATAGGTATGTATTTTTTCACTCGGTGATACAACACCAAGTCTGGTTTGTATAGGTGAGGTTAGACCTAATCCCGAACTTCCCTAGGGGGGTAGTTCTTCTCTCTGGGCCACCTAGCAATTCGAGGATGTTGATGTTTTCGGCATTAGAAGTCTAGACTACTCGGTTGGCAGCCAAGTGCTCTACCAACGAGACTAAAACCTTTCGCTTGCTTCAACTTTCCTTTAACTGTGTGAGGCGATGTTTGCGATTTTGGTCTGGGAATGGTCTTGCCTTAAAATAATACGGGAGATATTGCAAATTCTGGGTAGGGAATCGGTGTAGCCTTTCCGATGTGATGGAAGGATAAGTTGAAGACCGGGTTCTTGAGAGTGTACCGTTTATCTTAATTTTGGTAAGTGGCGAAAATTCAAAAAATGGAGATTGAGGAGTACGCAAAACTCTGCATGAAAAATAGGTCCTTTTTCGCTATAAGTGTGTCTGGGACCTATCGTACCCAGAGTGGGAATCTTCTATAATATTTCTACTGTATAGATACCTTTTTCTCAACTTATACGCAACCAAACCCGACAAATGAGGTACCAAAATGCACAGAATTGATCAGAGAACATGTGACGGCATATCTTACTTCCTAAATATTGGTATTGTTTCCTAAAATTGGTTTTCAAATGATAAAAAAACCGGTAAATATTCCTGACGTTAACGGCGCACAAACTGATACATTTGTTCATTTGCAACAATATCTATAACATTCTTTAAATAACTTTTATCAAGATGCGGCTGATTCCACATTCAAGTCTCCTGTTGATACGTAAGTATGAGTCACCATGTGCGTTTAACAGAGGATCGTGTAATTACTTCCAATGTTGCGTTTAAATAGGTCCTCTGACCTCAATTTGTACATAAACATTCCAATTAAATTTGTACATAAGACCCTGCCTTTTTTTCTACATTTTAAAATTAGAAACGCGCCTATCCCTCTGTGGACCTGCATTGAAAAGAGCGGAGGAAGCCCGCTGGGAGCGGGCGCAGCACGCTCGTCTTACTCTTGAACCGAGGTCCATAGACCGCTGCTTTGTGTTGTTTTCGTTTTACTTCTCTATGCTTATTAATTCCATGGATCACGAGAGAGACGCCGAGATGCCTTGAACTTTCTAGGTTGAGGGGATGGGGATGACATCGCTCAGGATTAAACGGATGATTGCGACGTGGAGAGAGCAATTTTGTGAAATAGCCATGATATCACTAAGACATGGGGATGAATCCGAATCTGCTAGTATTTTTTCCCCGGGTACTAATTGAAAGTTTTTGATGACCGTATGTAAACTTGAATAACGTTTATCTCCAACGCGTCCAAACCCCCCTTGACGAATTTCTTTCCTACCCCTTATTTGCAGGTCTGGCGGATGTTCCACATTTTGCTACGCCAACTGGAAGCTCAGTACTCTGTCATCCTTTTATGGAGTGTTGTTTTGCAGCACTAATCTTTGCCATTTTTAAACCCAATGCGTCACTCCAGCGCGTGGCGGTGGGAGGAAGTAAACTGTAGTGATATTACTTATGTCCTTGTCATCATCAGCCTTGTCCTTGTCAGCATATGGTTGTATAATTTTTTAGTATGCGTGACGTTTTTTGGACCGTGTGATGTGCATGTGGGAGTCCAATTGCATGCTGGTGATTGATCACCCCCTGCCAAACACCCTAGAGGTGGCTCGCAGGGTATTATGTCGATGTAGATCTGAATCACTTGGTAATTCTAATACAACAGTTTGGTCAGATTCAGATGGTGATTTTATTTGCACATCAGAACGGATTGCTGGTCATTATCACTTATACAGACGATAGCCCTTTAACGTTGCTTTAATCAAACTGATTTCCTGCACTGTTTTTGTAACTGATCTTGATCCATTTAAAAGGAGTGACAGAATTTTAGGTGCAGTAATTATTTTGTTGCTGGACTGAAACTGTAATCATTTCATCATGCAAAACTTTCATTTCAACGAAATGTTTCGTTTTGAGACAAAACGTGTTTCAGAGTCTCTATTGATAATGTCAGTACATTTCTTGAATCAGCAAGAACAAAATGAACGTTTTGTTTTGCCATGATGATTAAGTTTTGGCCGCTATTTCCACGAAACCCATGTGTTAACGGCTTCTTTAAGCATTACTCACACGACATTCATGAGGTTCACACGGCACGCGTCTCCAACCAATATAAATACGTTTCGCGTCGTGGGCGTGGCCGAAGCCCATAGTGGACTTTTAAATCTACTTATCTCGGGGAAAAAATCGAATTTGTGCTCTGAAATTTGCCCAGAGTGTTTTTCGCTCATTTATGTTTGGTTTTAAATATCGACAATCAATTTTTAATTTTGAGTGTTACCTCCTCTTACTGTATAGGGTGTATAAGTTGCTCCCTTTCTTTGATATGAACACGCATGCAAAAGCTTGTGACTACAAATTTTTCAGTACAATCTCTAACGAAGAAAATCCAGCTCCAAGGTTTTTCACCATTTTCTTCATAATAATGCAGTGAATTTGTTTAAACTCAAGCTTAAACACAAAAGCAAAGAGTCTATAATTTAGGTATTCAATTGAGACAAGTTTCTTTGAGTGATGTATCTAATCTGCTGTAATAAATGTCATGGGACTAGTCCTACGGTAAAAAAATATTTTCGAAGGCACAATTCACTGAATTTGTTGCAATTTTGTTGAAAATTTAGCGCTCGAAGCTAACATTTAAATGCCGATATTCCTTAGAATGAAAGTTGCTTATGTATATTGCCAAAATATGTAGTAATGTCAAAGATAAGGCAAAGCTCTGCACAACAGGTAACACTGAAACTCGCAAGATACAAAAGGAGAAGAGAATTTATTGTATTGAGTAAATATAAGGCAATTTCAAGTTTCAATTTACAATGGGTCAAATTCGTTCAATGGTAGAAATTTCAGAGCGGCACAAATCCAAGTATCGCATAGGGCTTATGGATATACGGATATGAGCTTGCTTCGAGGTAATGTTGTTAGTGACGAAACCGTGGTTTACACTTCATGCTAAGTGTTCCCTCTTTCTGTAGAGAGGGGAGGGTTTTGTCCCAGTAAGTTCGTCGGGTGATAGCGTAGTCGAGAGGAATTTGTGAATTCGCCATGTTAACATGAAGGAATGAGAGCGAGAGGGAAGGGATTTGGTGTGGGTCTTGTGTTTGAACCCTTCCCGCCTCCTCTCTTCCTGAAGGCGGTGGGTGGCGTCATCTCTGAGAAGGGAAAGAGAAAGCCCGCACATCTCCCTCGGGGCAGTTTTTGGAGGCCACGATGAGCGTGGAAACTTTGCCAATAAAAATTCTCCCCATAGAGAGGGCGGTTGTTCTCCTTCCAAGTGGTGGGCGTTGTTTCTCATTCAATTTCCGCTTGTTTTTGCAAACTGGCTGCCCCTCCTTGAGCCCCGCGATCCTATGAGACGTAGGAGCAGGAGGGTAAAGTTGGAAATATTTACGCGACCGCCTAACTCCCGCCTGCTTTAATCTCTCCTCGACACGTTGCTGTTGTGTGTTTAGTGCTCTATATTAATGCTTTTTGAATTCTGGACGTGTGAAGTATAACTTTTACTGCGCCCGCAAGAGTATTTCTTCATTTATCCGAAGAAATAAAATTGTGGTTAACGAGGCTGAAGGCCATGAGGAAGAATCCCGCGAGAAAATCGCGCAAAATTGTGGGAATGGTATGCGATCATGTAAAATCGATGGCTATCAATTTGCGCTCCGAGTATCTGGTAAGGAACAAATGATTACGAAAGTAACGCTTAAAAATTTAGAATTACAGTTACCAATAAAAATTCTCTGCCATGCCATGCCATTTCGTCGTTCTTCGCTGTTATCGCAACCGGGGATTAAAAATCTAAAATATATTCGTTTTACAGGACACATGTATGGATACATATTCAATAATAATATTATCTTTTTGGAAAGCATAATTTATAGTATCTTATTGATTGCCATCTTCAGTAAAAGCTCAAGTATTCTGACGTCATCGCCAATGTGATATAAATTCCAACGGAAGTGAGTGAATTAATACTTGCGACAATATGAGGAAGAAATTGCAAAAGATATTCATGGTAGGCCCAGAAAAATGAATATTTACAAAATAAAAACCAGAGTAGATTAAGCAAAAAATTACTTTTAGTAATTACAAAAAACGAATTGAAATTTCTTCCCGAAAGCCGGTGCCTGCAGAAGATGTTATTCAGAGTAAAAAGTATTCGTGTGAAGGTGGCAGAAGCGTGTGGAGTTCATTTTCTGTATCATTTCATGATGTATCAACAACATATTGTCTACGAAACTATGACCTCTGTCGAATTACGGATTCCGGAACGGTGCATATCAATTTATATCTTCATGGAGGGGGAGAGTTGGAAATGGAAGTTGATTGGTTTGAAATATTCTGATCTCTCCTTAAATTACACGATGAATTTAAGACGCAGGAATAACCCATCGTTTGTCATAAATCTCAAGCTAGATTGCTGGGATTCTCCCCTAATTATTGGGATTCCGCAAAATGTACCTTTTTATATAATACTAAAAAAAATATACTTTTTTTAATTTTTCTCCCTGGCCAAGATTACCGGTTCTTTAGCGTCAATTTTGTTTCTTACTTTATGTTCCATGCTCGTCGACTGCTGCTTAATAAATTTTGTCAATCTATATTTTTGAAATATTGTCAGTAAAGTTTGGAATTTTTATTCTTCGACTAATGGCAGAACCCTATGTTGTTTTGCGCAGCTGAAACAGGAGCTTCTATTCTCATTGGTTTTGAAATTGCAATGCATTAAAATTAGTATAGTTGTAAGTTTTGAGGAAACAATCACGTTACACATGATAATAAATCTCGCTAATAAAGCGTCTTTGTCTATATTTTAAATAAAGTGCTTTGGTTAAACAGTTTTACTTTGTATACGATAACTTTTGAAAGCTTAATGCGAATTTTTTTCTTTCAGGTAAGAAAAGGGCTTGCATGAATGGTACCTGCCAGTCTGACAACTACAATCTATATCCGATGGTCACCTTGAGTTTGGGGATTCATAGCACTAGATTCAAGGTAATGTATTTTTCACACTTTTATGAACTTGAAAACATCCGCTCCATTCTTTTACTTGAAATGTGTTGATCATGTCTCACAATCAGTTGTACATGTAGGAATCAAAATTAAGTTGTGCATTATCTTACTGAAATTGAGAGTAGCATATCAGTAAGAGTGGCAATGCTCTGGTGTTATATTTTCTGGTTTAATATTTTGTGCGTTCGTGATCTTTGTGCCTTCTTGGTGTCAATTCAATATTATTACATCAAGTGATTAAAACTTATTCCTAGAATCTAAATGAAAACAGCGCCATCCTTGATATTTACCCGTAGAAGTTATTTCTTTTTTTTTCCTCAATTAATTTTTGGGGAAGGCAGGGCCTTCCTTAAAAAATACCATGACACAATTTACCCATTTATATTTTTGTGACCGGGTATGATTAGACTTATTTGCATGTCTCCTGAAAAGGAAGCCTCTCTCTTAGCGTGCGATATATCTCGGTCATTTGGACCCATGAGTTTAACTGGAGACAGCATGACGAATACATTACGCCACATATTAAGTGACAGGTACAGGTAAAAAATACCAAGTTATTGGAGTAATAAAATCGGCGTCAAACAATCGGAGTAGAGCACAGATGTGGTGCAAGTAAAATTCAGGCCACGGTAATTGTAGTAGAATCATTCCCTGGTGACGAGGAAAGTGTCGGACCTGGAAACGATGATGACTTCAAACACTCCCACCCGGCTGAAAACTCGAGGAAACCTTATTCAGTCTGTTCTTTGTGAAAGCACCAGATCTCCCTTTATTTCGCGCACATGTTTCCTCAATCAAATCAACCTTTTAGTGTGTGGACATTTTTGCTTCTCCTATGTTCTGAAAATAAGCCCCGCCATAAAATAGAACCGTCTCACAGTGGGGCCAAATGCTTAAAAGTTGGTCATAATTATTAAATATCATGTAAATTTCTTGAAATTTGGAATATAACAGTTTTAGAGGTCGCTAATGCCGAATATGATATTGAAATATGAAGAAAATTTATATTTTGCCAAAAAATTGGAACTTTTGCTAAAATAAGACAGTAATTGTTCCTTATGTCCAGTAAAAAGGGGGAATATTTTTAATTATATTATATTACGAACATGAAACTGATTTTGAAAATTACATGAAATACATTTCAAAGCTTTAAGGCAATCGATTAATAATTTTATGAATTATTTTAAATAAATATCATTTTATGGATAATTTTAATTTTCAGACATTCTAAACGAATTAATTTCGGATATTGTTACATGAATCTTAATGTTTGTACACGTTATAAGCATGTATGCATACTTATGTTTTAAAAATACATCCTGGAACATAATAAGGTAGCAAAGAAATTATAAAACATTATTGTATAACAGTCAATCTGCGTAAAATATGAACAGGCCCGCGACCACTCACTTAAAAAAATGCAAACACTAAATATAATCCGTCTCTAATTCGTCCCATGAATAATTATCTAAGCACAAAACTGCATTATTGAATAAACCCACTTATTATTTTAAATAGTAAATGAAAACTAATAACTTAAATGTCTTTTTAAGAATATATAAAAAGTTAGCAAAAACATTTACATCACACATTATTATATAGTAGGTTTTCTACGTTGAATATGAAAAGAGCTGCGTACATAGGCTTGTAAACGTAAACACAAATTTCAATCAGACTTCGTTCCATCCAAAGAATCGTCTACCGATTCCGATGAAGATCCTGTGTCTATCAGATAGGATTCATAACAAATATTCATGGCTCCGGAACATAAAACTGTCGATGACTTGGACCGCATCACAATCTGACTTTCATTAATCGAGTCGGAATGTAACATCAATCTCACGACCAAGTCCACTACAGTGTTTTCCTCGAGCACTTTCGGGTAAAATCTTCCCTGAATTTCCTCAACAATTTGTTGTACGCTTCCTGCGCTTCCTCTGACATTTTTCCGATTGGTAACAATGAATTTTGTATGGCATTCCTTTCGTGCAACAGTACCTATTTAGGGTAAACATTGTTGGCATGCAAAACCAGTGATATAATTCAACAATAGCCGTGCTGTTTAAATGGAATGCACTTCGCAGATATCTATATTTTTTATTCTACAGCCAGAAGACAGCTTGGAAAACAGAATTAAATCTCTGAAGAAGCTCCAAATTGAGGCCTGTTTTATTGGCGGATATTTCAGAGTTCTCGAGCTGTGTTGTCGTCATTACTACTACCATACACCTGCTTTAGCCGGTTTAAACTAAGCTCCTTTTTAAGTCCTTCTCCTTCTTCGGCTCCTCCACCCATTTTTTAGCGTTTGTATTGCTGATCTGCCAGGTTTTAACTTACATTTTGAAAGCCACTTGCAAAGCAGCATTCGAAATTACCAATCCATGCATGCAACGTGGATAAACTACATTAGGGATATCATTCTTTACTGGACGAGATATTATAGCATTAACTTTGTCTTGAGTCTTTGTTTCGGCAATTTATTGCAAAAGAACTCATTTTGTTACGCCGATTATAAAGTAAGTGCTCCCTCTTGCATGCAACGTGTCAACGAGCTGCGCGCTTCGGCGTCCATACGGTTGGAGATTACTTACGTATTTCTTCATTAATTCACGAAGGGGCGGGTTGGGGCGGTTAATTTTTTTTTGTTTTGATAGCCGAGGGTTGTGGCTACAATAATATAACTATATATGAGCACTGCTATATAACTTAATGATGTTCGTATTTTTATTTTTGAATAAAAGTTGTGCAATTTATTGGTTAATATTTATGTTAATAATAATTTTAATATTGTTTCAATGTTATGGTAAAGCAAGATTTTTTTATCTATGCACATTGCTGCGTTGATTCTATTTTTTTAATTTTAAATTTAGCCAATTGGGTAGCTGAGGAGGAGTCTAGAAGATGAGGGTATTTCTAAGCGAGAGGGAGGCTATGTATCCCAGCCGCGCACATGTCACTTTGAAAGTGATTTTTACGAAGAGGTGCACACTTACCTGCTTCACGAACTTATTTCTCAGCAGCTCAAGTAAGTATCTTCCCAACCATGTATAAAGATATCATAACCCCGAACTTTTATTTTTTCTAATTATGGCCACCTTTTATGGATTTGGCCCCACTGTGCGTCTGGGCGAATTTCAATCCATTCATCTGGTGCTTAGCCGCAGAACATTCATGGATTGGGATTTGAGTACATTACAAAATTCACTAGCGCATTATTGACTTTTTGGTATTCCATTATAAGTTTTCTTTTAAAGTTACGGGGCATAAGTAATAGTGTAATATCCAAGAAAACTTATGAGTACATTACTTCGTTTCTGCCATCCACATTCAGCATAATGTGCTTTCCTGTTTGGGATAAGTTACTCGCAGGTGCGGCTCCGTGTATCCTAGGCTTTCCGGTACACAGTCCCTAAGACAAATAGGAGCCTTTGAGTGTCCTTTGAGAGCAAACGAACCATTCGGCTGCCTCCTTCAGGGCCTCTCTCGGATTGGAAACCAAGACGCTTTGGGGGATAGCAAAGGGGGTACACAGAGTGATTAGGGCATGTACTCATAGCATCCCATTTCCTCCTTTGCCTTGGTGCCTCTTGAGGTTGGCGTTCTGGAATGCTCGAGGAGGAAGTTAGCTCTCCCCTCAGTACTGGAGGGTCTTTCATCTTTCTCCGTCGGGCCGGACAGCCGAAGACGGACCTGCTAGGAAATTCCCGCCAACGTCGATCTTTTCCTCCCTCACCATTTGCCTAGACCGTAAGTTATTACTAAAATTCATACGAGGGATATGTGACTCCTCTAGAGATAAAATCTATGGGACACTGCATTTGGATTTTGAGGAAAGAGGAAATCAAGACTATTGATAGGAATTAAATGTTAGAATTCGTTCAGAGGTTGGTCAAGCATGCCAGCAATCCACGGCAATGCCGTTCAAATGTATTACCTAATTGACCTATTAAATCAATATACGTATTAACATTTTATTTGAAAATATATTATCTTGATTGCATAAATGAATGATAGATATGGATGAATCACAGTGACTGCGGTTAGTTTCCATGATGCATTTTGCAAATCACCCTGGTATGCCCCCTCGCCTCAGTGGGTTTCTTCCTTCTAGATTTCACAATGAGGGCTATTCCCTGCCTTTATATCCATAAATCCTTTTTTTATTATTACTTATGCATAAACTTACCCGCAAGCAACTAATAACTGCATATTTAAACTTTTCTCGGGTTTCCGCGCGGGTAAGATATTCTAAGAGCACCGACGCGACGTTTCGGGTTCCGACTCATCACCCATTCTCATGACTACATCGGCGCTCATAGAAATTCTTCCGTGTGGAAACATGAGAAAAGTTTAGATATTCTGTTCGCCAGGAAATTGTAAAAACATACACAGCACATTACTGCCTTCAGAATGGGTGTTCCAATGTTAACAATGCACTACACAAGTATCCATGTCTTGGATAGGGACTATGTAGGTACTTATAATGCATCCTCCTAACTTGGTTTTTTAGCATCCCATCCCCGCTCTGTACTCCTTCCACCTAAACCTTCGGTCTCATCAGAATCTAATCAGTCATTTTCCTCTCCCAACCTATCCCCCCATGATTGGCAATTGCCTTTCTCACTTCTTCCTCTTCACTGTTTCACGCCGTAACTACGTCTAAACTGTCTCTTTCCTCAGCATCCACGTCCAATGCCATTTAGATTTATATCTTCAGAAGAGTTATATCTCCCCATATGAATTCAGAAACTATTAACTGTCTAGGTAGATGATCAGGATATCATTGAGTACTCTTCCAATATTTTATCAAGTTTAATTAAGGTTAATTTCAGAACTAGCTTGCATGAATGCTTTTATCTTGTTTCTTGAACACAATTTTATATTTTTTAGTCTATAAACACTTGATCACTTATTTTCATTGGGATACCAATTCTCTCTCCGTGGACATTGACACCTTAAGCTTTTTCATTGAATTTATTAGCGACTCTCTCGATGTTGTCATTGGAGTTAATAGAGCAGCTTTACTGTAAAGGTATTCTTAAATGGTTCTAATGGCATTAAATTCTCATATTCTTAGGCATGAATCAACACTTCCATTACAATAAATATTGGTTAATTCTTCCTTACCTGCCACCGTTAATATGATAAAGCATAGTCAAAACATTTGTATGTAGGTTTATTACAGGGCCATCATGATCTGCGCAACGTTTAATATATAATTTGTTGCCATTTTAATGTATACTTTTATATAACTGAGACCATAAAATGAATTCAGAGGTACTAATGCATGCATAAATCGAACTAAACACTCTTCGCACCCCAAAGTTGTCCCATTTATTTTTAGCAATACTATCAATTTCCTAATTCAATGTTAGCTGGATGTCTAGATTGTAGAACATTCATATTTGACCTAAACCTAAAATATAAAACAAATTTAAATCAGGACAATGCGTTCAGTACTATGTCGTAAATATAAAAATTATGCTAAAATATTTTCTAGAATTGCATTTTTATCAGAATGAACATTAAAAGTTCTGCCAAAGGGCAGCAATAACTCATTTTGACGGTGACGGTAAGCTAAACTTTCAGTCTTGCGAAGTCTTGCCAATTGTTTTTTTTTTCTATGTATGGTTGAAGCATATGAACTTTTAACTTCTTTAAGAGCCCCAGGAGCATTCAAATGTGCAGGAGCCAAAATTCCTTTGTCGATTTTACGTTTATGTCAGAGGTTCTGGCTTTCTCAGAGTAAGTCTGGCTTCTTTTTCCAGGGGCACCTTTAAAGAGGCCGCATTCTGTGCAAACGGCAACGGAGCACGAACTGTCTCGTGACCTTTCGCTTTTCCTTGATCCCGGAAGGGGCCGCAGTCGAAAAACACCGCCTAAAAGTCACAGTCCTGCGGGGTGGTTAGATTCACATTTGCGCTAATGACATGATCTTATTAGGAGAGGAAAGGCGCGATATTCTTACTGGTGAATTGTTACCTCTTTTTCGTTCTTTGTAGGTTGTCACGACGGCGCTTACATTTTCTAAACCTTAAAGCACTCTGCGAGGAATACACCTATGTTAATGTGGTCAATTCCCCCGTAAATGCCGTGGGCTGGATGACGGATTTTGCTCCTTGCTTTCGATGGCTTTGGCAAAATCATTGGGAATGACGCAGCTTCTCGATTTAATTCACATCTGCTCAACAAATAAGCAGAGATTTTTCAATGATATACTCCGAAAAACTGATCTTTTGGCTTATTTCATGTGCATATGGAGGATATCGATGCAAAGCCGGTTAAAATGTAGTTTTATTCGTCAAAATTCCAAATTTGGGTTTTCCTAGTAACAAATCCACGAGAGTTTCAATTTGTGCCCTACCGTTCTATCGAATTTATAAATTTCATATATTTTCTATCGTTGGGATTAATTTTCTTACAGAATCGGAAATTATGATCTTAAAATTTTATATGGTGAGAATGAATAAGATGGATTGCGTGCGATTTCATTCATTTATGGGATCATTCAAGCGAAAATTGGACCATGCTCTAATTTCTTGTACGTGATCATGCGAATGGTGGAAAATCCGCCGAATTTTCCGCTTTACGCTCCGGTGAGTGATATTCACTTGCATGATCATTCGAATGACCTTGTGCGCGTGTGATTCATCGCGTGAAACGGTCGAAAGAGGACGAGTATCTCCCTCTAAACTGATCCTTTTCAGTGATGAATTACCTGCTCTAGCCTAGTTCTACCTCTTTCAAATATTGGAGGATTAAATTAGACTTAGATTAAATTAGAAATCTCCAGAATTTGCCAGTGCATCAGATTAGGAAATTTAATTCTCAGCATTATCTCAGATGCAAATTTTGTATGGTTGATAAACGGGTAAATTTCGACAAAGGTAATTTGTATATGCAATGGAAATTTCAAGATAATTAGCAGCGTAACTTTTAACGGTCTATTACGTCACCAAAGAAGACGACATACGAGCGCTCTTGGAGGATTGATGCTTTCTCTTAAATTAATGCCTATTTTCCTCTTCGCGACAAAATACCTCCCTACCTCCTTCAATGCCATTTCGAGTACTCACCCTTCCCTGGATCTTTCAATGCCCATCAGAGTATTCAAGAGGCAGCTTCGAAAAGCCATCTACTAAATCCCTTTTCTTTCTTTTTTTATATCCTTTTTATAGTTTTTTTTATAGTTTATATTTGTTGAAGCTGCAGATTTTATGTTTTGTATTCAATGTAAAGGCTATTTTGGATGTTTTTGAATAATTTAATTAATAAATAAAATAAATAAATAGCTGATGTCAGAGATCGAATAAGTGTCGAGAGAGAGAATCATTGCTAAAAAATTCAAGCCGTTCCCAGAATGAAAACAGCTTCATTTTGAAAACCGGGAATGTCTCAGGAATTTTGACGCTTGATAATATTGCTTTAAAATATCCCACTTTCAGTTTGTCATCTCCAGTTTTTGACAGTTGAAATGCATAATTACGACACGAATCTAAAAAAAACATTTGATTCCTAATAAGCTAATTTTAAGCGAATAATGGGATCTGATTCCGATTCCTCTATGAATCTTTTTCCATGAACGATTCGCTCGCGAACGGCTCAGCTCCGGGAATGGCAATAGAAACTGAACGAAAGTCAAAACCAGTAAAATATCAATAGTTTCGTTCCCAGAAACGAAATGAAATGGATTTTAACCCGGGGATCTGAACTCAGGGTCGAAACGAAATCGGAGACAAAACTACTTCGGGTCGAAACTAAAGTTATACTCTGGGACGAAAAGAAACACGGACATTATTTTGCCCCGGAGGGACCACGTGCTTCACCTTCGAACAGTTTAGTTTTGACCCACTCACCGAGTACAAAGTGTGGTTGAAAGAAGTACAGGTTCGGCCTACCGCCATTAAATGCATGGGGCACTCATATGTTACCGCTAGCAGGAGAACGGTGAACACAAACTGGCCATTCGATTTTTAAGCTCGATATTCTAACCTCTCTACACGTATGTCAAACGTAATGGGTCGAAACCATACCCTGTTATCCCCCTACACTCAACTTCTGGGATGGAAGCTTAACTATGAGCAGCGGAGTTTCGATTAATTTAGTTTAGTTCCCGGGAGTAAAGTTTCGCACCGGTTCGGAACTAAACTCCTTGGTGATATTCATTTCGTGCGGCAACAAAACTAAACCCATGCCTATTATTTTCGTTTCCCTCCCGGTCGAAACGAAATGTTTTCGTTTCGTTTCCCTTGCCATCCCTGCTCAGCTCTTATATCTGATTCGTTGGCGTTTGATTGTGAGGGGCGGAGAGAGGCATGTAAATAGGTAAATTCCTCGAAGTTAGTTTTCCTCAGTCTTGCATTTCCTCCTCTACTTTCTTTTTTATTCCTCCCATAATTGCATTTTAAATCGCCCTTCACCTACGAATCCCATCTCAGGTACTTAAATATGAAATCAGACGTCATCTTGATCGACTCTTGAAATCCTTCTATCCTGTTCACAAGGACGGGAGAGATGTCGCTCCAGTGGCTATCACACTTGTGACTTATCCTGAAAACTGCTATGATAAATCTGCCCATCTGTTTTATGCCACCTATTCAGGACTAAAATGTGATTTTGTTTAAGCAAATTTTTGTACCCTTTCTATAAAAATTACATAATTTTGGTGACGTAAAGGTGAAATAATATTTTTATATTTTGCGTGTAATACAGATAAGGAAAGAGGGTGTTTTTCGTATGATGAAATTTTGACCGTGGTTTATTATATATATATATATATATATATATATATATATATATATATATATTAAATGTTTTGCAGAAATGCGATGCAACGTAGCACATAATACGAATGTTTAAAAACACAGTCACTAAAAATAGACACAAAATAAAAAAAGGAAACACTCACACGAAAAATAAAACTGAGAGACTTTCGCGGTTGTAGCCGCTTCATCAGTCAAGGAGAGAATGAGGGGGGAAGGAGTGTGTTGGAAAAAGGAATGTGTTGGAAAAAGGGGAAAAGGTGATGGGAAGAGGGGAGGGGTTTATTGGGGCGGGGCTAACTTAACAAGATACATTCAGACCAGGGAGTTTATTGGCTTGTAGACGCCAGATGCATGCCAATTCGAGGGTGTGGAGATTGAGGGGCGAGTCAGTGGGTGACAGGGAGGCAATGATAGAAACTTTGAAACATAGATTAAAGATGGAATCATGCGATAAACAATGTGTGGGAACCGGGAGAGATGCATGTGGGGATGACGGACAGCAGGAAGCGCGGTGATTATTTATTCTAAGGTTGAGGGGGGTGGTGCATTGGCCTATATAAAAAGCGGGGCAGAAGTTGCATTGAAGGAGGTATATGATGTTGGTGGAGGTACAGGTGGTGGAAGGAGATATCGGGAGGAATTTAAGTTTGGAGAGGAAAGAGGCTGGGGGTGGAGAGAAAATTTTACAAGTTTTACATCTAGGACGGTTGCACGGCGAGGGTGGGGTAGTGGGGACTGAATTCAATTTTTGAAGGGGGCGGGTGGCTTTGAAGATGGTGCTGAGGTTAGGTGGTCTCTTATACGTGATCCGTGGAAGAGAGGGGAAAATTTGTGAGGTGGATTTGTGGTTGGAGAGAATGGGGTACAAGTCCTTCAGGATGTTCTGTAAGGCATGAGCACCGGGGAAGTAAGTGGTGAGAAGAGATGGAGAGCAATTTTTTTCGGCACGGGGTTTATTGGACCTGTAGGGTTTTTTTCTAATTTTGTTGATTAACAGTTTATCGGGATACCCGCGGCGTAGAAGAGAAGTGTGTAGATTGGAAAGGAACTTCTCAAGGTCTTCGGGGTTGTTGCAGATTTTGTGACCACGGACGGAGAGAGAAAAAGGGATTGAACGTTTGGTGTGTGGTGGGTGGCAACTGTCATAGTGGAGGTATTGCTGTCTGTTGGTGGCTTTGATGTGGACAGATGTCTTGAATTTGTTATTTTCGGAAAGAAGAATGTCCACATCTAGGAAAGTGATGTTGGTGTTAGAGATGGAAGAAGTGAAAGAAACTGAGGCGGAAGAGTTAAGTGAAGAGACAAAGGTGTTAAGGGAATTGATGTCATGCGGCCAGAGAATAAATATGTCGTCAATGTATCTGAGCCAAAGGAGAGGTTTTAGAGGGTAATTTGATAGGAAATTTTCTTCGAACAGGCCGAGGAAGAGATTTGCATAGGATGGGCTAAACCTACTTCCCATAGCACAGCCGGAGATTTGCAGATAGTGGTTGTTATTAAAAGAGAAGGCATTGTGGGTGAGAATGAAATGGGAAAGATCAAGAAGAAATTCAGTGCTAGGGTTTTGAGGAGTGGGTCGTAATGAAAGATAGTGGCGGAGAGCAGCGAGTCCCTCAGAATGAGGGATTGAAGTGTAAAGTGAGGTTACATCAATAGTGGCCATGATAATGGGCTGATTGGGGGGGAGGGAAATGGAATTGAGTTTAGAAAGGAAGTCATGAGAATCTTTGATGTATGAAGGAAGGGACTGAACGAAGGGTTGGAGATAGAAATCAACAAAGGCCGAGATGCGTTCCGTAGGAGAGTTTCGAGAGGAAACTATGGGACGGCCTGGGTTATTAGCTTTATGAATTTTTGGAAGGATGTAGAAAGATGGCGAACAGGTTAGGAGGGGAGTGAGGGAGGTAACTAGGTTGAACGGATTGGTCAACAGAGAAGAGGGAGGGGGAAAGAACTTGGTCATATGGTATGAAAGAAGTTAGGGGGAGGAGGCTCTCTTAGGGAGGGCATGGCAGGTGGAGGGGGGATGGTTCAGGTGAGAGAGAGGCCGAAGGGTTCGTCATGTCATTATCCCAGGAATTTAGGAGTGGGAGGCTCAAAAGTACTACGAAGTTCTTCTTTTTAATTTTAATAATGAATCGCTTTCACAGAGTTACGCCTCAAACAATCAATAGATATAAAAAGATGAGAGAATGATGATCGCGTAAATTTTAAACGAGTAATTTGACACGAAAAAATCCGAAACACAAAAAGTGTATCGTTCGGAAGTGATGCGTGCCCTAATAGAGGTTTTACCTGGGAGCGAAGGAAATGTCATCGCCTGGAAAATTTTTAAATATACTCTTCAGTAAGAGTGATGTCTAATGACGATAAATATAGATTATAAATTACTTATTTTCCGAAAATCATACTCGAACATCTGAAGTTTAGGGTGAGATATTTAAGGTGTACGTACTCGGAAAATATTTATTTGGGTATAAATATCGTTGTGAAAACAAATCCGATTTATAATAGCTCTTTCGCACATCGGAGTAGCAACAGTGTGTTTAAGCTCCGAGTACCACCATTTCATTTTTGACGTGATTGGATTTCATGTAAGAAAGAAAAACTTTTTAATTAATAAATACGTACAAATCATTTATTTTGAATAGTTTAGGCATCGCATATACCACCGAAGTTACATCAAAGGCGTTTCCTGACCCTCACCTCAAATAATGTCCTCCAATTCACCGAAGGTTTTCATTGAAAACTAGAAGGGTAGCAGAATATGTGACGGTCACGGCTAAATAATCTTTTCATATACATCTAAATCTACACAATATCCCGCAAGCCGCCTAAAAGGCGTGTGGCAGGGGGTGATGGGACAAGGCCGTTTACAGCTTCAAAAAAATGTGCTCTAACGAAGTTGGGACTAGCGTTTATTAAAGTCCTTTATGGTTCGGGGGAAAAACGAATTCCCATATCTATCCGTTCGGCAAAACATCTCTCTTAATTTATCGCTTCTATCGGACCTGGAAATATATCGTGGCTCTAATATTATGTTCTCTGTGTCGCTCTTAAAGATATCCATTCTCAATTGTTCAAGCAATCTAAGCCTAGCGCGCAGCCTTTGAGTCTCCAGCGGCTCCCAGCCTAATTCGCTTTACATCTGGGTAACACTGTTTGTACGCCCGTAGCAGTTTTTGACGAAACGCGCAGATTTCCTTTGCATTTTATTCAGTTCGCGGATTAAGTCTTTCTCCTCCGGATCCCATATGCTCGCTGCATATTCAAGGTGCGGTCGGACGAGAGCGAAATAGCACCTTTCTTTTACTTTCTCATCCGAAAATCTTCCCACAATACTCTTGAATCCTAATTTCTTCAGGGATATGCGGCAAATATTCTTTATATGTGTTCCCCACGTGAGGCTCGAGGATATCGTAACTCCCAGGTACTTCACTTTGTCTGTTGCCTTTATGTTAATACCATCCACTGCATGAATCTGATCTGGGTCGTCTTCTACATTGCAAACAGAAGCCAGAGATGGCCGTAGATGGCCACGGATACCCAACGCGCTGGATTGTCTGTTGATTGTGGCAGATTTCCACGTGTGTCAATATCGCTGGTCAGCAATTCCGTGATTTGTTTGACTCAGCTATCCACTCAATTTTACTGTCAGATAACATATACCAAGAATGAAAAAACTTTTTTACTGAAAATACCTTATTCTCATGTTTTTTAAGTTGCTGAATCCAAATGTGATGGTTTTAAAGTTGTATCACCCACCATTTATTCACATTTTACAGTTAAATTTATGAAATCATGCAGTATTTTAAGAATTTAGCAGCTTTTTTATAGTTATATTAACATTGGAAAAGTAGATCTAATGAACGAAGATAATGGGGGATTACTGTTGGTACTTCACCGAGAAGTTCAGCTACCGATTTATCGTAGAAAAAGCTACACAAGAAGCTTCAAGGAAAAAAGAGAAAGAAAATGTAGACCAATTCCAGTTGACACCTTGTGTTATCACGCTGTAGTAAATGTAAACAATTTTATCACGATGTAGTGAACAGTAAATACAAACAATTTTGTGATATAACACAGTGTTTCATTTATTTCCCTGTATTACGTATAGGGTGTTAGACTAAATATCAAAATACATATTGCTTGGAAACTATGTGTGATACAAAAAAACTAAAGCCAGTTTTGGATTCGGCACGTAAAAATCTATAAATATCAGTTATTAAAATAAAAAAAGTTTTAAAACAATTTTTTTTTGCTGGGCTGTGTATTCTTTCACATCCACGTATTTCTTTTTTCATATCCTTCTTTACCTTTTCCATATATTTTATTCGTGGTATTCCTATTATATTCTTACTATACTATATTTGGATGTCTTGTCAATTCTTTTTTTTTTAGAGACAGCAATCTCCCATGAGGTTGAACGGCTATCGCGCAAATGGAATATCATGGACAGCTAATAATTCTCAATGAGTGTGCTAAATTTTCAGTCGAAGTTAGCCTCATATATGACGTATAGTTTAAATAGTATCCTCTATCAAATATTAACCAACTGATTCTAGCTTTGACGCAGTAATTGACTTTGGTAGCAACTGGTGGACGTGGAAAAACAGGATGTCATAAAATACTTGACAAGTCTGGTTGCCTTTGCAGCTCTATTTATTTGGCTGATGCTATTTGCTGTTTAATATCGGCGCGTTTTCATTTTTTTTCGCTAAATGGTACACACCGCTTCCTTCTTCCAGTGCTCCCCTTGTTGAAATTACCAAGTCAAACACGGATAAAATTCAATGGAACCCATGAATCGACCTCGGGAGAGTACCTGAATCAGAAATTAGCGGTGATGCACTCAATAAAATACTGTTGCAGTAGAATTTGCTTGAATTCAATGTCAGCAATGTAGGCGCGTTCACTTTCCATGTCGGTCTGATGATATTCTTCAAATAAGAGGGCATTGAAATCTTGAAAAGTGTGTGGACGACTCCAGATTCAGGGAATTACTTAGGAATTAAATTACTTAAGATTTTTCGCCTTTATCATTCGGTTAATTATCTATGGACGATCCTGTTTAATCTTTTCATTTGGTCTTCATCTCTAATTTCTGATTCAGTTATTCTCCCGAGGTCGAGTCGTGAGTTCCATTAAAGTTTATCTGTGTTTGACTTGTTACTCTAAAAAATTAGAGCGCTTGAAGAAAGAAGCGGTATTTTTTCTGATTTTTCTAGTATGTTATGTTCATTTTTGGCTCTTTGACCCGGAGACTATAGTAATAAGGGCTTCCCGTCGAGGTAAGGGGTGCATTTAAATTATCTGCCCTTAATATATCTCCTTGAGTTTAGAAGGCTCATATTGTAGTTTTATCCGAGATCTGGGTGAAGATGAGGACCATGTCTTTATTATTTCTCTTTGGCGGCCGGGTATTTGGGAAGAGTCTGCCTACTTTGTAATTACAGCACTTTTTTTTATCTCGTCAAGAAAAGTTACATAATGAAGTCAAGAATAATATTTTGAAGAAGAATGTGCTTGTGTTTATTTTTCTTAGCGTAGGTTTCCTCAAATTCAGTGTAGAAAGATTTTCTATCGAACTTACTAGTATTTCAAATTCTAACAAGGTCTGTATTCTCCATATTCAGGGAACATCTCATCTATTTTATCACTTTTACCTCTTTGCTAATTTATGATTCAGTTATGTCTCTTATGAACGAGGCTTTTGATCCAAGATCTTTCCTTTTTGTTTGAAGTGGCAATGAAAATAATTGAAGCCATTTCAGCATATATATGAAAGAAACGGTCTCCTATGCGCCGATTTTTTATCTAAGCTTGAAATAATTGGAATATTGGCTGGGAAAGTTTGATCAATTCAGCTACAGCTTGCAAATGTTCTCCTTTATTTCCTTGGTCAAGAGAATTATGTAAGGACGGCCTTCATGAGGAAATTGTGGGCAAGGGGAAAGTATCTTCTCTTTCATTTCTCCCTGAGTTTGGAAGGCTCTTTTTTTTAATTCCAGATGTGGGTGGGTCCATTTCTTTCTTTCTCTGCCTGCTGGATGGTAGGGAGAATCCGTCCGCCCGCATTGCCTCGCGAAGAGTAATTAACAGCGAAAAGATCAACAGAAGCGGAGTGATTTTTATCCCATCATCGCTTGTGTTGACTTAAAAACTACGCAATCTAATCATCACTACTCAACTCGCCTCCATTACGACGTTCTTCACTCGTTCATTCGCCTCCCGCCGCTCAACTTTTCCCTCTCCATTGCCCGCATTGATCGTCAAGGGAACAGATTCCATTTCCAAGGCGTTTAGCTAGCATGAAATACTTGCGCGATCCTCCATTGCTATTACCTGCATGGCCATGGAAATAATGCCTTCTTGGTGCTAACTTATTTTTAAAGCATCAATGTGTGGAGTATCAAAGAAGACTCCTAATTCTTCCCAAGAGTAATAGTTACATATTTTAATTACTCCTTGACATTACCTCTGTAGGTACAACCATGAACATTAAACGCATTTCCATTCATTTAGATTCTGGAGAACGCAGCAACAGAATCATAAATCTTACAATTAATAGTATCCAGTATAATTCGATAACCAAGAATGATCAAAATTATTAGCAGCACTGCCATAAAATTATGTATAAATAGGTTGTGTAGGTGCAGGCCTTCCTACCATGAATGCATGAAATTCACTCGCCTGTGGCTTACTCTATTGTGAGCTCTACTCTCTCTTATCCAAACCTACCTTCTGGTCGAATATTTGATAGGTTGAAAGTGCTGAACTTTAACCTCGAAGTACTTCTGAAATAATGAGCGCTCTTCAAATGGGAGAAGCTTTTGGATTGTGCTTCGCGGTGCAGTCGTTGGAAGTGATGGGTTAAGGGTTTCATCCATCGAAGCAGCTGCGTCGATCGCCCGTTACAAGGGGATGAATGTTTAGCAGTTGTTTCTCTTTAACCCTCCTTCCCCGTCTCCTCCCTGAATTGGCCGTCGCATTTTCGTCGCGCGATGCATCACGAGAGCGCGAGGTTGGCATTCCGCCCGACAGATGGGTCTGCCTCATCCCTCGAAAGTGATTCGCGTGTGTAATGTGCACTTACTTCTCTTTTTCCTTCGGTAGAGTACATCACATCGCATTCCCATCCTCCTCCTACCACCACATCGATCCATCTCAGCACATGCTACCCCAATTACATATATTTTACGTACAAGATTTACATACATTTTATACATATATCTGTTACACACGTCAGACGTGTTGCTTCCTCCCCCACCCCTCCCACGGCCCCTGCTCTGACCCACTTACTCCCCCTGTGGGTCTCCACATTCCCCTTCATCCCCCAACGGGAATGTCACAACGGAGAATACACGACCATACACATAGACACTGACATTTTATTCATTTCCCGCCATTGTACAAGCATGACACGTGTCGAGTTCCACTTCATTTTTGTTCCCCGAAATTCAGGTGAAGTAGCGAACGATAAGTGAAATTTTTATTTGGAAAGTTTCTAACAAAAAATTACGTAAACATATCAAAATGAGCTTTTTCAACAAATCAGCGTGGCGATCTGATGTGCATCCATACTTCCGCAGCGCGTCCTCATTCATAAAAGTAGCCGTCTCGTCTGAAATATTCCCGGACTCAATTATATCCGGTTCACTGTAATACTGTTATTATTATTTCCTCCACGTGCAGCTTATAATATTCCACAGTCTATTTGCGTATTTCTTCCGCGACCTGATAAAAAATTCCCTTCTGCCGCTATATTCGACTCGGTATATTCTTCTCAACACATAAATCCGGGATTATAAATATTTTTCTGTTTGGAAGTGTCGTTAGAGTACTGATGGTCGAGTAAATTGTTTTGTTCTCGTCGACCTCAGTATCACACCTTCTGCTGATGGTTCTTTATTTAGAGATGAAAATCTATATTGAATTATGTAAAATCAGTGTCGCAGGCTAGTAATTTTTTTTTATATGAGCGGATTGCACTAGCAAATGAGGCGTTCATGAACAGGAAGGAGCTTCTGAGAGGATCGTTATGTAAGAGTTTAAAGAAAAGGTTTGTGAAGGGTTTGATTTGGAGAGTAGCTCTCTACGGTGCGGAAACGTGGACACTGAGGAAAGAAGACGAGAGAAGATTGGAGGCATTCGAGATGTGGGTATGGAGAAGAATGGAGAAAGTGAAATGGACGGAGAGGAAAAGGAACGACGAAGTACTGGACATTGTAGGTGAGGAGAGGCAACTTTTAGATGAGATACGGAGGAGACAGAAGGTATGGATGGAGCGAGTGCTTAGCGGGGAGGGGATGTTGAAAATGGTGTTAGAGGGTAGAATGTTAAGGAAACGAGGGAGGGGAAGGAAAAGAATAGGATTTTTAGATAGATTGAAAGGGATTAGGCCTTACAGTGAATCGAAGAAGGCAGTGCTGGAAAGAAAGGAAGGCTTCCAGATCACATCTTGAAAACTCCATGGAAACCTACCCTAATCGGTAGAATACTATAATAATAAAATAAATAATTTTTAAGCCTAGTATTTATTTAGAAAAGAATAGCAAACGGTTAAGATGAATTGGAATCATCATCCAAGTAACAGTCCGACACAGTGAGTGATTCGCATTCTGTTGCGCGCATCGCGGTATTTGTCGCACTCCGTCAGGTGATGTCGCATGGTGAGGAAGTGTTTCAGAAGGAATCTGTAGTACTTCATGAGGTGATAGGGGAGAAAATTTTTAGAACTCATTCGTCTTGTGGGTCGCAGCTCCTTAGTCACTGAACTATAGCAACGTAAACTTATTTTGAAGTAACTATGCAATTACTATGAAAACTGTTTTTCTTGGATATCCAGACTTTTCGGCATTTTATTTAATACTATGGATTGTTATGGATATTAAATAATTAGAGTTGGACGAAAATGTGCTTTTTTAGTTGTCTGATACAATCAATCTCGAAATGGTCTAGGTTGCGCATTAGTGCTGTTGATATTCGCTCGGAGCTCTCGTGTAATTTAGTTCAAAGATTAATTTTTAATCAGCGGAGAGGAAATTGCATCTTAATTTTTATTATGTTAATCTATTTGTTTTGCCTGAAATCAACTATTACGAGTGGTTGTTTGCTTGCGTGCCGCAACTCTTTGGTTACTTCCTTCACCTTCGCTCTCAGCTTGCGGCGACACGCGTAATTTTTGTTCATGTGCAGTTTCTTACCTGTACTTTATGGTTTTGGTCACAAGATTTAATGATATCCTGTTTGAAATGTCTTGCAAAAGCAGAAAATGTTTTTTTCAAACACCCCTATTAACTTCACTATATTTACCATCTGTCAGACCGTTATATTTGTACTGAGAATAGACATTTAGTTTGTTACGTCCTTAATTTACTGAAGTTGGGCCATTCGCAGCTTTCGTCAATTTACCACAGTCTTACAGAGAACAAATTTTTCCAGCAACTGCCGCGCTGATGGATGTTTTAGCGATGAAGACGGTGGATGATTATTGGGGGGAAAAATCAACTGGGATCTCGGAAATGGGAAATATGTCTTTTGGAGATAAGAAAATCATATGGATGTGAGTTTCATTCCCTATTGGGGTCTTTTGATAAGACTTCTCGGTCGGCTGTTTGAAGAGTAGCGACGCTAGGGAATGACTTGAGAGGACTTTTAAAAGTTTCTTCAACTTCATAAGTAAGGAACCAGGAGATTTCCCTTTTCATCCCATCTTTATCTCTCTCTCTCTGCCACTCTCTGTCTCTCCTCTTCAAACATAATCTAAGTGTGTCGAACCAACAGTTTCGAAAACGTTGACTTATTTCTTTGTCTAAAAATGCGAGATTTGGGCTCACCACTTATTGCTTTGATGAAGAAGTTACTCTGGTATTTCATCTGCATGCTTTCGCAGGAGACTTTGGTGGCTTAAAGGTTGCCGAGAGGTTTAGCAGCTAGTAAATAATTAGGCCAGAATGCTCAGGAACATTATGGATATTTTTCCCCCAAAAAGGCAACTAGTTTAAAAGTACAGTATCACATACGTTCTACGATGAGGGGGAGAGCCGGCCACCGGGATGCGATAACTCGTTGGAGATGACGCGACAGCGGAATGGTGGCAGACACGGACACGGCGATCCTCAATCCCCAATCGTCAGCCTCAGTATGGAGCAGGACCGAAGAGACCCTGAGAGCCACCTCTAGGGTGCTTGGCAGGGGGTGAGTATACACTAGGATGCCTCGTTTTGCCACTTTTTTTTTAAGGAGCGAATCGTAATACCCGGCAAAAGTTGCGTACCCGGGTGGGTATTACAGATTTGAATTTTTTTCAAAATCGGTTAATATCTTCTGTTCGCCATTTTGTCTTGAAATTTCGAAATTTTTAACGAAAAACGTTAAAAATGTAAGTAATTTAAATTTGGTCTTAGGAAGCACTCATTTTTTCCAATGGAGTATATAATTGGTATATCCTCGATATTTTAGACCAAAGATGCCAGCTCTATTGCTTCTAATTGTCGATAAAATGACCTTTTATCGTGTCCTCAAAAGCAGTTTTGTAGGGTAGGCAACCCGTAACACGCCGCCTCATTTTACGCCATGCATGCGATAAATGACGCGAAATAGAGATGTTTTTCAATTAAAAACGTGGAAATAATGCCTGAAGTTGTCAGGGGTAGTCACTAGGATGAGATTATGCTCTTTTATACCAACGCCGCCTGTAATGACGATATTTTCGGGCACGAATAAGTATGTCACTGAAGTTTCTGTCAAGGTATGTGCCATTTGGAAAAAAAGCATCTACTACAGCAGTTACACAAATAATAAGTTACTATACACTATCATGCAGCATACAAGAGCATTCCCAAATGTGCACCGAACGCTCATAAAATGTTACGCATACTAACAAATTATACTCCCACATTCTTAAGACAGGACCAATAAATACGATACATCATCATGGTACATGAAAAGGTGGAACGATGAGAACAACAATGCATCACCTGTTCATGCGAAGACAAAACTCCCCAACTATTCATTAAGGCAATCTGACGATGAGGATGGAACATGCAAAACATGCTGTTGAAAATACTAGGAAAACTCAGAAAATTAAATAAAATAACTTTGTTTTATTCCACACTTTATTTTAAATCGTACGACCGGTTTCAACACTTAGTGTCATCATCAGGTACAATTAGATGGGTGGTACGCTCTTAAATAGGTAAACTTGGGTGGAAGGGGGGGATCAAAAAAGGGGGGGCGGGTGGGAAGGAACATTGATGGCGGGTAAAGCTGATTTTTGAAGAAATGAGTGGGGGAGGCCTTGGGCTGGCTTGCATGGGATAAACGACAAGGAACAAAGGGGGGGATAAAGGGGGAGGGGTCTCAAAAGGTTTAAAAGACATGAGGGAATCAAGGTTGAGGGTCGTAGGGGGGTGGTAGTATGACGTTAAGTAGAGGTGACTGGGAGGGGAACATATGGTCATTACAAAGTTTAGTGGGGCAATTCATAATTTAAAACTGTTCCAAAAAGTCCATTTTTCTCCCCTTGTCAATACTATGTAAAATCCTGGGTTCAAAATTACACCAATGGTATTCGTCACACAAATGTCTTGCTATTCCAGAGGATTCGTCATTATTTAAAAAACATCGTCGATGTTCTTTCATTCTCACGTTAAAGTTTCTCCCAGTTTGTCCAATATATTTAATCTCACAGGTATCACACTTCAACTGATAAACACCACTTTTTTGGAGATCGTCATACTTGTCTTTTGTATTAAAAAGGATTTTACCCATTGTCACAGGATTATAAAATGACACTTTTACATTATGAATTACATTACACAATTTGTATGATACATGGGGTATGAAAGGTAGCTTGCACTAGCGTGAAGGATTTTCAGCATTAACTTGAAAGGAAGTTTTAAGATTTATGGCTTGTTTACTGTTACATCTTTCGATAAGTTTATCGATCAGTTTTGGGTCGAAGCCATTTTGTTGGGCAAAGAGGCTCTTTCATCCAATTTGTATACTTCATTTTAATGAATACCCGTACAAAATTCCGTTTTTGAGTCTTAAAAAACACGTTTCCAACATCAAAAAAATCCCAAAATATTCCCCGAAGCCCCTTTGCTGTGGGGTGTTTTCAATACACCCCGAACGGGCCCCAGTATCTCCGGTCATTTCAAAATCCTAGCTACGCTGCAGGTACCGACGTTTGAAACTATTTACCGTGCACAAAAAAATTAGAGAAAGTGAGCTTTTGGCGCTATATTTGACTACTGAGCCCCACCATGTACGTATTCATTATGGTCCCTTTTTGTTCGGAGGAAAAGCGAAATTGTTTGAATATCTGTTCGAATAAAATCTCTCTTTTTGTTATTTTTCCACGACCTAGATGCGTGGTGAAGTTCTAACACGTCTTAACATTAAGGACATAAGACACGCCTTCAGGAGCGATTGCATTGGCTTATGTTTATCGCTACTTGTACATACTGTCCCGCTAGCCGTGTGGTGGGAGATGTAGGGATACCAGCCGTTTATATGTAAAAAGAAAAAGTTCTAACGAAGCTCCGCCTAGGATTTGTTGACGTCACTTATTTCTCTGGGGAAATACGAATTATCAAACGAATGCGTTCGAAAAATATCTCTCATAATTTATCGCTTTTATCGGACCTGTAAATATGGTGAGTTTTTTATTGGTAGATGATGTTCTCCGTTTTTCTCTGAAAGATTTGTTCTTAGTAGTTCAAGCTATCCAAGCTTAGCGCAAGGTAGGTTTTTTTTTAAATATTATACTTAAATGAATTTTATCAGTGTTTGAATGAATGTTTTTTTATTTATTTTTAGGCCACTGAAAACTGCACCATGGGCCTTTTACATCGGGGTTTTTATTTCACATTTAAATGTACACGAAAATCCATGCCCTGGATAAGGGCAACTCACCCAGGCGGAACACGAACCCGCGGCCTCTTGTATTACAGGCAAGGATCTTGTCGTCACGGAGGCTGGCAATTTATACAATATCAGGCACGGTGTTAGATGTAGAAATAATATGTATGGTCAATTCAAAGTAGTCCCGCTTCTAAGTGGGCACCGCTTTTGCGTGCACATGCTCCTTCATGAGACTTCCTTGACCCTGGTATTCTTTCGTCTCGCAACTGCTAGGTTACGGTGTCACACGGATATTTTTACGGCCAACTGGTTCTGTGGTTTAGTTATTGCTTTGAAGATGAAGGTGATGGTTGTCAATGGTCCCGTCTAATTATCTTGAAACATATGAGGCCATTGCGTCCGATTTTGACGAGTAATACGTCTCGAAAGAAGTCCGGTCAAGCAGGAGTTATGCTTCTCCTTAAGTGTTGGGTTGGAAGGTCAATGGCGGGAGAGGAAGGGTGGATGCTAAGGTGGAAGGGTACACAGGTAACTCCTCCCCTCTCCCTTTCTACCAATTCCACAGCTATCTGATAAGCCGTACGGATACCACTCTGTATCGGATCGCGTTCGAATCGCCCTGATAATGGCCGATTGTGGAAATGGCGATTAAATTGCTCCCAAGGCGACCCTCAATTGTTGCGATCCCTTGGTGTGATATCCCTACCTGAGGGTTTCGCGTTTCACGGGAATAAAGGTTACGATGTTAGCAATGCTCCCCTGACCTCATGCATTTTTTGCGGCTTTTCTTTTTGCTTTTGGCCCTTAATTATGAAGACGAGTCTTACCCGCTCGACCACTGTGTTATTTTGAAGCATAAATTGTTAAAAACCAGGGGTATAGTATTGCCTGGAAATCAAAAGCAGCTAGCTTCTTTAACAACAAGTCCAGTTATACCAATTAAAGCTGTTTTAACGGAGATATGGCTTTCCTCATTGAGAAATGAAAAGTTGATATATCTGATCTTTCTCTCCCTTCCACCTCAGTATCGCATAAAATGTTCACAGTTTTCCCTTGTTTTGAGGATAGAACAGGTTTAACGATTTCCGCTCAATGAAGATGTGACGATCACGTGGCTGAGATGGGAGTATCAGCGAATATTTGCATTTCGTGCACGCGATTCCCTTTCCCTAGAAACTTATTATTAGTAGTTATTACGAGCATCTTGCTTCCATTGCTGGCCGATTTGTCTCGGTCAACAATAGGGATGGAGACCATGTAATGGGAAATCTGCTCCACCGTTTCACAGATCAATTGCTGTACACGGGGAAATAATTGCCCCGCCTCTAATTCCCTCTCCCTGCGAAATGAAACGGCGTTTTAGGGGAGGATCTTTGAATTTAATTCGTGCTTAAAATGACAAAACGTAAGAAAATAGTTTTTTCTAATTTCCGTCTTTCTTTCCTCGTGTTTTCTATCCGCGACGCGGAGAAAAAGAAAACTTTATTTTAAGGGAGAGGGGACGCGATTTAAAACCCAAAAGGCATGTGTTGTCTTTGCTGTGTGTTGTGTGGGGATAGTTGGTCCTTAATCCTTTCGCTTCCCCTGTGCAGTAGGCGAGGGTATAGTCTGTGTGTGGGTATAGTGGGAGGGATGGGTCAGATAAGTAGCAAGGGAGGGTGATATCGCGCCTTAAGCACCACTGAAAGGACCTAGCCGGTTTATATGGTGAAAAGTGTCCCCACATATTATGAAAAAAAAACAATATGCGCTTAAAGTGCATAAAAAATTATGTGTTTCCCCTTTTCTGTCCTTAGCAATTGACATTAATCCAAAAAAGTTGGAACACGATTTTTCGTTTTTTAACCATATATCCAGTTTTAATTTTTGGAAAAACATTTCTTGGTTTTAAAATGCATGTTCGAATGCGTTTTACCATCCCGAGTTTTTTTTTAATTTTGACCTAAAACTAAAATTATACGTAATTTTGAAATTTTCAAAATGAAATGAAAAATTTTAGGAAACAGAAGGCACGCTGGAAAATATATATTGTCACCCCTACATCAAAGTTTTATCATAATTTTTTTCAACTTTTTAAAATTGGTGGAACACGGTCAAAAACAAAAATAACTGTTTTGCGCAGTTTGAATCCACGTATTCCAAGAGGATATTTGATTTCATGATTGAGAGTAACGATTGTTGGTCAGTTGGTAGTATTATTGATTGAGAATAAAACTTAACACATTGTTAACTACTGCGCATAGGATGTTGGCATTATGGATGTAAATCGTCAGTGTTATGGAAATGCGGGCATTTGACGTGAACTTTATGAATTGAGATACGGAGATGATGCGGGCTCATAATTCTTTCCTGGAAGATAAGCTTGAACGCATATTATCATTACAAGTGAACAATCCTTATATTGGTTTGACGAAGGTCTGTATTTCACCATTCCATTCACTAACCTTTTCATATCGACGTATTTATTCTCTTTTACATCCTTTATAATCTGTACTATGTAACTCATTCCGGGCCATCCTTTTCCCTTCTTACCTTCCTCCTGTACCTCTTCAATTGACTATTTTAATTTGGCCGTAATGTTTGCAACTAAGTTATCTCATGTGCGAAAAATCCACAGTGGAAAAATCACTCGCCTTGACCGGGATTCGAACCCGGATCCCTCGATTTCCCGCCGAGGGCTTTAGCCAGTTAAGCTACCGAGGCGTCATTCTCCCCTGTGGAAATTTCATTCTCCCCTGCGGAAATCGAGAGATCCGGGTTCGAATCCCGGTCAAGGCGAATGATTTTTCCTCAGTGTATTTTTCGCACAATTGTGCATTGCGGGTGACTCCGTAAAAGATATCACCGTGGCTAGTCCCGATATGCTTAAATAAGTTACCTCATCTTTTTTATTAACGTTTTAGAAGAATATTTTTTCTTCCACTCATCAAGGCACTTCCTTTTCAGTTATTCAGTCGTTCGCTTTTATCTTCATCATTATTCGGAAGCACCAACTTTCGAATGCTTCCACTCTTGACTTCTCTGTTGCTGTTAACGTCCAAGCCATTATCCCATAGAGAAGCATGCTCCACATGTACCATCTGATTAATTGTTTCCTCACTTATATATTTTTATTTTTAGCTGTAAGTTATTTTTGTAGAAACCCTTCTTCACCTGTGGCATGCTTCTGGCTATTCCTTTCCTGCTTCCTCCATCGTCCTTAATTCGCCATCCTAGGACGCAAAAATCTTTAACCTCTCCATGCATTTCCTTTCATAGTTAAACGGTTGTCCTAGTCTCCTCTCCTTAGCTGAACTCTTGTTAGATCATTTGGATGAATACATGGAATAGCAGGCTGAGTTACTCGTCAGTGCATATGGATGGTGAAATTACACCGGCAAAAATGCTTTTGTCTTGACCGGGAATCAAACCCGGAAATATCCCGAGTCCGCGCCAGATGCCCTATCATTTTTACTTCACAGAATTTTCCCACCATAAAATTGTATTGTTGAAGAGTAGATATTACCAAAATTTTACGTAGATATTTCAAATAAATGTTGTACTAGTCGTTGGAAGTTTCGGCATTTAAATGGAAGTGTTATCATTAGACTTGGCTCACGCTGAAATAAAATTTATGGTTGGGCAAAGTCAGGTTGCCTGAAATTGGTGAAATTACATTTAAATTACCTACCCTCTCATCCCAGAAGTGAATAATCCCCTACTCGTAAATTCCTAATGGAGGAGCGTGGGCAGAGTGGTGGCTTGTTCATTTTCCTTATAACACACTGGCATGGTGCAATTTTTGATGAGTGCTTGGGGTAATTCAATTTTTATCGTATTAACTATCATATCTGCCCATCTCTTTCACATTATGCACCATTTGTTGCTGTAAAAAAATAATGCTATTTGGTTGTTGTGACATCATAATTGGATGTATAGTATGAGAGACATCAAATGAAATTAATATCGGCAAATGGCCACTTTCATTATCATAGTGGCTTCACATTTAGATGGTTAATAGCCTCAAAACTATGTGCCATTAGAGTAAATGTTATACGAGATAAAGATAAGTGTTCAGAAAATAGCAGGAATTTGAGTTCTTTGGAAAGAATATTTATTTATTCGAGTACTTTAATGTTTTTACCTTCAAAAAGTAGTCCCCATTTGGTATTAATTATATGATATGTTCATAATCATTTCTTCATTAATTTCTTTTATTTCTTTTCCACATTTTCATCACTTTTTCCACGTTTTCATCGGGTGTTTCTGTGCTGGGCCCTCATATTAACGTCTTCACGGTCGTATTGGAATCACTTGGATCACTCCATAATTTTTATTTTACTCATTGAAGACTCACCTTAGGCCTTTTTTAACAATTTAAACATTTAATGAGCGTTACACTTTATTTACTGATCATTCTTCGATCCATTTCTTTCAACAAACGAAAATCGGTGTGCTTATAAAAGCACGTCTAACCTTAACGCAGGCAAAATTAACAATAAAGAAGGCTAAAAATGTTGTCACACTTCAGGGACATGCATACCAACGTAATAATATACCAACAAAATAAAAAATACAATTTTGCACTCCGAATCCGCGAAATTCAAAAATTCCCGTTATTTTCTGAACAGACCTTTAATAATATTGTCATGGAAATATGCCTAGTTTAAATAATAGTGATCAATTAATAATATAACTATTTCACAGGTAATAAAATAAAGATTTCTCTTATTTCCACCGAGTCAGTACTAGAAACTGTACCAGAGATGAATTATGCCTACAAATTGTTGCTTTTTCTGGGTCGCGTACAAATATGGCGTCCTGGTTAACCTGATTGCAGATTGACAGTGAGGCATAAAAAGCTGAACCTTGTCACGCATCAGTATAGTTTCAACTGCTCCCCTCGAAATGAAGCAGGATAAACTATAAATAAAATAGAAATTCACCGGGAAAATATGAGGGCTTACCCCAAACAGCAAGTTATTAAAATTCCTGAATTTATCTACTTTCATCTAAATTACACATTCACTTTTAGGCCTTTTTCTCTGTAACGCGTATCCATTTAAACCTCAGTAAATTTTCTGTAATCAGATGCTGTTCATTATTTTCTACTTGTTCAAACATTTGTTAATTTACGGCAAAACCCCATTAAAATTAATATTGGACTCCAATTTGAACTTCATGAATAAATTTGATTAAAATGGATATTGCGTGTTCATGCTCGCGGAAAACTAAAATTAGGAAATGGAACAAAAATAAATTATCCGAGGGTTACTTATTCAATTCTATCGACGGCAGATTATTATTATTTAATAAGCGAACCTGATTTACCTTTTTTTCTATCGTGTAAGTGCATTAGAAGGGTTTATGTGAGAGGAGTTAATTATAATTTTATTTCCACATATTAAACGAATGGGGCAATTTATATATTTTTATTCAATTTCGTCAGTTAACGACGAATTAAAATCCAAATGACACCGGAAAACCTTCCATTTTGAGCGTCGTTTCCACAAAAAGGCAATCTTCCCGCTCATGAGTGGTGTTTTTCATTTGATTTGATTAGGCAGTATTTGAGAGAAAGGCTTTTCATAATATTTTTTTCTGTCTTTAATGAACAACTCTTATATAAAGCCGTTTAATTTTTGTCCCATTTCATGCTGAAAATCATTGCCATAAAATACTGAAAAAAAACGGTAAATGATTTTTAATTTGATATTGAGTTTACTAACTCCATCATCACAGTTGCAACGTAAATTTTAGCGAAGTCTCCTTTTAAGAAATGGTACTTCAACTTGAGAATGCAAGTTCTCGCAAACAATCATGAGTTTTTTTTTTTATTTATATGTCAACAATAAGTGTGATACTCTTCATAATTATTTTAAAGCGCATAGCAGTGCAGGTTAGTGTTGCAAGTATGTGATTTTCCGGGGTAATATAAGTGAGTAGCTGAAAAATAAATGGTGCTTGCATATTCTAAATGAAAATTAAAAAGAAAGAATGTGGTTCAAGCGAAAATTGACGGTGAAATTTATGAATTGGCGATAAGTACCCTGGATGGTTGAGGAATTGTGAATATAATAGGACCCGAAAGTGCATCTCCTGCTCTTCGTGAGTGGATGAACGTACTTAAGTAGTTATTCAAAGTTAGCGAGGGAGAGAATAGAATGCATATATGGTATTCTGTGGGTATATTCCTTGGGGCAAAAAATACAAAAAAATACTGGGCTCGGCAAATATAACAGTTTATTCATGAAAAAAATATTAGTACTTATAGCAATTACGACAAAAAGAATAACAAAGAAACAAGGATTCAGTTTTTTCAAAATTCACAATTTATGGTTGAGATTCATTGAGCAGAGAAGATTTAAGTTTGCACTACGTTGAATAGAGTCATGTATAATACATTTTAAAATGCAAAAATTGAGAAAATATGTCGTAAACTTTAACTTAACTCGGTTTATAATGATAAACGTTCGAATTTAAATTATAATTTTAACTTGTTGATTACGTGATGACGTACATATATCGAAATTTGACTGACTAGCTGGGGCCTTGAAAGATGAGGGATGATGAGAAGAAATGTGGCTGTAATTATAATGTTAGAAAACTCAGCGCTTTTTCTTTCCTTCATTGTTTCGTCCCTCCAAGAAGGGATGAAGGGTTATCGTCGAAAGGAGCCGCGCAACGCAGGATGGACCTTTGACCCCGGGGATTGAGACACGCAGGCTGAGAAATGGATAAGAGGGGGTGGTGGCAAGGAGGGGTTGACCCCTGGGGTTTCGAGGTGGGTGGGGCATGTTGCCCGTCGGAAAGAAGAAAGAAGAGGTTGGACGACCGCTTGGGGTTATAGGAGGATATAAAGAGAGGAGGAGTCGCCCTGGATTCAATGGAACTCGCTCAGCATGATGCCTTCATTTTAATATTCTAGCGAAAGGCCTGAGTATTTTTAGTTCAATAATTATTCTTCCTCTTCCGTTCGCAGATATGTGTCTGAGAGAATGTCCTATCATATTTGCTCTTTTATTTCTTAGACAATTCATTAAGCTTCCCCTTTCTTAACCTTTTCTGAAAAAATCCTCATTTGTTACATGATCTAGCATTTCCAATAGGGTGGTTTCCTATTATTTTTTTATTGCCTAAATCGAAATATTATTACTCCTGGAGTACGTATTTCACGCTTTTAGATTTTTAAATGACAATATCTATTTTTCGCGATTAAATGCAAAGTGAAAAATTTCAAGCACGCAAAAACGCGACGGCTATGTATGAATGCCGGGTAATCTCCGTGTGACGTCGTTCTGGTTCCCGCTGCCGCAAGTGAAGTGACCTTGGGGCGAGGTTTTGAGCGCTGATACGATGCAGGCTGCTAGCAGATAGCAGAGTACCTTGCTGGCTGGTAGCGCTTGGCTTAAATAAGGATTATTATTCCCCTATCAAACGAAGAAAACTTTCCTAACTTGGGTTTTTTTAGTAATTTCAGACGATGTAAAACTCCTATCTACTTGTATAGAAACTAGGTCCCTGTGACGTCACGTGGAGCGGAATCGCATTGACTCCAATCTGGCCTTTTTCAAATGAGGTTAAAATTGACTGTTGCAATTCGTCTAAACTGGGATTTCCAAAACCAAATAATTTGTTTATTATGAATACACTAATGGTGGCTAAGGAATCGCAATCATTGCATTTCGTTTTCATTGATGAAGGAAACTACCCTATTTTCCATTTTCTCTTCCATTTTAACCCACGCTCCAAACACATGCCTTAAATAGTATTCTACTTATGTTCGAAAGTAGCATTAATTTAGTATTGAGGACCAAAAACCTACTTTACCATTTAAATTTTAGGTTATTTCTAGCTGCGAGGACATAATTTGTTTCCTTATTAACGTGTCTTGCATTCCTCGAATATTAATTAAGATAATCAAAAGAGTAACATAAAAAGCCACATGTAAATTTAAAATGCCTGCGCAACTGATTTTAGAACTTATTAGGATTCCTTAATCTTTTTTTTTTTGATAGAGAAGTAAAAGAACTATGTTCCTACGATTTTTTATACGCCTATTTTCATTTTTATTACTCTAAGCAAGCTTTTTAATACAGCGGCACGCCAGAGGGAGCTATCATTTGCGGCAGTTCCTCTACAAACTCCCTTCTCCTCTAACTTTCATTGTTGGTGTATCTTTGTTCTATGTGATACTGGAGCGGTCCAAAATAAATTAATATCTTCTAATCTGTCACAAATAACGAAAGAACTAGTTTTGCAATACGTCCACTGTAGGGCTGAGTCCCTTCTAAGACGGGAGTATCTTTAGCTGATAAGTAGTCATATTTTCAAGGGTTTCCAACCGCTTAGTGGTGTTTACAGGCACCAGCGTTTTGATGCCGTGGTCTGCCGCGTTTTGCGTCCATGAAGCAGTATCAGCAATATCTTTGCCTTGAGGAGGACCATGCCCACGAAAGAAAAACCCGAAATCCAGTGTCAAACCCGGAGAGAATATTTTGATGTAGCAAATGACTTATCACTCGTATTGCAAGAAGAACCAACTATTTTATTTCCGAAGCTTATTGCATTGATTGAAGGAATGGAAAAGGTGTAGTGGATGGAAAGGAAGAGGAACGAAGAAGTGCCGGACATGGTGGGTGAGGAGAGGCAGCTTCTTGATGAGATACGGAGGAAACAGATGGTGTGGATGGATCGAGTACTCAGCGGGGAGGGGATGCTGAAAATATTGTTACGGCGTGAAATGATGGGTAAACGAGGGAGAGTAAGGGAGAGAATAGGATTTTGGATGCAATTAAGGGTAGTAGGCCTTATTTTGAATTGAAGAGGGAAGTCCATGAGGGGAGGGGAGACCGCCGTAATGCTTCGTGGAACTCGATGCAAACCTACGTTAATCGGTAGAATACTTCAAGTATAATATTTCATTGGTTTAAACCTTTCTCTGGTGTTCGCTGACTCCACATCCCCACCATCTAATGGCTTTTTCCGTGAATCATTCACTCATTATCTATTCCTTCCCTCGTGAATGACGATGTCTATTAATCCCTGAAAATAGTGGAAATCCCTAGACTGCATTCCCGTTCGCGCCCTGGCCTTCATTTGTCTGCGGCCACCGCTGCGCTTTTATGCGCCGCCATCTCTGTCTCCCGCTGGATTTTAAAATTATTATGTCGATGTGTACTCTTCCGCGAGACTTCTTGTCCCAAGGCGATAAATTACTTCCCCTATTTCTGAACGCCGCGTGAGGGGAGGCCACTTCCCCTCCTCTCCTCCTCCCCTATCGATTTGTAGGTCACGGAAGTGGCGCCTCCGACGGAGCTCACTTCAACCAGCGACCCTCGTTGCCTCTCGAAACGATAGGGCCCTGTTCGCTCGCTCAAAGTGCACCAATCACCACCGCTCCCTCGGCGTTGCCTCTCCAGGGACCAAGGACGTCCCAAGGCCGGGTAAAAGGCCGTCTCCCACCACGCTGAAGAGGGAAAAGGCGGGCTCGTGCCAGGGATCCATGCTCTTGGCAGAGGCAGGCGGACGAAATGCCGTGAAGGGATTGATATTTCCCGATCTCTTCATGATACCACCACTGTGACCGATTTTGGGCGTTTGAGAGAGCGCCATTAATCAAGTTAATTTGATTTCGAGGGCACTTCATGACGGGGGACTGCGATCCAACAATCTCTGATGTAGGAGACATCCAGCGGTCATCATCGAGGTAAAAAAAATGATCACCGAATTTCCAATAGTAGGTATCCATAGTACCCAAGTCATTAACTCGGCGATAACAGCTTCATTTCTTCTCCGTGGGAGGTAGTTGTGTCGTTGTCCCTGATCGTTAGAATAGGGTGGTTTCCTTCATCAGAGGAAACGAAAGGCATTGATTGCCATTCGTTACCCACCATTAGTATATTCATATTATACAAGTTATTTGGTTTTAGAAATACCGATTTAGAGGAATGACAACGGTCAATTTTATCCTCATTTGAAAAAGGCCAGATTGGCGCCCATGCGATGCCACTCCACGTGACGTCACAGGGACCTAGTTTCTATGCGAGATTTAAATCGTCTGAGATTACCAATGCATGCATGGGGCACAGAGCTCAGGGAAACATGTATTAATAATCACCCATTAAAACTGCCTATGGTCGGAAAGTTTTCTTCGTTTGATAGGGTATTAATAATCCTTATTGAACCCAAGCGCTACCTGCTAGCAGGGTACTCTGCTACCTGCTAGTATCCTGTGTCGTATCAGAGCTCGAAGCCTCGCCCCAAGGTCACCTCACCTGCGACAGCGGGAACCAGAATGACGTCACACGGGCTTTTCCCAGCATTCATACTTAGCCGTCGCGTTTTCACGCTCTTGAAAGTTTTCACTTTTCATTTACTCGCGAAAAATAGATATCGTCATTTAAAAATCTAAAAGCGTGAAATTCGTACTCCAGGATTAATAATCTTTCGATTTAGGCAATAAAAAATAATAGGAAACCACCCTATAATGCGCTTCGTAGGGAATTTCACTTCGGGAATTGATTGAGATTCTCGTTTGAGAAGCATGAATAGTCGTTCCGATTGGCAGTTAGGAGAAATTGAAACCAAAAGCTAATCTGTGAATGGAATGAAGATCCTCCTGGGGTAAATATTTTTATCAGTTAATTATTTACATTACTAAATCACTTGTTAACGGAATATTTCTGTTCGAAAGTTTGGGGGTAATGATTGCCCATGAGGGACACATTTAACTTAAGAGTTGAATAAGTCGGTTATTGTATTATTGTTTTGAAGATATTTTAGCAACAGCCATCTTCTTCTAAACTCTGCGTCACGAATCAGCTTAAATGATGGATTCAACTGGGGATTTCTCGACTGAGTTTTTACCTTTTCCCTTTGTTGACGAAACACCATGGCAACTCTTCTCTTTCCTTGACAGACGCCATTTTGTCTCCCCATCCCCTCCACTACCCCTCCCACCCACCCTCCATGCCCTTCTGGGCTGCCTTGAGCGTAATTAAGAATGGGGATGAAAAATGAGCAACTTCAATTTTTTATGGCGCTCATTGTTAACAATATTACGCGGTTTTAATTTCTCTCCTGGAATGAGGGCATGATTATTTTATTTAATCCTTATCGTGGTGCAATTATGGCGTTTTAATCCCGAGTCGTTTTCCAACAAAACCCCATCCCTCGACTTCTCCCCGCCCCCAATTATTCTCGTCATGTGGAGGATAACACAGCCCTCTCACCCCCTGCCACTCACCCTCACCCTGCATGGAGTGGGGGGTGTAAAGGGATTTCATGAAAATTTTCTTCCGAAGCAATTATCCCACGCTCGCAATGCCTCCGCTCCCTCACCTCAACATCTCCCCGTTGCTCTGCTGTTTTCTTTTCAGACGCATGGATTTTAAGAGGCTTTCTTTCATTAATTGTATGGCAGATGCTACTTTTAACTTCAGTATCGTGATGTCATAACTCATATTATTCTCAATAATCATGAAGCACGAATTTTTTCAATGAACCGCTCACTTTCTTCAACAATTCACCCTTGAATTTTGTCACTTATTTCAAGCACCAATTTTTGCGTAAACAAATGTCGTTACTTAACAAACGTAATAATTTAACCAATATAATATATATTTAAATAAAATCCACAAATAACTTCTAGTCCCCAATTAAAAAAACACAATCAATACTAACACTTCCCCATTTTTTTAAACTAAATTAAATCCGTCAAGAATATGGCGTCGCACTCAAGCGAGCAGGCATTTTCATTCATTTAAGCACCAATAGCTCCTTGAATTTTTTCATTAGATCCTAGATTATTGCAAATAATACTTTGATTATTCTGCTATTGGTCTGTCAGGTAGTGAACATTCTTTTTTCGTTGACGAAAAGGGGTAGGCCAAGTTATTAAGATTAAATAGGGCTTGGCCCCTGGGCTACATATTTTCCATCGCATTGTGCTGGCGCATTCCATCTATTCATAGATTTACTTCTTCTCCAATTTGCGATTTAAATCGATTTTGTCCCATTTTGATAATTGGTCTTTTTATTCTTTTTATTTTACTATGCCTTTCCCCTTTCCTTTTACAAATACATGAGTTCATTTCTTAAATTAAACTATCTCTCCTCCTCTCTCTTCGCTTACAAACAAATTCAAATTCAAACAAACAATCGCAAATGCGATAAATGCGATATAGATGCGATGTGCGCAAATAAATGCGACATAGATGCGATGACTGGACTTTTATGATATTTTTACGCAAATTTGCCTTTTCGACGGCAAAATTCGTACATTATGTGCCGAGCGCAGTTTAAATGCTCCGCCGACACTCACCGCTTAAAGCATGTGAGCGACTGGCCAGCTGCTAGTTGGCTGGGACTCTACGTGTCCGCGAACTACACGTGGGCGCGGGCAAGCTACACCTCCACCGCTATCTGTCTTAGTCCTTAATTTATTATTGTTCTCCGACATAATTATTTAATATTCTGTATTCTGTCATATTACTGTGTTTCACTACATTTCATCGCCATCTACCTCATTATGAAAATAAAAAATAGACGCTACAAAATGCGATAAACTGTTATTGAAAGTGCGATAAAATAAAAATGAAAGTGCGATTTTCACGTATCTCTAATTATGGTGGAAGTGATAACGAGAGGAATAGAAAGGAAAACGAATGTAAAGCATCGTCATTTCTGACATCGCTCCTTCCACTTAATGTTAGAATCAGCAATCGTTTTTGACAACCTATGAAGTTAATCGCGGTTTTCGCTTGGGCGATCGATCACACGCTTTTCTTTTTGCATCTTTCTTTCCCTCTTATGGCATTTGTGCTGAACATTCTCCTCTGCTCCATTGTTTTATCTCTGTTTCTTCGAAGTAAGTCCTTAATTTGGTTCTAATCCTGTATGAGTGTGCAATTACATCCGCTGGCAGACATTAGCTTCATACGTGTACGATTTTTTGTTACAGTCTTGTGTTTAGTGGTGCGATATCTACTCGCTGGGATATCACACCACCTGCTTGAATGCTTGCGTTTTATTTTTATCAATATTTTCTTATAGTTTCGTAACCATGTTGTGCACATTTTGGTTACACATTGCATCACGCACGCTGGTGGCGAATGCAAAACACCCTAGTACAACTGGGAGGGTATTATGTAGATTTCTCTTGTTGTGCATCCCTATGGCGAGAAAGGCGCAGCAATTGCCCAGGAGTCGATCCTTATGCCCCTATTTCGATGCGTTCTTTGCTGCAACATTAATATTTAAGTCTATGGCGTGAAAGCTGTGACTTTTAGGGGCAACAATCGCCCAGAATTTTATACCGGTGCCATCATTTCGACGCATTCTCCGCTCTAATATTAATATTAAAGTAGATGTGTTTCTCATCCTCTCCTTTTGATCTTCTACCCTGGAGAGTTGTGCTTTGTCCTACGAAGAGGGAAGGAGATGGGCAGTATAGTTGCTCCCGGGCAGAAGGACACCAAGTTCCCAGTCCGGGAGACGTGCGCGCTTCGTTATTCATGAAATGCCCCCTCTCTGTGTGTCTCTGAGCGTCTTATGATTTCCTGCGAGAGAGAGAGGGTCTCAGCCCTCGTCAACTCGCTCTCCATACGCGACTTCTGGGCTGAGAGACCTCCGGCCTCTAACTTCCTTCCCCTTCTTTCCCACTCGCCTTGCAATATCTCACTTTTACCTCATAAACTCTGGTGGAGCTTCCTTGATTTAAAAGTACATTCCTCTAATCCCGTAATAGGTCAATAATTCAAATTTAGAGTTAAAATATTATTTTATATAATCACAGTAGGTATAACATAAAGGACAGTACAGATTATTTCATTTGCGAAAAATTGATAAATTATAAAATCTTGTACATGATTTAAAAGATGTAAAAAGTGTGTCTAAAAAGTATATTACTTAGTTACACTGCCCATTTTAGCTAAATGATTAATTTGCATTGGTTGAGAAGAAATTTAAAAGAGACTACATGCAATAAAATAGGTCAGAATGGTATTGGCCAACGCATGTCCATGAATAAATTATAACATAAAATAACTTACCAATGATTCACGAGGCTCTCTGCAATGTTGAAATTTATGAACCATCAACGAAGAGTAGAAAAAATTCAAGAGATGGCGGTAGTTTAGTTTGTCTTATATAAAGATTTTCTTCCGAGATGCATCGCCTTAATTGCAGAGAAATAGGAGGAGATTTCTTGTGCTTATCGGCTTCAATTACTTATCGCACGACGTATATTGGCCAACAAAGGGTTAATTAGATGCCAAACATTTTTACGAAATTAAAAACTAAATCCCACTTGGTTGTTAGGCTGAGGAATATATTTTAAAAATGCAGAAATGCAGAAGGCTAGGGGCAAATGAAAATGTCAGTAAATAGAAATGCAATCCAGAGAGAGAAATGCTTAATACCTTAATATGAATATTAATATGGTTAAATTATTAATGGCCAGGCCTCAAGCGCCATGCAGTATTGTTGAGATGAGAATATTTTATGAAACCAGATAAAGAGTTCGTAAGATGCCAGCAATAAGAGGACACACTCCATTGGTCGTTTGGTGATTGGTCATTTGGTCATTGGATCTTTTGGTGATAGAGTACCCTATTAGAACTTCCGCAATCATTTTCAAATATTCAGAGAATGTAAGGGGACTGTGGTCAACATTTGCCTGCATGTCAAACATGAATATGTTTACTCGGTATTCTCTCATATGCATTATTTTGTGTTTAAGATACGGGAAATATTGAAAAGTACTATTCTTAAAAATTTAAAGATGGTAATGTAAAGTAATTATAGAAACTGAAGTACTAATACTTCACTTTAAAGATAGTATGCGACCGGTGCGGAGGGGGTATGAATCATCTTAAGAACATTTGTCTTAGTTTAAAAGAAAATCTTTTTGTTTGTCTGAGTGGAGGTCTAAGAGGAGGTTTACCTCACACTGTGTCACTCCTTGTCTTATTTCCCACATGCTCTCAACTTTGGAATGTGCGATAAAGCGATGGGATCTACATCTACATAATACCCCGCGAGCCGCCTAAAAGGCGTGTGGCAGGGGGTGTTAGGACACCAGCCGTTTACAAAAAAAAATGAAGTGCTCTAACGAGGTTGGGACTAACGTTTATTAAAGTCCTTTATGGTTCGGGGGAAAAACGAATTCCCATATTTTATTATTATTATTTTCTCTGTGTCGCTCTTAAAGATACCCATTCTCAATTGTTCAAGCAATCTAAGACTAGCGCGCAGCCTCCGAGTCTCCAACGGCTCCCAGCCTAATTCGCTTCTGTACGCCCGTAGCAGCTTTTGACGAAACGCGCAGCCTTCCTTTGTATTTTATTCAGTTTGCGGATTAAGTGTTTCTGCACCGGATCCCATACGCTCGCTGCATATTCAAGGTGCGGTCGGACGAGAGCGAAATAGCATCTTTCTTTTACTTTCTCATCCGAAAATCTTCCCACAATACGCTTGACGAATCCTAATTTCTTCAGGGCTATGCGGCAAATATTCTTTATATACATATTGATTGTTGTTGTTTAGTTATCCCATCACGTTGTATAGATATTTCTTCCATCGATTCCTCAGTATATGGAATGTCTAAATTGAATTGAGTATCGTTAGTAGTGTATACACTTTCGAAGTGGGAGTTTAAAGTGTTAGCTTTATCAATATTTTCGGTGACAAGTTTACCATTTTTATCAAATATTGAATCTACGGTTGAATGTTTTCCCTGAAGCTCTCTCGCGTACGACCAAAAGGATTTCCGATTTTCTTCGAGTAATTCACCGAGAACTTTTTTCTTAAACTTTCGCATTGAAGTTCACATCGATTTCTTGGTTATTGAGCGTTGTGTAGCGTAACTTTCTTTGGCTTCAAGTTCCTTCGATTTATTACGTGACGTAATGGACTTTCTGTACAAATTGTATAGTTTTCTCTGTTTCCTAAGTTCCCCTCTGACATCGTTGTTGTACCAGCGAGGTTCCTTATTATCACATTTCAATTTTTGCGGAATATGTTCGTTGATTCCTTTGCGCAGAATTTCTAAGAAAGGTGTCCATGTTACATCTGTGCTTTGGTCCTTTGATTTAATTACGAATTTTTTGTAGGAGTCATGAGGCATCTCGCCAAATTTAGTGAAGTTACATTTATCAAATAAGTAAATATTGCGTTTTGGTTTTATGGCTGACACTACATCAATTTTTAACGTTGCAAGGATTACTCTGTGATCGCTCATACCGTCAACAATATCGACTTGTTTTATCAACTTAGGATGGCTTACTGCTAAAAGGTCTAATATCTTATTTCCTCTCGTAGGCTTGTCAACTACTTGGGCGAGAGAGTGATTTGTAAGTATGTTGGGTAATACCTCGCTGATTTCTGTATTTCTTGAATTCGGTTTTACAGTGTAAGTATCCCAGTTTATGGATGGGAGATTAAAGTCTCCCCCGATTACTATTACACTTTTACTGTCTCTCTGAGTAAATGCAGATATTTGATTATCTAGAAGGTACATAATATCGACTTCGGAGTTCGGCGGTCTATAAAAAGAGCAAACATGAATACTCCTTTTGTTTCGTTGTTTAATTGTACACCATACGCTTTCTATTTCGTTGTCAATTATTTCGTGGGCGGCTCTGTGTAAATGTGATTTGACGGCTGTAAAAACTCCGCCACCAGTTCTATTGCGTCGATCGCATCTGTAAATTTTATATTCTGGAGGAAAAACTTCGCTGTCGCTTATATCTTCCGTAAGCCAGCTCTCTGTCCCCATGACCACGTCTGCGTCCTGAAAAATATGCTCGATTTCGGCGCGCTTGTTTTTTACGCTACGGCAATTAACTACAACAAGGTTAATGTCATATTTTGTTGTTAGAGTTTCGGTTGGTTCTTTTCCAAGGTTTTCGATACTCAGCGAGTGAATTTTATTGGCAGTACTAATAATATTTGGCATGTTTTCTTTCTCTGGAGCACGCGTTTTGGGAATAATGACGCTATTTTCCGGAGTTACCGCTCCTAAGCTCACTTTCTTGTATCTTTCGCATTGCGGATTTCCTCTGAGGCTACGTTTAATTAAATCATTGATAATCCCGCTAGATGACCTACCATCTAGTCTAAAAAATACCTGCAGTGCTCAAAAATCCTACGAGCCACCCGTTCCAACGCCTCTTTGGAATAATGCACCCCAGGCGAATTGAGGGGAGGGATAGAGTGGACCGTGACTTCGAACATCTAAGACGACTTGTTTCCCGAGGGACATGGGGATGTGAGGGACGATATTTGACACTAGCCTGGGCCGTCGGTAAACGGAAGCAGGGAAAAATGAAGTAGCTTTGAGCGCCATTGCGAGAAGTGTGAGGGGGGAATCCTCCCGCTCGCACACGATGGAGGGAGGACGACGTATACCGGTACGGAATTGGCTAAAAGGAGTGATTCCGTCAGAATACTTGGGTGTTGAAAATATACTCAGTGTGTCACCCTTTCATCATCGGGAATCACAGTGGCGGACTAAGGGAATGGCGGGCCCCCTTAATTTATAGAAAAATTAAAAAAAATCTTATCGGTGGCTCACCAATGAAAAGTTGTGTAGCCCTTGGAAAGCGATATTTAAAAATAATTTATGAGCACCTAAAAATCCTCATTTATTCGAATAATTGACGTCAGTAGCGGATCCAGGATAGGGACAAGGGGGGAGGGGCTAGGTATGGGATAAACTCCTAGAAGTAGTCGGGGTCCGAAAAAAAGTACTATTCTGTCTAGTGTAAATTGGATACACAGGGGGGGGGGGGTCCTTACTCCCCCCACCCAATAAAGCGGCCACTTATTGACGTTATATTCATACCACAGTAATTAATCTTTTCCATATTTTTCTACTTTCATTGTGTGAGGGCAGGGGTGGCCCCTACTTCCCCGCTTATATCCGTGCCCGTGTCTCTTATGACTGCTTCGCGTGATTCGTCTTTGCCACCGGCGGTGTGGGCGAGCGATATGCGGACTTTTCTCTCGTGCAGTTATACTCAGAGCGATTCACTTTTGTCCCCACTCCGTATCCTCTCAACTTGAAATGCGCGACAAAGGAACGAGAGAGAGAGAGTGAGACTTCAAAGGGCCTAAGACGACTTGTTTCCCTGGAGACGTGGATGGGAGGGATGGATGATAACCCATCCCTCTTCCCCCCTCGCCCCTGTCATCCCTTTCACTCTGAGCGATGCCACTGCCACGGCCTCTGTCTTTCCCTCCTGCCTTTGAGATCGTTTCCACGAACGACTTTCCCTTCCAGAGTGCTTGACAAATGATTAATTGCGGCCCAGACACTTTCTCAAATCATGAATAATCACTTTTGCAAGCTTAAAAATTTAAATTCATCTGTTTTTAATTGCGACTTCATGAGATGACAAATATTTCTGAGTGCTAGTACGTTACATTTAACGTAAATGGCTAGAAAAAGGAATGACTCTTTCTCCTTTAGGAAAATATGATATGAAGGTTTCTAGGCAAACATAATTTACATGGGAATTGGAACCAAATCTACATTTATAGCTCCTCAAATGCTATACTGTGAGTCACCATTGTCATATCATGTTTTCAAATATATCCATGCAACTCCTTTGTAAGACATAAATGAAGTCCCGTATGCTCTTCATGTATGTAATACCCCGCTAGCCTGCTAAATAGACGTATGGTGGGAGGTTCTTCTACACCAGCCGTCAAAAAACAAAAAAGGTACCTCTCTAAAGAAGTACCACCTAGCATTCATTTACGTCCTTTATTGCTCTGGTGAAAAACGAATTTCTATACCTTTCCGTTCGGATAAATATCATATTATCGTATCTTTCGTTCGGACTTGTAAATATAGTGCGGTTTTAACCAGGGATGGCAATAGAAACTAAATGAAAGTCAAAACCAGTAAAATTTCAATAGTTTCGTTCCCAAAGGCGAAATTTAGAAACGAAACGAAATGGATTTATATCCGGGGAGCTAAACTCAAGGACGAAATAGGAGTCGAAAGTACTTCGAGTCGAAACTAAATTAAAACTCTGGGACAAAACGAAACAGATAATGTTTCACACCGGAGGGACCACGTGGTTCACTTTCGAACAGTTTAGTTTCAGGGGGAGAGGTTTGGGGGTTAAAATCCCACCCCCATTGCTCAGAGAAATTTTAAGTTAAATCTATTTTACTTAATTGGATTAATATTGCTTATAGAATAGTGTGATATTAACAAAATATCCCTCAGAAGACCGTAAAACTCAACATTTTGAACCATTTATCTTAACTTTTTTTCTTGCGGGGAGCCCCCCGCACTTACCGCTTACCCTGGAGGGTATACCACACCACCAGGCACCCCAGTATTAGCTGCGCCTGAAACTCCCCCTAGCATTAATTTCTAGCTGCGCCCCTGACATGGGGCACTCATATTTTTACCTCTAGAACGGTGAACGCTAACTGGCCATAAGATTTTTAAGGTCGATGTTTTAACCTCTCTACACGTATGTCAAACTTAATGGGCCGAAACCATACCCTCTGATCCCCTTCCAACCAACTTCTGGGATCAAAACTTAACTATGAGCTGCAAATTTTCGTTTAATTTAGTTTCGTCCCGGGTCGAAACTAAACTCCTTGGTGATTTTAATTCGTGCAGGAACGAAACTAAACCTATGCCTCGTGTTTTAGTTTCCCTCCGAGTCGAAACGAAACATTTTCGTTTCGTTTCACTTGCCATCCCTGGTTTTGACATGATATTTATTGTGTTGCTCTGAATGATATCTATTCTCAATTGCTCCATTATTTTGAGGCTAGCGCGCAGCCTCCGAGTCAGAATCGGCTAGTGACTCCCAGCCCGATTCGTTAAACATCTGTGGTATTCTTTCTGTTTGCCCGCAACAGTTTTTGAAGAGTTGCGAACCTTTCTTTGGTATTTTAAAAAGTTCGCTCTTGAAGTATTTCTGCGTCGTATCCCACGTTCTCGCTGCATGTTCAAGGTACGAAATAGCTGGACGAGTGCGAAATACCTCCTTCCTCTTACTATTTCATCCAAAAATCGCCCCACAGCACGCTTGGCGAATCACGGCTGATTCGTCTATTGATTATTTAAACTCCCTCTTTTAGTCTGTGAGTGATGTCTTTTCGTTTTCATGGTATACCTTTGAGATACTCGGTAGACAATGGGCATACTTAATTTGGTGTTTTTTTTGCAAATAGGAGAGTCTGAGTTCAAATGGTGGAGTGAACTGGCTTCAGCCTGGATTCAACTGCTCCCATACCGACCAGCTTCCATTGTATTAAATTCAGTGCCCTCATGGCACGAATGACCTCAGCTGTCGGCACGCCTTCTCCGGAGGCCATGACAACATTATTGAAATGTCCTGAATTTATTCGCCTATTTGTTACCCATCCTTTCGTCCGAACATAAAAAACACTTGCTCTCTCCTTTGAGGTCTGCCTCGTCTCACATTCCAGTGAAGTCTTTATGTCCGGTCCCAACGGCACTCTTTCTCATCCCTATGTGATGAAAATGAAAAGTAGAAGAAAATTTTCACCCAATTAAAATGCTGGGCGACCCGGTTTCGACATTTTTTGTCATTATTAAGGTGAAGTTAGCCTCTTTTTAATCTTTTTTTATACCGTTTAGAACAGGGGAAGGGAGGAGGGCAGCAGGAGGGGGAGAGAACTTGACTGGGAAGGTGAGTAAGCTTGATGAGGCTGCACAGAGGGGGAGAAGGGGCTCGGTGGACTAACGATGACGTAAAGGCAATCAGCGGTGGGTAGGATGAATAGCCGGCAAAGTAAAGAAAAGAAAAAGTATCAGCTGGGAAGGTCATCATTCAGACTCAATCGATGCACATCGCGCAAGGCGGGGAGGTATGTTTAAATGCACAAGAAGTGATTGAGACACAGCGCCATGGTTCATCCGAAACGAGGGCAGTCGCAAAGAATTGCGCATCGCCATAATGCTTCAAGAATTTAAAGCCATTCTTAATATTTCAAAAATATCACTCCCCCGTTCTGAGAACATTAAAATTATGAATCTCTGGAATTACGAACCAAATCAATCAGCAAGGCACTGAAAACCAAACTTCGCATTCCTTCCTAATCACATCCCTACGCCTTGAAAAAAAAATTTTCCTACCAAACTGTGACGGTTGAATAAAATTTTAACTGCAATAAATCACCTTGAAACGCACTGAAGACAGCCAAGATTTAGAAAAACTTGTGGCAGAGCCCTGGAGAAGCTAGAATTAATCAATCGCGATGTAGGAAGGTTTACGGATTAAAAAGTAAAAGAGTGTTACTACGAACTAGTATGTCCAAACCTTGAATATATGGGGGCATATGGGATCCGGCACAGAAATATTTAATCCCTGAACCTAGCAAAATAGTAAGGAAAGCTATGCGATTCCTCATAAACTTTTACGGACGTGTAGAAAGTGTTATAGAGATGTAAAACGAATTTGGTTGGGAGCCACTAGGTACTCAGAGGCTGCGGGCTAGGCTTCGAGTACTTGAGCAATTGAGAATATTCATCTCTGGAAGCGACACGAAAGGCGTCATATTTGATCTTCACTAAATTTCCAGGTCCGACGAAAATGATAAATAAAGAGAGATATTTTGCCGAACGGATAGTTTTGGGAATTCGTTTTTTCCCCAAGCAATAAAGGAATTTAAATACTGCTCGGGAGAACTTTATGTACTTTATAAGGATATCCCTTTTACCTGTCAACGACTGGAGTTTTAGCTCCCCTCGTCACGCGCCTACAGAAGTGACTTGCGGTTTAGTATGTGGGTGTAGATATTTCATGTATTTTGCCGAGACAGCTTAATTATCATCGGACATTTTATAGAGCTACCCCATTAATTTCCTCGTCTCCTTCATCGAAGGGAATGCGGTAATTCTTCTCCTCACCACCGATGATTTGGCGAGGGGGTGGGTTTATGTGCGATTCCAACCCCTCCCCTAGTAAACCCCGCCTTCACACCCATCACCCGCCATCAGTCGGAAACTGCCGCTCTTAGTAATTCACGAGGGTTTATCCGAGCGAGAGCTTTGTTACACTCTTTGCATGAGAGCTGTTGATAATGGCTCGAGTCTATCGTTCATTGAAAGCGTTTCGAAATTCATAGCTTCTTAATTCCTTTAGGGACTCCGAGATTAAAAGTTACCGGCGCTTGCGCAGGGAATTAGCACTGCTCGCGTCTTAACTTCCTGCCCTTCCTCAATGCCATAAAGCCCTTCTCCTCCCACACTGGAGCATTTACCATTCCTTCTCAGCGCTTTCCTCCATCTCCACTGTTATACTCGGTTCAAAATTCTTTGTGGGCGAGGAGGCGGAGCTAAAGCAAGCGATGAGGAGAAGGGAGAAAGTTTCTCGACTCGTGACTTTCCCGTTACCAATCACATTGCAGGTATGTAAAGTATGTTATTTCGCATATATGCCGGCCTCGGTAGCGGTGGGTTACACTCCTCGCCTACAAAACCTGAAGGCCGTGATTCGAGTACCACCGGGGTAGGTTATCCCTATCCAGGGATATTTGTGATAGTCCATTATTATTGTTGTATCCCCCGATTTAAAGGCCAAATAGTGTTGCTTTCGTGGTGATCGATTAAGAAAAATATAAATGGTGAGACTACTATAGGCATGGGCTGCATAGGGGCTTGGAAATGGGCTCTTTCACCAGACTTATGTAATTGTCGAATGTGATATTTTGGAACATGCATTGACATGTACAAACGTAGTTTGACCTGTATTTTTTCCGTTTTTTTTTGTTCCGTCACGTACTTCACGACCTATTTGTGGCGAAAACTGACAGCGTTAACCCTTTCGCAGATAATTTGATGGCTTCACAATGTCACGCTGAGTGCTTGTCCAGTTATCCGAAACTCAGCATCACACATGGGCCTCTAGTGGTTTGCTGTTGTTTAAGCTCTTGTGAGTGATCCTCTCTCTCAGCAAAAGGTTCTTCGCGATCGAGTAGATGAACTATAACCGATTTTGAAGGACTTCCAATAAATAACAGGATATATTATTTGATAAAAAGTCGCGTTCGATTTTTCGGTCATTACATTACGTATCACTATCGCTAATTACCGAATTAAATAAAAATTTATTCCGATATAGAATTTCAATATCTTCTTTACTTCTCATAATCTACACCATTAGCCCTCAATTTGGCCCACCCCTTTCGCTCTCAGACTTCCATTAACTTTCAAATGAGCCTCGTGGCCACCCACCCCAACGCTGGATTATTATGAGATTTTCATTTCAACTCATCAAGTTCCGGAGTGGAGGGTTCAAGGGAATATTTAGGAGGCATTCTTTTCTTATTCCCTCAATTAAATTGTTTCGGAACGAAAAGTGAGGGCAGATTCTTCTTGGAAGAAGCTCACTGTTTCATTTCTCGTTCCTGCTCGAAATGCTTTGGGGGGAAATTGAATGAAATTAATGGAATTTAATTAGGGGGCGTTTTTAGTCTAGTGGGTGGGGGGTAGCTGCTGATCGAGGGTTTTGGGTTCGAGCCTCGAGTGAAACTATTAGACATCCCCTAGCAAAATCCTCACTTTGAGGGCTGGTCCTGGTAAAGGAACTGGCCCCCTTTCGCGAAGAAAAACGTCTGTGTCTTATGGTGGGGAGCTCTGCTCTCACCTGACCAATACTGTCTCTGGGTTTGATAAACCGGTTGAGTGGGACTGATGGGATATTACTTTTACCTCTTTTTCAGACTTTTGTGTTCAGAACTTGCATTATGGATATAATGTTTTGTTAGTAACGATGGTGTAGACGAGTGAAAGTTATAGATAAATAATAAGGGAATTTAATCTTACATTTTGTCGCCTGAGATAATTTCTATTACATCAACTGCAAATTATTTTTTTATGTAAATAGTCTTTAAAATAACCGAATCCAACGTTAATTTGTGAATTAGATAGAAATTTGCTAAGCTGGCGACATTTTTCATTCGACGGATTTTTTCCTCGACGCATAAGACTAAATTCTCTCCTTTAGAAATAATGTATTCTCAGATTAACAATTTCGTGGAATAGCTAATCCTGTGAAAGAACCCTCTGAACTTAGATTAAAATTTAAATAGAAAATCAACCCTAAGAGATAATGTTGGAGCTTGAAATCCAAGAAATGGCCCGGAAGAAAACGTGCCCCCAGGGTGGAGAAAGGATTTTCTTATATTAATTCATGTTACCCGGAATTACCCTCTTTTCTCCTCCCTCGCTGTGTAGAAACAGCAATATAGGCTTAAACGGTGAAGAGATTATACCCGTAAAATATTTACCCCCATCATCATCATCACTGGTCAACAATCCTTGGATTGGTTTGACGCAGCTCTCCACTCAATTCTCCTATCAGCTAATCTTTTCACACCTACGTATTTCTTCTCTTTCACATCTCTCTTTACTTGTTCCATATATTTTGTTCGGGGTCTTCCTTTTCCATTCTTGCCTTCCACTTGTCCTTCGACGACTGTCTTCATCAGGCCATCATGTCTCAAGATGTGGCCTATAAGGTTGTTCCGTCTTCTTATTAAGGTTTTCACGAGGCTTCTCTTCTCTCCTACTCTTCTTAGGACTACCTCGTCACTAACTCGGTCGATCCATTTGATCTTCATCGTTCTTCTGTAGCACCACATTTCGAAGGCCTCTATTCTTGCTTTCTCCGCTTTGTTCATGCCTCACTTTCGTACAGGAGCATACTCCAAATGTAGGTTTTTATAAATTGTAGCCCTATGAAGTTATATGAAAAACATGAAAGTGTTTAACCTCATAATAAATGAAAATTGTCTATATTCTCCCTCAAAAGAGAAACTTGCTGAAATTAGCAGTCATCACGATCGAAATGAAACTTCCTCCTTAGGCGAAGAAGAAATAATAACCTGCTGTGCCTGGATATAACTATGTGAATTTGATCATACCTTAAATCTTTGCCTCTTCGAGCACTAAAGAGGGTCTGAGTAATACATATTTGCGTGGTTTTCACTTCCATATACAATCCTCTATGCTGATTCCCTCGGCGAAGAAAAACAAATGACTTTAGATTCGCAAAGGTCAGGACCATGCCTTTGCCAGCAGATTCACATTCAAGGTTTATATTTCACTCTTCCCTTCTAAGGTAATATTTGCTTTCAACGGGATTTCCTCCCTCAATATGAGCAGGAGCGACATTAGATAAACTGAAGAGACGACCTGCGTTTCCCACAGTGCCTTTATTTCCCTTTCTTAGAATATCTAGAGACTTAGAGTTTTCCACAGAATGCGTCCACACGTCATATCGCGTTCATTTTTCCCTCTAACCTCGGAAAAAATTCTCCCGTGGGAGGAGGAATATGATGGGAAAACAAAGAGAAATTGCGGTCCTCTTTAGACCTCAAATAGCGACTACTTTACCTGTTACAATAATAAAAGTCGTTAACTCAGACCTTAAATCTTAATTTCTTTAGAGATTTTTTTTTGATGGAAGGGAAGAAAGATAAGTTACATATAAATCGACCTTCTAAGCACAGCCATTCTGTCAAATTGGTAAAAACGTTTGGGGTACGTGATGCCCAACGAGTTTCCTTTGGTTAAAAACGGCATTAATCTAGAAAGACTCGCGTTTATTGGATGATTGCCCATGTTTTGTTACCTTAACCGGTCTAATGCTTGCCTGTTAATCATTTAAGATTATTGCCAAAAGAACGAGCCGTAAACAATACATTCTATATATCTCTCCATACGATAATCACTGAGCCGCTATTTTTTCTCCTTTTTTAAGCTAAGACTTTGATTAAGACTTTTCAAATAAAATGTTCGGATGTAATCCCATTTCCAATTGCTGAACAATTTTAATTTCTTCATGAATTTTGCTGACTCTTTTTCGAATGCTCTATCTCTTGATTGGGCGAAAGTTTTACTCTTTAATATAAGCGTGTCGACCCTTCTTGGTCTTCGGCTGGCTGCCCTCCATGGAGGTCAATTCTGAGCATCGTCTTTCTACTCCTTATAGCTTTGTGCATTTTAAGTGATCAAGCATTTCCAGCTTTCCTCTTCCTAATATTCCATCTATTTTTCCATCAACGATTTTTCAAAGGAGGCAATTTCGGCGTAAAATATATACCCCAACCGAGTTATCTCCCTCTTTTTCAATTCCGTTTTCAGTTTCCTTTCCTCAAGTAATCTCACGAGTACATCCTCATTCATCCGTCCACTTTACCTTTAGCGTTTTCTCCAAAAACCACATTCGAAGCTATTTTGAGATTAATTTCTTCGTTCTCCACGTTTCATCGTCGTAGCATGTGGCAAATCTTTTCCTGGCATTTTTTGGAATTCTACTTTCGGCTGTTGGAAACCCTTTCAATGTATGTAGCGTTTTCTTTACTCATACCAATTCTATATCTTCCTTGCTGAGTGTAGCTTGCATTTTCCATCTCTAAACTTCCTAAATACTAAATGATTTCATTTCCGTAACAATTTCTCCATCTGTGATTATATCCACGTTGCCTTCATTCCGGCTTCCTGTCATTATTGGTTCATCCCGTATTTTATCTCCACCCTTACTCCTCTCTGTTATAAACTGTAGTTATTATTCTGATTCCACCTTGACTGCTGGATCATACTCATACTTAACTGCCTTTTTTGTTTCTCTTTCAAAAACTGCAACTGTTTCTTCTTTTAATGCATTGATGATTAAGCCACGTAAGCATAATTATTGAAGAGAGTAAATGACAAGAAGCAGACCTTTGGTGGTTTGAGGCGTCACTATGACGATCCTTCAATGTACTCCTCGCCTGATGATGACGCAGTGCGTCGAAACCGCGGTCGTGATTGAATAAATATTTATGCGGAAAAACAAAGTTCAATTTCATTCATCAAGCAGACCTTTTCCAGCATTACCTCATCTGCCTCACCATGTCCTTCTCTTATCAAAACTGATAGTTTTACATTCGGCTAATTGGTCCCCGGCTTCGTTTCATTGGTCCCCTACCACTCCCGACAATGGCAATATTGTTGGGATGTGCGAGAAGTACTTTTTGATCTCGAGTCGAGTATCGAGTATCGACAGATTCCAGAACTAGGCAATACATCAATGCATGCTCCAACATATTCTCCTTTTTCCAATTCCCTCTTGAGTTTTCCATTCCGAATGCTTAGCTTGAGTTAAAAGGGGAGAGATAATGAGGAAAGTTAATGGTAATTGAGTCAAAATTAGGAGGCTAATGAAAACTATTGTTTCTTAAACAGTTTACTAGCACAGTTGAAATGAATTTACCTCTAGTAATATGTCTTCAATTTAATTAATATTTGTTTACAAACTGCTCAAAAGATCCCACAGTGATGGCATTTGTACAATTGTAATGAAGATTATATACGAAAATGAATCATGTAAGATTTGATCCTTTCGAACTCCCCTGCAGAAAAACTAATTGTTCTACATGCTCAGGCAGCAGGTTTTGACGTCTCAATGTAACAGCATTATTTCCTTCAGAAAATTGTTTCTCCCAACATACTTGTTTAAGTTGCAATGTTTGGGAATCATTGCGAATTTTTAGTAGAATTTAAATCTACGATTTTATGGATCTTGAATCTTCATGGCATTCAAGTGGCCGAAGCCAACGAACTATATAACTTAGCTTTAGCTTTACAGACAAAAAAAATATTTATTTCTTAATTCGTTTAATCGACCTTAGTAACCCCTTTTTTTGCTAGTTCAAGAAGAAAACTAAACGCCACAATGGAATCAACGAAAATCAATAGAAATCTCAGAACAATTTTTGCACATTCTCTCGGGGTTTGAATAAAGAAAGTAGGGTAGGATGTAAAAGTATCGCATAAGAAAGTATGCGCTATGCAGCGATCCACTCCGATTACGCCGTCAGGTCGGAACACGGTCGGCAGCCGCTGCTGACGAAAAGATATTCGGCGCACACGTGGACCACTTTGGTGGCTGACTGCAGCGTTTTCAAATCTGAAACTAAGCTAAGGCTAAGAAATCCTAGGCTAAGAACGACTTATTGACTTTAGCAACGATGTTATTACATTTGCTTCATGATAGCGCCTCGATCCCTACAATATTGTTTAGAATTCTAAAAATGCACGACCCTGTTAATTCATTCAAATGTCTTTTTCCAGTCAATAAGATATATACACCCTATAAAACCCATGGATCGACACCTTTGTTGGTATGCTATTCTTTTTGCCATCCTTATGACCTTGAAGGTGGCCTTACATGGTCAACGGTTGAATTTCCGCAAATAAAAGTATTATTTTCGGGTTTCTCGTGTCCGAAAACCTAAGAATTGACATCTTGGTCAATGAAATTCAGACTTTTTTCTATCTCGATTTTTTATCTGCTTTTCCAGGGATATTTTCATAGTAGCTGGGCTGCCTTGGCCTTCTATGGATACACTTACTCTTTAAATAATTTTCATTTGACTCTCAAAATTAGGCTGCTTGTTGCTTTTACGGTCGCGCGCTCCCGTGATCAACTCCTCGTCCCTTACGCTTATTTTTTCCCGATCTTTTTTCTTCCATCAGCTCAATCCAACCTTTGATTGGTGCTTTGAGATTCCCCTTTCCTTCCTGACGTCTCACTCATCATTATAACTTTCACCCAATCGTTCTCAGTGGCGGTGATAATTCAGGGACCTGGAGCGCTCCTCCGCTCCGCTATGCTCCGGCTCCATTGTCGGAGCGGAGCAGATCAATTCCTGCTGCTCCGCTCCGGAGCGGAGCGACGACAATGGGACCTAGGTGCTCCACTCCGGAGCGGAGCATTTCTTGCAAGAACTCCACTCCAGCAGGAATTGAACTGCTCCGCTCCGACAATGGAGCCGGAGCATAGAGTAGCAGAAAACAAAGCGTCAATGCTCCGCTTCTTGGCGGGAAATCGACGTATGCTCGCTTCTACGGCTGTGGAACGCATCGGATATTCCCTGCGGCTATTTTAATATTGAGTTATTAATCCACAGTCTACACGATTAGCGGTATTACTTAATACTAATACATTTCAATTTACAATTAGTATTATGTAAAAAAAATATTTGTTTCAGGCGTGATTTAATGGAACCTTCTTGGCACGATGAAAAGTAAAGATAAAAAAAAAAAAATTGTGTGCGGCTGTTTATTCTCTGTTTTCTGTGAACCACCGTGATATAGCCAACAATACGAGGGTCATTCAATAAGTCCTTCGCATTTTAAAGGGATTGCTCTTTTAGAATCATAAATTATTTTCCCCAGGTAGTAGCACTCGTGTATAGTCAGATGTGTCCCTCCTATAGTGTCATTGTAGTTGCCGGTTGAAATTATATATAAAAGTAACAGAAGCAGGCGAAATGGCATGTAAGTATTAAAAGAAAATAGAGATGGCAATTTTCCGCAGGTTTATTTAGAGTACGATGCGTTTCAACCGTTTGGTCATTATCAAGTACTATGATGATACTCGATAATGACCTAACGTAACGTAACCTATATTGTACTCTAAATACCCTAAATAATCCTGTGGAAAAGTGCTATCATTATTTTCTTTTAATACTTATATGAAATTAATATATTTTATTTGTTTATAAAAATAATGAAAGTGAATTTCGTGTAATGATAAAACACTTGATGACAGCGTGGACTTGATACGTCAACACCTTCTTCTGTAAACCCAGCATGAGATTCACCTTGAGAGAAACTTGGCTCGGTGGGGTAGCTGGTAGCGTTCATGACCAACAATACGGAGATCGGGGTTCAAATCCCGGCTAAGCCAAATGATTTTGTCATTGCGAATTTCATCCTTTGTGTATGTAACTATGCCCCTGTGAGTGTGACTGCGGTCAGAACAACTTGTTCTATGCAGTGTTTCGAAACACTTGCTTTCGAAAGGTTTAACGCCAAAATAAACAGAATCTAAGCCATATGAAGTTAATGAAAGATCTGCTCCTGAGTTTGCAACTATTTACAGTTTGGTGAATGAATTTAAACGCAGCCATGCATCTTAAAAAGTGAACATCCTTCCGGACGACCTGTCTACACACGAAATGATTATTTAACGACCCCCATGTTCCCGGAAGACTAACTGTCAGGACTTCCTCTCTCACAAAGGTGAATTCCATCAAATATGACTTCCCGCGAAGTAGGATAGATACATTTTATATTATAAGAATTGTTTTGTCACAAGCATTTGGTATGCAACCAGGCAGTGATTGAACATCAACATTTTACGAATGCCCTACTTTCTGGTAAAATATCTGTCCCTCACATATTCCACTTACTCCTCCCCCACCACCGAAATCATCGCAAACCTCACCCTTCTATCTTGTCGGGGACGTATTCAAGGCGAGAAATGGGGGTGGGGGAATTCGTGCGGTGACCCCGATTCCGCCCGTCTCTGCTCTCCTGCCCTCTGGAGACTGACGGCGGAACTGACTGGCACGGCGATGCTCCACTAACCGAGTTGAATACATTACTTACTTGACATTCGTGAGAGTGGGAGGCGTGCGTAAAACGTCCCTCATTTCAAAACATTATTCCATTTCCTCGGCTGCCAGGACTCGTCTTCAATAGGGTCGTTGACCCAGGTCCGAAATTGTGTTTCATTTAAGAAAAACGGCGAATGGAAGGGAACAGTGGCGCAGCGAGGGGGGTTAAACCGCCCCCCCCCCACAGAGCTCAGAGGAATTTAAAAGTTTAATTCATTTTACTTAATTGGATTAATATTAATAATAAAATAGTGTAGGGATTAATAATATATCCCTCAGAAAGCCGTAAAACCCACCGTTTATCTTAAAATTCCGCAATTTATTATTCTCGCACCTACTGCTTATCCTGGTGGGTATTCCATACCCCCACACCCACCGGTATTAGTTGCACCTAAACCTCCCCCAGCCTTAATTCCTGGCTGCGCCCCTGGAAGGGAATGGTAAATTGCGGCGAGAAAAATCATCCTCATTCAGCCATTATTTCACATTTTGAATGCTTAAAAAAAAATTAAAGTTGCCGCCCAAAGTTCCTAAGTTGGTGACGTCGATCAATTTCCGGTTTTTTAACATTTTCAGTGAGACAAGGTCATCGAGGAAATGAATCGCTCACAGGAGATTTAAAATCGAAGAATCTTGCGTGGAGGATGACCCTTGTGAGGCCGAGAGTTAATAGAGAACCGGTGACCCATTTGACAAGAGCTGCTAACGTCGTCAACGTATCTGCGAAAGGCCTGATGCAGTCAGTATTTCGCCGCGAATATCTCTAGAAATGAGCGACGAGCAAAATGACAGAAATATCAACGGGCAACATCATTTTTTTAACACTTACGCGATCTGAAAAACTAAAATTGTTCGTGAGAGAGCTCTGTGGGGATTTTTTCAATAGTGTAATGTGATGTTTAATGTGACGAAAAAGTTTTCATGATCGAAAAAGTCCTTTTCATTTTTTTAAATCTCTTGACGTTCCTCTCTTCCTTAGTATAATTCCAAATTTTTGCTTGAATTCTTACCATAGCTCCCCTCTTAATCCCTGGAATCTTCTTGGGGTCCCTTAAATTTCTTATTTTCTGCTGCTCTGCCCAAGGCTATAAATTCAATTTTATCGTAAAAACATTATGAATCTTCATCATGGCTTGAAAAGTAAAACCTGCTTCGCGGAAAAGGCACCAACTGTTAAAACATTTATATTATTTTAATATTTTGTCGCTATCTCAGCTATGTGTCACATACCTGTGACCAGCAGCAACAACATAATATTGATTTCTAAAAAAAAAATATAGCCCTTGACAACAAGAGTGTCTGTAATTTCTTTTAAGGTACTAGCTAATGCTCTTACGCTGCGAATTTTTCTTTGGGCGGCGTTTGCAATTTCATACTGTTACGGTTAGAATGTTATTTTCTCATTCCGTATCTGTCATTATTTTTCTTTTCTATCTTTTTACCTGCAGACAAGGTTATCTTTAAAGTTTGCGGTGAAAATATTCCAGACATGTTAAGCTATGAGCAAGAGATTTTGGTTTTCAAAGAAAAACCTTGCTAAAAAAACGCGGACTCAAACCAGATGAGTGAAATTTGTCCATATTGAAATGATGAAAAGCAGATGAACTCAATAATATCTTTTAATTCGACCCCAGGTTCAATGAACCTTCAAATCGCTAGGGTATTTTGCCGTTAATGTTAGTAAAGTTAGTGACGGTGGTGTAGTAAAATTGAATTCAGCGATGAATTAAAAGATATTTTTATGGAAAATTGCACCACACAATTCCAAGACTTCTGTGTGACTTTTTCAGGTCAGTCAATAATGAATTGGTTCCAGTCCTAAGTGACTCTGAGCCATTGGAAAAAGTAGTTAGTACAACATATAGATTGCTGTAGCACGTAATTTAAGGGTGTAATTGAACTTCTGAGATGCTTTTGGCACTCTTCCCTTAAAATCTAAATAAGTTTCATTCTCTATTTCTCAAATGCTCGTTGAAATTTCAGTCATTGCCTTATTATTTCACATCCATCCTCGGTCTTACTCCGATATTTCGTGGAAATGGTTTTAGCCTGAAGATTCCAAAATTCCGTAATGAGTAAATAAAGCTATATTCTCCACACAGTATGGTTATATGTGGCATTATAATGGAGAACCTCGATAAGTTATTTTTGCCCTTCCAAATTTTAGTAAACAGTATATTCGTTTACTTTTTGCTGTTAGCTTTAGCGATTGTTTCGTTGCATTTACCCCCTTTACGTGTGTGTCTTTACGTGTAACTCCTCTCTATGTTGGCGTTTTACCGGTTTTGTCCAGAGTTCCAGTCCACCCGGACAATGCTGATAGGAATTCTCCAGGGATCGGATGACGGAAGTTAGCCAATCATTACATCTGGAAACTCCCTACCATATCACTCCACTGTCTTGAACCCTCAAGGAAGTAACACCTCTCCTATAAAAACTCCTATATAGCATCCCCCTCCTTTCATGACTCCGATATCCCCTCCTCGACGTAACTTACACTCGTGGTGGTCTCTTTGGCGTTGCAACCGTCGCGGTGTTCATATGTCACCCACAATCGCCGCACATCGGCCGAGTTTTACTATTTATCAAGTGGAAGGGTTTTCATTTTCGTACGTTGGTTTGCACTACTCGTTGTTGAGCTTTTTGGAAATAGTAGCCACCAAGCAGAGATATCTATTTAGTTTATTTTGTCTTCCGTGGAGTTTCCCCCATTTGTGTCACTGAAATGCGGAAAGAGTTCTTTTTCTCGACGAAGGCGAACGTTAGTTAACTCCGGTTCGAAAACTTTACGCCAAAGTTTGGTGGTTATTTTAAACCATTTCCGCCCAGAAACTTTTCTGCTTGGAAATGTGAAGGCATTTAGGTACGTTTTTCCTATGGTAGTCTTTTGTAATCCAGTGAGGTATGTTTGTCAAGCATTAGCTAGTTTCTTCAGAATGACCCTCAGCCACATAGCTAAATTGGGTGGTAACAAGGTCAGAGTCTAATCTTTTATCGTATTTAGCGATAGAATTAAGTATCTTATCACTACTTACAGTTTTGTTTACTTCTTTATTCTTCCTCTTTATCTTTTTAAGTACAAAAAGATTATCTAAACTTCCGTGTTCTCTCTCTTTCGTCCCCCAAACACAAACAACAACCCATTCTTGTTTTTTTCAATGACAACTTTATATTTGGAGTTATTGAGGGTTTTCTATTACATTTATAATGTTAGAACGTAGGTTTCCGCGGCGATGGTTTGATCTCTGCATTTCTTCAGGGTTTTCTTCCGCGTCAGCTTGTTTGTAGACAACAGTTTCGCTGGCTATCCTGCCAGCGTCTTCAGGTCGAAGTTGGTTTCTGCCTCGCTCATATACTTTAGGCTGGATGGGAGCTGCACTGCGATTGGCTGTCTGACTGGGCGCTTCTGTCTAATTGGCTCCCTCTTTGATGACTCTTTTCCAGGCGCTGTACATTTATAATATACACGTCAGTTTTTCAATACCTATGTGTGACCTCGATTGAGAAGACGAATCTGCATGGCAAGCATATTTTGGAACTGAGGGCAGTTTAAATAATGTCTGCGTTGCTATTTCCTGTTTCCTTTTATCATATTCGCATGCATTTAAGAGACGGCGGGCGTCCACTTTGAACTACCGTATCGCACCCGTCTCTTACCGTCAATGGCGTTATATCGACCGGCTTCACTAATAAAATAATAAGTGGATTAAATTATGGAAAGCTTCAACAACACATTTTTTTAATCAAAAGGGTATGGAAGGATGTAGCCAGGGGTGGATATAGGATTTTTCTGGGGAAGGGGGGGCGTAAGGGTCTGACAGGAAAACGATCTTCTCATACTTGAGATTAAAAACAAGCTACTGCAATTGCTGTACGAAATATTCTCTTTATTTTAGCATGAAAGTTACTAATACGAAATTAAATGATTGAGGCTCCCGAATGCACAAAACAAAATTAACGTAATGACAACAGTATAAAGATTTTTTGTCTATTTTTTATCTTCTGGGGGGGGGGGGACGTGCCCCCGTACCCCCTCTCCTAAATCCGCCTATGGATGTAGCCGTATGGCTACGATGGGCGCAAATGGATTAGTAACATTTGAAGCAAAATCAATTTTTCTCTTTTAGCGATGGCTCTTTCTATTACCTATGTTTTAAAATCGTTGGGTGAGAGAACACTTCACTTCAAAATGTACCTAAACTCTTGCTCTTTTTCCCCAATCACCGCTTCTGGCAATCAAGTACAAGCAGTATCCTTCCATTTTGCTTTTCTTTTTAAAGGTTTTATTCGGGTGTACGAAAACTGAAAGTCGTTTGAGCACTTTCCTCCTCTTAAAAACCTTATATTTTTCAAATCATGATAGTTTTACCTTTTTCGATGTTTTTTCAGAATATCGGATTAGGATTGTAAAATTACTTAAAAACACTCAATTATCTTCAAAAAATTAATGACACTTTTAAGGAAATAAAAATATGATTTATTTTTAACCACAAAATGTGGATTTAGAAGGTCCAAGGTTTATCATTAGAGTTGATAGCGTTGATTTATGCCCGGCACTATAAATTTTAAAGTTTTCGTATGCCATTCTGGAATTTTTTCGTAACCTAAATCATTTTAATGACGTGGATAAAGGATTTAAAATGGCAAACATAACATATATATATATATACGCTGGAAAACGCAGAATTCTCATAACTTCGGGAAATTTATTTCAGGATTCATTTGCTCTTGATCCATTAAAGCCGTTATATCTGTGACTAGTGCACGTATTTCACGGTTAATGTGAGTCATATATAACAAATACGTGCAGAGCTTATCTGGTAGCTCTCTCATAAAGGGAGTGTTTGCGATACCATTTCTGGCATAATAAAATGTTCAATGTATTTGCGCAGATTTCGCAAACGGCAGCCGGGAAAGAGACTTCCGGTGTGAATGAGGGCATGGTATTTCACGTGAGATTTAATTTCGTGCAAAAATTGCTCTAATTACCCTCATTACCGTTCATCATTGCAACTTGAATGTTTCTCTGTTAGAGGGAGCTCGTGTGAAAAATGTGGCCATGGGGTGGAGTTCGCGTCGCTTCCCCCACCACTGCCATGGAAACCAACTCCTCCCCCAACCTCCTCTCCTCCCTCCAAATCAGCCGTCAACCCCCCTTTCCCTCTGAATGTTGACATGAAATACATTCACGATTTTCACGTGTCGCAAAAATTAGTTGCCGTGCTTTTTCGGTGAGCGTTGTGAGGGCAGTTATCCCCATGCACCATGCCATTCTTTCAAGTTAATTCATCGTTGATAATATGATGCCAAAATACATTAAGTAAGGTAGTTGAAAATGGTAATAAATATAATTTTATTTACGTTGCAATCTAAGTTCAGTATGCCGACTGTACGTGTTTTTTATATTGCAATTACCACTAATATAAATTAACACGCCATTTTATTTTGATAGTGACTTTTTAGTTAGGTTCATATTCATTACCAAGAAAACAGTAATATTTAATCGACTATCACAAACATGCAAGCCTGTGGTTGGGGCCATCTACAGTCTACACAGGCGGTAATCGAACCCACGACCATCGATTTGACAAGCGAGGACTGTTGCAGCACTCCACTCCTACCGAGGCTGACACATATGAGGAAATATGGGATACGTTTCATGGTCCCTATAACAGAAGTTATGTTTCATATTGTATCAGTATAAATAATTTTGCTGTCATTCAATATATCGAATTGAAGGAAGTTCTCTTGTATATTTGATCCCCTGACATAACATTTAATACTCGTCATGCGAGATTAAGGAAAGCGTTCAAAAAATAATTTTCGTCATTTTTGCTTTCTCAACAGCGTTCAATGGCACTTAGTGAATTCACGAAAAATGTTCTTTGCGCAGAATTATGGTCTGTATTATGTAATACTCATAACTATATTAACTCATGTGAGAGACATTGAGAGTAGAAGTTTGTATTTATTATCATTCTGTGTAATTAAGTGCCACTTGTGCTTTAATGTAAACAGGCTTAGTGCACTTTTTCGATTTGATAATATTCGAAAAATATTTCTGATACCTATCCATTTCTGCTTTCCCTGCACATAATAAAAATTGCTTAATATTGGTTTTTAATATGCGATTGAGACGCACTTATCAATTGCGTCGTGATATCAAACTTTTTGCTTGCTATTTTAATTGAAGGCAGTCGTTACTGTCTTCGGATATCCGTCACACTTTATTTAAAGCTCAGAAAACCTTACCAAAAATGTATTATTACTCCCAGAGCTGGTGTACTACGGCAAGCGAATTTATTTAGTTACTAGAAAAATATTGCTTTTCTTAGTCGCAAAAATGCAGGGGGACCCGCTTATTCCGATAAAGTTAACTTCAGATTAGGTTCTTTCTTCATTAATTTACCGTCAAAACCTTGACAGTCACAACCTTGTGTAACAAATGATTGGCAGCTGTAATCAGTGAGACAAAAGAAAGCCGATGGAACTCTGACCTCCATTCTCACCAGACAATCATGTTTATGAGGTGACATTCCGATTTCCAATTGATTTCAAACATCAAATGCTTCGTTCTCTGTAATTTCAAACCTGAGTGCATTCTATAGAAATGACGACAGAGTTCAAGGCCAGAGTCGCGTTCTCTCATTTAATATAGATCCGTCGTATGCGAAGGTAGAGGGGATAAACCCTTTTTTATCGAATAAAACCTAATTCATAAAAAACTAAGTTGTTTTAAATTTTTTCCCTACGTTAGAGAGACATGGACATGGAGAGACAAGGACATAGAGAGACATAGAGACATGGACTATAGGGTGGAACGAAAAAAGGTTTTTTTCTCCTGATCAAATTTGCCCTATGCGGGAATGTTGCGAAATGATATCAGGATCTCGCACACAAAATTCTTTTCAAATCGGATGATATTAACCACTGCCGCCCGAGCTCTAAAGTTTAAAATAATGCGAAAATTCAGGCTGATTTCTGAATAAAACGGCTATGAAGACGAATTTTATGAAAATATGGGATAATGGATAATATAAAAAAGTGGATACGTGTTTATAGTTTATAAAAATGAAATTTGAAGGTTATTTGACAAAATCTACAGTTAAAACAATGTCTATGAATTAACAACAAAATTGTAGTGTAGACCACCCGCACAACAAAACTCATTTTTGCCTACGTTTCTAAAATTCCATTTTAGGGGCTAAATCGCAGGTAAAATAATATTTATTTCGATTGAATTTAACTTTTAAGCAAATAAGTCATCATATGGTAGTAAATAATTCCACAGTAAGTTATAATAAGGTAAATTATTTTAAATTAACATCAGTGATAATGACGAACAACGTACCAGAGGAGCTATTTAAAACAAGAAATTCAGCCAAGGCTGAGAAAGAACAGAACCTGAACACCAAGCATTTCAATAAGTAGCTCTCTGCTAGTATTGTGAAGAAACTACCCAGAACTCACCACGAGGAAGTGGCTACCGTCGAGTTCCACCCGTGTCCCCCCAACCAACCTTCCAAAGGATTACGAGAGGATTGACAAAATAGTGAGAATAGAGAAAAAGCGTACCAGGTGTGGAGTGGAGTGCGTGATATTTGTTGCGTGATATTCAGGGGTCATGATTTGCCCACTAATGAAAAGATGGTGAAAATGTTTTTATACTCTCGGTAGATTGAAGAAGATGGTGAAAATACCATTATTTATGTGCCGGGAATCGCGGAGACAGTGGCCTATGCCATTGAAGACATTTCGCATAGATCATCTATCCCAGTTGTGCGATATAGGCAAATTGTTAGACGAATCATTCAATATCATGGAAACAATCGCAATAATCTCCGATCTGTCGACAAGAAGCCTTTCATTGATCTGAAACAAGACTTTCTTCGTCACGCATGTCAGCTTTTTGATGTTGCGGAATGTAAATTGCTTTATTGGGACTGATTGTGTTCGTGATATTCCTTCGAAAGGGCCTAGTTTAGAATGGGAATTTCCTAAGGACACCATCAATTATAAGACACCAAACGCCTACCGAAATTGCGTGATCTACTATTAGTTTTATTATTCCGAATGAGAAATTTGAAGCACACCATAAGCGTCAGTGCTATAGAAGTGGTACATACCGCTCTCGTGATTTACGCTAGAGCTCGGATACCAGCCGTACACAAGTGGAATGCGATTCGAATTCTTAAGAAGCAGTTCCAACTTTGAAACAAATGAAAAAAGGTAAGCCAGGAACTATTCACGTTAACCATTTGGTCTACGAAAGGAGTTAAAAATCTAAATTTGAGAGAGAGAGAAAGAGAGTCACTGAAGCAAATGAACATGGCGGGCGACGGCAGGTGAGGAGGAGGGGTGTGGGAGGGGAGGGGGACCGCCTCAGCCGTCAGTTGCGCCGCGTCGCGCGAGCCGCATCGCTTAACGCCACTCTTGGCGCCAGGCTGCGCGGGCCGCAAAGCCTAAACGGCGAAAGATACGTAAAAACTGACGAAATTTTAGTCCTTCAGTTCATAACTTACCCTGATTACCCTAAGTTTGGCAGTTTTGCGAAATCGTATGACAAATTAAGGATGTTGGTATTTAGGCGCCTCTCGCTAACTAATTATTTAAACTTTTTCGAAAGTCTTTTTTTGCCTATCCTTGTATACCCGAGGGTCATCGAAATCCGATTGACGATTTTGAAATTTCAAAAACAATGTTTTTTTTGGGACAACTTAAGGACCCATGCTCGTGTGCATACAACGTAGACTTCGGCTGGGAAATGGCTGGAGTGGGAGATTTTGGCTCCACTGCAGAAACAAAGTCGCATCGCCTGGCGGTCTCTAGGAGTAAAACGCTAAAGATAGTTCACAAACTCCGACGCCAATATTGATACTCCAACGTCAACATCATTATGAAAAATGGAAGCGGCAAGCGAAATTTTTATGAACCCCGAATTCCACTCTTTCAACATGGAGCAAAATAGATTAATTGCTTTCTTCTATGTATAAATCCATAAAAAACTGTTTAAATGATTTCTATTATGTTTTCGATGTGCCATTATTTTGATATTTTTTTAGTATTCAACACCTTTCTATGCATAAACTTGCCTTGATGCTTGGATATTTTTGTGTCTATGCTGCCTTATTTATCGCATGGCAACCATGTCAAAAGAGTGCTATTCTGGGGTGCCTTATTTAATATAATTATAATTGATGCATATTGTGTGCTATGGAATATTTAAATGAATGAAATGAAGTCATTTATTATTTACAATATATTAATAGAAGTTGATTCAAATGTATTCTATGTTTTAATACATTCCGAACTCCTACGAGACGGGCTGGGGCCTCCTCTACGTAGTCCCCTCAGTTTTTTCGAAGCTTTCGCGGAAGAAAAGAAAGATAAAAACGATAGAGATGGATGAGGATGTGGGAAGAGGGGTTTTTATCCTCTTTCCCGCTGCTGAGAGAGAAAGACGGGATGGGGTGTTGTTTTGTAGATGGCGGTGGTGGTGAGTGCGGAGATGTGGTGGAAGAGATTGACTCGGAAGCCCACGCTTTACTCCTTGAGACGTGACGTCCATCCAAACAATGAAAGAAAGGATGAAAGATAGATACGCTCACCGCCTCTTATTTTATTTACCCTTTTCGGATATTCTCTGGCAATTTCAGCAATTCCTTATCAATCTCTCCATTTACGTACTTTTCTTCTTGTTATGACTTAAAAGAATTTGTGCGCTTCTGAGGTCACATACGCTAATTTAGTTAATGATATAGTGATAATAAATTAAAATAAAGAAGAATAATAAAATTATTTAAATGTAGTTTTATAAAAACATGTAAATATATATTGGCGAAAAATTAATTTTAATCAGCTAGAATTATAATAATGGTCTGGAGTAGAACAAATTATTACATTCCTTGTTTGTATTTTGTAAAGTTTTTTTTCCATCGATATTTTGCTGTGAGATAACCCCCAAAAGTTTGTCTATAAATGTGAGCGAAGAGGTTTCCAATGACGTAGCTAAATACTTCTGAATTTCGCTCTAAGTGGATTGGGTTGGGGGGTGGAGGGAGGGGATTTTTTCCCTTGGGCCGCCATGCACTCCGAGAATTTATTTTGACCGAATCCTCAACCCGGAATGGTTTCATCTAACTCTTAACAATTCATTTTGATTGTGTGCTCTCTTCTTATCCATTCACGACCGAACTTAAAAGTTCATCTGTTCATCGGCTGAAGTGATAAGAAATAAAGCTATCATATGTGACATTTAAACATGTATTTGGAGTTGAAAACTACTCGGACGAAATTTGCTCGCGAGATAAATACAATATGTGCAATTTTCTCCTAAATTACTGCTGCAACTAAGACCAAAGATTTTCCTGGCTGTAATCTAAATTCTCAACGGTAAAAATATTATAAAATTAATAAACTCATGTGTATTAAATTCATTAGCTTTTTTTCTCATGAAATTTAATGCTGTAAGTCACTTTTGAAGTTGTTAGTAGTTACTTAAAAGAATACATGTATTTAATTGTAGATTTTCTTCTTCACATTGAGGTTTTTTGATTGTGTATCATCCATACGTCTGATACAGAGACCGACTTGCTTCCATAAAGACACCCGCCAAGCTGACTTTAATAAAATTTCTCGCACTCACTCACTCTTTGGCAAAGTTCCCGAGTAGTGAGGTTGAGGGTGAGCCCTGCATCCCTGAGTCTCCTGGTCCGTACCAAATTGAACATCTCGACACGCCACCCGAGGGGTTCAGTGCCTTTCTACGCCGCCGTCTAAAAAGTTCTTCCCCCCATTACCCACTCCCAGAACGGGAGTTGGGGTGTTATATACTTTCGTCTTGGATCATTCTCGGCCGGTTGGTGACTAATGGCGGGTGAAATTTAGCGCGATGGATGGTGTTTGCCCTGTTCCGGAACAGTTGACGAGCGCCTCCCGAGACCACTTCCTCTCTTCGAACAATGGGTAAGTGAGGATTTGAACTGGACGGATGATGGATAATCCTCTCGCGGTGGGGCCCAGAATCTATCAGTTTTCCATCTCCATCGATAATATTCGCACCTAAAGAGACCAGTCATTTATTCTCCATTTTCGCGGCCAAGGTTTGATGCAGTAACCTATAGCTCGACCCCTCGCGACGTATCTGGGTCAAAAGGAACTCTCGAGCTCCTCTGCGACTGCCGTGTAGTAACCGTGCATCAAATAGTTGGATGTTCCCTCGCATGGGGGCGACAGGGGAAATTGAGGAATGTGGCAGGCGATCAACCGCCACTCTAGGTGATATAGGCGTTCACTATTGTATAAGAGGCCGATTGAATGATGCCTCACTGGTGATCGGAGTGGCATAATGAGGTGCCAACCGCATGAGATCGCGTTAAATCCTGGCGAGAAATTGGCACGGGGACTCTATTCCAATAGATAGCGCTCTGCTTGAGATATCCCTCCTATCTTCAACCCAGTGCCCTATTTTATAAAATGCTATTGTGCGGAAGAAAGAGCACTAGTGGAAGGTGAGGGGTCACGGCACCAGGTGGCAGCACTTGTGCAGAGAAGAGCGCCATGGCTCACGAGTTGACGACGAAATAAATACAGCCGCGAGCGTCACGGTAAAAGATTCTCCGCTATCGGTCGCTAAACATGTAGTCACGCAACGTGCATTTCAATGGATTTACCAGAACCACCATTCGCTTCGCTGCGATGGTAGAAGGGAAATTGAATGGGAAATAATTTAAAAATATGGCTGTCGGTCCAAATGTATGCTCGCAATGATACAGTCTCTTCCCTAATACATAAGCGGTCGCCACCCTGAATAGACAATTTTTGACCTCATCATTCTCAACGCTTATTACGCCATGGTAACAGATAATTCGTAAATGGCAGTATTTTCGTGAAGTTTTGCAGAGCCATTTTTTTCTGGGTCGCCAATGTGGCCATCTTCGGCTTCTTGTTTATGTTGCAAATGGTTGGCGCGAAAGTTTTTTCTCGTTTTTTTTCCATTACTGGGGATTTTAGGACCGTGACATTCATCTATTTTATTATTGCTGTTTTTAGATATATCCATGAAAAATGTGGACGTCATAGATATTATAATATAAGCGTTATAATTTGTTATACAATGATTATTATTTTTTTTTCTTTTCTTGACCTTATTTAATACATAATATGGTATTTCCTGGAGACCTATACTCCAGGAAATACCATATTATATGTTATACAATGTTAATTTTTCTTTTTAGATATAACAAGCTGTTAATATTTTCTCATTTTATGCTTTCAATTAATTTTCAAAAATATTTAGCTGCACCTCCTATAATTTACATTGTTTTTGTTCCCAAAAATTATAATGCCCTGTTTTCGTCCTTTTTTAAGATTAGAAACTCTCAGTTACCTATTTATACCCAATAAAAACTCAGAGTAGTGCAAAATTATGAATGGTTGCCATGTTTATTTTATCTCAGCATGTGGGGGATAAATAACAGTATGTTTTGCCCTTTAATCCTTTGCCCATCCCCTATGCTTTCCCTCTCCAATTCCACCGACAAATTCGAAAAGGGATTTGAAAATAATCAAAGATTTTAACAACCGGATTGTCATCATAAAGCCCACCAAGGAATATGTGACGCGTTATAACGAGAGAAGGCGGAAATTTGGAGCGAATTATATATTAGCGGATACACTCACGTTATAATCATTGAAGTCAGTAGACGTGTTATTGCACTCACCACATAAGTTTGGAAGTCACCATACTGGTTCTGGAGAGTTTTAAAGGAAAAACTGCGAAGTCAGTAGGTGCTTTATTGAACTCAATGAAAAACTCGCTTTGTCAGTACATTGGTCACTGAGGACTCGCAGAAAAGTCTTCAGGTGAAGGTTTCTGAAACAGGTTTACGCTGTTGAACGCAGGGCGCGGCGTTCCCATTTCAAGGAATGATAGTGATTCCCATTTCTCGAAGTGGCATATAGCCTGTGGGGTCCAACGCTGTGTTGTAGCTATAAATTATGTTTTGAAAGAAGTGTTAAGTTCTTGAATTAAAAAAATGGGACTCCAGTTTACAGTTGTGGAGGTTCCGATGGGTAGCACTCTGGATTCTTGACTGACTCTAAAGTCTGACTTGACCTCAAATCAAACTTATCACCTAGTTAAAATGAGTGTCATAATGTGCCTCTATTATGTCCAATAATTTGTCCCCTTGATCTTTAATTGAAGGGGACTCATCGAGTCTGCTCCTTTTATCATCACGCATTACTTGTTTTAAACAAGTTTTTAACAAAGTTTTGGTATTTACAGTGTGGGTCTTTGTTAACGTTAGCTTGTACCTCAAGATATAAAATATCCGCTCAGGTTTATCATAATCAGATATTCTTTTCATGGAAGATTCTCGTATATTTTCATAAGGATTAACTATTTGTTACACAAAAAATTTATAATTGAGATCGTGATTTTGCGTCAATTTTTTCTCAAAAAATGGAAATATACCTCCGAAATTGCAGAACAGGAAATCTGTTAAATAGGGTAAAAATTGAAATGCAAGAATGCAATTGGATTGAATTAATTAGGAACTCAAGCATTTCACGCAAGAATTCTTGGGTGCCCGATCTTTGCCTCATGGAGATTATTTCACCCCTGAAATGCAGGCATGAGAGGTCCCAAGAAAGTTATGCGGGTGGACTTTGTGAAGGATATCGGAGTGCCAATTTCAGGATCCTCCTTCATAGGGGAGACTTAAATTTTTTTGTGATAATATATTGAACTGTAATCATCACTGTATTATTATGAAACAAATATAAGTTGTAAAAATTAACACCATGTATCAATTCTGATCTGAAGGTAATATCAATGACAGATTTCAGCCATGTCAGATGAATATCTGGAATACATATTCTAAGCGACCATATGCAACTCGTAAAGCCTGACTCATAAATACGTCATAAAAGCCTTTCGTATCCCAGTTGTGAAGAAGAATATATAGAAAGCGGACATTGCTAGTATTTAAGGACAATGTATTGTGTTGAACATACGTATTGTTCTCACGTCATATTATAAACACCATCAAGTACCCATGTTGCTTCTGGAAGTGTAAATTTAAATGCTTGAGGGCTGTGATGTGGAGTGAAACGGGGTTTTCTGTGGATTTTGCGTCTCAGGAATTTTAACTCGGGCAGCCATGCGTAAGTGACAAAAAGAAACTTAATCTGATGTTTTCATCGCGTCGCTCTTTGTGAAAGCGCGCGAAAAAGTTGCTTCGCCCTCCCTTCAACTAAATTATTCTTCTACTGTCATGTCTCCTCACGTTAGCCTCATTTTACGGGGGAGAAATTCTCTCAGCCTCACAGCCAACTAATTTTCTGTATTCTGTTACGCTATTTTAATTTCTCGTCCTGATTGGCAGTTCTCAGGGGTATTACGGCTGACGGAAAAGCAAAAGCCCATGCTCGTTTCCATGGCTACGTTTCTTCTCTCGAAATTTAATTCTATCTGACCCAGATTCTCACCACTTCATCTGGACATCAGCGTGTAAGATGGTATTCGTTTGAAATACCCATATAATGACTGATGAATAGCAATGCTATGTCATTTACGCACAAGGTAATAGAAAAATTGTTAAGAGAAATTCACATTTTTGAGGAAATAGGGGATATAAGACTTTTATTAGTTTTATCTTCCGTTTTACGGTGTAGTTACACGTTTTCTTTAAAATGTATGCTCTTTATTCCAATTTTCAATTTTATTTTATGGAGATTAATGCTCTACAAAGAAGGGGAAGTGCCATAGTTTTAGAAAAGTCCATTTGTAAGTATTTCATATGCTAAACTTTCTGTTTTTCCATATACAATTAAAACTCTCGAAACGTTGATGCCCCAGCTTTTGGTTGCTAAGCAGACATTTAGTGGCGGATATATGGGGGGGGGCTAAGGGGGTCATACCCCCCCCCATTAGGTCGAAACACACGCTAGGTAAAATCGAAGTAATTGGGGGTTACCACTTTGTACAAAAGTGTTTAGTTACATTTTCATGCATGTTTACCTTCTTTAACGAATTGAAATACGAATTAGCTCTAAACTTAGGGCATTTTTCACACGATTATGATATGTTACAATCCAGTGATAGACCCAGAGGGGGGCTAGGTGTAAAGGGATTGGGGGCTATAGGCCTCCTATGGGTATTCAATTTACACTACTATCGCCTCAAAAAAGGTAATTATAACATTTGCACGAAATTCTGCTGAAGCTGCATAGGGTCATGTCATATATTGTTCTACTCTTATTTTATTTCACTACAGCAATAAATCATCAAACGTAAAATGCAACAACCAAACATTTTGCCCGTATAAAAATATCCTTACATTAAAGTTTGGAAATATTTTTTTCATATAGCATACGTAACTTCGGTACCCATATGCTTTTCTACTTTACTACTTTACTTCTAATTTAAATATAACTTTCGGTCATTTAAAAAACCAAATAATGGATAAAATTTAATTTGACAAAGCTCTTTTAAATGCGTAGATGTCCTTTTCTGTATAAAAAAATACAATGAAAAGTACCAATCAAATATTTTTCCCGTGACGGTATGAAGAAGACGACCATTTCTCCGTTTTCGTGGTTTTTCGCGTGTTTTACTTCACTCTTTCGACCGTAGGAGCTAAACGTTTAAGTTTAAAGAATGTTTAATGATATATTGTTGTAGCAGAATAAGAAAAGAGTGGAACGATATATGACACGACCCTATGTTGCTTCGGCAGAATTTCGTCCAAATGTTTAAAGTTAAGCGTTCTACCTAGTGTATTTGAAACGTGTCTGCAACAATTAATTAACTCCTGTGTTAGATTTATGTTTGACTTACGTAGATGTGAACATTTGTCCAAAATCTACACTGATCTGAATTGGTTACCTCTTCACAGCCGAAGGAATTATATCCTGGGATCGTTTCTGTTCTCCTTATTCCAAAAACAGACTCCTGCATACCTGTACGAATTATTCATCCCCCGCAAAAAAGTTTCTGGAAAATCCACCCGCCGTGTTTCTGACCTTCAAACTCCCCAAGCCCGCACCAATATATATTTCAAATCTTTTCATCCAACTGCGTCTAGATTCTGGAACTCTCTTCCGCCAAATATAAAGACGTCACAATCACATCAGTCGTTTAAAAGAAGGTTGTACTCCTATTTGAAGTCTGGGGCTTAATTCAGTCTCCTCAACTCATTAGAGCTATCATCTTAATGCTATCAAAACTCTCTTCATAAATGTGTATATGTATGTGTGTGTTCATTACTGTCTAAGTTAAAACTTATATTTTTGTGTTATTAGTATTGAATATTTTACATTTTATTATAAACATCTACTACTTGTTAGCCAAACAATAATCACCATAATGTCATATTTTTGTCAAAATGCCTTTTATTAAGAGTTGAACATTTCCTGTATTTTCCATTTTTTGCTCTCATAGGTTTTACCTAGAGCATAATAAAAATATTCTATTATATTCTACCTTTTTTGCGGCGATAGTATATAGAATCGTAATCTCAGCCCCCTCACCCTTGTCCCTATCCTGGATCTGCCACTGCAGATACCTACAGGTTTCTCGTATATACTATCCCTGCTTTAAATATCATCTTTGCGCTCATTCCCGCTCGGAAAAATATTCCTTGATTCGATTTTTTTCTTCAATTTTTTCTTTTGTTGCAGAGGTCATTTTGTTTGTTAAAGAAAGCTTGTGTGTTTTTCTGCAAATATATTTTATGCATATTCAAATATCCTTACAATGCACTTACAGTGAATCTGAACAAACCTGTTGGTACCCAGTGAACAAGCTAATTCTCTAGTGGGGGACGGACTTGCTTGAAAATATGTTCATAAATATTGCATTAACAAATTTGGTATCTGGGAAGAAAAAATAACTATGTTGCTGTGCACTGAGATCATCCGTGGTGCATTATGAAGCTTTTTGTACACATGGCGGATTTACTTCGCGTGAAGGCACGCCTGCCGGCGTCATGAATGACGCGACGAAGCGTGAATATCACACACGTCCTCTAGTGATGGAGAGAGCGACCGCGAGAAGCGCCGCAGTCAAACACCCGTGTGTGGGTTTCGCGTGTGATTGTCCCCCTAATTCGCTTCAAGTTGATATTTTTTTTACGAACAGTAACGCTTAATCAGTTTCGAGTGCTTTCATGCATGGAATTATTTAGAGGAGGCTCCAGTTCGTCACGTAAAGTCACTATTTATGTTGCCGCTTCTTGCTCATTCCTTATTGGACCTGTTTATTCTCAGTATTTGCAATTGGGAGTGTGCAATTCAATATAAAGTAGTCAGGTTAAGAAAGTGCTGACCATCACTTTTGGCCCAAATGAATTGGAAAAATTACATTAGCCATATGAGTTTAGATGTAATTAAACTTACCATGAGATATCATATTTAAAAATATAGGATTAATTGCAATGTTTTGAATTTAGTTGTTCAATAATAACAAAGATTTATGTATTTAACTAAACTTAAAAATATGAATACATCAAAACACTAGAATAGATGGCTGGCTCTCTTTTAAACTTATCCTTTCATATCTTTTGTATGTTATGAATTAGATTTATAACATTACCACTCCATTTTGTCAAAATTGCGAAAGTATTTGCAGCTGCAAGGAATATAATTTACGTATTTGATCGATGAAATAATTACTTATATGTGTATTTTCCACGAACATCTGTCACTGCATATTTCCCTGGTAAATTATGATTATACGATTACTGTGCCGGCAGCGACGCGATTGGCGTTTTTGTAAACCATTCAAAAGTGCGGTGTGTGTTAACAAATTTATTGGCCAAGTGTGAGGTTTCTGCATTGTAATATTCGTGGCTTTTTTTTAGTCCGCATCGATGCAAAGCGATTCCAAATGTACTTTTCCTCCTCTTTCCACCGTGCATTCAATTCGAGTGGAAAGGTACGGAGTGATCCAGCCTCCCGTGAAATACCACTCTCTTTTTCTCTGCTAACGTTTCCCCAACCCCAACTGTCATGAATTCGCATTTGTATTATTCGAATAATGGGATGGAGACGACAGGGATATCGGTTTACTTGAGTTTTATTTTCTTTATTTTTACCTGATTTTGCCAATTGAGCGCAGTGGCAAACGTATCATGGCATTAATGAAAAAAAGATAAAAAAACACTTTGTCCTAACACAATATAAAATGCTTTTAAAAGTAAAAAAATAACTTTTATTCGTTTTGGATATAAAGCGTGTGTTCTTATTTAGTTTATAACAAATGAACGTGGAAGATAGGAGGATAAGAATTGGCACGCAGTATTAATATGTGAATCAAATTAGCGACCACGTTGTATGCTTCGGGGGATGAAAGGCTGATGTTTCCTTTTTAGTGTATTTTATAATATATTTTAAACCTGATTTTTTACCTCATCGAAAATTAGTTAATTAATTGAAGTTCAATTAAAATTTCAAATGTCTCATTATTGAATATTTTTTTCGTTAAAAGCAAGCAAACGTGCGAAATGTCTAGCCGATCCGGCAATGATAGTGGCTAAAAAATCAATTAAAAGATTCTGTGATGAAAGAGGCAAACAGGCGAAGGAAGTTGAGAGAAAGCGTTTGAAAATGAACAGCAATAATAACTGCTCTCCGTAAATCGGTGAGCTCTCTACCGGAAAATGCACACTTCGAACGATCGAGCATTTTGTGAAACAAGAATAATCTCATTGACCCTCAATTCAAATGCTCATGTCCTCCTACTCCTTTCTCTCTCTTCTCTATTTCATAGTGGACTTTCGTCTATTTTATAATGAACTAATTCATCAAAGTTTGTTTGATGCCAATGCTGATAGATTTAAAAATAGAGTAAAGGCGTATTTTTTATATTTATGATCCATCGCCTACTTCTCAAAGTATTCGCTGCGAAATATCGATGACCTTGAGTCTACCGCACATAATTTGATGATGTAATGAGCTTCTGCCAAGCAGGTAAAGAAAAGGATGTTGTGAATATGTGTTCACAACACATTTACCCCTCCTGAAAGTCCTCATTCCTACGAGAGTCACTGTTGATCTTAATAAACCCTTCACTGAAGTCACTCTTTTTTTCTCACCACTCCCTCTTTCCAACCCTTTTTTAAATATTTTATCGCTTCTTACTCTTTAAACAGTCACGTCCCTCTCTCTCTCACGGCCTACCCCCACCAATTTTACGTCTACAAGACCAGTTGTTAAGTTAATACCATTGATCAAATGTGTATGTGCCGTAATAGTGACAGGCTAAATTTTTCAAAAGCTACGTATGCAAATAAACAATTTTGCAATAAACTGAGAGCATTATTCTTTCGTGAGAATGAAGGATTTCTACCTGCTCTGCCTCTCAGACACTTTTACGAATTCCTTCCCTTTTAAAGATAGCTATTCTTAGAAAGGATAAGACCACGATTTCCCCATTCTTAACTTTTATGTGGCTCATTGCATTTATTTTAAGTATTAGATGCCGTTGAAGCGAATTTAACCCTTTTGCTGCCAGCCCATTTCGGGGGGGATGTGCGAAGACTGCCAAGGCTATTTACCGGAATTTGCAACATTTTAGATTTTAAAAAAATGTCAGCCACTTAATTTTATTTTATGTGTCTAGATTTTTTCCCAATACTTAAGATATATTTATATCTTATAACAATACATAGATTATGGGGGTTTACTTAAATTACAGCTAACCGTTGAAAAGGCTACAATGGGAAAAAAGTCAAATAAGTCGGGCCGATACATCGGCCCGTTGGCAGTTTAAGGGTTAAAATCATTTGAAATACATAAAGAAACACAAAATGAGTGAAAGACCTGAAAAAATATATTTAGTTTTCTACGTCGGGTATCCGATCCAATATCCATCATAATCATAGTCGAACGTTTACTCGATTAGGCTACCGCAACTGCTTGCTGTGGATGCTGTATAATACGTAAAATATTAACCAGCAGTGAAACCGGGGCAAGTACACAGTAACTGCACACGAAATAATCATTAAATCCGGCATAAAGCCAAACAGAATGATCAATTTACAAATAAAACCTCCCTCTGAGAGCATACATCTTTGCGTGAGAATGAAATATTGTCGGTGAGTAACCAAGGAAAACAAAAGGAGTTAGGGAAACTAAAATTTATCGAGAGTGAAATCTCGAAAGTGATGCCACAAACTTTGTCCTAAAAGTTTTGAAAGTGACTGTACCTAACACATTCTTAAAGTTAAATCTAGTGTAACTGAGTATGTTTATCCACCCCGTCTTCGAAAAATTATCCGCTCTTTCTCACGGTATAGCCGTGACGGGTGGTTCTCCACATCTGCTGCGTCAGCCATACCCTCAGGTGGCTGTCTTCTACCGACACCTGCCTCTCTCCCTTCTTCCCCAACCACATAAAATTTCCCAGGCCATACATATATCTCCCCACTTTCCCTCTACACGCTCCGCCTATCATCCGGGCATAAAATAAAAACGCGAAAATACGGAAGCGGAGAGGCCTCACGCGCCGCGAGTCCCCATTCAAATATTCCGCTTTATTTGACGTGGTATCTGCACAGCAGAAAAGACTCTCTTATCTTAGCTTTGGCCACTCCCAGATGCCGATTCGGTACCTCAACCGCACCACACTGTAACGCAGGCAGGAGGCGGATATAATATGTATGCTATAATGCAGGAGGTGATTAAACTCTTAATTGATCCGCTAGTCATTTTGCCGCCCTAAGAGCAGAGTGAGATAGCCTGTCTGACAGAGCACTTGACAGTTGATGTATGGGTCTTGAGCCCACCTCAAATCCAAAATCTCTAAGTGCGAGGTGGCCCAGGTGGAGGAACTGCCCCGCTCCACCCTAAATATATGTAATTTAAACGACTCTGGCTTATTTTGGGTTGCGCCTTACCCCTTCAAATCCAAACCAACCTTCGGTTTCAACAAGCAAAAATAATTTTTTTTGTAAGATTACCTCTTCAGTGATGGATATTTTCTGAGATAAGTGTTTGCTCTCCAATTTTTACCAATGTGATTCCTTGAGCTGGTTATTGCACACTCATTCTTCGAAATTCACAATCACATTATAACATCGCCTGCTTCATTAGGCTCTGTTCTCAATTCACAGATCTTATGTTTTGTAATTATTCTGGTAATTTACTTAAAATTATAGGAATTATAACATTTATGTTTATGTTTGCCAATGAGAAGTGAAATAGGGAACCTTTATAAACCTTTGGCTTACATTTTTCATCGTACATGTTCCACCGTCCTTTTCCCTGTAATTATTTGAGAAGTTGTCAACTCATTCTATTAAACATAGTTGTAGATTTTATCAGCGGTTATAGCATTGAATTTTTTGCATTTATACTTTAAAATCACGAATATTTCACTTTATTTTTTTTGCTTCTATAAATGGGTTGCGGGCTCGACCTTGCAATCCCTCCAATTATTGTGATATAATATTTTACAGTGCTGATGACATTCATTCTCATTATAGTCATGAATATTGATGACACCCTTTTTGATTCGCGCTGCTGAATAATACTTTTCTTTTTTTCGCAGGTAATTCTCATCCTTTCTCAGCCGCGGGGTGATGAAATCTCCATCGTGTGAAAATGATGCAGACTGGTTGCAAGATAACCATTTTTCTGGGCGTAAGGTAAATTTCTTTCGGCACATACATTCTTGCGAGAGGTGTAATCTATTCAATGTGCTTTACAATGGACCCCAATGCATTGCCTCGTGTTCTTCAATCTTGTGGTGAATCGCGTGGTCGTCGGAGATGCGTCCGACTACAATATCTGAGGAGAATGCATTACTTGGTTGTCTGGTCTTTAGTTCGTGAGCTATTACTTGCTTGTGTCTTATACTAATACCTGGATATAAATATTACAGATAAATTCTTGCCATTATTTTCCTGCGCCTCAAAGTTAATACTTGCTCCTCTGTATTGTCTTATAGTAAAAATTTTAATGCATGAGATAGAGGGAAATATTGAAAAAGTTTACAAAGTTAGAGCCAATTTTTTAAAATAAATACTTGAACCTTATGTCATCAATGAGTCATGAATTAAAGTAAGAAATAGGATCGGTCGTGGGGTAGTGATGCGCCATTTAAATCACGGAGTACGGTAGTGCGTGAGACACACAAATTTCTGCACGGACGCACTTTTTCAATTTCATAAAGCATTTAGCTATGAGATTAATTCAACTATAACATATTTATGATAAAATTAGATTCGGACAAGGCCTTTAGTGCGATAGTTTTTTAACAATAATAAATGGTATCATTCGTGCATCGATACACTAAGTTGTACAAATCACTTTAGTAATGTGTGTGTTTGTTCGAAAGAAAAATCCCGAATGGGATCGTCGCGACGCACGTTAGGTTCACCTCAAGGTGTTTCCTTCTCTCAATAGAGGGCACTCTTTTCCATCTTGAAGGGGGCGTCGCAGTGGTTAATAATAATAAAATGCCTTTATTCGGGAGAGGTTGAGACTATGAAGTCCCCTCTTCCACCTAACCCCTCGATAGCGTCAATGCAAACATATTAAAAAATAATATACAAACGTTTACAATACAAAGGTGAAACAATATACAATATTTGTGAAATGTCAAAAATATGAACAACTGTATGTGAAAATTTTGTGGAAAAAGATTTCTGTTTGTGGGAAAAAACATGAGGATAAGGGTGTAGTGTCTTTCAGCGAAAAAACCCACTGCAGGAAAACGCCCACACAAGAAGGGGGGCGTGAAAAACCTGCGAAAACCTACTGAGTGAAAGCTAACGTCGTGTTATTTGTAAAATACAACATAATCAATGAAGTACAAAGTGGTTCGGTGTATCTGAGAAGTGGATGAGAAAGTTCGTTATGCACATGACTCTTTGGCGCCACTACATAAGAGGGTGTTGCCCTCTCGCTTGCGATACGCAGTCTCTTGTTGTGCGCGTGGTGTCGTGGGTTTGGCCTCTTTATGACTCGCCGTTACTCCGCTCAAAACCTCCTTCCACATTTCCTCGTGCATTCGATTCCCTCTCTGCTAATGTGATCAGAGCTGCGGCTCCAAGTAGAGGGAGCCTGAGGAGGGAGTTAAATTGATAAGGGAAAGGATGCGACACTCTCCAGAACCTTCGTGCATAGATGACTGCGTTAGAGGAGACCTCATTCAGTACCGTGACAGTTTTATTTACGTTGCCTCCTAGAACGCCACATTATAGGTTTTCAAAAATTCCCCCATCTTTTTGATTCTCAGTATTTGCAGTGCAATCTTTGAAATCGCGGTAATATTATTATATATATATTTGAATACAATATATATATTTGAAAGTTATGAATTAATAACAATTATGTTAATAATTTTCATCCCCCAATATACAAATGATACTTGCTCCAGTCAAAATTATAATTAGACCCTCTCAGTGGCTTTCGCCTTGCTTGAAAGGCTGCCGACTCACTTATTTACAAAGAAGTTTTAAATTGCCATGTGCTGAATTCATTGTTTTTTTAACTTTAACCTATTTGAACAGCTTATTTCATCTAGAATATAAATTTTGACTACTCGGCCTTCTTATAGTCTATTTTCCCAACTAATACTGATCGACATGCCGCCAGCGTCGCATTCAGTAAACCCCATACATTGCACAGTGGGTGGCAGCATATTCCTTGCCTCGGACGGGCGGCAGTCTAAGCTTCAATAGACTCTCTATCTTGGCCGTGGAAGATTTCTCTACGAACGATATTTGTGCAGTATTGGCGCTAGTTTCAGCAGAGAATTTGATGTGCTTATGATCAAAATTGGATAAGTGTAGTCATTTAGCTTAACATAAAATTGCTATTTTTTTGTCCAAACATAATTGCTGTCTTCATTATCTTGAAAAATAATTATTTTAAATGCCCGAAAGATAAATCGACTGGATATTTGGAAATTTGGCTCCAAAATAGAAATATTTGTTCCAATGATATCTGTCAATGCCGTCCAATCTTTCTGAGAGCACACTCCTAAAATTTCACCTCCTCTTTGAGGGCTGATTTGATGTAGTTCAACTCAATGAAGCGAAATCATCTCAGGATCAGTTTTTGATATGGTAGGAATATTATTTCCTCTTCATAAACACTGCAGTTTTAATTCCATATTCTTATTCCAACCATTATTTTATCCGTGGCATTACGTAACTGTGGCACGTTTCAAAAGTTGACAAATCGTTCCTTTGTTTGTCTTATTATTTGGGGTATTTCATCTTTATGACATTTATTCTTTGATTCTTCCATTATCTGATGACCAAAAACTCTGTTATTTGGCAAGCAACATGCATTCCGCGTTGTTTCCTGTCCTCTGTGACCAAGCAAGCAAATATTTCGATTGAGACTCTTTCCCCTCCGTTCCCCTCCCTCTCTCTCCGCCTCCACCCTCCCCCCCCCCCCAAATACTTTTCATTTCCGGCGCAATGGGAAGAGAAGGGATGACCATTAGTTCATATCCAAATATTCACAGAGGACGTTTGTGTAACTCCCTCCTAATTTTTCCCTTCAATTAAAATAGAGCTGAAAGTGCAAATATTGGTACCTCCACAGGGGTTTCTCTGAAGTAACCTTTCCTCCTTTCATTATTCGGTCCTTTTGTGTCAATACACAGAAATTCGAAATGCGTTTGTTACATTTTGTTTAAAATTGTATTTTAAATGTATCTAAAGGGAAGGAAATGAATTCAACCTACTCATGGGCGATGAGAGGAAGTTTGACGTTTTGAGAGAAAAGGTAGATGCACTTGTTCAAAATTATTGAATTGGACGCGACGAGTATCGGTTCACAGAGCCGTAATCTGGTACAGGTCTTGAAACAAGTAGAATTTTTATATAAAACCATCAATTTTTTAGGAATGGAAATTAACTGATATGCCTGTTTTGCTGAAATAAATATGAATATTGTTACATATTCCGCCCAAAACCTTCGTAAATAATCTTTTGAATGCCATGATTAGAATATAAATACTCAGAAGCAGGAATTTGCGATCTATTCTGCTATGATTCGCGACAAGAATATGTGATGCCACCACTCCTGATTCCATTTCATCATTCCATTCTTTCCACTTCCATATTTTATGCAATCAAGCAAAGGAATAAGATATTCGTTGAAAATCACTTGCTATTCCTGCGACGAAATCCATTGCGTGCATGCTAAACATTCTCATTCTGAAGGCCTTCTCTGAATACCTATCCTCGTCTATGTGATGAGCTAAAAGAAACAGTCTGAAGCAGAGACTGTGCGTCACCACTCATCCTTTTATCTTCCACCGAGCGAGCAAGGGCTGTTGATTGTTTACATGGGGTTCTGAGATCACTGATTTGTATTCAAGCGTTGTCATGACGACCCTCCCCTCCACCTCCTTTCTACCTTCTCGCTAATCAAATATAATCCGCCCGTGTATTTACAGTCACCGGAAGGTCGTTCCACCCGTGGAGTTTCCACGAGACTGTTTTCATCCTATCACCAGCAGTTGAAGCCAGTGGGCGTTGGATTTCAGTAGGTGCGCTTTGCTGTTCTTCCTCGGGTGAAGCAGAAATATACGCGCTCCTATGATGCATAAGTCTACCAACATTATGATGCATAAGTCTGTATCAAATTTGCCTCCTTAATGTTTCGGCAGCCTCGGGTTACAGCAGGTTTAATGATTTATTTTACACCCACGCTTACAGGCAACACAGCAAATTCGGTTGGTAGATATGGATCCTACCATTGAGTACTAATAGGGTAGTTTCCTTCATCAAAGATAACGAAAGGCATTGATTACGATTCGTTACCCACCATTAGTGTTTTCATAATATGCAAAGTATTTGGTTTTGGAAATCCCAGTTTAGACGAATGGCTATGGTCAATTTTATCCTCATTTGAAAAACGCCAGATTGGCGCCCATGAGATGCCACTCCTCGTGACGTCACAGGGACCTAGTTTCTATACGAGTAGATAGGAGTTTTACATCGTATGAGATTACCAATGCATGCATGAGGCACAGAGCTCAGGGAAACGTCTTAATAATCACCTATTAATACTGCCCTAGGTCGGAAAGTTTCCTTCGTTTTATAGGGTATTAATAATCTTTATTAAAGCCAAGCGCTACCTGCTAGCAAGGGTACTCTGCTACCTGCTTGCAGCCTACATCGTATCAGCGCTCAAAGCATCGCCCCAAGGTCACCTAACACGGCGGGAGCGGGAACCAGAATGACGTGCACACGGGCTTTTCCCGGCATTCATACTTAGCCGTCGCGTTTTCGCGCGCTTGAAAAGTTTTACTTTTCATTTAATCGCGAAAAATCGATATCGTCATTTAAAAATCTAAAAGCGATAAGTACGTGCTCCACGAGTGATAAGATCTTTCGATTTAAGCAATAAAAAATTATAGGAAACCACCCTATTCCCTCTGCAAGAAACTTATATGATACGTTCCAAAGAGTAAGGAAGAGGATCTGGATTACTTGATTGCTTTCAACTAGTCTCTTCACAAGTCTACCAACATTATGATATTTCATCAACTCTCTACCTTTACATTTATTCTAATGATAGCTTATGTTTCGAGCGACGCCATTCTGATTACAACTTCCATCCCTCCGAGCGCCGTGTACCTGTAAGAGCGACTACATATAATTTTTCCCTTATCATAGTTTTGTGCCCACAAAACTGATTCACGGTTCCTAATGACTCGAATATAAGTTCATTAGAAATAACAAGCTGAATGTAATAAGCACTTCCACGAATAAGCAATATATCGTGGATCGCCTTAAATAGCAAGCTCATTTCAAACACTACTAGTTGTAGCACATAACCAGCGTGCGAAGGAAAACGTTTTTAACACGGAATTTGACATTTGTATTTGAAAAAAATATCAGTTCTTCTTCCGGTAAATATCATGTTCAATTTGTCTTCAATGTCTCGCTTTCTCAACAAAATCACGCGTTTGCCATTCAACACATTCGAAGCGGTGCGTCATACCGATGAAACATCCGGGGTAGCTCTCGGAAAAGGAGGAACTGAGTGTTTGAACTACTGCAGTTGCAAGCGTTTTTCCATTATTTCTCCACTACGACTCTCCGGAAAAGCGGGACGTTATTGCAAAAATTTCGTGGCTATTTCTCAGAGGATATGAGGGAAATGCATGTGTTTTTAAATTTGGACACGGAATTCTCGTCGTGGTGAAATTTTTCCATGTTTTCAGACATCATTCCATCATTACGCCACCGCAGTGTCGATGTTTTTATGTTCCTATTTTGGGTATTTAGCCACTAAATACCTCGGGACCGTTTTGCGGAAAGAATTGTGTACTTTGCGCGCAATTTATTTTTTAAGATTTTTCATAAAAAAACATGTCTTAATAATTGTAATTCCAGCTATTTCACCACCAAATAGTCGTAGAGCCAAGGCCTTATAGCTAAGACTTTGTTCAAGATACTGAATGTGCAAAAAAATTCATTAAATTTTCAATTCCTATTATTGTCACATTTAAATATTTAGAAAAATGTTAGTTTACTTTTCTAAAAATATTCCATCTCAGAATATAATATGTCCTTATTTTTTTATCTTATACTCGTCTATATATCTACGTCTATATCCTACTCCAAAAATAAAATTTAGTGGCATATCAAATGGATTTTTAGGAAAATATTTAAACGTTTACGTTTTTCTTCTGCGCGGTGTGAAAACAATGGATACGTGCTGCTGTGCGCCCACCCCCATTAATCTCCTCCTCCCCGTCCATCTCTACCGCATTTATTCTGATCCCTCTCCTCTCTTTCTCTCTCCCCTTAATGCGTCATACGCTGGCAAATGAGAGCGCCGAACGCTGCATTAAGCCAATCATGACACTCGAGTAACCACATTTGCGCTTTTCCATTGTATTTTACTGAATCCCTATTGAGTATAATTCATCAATTTTTAATAAAACAATATAAACGCTTTTTCGACTCGATGCCTCATCATGAAAATAATTTACTCGCGTTAGCCACCCCAAAAACTCCCCTATATTCAATATTATTCAGTATTTTCATTTTTAACCCTGCAATTTGAAAGCTGCGATACAGCCCTTTCATATCATGCCACAAAATATATTAGTGCATACCCATGCATTTTTAGCGCTATTTTGAGTTTTCCGCTATTCATTCATAAACATATTTTCTTATTCGCATCTTAGACCCAATATTTGCTCATGCACGTTTGAGTATTTGTGGAAAAGCACTTAAATTATCACGGACTCCATTTAAAAAATTTAAATATTCATATTAATTTCCTGGTTTCAGCTACGGTCCTCCTCCATATTATTATTGGTGTCGGTATTGGTTTCAGCACGGAAGAGGGCGCTACTTACTCATGTGCATGTGAAAATACCCCTGATACATTTCTCTAATTTAGCATCCGGCGTAGAAAGACTTAATCTGCGAAATGAATAGAATAAAAAAGGATATCTACGCGATCATCAAAAACCACGACCTGAGAAGAAATAAGAATGCAAAGCTTTTACATGAATTAGGGTGGAAGCCGTTGAAGACTCAAAGGATCCGTGATAGGATTTTATTGATTAGGCTAGTATTTAGAAAGGATATCTTTGAGAGCGACTCGGAAAACATCATATTAGATGCTTACTCTATTTTCAGATTGGACTTGAATAAATGAGAGAAATGTTTTGGCTAGGTGTAAGACTTTGTTTTTCCCCGAACAATGGAGGACTTAAATTAATGTTTGATAAATAGAGCTCATTGCAGTGGCGGATACAATGGGCGCCCGCCTCCCCTCGTGAAGTCGCCCGTATTGCTAAACATTTCAGAACCACAATTTTAACTTTTTCATATCTTAAGATGGCATTGTCTTGTATTTTTACATAATCACTTTAATTGATAACCTTCTTAAGCTTTTCATGTGACATTATTATTTTTTTATTTACGATAAAAGTAAAGTTAACTCAAAGTATATTTTGCACCCCCCTTGAGTTTTTTCTGTGTCCGCTACTGACTCATTATGAGTTGTCAAATCGCTCCAAAGAGAACTTCTCTCTTCTTGTTAATGGCTATTTTCCTAACACCCCCGTCTCACGCCTAATTAGGCAATTTGCGTGGTAGTATATGGGTGTAGATGAATATTATCACACAATGTCATTCCGCCCTCGCTATTACTAACACCTGTCTCAAAATAACTCCCTCCCACCAGTTTTGCACTTTATTTACACATCTCACTCTTTATTATCAGGGCTCTTCATCAATTATTAACAATACGCCGTGAAAACCACTCGTTTTTCCGCGAATTAATGAGAAAAATAACCCTCTGCATTTTAAGCGTACGTTGCGGCCGATTATTCTCGCCTGCCTTCTCCATTCCTCATCCCTCTGATTAATCCAGCCGGCCAAACATATCACTGCCCTCATTGTCAGCTCGACAGGCGAGGGATTCAGTTGACGTCGAAGGCTCATCGGGTGATATCCAGCTTTATTTAATCGTCGGAAGAGGGAGTAAAGGAAAACACGAAAATTCAATGGGTATGTTAATATGACGCGTACCTAAATACTTTCATGGCATTGCTAACCTAGAGTTGGCATAAATTTCATAGATTCCGGTTTTCGATGTTCGTGTTGAATTATCATGTTCTTTGAAATTTAGCTCTAAACGTAGTCGAAGGATTCTTGCTCTCCCCCTATCTCACCGCTTCCGTTGCTTATTAATTTCCAGCCAGTCTTCAGTACTGTGTGCACAATTACAGCAAAGCCGAATGAGCCGCGTTATGCGGATGAGAATATGTCTTTTTAAAAAAACAATATTCTTCAATTCATCATTTCTAGGATTGGCGTACTATAGCTAGCGTTATGAAGTACAGGTAACATTCCCTCCAGAAACCTAAATTGGAAACTTAAGTGTTCTAGTTTACGGAACGATATCGTATGTTATTTTAGAAATGAAGTGTTAGACTACCTGTTGCATTATTTTGTAATAGATTTCATTTTTAATTTTTCTTGTTTCAATAGCACGCGCGATATTTCTCACTTTGTGATCAAGATAATCTCCAGGTCTCAGTAGTGCTACTTTACCATCAGGATAGAATAAAATATCTAACAGGGGCTTATGAAAAGTAAGGTATCCAATTTTTTTTCATAGTTTCTGAGATTTTTTCCAATGGTTGAGAACATTCACCTATTTATATATGTAGTCGCCCTTACACTAGATGGCTTTCCGCATCCGTGAGACGAAATTTTGCACTTTATCCTCGAAGCAGTTGCCCGCCGCTTCTCGTATGTAAGTAAGAACCGCTTCTTGAACGTCGTCGTTGTTCGCGAGTTTTCGCCCTCCCAATTTTTTTTTTGGGCCGGAAAGAAATTATATTTACAGGGGGCGATATGTGGACCGTAAGGTGGGTGATTTATCACCAAATTGCTCGATAAGTGACGTTGTTTTGTGGAGCACATCCTTATCCCTTGTGGGCATCAAGCCTCGTCGTGGCGCGATGGAACGCCTTTTGTCAACCTGCCGCGTCTTTTATTCTGGATAGCCTTTCGAAGTTTGTTTTGGGTGTCACAGTGCCTCGCGTGGTTGATTTTTGTATCCTTAGGCATGAAATCGACCATCAGGACACATTTTCTATCCCAGAAGACGTTATCCATAATCTTGTTCGATGATTTTGAGAATTCCACCCCTCGGCATGAACGTTGAAGCGGCAAGCAGTTAATTTTCTGCTCCACTTCCGTACGTTTTTGAAGTCCGTGCACTTTTGACAACACACTTATTCCAATTGGTGATGAATATCAATCGGAGCAACTGTCTTTGCTTGCAGGAACTTAACGACAGACCGCGGTTCGCACTTGGAGGGAGAAGCAATCGGGACGCTATTCGCGAATTGGTGCTGCGCCGATAATTATCTTACAAATGAGAAACTGTTTATTTGACGGCAAGGGGGGAGGACCAATTAACACGACAGGGTGGCTAGATTTTGCCAAGTGCTGCATGCGGCGACGCCTAGGCTTTGGAGACCTTACTTGTTAATATGCCCCTCCTAGTTCCAGCATGGATGCATAGTTGAGACAGCAGATATGCTGGAGTGTGAAGCAATAAGAAATAAATACTGTACATTGACGGCATATTTGCCTTGCAGTCTGATGGGTACCTCTTTGTTGTCGAGGTAACAGGTTGATGCACCGGCAGCTACTCTAGCAAGACGGCCGACCAGTGGAACACTTCGGCTACATTAAATCGACCCTGTGTCGACGGGAGATGATGATTCCACTGCCCAATTCATTCAAACTTTAAATAGAGGTATTTCTGAAGTGAAATCATTCGCGATCATGATAAATAATATTTTGATAAAATTCGTCATACTAACCCCAATTCATACTAAGGCGCATTTGCCCTAGATATTGATATTCAGTTCCTACGTAATTCTATTTTGTGTACCATCTCTCTCTAAAGCTAAAGGAAGGGGAACAGCTGTTACATCTTATTCATATATCAGGAAGTTGGTTGAGTTACGTGAAAAATAATTAATAAACTTGTTTTTCATTGTAATACTTAAGGTCGTTATGTTATGATATTACGTATGAATTGGGTGTTACAGTGGAACATGGTCTCAACGTTTTTTGTATTTGAAGTGAGTAATTTGGAGACGCTGTCAGACTCGTAGAAATTTAATTTATTTTTTTAGCCCCTTAGAAAAACGTTTCTCTTTATAAATATTTATTTTCATATTGTAGCCTACGTACCATGCCCACGTTTTACGTGAAAGAGGAAATATTGCTTATACCTAAGCTAGCCAGCTTAAAAGTAAACGATCCTTAAGTACCAAGTGGCAAACAGAAAGTGTAAGACCTCCCTCAGTGCCCAAAAGAGGCCGCAGGCCTTTTTCGGAGGGGCCTAGGGGGGCAGAGCCCCCCATGCGAGCAAAGCGAGTGTTGATCATATGACTCTTCTAAAATGCTTAAAAAACTTAAAGTTCACTACTTATAAAATTTCCCGGATAAATCATGTGTGTTGTCCATGTTCTACCGTCAGACGCCCAGCACAACAATTGTGCTTCCATTTGATTGCCAAAAAGTAGGCAAATGGATATGGCACACAATAAATCAAGGAAAAATTTTCTTGATAAGGAGATTTAAAAGAAAAAAATACTTGATAAGGAGCTTGAAATTACTGATAACCAAATTTATATCATAGCGATAAATTGAAATAACACCTGTCTGTAGTTATATCCATGCATATCTATCCAATCAGACTTCCCACAGTGCCCATAACAGGCCGCAGGCCTTTTTCGGAGGGGCCTAGGGGGGCAGAGCCCCAGTTTCGTAGTTTAATTTTCAATGCGTTTCGATGCCTGCATCTGGTCAACTTAAGTGTTGGTTCTAAATTTGCCCCAATTTTGATGATTCGCGATGCAATAAACCTGCGGCATTGTAAGGAGTGGGCAGTACAAAACTATTGTTTTGGTTTCATAATACTTTTTCACCCTATCTCGCCCAACGCTGTTGAACTGGCAATGAAGTTGTTGATTTACGTGCGAGGAAAAACATGGAGTGAAATACTTACTTACGTACTTTTATGCCACGATATATTATCCCCTCTCGGAATGGGGCTCCCTCGGGCTCTTTTTCTGCCCACATCGTTCAATTTCTAGTCATGATTTCATATTCAAAGCCAAGCTATCGACTCTCAGGTCGTATCGAAGCCGTTGACTTGCTTGTGGGAATCCATGTGCCCTTGAAACCTTTAGATTTCAGCGAAGTGAAAAAAATTTTATTTTATATCTCCATTACATTTTATTAAAATATTATGCTCCTCGTTTCCATCGGGACGGCAAAATTCAAAAAAATGAAATACGTTAAGTGAATACAAAGAAATTAAGAATGATCGCAGACTTTCCCGGCGTATAGAATTGTGGAAGGTTACTCGGGATTTCCACCGGGTCAGGTTCTCCAACTCCATCTCGGCCGACGTTTCGATGAACGAGTTTTCCATCGTCATCAGGGCATTCCACAACAAAGAAATTACTTGGGATAGTGGCAGAAAGGGAAATACATGACGTGGGTGGTAGAAGGTTTGAGGGATCTTCGACTAGTTTGGAGGCGGAATAACCCTTTAAAGATCTCTCTAATCCACACATTTTTTTGGGTGTCATATGTTTCTATTACTTAAGGTGTTTTTCAATCCGTAGTCTTTTTCATTTTCAAAATTCCTCACTTACGACAGCATGTGTATTTTTCTTCTATTGTCTTATGGGATCGTAAGAAACGAGAAAACAACGCTTCTTGTCGGTGTAGATTTCTCGAGTAAAATCGCAACTCAGTTGCTCCATCTTCTTCCCTCTTCTTTTCTAGCTGTGCCGCTAATCAAAACGAACGACTGTGGCGTCAGACTTCAAATTAGAATTTCCTCTTCCTCCTGTCAATGTTACCACTAAAACTATGCGTCAACAGAGCCTATGGTTTTTCTTTATTCCATCACCGTAATTGATTCGATTAAAATTAACGCAGTGGATAAATTCGCCGCCTTAAATATTTCAGAAAAGTCTATGGAACAAGTTTAATGAATTCTTATTTCTTTGCACTTGCTGCTAATTTTGTTTCAATTATTTTTGGCCAATATTGTTTGCGAAAAAGATGCTTAGAAGTTACGCCTTTTATGAGGTCAAATGGCTTCTTGCCAGGAATCCCTATGAGATTATAATTTTTTCCGCGGAATTGCATTTTTCTCTCGTCCCTGTTTTTCGTATATCCAGCGGTAAGCCCATTACCAAATGCCATATTTCGTTTTTCAGCGAGGACTTATTGTCATACCCAAACGTAAGTATATTCAGCGAAGGTTTTTTTCTCTGCGTACTTGCGTTGACGGAGCAAGCGAGCAAATAATTAGACTCGGCAGTCATACGTCCATTGCCACATTCCTTTTCCTATCCCTTTTTTTCTTAATTGGGCGAGTTACGTCCCTTCCTATCCTTCCACTTGTTTCTCGACTCTTTAAGGTCATCAGACAAGTCATTTAGTGCTGAATGGCACTTTGAGAGCTGATAAACAGCATGCTTCCTGCTCGACGCGACGGTTCAGTTGTGGGGACGCATTTCTCGTTTATGCTTGCTTGTTGAAAAAATTTGGGGTTTTGTGATGCAGACCACGGAGCATGGTGCCGTAGGGGATAGAGCATTTGGACGTTGATTGAGAGGTCCCGGGCTCATGCCTAGTCTTCGGTCGCCTATAGACAAAATCCTCACAGTGCGAGGTGGCCCAGGGATAGAACTAACTCCCTACCCAGAAAGTGTGAAATTGGTACACCCGTAGCCTAGTTCGGGAGGAGCTCTACCTTAACCTAACTAAACAAACCTTTATTTTGAATCACTGAGAGTGAGAGAGGGATGTAATGGAGATCGTAATCAACATTTACTTGTTTCTCCAATGTGAAAATTTATTCTCTGATGCAGTTTTATCATAATTGAGAAATAGGCAAATGTAGAGGAATTTGTACTTCAACCTTCTCTGAATATTTAAGGCTATAGATTAAGTTTTAAATGAGTAATTCGTCACAAAAAATGGAAAAAATCTCACCTGTTGATTGGGAGGTTTGAAATTTCTTGAAAATTGGGCATTTTCTGCAAAGTATATGTATATTGTATCAATTAATATGGTGTGCAGGGGTGTTTTTCTTTCAGTTCCCTCTTGTCCCTCCTTCCCTTCTCTTTCTTAATTCTTATAATAATAATATTTCTCCAAATTTCTCTCCTTGTATACCCCCTCTCTCTCTGTCCCTCCTTCCCCTTATAATTTCCAACACCTTTCCACCTTCCCACGCCCTACTTACAATAAGTCCCTTTTCATCCACTTTTTCTGACTTTTTCCCTCTCATAATTTCTCTGTAAAATATCAACTCAATTTCTCGTGCCCAAGGTCTGTATTTTTCCGACCACATTTTTATTTCGAAGTATAATTGAATTGAGGAATTAGAGGGAAAAAATTAATTTCACGGCACAAATTTAAACGATGGTGGAAAAGTTGAAGTTTGATCTTTTTGAAAGAACAGCTAATAAAAGAAAGACCAGTTTCACTTCATTTCATTGACCACCCTTATTCCTTCTCCTGTTTCATATAAAAATGCTGATGTTCCTTTCTGTTTTGATGCAAATTTTTCTTTTCCATCGCTTTTCATAATGTTTCCAAAATATGTACAAAAATGTTAATGTAAAGAAACCTAATTAAAATATGAAATCCAGCTACTTAAAATAGTGGCGGGAGTTTACTTCTATGTATCTATTACATCATTTCCTTATATAATTGAAAGGATAATTCACTCAGCCCCGAAATTGCAATTTAATAAGATAACAGGAAAATAGGATTTAACGAAAGAAAGTCTTTCTCATTTTGACATTTTCTCAAAAATGAAATAACGAAACAAATATTTCCACCGAATTTTCATGAGTCAGTGACTTCATTAAAGTTCTGTATCGTTAATACTGTCAGAGAGGCCTAATTCTTGACGAAAAAAAACACTTAATCAGAGGTGTTGCTGGCAAAGTACTATGTGATACTTATGCACAAGGCAGAGAAGTAGCGGAAAAGTGGTGAGCCGCTCAGTGCGAGTCTGTGGCGTAATGAATTTTTTAGCCAAAGTGTTAAAGTCGTCGTTTATTCGCCAAAAAATGCCCTAATAGTAGGTAGTGGATAGGACAACAGAACAACGTTGTTTTTCATTTGCAAACTAAATCAAAATACGCAATAATAAAGAAATCGTGAACGAGACATTCCTTCCTCCCTCCGCTGAAAGCAGTGGCCGAGGGGGAGAGAATGCCAATTGCATCGCAGATGGGATCGCAGATTGCATCACCGTCGTCGCCTGCGACCCAAATGGGACGCCTCTGTGTTCTCGGGTCGCCTTTGGATTTCATGCTTCGCGTCCTTCAATAGGGTGGTTTCCTATTATTTTTTATTGCCTTAATCGTAAGATTATTACTCCTGGAGTACGTATTTCACGCTTTTAGATTTTTAAATTACGAAATATATTTTTCGCGATTAAATGAAAAGTGAAAATTTTCAAGCGCGCGAAAATCCGACGGCTAAGTACGAATGCTGGGAAAAGCCCGTGTGACGTCATTCTGGTTCCCGCTGTCGTCGTGTGAGGTGATCTTTGGGCGAGGCTTTTAGCGCTGAACCGATGCAGGCTGCTAGCAGGTAGCAGAGTGCTCTGCTAGCAGGTAGCGCATGGCTTAAATAAGGCTTCTTAATACCCTATTAAACGAAGAAAACTTTCAGACCTCAGGCAGTTTTAATAGGTGATTATTAAGACATGTATCCCTGAGCTCTGCGCCTCATGCATGCATTGGTAATCTCAGACGATGTAAAACTCCTATCTACGCATGGGGTGGCATCGCATGGGCGCCAATTCGGACTTTTTCAAATGCGGTTAAAATTGACCATGGTCATTCGTCTAAACTGGGGTTTCTAAAACCAAATAATTTGTATATTATAAATACACTAATGGTGGGTAACGAATCGTAATCGATGCCTTTCGTTTTCTTTGATGAAGAAAACTACCCTATTAAAGAATGCGAAGGGAAAAATGGTAATTAATCCCATGCATGCTTGTGTGCTGCGTCCGAATACGTGTTCTTACCTATGAAACACTGTTTAGAACGTCCTGGTGGGAATAATCTACTTCTGCAATTTCCTTTCATGCTCCATTTCTCGTGAGCTGATGCTACCGAGGAAATTTACAATTTGATAGTTTCGCAAAGATTCTATATTCCGCACAGACTACATTTCCTCATCGGAATAGATATCTTTTCAAAGATGTGTTACCTCCCACAGAAAGTTACGTAATAATTATTGCATTTTTAACTTAAGTTATAATTATTGTCCGGTCGTTTTGTCTGGCAGAGTGGCGAGTTGCGTCAATATTAAGTAAAAATTCTCAGATTTGGAAGCTAATTACACTTTTCATGACCTATAATAACCCAACCCCTGCCAAAACTAAGGAAACGTGGCTCCTATTATTCCACGACAAGGTTATGATCAGAGTGTACACTTATTTTTTCCTTTAATGTTTCCTATACGTATTGACGCTCATAGGAGAATAACGAAGCGGCATCTTAGTGGAATTTTAATTTCTGAGTCTGAGTGAAGTTTTTGTACGAATGGAAGAGTAGAAATCGAGCATTTATGGATGGAATTTGTACATTTCATTTTACTCTTCTTATCTTGACAGCCTCTTTTCTCTAAAAAACGCCAAAAAATAAAACGCTGACCAAGTTGAAGCTCATTCTCTTTTTCTGGAAAATGAAGACAATTTTTGGGAGAAAGAGAGATGCAACAGAGAAAAGATGAAGGAGAAAGAGGAAACAAACAGAATCGCATTTATTTGGAAAATGAAATTGGTCAACTCAATGCCTTTAGAGAGAAACGGAGGCTCTTAATATTTCCTCTGGTGAGAACGGGAGGAAACAGAGGCAATTTATTTTAATTAAAAAAGGAAGCCGTAAAATTTATATTCATGAAAGAAGTGAACTCGATATGGAATAAATGGGCTTTGTGAAGCCAAATCTCTTTGTGGACAGTAGGGGCAAGTGGGGGCAATGAGTGAGATTTTTCCGCGTTCTTTAGGCTTCTGCGGGAAACAAAGCAGCTTTAACTAAGGCCTTATATAGAATTTTAGGTGAACAAAACTTTGGCGGTGGCCTGACTCAATGCCTGGCAAAATAAAAGTATTACAACCGCTCGCGACTGAGTAGCGTGTGCATCTATTTATAATAATATCGTCAACTCCAATTAATTACTTTTATTATTGATACTACTACCTAGTGAAAACATTGCTATGGATTAAACTGTTGTAATTTTCGCTGTTACATTTTGATATTAATCCTTTGGTACTCAACGATAGAGAAATTTCGACAAATTACGGCTAACACAGTTTATCTTACTAAAACTTTACCGAGGGCAATTTTAATCATGGTTGATCTGAAAATTTTCTTTCGCAGCTTACATTTTTCATTCGATAATAAATCTGTTATATGGGATAATTAGGAGAAAATTCAAACTCGCTTTGTAATAAAATTTGGTTAATGATACAAACTTGGCTCTAAGCTTTAGTAAATGCATGGAAGCCTTGATCTCTGCGATATCCATCTTTGGAGGCTTTCGGTCCTCTTTTCATCATAATCAATAAAAATTAATTCTAATTTATTTTATCTGCTGCACAAACAATACGCATTTTGCTCCCTAATCACGGCTAACAGACCTGAAACCCCTCAGTCGCAATTGTTTACATTCTTATTTTATTTTTTGTTCTCAATTCTTGTGCACAATGTAATAAAAACATCTATTAGTCTTTCTATATTCTTGAAGCGACTGGCCGTGCATGGAACTCCCAAGTCGATAATTCTATATGTTAATCAAAATTTTTAACATAATTTAGAACCAGCGTCAGTGAATTATCCTATATTTTTTCCTGATGGCCACTGATTTACTTTTGCCGTTGGTAAAATTTCCCCTTCTGAAGTTAATACAAAATCCCTCGTTGAGGAGTCAATAAATATAATTGCTCATGTTTTTATGTAAGAAGAGAGTGAATAATTTTATCGAAATGTAGAATATAGAACTAGTTTACCTGTCGCTTCCATTGTAAATGAATAGCGTTATGAATTTTTGATGGAGGCAATCATAAATTTTTATTGAGATTTTTTAGTCCAATTAAAATATTATGCTTGCATTTTGATTTTTTCTACGACAAAGAAGATAGAACTGGTTAAATAATACGAAAAAATTATTTGCCACCGCAATGGTAAAACAACTTTGAAGTTCGTACTGAGCAAACACCTTATGTTTCATTAGAAAATGCTTCCCTTGCCATAAATTGATATTTCTTGTTAGTGAAGTGAGCCATGCTTCCGCTTAATGTTGATTTAACGAGCTGAATTTAATAGACTAGCGTACGAATATGACCCAAAAATTGCTCAAGAAAAGTATTCCAAGTTATCTTAGTATCCAGTTTAAATGTGACCCAAATTTTGTACAAGCTAATGCATAGTTCATTTCTTCTCGAAGTGTCGCAATAAAAGTCCGGTTCCTGATATGAATTGGCAAATAGCTTCTGAAGTGAGTGTCATTTTAATTCGACAGTTTCAGGATGAATTCCTCCGACCCCTAGCATTCCATTCGCCGAGCAGAATAAAAGTGGCTGGAGTCTGTGGCGTGGCGCCTCTCATTTCAATTTTCTTATACCTTCCCCCTCCCTTCTTACTCATTCATCCCCTATAAACCCCACCATCTATCCTACTAAGTAATTGAAATTTATGACTCGCATTGAGAAAATTAACGCTTGACTTTTTCTTTTTCCTTTTCGTAATAGAACTGCGAATGAAGTGCAGCCATTGCAATTTTTCCGTGCGCTCAAAAAAAAAAAAAAATAATAATAATTATTCCAATTTCTCAAAGCGTTTTTTAATGTTATTCTTTACCGCTGCATTATGCCCTCTTCAATTTGCATCTGTTGTTTCTCTTCACCAGTTTCCAGAGTGAGATAAATTAAACTTCCCTTGAATTATTTTTTATTTGGTTTTCGTTGAAAACATTTTTTTACAACCCATACGGTGGTTAATATGCAGGTAAAATAATGTGTTTGTTGTAGGTCTCATACATATCATGTGATGAATATCTGACAGGAAAACTTCCATTTGAAGGTGAATACGCGGTTGCGGAAAAAATTAATACTTGATCGTTACGCATTATGGGATAGAAATGCTCACCAATCATTGCCGTTGTAATTGTTTCTCATTCAGGGAACGTCTGAAGTTTATCTGAATCAGTTAAACTTGTGCAACAAAAGTAATTGCTCAATATGTTTCCTTTTTTATTTAAAGATTGTTGAAAGTGAAGTTATAATTGTACATTAAATAGTAATCCAAAACGATTGGAGCTAATCGATGATATATATTGAGTGGATAAATTGAGAATTTTTCATTTTAATGCAAATGCACACCAGCGGATGTGCAATTTTTAAACGATGGTCCGTTATGTACAGTTATAAGCAGATTAGATTACAATTAGACTCTGGTTACAAGAGCATATTTTAGGATTTTCGTGAAAATAATATTTAAATAGTTATTGCGGATATACTAAGGAAATAGTAGTTTACCCCTTCTTTACCCTTTCGGCAACACGGGGAATGAACTAGAGAATTAAAAATGCAGTACATGAAGCATCTGGCGGGGAAGGGAAGGAGACGCTAACCTACTTTGCAACAGTGGTGAAACTCTTTTGGAGAGGATTTTAATCTGGAGTTAACGTGCGCTCGCCCTGGACTCCATCCTCTGTTTTCTTCTTCCAGCAAACTTGTAAATTTCCCAACTTCCCCTTTCCCGTCCGCCTCACAGTCAGGTCCCACCATTCCCTTTAGTCCCTCTTAAACGCATTACAGCCAGAGAGCCCTCCACCAACCCAAGCAGTTTACATACGTCATACTTTCCGGCTTAAATTATTCTGTCCAGTCACTGCGCACACTTTCGCATTTTCCCGTTCAAAAATATATAAAGCGTCTCGCTCTGTTATAATCCAACCCCTATGAAGAGTCAAGTTTTATTCTAGCGTGAACGGAAACGAAGAGATTTTTCCTCCCAATTGCGCGCACTGGCCAGTTTTTCTTCTTTTTTTTCGGCTTTCAACACCTTATATTTCATTTCCGTCAGAATTACTTCAACTAGTGCTCCTCTTTGCTAATGGCTGAAAACGAGCAGGAATCGGTTGATACTCACATACCATACCCATTGACGTCGATAGATCACACCATATCCATCGGCATTTGCTATTTCAATAAGTTACGATATTAAGTTCCTGGAGCAATAAAAGTGTTGCAAATTTTTTTTATTATGAAAGAAAACTATATTCGAAGAAATTTATATTAAAGAAAGCGCAATCGTGCCATTGTGGAAAATGAAATTTCTAAATTTAATTTATTTTTTATTGCACTCAATAGAATAATAAAATTTTCATTGTCAAACTTTTATTATTGCAATTTTCATGCTGTCGATAATTACAAACATAAAAAACACCCATGCTAGCTGCCTAGAGTAAGGATTTATAGAGAGTGAATGACGTCACTACGTTGGTACCGAAATACCTCACCGTGGTTTCAATTGCGAAGTGGTATTGAATCATCTCAGATGCATGGCATTAGCAAATAGTAAATATTATTATAATGTTGCAATTTTATACCTTGAAAAATTATTCAAGGGAATCCCATTGGCCTTTCATTGATGAGTAACTTTAAAACCATTTGGTGAGTTGGGTAATTTTTTCTCCCGGGCTCATTGATGCGTCAATTTCCCACGTTACGTGACACATGTTTACCGACTCTACCGCTAGTTACCCGGACTCTACTTTTATCCTCACACTATGTCTAACTGTAGAACCTGTGATGCCAAATAATGCCTTTGGTATTTCATATCGATTTGGAAATTGCCTAAAAAAATAGCGAAATTGCTTGACATATTGTAAATATGAACTATATAACAGTTTTACTCCATGAGTGTCATTGATAAATCTTTCCTTGCCGAACTGTGGCCATTACAAATGCTACATTGAATTCTGAATTCCGTAGTCATCAGGAATGGAGTTGTTCACTGAAATATGTAATTGAAAGAAAGTGCAAGATAGAACGCAAAGGTAGGTTACTATGAAAGTTATATTCATTAGTTCTCTCTTTGGATTATATTGGCAAACGCAAATGAGGCCGCCCACTTTTCGTGGGTTGGTGACGTCATTAGAGTTCAGGCTCGTTAAATTGTTTAGTGTGAACATTTCATTGAGGAAGCAAGTCGCTCAAAATGAAGTAATTAACATGGACGCTTCGCGAGGCCCACGCTCAAGGACCAGGGATAGGTACCCAGTTAACACAACAATTGTGGCCACAATGTGGCCATACTGTGGTCATAGTGGGTTGCCATTATGGCCACATAGTGGTTTGACCCGCGGCCATATTGTGGCTTAAGTGTGGATAATACACTTTCTTTACATAAATTGAATCAATCAACTTCCATTTTAATAACTTACCAACTAACCTGTATCAATAGCAACCGTAACATACTAATGTTTACAAATGTTTGGTTTGCCAATCTGTGGCATTCCTGAGACGATCCACAGTGTGGCCATAGTTTGGTATGTTTGGCAAGCCAAACTATGGCTTGCCGCATTGCAACCACAGTCTGGCCATAATATGGAAAGCTGTGGCTAGCCATAGCCATACTTGCCACAGGCAACTCTCAATTTGGCCATACTGTGGCCATAAATGTTGTGTTGGCTGTGTAATAAGGGGTGACCCGCTCGACGTGAGCTTGTGACGTCATCAACTGATCCACGAAAGGGTTACGGCCGTCGATTATGCGTCTTGAACAGCTCGAGAAGTGGGCGACGGATAGAAAGAAATGAGGAAACGCGTTTCTTTATTTCTCAAAGTCTATCACAATGGACAGAACAATAAAATCGACGTATCAGCTCATTCCCGTCCGGTCGAACCTTTTCATTGGATGAAGCCACCGCCCCAGCATGCACCTCGACGCCTGAAGTGCCACGCCCCCTCTATCCTTGCATTCCTTCCCGCCTTACCTCCACCTCTTATCTCCCAGGGGCTCACGCGCCACCTTCCTCACCACCCCACCATGTCCCTCCCCTCTCTTCACCCCCTCCCCCACCCAAGAGTCAATTTCAATTTCCTCCTTCATAAACATCCCATTTCCTCTCCCTCCCCCACCCACTCCCTCCTTCCTTTCCATTCCCACCCACTTTCATCTTCTCGCTTTGATACGTTCTCCTGTTCCAATCTAGCCGGCAGAAGTGGATACAGACACATTGTTGTGAAAGATGCCATGAATACCAGTTTCCAATATCATTTTTGGTTTACGCGACTTTAATTAAATTTTTTAGCTCACCCCTCACCGAAATGGAGCCTTGATGTTAGCCGGCGTGATGAGGCCTGCGATAAAAAATCTAGCCATAAAAACGGCTAAATTGATATTAAAATGCAGGCGATCGATCTTAGGATATTTTTTCCACACCTCGATTGATTATTTTTGTTATTAATGTCATTCATCTTCAATGCGTCGAAAACAGCTCCAACAAAGTCGCGGCAACGAGAGGCTTTCTGAGAATGGGACTCAACTACGAGCCCATTTCATTCGTCCTTTGGGAAAAATGAGGATAATAAAACATTCGGGAACTAGACGCCGTGGATATAAAGGGGAATGGTGAGACAGCCCCCAGCCACTGCTGGCAATAGATATAAAGAAGGAAATTTTTATAACATAGAAAAGGAAAAATTGAAAAAAGAAAGGAATTTATGAAAAATTTCCAATCGAAAAAAAATATTGCTTGATGAAAAAATTCAAAAGATAACTAAACTTTAAAAAAAAATTATAAAAATATCTTTATACAAAGTGCAAATATCAATTAAAAAATGACTTGAAAAATTAACTGCTTGTTGCTATCTCTCGGTGAAGATTAGTTCTTTATAGCTTTTAACGCGTCGCACGCGCTTACTCGTAGCTTATCTTCCATCTCTTTCTTTGTGCTTCTTGTACACTTTTTTACTCTAATTTTTAACACTTGTTTAAGCGATTTTTTCCCCCTATGGCATTCAGAATGCACAGCCATTACCGATGAAGATTTGGAAAATTCTCGACGGAAGCTGGACCGCTGTTCACTATATAAGCAGGGTAAAATATTGAGGAAAATACTTCTTCACGCAGATGAAAGCCGCCTCAAGCGTCTGCAATCAAGAGAGAGCGTGATTATTAAAAGAATCCTCGGTTACCCATGATTCATTCGCAACAAAAGTATCTTAAAGGACTTAATATTAATTCCATTATTGACCAACCTGAAAAAACTACTAGTACGATTCTCAAATCCTTTCACTTCACCAACAATGAGTTGCCGACTTCCCTTTGGAATTACATCCCATCAACCTCAAACAAGCACAAAGTCCCCAAAGCCGCCTTTGAACCTTCCGACATTCCCACTTAACTGAATTTATGCCATGACGTCACCACATGTTTAAGTAGTTGGAAACCAATTATAACGTCAGTAGATAGCAGCAAATCAGAGAACTTGAGTGTCTATAAAAATTCAGTTGTTATAACATTGCAGCGTAGCATAGATCTTCGTCGTCCCAGGGAGAGGGGGAAAACGAAATGTGGAGATCGGAGCGCCGCGCCGTCTACCCGAACCGAGGCAGTGGAGAAGGGATAGAGGAGAGGGGAGTAGCGCGGCGATTGAGTTTCTACTTTTTTTGTGGTGTAATACAAAACCAATAAAGGAAATTGGAGACCGTTTTAAGCGCACCTGCTTTTAATTGTTTTCACTCCATCCCACCGATTCTTAAGGCCGTATTACACGGTACACGGAATTGCGCAATCTGACGTACGTGCGAAGGCGCAATAAAAATTGCGTCGTGTGATGCAGTGAATTGCTAGAACACATGCGAGAATGGGTCGATGCGAGACGGCAAAATAGCCCCTGTTAGAAATTTCGTTCATGCATTCGCGCAATTCCATGCCATTTTAGAAATAAATACTGCTCTAACCTGCGCAATTCCGTGCCCCGTGTAAAACGGCCTTTACGAACCCTGTGAAAACGTAACAATGCTATCGCCGTCCTAGAGCGCGACCGCTCTGAGTCTCCGCATTATAAATTTTCTGCGAGCTCCTTGTTTCCTGGACTCAATTTTCCAGAGATGGTTTAATGTTGGTACATCTGCCCTTTCCCTCTCCCGCAATACAATTAGTGCGCCCCGAAATGAAACACGTGCTCCTGGCGAATGCCAAACGATAACTTGTAATGATGCTAGCGGTGAATCAACACTCGAGACTTCAAAATTGAACACGCGTGAGAAAGGGCCATGCCACCAGTGGCTGTTGAAATCTCGAGGTTACCGACGGAGACTTCATTTTGATCAGTTAGACATTCCCTGAGTTTTCTGGTTTTAACCTATCCTAAACATTCCCTGCAAACTTTATTCTCAGTTTAAGAGGACGTGCAACTCCCGATTGTCAGGCTATTTTCAGTGGCGTACTACTCAACTAAAACTTACGCTATAATTATGAATTTTTGAGGTTGTATAAAACTGATCTCAGCCAACATTCGCTTTTCTCTCAAATTTTAAAAATGTACTCTAAGTTTTTCTCCGATGCGATCTTATATACTTACTCAAGAATCTGGCAAGTGTTGAAAAAGATCGTCGATCTACGAAATGTTTAAATATAATTAGAGAATACAAAATGATAAAAAAAAGCAAAATGGGAAAGAAAGAAGACGACAGACAAAATAAAAAAAACGAAACACTAAAAGAAAATAGGCTCAATACGAAAACGATGCGGTATAGAGTTATGTATCCCTTTGGGATCACTCAAAAAGTGATTCGACTCGAAAGCTGGTTTGGTTTGTTGAAGGTAGAGCTCACCCCGGAATAGACCACAGATCTGTGATGATCACACATTCAGGATATGGAAGCAAAGTCTTTCCCTAGGCCACCTCGCACTTGAGAACTTTTGTTTTCTGGGGTGTTCGAAGGCTTCAATAGATGGGATTTGAACCCAATACCCTTCGATCAGCAACCAATCCCCCCTTAAGGTAGTGAACATGATTCTGTGATTGTACCTACTCATCACCGATAAATTGAAAGAAACCTTTTGTACATTGGATATAAAATACTATAGTCATTTTAATTAGTATTCTGCTATTGTCATTTGGCACAGTTTTGCCTACGGAACGCTGAGGGTATGATGCTTGTTGCGTAAAACATAGTGCATTTATATTGAATAGGGAACAAACTGTTTAATTGCATAATGCTGCCTTGGCTGGACCTTGATGATTTCGCCATAAGCGCATATATAGGAGATGACAGCTGGGGAGAAATGAGTTACGCATCCATCGATTTCGCTGTATCTGCCGTCGACAGTCCTCAAGAACTTCCTAGTTTGCCATCTTGTCCTTTTTCTCGTAAGGAAGGATAAAAAAGGATAGTGCTTTCTCTGTGGGGGCCACTAAAATCACGCATCATTCTATATTAGTGAATATTCGTTTGGTTGGAGTTATGCAACTTTCCGCACCGCTGTTATAATATAATACAGCCTAATCTTCACTTTTACATCCTTAATAACTTTTCCTGAGTAATTCGTTCGTGATCTTCCTTTGATTTTATTACTATCTACTTGTCTTTCGATGATTGGAAGCAGAGGCGCTCTACATCGTGGAGTAGGAAGGAAACGATTAAGGAAGCTAGCCATGTCAATCTCTCGCTAGACAAGAGGAGAGTTCATCTTCCTCTCTCTAGCGCCTTCCTCCTTCTTTTCTATAATTGAGTCGCGGCCAGCGTCCACTCGGAAAACAACTCATGTGGTACCAGTTGTACTCTCCTTTTCTCCTCATTCCTTCAAGGAATCCTTAGTTCTAAATCCCTAGCTCATGTAATTCCTCCTTCATCCGCTGTGGTGGAAGGAGGAGTGCGTGTTCCCAGGGAGGCAAGTCCATGCATGAGTGCATGCACCCATATAATACTTTTCATGAAGGGGTGACCGTTTGCACTGTAAATTTACCTTATAAAAATTTGAATTAGTGGTGGGCAACACCACCACCTCAACCACTTTGTCCTTCTCATAATTAATGAGCACCTAACAACAGTGTAAATTGCGTATTCAATGCCATTTATCCTTAATCGTGAACCGCGATCATTTTTCCTACCCTAAGGCCGTTTTCCAATTCGTAATTATGCACCCTTCGTGCACTTTTCTTTCGTCAACCTACGGATATGACGACAGCAAGGGTGGATCCAATTGGCTAGGGCGCAAGGGAACGAAGGGTAAGTGAACAAGGGAACGCGGATGCTCCCTCGCTAACGTGCCCTCGGAGGAAGTGGACGAGAAAACGGCGGCAATGGAAAACTCAGAAGTCTTGAACTTGATTTGTAAGTAATTTTGTGTTTATTATGTGAGCTCTTTTGCGTAATATATTATCGGCATTGTGAATTCTTGCTCTTCATATGCAAAAATATAAGTATAAAGGTGAACTTGATTCTTCAATCAACCACCAGATGTCCTAACACTACCCCGCGCGTCACATTTCGTTACTGTCAATAGTTCGCATTATTTCCGTACAGACTTTATGGCGCCAGTGAGGCATTAGTAAGGGAGCATGGTGCAAGGGAGAAAGGGAACAAGGGAATGAGTGCATACTACGTGGATTGGAAGACGGCCTTAATGTGATAGCTCCAACTAATAGGTTTTTCAGGGCCCAAAAGATTGATCGCTCGACCCATCGTTTTCTGAATCATGAGGTCATTCCCCTCTGTCCCTTTTTTCATCGCTCATTCCGCCACTTTCCGTTCTTACAAATGTCATATAAGTAGTTAAAAAGCCGGTCGTTTCCTTACAATCACTGTCGGCGGCCGTGTGATATTATTTGCTGAAAGACGGTACATTGATGGTTTCAGCGACGGGAGGGATTGATGGGGCTGGGAATGGGGATGTGGACGGAAGGGATTGAAGGGATGATGGGGAAAGGGAAGGGATTCCCATCCTTGAGCCATCGTGGGAAAATATTGCGTGAAACGGTCATTAGTTTCTCCAACATTGGAGCGATAGCTCGGAAGGGATCTACATCTACATAATACCCGGCGAGCCACCTCTAGGGTGTTTGGCAGGGGGTGACCAATCACCAACTTGCAGCATGCAAGAGGACCGTCACATGCACACCACACGGTCATAGAAATATTACACACACTAGAAAAATATACATGCTTATTCATAAAAAATTGCTAATGGTTAGTAATTCCTAGAGCAAATACATGCAATATTTGAACTATGGTAAAACATGCAATGAGTGATCCTAGCGAGCGACGCCATTGATCCTATCAATTGAAACAACGTTGCTATCCTGAATAGTACGAGGGAAGAATGGTATTTTAAATCTCTCTGTTTTGCAGTCTATTTCTTTTATTTTATTCTCACGATCACGTCTACTATAGTACGATGGTAAACGAAGGATATGATTCACGTCGTCTGAGAAAATATCTTCTACGAATTTCCTAAGCAAGTTAAGCTTATACTTCGATCTACGCTCCTGTAAAGATAAAAAAAATCGATGGATAAAATGATCTTGCGATTCAGGCGTTACGTCCACTACTCATGAATTTTCTTTGCCGTATTCTCCTCCACTCCACCGTCCTCCTCCTGTTCCACCTCCGCACTCTTCAGAAACCACTGTGCTCTTTGACTGGACGGAGAAACGAGAAATCCATGACAAGGGGACTCAATGGCAAGCGAAAGGGGAGATCACACGTTCCCTCCCAATGCAGCCCCCACACTAGTCTCATGTTCTCCCTCCACTTGGCCAAAGTGCCCGTGGAGGTGGAGAATGCCCCATTTACGTGATCTATTTCTTCGCAAGATGTCTCCTCGATCGAGGCGAGGTGCACGACGGGAGCCGGGGAGGCCGCGCGCCCCTAGCGGCGAATCGTTCAAGTGACCCACTCCCTCCTTCCCCTTACTCCGCTTAACGCCAAGCAGCCCACCGGCAGGCGAACTCCCGCAGTTGCTTCGGACTCTCTCGTCGTGTAGACTGCGCATCGCGCGTCGCAGTCTCCTCCTTCGCGCACGTGGGCCACTGTAAAAAAACCATCGTCTACTTCTTCATGGAATAATACCCATCAGCCGTCGCTAATTAGCCAAAGAGTTATTCGTACTTTCGGATCGTCTTTTTTACCTCTGCCTCGGAAATTGACATAAGTCATGCGTCTGTTCTCTACGCGCCCCTCTTCCTCCTACCTTCAGTGCGTTGTTAACGAATGGACAGGAAGTAGCGATGAACTTCCAAATCTCCCGATTAGCGCGCTGACCGTCGTGAGTTTATTGCCCAAGTCTTCCCCGAATACCTTCTGACAGCCCACCCCCTCTTGGCGTCTTTTCCTCAAACGAGTTCAGACTGGCAGTGCAGCGTGCCATATTGCATTGGAGACGCCTTCCACGAGTGTCTCCGTCTGCTGGTGTCTTAATGTCGTATTGCCTTGGATGCACGTGATTGACATTTCATCTTGTGCATATGATTCATTGTGTTGGAGTGTGTGCGTGGATTAACCCTTATCGCCGTATCGGATTATCAACATTGTTCATGGTTAAATAAAAACACAGTACTATTCCACAACCTTATTCCACCAAGTAACGCCTAAATCTGTTGATTTTTTAATCAACATTGTTGTTTGGCCGCCCCTGGCAACCAAACTTAGATGGGGAAGGGGTTATTATCTATCTAATTTTGATTGAAGACGGTAAAAATGCATTCTCGTCTCGCTCCTTTCATTTCTCATTTTACGGCAGCAAATATATAAATCTCGGCTTACCCTGATATCTCTGTTATGGTAATTCTCCAAGCCTCTGACTATTTGCGCGACTTGGTTTGACCTTACTTGAATTTGACGTTTTTAAAAATTTAGGCTTCCTAGGGTTAATTATCTGCAACTATATAAAAATACCGCAAAAGTAACCAATTTGCGCTCTTTATATAACTTAAAGCATGATATTTGACCACCGTATGCAACAACTGCTTATGTTTCGTCATGTGCCGCCCCGATCAGGTTGCACTGACATTTAATGAATGGCAAAATACAACTGCAAACTGAAGTGAAGTCAACAAATGTAATTACGTGAATCGTTACATAATTAACAGATTAAGTTGCATCACGTTTCGGCGGGAAGTATGCAGTTATTATTTGCATTAATGGCTATAATCTGACGCCTATGCTGCTGTCGAATGGTACAGATTTTGACGAGTGATTATTTCCCGTAGACGGTATGTTAATTTTAATTTTAGAAAAGTCATTTAGAAATGACAAACGAAACGAAATTGCGAAAATTTAACGAGGTTTTTTCCAGAAGATGATTAATCCGTTCGCTATGCAGTTCATGTTGTATATCGACGTAAACTGCCTCTATGAAGAAGAATTACCGTTTTTTTCAAATACATTCCATTTGCTTTGTAGCACTGGTTGTAAAGTGACGCTAAGTTAGCATAAACATTATGGGTCTTGTCCGCTCCAATTAGTACCTACGATGTTGGCGAAAACATTGAAGATATAACACTATTCTGTGAGAATACTCATGATGATGTTTATTGTATTGGAAACATTATGACTATATAAAGTATAAAATCCCTTAGCAAGTGAGATTCACGCTGAACCTATCAATAAGAGTTTAAATAAAATAGCACCATAGCATATAAGGTGAAAAAATACGTTATATAAACGCATTATTAAATAGCAATCCTTTCAGTTTACCTGTTTCATATCACTCGCTTTTGGAAGTTAACTGCCACATGTGTCACCAATTGAGCACAAAGGAGTCTAACAATGACTTTCGCCAATTGCCATTGTACCTCTTTAATCGGATCGAAATATTAATAATGTCCACTTCATTAAAAGAAAAGAATGAGACCAGTCCCGATGTATTTCTGTCATAACTAAACCGTATTTAGCAATGAAACAGTTGCCCCATGAAAAATTAAGGAGTTAATGGGAGTTGGAAGGGAAAGAGCTGGGAGCTCTTTAGCCGGAGAAAGGTTCCCTTGCTTTGAGCTAAAGTTTTCAAGTTACCTGGGAACTATTCTTTTGAAGTCTCCCACCCTCCCAGTACAACTCTTTTCACGCCAGTACGACTCCTTTCACGCGACCTACCTTCCTGCTTCCTAATTTTTGAACCAGCCTCGTAGCATAAGTCACGCACGGTGCTCATGGGTGATAAGCAGTAAATTTCCGCAGTTAGAGTTTAATTTGCGTAGATATTACAATGATAATGAAGAGTATTTTTTGTTTGAGCATACATACCAAGTGCTAACAATAAGAAGTGTTCTCTTTTCATTATTTCCGTATTCTTTCCTTGATAACATATGGGAATTAGTATTATTTTCGTGTATCCGCGGGAGATTTTTGAATCACTATCACAAATAGTTATAAAAAAGTTGGAGAACATTAAACTCTGTCAAAATAGAAGAAAAAAGAAAATTACACTCATGAATAAATCAGTAGGAATTTGATTGCATAAACAGAAAATTGCAAGTTCTCTTAAAGTTCTTATGTTGAGGGAAGCACAGAACATTGAATTTTTGATGAATTCTGGCCAATTGCGTAGAGATACCGTACTCGCCCGCGATACAGCGTTGACGCTCGCAAGCGGAGAACCGTTAATAAATCCAACCATTCTCTGAAGCACAAATAATCTAATTCAAACTTTATGCTTCACGACCCCTTATTATATATATATTTTTTAGATCACGAGATGTGGGTCAATTGTAAATATTATTTATTTTTACCAAACTTTGCCAACGTTTCGGACATTATATTTGTCCATCCTCAGGGCTATAAAAATGATAATTTATGATACAAAATTAGTTAAATACAGGCAATTTTACAGTTGTTATACATTAAAATACATGGAAATACATATTCAAAATTTACCTTTAAGTCTGATGTTGTTTTTATTTATTTACAATTTGGTTGCTTGGATTTCTTTCTTTGTTGGTTATGTCATTTATTAAATTATGATAAATTTTGCTAAGGTAAGTAATGTCTGTTCTTTTATTGCAGCTTTTTTTATTTCTGGATATGTGGTACATTTCTTTGAATAATCTTTTTGATAAAACATAGACTAGGTCTTTTTTTTCATATCCAGAAATAATTATTAAAATCATTAAAAACAACATCAGACTTAAAGGTAAATTTTGAATATGTATTTCCATGTATTTTAATGTATAACAACTGTAAAATTGCCTGTATTTAACTAATTTTGTATCATAAATTATCATTTTTATAGCCCTGAGGATGGACAAATATAATGTCCGAAACGTTGGCAAAGTTTGGTAAAAATAAATAATATTTACAATTGACCCACATCTCGTGATCTAAAAAATATATAAATAATCTAATGCCACAAACTTGTTGTAACACACGATTAGGAAGTGCCCTGAGCCGTCCCAGGCGATAAATACCTCTTCGCTTGATCGCGGCCGTGTTTGCATCCATCTTTTACACTGAAAAGGGTAACGGGAACGGGGATGAACACCAAAACGACGGTTTACTTCAAATAAAACCACAGATTCTGACATTAAAATGGACTATTTAATGTACTACTACTAAATGTATTAAGTATAGACATCTTCAACGAAATAAGCGTTTAACAATTCGAGACATGACGTACTGGAAACACGATTTGCATAGGTCACATAAGCTCACCAGACTTTACCTTGAAAGCGAATTATCAAAATTTCAGTACCGAACGTTTTCGTCCCTCGACTCTTTTTGTAACCTCTCGAGAGCCTCGCTATTTCGAAGACCGCGAAAGCTAACCTTATTGTAGAGGACGAGTACAGAATCATTAATAGTACTACAATCCTAAGATTGATACACCGCAGCCTCCATTTTCTACTTTCCCAAGGTATTTACCTCAGTTTCCTGATGTCCTTCTTCCTTGTGTCCCTTCTACTTGTCTCCTGGTCTTCCTCGGGGTCTTTTCCTTCAATTTATTCCTCCACTGTATACTCGAGGGTATAATAAGAAGGAATCGAAATAAGGATGTTGTTTCAATTATTTACCAGATAGCAACGCGGCTCTGCCTGCGTCTGTTGTAATTCGGGGAAAATATCGCCATTGTAAGCAATGGCTGATCTTTTCAGGTTACCGGAGAATTTCCGTGGTTTATTTCCGTGTATAAAACGGTCTCTACGAGTTACATAATAGGGCTCTGCATGCCACTGCTGGTCCTCTGGCCGAAGTTTGGAGACCCTTGGTTAATAGGAACAGCTTTTTGATGGTATGCTGCAAAGAATAGTCCTTGGAATACATAAATAAGAATATACAGTGTATAATTTATTTGCAAAAGGTAAGTTAAACATTTTATTTCATCGAAATACCTCTCATAAAAGTGGGCGTGACCTGCAAATAGATGGGAGGGGAGGGACCTGTGAGAGTTGTTCTCTGAATGGCGCCGCAGCACGCGATTGGCCGCATTGGCTGCTGCTTTAGCAGTTTCCGCTCGCTTCAGGGGTTCAAGTTTTCTCAGCATTAGCTGTCTACTGGAGCCTCGGAGGCCACTTATGGCCCATGGGCAGTAGTATGAGGCCTCTGCCTGAAATCGCTCATTTCTATGCGCGGAAAGACGACAACGACAGCAACGATGGTGGGCGCACTGGAGTTGAAGAAAAAAGTCTGTTTGTTTCATCTCTGAGGTTGGGTCTTCAGAGTAAATATATTAATGGGCACTCTATAAGGTTGCGTCCGAAACAAAGGGAATTTCCACGTTGAAACCCCTAGTATTGTATTATCATCATCATCACTAGCCAATAATCCTAGGATTGGTTTGACGCAGCTCTCCACTCAGTTCCCCTATCAGCTTATCTTTTCTCAAATGCGTATTTCCTCTCTTTCACATCTCTCTTTACTTGTTCTATATATTTTGTTCGAGGTCTCCCTTTTCCGTTCTTGCTTTCCGCTTTTCCCTCGACGATTGTTTTCATCAGGCCATCATGTCTCAAGATGTAGCGTGTAAGGTTGTTCCGTTGTTAAGGTTTTCATGAGGCTTCTCTTCTCTCCTACTCTTCTTAGGACTTCCTCGTTACTAACTCGGTCGATCCATTCGATCTTCATCATTCTTCTGTAGCACCACATTTCAAAGGCCTCTATCCTTGCTTTCTCCGCTGCGGTCATTATCCATGCCTCACTTCCGTGTAGGAGCATACTCCAAATGTAGGTTATTACTAGAACGCGGGAAAAAACTATCCTATTTTCCAAAAAAAGTCGCCTAAAAAGTCGTCAATATTTTTTAAAAAAGTCTCTTTAAAAGTCTGAGTTATTTCCATGAGAAAGTGGCTGAATTTAACTGATTTGATGGAGAAAGGAGGGTAAAGATACGGATTCGTGGGTTTACGTGTTATTTTATGGAGTTTTAAGACAGGAGATTACCAAAAATTAAAAAAATATTTTTTTAAATTCTGAAGAACACTTTATTTGATGATCAGCAATTGTTTAAGAATACAGTTGACCCCTGTAATTTTTTCAGCTGATCAATATCTATCTTTATTTTGAAATAGGGAAATTAAAGTCAAATTACAGGTTATGGATAACAGATTTTATTTATTAATTGCATGATATAAAATAAAGGAAAAAAAACGTATTTTCATTCAATTTGAAATGTATTGCCAAAAAATTATTTAATATAGTAGTGACAGATAAGGTATTTTTATATGTTTTCCATGGTAAATGTTGTGCGACGTTCGGTCAAAATAAGTTTAAACGTCGAAAACGATCGCTTAACTTCACATGTAATAGGAGCATATCGCAGAGTAGCCACTTCACTTAAGGTGATTTTTTGTAAAACATTAGATGTCTGCCCCTTAACCTCTCCATTGAGAATCTGAGCTATATCAGTCATTAACTTGAAGCCTTCGTTTTTATCGTCCTTGTTGAGCCTTCATTTTTCCTCTTCGACCGAATGCCAAGAGCGAATTGTTTGCATCTCTAAAATGTTGGCTCATCTCGTAACCATCTACACTCAACGTGATACATTCATTTCGTCGGAAATTCTAGATAACCTTTCATATATTTGTATCATTTTTCCACAAATCCCCTGCAAAAAAGTACAGTGCTAGCATAAAGTGTAGCGCTGTCCCCTTGTCAGCAGACTACCCGGGTTCAAATAAGTTGGTTCATAATGTCCCTTTGTGAAGTATTTGGACACCCTTAGCAAAAAAAGGGTGAGGTGGCCCAGGGAAAGACACAATATGTGAATTTAACATGCAATAGGATTAGTACGTGGTGAGCTCTACCCTCACATATCCAAACCACCTTCGAGTTGAAGCACTGCATGGGTTTACTTCATGATCGGTGGAATCGAAAGAATTCGTTGCAGTTTCCGGACCTATTAATAAAATTCCGCATTAGCCGTTGTTAGTAGCTTACATTTTACGGTAAATATCTGCTCCGTGTAGTATGCACCGCATAAAAAACAAGATTTGTCCGACACAAAGTTGAACAAGTGTGGTCACAACAGCCAAATATTAACATAGGCAGGTATTTTCAAGAAAAAGTTCCAGAAAAGTCTCTTTCAATCGAAAAAGTCCCGCCTCAGCAAAAAAAAAGTCCCAAAAAGTATCTAAGAAAGTCATTAAAAACGGTTTTATTTGATGAAATTGGTGAAAATTTGTATTTAAAACCACAAAAGTCCCACTTTTACAAAAAGTCGAAAGACTTTTTTTCCGCGTTCTAGTTATTACAGTCTATAGTATTACATTTGAAAGCGGTGGTGATTAGCTTTTAAAAATCTTCGTTAGATTTTTGAAATAACTGCACCATGCTTTCATTATAAGTGCCAAATTCATTGGGTATAAATACTCATGTACGCTACCACGAGTTGATAAGTGTGAAAGGGCTTAGGGTATTCACTCCCCTTTGGTCCATCTTTATTTTGACTTCACTGGTAAAGAAGTTGGCCTCTTCAAATGACTGAAGCGAATTTTAATGTTGCACCGGTAACTCCTGTGATTTTTAGGCATTCAAACAGAAGATTTTTCTTTTACTTAATCCTTCATTTTGTCGGTGTTTATAGCCTCCTTTTTCCATATAATATCTATATTTTCAAATCAATCGCGAATGGTTGTTAGCGTTGACCTTTTTCTTTTGCCCTCTAAACTGTCGGCGAAAATGAGAGATAGGCGAAAGCGTAGTAAATCTTAGAAAATTTGCGTCATCATATCTTTGTAAGTATTTCAAAAGTTTTAAATCGAAATAAAATAAATTCTTTATAACGCCATTATCTTCATTAGAAAGACACATCCATGAAAGATCACGTGATCTCGGAATTAGCCATTTTAATCTTTGAAGCATTCACAGAAGCCGAAAATCATTCCAGTATATTTTTTTGAGGGCTTTATAGTTTTTTACGGTATCACAACTAACACTATTATGAAAGGTTTATTTCAATTTATAATTTGTGTCATTTCCAAGCAGATTCAACGGCGCGTACTTTGTTGTGCATGTTTTGATTTCCAAGCGTTGACGAATACATCACTTGTAGATGTAAGTACTGAGTTTTTTCTGTTTATACCATAACTTTTCGTCATCGGTATTGATTCTTAATCTTTTTAATTAATTTGTTAATCAGAGACCAGGACATGCAGCAATTAGCGTTATTTTGTTTACGCAGAAAAAGAACAAACACTCGTCCGCTTTCTCTGGCATTGCAATAATATTATGTTTTAGTTACCGCTTAAATAAAGTATAAGAAAAAATCTAACTTTTACTATGCCTATCATTTTTATCCTAGGCCTCTTCATTTTTGGCGTGTGTAATATCCATCAGCATCACGGGATGAAGTTGGCGATGAAAGTGATATTCCCATTTTTTCCTTTTAATTTTTGGAATAAGAAAGGTATTATAATATATTTTAATAGTCATAAACATTTATTTATAACAAAATTACTTAAAAAATGAAATGATTTTCGAAAATGGACTTGGAGAAGTTAATGTGCAAAACAATTAAATGGATAATTACGGCCATCTTTTATTGACCGCCATTTTGGTTCCCCGATGGAATTTGGAGTTGCTCTCTTTCTAGAATATTAACTTTTTGTATCGAATATGATCGCGTAAAGAGGCATATGCCAACGAAAAAATAGAGCTAAGTTTGAAATGCAAACCACGTTACGTAACGTAACGCACTACGATGATACCCGTGTTTGGTACGAGTAAATTTTCATAAATTCTCGCTGATTATTTCAATCCCCCAGTATTACTGTGAAAGCAAAAGGCAAATTGTATTTTTTCACCTTTCTAAGCTCTCTTTTAAGGTATATGGGGTGTTGAGAAAGGGGGATTTAGTGTCTTGTGGATGGTGTCGCCCCTCTCGCGTCTGCGGCCGGCCGGGAATTAATTCCCTGAAGGATCTGTGAAGAGGTATACGGGTTGTTACAGGAACGTGGAAGAGATAAGTTGCTAAATTATCTCACAAGCTGCGCCCACTCTCCAACATCTAAGGGAATAAAGGCACCGGACAAGGTGCGATGATGAGATTTTTTCAATGGTAAGACTCCGGTTGCCTAGCGACGAGATAGAGGGGGGACGGGAACTTCCGAAGGGTGACCGAAAGGAAGGTGATGGAGAGGTGTCTCTGGTACAAAAGTGCTGAATTTTCGGGTTGAAAATCCACGCATGATCTTCCTCTAGGAAGATTTAGGATAAATGGGGTATTTTAACTTAGATTGGAAAGCATATGATATGTTCTTCTTATTTAATAAATTTCTCTTTCCCGCGTATTGATATTACTCCTGGTTGGCTACTAATTCATTTGAGATCATACTCTGGCGAGCTATTTCATATATACCGGATTGTGCTGAATTTGTCGAAGATTTTGCTCAATACGGTTCTTATGGATAAGGGGGTATAAAAGGGTTTCTGCAGGTGTCTTTTGGGAAAAGATTTTATGCGTATTTATGTGTATTTACTTACAAAAATTAGTTTAGAATGGGAGGGAGGTCTGAGAACGGAATGGATGACGTTTTAATGCCCTCGAAGGATAGGCTATTACAATGAGGAGGATAGAAATATTAATACTTCAGTGATTCCGCTAACTAGGAAAACCAAGAAAACGAGGGATACTTCGGGAATTTCATTGCAGATATAAAATATAGTTATTGAATGCACAGCGAAAACTAACAGCACGTTAGAAAATTTTGCAACGTACCTAAAGTAAAGCAAAAAACGTTGTAAAAAAATTCGTAATATGTGGAATAACATTTTTTACATTGCTATTACCTTTTTCATTATGATTATAAAATTACAAGCAGTCATTTCTAAAAAAACTTAAGTAATTTGTTTGGGCTTGGATGAATTGGTATCCGTTGAAATGAAAGGATTATTTTCGTTTTGAGAATGTCTCTGCCATTGATTTTCTGGGTTGATTTGCAAATGTCTTTAGGAGAATGTACGAATAAGCCGAAATTCTAGGAAAGCAAAATTGATCGTATCATTTCAAAGTAGACTAACTCCTCGGCACTCGAAGAAGTAATAATTTCGACATGGCCGAAAAAGATAAACTTCTTCGTTTTTAACCGCTTTAACCGATTAACCGCTTCGAGCAGCTTTCTATCAAAATATTTACTGCTATAGTTCTAAATTATTTAATGTTGTACACTGTCGGTGTAGTCAATGCTCATATTTGGAATCTTGTTACCGGAAATGTTACGTTACTGGTCTTCGGTTTTAGATTACTGTAGTTTCTATCTGGGATATTTCATGGGGTTACAATCGTTGTCAAGCTGAGAACATTGAAAATAGACATCTTTTTGAACTATTATGTTAGATATCCGCCTTGTAACTCGTAAAATTTTAGAAAGTGAGACAATCCTTACCTTGATTTATTGCGTAATTGTACGTATGGGAGTTTAATTTACAATATTGTTTTTTCCTGCACGACCGAAAACAGCACCATTGACTTTCTTTATCGTTTTATTTTTATCACGAACATCCATGCCCTTAATAGGGGCAGCTTACCCTGGCGGGACTGAGACCTACGACCTCTTGTGTGGTAGGCAATATTAAAACAATTAGTATATTTTACCCCGCAGCACCGATCACCGAGGCTGATGAATGCCTGATGATGCGTCCGTTACAGCACGCATCATCAGGCATTCATCGCCTGATGATGCGCCCTGTAACGGACGCGAAAGCTTGCACGACAAAGCGCAACTCGCAGCTGCACCCGGAAGCCGTTAGCAACTATGCCTCTCTCTGCGAAAACCTACGTTCAGTTGCATGCAATTTGCATAATTCATCTACTTTTTTCCTCATGTGCGAGTGAGCTTAAGTTTTATAAAATATATAATTTTTGTATTAGACCTTTTATTGTTTGGGCAATGTACGTGCATAGATAAGTTTCTATCAAGATTTTTTTTCTGCTTAAGGCTCGAAAGAATACTGGAAAACAGAACAATTCCCTTGAAAAATCTGAAATCCTTGGAGGATCTTTTAAATGCAACACGTGGGAACCCTGTACTATCAAAGGACATTGAACTTTCAACTTGTACCCCGATTCTGCAGCATTAAATAAAATACATAAAATTCCATTAACCGGAGGCAGCAGCAGTGGACATGTACGAAGTATTTCTGGTAATATATCATCTGAAATCTTGCTCCTGCTTTTATTTTCATCTGACATTAAATTCGATCTCGTAACGCTTAAATATTCCGTCAAGTCAACCTCTGGGCAACGGAGAAATGTGAGTTCAAACGTTGGGTCGTCTATTTGGGTGTTAAATGGTCGTATCTCATTGCTGAATGGATTCCAAAGTTGTTCACCGTCACCTTTCTGTCCAGTAATTCCTGAAAGTGAAGAGAGATGACGTTTTCTCTTCCTTTCATCCCCGTTTCCAGAACCCATTTTGCCGAAAACATCGTTGTAAAGTTGAGAAACTCACTCACCCAGTAATTCAACCCCAAGGTTGGTTTACATAGGTGAGGGTAGAGGTCACCTCACACTAAGCCACTGGTGTGTGAATACCAGACACCCAGGGTAGAGGGGGAGTTCCTCACGCTCGAGGATTTTATTTGCGGATTCCGTCAGTGGCGGATACAGGTAAAACTCAATTGGGGGGGGGGGGGGGCGCAAAAGATACCTTGAGTTACCTTTACTTTTATCGTAATAAAAAATATTCATGACACATGCAAAGTTTAAGAAGGTTTTAATTAAAGTTATCTTGTAAAAATACAAGACAACGCCATTTTATGATAAAAAAAAGTTAAAATTGTGGTACAAGAGGATAAACTAAAATGGTAACCTTCCACACAATTATATTTACTAAAGTATCGACTCGGTTTCGACACGTAGTGTCATTATCAAGGTGAATTATTATCGAAAACGGGTCGGTACTCTAGTAAATAAAATTGTGTGGAAGGTTACCATTTTAGTTTATCCTCATGGATATAAAACATTTCCACCAGATATCGCCGGACACTGCGAATTATAAAATTGTGGTTCTGCAATGTTTGGCAATACGGGCGACTCCACAAGGGGGGTGGGGTGCGCGCCCCCTGCGCCCCCATCTGTGTACGCCACTGTTGTCCGTTGGCTTCTCCCAGTATTGTAGCCTCGGACTCCTCGATCAGTAGCCAAGCCCTCTACCCACTTGGCTGAAACGCTTCCAATAAATTATGTACATCCAACATTTTCCTGTTTCCCCTGTATCAAAAAGTTTAACCTGAGTGAATACCGAGGCAAAATTTTCACATTTTAGGTATAGTGAAGTAATGACCAGCTCTATTTCATGTTACCTGAAAATTTCATTATTACAGCAAAGTTTTAAGTGAGTAATAAGTCACGAGGAAAGATATAGGAGGTGTTCGTTCTCTTTTATGTGTAGGGAGGGGGGTTGAGGCTGCGAATAAGCCAGGAGTGAATACGTTGGCCACTCTTATTGCCTCTTTCGCCATTTATTACCACCAGGTGACGCGCCACTCCTCGGCATTCCACGCCTAATTTAAACTTATGCGCCTTCGAGATCGCCTTTCCACGGAAACCATTGTTTCGTTTCATGAGATCAGTTCAACCCTTCGCTTGACTAATGGCTTTGCTTTGTTCCTTCGAATTACAATAACGACTCCTATAATTTACTAAGTTTTTATTTCCGTTACTACGCTCCGAATCCAATCAACTCCCAGTCTCTGCAATTTGCCGGATCGGGACGGATTCCTTGAGGGACCTTAATCTATTTTCTACGCATCCCACCTCTTTTAAAGGCCCATTCCAATGTTTCCCTAGACCCATGTACGGGTTGTTGCCATGTAAGTGTACTTACAAGTCCTCTCGATCATCGGATACAGAGTGGTGGAATTTTTTACCCAATTTTACAGTTATTTTTAATATGCGGGAGTTTATGAATTTGTATTTTGTTTTCTTGAACTAATTTCTTTAATAAAATTTAAATATTTTGCGGTGAAAGTTTTATTCACTGATGATGGTTTCTATTTCATAAAATCTTGAAACAGAATCGCCCGTCAGAAACATCCCATTCAGATATCCCTCTTCCGCCCCGGGCAAGAGCGTTTGGAGATGCAGTCGCCCTGGGCAATGAGTTCAAAGGGGCAGATGCTTGGAAAATATATCACAGTATGGGAAGTACTGGGACTGAATCGGCATCCCTGGAGGAAATTAGTTTAGGTGGTGATAAATGATTTGAAAAACAAGGTAAATTGTGGGTGCTAATGCTACACGGTGTGTTATGAGCATGGCGAAACCTTTACTCTAGCGAGAGAGGCCACTGATCTTCCGGGACGAAACTAAGGCATTGCTAGATTTAGAACGCTCATAAGTTTGAATTACGCATGGAATTTAGCGAATGGAACATGACCTAGTGGTAATAAATGGCGAAAAATGGTACAAAGGACGGCCAAGGATTGTTGGCTTACTCGACTCCTGCATATTCTTCCCCTCCTTTTCACTTCATTTTATGAGTTCCGAGCCCAAATAGGAACATAAAAGGGATTTGGAATGGAAAAACATGAGTCAATATCTTCTCCCTTCTTTCAGAAAAGAAACGGATCGGTATGCAAATTGATGATTTGAAGAGAGACGGACAACGGAAACACAGCATAGCGGTCATACTGTTCATATTACACACATTGAGCCTATTCATTCCAGTTTTTTTGTGTTAGAGGTTACTGTCGGCGTCAAAATGATGTGCCACTGTACTTTACAAATTTATATCTGGACTTCAGTGCATGCCATAACAATGACTAATATGTCATTTCAAAGAAACTTTTATTCTCAATTCTGATTTATTTTTAAAATGAAAAATCTAAAAATCAAGGCAAGCGAGTGCAACAAATGACTTCGCTCACCATAAAATTAGCCGTTGTGTCAACTTCATGAACTTTGTAACTCAACCTAGGGAACAATACTACGTCTATAACATTCATCTTCCACAATATATTGCAAACATTAATTTAGATTAATGAAATGGCTTTTGCGTATTTTTATAACGCATATTTTGTTGTAAAATAACGATAACGTTTAAACACTATCTAGTCCTACAGTTTACCCCGAGAGAAAAAAATAAATTGATAGAAACCCTTCTTAATTCATTTTCAATTTTTATATGATCCATAATCCATAAAAATGTTTATATTTGTGAGTGCTAATTACTTAAATAAATGTCATGTTGCCAAACGGGGCCGCACGGGGCCAGTGCGGGTTACCAGGAAGCAAACTTTCGCGCGCAAGACGTGGCAACGCAGCATTCGTTCGCTCCGACGTATTTTTTTTACTGCCCATATATAATCTATACTACAAAAAAATCATTTATTTTCGGATCATTGGAAAAACGAAAATAAATTAAGAAATGTTTCTATCAATTTTATTTTTTCTTTCGGGGTAAACTGTAGGACTAGATAGTGTATAAATATTTTCGTTATTTTGCAACAAAATATTCGTTCTAAGATACGCAAAAGCCGTTTTATTAATCAACATTAGTGTTTGCCTCTTATTATGAAGATGAATGTTGCAGGCGTAGTATTTTTCCCTGGGTTGAGTTACAAAGTTCATGAAGTTGACACAACGGCTAATTTTATGGTGTGCGGAGTCATTTATTACACTCGCGTGTCTTGATTTTTAGATTTTTCATAAAAAAAATAAATCATAATTGAGAATAAAGTGTTATTTGAAATGACATATTATTCATTATTACGTCATGCACTGAAGTGCAGATATAAATTGGCAAAGTACAGCGGCACATCATTTTGACGCCGACAGTTGTTTATGGTCGCGCATACACCTGGGTATTGTGTTATAAAGTGATCCAAAAGCCGTAACGTAATGCACTTGTCCGTTTCACACAGATTTGACCATCACTCACTAACAATAGCGTACACACAAAGACACGCAGGTTAAAAATGCCAGGAGGATAAGCACAAGAAGAAGGGATCAAGATGTGTATTGAGACAATATATTTTTAGCCCTTTTCTGTTTTGAGTTTGTTGGTCTTTGTTTTCTTTATCGGCGTTAAACTAGTTTTATATAGCTGCATGAATATTTATTCACTAAATACCACTTGTTTTGTCTATGTTTTGTATAGTTGGAGTCAACTTGTATGGAGAAATGAAGAATCGGTGATAGCTCGCACCGCCTGCTGGCATGTGCATGTGTTATGAATTTAATTCGATTCTGTATGTTGGTGTACAATCACCCCTACCAAACACCCTTGATGTCCACCTACGGTTATTATGTAGATGTAGATTTGTTGTTGTTTTCTTTCATTCCGTTTTCTGCAGTGGAATAACTAATTCGCTGTGTTTCCGCGCCGCAGTCGTGTTTGAATGGTATTTCGCAGAACCTACGTTTTCACCATCAACCTACCAGTTTACGAAAGATTACACGTACAAAATGTATTAGTAAGTATCCGGTTGCGAATACGTGTCCTTGTAATATCGTACGTATTTCAAGAGGAACATTTTAACTACTTTGAATACTTAATAATATAACGCAATGAAGTGTTTAAGATGTCTTTCCATAAAATGGCTGGCAATGACTTTATTTCGCTCATTAATTTAGGTTTTAACTTCTTGGTACCTCTTTTTGCACGAGTAGAGGTATTCCCCTATGCGATATTACCCTCTTTCCCTCCTTTGCCCCGTCCATCGCTTCAAGTATCTGTAGGGTCGTACCCGTATGCCACGGAGATAAATGTTTGTGAAACCTCAGAGGAATCCGCTGAGCGAGAGTCATTCGGAATAGTTTTTGGATTTAGTTTGGTCGACGTTTGACCGCAGCGGGATGTGAGGGAATGGGAGGGACGTTGAAATAGTCAGAAACGTTGGAATGGTTTTCAGAATGCCTTTACACTTGTCTACTTTTTATTTTCTTGGATCACTGAACTCAAAACAATGGAATGCTCTCGGCAGAATTCGGAGGCAGGCAGAATCCCTTCCTGGTCCTCCAAACGTGGTGGGTTTCCTTGAATTTTAACTGGGAAAATGTGCAAAATATCAGAGCACATCGGTTTTGGAGGTATAAAAACTACTGAATGGGATCCAAGTATTTTTTTACGCACGACCTCGGCCAAATGAAATGAGCTGAGGAAAAAATCGAAATTACGTGATTTCCCTCGCTTGTTAATGTTGCGCCTTTCTAAGGGACTGGTTACACGAAACATTAACACGCACGGGTTAATGTATAAATGTATGTACGCGATAATAAACGCCAAAATGTGCCGTGTAACCCATAGACGGATCAAGGGGGGGGCACGGGGGCACGTGCACTCCCCCCCCCCCAGACCCTTATAATATATCCAAGATTAATAATATGGCCCTATTATCATTGCGTTTGTTTTGTATTACTAGGTATCCCCCCCCCCTAGAACAAAATCATGAATACGGCCTTATTTGTGCCCCCCCCCCCCCAGAAAGAAATCCCGGATCCGTCCCTGGTGTAACCACCCAACTTGTGCGAATGCATGCACAGAAAATAGAACCTGTTCTAACTTGGTTCATGCATTCGTACATGCTCCGTTCCGGGCCACCAAAATCATACACGAAAACGTACATTAACTTGCACGTGTTAATGTATCGTGTAAACAGGCCTTAAAGGTCTGCACTTTTCCAGTGTTTTCCAACAGTTCCTCCATGTTTGGTTCAGTGATTTGGATTCGCATTCGGTCTCTGTGTGCCTAATTTATTTGAAGTTGATATAGTGCTTTGGGGAGAAGCAAGTGTTTTATCCATCTTCAGGTCATCATGATTTAATATCCATTTCAATTGAAGGAGGGGTGGATTGGAATGATTTTTTTCTAGTAAGGGAAATCAGGTAAATCATAGTCAGGAAACATCATTCATGGAATAAGGGAAAATATCTATCATGACATGCACATCCAATGAATCGCTATCTGTCGGCTGGATTAATTCTTGCGCCTTTTAAATTGAAATATACGGTGTATTTGCTTTCGTAAAACTTTAATTTTAATATATTAATATTTTATTTCTATATGATATTTTGCTTCATTTGACTATTATTGAGCGAGAAAAGTCAATTGGGGCAATTTTTAATGTGTTCGTTAAAATGTTTTTCATTGATTAGTCAATGTAAATTTGAGCCTGTGAAATGGCGGAAAAATATTCTGCAAGTAATTAAGTTTTTCATAGCTTTTATATGTCTTTATAAAAAAAAGCGTTATAAAATAATTCACTCTCTCCCTCTCTCTCCAAATATTTTATGCGATGGTCGAAAGGAGAGTGCGAATGTCCAGGTGATGGTTTTTCTCAGGAAAAAGACGATTTGAATGCGGGTATCTATCATCAACCTTTGTTGGCTTTCAGAATGTTTTTCCTTTTATCATCATTTTTATTCTATTGCATCCACACTTGGTCCCGGCTATTTTCTTTTGAGTTGGACTGTGCTGTGGGGAGAAGTTTTCCTAAGGGATGAGTTTTTTTCCGTCGCTCTTTTTATGGCAAGGGAGAAAGGTGGTTTTGCTCTCCGGAAAAAAACCCTCCCCCACTATCGTTCCACTTGCGGAAAGTTATGATGGCCCCCAGGAAATAAAATATTATCGAAAGAAGGATGTTTTCATGACATTCTTTTGTTGCTCGGGAGGGAAACAGAATGTTTCTTCCATTCGCCCTTTGAATGTGGATGTTTGACTCTCGATGTTGATCGATTGAAGGAATCGCTAGAATAAACATGTGCTACATGCTCTACATGATGCTCTTACAAAATCATCACCATAAGTCAACTGTCCGAAGATTGGTCTGATGCAGCTGTCAACTCCGTTCTCCTATCAGCTCAACATTTTCATATTTTTTAATAATAACGTGACCTATGGGCATAGCTTCATCTTCAACCCACCCACTTGCCCTTTCGACAATAGGGTAGTTTCCTTCATCTAAGAAAACGAAAGACATTGATTGCGATTCCTTACCCAACAATAGTGTATTCATAATATAAAAATTATTTGGTTTTATAAATTCCAGTTTAGGCGAATGGCAATGGTCAATTTTAACCGCATTTGAAAAAGGTCAGATTGGTGCCCATACGATGCCACTCCACGTGACGTCACAGGGACTTAGTTTCTATACGAGTAGATAGGAGTTTTACATCGTCTGAGATTACCAATGCATGCATGAGGCACAGAGCTCAGAGAAACATGTCTTAATAATCATCTATTAAAACTGGCTAAGGTCGGAAAGTTTCCTTCGTTTGATAAGGTATTAATTATCCTTATTGAAGCCAAGCACTACATCCTAGCAGGGTACTCTGCTACCTGCTAGCAGCCTGCATCGTATCAGCGCTCAAAGCCTCGCGCCAAGGTCAATTCACAAGCCGACAGCGGGAATAGATCAATCATTCTTCCCACCCGCTTGCCCTTTCGACAATAGGGTGGTTTCCCTACTATTTTTTATTGCCTACATCGAATAATTATTACTCCTGGAGTACGCATTTCACGCTTTTAGATTTTTAAATGACGATATCTATTTTTCGCGATTAAATCAAAAGTGAAAATTTTCAAGCGCGCGAAAACGCGACGGCTAAGTGTGAATGCCGGGAAAACTCCGTGTGACGTCGTTCTGGTTCCCGCTGTCGCAAGTGGGGTGACCTTGGGACGAGGCTTTGAGCGCTGATACGACGCAGGATGCTAGCAGGTAGCAGAGTACCCTGCTAGCTGGTAGTGCTTGGCTTAAATAAGGATTATTATTGCCATATCAAACGAAGGAAACTTTCCGAACCTAGGTAATTTTAATGGGTGATTATTAAGAGATGTTCCCTGAGCTTTGTGCCTCGTGCATGCATTGGTAATTTCAGACGATGTAAAACTCCTATCTACTCGTATAGCATCTAGGTCCCTGTGACGTCACGTGGAGTGGCATCGCATGGGCGCCAATCTGGCCTTTTTCAAATGCGGTTAAAATTGATCATCGCCATTCGTCTAAACTGGGATTTCTAAAACCAAATAATTTGTATATTGTGAATACATTATCGGTGGGTAACGAATTGCAATCAATGCCTTTCGTTTTATTTGATGAAGGAAACTTCCCTATTCCAATATGTGGTGGTTTATATTCCGCAGTAAGATATTCCTTCCTAATTTTAATATTAAATTTTATTTCATTTTATTCCGCGTTTCGGCCAGATATTGCCGCTGTCTTCGTGTCAGCGGGGTAAAGTCCTTGCCGGCTAATCCAACGGTCCCGTGTAGGGAGTCACGCTTCTGCCAAGTGCATGGGTTTCTGTGTTTTTACAGTTGATAATTGCTGTAATCCTCGATTTTACGGGCATCGTGAACAGTTTTTGGGAAATAAGTGAATAAATAATTATGTTTTGCAAAGGCGTCAGGTTATATTTTGATACCGTGTTTGAGACGCCTGTGTCGGAGTTGCCAGTCGCCTCCGGCGGGAATTTGTGGTCGAAGCGGGTTCCGCGTCTACTCTCACAAGTTTCCCGTGTGCTCCAATGAGCAATAGACGAACGTGTTGCTCTCACTTTAGAGTTGCTGTCTTCTCGCCTTCGGAGTTCGTTCACAACTTCTCCGAGAGCGCCTGTGATTTGCGGTTTGGTTTCCTACGCTGTCAACTCATTTCTTTGGACCTGACTGTGGCGCTTCGTATTGTTTCAGAGGTAATTATCAAAGCTATTATATTATCGCGGTGGTTCACCAAATCTGCGAAAATAGAGGTCGTACGACTAGCTGATGACTGAAGTGAACTATGAGCTGGCCAAAGTAATTCGATTTATCTCGTTCGCGTTGCTTTCTTGAATAAAAAATTGATTTTAACGAAAACTTTAGCTTTGTGAGTTTTTACAAAAATATGCAATGATCCATAAAATTCATTTAAATCAGCATAGTTTCGAAGAATTATTCTACTAAATAAGAATGTATGTGGTGTTATCCAAGTTCTTTCACTAAATTTATTTGGTGTGGAGTATTCAACTCAGGTTTTACATGCAAGTAGTTGCATTTATTGTACAAGTTTGAGGCTGAGGTTTTGGTGACTGGTCTCAATTTTCTCCTCTCTAATTGTTAGTAGTAATGGAATGATCTATTTCACCCATCACCGCTCAATCCGATTGTTTAAATATAGGGGTAGGGAGAATTTAGGTGGTTGTTTAGAGATTTCGTTGCCACAAAATCAAATTTTTAATATTAAAATTCATGTCTATTTAAAAGTCTCATGTTTCAGAAATTGGTAGCCATTTTTAATGCAAATAAATGAAGATACTGCTTTTGCTGCTAATGAGCTTTCAGCCGAAAAAATCGAAAAAATAACTAAAATTAAACAAGGTTAGGTACGATAAAATATTCAAATTTTGCTAACATTCAGTCGAAATTTACGAACGTGAATCAGCAGAACCGAGTGTGTTGCGATCAGGCTGATTTTTGTGTGGTTGGTTTGATACATATTGCTCAAGGTGAGTTTAAATTACTGTAGGGAACATTTAACTCAATGAAAATGGAATCTCATTGACCACTATAACATTGATCGCCAAACGTTTTCGTTACTAATGGGTGAAATTTCCGTCGTAAAATATTGTAAAAATCAGCGATGGTTACTCCTCTGAATGGGGCAATTTCCTTCAAGTGTGTCTGAAATTTACAAACATGAGTTGGCTGGGTTAAATAGTTTGCGATAAAACTGATACTTCCTGTGGTTGGTTGGAGAGCACAAAAATTGAGTAAAATATTGGTGCCACCGTGTAGCAGTTTTTCCCTGCTGTCTCTCAATGATGAAATTCATCTGCATTAGCATCATTCGAATATAAAATATAATAAAAATACCTACCACCCGAGGATAGTTATTTGGCTGATGAGTGATCCGACGCCGTGGAATGGGAGAGGTGTGCTGGGAGGCCAGCGTCTTCCTTTGTGTCTTCAGCCCAGGCGGCCTTTGTGAAAAATGAGAGAATATAGCTCACTTCACCCTCTTTCTCCACTTCCCTTTCTCCTCCTTCATTATAAGGGGGTCGTAGGGGACATCCTTTCTCCCTAAAACTCTCATTGTCAGTCCTCCGCGACCCTTGTTCATTTCAAGGAAGCTGAAAGGAATTTCGGAGCTATATTCATCGCTTGCCTCCGCTTAGCTCCCTTCCACACGCGTCTCGTATAGTTCGAGTATCTCAACGGTACTGGTCGGCCATTTCGTGCTACGAGCGGTAAGAGGAAACTTTCTACAAAGACGCTTCAATATCTACATCTACATAATAACTGTCCGCCTCAAGGATGTGTGGCAGGGGGTGAGTATACGCAAAATGCAACATATGCAACGCTTCGTCTTCATAGTCATCGAAAGAAAAGACATAACACGTGCACATGCCTGTAGGCGGTTCTTCATTTCTCACCGATCCTTCATTTCTCCATGCAATTTGACTCCAACCACGCCAAAAATACAAACCATAAACCTTCTGCCTTAAGATGTATTCCGTAAGAAATAACTCTTCGTAAATGAGAGGCATAAGCCGTAAGAAATAAAACAAAAATTAAGGCGCTGACGGAAACTGCTGAGTGTTGAGATGTTTGACACTAAAAAATTGTGTTTTTATCGATTTTTTTCGCAGTATGCAGAGCTACCTTTGGTATAATGTATTCTTCCACAGTCTAAAGGATGTTAATTATGCAATTTATACAACTATTTAGTATCGTTGTCATTGAAATGTGAAACAACCACGAGGCCCATTTCATTGATGGAGCAGGGTGGATGAAAACTTTAAGGGTTGGCATATGAGGCAAGCTGCATCCTTCGTCTATACACCCCCAAGAGTCGACGAAGACGGACGCGAACGCGAATGCCATTTTAGCATAGAATGAAATTTTCGAGATTATTTCTACAAATGTTACAATGGAGGATTCTTCAGTCGTACTCTAGATGCGTCGTATTCAACCACCGTTATTTTTAATGGGCTTAAAGAAGTCGCCACTCATGTCGTTGACGATATAGAGATCCTAATTTCACTGGGAAACGTGGTACAATTAGAGGTGTTGACCGAAATTTGCAGCCTTTTTGATGAAAAGTTTTATAACTTTCCAATATCACTTCTCTGGAATGCAAATGCTCTTTTTGACGTATTGTAAATAATAAAATCGTACAAAAGTTAAGTCCAGGCTCTGTAGTCATCGCTACTGTGTGGACTTTTTTGAAAACCGAATATAATTCGCTACATATCAACGTTACACGGGAGGGACTCGGGACTCTATATGTAGGTCCCTTGGGTCGCTCTATTATCTTATTGTTAGTTGAGGAGTTTAATTAGCCACGAGGGCCTTCATAGAGATCACCTTGGAGTTTTGCGTGCTCGGGAGCTAGCGCGTATGAAAAAAAGTTGGACGGGCTCTTCGAATTCGCTGCATCCACGGAGAAGGTTTTAAAACGGAAGGTGATAATCTCTACGTTGAAGAGGGGTTTATCCCCTCTAGCTTCTATTTTGTCGGGGGCCCGTACGCGTCCAGTACTTCGCATCAGATTGCCACTGTGGAGAGATACGGAATCTGAGCAGTGAAGCAGAAAAAAAGCACGTCACACCCTCGCATTGTGACTCCATTTCGTCGAATTTTCTGGGACAAACCGGCGTAGAGTGGACGAGAGAATCGGAGCCTAGGTCTCTTCATATCCTTATCGTGTACTAGGAAGGCCCCATAAAATGGAGGGAACATACTCTTTCCACAACGGGGCAGGGATTGTGTATTCCAGGATGTCATTGCCATGCCCACTGGACCAAATACAATATCTGACCTATAATGCTATTTATTCCAATGCGTTCAATTTTAAAATCTGAAGTACGAACCTCCAACCGCATATCTCATATCTATGGAAAAGTTTTCTTAGGAAGCGAGATTGGTTTCTGCTTTCGTCACATGAATAAGAATTGCGGGAAAACGTATCCAATACTCGACATGATCACAGGCATGAGAGGTTTCCTACTTTCATTGAATCGACCAATCTTTGGAAGAGCGATAGAAATCCGTGACCCAGTTTTTTTCACAGAAAATTGAAGTCATGTTGGTGAGCTCAATATGTCCTTTCAGGAAAGAATGCAGACTTGAGGGGCCGGTCCGTCATCTTGGTTCAAGGGGGTTGGAATTGGCCACGGGAGGTCTCCCGTTACCACCGATTGTAGTTGAGCATAGAATTCCGAGTATGCAAAAGCGAGTTTGAATGGAAATATGAGAGGGCTCTTCGAATGAAGCCGTTTACAGGAACTGGAAACGCAATTCGTAAAAAAATTTAGTAAATGGAAGGAAAAGATACATCACGACAAAGAGAAGAATAATTATTCGCGTTCCGCCTTTTTCTCGTAATAGGAACCTCACCTCCTATCTCCTATATCCTACGCACCTTGCTCACTTTTCCTCTTCAACTCTCGTCCAGTGATATTTGAATGGCACGGACTCAATTTCAAACTCTCAAGGGTTAACATTTACGGAATACCCTGCGAGCCACCTCTATGGTGTTTAGAAGGAGATAACTAATCACTAGAGATACTTGAAAATAGCATTTTAATTTTAATTTTACAGCAATTTCAATTACAGTTTATAGCATTGTGTTGCATCTATTTTTTTTCATAATGTTGAACTAGTAGTTGACGATGTGTGATGAAACACAGTTACTATTTGAAAAAATAGGGAATAGTTTAAGTAATTATGGGGTGTAACGATAATAAGTTAAGGAATAAGATGTAATGTAAATTATTAAAAATGACATTAGTAGCCTGAATATCATATACGCTAGTTGAACGTCAACATTGAATAAGTTTCAAAACTTTCTTCCTTCAACTGGTTGCGTTTGTCAGTCACAGCCAGATTGTGCTGGCTGAAAAACCTCTCTGCATCCACGGTGCTAACTGGTGTCCAGGTTGTGTCTAGTGCATTATTACCAAACTCAGTTTTTTCTAGGCTGATGACAAAAAAAAATTTGCTTAACATCGCAGAAGCTACCCAAGTTCTCTCTCAACTCTCTAGTCCATGAAAATACATGTAACCATCTACGAAATTGTAAGGCCCAACGTCCAAAGGCGCAACGAGGGGTGGGCTTGGCACTAAATTTACGAATTTTTCCATCGGATAGGCAAAGTTCAAATATCATAAGTCCACTCATCGCACCTATTTCGCATTTATTCACGTGTATTGCATCAATATCGCATTTATCGCATATGCGATTTTCACGTACCACTACCATTCACCAACATAGACCATGCAATAGGTGCACCATATGTTTCTGAAAAATATGTTTTTAAGTATATAAAATTGCTAACATTGGTGAAGATGGTGTGAGTTTCCACCAAGCATGCATTACTGCATGCTAAACAAGACTATCTGTATTACACTCCTAACATAAATAGCTAGTTCCCAGTGATCATCACTCTAGACTAGTCAGGCGTTAAAGTTACAGCTGTATCCAAGCCATAGTTTCATTTTTGTTGCCAATTCTGGTGAATAACTTTCATTTGTGTGTAAAAATTGATAAACTGAGTTTCGAGCGGTGATCAAAAACTTGTTTTTAATAGGGTTAACGCTGAAAGAAACAAAAGTTTAGCTGTATGAAGTTCATTTCGCATCTGCTGTTGTGCTTGCAACTTTTTACAATTGGGTAAATGAATTTATGCGTGGCCGTACATCTAAAGAAATTGAACATCGTTCCCGGCACCCTATTCGTTCGGGGCACCCGTTCGGGGCTAACACTTCCGGGCACCAGAAGTGTCTAGCCCCGAAATGAATGGCAAAATCCACAATATGGTTTTTAGTGAGAGACAAATCAAAGTGCGCGATATAATTGAGACCACAGGCATATCGAAATGTACAATCGCTTTAAGTTTGTACGAAAAATTGGGTGTGAAAAATATCTCGACAATATGGCTACAGCGTTTGCTCGCCGTGGAGAAGATAAGCAAAATCGTATGGTCACATCCATGGCCGTTTAGGCGCTTTTTCGCCTTATACTGAGGATTTTTCACATCAATATACATAACTGCTGATGAATTATGGATTCATCACTACAAAAAAACAGAGACAAAAACGGTCAAAATAATGTAATTCTGATGGTTAACAGGCTCAAAAGCAGTTCAAGTTATGACAACGGCATTTTAGGATGCATTCGGAATAACCTACATCCATTACTTAGAAAATAGAAAAGCAATAACAAGAGAGTATTTTGTGTCGTTATTGGACCGGTTGGTGGTAGAAATCAAGAGAGACTTCATCATTTGAAAGAAAAAAATTCCTCCTTCAACGATACAATGCACAGTTGCGCACCTATGCAGTTTTTTGGCCAAAATTGCGCTATTAAAGTAGCAATTATTAGAAAATGTACCGTTTTCACAAAATTTGACCCCAGTGACCTTTACTCATTTCCCAAATTGAAGAAACGGTTTGAAAGACAAAGGTTTACGTCTAAGGAGTAGATCATCGCCCAAAGTATTGGCTATTTTGAGGTGATCCCGAAATGCTACTTCTTGAACGGCTTAAATTGCTTATAAAATGCATACTTAGAGTTGAAAGGAGATAAAGTTGAAGAAAAAATATATATGATTCACAGTGTCCGGCGATATCTGGTGGAAATGTTTTATATCCATGAGAATAAAAATGAAATGGTTAACTTCCACACAATTTTATTTACAAAGTACCGACCCCTTGATAATGACACTACGTGTCGAAACCGGGTCGGTACTTTGTAAATAAAATCGTGTGAAAGTTTATCATTTTATTTCATTCTCGTGGATAAAAAAATTACCCAAAATGATTTGATTTTCTACCTATTTCTAAAGAATCATTGAACGACCCTTGTATCGAAATTTGTCTACCCATGCATGGTTAGAATAAAACAAGTCAGCATAGTCATGCAAGAACCACTTTCTTCGCTACATTTCCATTTTTCTATTACTGACTAGTAATTTCATTTACGTGGCAGCTGCACGTTCGTGTCCTTTGCTCTCTCATAGTTTTCGGTCTGACCGCATGCCCTGAGTGCTTCATCTATATCTACATAATAACCCGCAGGCCGCCTAAAAAGCGTGTGGCAGGGGGAGTTAGGACACCAGCCATATACACATAAAAAATGAAGTGCTCTAGCGAAGTTGGGACTAGCGTTTATTGAAGTCCTTTATGGTTCGGGGAAGAAATGAATTCCCATATCTATCCGTTCGGCAAAACATCTCTCTTAATTTATCGCTTCTATCGGACCTGGAATTATGGTGCGGCTCTAATATTATGTTCTTTGTGTCGCTCTTAAACACTATCCATTCTCAATTGTTCAAGCAGTCTAAGCCTAGCGCGCAGCCTCCGAGTCTCAACAGGCTCCCAGCCTAATTCGCTAAAACATCTGAGTAACGCTGTCTGTACGCCAGTAGCGGTTTTTGCTTGGCCTGTGTCCGGCGAACTAGGGCGTTTCTTATTGGGTCACAGCAGGTTTATCATTCCCACGTGCTTGTAACTGCGCTCCCTCGGCATTGCAACCCTTCAAGACAATATATATGTTTTGCATAAAAGTTTACCCGAAACCCAATACACAGGAAAACGTGAAAGAGTCGATCATCGAGGGAAAAGTGAAAAATACGATTTAGTAATTGGGCCATCTTCTGTAGCCCTTGCATTTTTCCTAAGTGTAATAATGGTCTATATTTTTGACACTAGGCAGTGTTGATGCAGGTAGCTTTCAGGATTGTTCACCTCTCCATTCGGAACGGCTCATTCTGAAGGCAGCTCTAGTGCTCCAAAGTTTCCTCTTTTCATATTATTTTTATATTTCCAGTCGCGTATAATACGTCTCTTTCAACACGAAATGGAAAGTGAGGTCGCTTTCCAAAAGGCGCGTATTTTCATCCTCCCTTCCTCATTTCCAAATCTCCCTCATCCTTTGTTCCCTCTTTTTTAATTGCGGTGAAAATTAAAATTCCACCTCTCCTCGCGAGTCCACTTGCCGTTTAAATTTCATTAAACTTTCATCACAGTTTGAGAGGTAATTAAGGGTGATCATTATTAGGTCGAATTTCGGGCAATTACGAGTCCATTAACGATTGCTTTGGGAAAATTTTTCTTAATTCTTTTTCTTAAAGTGTATTAAAAGTAGAAAGTGGATCCTGTGTTATTTTCTCGGAATTTTAATATTATTGTAGGATAGAAAATTAAATGCCCATTTCGTTAAGCCTTAGGCGTTACGTACCTACGCGAGAATTTTATAGCTTTATGAGTGAAATTCCGTGGATAACATTTTTTTCCTAGTGGAACACTATCATGTTTAGGTCGAAAACTTGGAATGATATCTTCATTATTTCGCACTGTTCTAAATAAGGTTATTGAATTTTAGGTATTTTTATCTTATTTTTTATACTCGCTATTTCAAGAACCTTATTAAATTTATCTTTCCCTGTGGGCTACAATCTTGTCGCGGTGGAAAGGTTTGAGCGTTCCTAGGCCAATCTCCAAAAAAATGTACATTTTCTACAGGCCAAATTGAAAAAATTAAATTTTTTTATATAAGAACCTAAATTGTGAAATTACAGTTTGTCAATCATACATCCTGATGACGTAAGTTGCAGAGATCATTGGTAATATTTACAGTTTTTTTTTTATTTTTACTTTTTTAATGTCTCCGAACATCATATTCCTCTGAATTAAGTTGTTGTTGGGACCGAAAATAAGTTAGGAAAATGTCCATACTACATTGAACTTGCATCTTTTAGCTGTAAAAAATATCTCAATTGTTATTAGTAAAATATATTATTATCACTAATTTTTACTTGTCCACGGACATGACTAATGATCTTGGCTTTTTCAAAAAGCGGAACTAAAATTATTCTTTCAGAGTTAAAACATTCACTAAACCAAGTACAAACTCAAACAACCCAATATAGCTGACAACTTCTTTCTCTACGCACTGGCTGTTCAGGGCTGCCACCATGTCTTATGAAAAATTCCTCCTTTTTCTTGTATGTCCACGCGCATTGCTTTTTTGGGTAGGACAAATGGGTTTTTATTTTAAAATAAATATTATAAAATATAAGCAACTTAAAAAGGCTATTTTCGGAGGTTTATATTATTTTAACTTGTTTAATGATAGATTTTATATTAAATTATTTCGTGGAGGTTGTTAATACAAAGGATACCTCTTCGAAAATCTATGTTGGACTGTCCACTGACATGCCGAATCATAGTCTGTGGACGTTAAATTTGGGGAATATAATTTTTTTCCTTACAAATTTGTCACTAAAATTAGTAATAGTGCACAAAAAATAGTATGCCAGTTTAGTTTTCATTTCTAAATTATTCTTAATATTTCTAAATTATTTCCGGTAGGGCCACCCATGCCAGATAGGCCGAAGGGTAGGAACGAGACGAGGGCAATTCCACGTGATGGCGTTACCTAATAAACACTAACGGAATGGGAGTAAGAACCCCTATCATCTCTTCCCTGATAGCATGGACTACAATCAAATGAGTCTCGCAAGCTTATCGAACAGGACCCGTCCGCAAAAGGGCTACTTTTGCCTACCGTTATCTTAATATACCCCGAAAACTTCAAGATGCAAGTATTCATTGAGGAATACGTCACCAAAAAAGAAAAGATGCCGCCGGTCGAGAGGGCGTCTCCTTAAGCTCATCAAGTCACACATTTTGGTCCACCCTTTTAGTCATCTGTTTTCGTCATCGTTTGAGGAGCCTCTGACGTATAGTGGTTGGGGGTATAGCCTCCTCTTCCCTAGAATTACGTATGCGCTAATTCTGGCTTCGTCGCCTCCCTTTGGTCCCCAGCTGTCTGCCTTGCTTCTCTGCGCGCTTTCGCGTCACCGAAAGAGGGGGAGTGGGGTTGTATTCTTGTGAGGCCTCCCCTTCCCTTACCTCATGCCCCCCCCCCCTCTCGATCCCTTCCCTCCCTTCTTACCCCACCCTAGCTACACTCTACCCAACATTCACTTGCAGGCCTCACTTAGCATTCCTCGGCAATCCGCGGTTTCTGATTCCTCCCCAATCATCTCATGAAGATTTCCTTATTTTCCCCCCTTCATTTTCGTTGGGGAGCGCCAAAAAATATGTACGGAACATTTTCTTTATTCTCTTTTCTGAGAGAACATGAAGAAACCCATGATTCATCAAGCGTGTTGTGGAAAGATTTTCGGACGGAAAAGTAATATTAAGAGGTATTATTACGCACTCGTTCGGCAACACGTTGAATATGCAGCGAGCGCATGGAATCCGACGCAGAGAGACTTTATCCGTGATCTTAATTAAACATTAAGGAAAGCTGCGCTACTCGTCAAAAACTGCTGCGTGCGTACAAATAGCGTTACACATGTGCTATTCGATTTAGGCTGGGGGCCGCTATAAAATTCGAGGATGCGCGATGGGGTTGGTTTGCTAAAGGAAGTGAGAATAAATACCTTTCGGAGCGACAGGGAGAACACGATATTAGTACCTCACTCCATTTTCAATTCAAGCATGTACGATGAAATGAGAGAAATGTTTTGCCGAACGGATGGGGAATTCGATTTTCCTCGAAATGCGTGGGACTGAAATTAAAGCAAGGTGGAATTTCGTTGGAGTATTTCCTTTTTATTTGTCAACGGGTGGTGCCGAAACACGCTTTTTAACACGTTGTCGTTTTTACTTTAAATAATACGCGTTATATACGGAAAAAGTTTTATAAATTATTATTTACTAAATCCAATTGCTCAAAAATCAAGGCGAATGTCTCTCACGAAATCCATCGTCCATGGGAATAAATGCTCCTACCTTTGAAGTATTTTTCCGGTCAAGGTGGATGTACATGGAGCGCTTTGCGAGTTAGCCCTACTTGTTTCCCTCCCAATTTAGACTTCCCTCTTCAATCCACAATAAGGCCTACTCCCTTTCATTCTATCTATAGGTGCTATTCTCTTCCTCCTCCTCCTCTAAATCGCTTTTCAACATCCCCTCTCCGCTCAGTACTCGCTCCATCCACACCTTCTCTCTATATCCTCCGTATCTCATCTAGAAGCTCTATTTCCTCACCCACCATATCCAGCACTTCGTCGTTCCCCTTCCTCTCCATCCAATTCACCGTCTACATTCTTCTTCACACCCACACCTCAAGCATTCCTATTCTTCACTCGTCTGCCATCTTAAGCGTCTTTGTTTCCGCACCAGAAAGCTAAAATTCATCAATGAAATAGAGGAACGGTTAGGCGTTTATTGCCTGATAAATATTTTTGACCCGGCATTGTCTTTCAATTGGAATACATTCTCACTAACAATAAGAGCGATTTCTGTTCATTGAGTTTCACCTAGCAACCTTTGAACAATAATTTTCTTTTGTCTTTGAAGTGAACTGGTTGGGGTGCGACGGTCTCCCTTTAAATCTAAACCGCTAATTCTTCCTTCCCCTAATCTCTCACAATCTGTCTCTGTGTCTGTCTGTGCTCTAACTGCAGAGGGGGATTGAGGTCTTCTTGGGTGGCCTCCCTTCCCTTTACCTCCCCTTCCATTCACTTGTCGCAGTCAGACAGACGCCCGCGGTCGCTAATTGATCGCTTTCCCTCCTTCACTCTCGCCCTCTTTCCTCGCGACTGCTGATAGAGGGCGCGTCTCAACAGGGGAGGGGTTGCGCCCTCGGTGGTCCGCTGCCTCATTAGCGCATGTTCTTTTTTTCGCCGTGTGCGGCGCTCGAGTCTCTCGCGTTCTCCCTCACGCTCGACTGATACGGACACGCGTGTCTCCTCTTTGAGCGAACTGGGCATTCAATCAGCGGGGCCGGGGCACGCCCCCCACTTCGCCATGTGCCGTGAACATTCGGCGGAAAAGCCACGCATCGCACAGTGGTCTGAAATCGGAAAAAGCCGTACGAAAGTATAAAATGGCTTTTTTTGAGATAGAGACGTAAAACTTAGCACAAATACTCATAAATACTCATCAACTCAATACCGTTGCTGAGGTACAGCAGCTCAAACATGACCAATTTTTCAAGAACGCGCGCGATCTCGTTTTTCTAAGAAAATCTTTCAACTTAAGAAGGTGGTGTTGTAGTTGTATGATTTTAATGAAATAAGATACACACTATTCCTTTGAAAAGATGCTTTGGCTATATTTTTCATGATTTTTAAAGATTTTGGTTCACATCTGCATGGTTTTACAAAACAAAATGGCGCACGCGTTTTTCGCGTGAAATTTTAAATAAAGTAGACGTTATCTCTCGTTTACGAAACATGGTAATCGGGAAATTTACATCACAGTGTGAAGTAGAAATTACATTAACTACATGATAGAGGAGGCCCCATCTCTTCACTCAGAACCTTGATTACTCAGTCCCTTTTTAATCGAGTTTCTAAAATGACTGCATCGTCGCTATGGGTGTAATGCGGTACATTTCCCCTTAATTTTGATTATCATAGCATTATATTATCAGTGTAGTATATACACTCTCCAGACACTATCACCCTAGTATCTCTCTATCCTTTGCTGAAACCAAACTTTTCGCCCAAATACTTGTTTGCCCTTGCCTCCATTCGTCTGTTTAAAAATTATCAGTAGCACTTTTTCCGCGTGGAATACTAGGCTAATTGTCGTGTAGTCTCCGCATTCTTTATATTTCTGCTCGTTCATCAGCGGAATTAGAACTTTTTTCGCGAAATCCTCTGGCAAAGACCCTTCCTAATAGACACTGCGTACTAGTTCAAAAACCTTTTCTCGCCATCCTTATCCCACAATTAATGTATCAACTGCTATCAATCTAACCGTCCAGTTGATGTTTGATTTTTGCTGCCACTTCGCTCGATTTGTGATCAATTTTATGAAAATGTCCGCAGCGCGGCGGTGAGCACGAAGCGATCCATTTACTTCCAATTGTGTCAACAATCTCCACTCGCGAGGAACAGCAGTGTCATTTTATGATTTTTATTAATGACATCATCTAAAATATAAATTTCTGTTTACAATCCAGCTTATTTTCTGGTGAAGTTCGGATATTTCTTCTGTCACCGACGCGAGGGGCGACTTTAGTGAACCAATTATTAGTTTTGCCTGAGACGTCAACTTGTGGTTGCCAATACTGTTTTCTAGCATCCCAGAGAAGAAGATACGCCTTGAAGGCCCCAGGAGACTTAAGGAGACAACAGGCTGATTAAATTTTAACGAAATCACGTTTTAGTAACCATGTGAAATACTGCAGAAGCTATCCATCCACTATCCATGCATCATGTGTGTATTCATGATGTGGGTTGTACTAAATACACACAAATGAGGAGCAAGGCAGACATCCTAACCTCGAAGCTTCTCATGTAGCATTCAGGCAATATCCTTGGCCTTCCTGCTGTCTTCGTCCGGCGAAGAATCTCTACCACCCCTCAGACCACGAAACATGGCCTGAAATAACACCCACTTTCCTTCCACTCCCAAATTAAGCATTCAGTTATCCCGTCGCTATTCTGTCTCTCTTCCTTCCGTTGTCCACGCGAATTTTCATTGGAGTAAGTGTAAATTCGGTTGTTAAGTCTAAGCACAATAGAATGAAGAAAATTGCCCTGATTTTGGCTAAAAAAAAGGAGACAGTCAAAATTTTTATCTTGAACACTCTTAAGTAGGGGATGAGTCTGCCAGGGATTCTAGTATTTGTCGTTGATTTAATTAATATATTTTTCGTCTTCGAAGCTGCGGGGTAAAGTCCTTGCTTACTAAACCAGAGGTTGCGAGCTCTTATTCTAGCTGGTTGGCTTTGTCACCATCACGGATGGGTTATTCTCTATTTCCAAATAAAAATGAACGCATTCGGTGAGCTGTTGGATCGTAAGATGAATAGTTCAGTGAGTTATGCATTGCTCGACGCTACAACGACGATCCGATGTAAAAGAGTGGAAGCTAGCCTTTTAAGTGAGCCATTACTCGCGTGCCGTAAGCGGTCACTTATTGAACTTCAAAAAACGTTCGCTCTTTTTTAGCTAATTATGGGAAATCACCCAAATTTGTGTACGGAAATTCAGAATGACCACATGACTCTGATGCATGTGAACGTACACCAAGTTAAATATAAGGGACGACTAAAGGAAACATATAAGGACGACGTCGGTATTGTTATTGCTAATGTTGTTGTTACATTTATTATTATTATGAATATCATTATAAATAATACGCCTCGTTCCATAGTTCCAAATCCCTTTCCTTCCTGAAGCTAATCATCATATTACACCTATCTCACATCTTTCTGGACCTTCCTCGCGCCCCACGTACTACGAGACCTGGCCTGAGAAAACATCCACTCTCCCTCAACTGCACAATCACGCATTCAACTAATCCCTCGCTGTTCCTCCCCCTCCGCGAGTATTTTCCCTGGATGAGTGAGGCGAGGCAGGAGACTTCGGCTGCTTTGGCGTCGCGACGCTTCGTGTCCCGTGAGCCTTGTACAAACAGCCAATGCGCTCATCTCCACCCTCGCTGCACCCCCTCCCCTCTCTCTCTCTCTTTGACGATGCGTTGCGTCATTCGCATCGCCCCACTCCACCCCCTTGGCATTCCTCAACGGACGAAAATAGAGCATCGACTGAAGTTCGGTTGCAGGAATATTTTAATGGAGGATTCTCCAATGGGACTCTGAATGTGTATTCACCCACCACGCATTAAAGTAGGTAGGTATAGGTACATAGGTTGCCACCCGCGTCGCTGACGGACAAAGCGATCCAAATTTTATGCAGGAGTAAGCTATAATTAGGACTTTTAACAGGAATTCATATTCGTGATGATGTGATCGCTCAAATACGTAAAATTTTAAATTCTGTTCTTCTTGATTTTAATTATTATAGAGTATGAATAAAAGGATCGTTTTACCGACATCGCCGCGATGCGGAAAGGTTTGAAAATCGTTCATATTAAGCCCCAAGAGGCAATCTCATTTGGGACGTAATGTAGCGTCCTCTATACAGTAGCCTTGTTTGATTGTGTATAGGACACGGTCTCCGGCGTTACTTAGTGGAACTGCTTCATCACAAAATAAAATAAAAATGCATTGTTCTATTCCACAGTTTATTTTTAAATGGTAATTTTTCCCGGGTTTCTGCATCTAATGCTATCATCTTGAAAAAAAAAAATATATATATAATATATACAATAAAAATTGAAATATATGTAATGATACTCGCTTTGCTCGCTGGGGGGGCCCAGAGTAAAAGGCCTTCGGCCTTGTTTTGGTCGCTATGGAAGGTCTTATACTTTTTGTATGCCGCTTGCTACTTACGGATCTTTTAATTTTCAATTGGCTAGATTAGATATAAGTAATATTTCTACTTTCAAGTAAAACGAGCGTATAGTATGTGGGTTACAATAAAAAGTAAAATATTAATGAGGAGGAACGTTTTTCTGAGGGACTAAGAAAATAAAATGGATGTTTATGAGTCTGACAGAGTTTCTAACTTATTCAATTCAAGTACAAAATAACGTCGAGAGTATGTTCCCCTGTAACACTCAATTTATACCTACTTAATATCATAACATAACGAATTTACGAAATACAATGAACTAGAGTAAAATACATTTTAATTGATAAGTGGAGATCCTTAGCATGAATTGGGCTTAGTATGACTAATTTAGAAATGATGATTTTATTGAACGATTATTTGTCATGATCGCGAATGATACCACTCCAGGAAAACCTCTATAAATTTTTTAATGAGTCGGTATACACAAACATCTCCTTACAGCTTTAGTATCCAGTATAATGCGAAATTAAATCATCTGGTGAGTAGCAGATGACAACTTTTAATGAACAAGGCATCATAAATGTCATGATTTAGAATATATTTAAGCTAAATAACTTAGTCACTCAATGAAACGTGCTTTTCGTAAGACAAATAATTGAATAAGAAATACCTATGATTGCACTTATCCTCCATATTCTATTATTAACTTCCTTAGATGCACCAGCTCACGGATAAAATTGCACATTAAAAAATTGTAACAGAAAAAGAACGTAAAGAAAAATAAAACGCTAAAAATAATTTTTACCTACCTATGTTTTAAGGAAAGGTTGTTTAGATATCTTTCTACTGCAATCGTGTATTGGCAACAAGAGGGGAACTACATTATGTACACTTGTAAACTAAGGAATTAATAACAACCACACTTTCGATTCTATAATCGCACGTATTCTCCATATTCTATTATTCACTGTCATTGATGCACCAGCTCACGGATAACATTGCACATTAAAAAGGTTAGTAAAAGAAAAAGGACGTAAAGAAAAAAAAACGTTATCGCCATCACAGAGAATGAAAATAAAATCATTTTTACCTACCTATCTTTAAAGGAAGGTTTGTTTACCTTGTATTTCTCCTCTTTTCCTTTGAATACGCTTTGATGTGATTAAATTTTTGTTCATACGGAAAGAAGCCATTAAAAGATTGACTTTTCAAAAATTACCAAGTAAATATCCTACCTTATCTTTATCATCCTTTCGTTTTAATTCCTTTATCTTCTTTCCCAATTTAGCTCCTCTTGTTTGCATAAACAAATATGTTGCTATGATTGTTTGCTTGTATGACTGACGCGCCGCCACTGGAATTTGGTGGCCATTTTTTGAGCTAATCCCCATACTCAATTTCATATGAATAGACAGAGAAATAATTGGAAATTTATAGTTTTCATAATTTTTCCTGGGGTTTCAGACAATTTTAGAGGGGGTCTTCATAAGACTTTTTGTCGTATCTCGTCTCGTTCACCCCAAAAATTTGAATGAGTGAGTGAATGAATGAGTGAGTGGTCGTTAGGGGACTTTATGATATATAGACTCGCTTTGCTCGCTGGGGGGGCTCTGCCCCCCCTAGGCCCCCCCGAAAAAGGCGTGCGGCCTGTTATGCTCACTGTGGGAGGTCTTACACTTTTTGTTTGCTACTTGTTACTTAAGGATCGTTTACTTTTAAGCTGGCTAGCTTAGGTATAAGCAATATTTCCACTTTCACGTAAAACGAGCGCATGGTACGTAGGCTACAATATGAATGTAAATATTTATAAAGAGAAACGTTTTTCTGAGGGGCTAAAAAAGTAAAATAAATTTGTACGAGTTTCTCTAACTTTTTCAATTCAAATACAAAAAACGTTGAGACCACGTTCCACTGTAATACCCAATGCATACGTAATATCATAACATAACGACTTTACGAATTACAATGAAAAACGCGTTTATTAATTATTTTTCACAAAGCTCAACCAAATTCTTGATATACGAGTAAGATGTAACAGCTGTTCCCCTTCGTAAGCGAATTACGGAGGGACTGAATATCAATATCTAGAAACAAATGCGCCTTAGCATGAATTGGGGCAAGTATGACGAATTTATTCAAATATTATTTATCGTGATTGCGAATGATTTCACTTCAGAAATACCTCTATTTAAAGCCTTAATAAATCAAGATACAAAAATATCTCAGCTTTAATATCCAACGCAATGCGCAATAAATCTGGTGAGTAACGGATCACAGCCTTTGGTGTACAAGACATTGTGAATGTCAAGATTTCGATAATTTTCACAGTTGAATAACTTAGTCACTCAAGGAAACGTGATTTTCGCAAGAAAAATAATGGAATAAGAAATTCCTTTATTTGCACTTATCCTCCATATTGTATTATGCACTGCCTATTAACTCCTGCAGCTCACGGATAACATTGTGCATTAAAAAGGACATTAACGGAAAAAAGAACGAAAACAAAAATAAAAAGTTATCACCATCACAAAAAATGAAAATAAAATCATTTTTACCTACCTATATTATGTAAGACTTGTTTGAAAGTCTTTCTACTACAATCGTGTATCGTCAACAAGATACGAACTATAGTCAACAGCACGAATCATATTTCTAAATTGGCATTTAGTGCACTTGTTAACTTTGATATTAATAACCACCACACTTTCGATGTAGTACATCAAAAACAACAACTAACTTCCTACCTTGTATTTCTCCGCTTTTCATTTGAATGTGCTTTGATTTAAACAGATGTTTGTTCTTGCGGAAAGAAGACGCAAAGAAATAGACACTTCAAATATTACTTTCTTAATTTCCTTCCTTATATTTATCAGTTTTTCTTTTTAATTCCTTTATCTTCTTTCCCAATTTAGCTCCTCTTGTTTGCATAAACAAATATGTTGCTACGATTGTTCGTTTGTATGACTGCCGCGCCGCCACTGGAATTTGGTGGCCATTTTTTGAACTAATCCCCATACTCAATTTTATGAGTAGACAGATAAATAATTGGAAATTTATAGTTTTCATAATTTTTCCTGGGATTTCAGACAATTTTAGAGGGGGTCTTCATAAGACTTTTTGTCGTATCTCGTCTCGTTTACCCCAAACATTTGTATGAGTGAGTGAATGAATGAATGAGTGGTCGTTAGGGGGCTTTATGATGTATAGATAACATTGAAATACTCTCGCGGCTGAGCTTAAAGCCACCGAGTGCGTCCACCGGGTTGCGGATGGTGGGTCGACCTTTAGATATAGAGGTTAGCTGCGAGATAAGCGAGTTCTCTCGTCGAATAAGCAGTCGTGGACAAAAAGCGGCGGTATTGTAGGGGGGTATCGGGCTACCCTTGGGTAAGGTAGGCCATTTAAGAGATACCAAAACCTGTGAAGATACCGTGACTTGGCGACTGGGGGCCGGCAATAATTATGCCTCTCATCACCCGGGGGAGAGGACAGCAGCTCTTCTTCATATGTGCGAAGGTGGAGACCATACTGGTCGGTACAGCGACACACATTCCACTACGGGCGTGGTAACATTTACTTTAACGGCTGTAGCACTGCGATGTGGAAGGCAAGGGGAAACCACCACATTATCATCCCGAGGAGTCACAGCTACTCCACTCAATTTATATAATGACATGATGGAATTCTCTCGGGTAAAATATTCCGGAGGTAAACTAGTCCCCCATTCGGATCTCCGGGCGGGGACTACTCGAGAGGGTACATCGGTCAAACGAGATAGAATGTTACGGATAGGAACATGGAACGTCAGATCACTTCGTACCTGCGGTAAGCTAGAGAACTTGAAGGTGGAGATGCGAAGAATGAACCTCGATGTATTAGGCATCAGCAAAATGAAGTGGCCCCAGGAAGGAGACTTTTGGAGTGGAAGCTACAGAATGATACACACGGGATCGCTAAATGGTAATGCTGGAGTAGGCATAATGCTTAGAAAGAGCGCCGGGATGCGTGTTAAAAGCTACCTGCAGTTTAATGAAAGGATAGTAATGGTGAAGATAGATACTAAACCCGTAGCTACTGTAGTGGTACAGGTTTACATGCCTACGTCAGATTATGAAGACGAAGAAGTAGAAGATGTCTACCAAGATATAGCGGAAGTTATCAAGCAGGTAAGAGGGGAAGAAAATCTTATTATTTTAGGGGACTGGAACGCTGTCGTCGGCGAAGGTCAAGACGGAATAATAACTGGGAAGTATGGGTTGGGTAACCGAAATGAAAGAGGAGAAAGGCTACTTGAATTCTGCACGGAGCACAGGCTAGTGGTTGCCAACACTTTATTCAAAAATCCCCTGCGAAGAAGATACACGTGGAAGATGCCAGGAGACCGTAGAAGATTCCAAATCGACTACATTCTAGTGAAACAAAGATTCAGGAACCAGGTGAAGGACTGAAAAAGCTATCCAGGGGCAGATATCGATAGTGACCATAATTTAGTTTTGATGAAATGCCACCTTAAATTTAAAAAGTTGAAGAAAGCCGTGAAAAAAATATGGCAGGTTGAAAAATTGAGGGAGGTTCATCATCAACTGTCTTTTAAAGAGGCTGTAGAAAATAAAATAGGGGTGGATCCGACCAACAAACCAATGGAAGAGAGTTGGAAAACCATTAGAAGTGGTCTGCAGGCGGCAGCTGAGGAAGTTCTTGGTAAAAGAATAGTCGTTATGAAAAACCATGGATCACGCAGGAAGTATTAGATCTCATTGAAGAAAGAAGAAAATACAAGGCTGCGAAAACAGAGGAAGGACAGAATCGTTACAGGAGGATAAGGAACGAAATATGTCGTAAAGCGCGGAAGGCTAGAGAAACGTGGATGAAAAGCATTTGCGAAGACGTGCAAAACAATCATAAACATGGAAAAGTAGAGGCCGCTTATAGGATGGTGAGGAACCACTTTAAGGAAAGGGGCGTAAGATGTAATACCCTTAGGGACAAAAACGGAGAACTATTGATTGAAAACGAAGAAAAAGGGAAGAGATGGAAGGAATATCTGGAAGATTTGTACAAAGGAAGTCGCCTCAGAACGAATGCTATCGAAAACGAGAGGGAAGTGGATGCCGATGACATGGGAGCCCCAATTTTAAGATCGGAATTTGATGCGGCTGTAAGAGACCTCAGGATAAATAAAGCGTCTGGCATTGATGACATTCCTGCCGAACTAATCAAAAATTCAGGAGAGAAGACGTTGAACCAGCTATGCAAAATCATTAGTGAAATGTATACGACAGGTGAGATACCAAAGGATTTCGAGAGGAACATTATAATCCCTATTCCTAAGAAGAAACGAGCGGAGAAGTGCGAAGATTTTAGGACCATAAGCCTTACTACACATGCATCAAAGATACTGACAAGGATCATCTATAGAAGAATAGAACGAAAAGCAGAAGAGTACTTGGATGAGGACCAATTTGGATTCAGAAAAAAACAAAGGCACAAGGGAAGCAATATTGGCCCTAAGACTGCTCATAGAAAAGAGAATGGAAAAGAACAAGCCAACATTCGTTGCGTTTGTGGACTTAGAGAAAGCATTTGATAACGTGGATTGGAGCACAATGTTTGGAATCCTAAAGGAAATTGGGGTTCTTTATAATGACAGAAGAATCATCCACAGTTTATACAAAAACCAAGTAGCCGTGATAAAATCAGGGCCCAGCTGTGAAGAAGCAAGAATTAAGAAAGGAGTGCGACAAGGCTGTACATTGTCACCCGTAATTTTCAACGTTTACATTGAAAAAGCCATTAAGGAAATCAAAGAAAAGGCATTGGGAGTGAATATCCATGGAGAAAAAATAAGCATGCTAAGATTTGCCGATTACATAGCCGTTATAGCAGAAACAGAGAAGGATTTGAAAAATATTCTGGTTAATATGGGTAGGGTAATGACTAGATATCAACTGAAAATAAGCACGAAGAAAACCAAGATCTTAGTATGCAGCAGAAGAGAAGAAGTCAAGATCAGCATTAAAATAGGGAGGCAATAACTGATAGAAGTGGATGAATTCTGTTATTTGGGAAGCAAGAAAGAAATTATCAGCAGAATAGCCCAGGCGAAGAGAGCATTCCACCAATAGAGAGACCTGCTTACAGCGGGAAACTTAAATATGGATGTAAAGAAACAATTTATAAGAACCTACATCTGGAGTATGCTCCTATACGGAAGTGAGGCATGGACAATGACCGCAGCGGAGAAAGCAAGGATAGAGGCCTTTGAAATGTGGTGCTACAGAAGAATGATGAAAATCAAATGGACCGACTGAGTTAGTAACGAGGAAGTCCTAAGAAGGGTAGGAGAGAAGAGAAGCCTCATGAAAACCTTAGCAAGAAGACGGAACAACCTCATAGGCCACATCTTGAGACATGATGGCCTGATGAAGACAATCGTCGAAGGACAGGTGGAAGGCAAGAATGGAAAAGGAAGACCTCGAACAAAATATGTGGAACAAGTAAAGAGAGATGTGAAAGAGAAGAAATACGTAGGTGTGAAAAGATTAGCTGATAGGAGAACTGAGTGGAGAGCTGCGTCAAACCAATCCTAGGATTGTTGACCAGTGATGATGATTGAAGTACTGCGGTTAGAACGCCATACCAGTGTCCATGAAGAAGAAGATCACTTTTCACCCTGGGCGTGTACATTACACTTCGCAAGCCGACTAAATCGGTGTGCGGTTAGAGATTTTACGGCGTCAAACATTAAAAAAGTATTGACCCGTAGGTGTGCAGTAGGGTGAATTAGTATTGAGTCTCACCTAAAATTTATTAACCGCTAGTCCTCTGTCGTCCGGAAAAGAACTACATATTTCGTACACATATCTGTTCGGAAAGATATCTCTCTTAACTCATCGTTTCCGTCGGACCAAGAAACATGCATGCGCTCTACGCATCACCCGTAGTCTTCGATTCTCAAGTGGGTAGTCTCTAGTGAGTATAATTTAAGTGCAAGATTTGTAAGCAGTAGGGTAGTTTCCTTCATCAAAGAAAACGAAAGGAATTGATTGCAATTCGTTACCCACCATTATTGTATTCATAATATACAAATTATTTGGTTTTAGAAATACCGATTTAGACGAATGGCAATGGTCGATTTTAACCGCGTTTGAAAAATGCCAGATTGGCGCCCATGCGATGCCACTCCACGTGACGTCACACGGACCTAGTTGCTATACGAGTAGATAGGAGTTTTACATCGTCTGAGATTACCAATGCTTGCACGAGGCACAGAGCTCAGGGAGCATCTCTTAATAATTGCCTATTAAAATTGCTTAAGGTCGGAATAATAAAAAAAATCAAGAAATAAACGCCCTAATAGCAGCATCTGAAGGATCATATTGGAGCTTAGTAAAACTGTTTAAAAATAAACTCTTGTCAAATGAAACAAAACTTAGTATACATAAAAAAATAGTCGTTCCAATATTATCACATGGCTCTGAAGCGAGGGCTTTTACAAAAGTATCACAAAAGAAGCTCATAACTTTTGAAAACAAAGTTTTAAGAAGAATATTCGGGCCAATGAATTATGTAGGAAGATTGAGAATTTGGAAGAACAAAGAGTTGAGAGATCTATTCAAAAGATCAGATATCGTTGGAATAATTAAAAGCGAGAGAATAAGATGGGCCAGATGAGAATATGGAGGGCCACCTCCATAGAAGAAATGAGGACACAATGCTGAAACAATTTCTGGAAGGCAAACTCGAAGGCAAAAGACTGTTAGGAAGACCAAGAATCCACTGGGGCGATGAAGTTAAGAAGGATGTGAGAAAGATGGGAGCCCGGCTGTATATGGCAGGCGACTGTAGAATGTGGAGGCGCCTAGTTGTTGAGGCCAAACACCTTCCAGGTTTCGAATGGCCACTGGAGTAAGTAAGGTCGGAAAGTTTCCCTCATTTGATAGGGTATTAATAATCCTTATTTAAGACAAGCGCTACCTGCTGTTTTTTTTTATTTTTTAGCATCCTGCATCGTAGCGGCGCTCATAGCCTCGCACCAAGGTGACCTCACACGGCGGCAGCTGGAGCCAGAATGACGTCACGCGGGCTTTTCCCAACATTCATACTTAGCCATCGCGTTTTCGCGCGCTTGAAAATTTTCACTTTTCATCTAATCGCGAAAAATAGATATCGTCATTTACAAATCTAAAAGCATGAAATACGTACTCCAGGAGTAATAATCTTTCGATTTAGGCAACAAAAAAATAATAGAAAATATGTAAAATTCTATTTTCACTGAAACGTTCGATCTTTACATTTGGACTCGTTAGAGAATAGTTACGTAATTTTTACTAATTTTCGCAGGAAATATCCATTAAAGAAAAGTGCCGTGTTTTTTTCCAGATCCGTTACTGATGCTGAAGTAGTTCAGAGGTGGCACTGTTACCCAAGGGACCACCCTAGCTCGGGCTAGGACTAATATACTTCGCATTAGTTTTGCATTATATTCGTTACGTTGTTGGCATTTATTGGAGATTACCAACTGAATCGGCGAACAATAATTTAGAAAGCATTAGCCTTAGTGCTTGAGCCTTTTACTGTAATTGATATGCTCTATCTGTTGGATAATGGAAACGAAATGAATAAACTCTTTGTCTTGCATTGAAAAAGATTCATTAACGTGTATTTTTTATGAATTAAATGAAGTATGCATAAACCTAGCCATATTTTCCTCCCCACCTCTTCACAGCCGAAGGAATTATATCCTGGGATCTTTTCTGTTCTCCTTATTCAAAAAACAGACTCCTGCATACCTGTACGAATAATTCATCCCCCGCAAAAAAGTTACTGGAAAATCCACCAGCTGTGTTTTTGACCTTCAAATTCCCCAAGCCCGCACCAATATTTATTTCAAATCTTTTCATCCAACTGCGTCTAGATTCTGGAACTCTCTTCCGCCAAATATAAAGACGTTACAATCACTTCATTCGTTTAAAAGAAGACTGTACTCCTATTTGAAGTCTGGGGCTTAATTCAGTCTCCTCAACATATTAGAGTTATCATCTTAAAATTGTGATGTTATCAAAACTCTCTACATAAATGTGTATATGTATGTGTGTGTTCATTACTGTCTAAGTTAAAACTTATATTTTTGTGTTATTAGTATTGAAAATTTTACATTTTTTTTAAATATCTACTACTTGTTAGCCTAGCAATAATCTCCATAATGCCTTATTTTTGTCAAAATGTCTTTCATTAAGATGTAAAACATTTCCTGTATTTTCCATTTTTGCACTCATTGGTTTTACCTAGAGCATAATAAAAATATCCTATTCTATATTCTATTCTTTATAGCGATCTTCTGTGTTTTTATGAATTTCCCAAAGTACCTACCATTATAGTTCCGGCTTAATTTCCTCTATTTCATATTTGTAGCTCAAGATGTTTGCTTTCACTCACTGAAATTTGCTCTAGCTCGTGGTGTATGATCCTTAGAATCAGTGTTCCCATAGAGGCGGGTTCGAAAGGCATCAGTAAGGAGATAAGAAGCTTGGAGAGAAGGGGATCGCAAGAGGAGACAACAAGGAGTGTCTCAAGTGCTGATTAGTTTGAGTACTCTCACACTCTCCCTCTTAAGTTTGATTGTGGAAACATAGTGGCGAGAGAGCAAAACGTAAATGCTCAGACATGGTTGCGAGGAAGTCAGTTTCGCGAAATTCGAGTAATATGGAGGAGGGGCTGTTGGTGAATGGGGTTTCAGTTCGCCTGGGAGATATGGCGATGCATTGTTACCTAAATATCATGATATTATGATGTATCCCGAATCCGATATTGACTGTTGGCTTATATCATTGTCCGATATAATTTAGTCACGATATTTTTATCGGTCCGATTAAATTCGCCTCCCGATAGACTATCAGAGTGCATCAACTGATTTTAATATCGCGCCGAAAAAAAATCCCCTTCCGACGATGTTTTTCGGATAAAAATCGTCTCCTTACAAAGTATCACAACGCGTCATCCGAAAAAAATTTACGGAGCCCTATAAAAATGTGAGCCGATTTTTAATTGGGTATTATTTTTGCATTGGGTTCTATATTTTTGTCAGGTCCGGCATAAATGTCCCGATATTTGATATCGATACAGCCTATTATTAGTATTAAAATTATCGTAATCCGGTATTTAATATTCAATGTAGCCCATGCTAGTTTTCAGAGATAATGAGAATGGTTCGGTTTCGATCTAATGATTACCTATAAAGGAAATTTTAAGAAAAACATAATTAGTATAGAAATATTTTGCATACGTCGAGAATTTTCCGGTATACCTGCTCGACATCTACTCTCCAAGTAGCGTGCTTGAAATTTTGGCATGAATTTTAATTTTTACACCAGAATTTAAATGATATATTTGCTAGACATTATTACTAATTAACTTAAATGAATACAATCTTAGAAAAATAGCCATTTTTGAGGTTGGCATCATTCCATGAAATACATAAGTTTATTATTTCGGTACCTTACTCGTCATCTTAACCTTGAACAGTTTGAAGTAAAAGTTTAAACCTTTCAAAGATCCCTTCCTCAATTCTATTTCTTGAAGCTCCGCAGGATAAACTAACGTTAAATTTCAATAATAGAAAGCTTACCTTCTACTCAACCGGTCTCTTTTTGTAGACGAATATAAATGTATTCCTCACGGCTTGGCTTAGTCACCGAGTGCGTCCACCGGGTTGCGGATCCCGGGTGTACCTATCCCTAGATATGGAGATCAGTTGCGAGGTAAGCAAGGTCGAACGTCCAATAATAGTCGTGAAAATAAAAAGCAACGGCGCTGTCAGTGCATATTGGTCTATCCTTGAGTAAAGTAGGCAGTTTAAATGATATCGAAACCTTTGAAAATGGCTTGACTGGAGACCGCCAACAATGGGGAACATGCATGAAATTTGTTCATCGTGCTAGTTAGTCTCATTGAATAAAACATTTTCTCACGAGTCCAAATATATAAGCCAAAATTCTCCTAGTACTCAACAAGCGTCAATAAATGCTAATTAAAAATGCTAGAAAATCGCTTGAAGTCACGTGACCTGAAACGCCTTCTGACGTCATCGCACGGTACACCATTCACTTCGCTAAGAGAGAAGAGTGGTACAGCCTTGAATGCAAGATATCGAAGTAAAAATCATCAACGAGCTTTGTTGTAGTTCCTCAAAGTACAAATTGACTTAAGAGGGATTTAAGAAAGCAAAATACCTCAGTTAACTTTTTGTCGACTTCCTTATGGTGGTTGATTTTCTGAAAAACAGTGATTGCTTCGTCACTTGCGCATGCGGGAGTAAAATAAGGCAAGTAAATAATTAAGAGGTCAATGAAAATTATTTTACGAACGTTTTTAAGTATTTATTTATTTTCCATTAATATTTATTACATAAATTGCTAGCTGAAAATCTGTCTTATGTATTTACTTAGTTACCTACCATGCGGAACTTAATTTTGTCGTTAATACAGCAATTATTTTCGCCAAATTTGCATTTGAGCCCTCGTAGATCGATTTTCTATCCACTTCCTCAGTCTGTCATCAATGGATACCGTGCCGTGACGTCACGCTCCGATGATGTCGTGTTTTAAAGCATCCAATGAAGATCAATTTTTAAAGACTCAAACTCAGCTAAAAAGCATTATTCATCGGCGAAATTTTCGGCGAAAACATTTGAGGTAGAGGCCTTCTTATTCCAGTACTTTTAAAAAATTGTGCATGTTCCCCATTATGTCACTCCTCACCCGAGGTATAAAGTAGCAGCCCTATTTCTAATGTGTGGAGGTGGAAACCATCTCGGTCGGTACGGCAACATATATGACATTATGTGCGTGGTAACCTTACGGCTGTGGTACTGCGATGTGGATGTTAAATTCTCTCGAATAAAATATTCTGGAGTTTAAGTTATCTCTGTGGTCACAAATCGTATCTTCCATATTTTTATAGGTAAAAATACGAAAACTTTCTTTCATACCATTAACGAATTCATTTCTAACCAAATAAATAACTTTAAGTCCAGGATGAAGGGCACAGGTAATAAACTGCTTACAGACATATGGAACTACGACCCAAGTATCCCAACTACATACATAATGTCTCACCATATTACTCGCCTATGAGTCTTTCCTCTGTCTTTACCTCCTTCAAATCACAGATCTATAGTTATTGTATCTGCATTCAATGGTTTAAAGTTTAAATTCCCTGCTGCGTATTCGTTATAAAAAAAGAAAAAAACATGCTCCATTGTTAAAAGAAAAATCACAAAATTCAAAATGGAAAAAATAATAATAATAAACAATAGTTATCAATAAAAAATTGAATTTAAAAGAATAATAATCAATTTTCCCATCTGTTTGTATTCAAAATCCCATGAACTATTTCGTTCTTAAGTTTCATTTTCTCGCAAACAACACTGCAGACAACAGCAGAACATATGCGCAAGTCATTAGTTTTTGTACTTTTGCTATCTGACTGGTTAAAGTGATATTGGCTCACTGGTCCAGTTTCTACGTCAGCGCCTTCGGCTCTGCCATTGAGAGAAGGCAACTCTTATAGCTTAGACTTCCTAGTATTGATTAAATGAAATTTTGCCGAAAAACTGAATTGCGCCTATTTTTTAACAAATAGGTAAGGGGGTATCGAAAAAAAATCAAAAACCGACCAGAGATACTTTTGCAATATAGGGGGATTATTTTTTTCAATTCAATATTTTCCTCATAGAAACGCAAAATAGGAACAAAATAATTTTTGGCCAGATTTTTTTACATCATCCTCGAGTGCGGCGTAAAAAATAACTGCTTTATTTTTTCCCTCCCCCATTTATTTTCCCGAAAAGAGTCGCTCTCTATAGCAACACTCCCTCAATATTCACTCGCTCCCACCACCATATTCCTCCCTTGACGTCGCTTTGACGGTTCTCTTCTTTTTTTCGGAATGGGATTACTATTGCGCACGGAGAAGCGATTTTGAGAGATGTGTGTGCCCCAAAATAAACATTCATGGAGAGTGTGTTTCCTCCCCTTCCTCCAGAAACAGAGATGCGCTGGGAGGAAATGTAAATGTCACACGAATGAGTATGACGCGTCATTCGTCGCTTGCGGGGGTTGATAATGGGCGGGGGAGGTGGTTGGGGAAAAATGGGAGGGTGGGTAGGGACTTGCTTTGTAAAACACACCCTCCCGTCGACGGGTACAAAACATCGCCCGTGCAAACACTTCTCCCTTCTCACTGATATGAATAATTGCTTCCATTCGTATCACAATTGACAGGTAACATCTACCATTACTCCTTAACAGCCGAGAACAAAGACATAACTCGATCTGCGGCAAATGCAATGCCACCTGTTTCTGAGGTACTTAGACCTAAAGTCACAAAGAGGCTGTTGCTTTCACCGGAAGCTGTTGTCTACGGCAATACTGGACGCGGTGTTACCCGAGTTCTGGACGTGAGTATTCTGGACACCCACGTCGTACGTGGGTGTCCAGAATATTTTAATACCAATGGGAATACTAATAGAACGGTTAATTCGAGAATATATACTTAGTATGATTTTTTTAAATTTAATTTACCCTCTAGGAAGATGTGAATAATAATCTAATGTATTCTTATCTTGAAAATATATTCTTTCATTTAGCAAATTTCAGGCCGCGAATGCTATACAGACCAGAAGACCCTCTATAGCATGTCCCCCACAGAAAAACCCTTCACAATGCCATTAAAATACCCTTGTTGGATGTCAGTCAGAATATTTCCCTCTTGTTTGAAGCAAACATTTTTCCTCGATGAAAAAGGTGATTGCCTTTTTCCATCGCTAGCTGCAAAATTTATGGTCACTCACTCCTCTCCGTGATGTCGATGATGACTTTGATTCGTATCTCAATCGACAAACATCATCTAGACTCTTACACCAACAGCCGAGAACGCACAAAGTTTGACCTTGATCGGCGGAAATGGCAGCGCTGCATGCGGCGGTGTTACCTACTACTTTATTTGAGGTGATGAGATCGCGCGATTAACAAAAACAAACCCCTCTCATTACCGACGACTCTGTATTTTCGAGTATGACTCGATAGGAAGTCTTAAAAACTTTATAGGTACCCAATAAGCTGGAAGGTGTAAAGTTGGTATATATTAATAACGTTCACTACCAGATGCGACGTGACTGACTTCCTAACACGCCAGAAACATGACATATGCTTCTGGCGTTTCAATGCATGCTTACGCGTGGAAAAAATGTTTAGTCTTAAATTCCTTTTAAAACTGGAATCATTACAGAATATCGTTCCAAAGTAAGAAGGTAAAAAGGGTACAAGAAAAAGGAAAGGAAGGATTACTTTCTTCAGTCAAAATATATTTCACTTATTGTCCAGCCCGTATTTGATGATAACCAAGGCGACTTTATACGACATCCTATACCACAACTAGGCCATTTCGTAAACACTGCGTGAGCTTATGAATTTCGTTCATTTTGAATTCTTGGTTGCATATGCGTTGAAATTATGTCTTTATCGATGATACCGAAGTAGTATGATGTACGGTAACTAATGCCCAGCGTTATGTATTCGTTAACATTTTATGGAAATTCCATTCACCATGATGAATACCTCTCTCTCTCTCTATATATATATATATGTTTGGTACTGCTTAATAATTTCTTCATAATTTCTTGTTACTCCTTACAATTTTGTCTGCATTTAAAACTCAGTAAAGGGAGTTCTTTCCTCGAAGTATTTGAAACAACTCGCAATTCATTTTGACACTTTTCATTGACGTAAAAATTTGTAAGTTAAAATTGAAGAAAGAAATTCAAGGTAGAACTAACTTCTCAGCTTGTATTTTGGACTATAAATGTGAATGTGGATTATTTTATAAAGCATATTTCCTTTCTCATTCTAGGTAAGCCATGTGATAAAGTAGTGCCCTGGCTCTCGGTCCCTTCAGGTGATCCAAAATTTCTGTGAGTACGAATATTATGGACTGTATTATCTCAAGTTGGAATTTTGTGAACAACTTCGTGCTTTTTCATTCCATCTTAAATTTTAGGGAGATTATGGCTTGTGGTTTGGCCTGGAGAGAGGCGGATACCATGTACCATGAGTGTATCACTGGGAAAACGAGTTCAAGATAGGAAATTAATATGTACCTTGGAGAAAATTATGAATAGTGAGTCTTGCCTAATAGATGAGGGTAAATATTTTTTTAGTAAAACTTCATAAAATAAATTATCTAATTCCAACTGGAACTTTAATATATAATCAACATTGGGAGATTATATGCTTAGGGTATTTTATCGCATATATATTTAAATTATTAACTGTCTGCATATTCAAATATGAAATTTATCTAAAAGTAATAAATTCCGAATATAGACAGTGTTTCAGGGGTAATATTGTGAAATTATAACGTATTCTAAATTGAAAGTTACTGGAAATTTAATAATAGTTAAAACACACTGTTCAGAAACTAACTCGAAAAACTTAGCATAATTCAAGACAGTATCATTGAAATATTCAAATATTTATAGTACAGAAACGCAGTCATGAGTTTTAGAATCTGAAAGTGTTGAAAAATTTTTTTCCGTGTCTCTGGCGTTGATGAATCCGAGTCTTAATTGAAAATCGCTTGCGATGCTCGTCAGCCGAGGCTCAAGGAGAGGGCTTCAACGATTTATGGTGATGTTGAGTGCAATAAGGTGGCAGTTTATCATGTTCGCCACCAGATGTCCCTCTCATTTACGGGAGGAAAGGATGTGGAAATGAGCAAAGGGGTTGGGGGTAGGGGTAAGTTGGAGGACATTCGAAGGCAACGGAGGGAAGACCGCGGGCAATTTAAAGGGATACTTTGGGACTCTAGGAACGATTGATGGCCAAGTTGTTTCCGTGAGGGATTGAGACGTAATAAAGGGAATGAAATTCAATGTTTCCTCCGCATCATTATGCAGAAAAAAATCTGAATAAATAGGACGGCGAAGGGTAAGGAAGGGAATTTGGGAAGTAGATCACCGTTAACGAGGCCGACGTCACCAAGGAAGACATGAAAGGGACGTATGGACATTTTTTGCGTTGATTTTCTGTAATGCCTTTCCGTGTTTAGCAGCGATATGCCAAAAAAACGTCGGGAATCTTCAAGTATGCTGACGGTTCCCGCATCCTACCTAGCCTGTTTTTTAATCAGTGGAAACACTGTCCGCTTTAGTGAGCGCAATTGTTTTAGTATCAGAAAATTGGCAGAGTGAACCGGGGGACCATATTCGGACGCCTTTCTGTCTGTTTCACAATTACAGCGACTTGAATATGAAAGCTTACATTTAAGTTAAACATTTTTAATAATCAAAGAGAATTTAAGTCGATATTTTAATCTTTTAACAGGACTCTACACTATAATTAAAACAATTCCTTTGGATCTATGGCTGATATGTAACTTTGGTGACGCACAACCTGATTATAATGCTTTATCAGAATTTTATTACTGTATTCCTTCATTCATTCACAGGACGTATTAAGCCCAAACATGCATATTCGGCGGCCTGATTGGGACCGCATTTCAGTCCCAGTAAGGCCGCATTTTTACCCTCTGATTTATGACTTTTTCCATCTGCCTCAGCATCTTTCTCCTCGTACTTTTTCCATATATTTACCTATCCCTTTCTTTCCTTACCTATGAATTTATTTTTATTATATGCATTATTTTTTATGTCTTTCATTAATAGGATTATTTTTAATATTCAGTTAGATCTTCAACAGTTTGAGGAGGAAAGTTACTTCAGGAATCCTTGATTCCATGCTTGGAGCTACCATTTGATGAGTGACGTTAATTCCGTAACCCATATTTCCTATTTACCTCTTCCTTGCATTGATCGCACTGAGAGCGAGGCACCCCTGACCCAATGAAAAGTCACAATCGAAATGGATGGGGTATGCGATCTGGAGGGATATAGCGAGGTGATGCGAATAACGATGGTTGCGTGTTCGTAGGCCTTCGATGCTGCATCACCGTATCCCACCTGCTCCCAAGTGGGTGCCCTGCGAATAGGAGCACGCTCAACTCGCCCCTGGGCGTCGTGAATTTAGCAGAAGGCCGCTCTAATGTTTATCTGTACACGAGCGCAGAACACGGACGCTGGCCGATTAAAAAATAAAAATCCGGAGATTTGGAGAAGGTTGTAGAGAGTAGATCAGGGGCAGTTTGGTGGGTACTAGAGGTGGTATTTCAAGAAGAAAAACCTCCACTCCACTTTATTCTCCACTTCTCTGTAACTACAACAGCATCTGATCACGTGAAGGGACTGAGAAAGGAGATTTATTTATCCAATATAGTACGTTTCTGTACGATCTCTCTCTGGGGAAAAACAGCACGGCTAATTTTATCGCTGCAGTGTCGCTGGGTTGATTTTCAAAGAGAATTCCTCATTCGCTGCATTTTTCCTTTAGTGAAACGAACCATGGTTAGCATTTTGTGTTCAATGGAGAAGAGTAGCAAGGGGAGGTATTGCAAGTGTTTGTTCCCGTCAGAGGCGTAGCGAAGATTTCTGCCACTCGGGGTGCATGCTATTTTTTTTAATTTTTAGTTTATCAGTTTGCGTCCTTACAATCCTCGCAAAAACGCGTGTGGATGAAAATTTTCTTTTGATCTTTAAGATGTCAGATTTTAAAATCAACTGATTTGGGCGATCAACTGGTTTCTTTGTCTTGATAATGACGCTATTGCCGTTAAAACTAGTCGACAGCAAATTAAAGTCAGTGTTCGTATTCGCCTGGAATTTCAGCTTTTTAATCCTTTTCCTGAATAAACATATTGCTAAATTTATGCGCATTTAAGTTATTTTATTTATGTTTACATTTTTTCCAAAGTGTTGGGTTAAATGAAAAAGTACCATAAAATGGTCCAAAATGGTCCAATTTAGTTCGCCTGTCCGACCTCCATCGTGGAAAAAAGACACGCCTTGTTCTTTTCTCTTTATTGAATTTCAAAGAGCTTTACCCATTATTTTCGTTAACTTTGTAATTCGCCTCCCTGGAAGCAAAGTCACGACGGAGCGAAATGGATTGTGGTAAAAAGAGGAAGTGATGAAGACCACCCCTCCCCACGGGTGCATAGCAAAGACCTCTGCCGCCTGCGGGGCCCACTTCAAATGATGTTTATTTTGTTGTCATTGGCTTTGCACTCTCCTCAATATATATTATTCACTCTCCTTTATACATGGGTCCTCAATTCCACCAAAGGTTGGCCCATAGGATCTCACATTTTCATCGAAATTTCTGTTTCCATAATTCCCTACCACAGGGTCGCAGCTACGAATTAAGGCTAGGGGGAGTTTTAGGCGCAACTATCACTGGGGTGTGGGGGGTATGGAATACTTGCCACGGTAAACAGGAGGTGCGCGGGCCCTCCCCCAGAAAATTTTTAAGATAAATTGTTCAAAATGGTGAGTTTTACGGCTGTCTGAGGGATATTTTACTAATCCTTAAACTAATCGGTAGGTAATATCAATTCAGTATAGTAAAATGGATTAAACTTTAAAAAGTTCTCTGAGCTCTAGGGGGGGTTTTATCCCCCAAATTCCCCCCTTCGCTGCGCCACTGCTATACCAAGTACCCGAGACCGTATGATAAGAATAAATTTACGGTATATGCGCGTTTCAAGCATTTCAATTTTCTCTCACATTTGCCAATTTTTCTCAGAAATGGTCTCAGGGTTTTTAGTTTCAGTAAATATCTCAGGAGAATTTTAATTAAAATCGAGATTAAACAGTTGATAGCAGAAGGGGTTTCCTGCATTAATTCCCCTTTTTTTGACACGCAATTAAGCTCAAACTCAATTTGAAAGGATATTTCAATAAAATAGTCAGAAAAACAATTGCAATTGGCTTTTAGACGAGGTAGACTATTTGAAGTTCAATCTTAAAAGCATGTGAATGTACAAATTTTACTGACTAATAAATTCGATACTGAAGCCCTGTGCCATTTTATAGACTAAGTTCTTCAGTAATTAATATATTGATATTTTCTCGCTGGAATAAGGGAAATGATTTTTGTAATTATAATAATATATATTTATTTATATATCCTTCAAGATACCTCGGTGAGGTTTATAACACGAAAATAACCCAGGTTGGGTACACACAGTAAAAGACAAAATTAAAGATACAAAGGTTCACAAAACTAAATTTTCGGTTGCACCTACCACCTTCCTCGGAGAGAGGAAAAACTCTCTTACTCAAAACTGTCTCACTCACTCACTCAAAAAACTCAAAGACTGTCTTTTTTCTAACTCCGAGGAAGGTGGTAGGTGCCACCGCAAATGTAGTTTTTTGAGTCATTTTTATCTTTAATTGTGTCTTTTACTGTGTGAGCTCAACCTGGGATATGTTCGTGTTAATTATTAATATAAATATACATATTACTCGTACACACAAAAAAGGAATTTATAGTTCACCGTTATGTCGTTTAGGATTTGTCATCTGGTAAACCATTTGAGTGTATACATATTTACGATCGTATGAAATCGTTTCAGGCTTGAAGTGGTGGAAATGCGATATATTCATGACAAATTATACACCACAAATGGTGATTTGCACACTTTAATGTATAACTCCACTACGGGCCAAGGTTTCGACACTCTATTCTAAATTTTGACACCTTACAAATAACAGTTTGTCGAAACCATGGTCGGTGGTACAGTTTTATATTTGAGTGTGAAAACTATTATTTGTTCTCAATATTTTTTCATGAATATACAATTTTAGCATAATTTTTCATTTTTTATATACAGTACCCCGTAAAATGCATAAATACAGTGATTGCAATAATTATAATTAATAGCTAAGCATTGAATTAGATTCGTATTGAATGTGTTCCTACGTTTTCCATGGATTAGCCCCAGGAATACCTCTGAGCTGTGATACATTGTTCGCGAGTATTCATCGACGGCGAGGGAAGCTGGAGGTGGTAATATACTAACCGGAGTTCACGTCCCTCCTCTCCTTCCCTATTTTCCCTTGCTCCCCTCCACCGCCCTCCTCCCTGATTGTGTCGCCCCGATAAAGGGGCAATCATTTGACGGTTGCAGAGAACGCGGTGTGGGTGTGGACAGTCATTTGTCGTCCGGGTGGCAGTTCCGACCCGGACAACTGACTGCTCTGCTGACCATTGTGCGGAATTAAATCCATCGCTCTCTCCGCTCATGTGAGTAATAGGTCCTCGAAATGTCACGGGTGCACGGAATGTCTAATCACGAATCGCAGTTCATAGGAGCGAGTCATCACTGTTTCGCTATTGAGTGATTCTCGACCATTTCGGGTGGCACTGTGGCCATTCACTGAATGACTTCAGGTGGTCGACCAGCCGATGTTTCCTGTTGTCATCGTCACCTCTAAACTCGTAGCAGGTGTTCAAAGATAATTCACCCATGCACGGTCGATTACTCAAAGAGACCTAGATTAGGTCTTCCCGAAAAAAAAATTTTTTTTGGGATTACATTTTTGCTTTTGGGGAAAGTTTTCCGCCTATATGACGGTTTCAGATAAGAAAGGAGTAAATGCATAATATTTGTAACAGCAGTAAATTTACGGCAAGTTGGGCTTTCAAAGGGATAACTGTACTTTTATATATTTGCAAGTTATTTCCTAGGTTCCATTACAATATTACGTAAGTGTATGTGGGGTATGTGACGATTATTACTTAATGTCCACTAAATCGATAGGATAATCGGAAAAATTAAAGATACCATGGATGTTATATAGCTGGCTATAATGAAAAATATAGAAAAAAAGAAATCAAAATGCAGGTTTGTACGTATATTTTCTTAATGTTAAAGGGCCATTTTAAAAGTACGTATTTGTTAGGTGTGATCTCATGACAATTACGGCTAGTTTCGCTTGGGGGTTTGAAAACTATTCATCTGTAAATATTATTGCTTCTAACATTTATTTAAAGATATTATCAGATAAGTGTATCTCAATCAACTCATTCCTTCAGATATATTTGTTGTTACCCATTTCCAGAGTAACCGAGCGCGAATCCATTTTATTTCTTCTGAGAGAGTTCCAACGTACATAAGATTGGAAAATGGACAGCAAATCAGGGAAATGTATACGAGAACGGAGGCATACAGAAACATATACCTCTCGAGATCAATAATATACCACTATTCAGAAAATACCGTGGTGTAATAAATTTTCACATTTTTTTGTTCTTAAACCATCTTTTATATTGAAATATGAACTCTTTAAGATTCGTTCATTTATAAAAACATATTTGCCGACGTTTCGAAAAATTTATTTTCCAATTTCAGTTTTAGAATAAATACAGGGGTAATAAATTTTTAAAATTAATTTCATAGTGTAAAAATATCCTATGAAACATTTAAACAAATATAGCTTATATTTTATATATTTTTAGCAATTTTGATTGATTATGTAAGATTTTACACTTTCCCGGATAACAACATGTAAAAACTCTTCTCGGGATACCAGCGCGGTATCCCAAGAAGATTTTTTTTATTGATTAATTTGCAATATCACTTCAATCAAGTCTTTTCGTGCATGTATAAACCGTATCTTTGAATTAAATTTTTGCTAAATCGTTTTCCGTATCTAAATATCACTGTCAACTATTTAGAATTTTTTTACTTTCTATGAGAGGAAAACTGACACAGTAGCAAGGACATCAGGATGCGAATTGCACTAGCAAAGGAGGCGTTCATGAACAGGAAGGAGCTTCTGAGAGGATCGTTATGTAAGACTTTAAAGAAAAGGGTAGTGAAGAGTTTGATCTGGAGTGTAGCTCTATACCGTGCGGAAATGTGGACACTGAGGAAAGAAGACAAGAGAAGATTGGATGCATTCGAGATGTGGGTATACAGAAGAATGGAGAAGATGAAATGGACGGAGAGGAAAAGGAAGGACAAAGTGCTGGACATGTTTGGCGAAGAGAGGCAGCTTTTAGATGGGCTACGGAGGAGACAGAGAGTATGGATGGGAGGAGTACTTAGTTGGGAGGGGATGTTAAATATGGTGTTAGAGGGTAGAATGTTAGGGAAACGAGGGAGGGGAAGAGAAAGAATAGGATTGTTAGATAGATTGAAATGGAGTAGGCCTTACAGCGAATTGAAGAAGGCAGTGCTGGAAGGAAAGGGAGGATCCCAGATTACTTCTTTAGTACTCCATGGAAACATACCTCAATCGATAGAATACAATAATAATAATTACCCGATAAATTTCGCAATAGTGCCAAATAGCTGATGTCTCCATCGAGATCCTGCATGTACTAAGCCAGTGATGCATGCCCATCCTGACCAAAGCACTGTCGCTGGTAGCGGGATGGATGTTGACAGCAGCGCCTTATAAGTACAATAGGGTAGTTTCCTTCATCAAAGCAAACGAAAGGTATTGATAGCGATTCCTTACCCACCATTAGTGTATTCATAATATACAAATTATTTGGTTTTAGAAATCCCAGTTCAGACGAATGGCAATGATCAATTTTATCCTCATTTGAAAAAGGCCAGATTGGCGCCCATGCGATGCCACTCCACGTGTCGTCACAGGGACCTAGTTTCTATACGAGTAGATAGGAGTTTTACATCTTCTGAGATTACTAATGCATGCAAGAGGCACAGAGCTCAGGGAAACATCTGTTACTAATCACATATTTAAACTGCCTAAGGTCGGAAATTTTCCTTCGTTTGATAAGGTATTAATAATCCTTATTTAAGCCAAACGCTACCAGCTAGCAGGGTAATCTGCTACCTGCTAGCACCCTCCGTCGTATCAGCGCTCAAAGCCTCGCCCCAAGGTTACCTCACTTGCGGTAGCGGGAACCATAACGACGTCATACGGAGTTTTCCTAGCATTCATACTTAGCCGTTGCGTTTTCGCGCGCTTGATAATTTTCACTTTTCATTTAATCGCAAAAAATGGATATCGTCATTTAAACATCTAAAAGTGTGAAATAGGTATTTCAGGAGTAATAATCTTTCGATTTAGGCAATAAAAAAATAACAGGAAACCACCCTATTGCGAGAGCACCTACAAGTAGTTGAGAGAATTTCGGGGAAAAATACTCATTGCCGACCACCTTAGTCGTGGCATACATGTTATGATGGAGACGTTCTGACCTCTAACCTGCTCAGAATTGTATCACAGTGCTTCCCGTCGGACACCTTCCAAATCCTTTTTTTATTTCGTTTCCGACTCCCTATCTTTTTTTTCTCTATGGAAACCCTATTGATTTTTTTCTGTCGAAGTCAAACATCCTTCCGTTGGAATATTAACCAATATCCCTTTCGAAAATCGAGTCGTTTTTCGTCGTTTAATTCTACCGCAAGCAAATCTTCATCTCCTTGGAATAACCTTGCTCATACAGGGGAAATGAGCTCTTCGAATCTTCTTTCTCTTCCGGTGGCACTGATGGAAACAGGCAATATAGACCCCTAATGCGAAGGCATATCTGCTGTTTAAGGAAAAATAAAATAAAGCTGCGCGAAGCTAATTGATTGCTTCAGGTGTAACATGGTGAAAATGATAACCGCCCTATGGTACAGGCATGTGCTGATGGATAGCCCATGGTTTTGTGTTGAACACGTTTTGCTAACGTGGATATTACAAATTTTACTTAATCTATCATCATCATATAAAAAACTATATAGGTACCAAATACAGATTTTTATATTACTTAACATATCTACCGCCAGAAAAGAGGCTCTCGTCGTTTCGCTGAATCAAATTTTTTATCCCTGTGTCCGATGGATCTAATGTCTATGAATGGAAACAGGGTGAGTTAGTCGTCTCCATTTCTTCCTCGCAGTCGAAACAATAACCGGGAAACATGAACTTCTTGGTGTGAAAGAAAAGGTTAAAATTGCTGGGAGCAAGATCAGCAGTGTATTATGAATACTAAACAGGTCTGATACTATATTTATTCAAAGCCAATTATTTGTGCTTCAAAATCAATTCCTATCGATCGATTTTTAGCGTTTTGTTAATTTTGTCGCCTTCCTTTTCTCCGTGCCGCAGAGCAAAGGAAGGTCTATTTCATTCTGTATCGCTCATGGGAGAACTTTATAGTGGATGCACTGTTATTTGGTGGAAGGGCTTCGAGCACTGGCAGGTTGGAATTACCTACTTTCGGGCTGCAGAATTTATCTCAACTTTAGTCTTTCCGCGCTCGGAATACCCTGTAGACCGCGAGACTACGAAATGTTAGTATGCGCGGGCATTTTGCCCTATTTTGTACACTCTCTACATAAATCGCTTCAGAAAACTCGGCTTCTAAGAAAAACATGCTCAGGATAGCAGCAAAAGCTGGGAAACTGGTGGAAAAGCACAAAGTGCTCATTTAGAAAAATGTGAAACAGCTTGGAAAGTTATGACAATGTATGATGAAAAATTCAGTGAGATATGTATTTATGCTTGTTATATCATGGCGAAATTTCATCGAAGCTATAGGAATGCTAACAAGAAAACTAAGGTAATGAGGTTTTGTAAAGCATCACGAGCGAGGAATGTGAGACTCAAGATAAAGGTGGGTGGTGAAAAACTTGAGCAGGTTGAGCAATTCAACTATTTAGGCAGTACGTTAGAGGAAAACGGATACAGTAGTAAGGACATCAGGAAGAGAATAGCATTAGCGAAAGAGGCGTTCACGAGCAGGAAGGAGCTTCTGAGAGGATCGTTGTGTAAGAGTTTAAAGAAAAGGTTAGTGAAGAGTTTGGTTTGGAGTGTAGCTCTTTACGGTGCGGAAACGTGGACTCTGAGGAAAAAAGACGAGAGAAGATTGGAGGCGTTCGAGATGTGGGTATGGAGAAGAATGGAGAGGGTGAAATGGACGGAGAGGAAAAGGAACGACGAAGTGCTGGATATGGTTGGCGAGGAGAGGCAGCTTTTAGATGAGATACGCAGGAGACAGAAGGTTTGGATGGAGTTAGTGCTTAGCGGTGAGGGGATGTTGAAAATGGTGTTGGAGGGTACAATGTTGGGGAAACGAGGGAGGGGAAGGAAAAGAATAGGATTTTTAGATAGATTGAAAGAGAGTAGGCCTTACAGTGAATTAAAGAAGGCAGTGCTGGAAGGAAAGGGAGGCTCCCAGATCACCTCTTTAGTACTCCATGGAAACCTACCTTAATCGGTAGAATACTATAATAATAATAGGAATGCAAGAATGATTATTTTTTTCATTCGTAAAGGAAAGGGGAAACAGTCCTTTCCTCGTCCCAATCGCGCTCTCACTTAAGTGGTTCCCTTTATTTTTCATCCTCCGAGTGTTGCAATCTACTCACTCCCAGATCAATTTGAGTGCTATCTCTATATTTTTCTCACTTTCTCCGGTGATCCATCAATCATTGCATGTATTCCTCTCCAGAAATAGGAGGCACCCTCTTTTCCTCCCAGAATTCCTTCGACAGACAGATGGAAGCGGGCCTCCCACCACCCCAGTTTTCTCAAACTACCTTAGAAATACAGTGGGCGATAGCATAACTTCCTTTTTTCGAAACTTAATAAAATTGGTGCAAGAATCAGATATTTTTCACGCATTCAAACGCACGCACGCATTCAGTTCTACACAGTTTTGAAGGTCACATCAGTTAGGCGGGTTCCCCATTCTCCTTACGCTGAGTTTACCGATTTATGGCGTTTGTCGTCACTCTTGCGAGTATATCAGGGGTTATGCTGACAGGTTCTTTCTGGATGTTGGTTCCTCAAAGGTAGTGAGGTCCTTGGACTTCACATAAAAACGGCATTAAAAAAGCGTAGAAAAAATCACAATCAGGAGAGTGGATATCTTGAATAAACGCAAGCGATCTCCTTTCTACTAGGTTAAAATTCTTCTTTTGCTTCCTTGAAATCAGCGTTAGCGTGAAAGTTTTTAATGTTAGATTTACATGGCGTGAATTATATTACCCGTGACAATAATGAAGCTTGATAATTTCTATGGGAATTTTTCTGACATACGTGTCTTACCTTTAATTTTTTCAGAAATGCGGATAGTCACTCAGCTTCAGAATCGGTATTCATATAAATAATTTGGTTGATGTTAGGGAAAGCCAAGATAAAAATTACCTCGGTCAACCATTCCCAACAAAGTTAAAAGGAGAAATTGCGAAAGTTGTCTGATTAGTGGTGCTAGTTGCCTGAAATTAAATGTAGAAGTGTATCGCCTTAAGCCAATTAAAATAGAAATTATTATCTCTGAAACCGGTTTTTCTGTTGTCTATTTCCTAAATTTCATCAGTTTTTAAGTCACATAGAATTCTGGTTAATTTTCTCGTTCTGGAAAAACCTTTCATCGAGGGAAGAAAATGGTTCACGAGAGCTTTATCTATGATCCAAGCGAGATCCATGCATAAGGTTGAGGAGATGCTGAGAAGCTGTTACCCGAACGCCAGGAACTCGTGACGTCATCAGATTATCCTCGATACGAGTTAGGGTCGTTGTTTTTTCGTCGCGAATTATTCAAGAAGGCGGCGCACAGTGGTCCGAAATCGGAAAAGGCCGGACAAAAATTCCAAAATTGCGTTATTTTGTTCTCCCAATTTTACCATTTATGCGATGATTAAAAAAATAATTAGTGACGATTTAAAATAATTAAGGCGGCGGAAAAGTACTGCTAACTTAATTTTAAAACCCTTGTAGCAATACGTAGTACTAAATAAATTGGTCGATGGTGCGCTGATGCTAATTTAGTGGCTCACTGTGCTAAAGAAAAAGTGCTAAATTTAGCGTTGGAATGATTAAAATCGATTAATACGGGCTTTCACTGGCACTCGAGTTACCGTACGAACACTTGAATACCCTGACGAGTTGAAAAATGCCTCATGGCCTGAGGATTATAATTCTATAACTTGTATGTTTATAATTCTAATCTAAAACTCTAAGGGATCGAGTTGGTGTAACGGCTGTAGTACGTGTTACCTTCACGCCTCATGCGTCCACGTTCGCATCTCGGAAGTAGCCGGAGGCTGAGGCTGTCCGATCTCAGAGGCTGTCCGATCCGCGTCAGCATTTCGCATGGGACGTAAAGCCGTGGTACCGTTGATAGAGCAACCGAATGCTAATTTAGCCCAGAGTTCCGAATGCCCCGCTCTCGTAAGGCATAAAGCCAGGTTTCCACGTTGGAGTAGGCTGCATCAGCAGGGACTCCAGAACAACATATCGATTCTATTACATCAACACCTAAGGACCTACTCACGATTCAGGAATCAACTTGGATTCATGATTCTATGACTGAAGAGGCGAGTCCAGTGACTCTTTACAACCCGACAAATTACATAAAAAATGATTTTTTGCACATTTGTTTGCGTACCAGCGTGTGTTTTGGGAAAAATATGAATTTAAATATAACGAATTGGCAAGTGAAAAATATTAAAATTACATAAAATGTAGAAATATTTAAAAATTGGCGGTAAATATTTTTTTATGAACTGATACTTGATTAGTAATATTTGATTTTTTTTCTTTCCATACCTGAATATAATACTCTAATCCCCACTCTTGGATCCCCACATGAGCGTTGTTTCAATCCGGTGATGGAATTTCAAAGTCAGAGTGATCATTAATCTCGTGATAGATAACTGCGTCGTCAGCAAATAAACGTCATATCGGTATCTTTTAATAAAGTTTTTTACGCACCAAACTGGAATTTTTTTCTTTTATCTTTCACTTTTTTCATTTAGTTGATTATGCAAATATGTTCGTATTTTATTTTTTCTTTTTCCACTTTTTTTATTCAAGATAAAAAGTTATTCAGGACGAATAATCCAACCATAATATATCGATTCCCCCGTCCCCCTGCGATATATCGATGAGTGCTGATCCTCGAACGGGAGAGCATCTAGGGCGATCCACTTGAGACATCCCCTCGAAACCCCCCCACTCCCGACACGAGTGCCTCTCTATCTCTTGAGTGTGTTCGGTGGCCCTGATATGGTCGCCCATGCTCATCGCCAATTCTCCCCCTAACTAGGGAATGGACCTTGCTGGCGCCAAGATGTTTTTCTTGTGCTCCTTAGACTACCAGTGGATGGAGCGAATTTTTCGTTTGTGTTTTGTTTCGTTTGTCTATTCTTTGTGGTGACCATGGAGTGCTGATTGTTGCAGACGCTCAAGTTCCTTTTCGTGTCAACTTGTACATTTTCTAACCACTTCGCGGCGGATGCATGACCTCGTAATACATTTTTTGGTGGCTGACCTGTATGATATAAAGCATTAGGACGGAAGTGGGAACTTTAAGTGCAAGGGAGAGATTAGGATACTTGTGATTCAAATATAAGTTAAGTAATTATAGAGAAAATAAATCGCTGATGTGAATACTGAGTGGTGAATGTATGTTGGAAACTGTTTTAGAGAGAAGAATGTTAGGCAAAGGAAAAATAAAAAGGCGGATAGGATTTTTAGATTTAGTGAATGGAAGCAGGCCTTCCATTAAGGTGTGCTAATACTCCATGTAGATTTACCTTCATTATGATATTTTAATGGAAATGATTATGTCACAATAGGGTTGTTTGATCAGACATAAAAAACGAAATAGAAAGAATTCGTAGTAAGTGAAAGCTAAGGAAAAAAAACTTTATAAAACTTTCCCATTCAGCCTTTCTTTCGCCAGTGTAACATAAGAGAATGTCCTTTTTTCTGCTCACATTCCATGAGTTAGTGATGTCATTTAGAGCTCTGGTTCATACACTCGCTTAGGGATGATCTTTTATCAATGGAAATAATCCCTCTAAACCGTGTAAATAAAAAAATCTAACCACGAGAGACTTGCGTGCGAGGCAGAGGAGTTGCTGAGACGTCCTGACCCGCTTTGAATGAGTTCGTGTCGTCATCAACTCATACCTGCGAGAGATCAAAGAGCCATTGCGTGCTAAATAGCTCGAGTAGAAGCCGGGGGATAAAAAAAAACGGAAAAGTATGGGTCTCTTTATTTCTGAAACTCTCGTCACCATGGACAATGCAATAAAATTGGTGGCCTAACCCATTTCATTTGGCTATCTTGCTCTTCTATTCTATGAAAAATTCAATCGTGGTAGAAATTGGAAATGATGATATTGTGAGTGGTTAGGATAGTTCATCATTTTTTTGAAAATTGGTAATGGTAATTGAGTTGAAAAATTAAAAGGAGACATTTTTCAATTTTTTGATCCGCGACCTACTTCCAAAAATTCGTGAAGAAAAACCTGTGGCCTTGACCCTTTCGAAGATAAAATTGAAAACGTCGCCAAAACCTCTGAAGCGGGCCACGCCATCACAGCTTCCCCTGGGTCTTCCGAATCGACCTCGTTTGTTCGTTGTGGCTTACACTGACGGGAGGGATTCCATCCTTCAACACGCGGTTCTTTCTAAACGAACAAATGAAGCGGAAATTAGAAACTCATGAAAAGTGGGAGAAAACTTCAGCGCTTACTAATTTTACACTTACCTGAAAATGGCTGAATGACGAAGACATTAATGTCGTTTTAGTGTCAATGGAGAGGTATAATAAGGAAAAAAAGGGATAAAAGATACAGTGTCCGGCGTGATACGGTGGTAATCTTTGATATTCAACTTATTAAAAACACTTGTCTGTTTCCACAATCTTTTATTTTCACCGACCATGGTTTCGGCAACTCGTTTCGTTCAACAACTTATCATATGCTATTATCATATGCCTTGATAGAGGCACAAGTTGTCGAAACCATGGTCGGAGAAAATAAAAGAATGTGGAAACAGACAAGTGATTTTAATAAGTTGAAAAAAGGGATATATTAGAAACAGTAAAAACTTTCAGCAGGGAAGGAATATACTAGGTATTCGACTCATAAAAACCAGTGCTCAAGCCAACTCGGGAGAGAAAAAGATAAAGGAAAAATCCCGGGAAGACGGACCAACGAGGAGTCTCCGGCCTCCCATATACACCAATGAGAGACACCGGAATCTGATGGATGTGTTACGTACCACGTCTCTGAACTTCAGTGACCGGAAGACCAGCAACAATTCCGGCTAAACTGTTGTGTACAAAGATGGGCACACATGGTGCATATCCCGTAAATATCTTCGCTGAATATTCACCTCACTGTGAAAGCGTACTCAAGGATTCCGTCGTGACTTATCTTTTCCTTCCGTCCCCCGAACTGTTTTCTTGAATTACGACTTCGGGTGCGAGTGAACGACCTCGTTATAAATGGCTGACCCAGATGCGGAAGAGGTTCTCCACTCAGCGAAGAGGTCAGCACCTCGGAGTTCACAGCAGTTGCATCTGCGCGTCACGAGGGTAACATAAAGGGTACGTGGAGGCAAAAGATGCGATTAATGGGGAAGCAGCACTCCCCAGATGGCATACCGGTCGCATTCGCAGCACTAATTCTTGAATCTGTCTCACTATTAAATCACCAGTTCCTTAGTTCACCATATGGCTGAAATTTGCCTGCAAAAATCTTTGTGCCACTCTTATCTTCGCATTCAGTTTTGTGTGCCACAGTGATTTTCACACAATAAATCTATTCAATGGGTTGGAATGAAGAACATCGTCGAAGTCCTCGTGAATGGGAAGAAGGGAAAAGGACGACCCCGAAAAAGCTACATAGTACTGGTTATTAAGGATATAAAAGGTAATAAATACGTTGCCATGAAAAGGGTGGCGGATAGCGGAGCCAAGTGAAGAGCTGCGTCAAACTAATCTCATGGTTGTTGACTTACGATGATGAAAGAACCGAAACGACTCTTATTTGCCAACTTGCTTTTGGGGCCGTTGAAAACCAAGTAGGTCTTTGGCCTCACCAAAAAGACATTTCCAAAGTCCTCCGCAATCTCCAATTACGCCCCCATCTTTTTCAAACTTCCCTTTCCACCTTGGCTTGATCTCCCTCTGTCACCCTTTTCTTCCAAGGAGAGTTCTTTCCCATGATCTCTCTAACATCGAGTGTTGATCCCACAGTAGAACATGGCCCAGCTGTCTTAGTCTCTTGCTTTATACTACTACCGCAATACCTTGAATAGTTTACAGCTCTCTTATTTTCCCGTTTTTTTATTCGCCATTCGTCTCATTGTAAGGTAGGCCAAATACTATTGTTAGTCATTTATTTTCAAAGACAATTAGTTTGTTTTGTGACTTGTGAGGTCGGATATTTCCACGGCGTGCGATGAAGTTCTTCATTTCCGGTTGCTGCCGCGACTGTTGTTATGGCGAAGACAAGAGTTTTGACGTAGTTCCCCATTCCGCTCTTTTATCTCTAAGCCTTTTTATAGTGGCACGTCTCTTCTCTTTTGCACCCTTAATCACCTGTACTATGCAACAAGTCAGTTCTTTGATCTGAAGACGCTGGCAGTATTTCCAGCGGAACTGATGTCTTTGCCACAGCAACCGGCGCAGAAGTAACCGGAAATTGAGAACTTCGTTTGTGACTTCTTTGCAAGGCTCCAAACCTGCGAGCCATGTGACATTATTAGCTGTAGCATACTTTTCTATGTTTGTATTTTAGTTTTTGTATTCGTAATTTATTCTTTTAGTCTTATTCGCAAGCATTCGACATTAGGTATGTTGAGCTTCTTCTAAAAAGACCAGTGGATATGTCCTTATGTCGTAGGAGCTGCTACGGTGGAGGGAGGATTCTTGCGTCACCCAAAACTCACACATACGTTCTGATTCCCTATCCTCCCCACTCTTCCACGTGACCCCATCCCCTTCCCATATTCTCTCCTCCCTCTAGTCTTGTGCAGCAGAGGGCGAGCTTATTCTGGCGGCGGCAAAATCCATCCATCTTACTTCGCATTGTCATCAGTTGAGCCTCAGCTGCCGGACACAGAGGAAGGGAAGTCTTGACATGAACTCTAATCTCCTTTGCAACAAGAGCGTGCTCATTCTTTCCCCTGTTCCCTCTTCATTTCTCTCTTTCTGTCTATCTCTGCTTCACTTCTTTCCTCGGACTATGTTGCGTTATTTTGTGGGGTGGGGTTAAGAGGGCGATGCAGGTGTTTACCCAGTACACAACTCCCAATGTACTTCTATCGCCGTATCTCTTTGCGACGTCATGGTAAGCCATTTTTTTATTTTCTTGAAAGTTAGGCCATAAAACGTAAAGAGTAGCATTGCTAACGTTTCGTATACCTCGTAAGTCATTATCAGGGATATATTCGTGGGAAACATGACAAACAGTATATGCAATCAAACATCCGTTAGTATAAAAAAAAATAAGCCATCAGAAAAAAATGATTATGGAAACAGTTCTGTTGATCCTTCTCCTCCTCCCAGGATATTTCGCCATTCGGACGAATATAATGTCTCTTGATCGCAAATTTCTCTCGCTCAGCAAAGGAATTCCCTCTCTCGATCGCTCTCTCTCTCTCTTGGAAGTTTGACATTCAATCACGCGGTCCATTGGCTACACGAGTGCCTGAGGGGTCCAATCCCTTTGTCCTCATTCCAATCCGCTTTGACTATCTTCCTCTCTTTCTCCATAATGTGTCTTGTCGCATGTCTTACTTCCTTGTGAGTAAACAAGCATCTCGTCTGTATACCTCCCGCAAATCATTTTTCCGTGCATCAGTTCACAGACATCACGCATATTCTCTCTCTATCTCCTTGAAAATTATTGATTTCTCGATTTTCTTTCATTATATCAATGTCAAATACGTGAAAATTTATTTCATTTTGGAAATGGAGAGCATAGATACTGCGGTAAAGCAAAATGCGGGGTGGAATCTTAAGGAGTAGACAACTTTAAACCCTTGCGACTTTACTTCGTGGAGTCATGATTTGTGTAAAGAAAATTCACTGCGTCTGTTCCAAACTGACACTTTTACTGTCTTCCATGATCTCGATTAGTGGCGTAACTATAGGCGGAAGGGGGGAATAAAGCAGAAATCTAAAAATAACAACAAATCGTGTGACAGCAATATTAGTATTATTATTATTATGGTATTCAAAATACAGTAATTAAATGTTTTAGATTTCATTAGGCCTCTCTAACTCATCTATATGAATGATTTATTTGCGTTATTTACGATTTCATGATTTTATAAATCACATTCATATTATTTTAAAAAGGCATGTACTATTTCCGGGTGTAGTGTGCTATTCAACCTGATCTACCCCCCAAAGCCGAGTCCTAATTATGCCACTGATCTCCACTCTACTATGTGACTATGATTGCGAGAAATTAAAATCATAAATATTCCTGATGATGTCGATCCTTGACGAAACTAGGGTCGCGCAAAAAAGATTTTTTCATGTAGATCAACTGAGCATCGATGCTAACAATTCCCATTGGTTACTAAAGTTTATTTTCTTAGAGTGTCGAAATTATGAAATGCATGTAAAATCTCTCTAGCATTCAAAGTAGACGAGCGAAGTTAGAGGCGTTAGTAGATGGGTGAGGGCTCCATAGACCCTAAACAATTCGTTGCAACCAAAAGTGTATACTTATTATTACCATTGGTTCCTTAAGTTTAGTTACTAAGCGTTGATCGTGATCAATTCCACGATTTCTAGTTAATTGCCCAAAATTTAGATACATTCCCTTATTATCGTAGCGGATGGAACCGCATCGTATGGAGTGAAGGCAAGGAGATTGCCAGAGATGTGTTGTCTATCGTGTTGACGGATTTGAATGCAAGAAGATAGATAATGGATTGGTCGATGTCTCTCGCCCATTCTTGGTGCTACTTTTGCCTGCATCGTGCTGATATCACTGCAGCATCACCGCCGAATGTCGGATGACAAAGATGCACACAACAGTGCGAATTATTGAATCTTCTCTCCAAATATGGATAGGCAGCTTAGATGCAAGAGAGAAGCAGTGGAGATCACAGGGAGCCATTCCCCATTCAAAACCACTTCCCCCTCACTTTTCTGCTGGTTCTAAGTTAAGGTTAGACTGATTTAATCCCTTGAAATAAGAGATTTCAAAAATGTATAATTTTACATCCATAGTTACTCGTAAGCTATAAATCCTACAGAGAATACGATGAGAACATTTTTATGTTAAATTTTATCTATTTTTTTATTTGCATCGTAAAATTTTCATGGGCACAAAACATCAAAGATTGGACAGAAATAATAGATACCGGAGACCTATTTCAACGGGCAAGAGACCGATACCAGCGCAGCGAATTCAATGAATTGTGAACGGCATCAAGAAGATGAAGATTTGCATAGTTTCACTGGTAATCAAGTTTTTTGAGTTATTCCGGAAAAATTAAAAGAAGTCAGGTAAGATTTTACACTTTCCCTCTGAATAATATGCACGAACTTTTCTCGGGTTCACCACCGGGTAAGATATTGAAGTTAGCCGTTTTAAGTAGCCCTGTGAATGGTTGTCGAGTTGAGCCCCGATATGTCGACTGCTTTCAATTGTCTTACCCGGTGGCAAACCCTTTAAAAGTTCATGTATGTAAAAAAATGTCACATTGAGAGGGAGGCACTTATCCTCGCTCATCCCCCAGAGGTCCGGCATTTTAATAGGGTAGTTTCCTTCATCAAAGAAAACGAAGGGCATTGATTGCGATTCCTTACCCACCATTAGTGCATTCATAATATACAAATAATTTGGTTTTAGAAATCCCAGTTTAGACGAATAGCAATGGTCAATTTTAACCGCATTTGAAAAAGGCCAGATTGGCGCCCATGCGTTTCCACTCCACGTGACGTCACAGGGACCTAGTTTCTATACGATTAGATAGGAGTCTGAGATTACCAATGCATGCATGAGGCACAGAGCTCAGGGAAACATGCCTTAATAATCACCTATTCAAACTTTCTATGGTCGGAAAGTTTCCTTCGTTTGATAAGGCATTAATAATCCTTATTTAAGCCAAGCGCTACCTGCTAGCAGCCTGCATCGAAGTGGCTCTCATAGTCTCGCCCCAAGGTCATGCGGCGGTAGCGGGAATCAGAATGATGTCACACGGAGTTTTCCCAGCATTCATACTTAGCCGTCGTGTTTTCGCGCGCTTGAAATTTTTCACTCTTCATTTTATCTCGAAAAATAGATATCGGCATTTAAAAATCTAAATGCGTGAAATACGTACTCCAGGAGTAATAATCTTTCGATTAAAGCAATAAAAAATAATAGGAAACCAGCCTATTATTTTTATTTTTCAGCGGCACGGCTTAACGGTAGTAAAATGCCGATTCATTTCATTTAGCTTTAAATGTTGACTCAGTACCGTTGAAGTAAGAGATTCCCAATTCCCCGGTAATTCATAAATTACATTTCCTGCAGAAAAGAGCTGTAGGCATGAATGATTTTGCAGAAAATGTTATCTATTTTAAATTCGTACCCCTGTATCGTTTCGCACGGTTTTTCGAGTTATTCGCTAAAAAACGTAAAAAGGTCACATTCAAGGGGGCAGGGGTGCCGGAAACCCCCCCCCCCCCTAGCCCCAGGAATTGGGAGCTCTCTGTCTCCGACGCACGCGCGTGTTTCACGCGTAATCCTTTGTACGAGTGTGTTAATGTTTCCTCTTCTTTTTTTTTTTGGACGGCGACTTTTAGGGAGCATTTTGTTTTTTCAGCGGTTTGTGACACGACCAAGCGGGGAGCAGCATGCCGCTCGACTTGAATGACTGCAAATAGGCTTAAAGGCTTAAAATGTGGAAAAGAGGGAATGGAAAGGGGTGTTTTTTTTAGGAAGAAGAATGGAAAGGGAGGGAGAGGTATGGAGAGCGTCCACACAGTCCACCGAGTGAAGCAGCCACGTGGAAATATGGTCCAGAGCAGAGATACGCACTTCCCTCTTTCTGGTTGGGGGGAATTATGAAGCTTGGAGCCCCTCTACATCCTCACTCCACTCCCAAAATGGCCGGCTCGTCGGAATGCCTCTGCACTTCCCCTGTGCTGTTAGACAAGGCTTCCAATAGGTGGTGTTGTCGTCATCCCGCTCCGAAGCAGGATGGGGATAAAGGACCACATTGTCCTAATCTCGTTCCTGTGTTCCATTCGCTGTTCCCCACTCCCTTCTGGAATCTCCCCCTCGAGACGACGTGGCCGAAGCTGGGAGCATTGGACGCGGGGGTGTGTTGTTATGCTATCTGCGACCATTCTCCCCACACACCTATTCTCTTCGAACGCCAATTGGAAGAGGGGAGGCGATTATCGTCGCGGAATTTCCGATCTCTGGAATGTGTTGCCGCTCTATTGAGTTCTTCGCACGTGAGAGTGAAGGCTAATGAAAGAAACGCTTGTCGGTGCTGATTGCTCAGAAAATCAGTTCATACGGCATGGATAAAGTTTGCGTGTTTAATCGAGCGAGCATCTTTGGGATCAGTTTTTAGAAACACTTAGTTTTTATATCATGAAAACGAAAATCGCTTTGTCTCTCCTCAGTGGAAAATGGTTGAAGGAACATCAGACTCAGAGTGGAATTCCGCAGAGTTAGTTCTCGAGTCCAAAATGTCCACCAATTCAAGGAAAACAAATGAAAAATGAGAATGTCTCGGGCATCTAAACTCCAATTTTACTGATTAGAATCGAGGGTATGATTAAAGAAGTGCTATCGGAGGATCCATTCCTATTTATCCCGAACTTGATTTGCAGTGAAGACGTTAGCACTTCCGTAAGGTTGAATATAAAGTCATCGCGCAATATGGTGCGTATGGTTTGAAGTTTTCTTAATGATTTTCCTGTTATAACTAAGTACCTTTTCCTATAAGTCCCGTAAGCATAAAAAAGTGAAAAATTTAGTGTAGCTCCCTTGACGTTCGATCTAAACCACGATTTCTTACATTACTAAATTGTTAAAATTCCTTTTATTATGAGTTTTGTCATGAGGCCAACGACCGCACATGGATTGTGACTTCGACTCTATAAAATATAGAAAGTTGGCTTTTGTTTTTCTACATGAATGTTTATAAGATCTTAAAAACTCCAATCAAGTGAAAGAAATACAATTTAGCACATCAATTGGGCATTATAAACTAACGAAAATCTTTATGTACCCAATTAAATATCGTGATACATGAATAATTCAGCTGTTTTCATTGAATTAAATAGTTTAAATGTGCACCAAGGTTAAAATTAACCATGAGGCATTTTACAAGAACGTTTTTTCGCCTTGTAAAATTTGTTGTACCCCTGGCATATGGTTACGCCCTTGCGCGTGACTGGGTAAAAAATCGCTTGTGTCATGCAACATTTTAAAATAATTTAAGCCATGAAATGAATAAACTGGGGTGGTCAGGTGGGGATAGAATGGGAATGGGAGGGGTGGAGTGTGTTCAAGCGTGTTTTGTTAGGTAACCCAGGTTTCTTTTTATGCGTAGTGAGGAAGCAATGGAGACTGATAATTTTCGGGTTCTCCAGCCGCGTCTGTCGTTTACGGTTGACAACAGTTTCGAAAGCCATCCTGCTTTCGTCTTCAGGTCGAAGGTGAGAAGTTTTCATTTTTTGCCGTCTTACATTGCGCTGGCCGATCTCCCCCTGTGCGCTGATTGGTAAGTGCTCTCTTCCACTCGTTGCTGATTGGGTAGACATTGCCCCTGTTAATATTTTGCGTTTTGTGAATTTCAATTGCTTCCCTGGTTTGCCTTGGGTAGTAGCGACTCTCTTTTGCCACTATCTTCGCTTTTCCGAAATCAATTATATAGCCCGCGTCACTCCACGCATGCTCTGCAATGGCTGACAAGTGCAGTAGTTTTTTATTAGTGGCTCTCACATGCTCCTCCATTCTTGTCGCCATTCCTCGGCATGTTGCACCAACGTATGATTTTCTGCAGGAGCATGGCACTGTGTGTAGTACCTACTGGCCTTCGCATAGTACCTGCGGGATACGATCTTTTGGTCCAGGTACAATGTTTTGTATCTTGGTCACGCAATTGAACCTTGTGACCACGTCGTGCTTCCTTAGTATCCTAGAAATAAGTACATTCTGACACGTGAACAACGCCGCGGAAACCTACCGCCGAATTTCAAGGCAATGGAGGGTGTGAAGCGATTTCTATTCGTCATCAGGTTTTCGTTGCATGAACGATTTCAGTATTATTTCTAGTTGCTATAACGCATCTGGTCGTCCCTCTTTATTTTCCTTATGATGAATTTCCGTTTAAGTTGATAATTTTAGTATTTTACACGTCTTTATATCGATAAACCTACCTCTGTGGATGCGAGGTAACGTCCTCGAATGTTAATCCGAAGATCGCGAGTTCGACTCCCGTCCGGGTGAGTTACCTTTCAACGTGGTCGTACGAGTTGTCAATTTCTGGGATCCTCACTTAAAATAACATCCGAAGACCCAAGTGTGATGGAGTGAAGTTTTTCCACATTGAAATGAACATTCGTTCGTGAAAATTGCAATTTGATACAAGATTTCCCTTGAAATCATTCCAATAATCGTGGAAAATTGCAAGTGTTTATTTCAATATACTTCATTTTAAGGCTGTTTCTAGCTCTTTTCGGGGTTTGTGGAAATTAATAAAACAATTCGTCTTGCGGTCGCACTTTGCTTATGTGTCTCTCTGTGTCACCTACAGTGGTAATATCTTTAAGTCTCGCTCCCTCTGATGCGAAGACAGATTCACTCCCATTCCTCCCCTCCTGAATCTCTATGTATCGCTTTGTGAGCGCCCTCCTCCCTATCTCCAATTTCATTAACTGCTCTCTTCGACTGATTTATGGAGGTCCCCACAGTCAAGCACCCCCTGCGACCTTCCAGCTTCCTCTCTTTCCTCTTATATGCGTCTCCTCCGCATCCTTCACTCTCTTCGCCCTCCAACGAGAGCCCCTGTTGATGTCAGACCCATTGCTGCCGAGGTGGCGTAATTGAAATTATGTTAATTGGGGCGCATTCCTCTTTCCTCTCTCTCACATTCTACGCTCTACATCTCTCACTCTCTTACTCTGTCTCTCTCACTTCATCTGAATCTTCTTCCTCTCAATTACAACTGTCTCTTTTCTAATAACTCTGCATTTATTCGGCCTTTTTTATAGGGTGCCAATGGGTTTTAAATTAGAAGCGATCAAGCTCTTGACTTATGCTTTCTATCTAGTTCTTAATCATACATAATCAGTTTTCGGCATTACTATCTTCTTAGAATAATGTTCCATTTCATCCTATGAATTATTCTTGAATAATTATAATTTCTTTGAATCTAAAAATTTGAATCCAAGATAACTGGAATCACTAGTTTTGCAGTGAAAAATGGCGTTATCCAATTCAGGTACGTTTTCTTGTCGATGTTATCCTATCTTCTCGATTAAAAGTAATCGTTTACACCAAGCGCGAAATTCGTGATGAAAAGATCATTTATTTTATCCGGTTTCCGAACCCGGATACACGGATAGCCGGTCAGGTATGCTATCAGTCACACCACTGGACCATGGGCTGGTGACACAAAAATGTGTTTGATAATGTGGGTGATCTCAGCTAACAATAAGCCAAATGATTTTGTCATGAAGAATCTCACATTTAGTTAAAATAACTTTGCACCCATTCGTTACAACACTTCCGCATCCACTACTTCAGGCATTTAAGCTTGGCGTTTCTCGCCATTCGTTCGCCTTCCGTCCTTGCGACCTTGAAGGTGTGGATGACATTTTATTCTACATCTACTAAATACCCTACGAGCCACCTCTAGAGTGTTTGGCAGGGGGTGACCAATCACCAACATGCAGCATGCAAGACAACCGCCACATGCACACCGCACGGTCATAGAAATATTACGCATACAAGCAAAATATATATGCATATTCATAAGACAAAACTTTCCAATGGTTAGTAATTCTTATAGCAAATACATGCAAGGTTAGATCTAATGGAAACCAATCGCATGCAATGAGAGATCCTAGCGAGTGACGCCTTTATTCCTATTAACCGAGACAACGTTGCTATCTTCAATGGGACAATGGAAGAACGGCATTTTAAATCTCTCTGTTGTGCATTCCATTTATTTTATTTTATTCTCATTAACACGTCTACCATAGTACGACATTTTATTTCCCTCTTATTATCCTCCCTTTCGTTTCCTTCATATTCACTACTCTTTCTTTCTTTTAAGTTTTTGTTTGTTTCGACATTCAGCTTATTTTATCCATTACATTCAAGAGATGGCAGCTCTAAACGAGCGTCGCCTCGTGGTGCGTCTGGACTCGCGCACCCTCGCAGCGACACCTTGGATTCTCGCCTCGCCACCTTTGAGGGCGTGGCTGACATTTTGCTTCCCTCTTCCTCTCCTTACCCACTCTCTCATTTCCTTCATTTACGCTCTTCCTCCTTTTCTTTTGACCTTTTATTCATGCTCTCTCCTTCCCGCCCTCCAACGGAGTTCGCCAACTTCTCTCCAGAGGGTGACATAATCGCCCTCAGTCCCCACTCGTCATTCCCATCTCCATTCGCAAGGGGTGCGAAGAAACACCGTCGTCTCCAACAAGCACTCCTTCCACCCAGAAAGCCCTTGCCCTCCTCGACGAGATGTCGAGAGGCAACCGCGACGGAAAGAGTGAGATCCGGAGGGTGAAGTATTCCTCCGCCACGGCAATTGACTTGCGTGTCGTGCGATGCTGCCTTGAGCCTGCTTTACTTGTCGAACTTGAATGACAAAGCAGTGGCTCGGGAAAGATATCTCACTACTTTAATCCTCACGGGAGTCTTCCAAGAGTGTCCGTTGCTTGATGGCATCGGTGGAAACAATAAATGGCGTTTGCGCTGTAGGAATATTTTCATCGCTCCTATGTGAGAATACTTTATTTCATTCCGGCTTACCATTGATGTCTCATAAGAAATAAGTCGAGAAAATAGCTAAATATGTCTACATTATTTGACTACCTAGATAAATCGATATTTACCGCTTGCGATTTATTTTTAGCCGTCGAATCATCCTTCGCTTAAAGTTGAACTACTTAAGCTTCGTTAAGTATCGAATCAAGATCAATAGTATCCCTAGTCGATTCACATTGAATTGCAGAATCTACCCTCAGATACGAGTCGAGGGTAACTATGGGAGTTAACTTTGACATGTAAACAAGGTTTTACATGGGTTCAATCCCCTCCCATATTCCCCCTCCCTTCCCTTCTGAAGATCGTGGAGACTTCCCCATCCGTGTTCGTTTCCGTGACAACTCAGGCCCTCTTCACAATGCGGTACTCTCTGCTTCTTCCGTTTTCTTCAATCTCATTCTCTTTCCTCATTCTTATTCTTCCTCCATCCTTCTATCCTCTTTTCGCGTTGAGTTCCTGTTTTAAAAGTTTCCGTAACTGTTGTCTTCTCCGTAGCGGGCTTGTGGCTTTCTTACGGCTCTTTTCGTCACCACCCTTCTTCCTCATCCATTTATCTCTGCTTTCCGTTTCCCGCGCGTGCTACCTCCTCTTTCGATGCATGCGGGCGCCTCTATTGTGGCTCGCGATTATTTTAAGCAGCCCTTAAATCACGTCTTCATCTTCAGAAGGCCACAACGCAGTGTCGCTTATCTTACTTCCATCTAAATTCCTTCCGTCCAAATCTACATATACATCTACATAATACCCTGTGAGCCACCTCTAGGGTGTTTGGCAGGGGGTGACCAATCACCAACATGCAGCATGCAAGAGGATCGCCACATGCACACCACACGGTCATAGAAATATTACGCACACTAGAAAAATATACATGCTTATTCATAAAAAAATTGCTAATGGTTAGTAATTCCTAGAGCAAATACATGCAAGGTTAGAACTACGAAAAAAAATGCAATGAGTGATCCTAGCGAGCGAATCGCGAATCGATTTTTCTCGTACGGTGCTGTAGGTATTGGCGTAAAAATTACGTTTTGATTTTCTAAAAGTCGTGTGAATCGCTTATATATTCAAATTTTACAAATCTTGCTTATTAGGTTCAAAGTTGGAATACATTCTGTCGAAGCCGAGGCAGCGTAAAAGCTTGTATTTCGAAATAAATCTTTTTGTTGCTATATATAGTGAAATTAAGTGAAATAGTTTTTCAAATAGAGAAATAAAATGTTGCTGCTGATATTAGGTTAACTTGTACACTTTTAACTATACTGTGCGAATAAAAGATATCGCGAGGTGCATGCGGAACTGTCTTGTTGTTGAGTGCATAAGGATGGATTGATAAAGGTCACATAAACCGGAAAATGTTCTTAAATTGATTTCTTACGTCATGCGCGGTTAAATAAGCAGAGATTAAATAAAGAGTGAGAAACAAAATTCCATTATGCATATTATGTGATGATAACGTTTGCGAATAAGGTAAAATAAATACGGTCAGGGTATAATTCGTCACGAGCTTTGGAAGTCTTCTGAAACTGAAACGTTCAAATATTGGATGATTAGATATATTTGCATTTCGGAAATTGATTATTTGCACACGGCCAATCGGTAGATATACAACTTATTTTCAGTGCGGTAAATGAAATTCGCTGCTCACTAAGCCACGTAAAGTTAATACATTTTTGTCACTCCTGATTTCCTTTTGACTTGCATTTCCACAGTAACGTTCCATTATTTCGTAAAAGCTTCACGTCCCTTTTCGCCAATAATTATGCCGCCAGTGGGCGTCGGGGATGTATTCCCAATTCCCCGCTATTCCTTCTCACCTCAAAATGTGTAAGGATGCTTTCGCAGCAGCTCTGCGTTGGCCATAGGAAAAGGCCTCTCTCTTCAATCGCCATACCTGTTATCCAAACTCACTGACGGTGTAACTACTAGATCACTAGGTACTTAATTGGTCTCTCTCTCGGAGTGTTCTCATATTACGGCGAAAGTTTGGAAACCTTAAGTTGCTTATTAAGGACGGGAATAGCGAAATACACGTGCCATTATTTTTCTTGTTTTCGAAGCTCTTATTAAATATACTCCCTTATGGGAGGCGAGCGTTGTTGTCGAGTCAAGTAATGCGAAGGCGCACTTACTGATTTTTTTAGATAGAGGTTCCTATGGAAGGAAAGGTAGGATTTTCCTGAGTATGTCGGATCTTCACGACTCTTTTCTGATATTCTCGCCTTATTCTATTATCTCTTTTCGATTGTCGGCGCATTATTTTGCTTCTTCGTAGGGAGTCATTGGTGATTGCTAACTTAATCCTTATTTTCTTCTATTAATCCGCTATTATCTCTTTCTCCCTTTTTCTTAATTCAGTCCGGAGGAAGTATTTCTCTTTGTCGCCCACATTCCACACCCTTAACCCTCATAATTTTGCTTTTCCTCTTGTCTCATTCCATGTTCAAACAGGAAAACGCTCACTTGGAATACTCTATGCAGAGTTGCTAGGTCGCAAAAACCTTACCCTAAAACATTTGTGATGTAATTAATTGTCACCCTCCTAGATACGACTGCACAGATACTCAAAATATCGTATCACCCACAGTTTCTGTCTGCGTAAATCGTACATCTTCTCAAATAATTGCAGTACAATACTTACATATTATATAATGTACCCTCTAAATTTTAAATTCCTGTTGAAAATGAAACTGGACCGAATTGGCGAAATAAATCCCTTTATTAAATGCACCACATATCCTCTATATTATTTCTACTGTATATATACCTTTTTCGCAACTTATACGCAACCAAGCTCTACAAATGAGGTACCAAAATGCACAGAATTCATCAGAAAACATGCGACGGTATATCTTACTTCCTAAATATTGCGATTGTTTCCTAAAATTGGTTTTAAAAAAATTAAAAAAATAAAAATAATCGATTAAAAAAATATTCGATTCCGGCAAGATTGTCCTCATTCCAAGAATACAGTTAACGCCGTCGGATCCCACCAAGCCTTTTAATTTGACTCGCAGACAATTTCCCATTAAGGTTTCCTATGCGATGACTATTTAACAAGGCTCAGGGTCAGACTTTGCAAAGAGCTGGCTTATTCCTGCATTATCCCTGTATTCTTTCTTGGCCAACTTTATGTAGCATTCTCTAGGGTAAAATCTTTTCAAAATATTTTTGTAAATATTAAGGAAAACGCTAAACAATTATTAGCAGAGGATAGTGTAATTACTTCCAATGTTGTGTTTAAAGAGGTCCTCTGACCTCAAATTGTACACGAACATTCCAATTAAATTTGTACATAAGACCCTGCCTTTTTTTCTACATTTTAAAATTAGAAACGCGCCTATCCCTCCGTGGACCTGCACTGAAAAGAGCGTGATGCGCCCGCTTCTAGCGGAGAGGATAGGCCTCGCTGGGAGCGGGCGCACCACGCTCGTAATCCTTTAATGTAATGTATCGATGAATAGCTGAAGTCATTTTCACCATGAGGGTTATGGAAGGGTAGGTAGGGGGGATAGAAACCTGGTATTAGAGTGCTCATAAGTAAAGGCACCAACGGTACCACGGCTAAATGTTCCATTTGACCGACAATATGTGGTACCTACTTGAAGTCCCATTCACTCAGAAGCCAAGCAGGTATGGGAATCCTCTGAAAAATCAACATCCGATGGATTTCGGCCAGGGCCATCGATCTACCCACCACGACATCCCAATATCATATGCTTCTCTGGGCGCAGGTTGGAGTGGTGGATAGCATTGGCTCCCCATCATATATGCTCGGATTCAAACCCCAGTGTTTTCATAGGTTACACAATCCGTTTGAGTGCAGCACAGTGGTCACTTAAGTACAGCACTCCAGCCTTCGGATGGGACGTTAAGTCGTGGTTCCCATAGCAGCATTCATTAAGAGTGGACCAGTTCCGAGGCCGGATGTATTTCCACCCTTCCATATTTACCCTTTTCCTAGGCAAAGATAGTGTAATTGTAAGATTTTTTCGCCTAGTTAAGTTCAAGGCTCTTAGTAAACTTCTCTCAGCCAATATTTTTACCCGCAAAAAGTTTGTTATGCTTAAGTTTTATATTGATACGACCATCACTGCCTGGCGGCTATTGTATTGTATTGGCGAAGTTTGAATAGGTCTAAGCTGAAATTTAATGGCCAAAATCAATTAATTTTTCTCTAACACATTCCTCAAAATGGGAAATTACCCCAACTTCGATCGTTAGAAGTTTCCATACTGCACAATTTTATCTTTCCTTTCGATATTTTCCGCCTCGTCTTTCCCCTAGGTCTAAAATTCCACTTCATCAAATTTTCTTATCAATCCTATTTTTTTTAACCCTCATATGGATTCACTGCGCCTTAGCGGCGCTCGAGGTTTTAAAAGTGGTGTAAAATTTTTCCATTCCAATGAATCATTTTGAAATTTTCAGTAGTCTATTATTTCTGCTTTCTTCGTCTACACAGAAAATTTTGTTAGCATAGTGTTGATAGGTTACATTTTATTGGCCTCTAATGGAAAAATTTACGTCGTTGGATTTTCGGCGCCGCTGCGGCGCTCAGTATTTCCTCGTCACTACGTCGTTGACTGCACTCTCAATGTTAATGTCAAAGCATTTACGTATCGTATGAAATGCTATAACATATTTATAATCATATTATTTATATTTCTAAACATTATAAACAAATGAAATTGTTAAACAAAAGGAAAATATTACCATACCAATTTTGCTTTCTATTTTAGCTAAGAATCAAAATATTTGCCTCGTTTTGATGTTCATTGACAAAACTTCATCTTTTTACAAGAATTATTCATAAAAACTCATGGCTAGTCAAAGTTGTTTTTTCATGGGCCTCCGACTTAGTTTTGCTTGGGCACCTTGTCCGCTCCGCGTCCACGTACCTGCCGTGGTGATAGTCACCTTAGGGTAAACCCTAGAGTAAATCTGTTTAGAATTACTCCAAGCAGCAATTCTAAGAAAAATTTAACACAATGCATTATCCGAATTCGTAGAATAATGCTTTCTCACCGTTGTGTGAACATTTTTCGTTGAATGAGTAACTGTAACTTGCCAGGAGATTCAGAAGTTTCACCGACTACTGTGAAGAACACATCGCACAGTTTTTGTTATATGCCTTGTACCATCATTCGAAAAATAACCCTTTGCGGCTACGATAGTCTATACAAAATTGCTGGCATTTATAGAGTTACTGATGACGTGACAGTTTACCATTGGGGTGAAAACAAGATAACTACCCAACTAATTGTGTGATAGAAAATAATTTCTCTTTCCTAACGATGGGTTTAGACTTTACATGGTAAAAATCGTTTCGTTATGAATAGGTGAAAAGACAATTTACCGTGAGGTGAAAATTTGTGAACATATTTCTCGTTTCTTTGTGTACTGAAATGCACAGATGTTTTATGCACTGGGGGTGTTACTAACGTAAAGGGGTGAGTGAGGAGGAGAAAGGAGAAGGAATGCCAGGAGGTTGTTTTGGGGTGAAGGGATGCTAGTGTGTCGACTGCCAAGGATCGGGAAATACCCAGATCGTTAGGACAGGTAGGAGTAGAAAATCCTTATCGCGAAAAAGGTTGGGAGTGCAAGGAGGCAATTAGATACAAAAGCCTGCTTTTTCTTCATCCTTCCAAAGCTGCATGAGGGACAGGGAACAAAAGCCTTGTCAAAACGCCCCGCGGTGGCCCTCCCTTCATTCCAAGAAAGTCCAGCTCGGGTGGGTCATTAGGGTGGAGAGAAGTTCAATCAAGTTTTGTGGGAGGGGGGAAGAAGGTGGTGAATGACGAATAAGGGAGCTTAGTGGGAAGGTATGGACAGTCTCAATGTTTGGGTCAGTGAAACGCTAAGAAAGGAAACGGAAAGAAAATGTAAGGGAAGTCCCTCCAAAGTGAGGGTATTTTTGTCACCCCAGAGCATTCTTTCATCACTTTCTCACGCAGAGCTGGACGAAAGAAAAAAGGCAGCTGCTCCTCCTCCCCTACCACCAATAGCGCATACTTCTAAGAATTTATTTTTTTTGGATTTTCCACCAATAGAGGAGTAAAACCTAATCTGATGCACTCCCATGGCGTGCACGCAAAACATTTACCCGTCCATATCTAAGGAAACCTTTCCCTGTGGGCTACACGCCCCAGTGGGGGAATAGGGTTCCGTGGTAGGAAAAGAGTACCGACTCTTCTAGCTCCAACTCCAAAGAAGCGTTGGGTTCTTTGACAAGTCGCTTATCATCCCATATTATTTATATTTCAAAACCCATAAGCCTTGTTTTTTTTTTCATTGCAGGGAATAAGCTCCCAGAATATTCGTAAGATTTGTCTTGATCGCCAGAATCTTGTAAAAACCACGAAAGTAACACTCGTCTGTTCTCACTTAACCTGCAGCTGTTCTATTATTAATGTTTAATAACTTATCCTTCTATATACACTGCAAAGATATAACATATGGGTGGACGCAGAGAAGCAAAATTATGTCATATAGTCATAAACGAATTTTATTCGGTCATCATTTTTAGTATTTAGATGCATAAAAATATAAACAATATAAACATTAACAAACGGAGTTTGTCGAGCTCTGCATTTCAGAAAAATATTTCAAACAACAATTACACACGAAATAAAAACTTTCACTCGAAAATGACAAACAAAGAGAACTGAAATAAAGACCATTACGGCAAGAAATGGAAAGGAATGCAGCGTTCAAGTTTTTTTGTTATAACTTCAACAATAAGGGTTTAAATCTAGCAAAACACGGTAAAAAATAAAGATGATAGATGTATTTACCATTATCAATCAGAAAATTTGTAAATTTAGGCTAACTTTGAAAGATAATAGCAAAAAAAGACGCGGCGCCGCTGCGGCGCCGAGAATCCAACGACGTAACTAATTTTGTAAATCCATATGAGGGTTAAACAAGTTTCCCGTTATTATATTAGTCCCTCTTTTCAATACCACCTTCGGAAAACCAGTTTGGAGTACATTTATGCATCAGGGAGAGGAACTAGACCGTAAATAATAAATAGAACGTTACAAAAGTGAGGCAGCTCTCCAATGGCGATACATGCCATGTTGAACAATTCCACCCACTGCAGCAACCCATAAGGGATTTTTTCATGAGAGATTCTCATCAGGTGATCGGGTTGGTGTGGTGGCTAGAGTGTTGGCTTCCCACCCGGCGGACTCGGGTTCAAATCCCGGCAGTGGCGGAGAATTTTCAGAGTCTGCCCGATCCCTGCTTGAATGTTGTGTGGAGGACATTTCAAGCGCAACACTCCGTCCGTCGGATGGGACGTTAAGCCGTGGTCCCCTTGGCGCCTTTCGTTGAGAGCAGGCTAATGCCGACGCCGGGTTTCTCTCCACCCTTCCTTCCATACCCTTCCCTCATGGCGCAAATGACCTCAGCTGTCGGTCGCCTCTTCCAAATACCATACCATAATGATTCTCTATAAACTTCTCCCTTTTTCTTGTCCTCCGACGCATTCGTCCTTTTCCTGTAACTAGGCCCTGTAAAATCCGTCAAATCCCCAACAACTCCGTAAAACGTCTTTCCTCCTATTTCTCCTCTCTGACATTCTGGGATTCCTACTCTCTTTCTTTCATTCTTTCTCTCTCTCTCTTCCTTCTTCATCTCCTTGGACAACGTTGCACCTGTTTATCGCTTCGAATCCTTTCTCCCTCATTATTTGAGTGCGCCCTCTCCTAATTGAGGGTCTATTGGCACTCCGCGCACTTCCTCTCTCTCTCCCGCGCTGATATCGCCCACTCACTTGTCAGCGTGGCCATCACCGTCATGGCCGTGCGTGCAGTCGAGGGAGATTCCAGAGTGATAAGCGCGTGCACAGGATTCCGCCCTCAAACCATGCCATTGGCGGGGGTGGCGTAGGGACTGTGATTATTGGTAGAAGGGTCTTGGAGGAGATTGGTACATTCCACTCCGTGCGATCTTGGCACCTCTAATCTGTATCTACACTCATTTCCTATGAGATTTGGTAAAATTGAATGATAAAGGGGGTGAAATCGAAACTTTTGTGGATGTCAATGGAAATTGCATTAAAATATATAATTAGTAGGGAACCCAGAGGGAAGAACTGGCTCTCCGTAAGCTGAATATTATTATGTGGAAGGTTACACGGGATTTCCACCGGGTCAGGTTCTCCAACTCCATCTCGGCCGACGTTTCGATGGACAACTCGCCCACCGAGACGTCGGCCGAGATGGAGTAGGAGAACCTTACCCGGTGGAAATCCCGTGTAACCTTACACAATTCTATACGCCGGGAAAGCCTTTGAATATTATTATTATTACATTTTCGCAACTGCATTTAGACTGGGTTGAGATCTGCCCTCGACGATCCAAAGCAAACTTCAAGAGCGTATATACCGGTGTTTCTTTACCACGTTGTTTTTCACCTTATGATGAAGCTCCACGTCGAAGCCTTGTTCTCACGAGGTGTGGCTTTAACGACTCTGAGAGTCATTCAGGCTTTCAAAACCTTCACCTTAAAGCATGGTGACGCATACTTTCCTCTTGACCTGTCGTAATTTATCCGGTGTGGTGAATTATTACACGTTAAAAAAATTAATTGTCATATTAAATATTTCAGAGTGCACAGAGAAGGCATTTGTAAATATTTGACTGATTTTCAAGTTTAAAAATTTACATTTTAGAAAATGCCGAAATGAAATTTTAAAATTTGAAATTCGGACAAGCGTAGGGCATGATCTATACTGCGTTCTCCCTGAAAATTCGAAATAATAGCTTATATTTTGAGTGTGTATGCCGTCTCCCATGGAGACCAGTCTAGGGGGAGGTACGTGTCCCCTGAAGTGAGTTTATAAATCTAACTAGGGATTTGAATTAAGTTAAATATGAGGAAAGGAATTGAAATAGCAGCAAGAAATGGGTTAAAATGAAATAATAATATTTAATTTTAACCCATTTTAAACCCATTTAACCCATAAAAAATATATTTCACTCATATGCAATTACATTACAACAGAAAATCCTTTAACAATGGTGGAAATTGTGGTACCCCTTGTGAAATCGTTTTGGGGCTACTATCATACACTGTTTATACAGGAGTGGTGCTATCAATACAGGGCAAATAAATTTATCTCGTTGAATTCAGGGATATTTTTTTCTTATCGTTTGCATTCAATTGTGATATTCCAGTATTGCATATGCACACAATGCTAATACACATGGTAACTAACTAATTCACATAGTGATATTCTAATTTTCGACTCTTAATGGTGTGATGTGTTGTATTTAATGAAGCGATTTATTCCGTGAATTCAGTCCAGTTTTGGTATCAACGGGTTTGTTGATGATGTTTCTGATGTCATTCCCTCCCCCATCTGCGCTCTATTGTAATGCACCTCGCCTGGCGAACAATGGAGGGACACGGGGAAAATAAAATAACCACGCCCTTCCCCTACTCCCCTCGCTCACATAGCGAATGCGTCTTCGATATATCGATCAACAGCCATCGATATATCCTTGTACCCCCCCTATGTTTTCCTCTCTATCTCATCCCCTGCCCAAGCAATAGTGGAAAGGGATGGGATTTTGAAAGGTATTAAACTGAATTTGCATTTTTGCTTTGTCACCATGAATATTCCATCACTTCAGTAATGAAGCTTTACCTGTCCAACATTTTTCATTTTTGTTTAATGTTTGGAAAGATTTTTATCGGTTGTGATATACTAATGAGGCACTTTAGTAGATTAAATGCTACTTTGAAGCCCATGTCGAGCGGGAATCAGTTTGAAATTTTCAAATGGAACAATTTTCTCATCCGCCCAATTAATTGGGCATCATCATGATTATTTATGAACTTAATTTTTTTTGCTATTAAATCTATGGTGCTCGGTTATCAACAGAATTAAATATTTACCTGAAATTTTCAGATTTTAGCCATTATATTTTCTCAATTTTTTAGATTATCCACCCTTTACTCTTCGTAGTTTTCCACGTGCACAGCATTATCTGTGAGACGTGTTTAGCCTTCATTAATGCCCGCTTAAACCAGAAGTATCCCGTTTACATTTATATCAGCCCAAAAGTTCGCTGTGAATGTTTTTTTGTATGTACTGCTCTCCAAGTCAGTCTCATGGCCACGAAATGTATGACATAGAAATCCATTGTTTCTTTGAATTGATGAAAAATTTCACGGTCTAGTTTGGCTAGATATGTTCTTTGGGGTAAAATCGCGTCACAGTTTAAAAATATCGTCACCCCAGCAATTTAGTTTCCGTTGATGTAGACTTTTATTGACAACTATAGTCGTCAATCTCTATGTCGTAAATTGTGTTTTATATCCTCGTTTTTATCCCATTTACCTTGTATCCAGAACTGCAGCTCCACTTATGTTCCAGTCTCTATAGAATTTTGGCTTTAATGCATTCCCTCGGATTCACCGATCAAAAAATAATGATATAATTCTCTGTCTACACTCGTGTAATAGCCTCATCAGAGATTGGGTGGCGTTATTTTTCCTGTGTTGGTAGAATATTATTAACTCTACACTTATTTTTTATGTATTCTATCAACTTATAAGGTCATTATTATGTAGAAACTTTTAAAAAATCTTTCTATCCCAATTGACTCTGATATTTGTACCATTTTCCTACTTTTGACCTCGATCTCTTTCGTCTATGATGCCGATACATTTGCTCTACGACAAGGTTTTAAATTGTGCAAAACATCCTCAGAGAAAAAATCGTTCGCCTTGACAGGGATAATTAAATTAGTCAAGGTTTTAAATGATACAGTCGCTAAACTGTCTCTTTCTCCCATTTGCTTAATACTCTTCCCTAACCAACGCATGTGCTATTGTGTACACCGGCCGTGATAATCCTCGGGAACCCTTGCTTTTTATTCTTACTGATGTCACGTGACACACCCCTCTCCCCTCGTTTTCTCTCGCCTCCCCCTTCCCTTCATTTCCCCTCCCACTTGTTAATCACAGCGCCGTACGACAACAATGCATCGGAGTCAGATTGCAGGGGAAGGAAGTGCAATCTCTCCTGAAGAGCCCACCAGGGGTCGCTCGCTTTTCAAAAGGCACTACTTCTCCCCGTTGTCACCCTCATAAGTGGCGCTGCAATTGCAGCTAAGTCCTTTGTTTCTCTTTCTGAACGCGGGTGGCCTTTGTCGTATTTGTCCCATCCGCCGAAGTTTGGTTCTTTCGCACCCTTGCTTACAAATTTCTCGTCCTTTTTTTAATCAGCAACTGTGTGTGTATAAACGGGCGACCACAGTTACACTTACACTTGCGTTGCATTTGAGTTATTGCCATGAACCAATTGAAATGAATCACATTTTTCGTTTTGAATGGTTTCTAATGATTAAATATTTGATGTCAATCAATTGGTCGAAGTCAATCTCATGGTTCGTAATGAACTGTTACATAAAAGGAAATTGAATCACACGGAACGTACTTTCGTGCATGATAATATACCAGCAATATGCCAGAAATGCCAAACATTGAATTTGGAATTCAACGCATAGTTGTTTTCTTGTTTCCAAACTTATTAGAATTAAGTTTCTTATTCCACAAAAACAACATATAATGCTGACAACGGTGCACATGCGCCATTTTTTCAATTGCTTTTGTCAAGTAAATGTTTGGGGTGAGTTTTTGACTCATCAGCACAACCCAAATATTCGCGTCTCAGGCGCGGTGATTATGTGACATAACTGTCGTCATAGTCATTCCCTATCCGTACTTTTCAGCAAACGGGCGATAAGTAAAAAAAGTATCCTTCATGAGAGGTTACTGTCGTAAATAACAGGCGTGATTACGGATTAAAGTGCGAGCCATTTAAAAGGATTAACGCGAATAAAGCAGTATTTGGGTCTCATGGTTTTTTCCCATTCCTGCTTTCTACATTTAACCACCCTTCCCCCACCACGTTTCCCTGGCGTTCGGGTGGCGACATTGGCTGGCCGAACCTCTCCCACTCCCCACGCTTGTTACACGTGCGTGCTGTGAGTTCGAATTAAAATCCGATTTATAGGAAAAGAAATATCGATAAATAAAAGATAGGATTACTGAAAAAAATAGCTTCACAGCTTCTGGTCGTTCATAGATAAAAAAAGCCTGGAATTAACGCCATGCATAATTCATATGCCGAACTATATCTGCTGACTGCCACACACATGGTATTTAAATAGAGTTGAGCTGCTTTTAAGTTCCGTCGACTTCTTTTCCAGATCTCATTTCTGAATACCTTACTATATCCGTGCTATTTTCCATTCCGAGGTGTTTTCTTCACGGTTAGAATTAACAAAACACAGCTGCAAACTGCACGAAAAAAGTGAATACGACAATTCGTGTTTCGTGTTAAATTCCCCGTAATAAATTCAGAATCGACCAAACCCTATGCTGCTTTTTGCGCTTATTTCTTCAGATTCCGCGCCAAATTTTTATATGAACGCTCCAATAGACGTGCGGGTACTGGAGTGTCACTCAAAGCGCTCCGCACGAATGATTTATTGATAATTTATTTCCATAAATCTGGCTTAAGAGGAGAAGAATCCTTCCTGCTAGATTTATCTGTTTTTCGTGATATTTCACTCAAATTCAACTGATGCTTACATCTTTAATATATAGGTAGTATAATTTAGACCCTGGTCTATATATGTATGTTTTTCAATTCTGAAAATGTTTCCTCGTTTTTTTCAGGTGTAACCTTTTCAATTTCGTGATACGGGGAAATAAAAAAATGTCTCATATGAACAATTAAGCCTGGATTTAGTGCGAATAAATTTAAAACGGCTATCGACCATCAGGTTTCAACACCCACTCCATCAACACCTCCATAGTATTATCTCCTGCGTAGCAATGTTTGAAGTGGCTGGGATTTCCGGCAAAACAGTTTTGGCTGAAAACAATTTTTTTAAATTCTGAATAACGAACAGATGCTTCCACTACGTTAAGACTGAGATAATTACTCTAATGATAATGTTAGTTTTAGCTGAGCAAGCAGTCAGAAAAAAATTAAGTACGACGGGTCGAGTCCGAAATACGTCTTCTCAACCTCCGAAGTTAAACGGAATTCCAAGTAGAGCGTAGATAATCGTGACATACGTTTTCAGACGCAAATAGACGGCTTAGTGCTCACCTACTGTGTCACTTTGCTACGGTACCTCCTCAGTTGAAGGTTTCGGTATATTTTTTATATCTGCATGCGTAGGATCAGTGAATTTTTACGAGTCCTAGAGTCTCATCCCAACGCTTCTGTTTTTTTTCGACGGGCGTGGAATGTCTAGTGGCACGTAATGGTCCCCCTCGCCAGGGCCATCTCCCGGTGGCTAATGGAACGTGCGACCCCCATCGCCTCCCTCGACTATCTAATGCAATGGGTGCAAAATCTTTTCGGAGACGTCACAACCGCCATGGACTCAGTATCTCGGAGTAAGGGAGGCGCGAGGATGTCTCGTGCAATTGTTATAGCTCCCCGCATACTTAGGAATGGGTGCTTTATCTGTGAGAATTAATTGAAAAATTCGTGAATGCTACCGGAATCTACCGCACGTTCAAAAAAAAAAAAGATCTGGACTTCGGGGTCGTCGGTATGCAGAGAAATACTGTGGATTCACAATCTATGACCTTAATAGAATGGCATGGTATAAGTCACTCAGCGGAACTCGGGGTAGTTATCTAATTTTTTACTACGCCTAAGTAAAGCATTTGGTTGAAAACAGACTCCAGTCATTCAATGTTTTAGCTTTTCTTGAGCAAGTATCGGCCACACTGCTTCAAGAAATCACTACGGGCGGAAACTGCAGCTCTATATTTAGGGAGTACGTTGAGGAGGCCGTTGTAGGTACCGTTAACTCTTGATTAATTTGCCACTAAGCACGCTTTATGATCAGTTCACAAAAATGCCCAGAACGCGGCGACGAGGTTTCAGCGATCCTCTCATGAATGTTAGCATTCCCGCCTCTCTCGACCCCAGGAATGGGTCGGGGGTCATCCCCTTGAATCGAGGAGATGAGGATATCCATAATGCTGGTCCATTTATCTGGGAATGCGAGGCAATGACCCAGCAACAGCAGTCAACCCATTGTCGCAACCCCCTCCCATACGAACCCTGTTGCCGTCATTACGCCTGGAATAGAACCCGGGAGAGCTTACTCTGTTTCCGCCGTTTCATCCGCGATTATCCCAGTAATTATCAGGGACAATCACTGGCCCCTCATCTCAGGCCTCTCCTATTCCTCATTCCTCCATCAACCTACGCATCTATGGCTCACGAGCTCTGACAGGATAGTTAATTGTTACTCAATGACAATAAATGAATTGAATAATACTGACAATAAACTTCTATTTCAATGTAAAACTGTTTGAAAACTCGTAAAGTTATTAATAATGAAGAGGAAAAATACTTGTAAGTAGTAAGATGAAATTGTAACTTTTTGGCTCTATTTATGTTTTTTCTCAAGTTTTTGGAACTACTTAAAATCAGTTTGCCGCTAGCATGGCCATTACGCATTAAAAATTCTTGTGGAAAAGTGCTACGATCTTATATTTATTTTAATATGTCTAACTTCCACCAACTGAAGCCTGAATCTGTTGAACTTATTAAACATATTAAATTATCATGAAAAACTTTTCTATCTTTCCTCATGCAACCTACGCCTCTCAGCCTTATTTATGCTCACAAGCGAATGCCTTGAATCTTTTCCACGAAAGGAGGTTTAGGAAATAGGGTATCCTGTAAATACAAATAAACATTAATGAAAATATCAACATATTATTAATAAAAGTTTGCTTGTAGTTATTGTAAGGGAATGAGGACAGACCTCTTGCGAGCTCCTGAGATGCGCGTTAATGTGTGGTAGATGTTGATATTTTAGACATAATGGTTTGATAAAAGCAATATTTTTATAATAAAACTCCGCAAAACCTGAAATGAAGAAATAGGCTCTTTCCAAATATAAATCTAGGACCTTTCGCTCCCAAAGCGAGAATCACACCCGTAAACAGAGACAGATAGGCCACTTTTGTGCTGTTGTTCATGTTTTTCTCATCGCACTGTGTTCATCAAGTATTTGCAAAAGCGGAACCAATTTGTGAAAACGCCATTAGAGGAACGGAGTGAATCCGACACTACCATTTTTTTCAGGGCATGAATTGAAAGTATTCTTGGATTTTAGGGGATAGGCATCTTGACCATTGATAAACTTGACCCGCGACAAAATCCATTGATGATGGCAAAAATGGAACGTGAAAGTTTTAGCAATTTGACAAAATTGAAAATAGTTATGCAATATAATATTTCCTTTCAGATAGCGGCTAGTAAACTTGGATTGCGCTCGCATCAATGGCACAGTATCGCGCATCAACTCTCCATGATGTTTTTCTTTGCCGTAATTTGCCAGTCTGGATGGATACTCCCCATTTTCATGTATTTTTAACTTAGGTACGAACTCATCCATATTTATAGAGTTTTTATTTTGTACTTCTTTTTATCATCCTAAATAATTTTACTAAGAATTATAAAAGTGATGTACAGAGGGTGGGTCTTCTCTTACAATGTAAGCGTGTCATTGCGTAGTCGAGAGAAAAATTTTGAATTCACCAAGTGAACATGAAGGGAGCGATGGTGGATAATTGGTTGTAGGCCTTGTATTAAAGTCCTTCCCATGGTCCCTAGTATATAAGGGCCATGGTCCTTCCCTTCACCACTAAGGAAGGCGGTGGCGTCATCTCTGAGAAGTGAAGGAGATTGCGGGGGTTTCCTCAACCCCCTCCTCTCTGGGGCAGATTTGGGGGTCTCGATGTGCGTCAAAACTTTCCTAATAAAAAATTCTCCCCAGAGAGGGCGGTGTTTCTCATCCAATTTGCGCGTGTTTTTTGCAAACTGGGCGCCTTCTTGCGCTCCGCGACCGTCTGGGTTATGGAGGGAGATGGGTGGGTGGTTTGCGCAGGGCTGGTGACGCAGCTGCAACAATGTACTCACATCCCTAACTACCCCCTCTCCTTGTCGTTATCATGAGTTATTTTTTCATCGTCTACTATTGCTTAACAGTATCCTCCACCTGATTCAGATAAAAGTGTTAGCTCTTAAAATAGAGACAACAAATGAAACTTCACAAAGAAGTTCAAATACCAACTTAATTGAAGATGTTTTTATTAGGAATGATGATTTATTTATCAAGAAATGTTTTTTTAGTAGAGGAAATTGTTGAGCATAATTGAGGAAGTTAATTTTAAATGTTATGATATTATCTACTTTATAAGACATGTATACTAATATGTGGACAATTTTCTCATTAAACTTGAGCTTATTATATTTTTACGCTTCTTTGCGTCATTTATTTTTCAATTTAGCCAACGAATGAGCTTTATTCTCTTTTGAAAAATGTGCGATTTAATTAAACTTGGTATAATTATTAAGTTTGCTATACTTTATCATGAATGCGATTGCTGAAATTGTCATTCTCCATACTTCAAATGAAGTGTCGTGATTACACATCTTTAGTACATAAGTATACTTTTTTGTATTAAAGACATCAGTGCTTTGATTATAGCTATTTTTTTCTTGTAAGGAAAAGAGCTTAATTTCATGGAATCTTTTGAACTGAGAACTTCAACCCTAAGTCGATGGTCACCTAATTCTAGAAGATGCATATTAGTTTGTAATATGATCTAATATTTTTAGAACATTCCAAACATCCGCTATCGATCATTTGCTGTAAATGTGTTGTATATGGTTCAGTAGATCACGCAGACATGAATGAAACAGTATGACGAACCAGATAATGAATCCTACTATATACTTTGTCCCCTAGTTTGCTCTGAAAGATATTTATTCTTAAATGCTAAACCAGTCTAAGCCTATCTCGCAGCCTCCCTAGCGGCTGTAGGCGTATGGGTATCCGAAGTCAACGAGTGGCAATGAACAAGTGTCATATTTTTCGATCTAATGCTTTGCATTTTTATGTTTTTGTGATTTTTTAGGGTTAAATCAATAATATTGCGTTGAATTATTAAATCTTGTTTCAAGAATCCAAATGGAAATAGCGTTATCCTTCCACTTTAGCCCTAGTAGCGAGTCATTGATTTACTCAACTAAATTCATGTTTGGGGAACGCAGGACCTACGTAAAGAAACGCGATATTTGTGAAATCGATATTTTAGCTGCGGAACATGACGATGCTAATTGGCATGGCTCATTTTCCCAAAAAACAGCCTTTTTCGCTTTGCCTTCGGTAAACCTCGTTTACTTGACAGTTTGAGTCCACGCGAAACAAGCATATAATCAATACTAGGTAAGTTGCTGCAGCTAAAAGATAGAACCACCATCTGTAATTAAATCATTTAATTCGAAATCTATTTGATAAATTACTTAATGAAATTACCCAGGGCCGTGCTCTGTTTTAGGCAAGTTGACTTTGTTTTTTCATTGTATTTTTTATTGGTGCGAATGGAAGTAGAAACTTCGCAACCCATACTGCGTGCATGCTAGAGACCCACCCACAGAGAAATTGCTCATTAGACAAAATCTGCTGAGTATGTTAGTGAGTTATTTATTGCATGTATGTGTGCCTTTCTTTTGTTTTCTTGTCGATTTTTTTTTATTTTTTACGTGCATGATTACTTCTTGACTTCCTTCACATCCGATCCCTAATAAATCTTGTCCAGTGAAGGGGAAGGCGTTGGGGAATTTCATTTATTTCAAAGGGACCATTGACGCACAACGTTCTTTAATTGATATATTGATGGCTAAATCAGTTGATTGAAACTTTTCAAGTTCCATAAAACTTTATTTGACAAACTACTATCGGTTTTAACACTCATGCGTCATTATCAAGAGTAATGCAGCTTTGTATATTTTGTGGATAGATTACAATCTATTTATTATGCAATGAATTGGTGGTAATAGAAATTCCACTTGCAAACCATTTAAAATATCTATTACATTACTGTTATAACCCACAGTAGGCATGATGTATTTTTTGCTACACGTCCAAGTTACTCATTTGTGTCCGAGTAATGCGAGTTTTCCATTGCATTGATCCTTCACCGGAAATAGGCCTTTGGTGGGCTTCTGAGTGCAGCCAAGTCATTCGACCTCCTCCTTCAGGGCCTCGCGCACAGATTCGAGACTAAGATGCCTTGAAGTAGCTGCAGTGGGACAGACAGAGTGATTACGGCATGCTCTCATGCCATTCCCTTGCCTCCTTTGCCTCGAGTACTCTGAGATTGGCATTCTGGAATACTCAAGGGGATATTTCGTGCACCACTTCCCATCCAGTAGCGAAGGGCCCTTTCATCTTCCTCTGTCTGCTTGGCCAGAACTTCGCGCCAAGGTCGAGATTTTCCTCGGATGCCGGCTTCCAGTTTCGGGTCAGTTTGATGCTCAGTTTGTCTTCTATCCAAAGCTAATGACCATTTCTTCAATTCAATACCAATCACTTTGTTCACAAGGGAGAAAATGAACTACTCAGGTTGTCTTCTTTATAGTCAAAGTGCGGACGTAGTAGTTTTTTTATACAATGAACAAAAGAGCACAATTTGAATCATTTTTAGGAATTAAATAAGTTGCACTTAAGGTAAAATACTCCCGATAAACGCAACCGATTTAGGCGTGATATAGTGGAAGTTCGGTACATTGAAATGAAATAGCAATTTTCCACTTTTATTTTAATGCGTACGACGCGTTTCGGCTCACGGAGCTAGTACTAGACCTTGTACCAGATGGAGCCCACATTCGCGACTTTTGTTCAGTGCTGTAGTTGGGCCGGTACGGCCTACCCCCTAAAATCCAAACTCGTTCTAAGCGTACCGGTTTAAAATATCTTCGCGGCCGGATGTATAGCACATGTTCAGCTGTTGGAATTTTTGGTGTGTACCGCCTTATTTTTTTCCAACTGCAGCACTGCTTTTGTTTACATAGTGCTACACCAGTTGCAGTCGATGTTGTCTTACGGCCACCTTTGTCTTATCCGATCGCACTCTTCTTTCGTTTAGGGGTGAGTTGCAGTCAAGATGGCGCCACGGGGCACCTTTTTTGATTGTCATTTCGGACGCTTGGCTGATTTTAATTTGTTCGAAACATTTGGGGACTGCACCAGCTTAAGTTTCGTTCCTTTTCGGATTTCCTTTCGCTAAACGTCACTCCAGGAAAACTTTAGGCTAAATCATCTACTGAGAGGCCGTCCTTTTACATAATTTGCTATTAACAGAAAGAGGATGATGAATGTTGTAATTTGATGAAAAATGAGATATATTTATAGTGAAAATTTCGATATTTTTTTGTCAAAAACTTTGTACTTTGATAGGTTAGTTACTTCATAAATGTCTGAAATAGCTAACACGATTATATATGATCGAAGAGTTTCCATTTTGCAAATATTGGTAAATGCTAAATTGCTACACGGAATTGAAATGTTTGAGCTGTCAGTGCCAATGCTATTTGCCCCTCACTTAACCATTACGCAAAGTAAATGTTAGCCTTATTTCAAGAGACCAAGAAATATTTTATAAGGCTGATGAGAGAAAGGATTTCTTGGTATCACGTTCATGTCTGAGATTCGAGCGTCTCGCAACATAACAGACATCTTTCTCCGCTGGTGCCGAGTAATGACGCGGCTTTTTCTGCAAACTTCAACGGAGCACGGACCGTTTCGTGACCTTTAGCCTTATTCGTGAATCCGGAAGGGGCTACTGTCGAAATACGACTCCTGGGAGTCTTGGAAGGATTTACATGTGCGCTAACGACATGATCTAATTGCGAGTGGAAAGCCGCTTATTTCTTGCTGCTGAATACTTGTTTATTTTCTTTTCTACGCTGAGCGGAAGACTTGCCTTTCCAAGCTCCTAAAACGCTCCCTCAGCGAGGAAAATTTCTCCGTTATTGAAGTTATTCACACCGTAATTGCCGTGGGTTAGGTTCCAGATTTTTCCTCTGGATTTACGAAAGTTTAAAATCATTTTTGGGATAGAGCATGTCGCTTTCAGCGTTTTATGTCCCCCCCCCTCAATCCTAGGTAAGCAGAGACTTTACCATGAAATGGCCTTCGTCCTCCTAAATAATGAAATAGTGACAAATTTTACAGCTTTTGAGGTGGATACAATCTCGACGAAAATGCAGATATGCCCTAGAGCCCTAGGTATTTTATTCAAGACATTTATTGCATATTTTACGTGGTGCAAAAGAAAAATTCTACTTCCATATCAAAAAGGTCTAAAATATATTGGATGTATATCATTTTGATTAATATTCCGATTTGGTTTTACCGAATGAATGAATAATGCGAATTGAAAATCGTAACTTCGCCTTCTTTCAAGGTATGCATTTTAATACATTTGCCATCTTTGGGGTTATTTTTGTTTCAAAATATTAAATTCCTATCCTAAAATTGTAATTTGGTGAAAGAAAAAAATATGGACGTTGCGCGATCATTCACGGAATCATTGGGGCACATTTAAAAAAAATTTCCTGCGCATGGTCATGCGAACGGCTGAAAGTAAGTCTTATTTTCCGGTTTACACGGTGGATGATTTCAATTTGAATTGAACCTCGTTCACACCGTTAATCGTGTACAACTGCCTCAAGGTAGCGCCACTTCTTTTCCTTTGCGGGTTGTGGGTGTCGTGGAGTTGACTTCCTGATAAAAAGTCATTGAAAAAGACTCCAACCCATGTCCTGATGGTAGAATTGTTTCGCACTTAAAAGACGGGAAATTTCTCGGAAATATTAATGCTTGCTATAAAAATCTCTCAATTTCCGAATATATTCTGAGGCCGCATGAAAATTGTGAACTTGAGGTTGAGACTCAAACGTGGAAATTATTCTGCCTCTCAGCAATGTCCCCTTTTCAGGCCAACCTGCGTCGGACTTTGTCAATATCCGAGATTTTTAAAATATTAAATCCTTTTGCAGAGGACTTTCCCCTTCCATCAAAGTGACCTTTCGCTGGTAGTGTTACCTCCCAGCAGTAGAGTGACTAGGAATATGCTTTAGAGTGGGATGAATGGTCCCGAGAAAGAGACCATCTACAGATTAGGGAAATGTTTTGAAAAATGACATGCCTGCACATTCATTTTACATCATTTCGGCGATTAAAAATTAACTTTAATGAGTTGCAGTTATTATGTGTCAAATATAGACAAAAGTTTTAAAGATTTTTTTCTCTGAGGCTTTGGGGGGGATCTATCCCCCTCATCCGCCCCCCATAGTTATGCCACTGCCTCCCAGTAAGCGAAGTGCCAGTAGGAGAAAGTAGTCTGGAGCTTAGCGCTCTACGGTACGGAAACATGGGCACTTAGGAAGGAGGATAAGAAAAGACTGGAGGCTGTTGAGATGTAGGCGTAGAGAGGAATGGAGAAGGTGCAGCGGACGGAGAGGATGAGGAACGACGACGTGCTGGACATGGTGGGTGAGGAAAGATGGATTCTTGAAGAGATACGGAGAAGACAGAAGTAATGGATGGAGTGAGTTTTGAGCCGCGAGGGGATGTTAAAAACATTGTTTGAATAAAGTCAACTTTCTTTGGAGAGATGTTGTGGAACAACATAACTAATGATAAACGAAGATTTCGTATTGCCCACAATTTATTTGCAGAGTACTACAGCTGTGTCAATTGTTATACAATCATCCTCAGCTTTTTTTACATACATACATGAATTTATTTAAAGATACATAGCTCAAATACTAAAATACATTATAATACATAAAAAAACATTCCCTTTACAAAGATGTAATACGCTTTTCCCTCTGTAACAAACACATCTTTTGACTTATAGCGCAAGAAAAGAGAATAACCCTGAAATTACAGTCTTTTATATTAAAAAAATATTTTTACAATTAGGAGGCCTTCTGAGCCACAACAGGTTCATCAGCGGGTACTCCATAATTCATTTGCAAGCAATTAAAACATCTAAAACAATAAAAGAAACAATAAAAAACTCATATTGCCTTAAAATTAAAATTATAGTCCTCCTCTGCAGGTAATTAAAAAGTTTACTTTTAACAGCCGAATATGTTTTTAAATCATGCATTTCCTTTGGTAATTTGTTAAATAGTTAAGGTACACTAACCACAATTTTTTTCACCACATTAAATAATAATAAACGAAACATATGAAACGCGTTTTACGCAGTAAAAATGTTTTGGAAAAGTGCTACGATCTTTTATTTATTTAAATATGTCTAACTTCCACCAATTGTAACCTTTATCTGTTGAACTAATGATAGATTGAGTTTAAAGTGAGTGATACTTCTCTGGAAAATACTGGCCGAGTAGGAAACGATGCGTTTTTGGTTGCAGATTTACTTGCACGAGCCGACTGTGGCCCCTCTCCCTTTTCGATCACATGAAAGACTTACTTGGGTCGGCTCAGCAAGGGAATTTCTTCTCCTGCTGTACTCTGTAAACATCTTTTCGTGAGGGTGATGCGGCTACCCTACCGAGCGGATCCTCCTACGCACAACCCTTGGTTGGAGTTCGAGGTAGACGACGAGCCGCCGCCGTCCGCCCTGAATACCAAATGGTCTCCAGCTGCCACCCCTCGACTCCCACCCTATCTCTTGCCAACCCTTTCCCTTGCCTTGCTTTAGCAATCTTCATTCCCTTTTTTTCTGCTTCTGAAACGTTGCTATTGGTAGCTCAGGCAAAGATGGGGAGTGAGTGCGTAGAATTTGAGAATTATTCAAAGCTTTGTTGATGTGAAGAACTGACCCGCAACCGTGTTGAGAAGATAATCTTGGATTTTGAAACCAGCATACATACCCCATCAAGGTTACCCGTAGCATCGTTCGATCGGGATCATTTTCTACTGGAGTTGAGCCGGACCAAGGAGTGAGTGTTTTATGCACGTGCGTACGTGTGTAAAGGCCGATTTGCACGGGGCACGTCATTGCACAGGTTAGCACTGCATTCATTTCCCAATCTTGCGTGCAATAATTATTGCGCAGACGAATGCGTTACCGCTTTACACGGTACTCGCAATCAACAATTCATTCACGAAATGTTGTCGTCTGTTGAGTGCGCGCATGGCGTGTCACTTGTTGGAACAAGGAACATACGTAACTTTGTTGGAACACTGCGCAACTTTGTTGACCTACTGGTTTGTTTCTTGTAAAAGCACTGACACAAATGCGATTATGCTGAACCTTAAGCAGACGATATTATGCGTACAATTAATAAGGTAAAACAGTTCAAAGTGAGGCGAAGATCCCAGGCAGAGTTAAGGTAGCTTTTGAAACATTCTAGAAGTTATACTTTTTCACGAAGCGCAATAATCGGAATAAGGCGGAAATCATAATCGAAAATTTTTCACGCCAATCAAATTCGTGGAATCCTTAAGAATATCGTAACACATGGACATAAATGTTGTAACATGGTGAATCTCATATCTTGTAAATGTATGGAACGTCCCGTGAACTAATGTGTATGTTCGTAGAGTGTACACTCGAGATAAATCAATGAATTATTCACTCATTAAACCGGTATGGCAGAATAAGTAAGTTTATGCGTTGCAAACCTTCCTATAGTTCGGTACTTAATGTAATATGTATGCATAAATGCGTGAAAACCATATTCTAATGATGTTTCGTTGGGTTTACTTATCTACCACTGGAGTATCGCGAGACATTATTCAAGACACCATGATCGGAAAATCACTCTAAGTTAGCAAACCAAATATTTCATATAGGTATTCACAAATTTATTCTCATACAACTTGCCATTTGCACATCCGATACTTATTGATATTTTTCCATCATTACCGGTAAATAGCCGCTGTAGACCTTTTATTTGTTGCCTAGCAGCAAATTTACTGTGGACTGCCACTATTCCCTGAGCCCTGAAATTGAAAATTCTACCCAGGTGGGACTAATACCCACGATCGTTAGAGTACAAGACCGAAAGAACTCGTTTCCACCGAAACCGAAGGCCGTCATAGAATTTCATTTTTGGAAATATTTATGTAAGAAACAGATTTGTTCGCCATTCAGTTTTTTGGCAAAATTATAGCTGGTTTGACCCGCAGAGTAGGGTATGTCTTATTCTCTTTATGTTAAATCATTTTTTTAACTCCTTTATTCCTATATAAAGTATTTATATTTAGTTGTAAGGGTTTTTTAAGTTTATTGTTTAAATAACCGTAAGGCGGTCGTTTCATTGCATTGTACGAATTAGAAACCAAATAGTGTACTTCAATAAAGGCTGACGTTCCATCAATAGACAGTGATTCACATTCGTCAGAAGCTTACACTGCGTATACTCTTGTGTCCTCTCATCAATCCACGGGAAGCGTGCCCCAAATGTTTCCTCCTTTGACGGTGGCATTTGACACTCGACGCGTCAAATGGGAGAGGCGGAGAAGTCGTGCGTGCTGGGAAACAAACGGGACAGAGGGACACTTCATAGACTCAGGCAGTGCGAGTTCTCAACCGGAGCGTGTTTCCGGCGGATGGGATCCGGCCGTGAGTAATTGGCTGGAGTAGGACTTGCGAGCGATTGGTTCACGATTTGCAATGGTGTCGCTCACGCAGACTCGAAATCGCAAATCTGCGAAAGAATTCGCAAGGAATGGAAGAGAAAGGTGAATTGCGACGAATTAATCCCTTGCGCTGTTATGACGAGTCTAGCTCGTCATGAACTTATGATGCCAAACCGCGCAATGACGAGTGTATCTCGTCATCGGATTTTCATAATTTTAGCACTATTTAGAGGAACAATATAATTATTTTGAAAGCTAAGTAATGTTAAAACATTAATAGTATACATAAATAATTCATATTTCATGAAACATGATGCGTTGGAAGGATTACAATGATTTTATTCGAGTAGCGATAGCTTTGTTCTCCATTTTTAATGATCACATTATTTCACGGTTCTACGTTGATTAAAAATTAGAAAGTATCATTTACTACCTACTATTTAAAAGAGAACCACAGAAAAAAAATAGAGAATAGAAGCACGATAGGTATTCCGTAGGGAACTAGTTAAAGTGGGAGGGGTTAAACCGTACTCATTAAGCCCTTCTCTCATGGGTTTGAATTTATTTAAAAAAACTTTAAGGTTGCTGCCTAATTTTTATGAGTAGGTGATGTTATTAGCAGTGATGGGAGTGTCACTGAAAAAGTGGAAGTGGGCTCAGGTGAAATTACGTTGTCATTTTTAAAATTAAATAAAATTACAAATTACACTCTGAAAAAATAATGATAAGGATTACGATTTCAATTATTTTTTCTTCCTAAAACCCAAAAAATACGAAAAATATTCATATCGCAGCAATACCTCTTTTTTTAAGTAAAGTAGTTGAAATTTTTAGGTTTCAATTTGCGTTACTTTACTAAAAACTAAGCAACGCGTTAATTTACTCAAATCAGTATATTTTGCATTAAAAACGAGTGCTAACGGTTTTTTTTAAATGATACACCCATAAATTGCTTCCGCGGTTATAATTATTCAGTGAGGTGTACTATTCCATTCCCTTCTTCAAACCAAGCTCTAGTCATCGTCAGACACTAATGTTTCTCTGTTTTAAATATTTCAAAACATATGGAGGATAAATCACTGAGTCCCAATAATAGCCCGTTTTGGTAATAAACAGTGATAAATATATGATTAAAGATTATATTGATGAATTTTAAAGTTTATCTACAGAATTTTATGATTTTACGATGAGTGAGAATGATAAACAAATGTTGAGCGTAAGCAACCCGCGTGCCACCAAAAATGCCTGCCTTGGGTGTGGCATGCTCACTCTTGGGGCCGTATCTCGGGAACCACCCGTCAAAATTGGAAAATATTATAGGAGCAGCATTTAAAATGTCCAGTGTATCGTTTATTACCATATAAAATCATTTGAAAAATACCAACGCCTTCTTATCGCCATACATATCCGAAAAATAGCCGAAAATACCAAAATTTCTCAACTTTGAGTGCGATGCGGCACGTTTTCCCGTTATCCAATTGCAATAATATTCTATAGGACATGTTTTTACACTAGTTTGCATAAAGTGAGAGGGCATCCTGAAAGAAATTCGAAAAATCGAAAAATAAGGACCACCCTAATGTATATATATACCCTGAAAATTTCGAGAGAGCAGCGTGAATTTTAAAGGGGTGCAGAGCAGAGAGTGCGTAATATGGCTGGTCGAGAGGGAACTATGCTTGCTCTTAATTGATAGCATCGATTTCCCGCTCGTTTGCACTCCGAGGCGTCGATTAATTATCATCGGTGGAGGTGTGGATGTGACGTCCGGTGGTCCGGCAAGTCCGTGGTCTCCACGCTCTGTAGCAAGGTGTACCTACCTCGGATATGAAAGGCCCAACACCTCTCTAACAACCTACCGCATGGCTCAGCCCTCGCAATTTCCTCTCCTGACCGCAGGGGCCCGCTTGGCGCCACCAGTCTTCCTCCCACGCAACCCCATTTCCTTCATTTCGGATTTCCTCGTCACCGCTTCCTCGCCCTGCCTGCCTTCATGTCTCGCGCTGCGGAGCGTGGGTGTGCCAAACATCCTTCCTTGCTCGATTCTCTCCTATCCTGCGCCATTCAAATATTTCATCATCTCGTGCTAGGGAGTAGATTTCTTTCTCATTCGCTTCTCGTTACCATTCTCTCTGATTGAAGGCACGTGTGTACGGTCGTATCGAATCTACTCCTCGACTCGTTACTTTGCTCACCTCAATTAATACATCGTCTCGTTAATTGGAGCAGCTCCTATGGAGTCAGAGTCCTCCACATTTCCCTATAATAACCATGAAGTAATTGGTAAGGGAGCAGTGTTGACGCCTACCCCACCTTGATGAGTATACAGGGTGCTCTATATCGATTCAGTCACTCAGCTTGACTGAAATGCATATGCGGAAATGTCACCTTGAAATACCTTAATCACTGATTTTATGCGTCAAGGTGTTCTGTAGCACCTACGGCAAATCTTATTTATGCGATCCCGTTATTTATTTAGTAATTATTATCATCCAGTTTTCATGGATACAACTGAAGTTTTTAATTTTTGGAAAATTATGTAAGGAGCATAGGTGAAAATTCCAAATATTCAGTCATTGGCATGTGTCACATTTAAATCTCCTAGTTTACTTCAGAATTTTCACCTGAATGCTATCGGACCAAACACCGTACATCTCATGCAGTACTTAATTATGAAAGATCGCAAAATGAAGCGTCGTGCAAATAGATATTTTAGATAAAGGAAACGACTAAAGCAATTTAATAGAAAAGATGTGTTGCCCGAAATGCAAAATATAAGAATTTTACCTAATTATTGCACCATATATATCATGATATTTTATCAATAAATATATTCCTCTCCCACCGATTTCCCTTTTTGGTAAATAATAACGTTAAATAAACCATCATATCGCAACAATCCTTTGTTTGGTTTCACGCGGCTCTTCGTTATGCTCTCCTGTTGGCTAGTCTTTTCATAGCGACGTATTTCATCTCTTCTACATCCTTTATAACCTGCCCTATGTAATTCATTTGGGGCCGTCCCTTGCCCTTCTTCCCTTCCACCTGTCATTCAAAGATTGTCTTCATCGTGCCCCATAATGTGGCAAACAAAGACGTCACGTCTTCTTAAGTTTTTAGAAGGCTTCTCTTTTATCCCACTTTTCTCAACTCTTCCTAAATATCTTCCTAAACTCGGTCAATCTATTTTATCTTCATCATTCTTCGGTAGCACCACATTTCGAATGCTTCCACTCTCGACTTCTCTGCTGCCTTCAATGTCCAAGCCCCACTTCCATAGAGAATCATACTCAGGTGTACTCTCAACTGCAAGAAGGTTCCTCTATTTGTAGATAGGCCTCTTCGACTGTGCTATTCTACTGACTATTTCTTTCTTGCTTCGTCCATCGTTTGTAATTTGTCATCCCAGGTAAGAAAACACCTACACCTTACACCTCTTATAGCTTATTTTGCTTTCCTAGCTTAATTTTTGTCCCAGGATCCTCTCTTCTGCTGCATACTAACATTTTAGTCTTTTTTTTGTTCATTTTCAGCTGGTAATCCTATTCAAAAGCAGAAGCTGTTTTTTTTACTATGTGCCTACCGCCATAGTTTTATCCAAGATGCATAATTTTTTTCTTCAGCCTCTGTGGTTGCTTTAAAGAAGGCTCAATGCCTCTTTCTGTATGCTGAAGTTCAAGGGCGTCATTTCGAGTGGCGAAGGCTGTCTGCCCTCTGGCGACAATAGCAGGAACCACTTCACCTCCCTCAATAACACTCTCCCATCCGCGAACTGTATGGGGCGAGACACGGGGCCCCTTCTCTCCCATGTCTCGAAGACGGGGATAAGAAAGGATTCGGAGGGGAAAGAAAGCTTCTCAAGAAGGTCAATGACTTCTCATATCGGTACGGGGGTGGCTTTACTTATCCCAAAATTGGAGGCTTTCTCAGCCGGGTAGATTAACAGCACAATAGTTCTCGAAATCTTTCCAGCCTTGGTCTAATTCCACAAAGTTGTTTTCGTATCCCATGAAAATAGGTTGGCACAATGGATATGGGAGGAGCTAATATGCTAAAAATATGCATTGGTTCTTGGGGAACGAGTTTGTCCGGTGGCTACAGTGTTGGCTTCACATCCCGTGGGCCGGGGTTCAACTCATGACGGTGTTACAGAATTTTTATAGGTTATTTGGAGCAGGGGCGCAGCGAGGGTGGTTTTGGGGGATAAAAACCCCCCCAGAGCTCAGAGAAATTTTTAAGTTTAATCCCTTTTACTTAATTGGATTGATATTACTAACAGAATAGTGTAAGGATTAATAAAATATCCCTCACAAAGCCGTAAAACTCACTATTTTGAACCATTTTTCTAAAAATTCCGCAAGTTATTAATCTTGCACCTACCGCTTATCCTGGTGGGTATCTCATACCCCCACACATCCCGGTATTTGTTGCACCTAAACCCCCCCAGCCTTAATTCCTAGCTGCGCCCCTGATTTGGAGGACATTTTCTCTGCGACACTCCGTCTGGGACTTTAAGACGTGGTCCCCTGGGCGCCTTCCAATAAACATGGGCAAACGCTGACGCCGGGTTTCTCTCCGCTCTTCCTTCCCCACCCATCCCTCATGGCGCCAATGGCCTAAGCTGTCTTTCGCTCCATCATAATACGATACAGTATCAGCTGAAGTTGACGGTGGATGAATTAACTTTGTGTGTTAAGAAGTCTAGCTTGAAAATGACGTGGAACACGTCGAAATCGGTCGCGAAATATTAAAACTATGTGGAAAGTATTAAGTGCTTTTACTTTATTCTATCAAAGAGTATCTGCATTAGTGTATGGTTTTCGGGTAACACTTTTTGCCCTACAGAACAAACGCTGCGTAATTAAATGGTTCATTTACCATTTTTTTAAGACTTAGAGGGTTAAAGACATGCTATTACATCAATAAATATTTTAATTACAATGGTGAGAGTCATAACATTTAGGGTTCATACCAATTTTCCCTTTCGATTTTCCTCATTTTCAGTACAATTTATTTATTTTCCAGACTTAATTTATGGCAAAGCACTCATATACAGAAGGATTGGGCAAAAAAATGCAGCAAGGTGCTTAGTGAAACAAAATTTATTCATTCCAAGTGTGTAAGATATTCCAACCAAAATAAAAAAAAACAATATGAACAGAAAAATTTAAAAAGTTTTCATGCATTCAGCTACAATTTTCGCTGCACCTCTGAAGTTTTTCCCTGACCGGTATCTAAATTCGTTGACCTGTATAAACCCAGATATATGATACCTCTGATCATTTTAATTTTAATTTTTTCTGCCGAAGTAAAACAGAGAATTTAACTTCACATCATCCTACCAATTTTTAATAAAGATGATTTACAATTAAAATACAATAAAAAACAACCAAATAACATTGGTAGACTGCAACAGCCACATTTTCAAAGTTATTAAAAAATGACCCACCAGGAGAACAGGTATGTTTTGATCTTTTAATCAGCGCAGTATCTTTGAAAGAGATCACCAAAGAGTTTAACTGGTGGCTGCAATAGAGATTAAAGAATAAATGGAATCGAAATTTTCTGTTTGTTGATCCTTCGCCTACTTTTCCAGCTACTTGCGGTGGATAATTGACGGCTTTCACCCTTTAGCAGATAAGCCGGAGAGGTCGCTAAATCCTGCAGAGCGGATCACCGCGTCTCTTCTGCTTTTCAGCCTCGCGAATCGACCTCGCGTGGTTCGTTTTTTTATCCTCTTAAGAGCGATACCTTTCCTCAATGATCGGAAACTCCCTGAACGAGTTAATAATTCGGATCTCTAATGAAGTAATCTCTCGCCTACTCCTCGAACTATTTTCGGTTAATGAAAAATAGCCTTAAGCACTTAGTGGAGACATTGACAGGGGCGGATCCAGGATTTTTTTCTCGGAGGGGCACAAGCAAGGCCGTATCCAGGATTTTGTTCTGGGTGGGGCACAAGGATACCTCGTTATACAAAACGAATGCAATGATAATGGGACCGTATTAAAAATCTTGCATATTTTTGAGTGTCTGGGGGGGGGCACGTGCCCCCGTGACCCCCCCCCCCCCCTGGATCCGCCTATGGACATTGATGACGTCACAAACTCACGCCGAGCGGGTCACCACTTCTCCGCCGCTCCTCCACCCCGCGGAATCTTTTGACTTGGTTCCTCAGTTTATTCACCCGTAAGAGCGATTTGTTCTCATATTTAGTGGAACAAGGTGATGGGCCGAAACGCTAATTTCGGGTCTGAATGAACGACTCCTTAGCAGTGTACTTCTGGAAGAGAAATGGAGTAGGGTGGTTTAATCGGAATTACTTGCGCCACCCATATTGCTTGGAAGCCTCCAAGGATCACGATGAATGTCCTCCACGCTACCTTCTCTTCACCGTCGAACGATTACTGCGCAAGTAGTAGGCATTACACGACAGAGAAAGATACCCGATGCTAAATTTGCATATATGGAGGTAAGGCTGAAATTGAATCTTGCGGCTTTCATGGACCAACACACTCTTATGTAATTGACTTTGATGGAAATTGTTGAATGAGCGAAAACTAGGTTTGATGAAATATTAGAGTACTATGACTGCTATGCTTGCCTGTGCAATGCTCTTTCTTGCGTGATGCTGTTTGCCGTGTTATATTGTCACGCTTTCGTCATTCCGCCTATGTTTATTCCGAAGCCGTTGCAAACCTATCTTATCCAATTAATTTGAAAATGCCGTAGTAGAATTTGTTTGAAGTCATTATTTTAATGAAAGCGCGTTCACCTTTATTGTCGCTCAGGTAATATTTTTTTAAAATAAAGAGCATTGCAATTTTGAAAAGTAAGTGGGCATCTCTATATTCAGGGAACATCGTACGGATAAAATTGTTAAAGCTCTTTCGCTAATTTATCATTTAGTCGCATATCTATGGACGATCCTAATTGATCACATAAACTTTTTCGCTAATTTCTGATTCAATTACTCTCCTGTGGTCGACCCTAGGGTTCCATTAGCTTTTATGTGTGTTTGATTTGGTAATTTAACAAGAAGACCCACTGGAAGGAAAAGAAGATCGTTTGAATACGCTTGAAACTATTAAGACGTAGGCAAGGACGAATGAAGTTTGTTTATTGATATTATTCAGCTATATCTGGCAAATGTTCATTTTTGTTGCCTTGGCCAGGTTAATTTCGCAAAAAAGCCTTCTGAAAGCCGTTGCAGGCTCGTTTAAATTATACGCCTGTATATTTCTCCATGGTTTTGGAAGTCTAATTGTGTATTTTAATTCGAGATGTAAGTGAAGAAAAGGCCCAAGGCTTTATTTTTTTCTTTTTAACTGCTGCGTGTTTTGGGAGAGTCTGTCTGCTCTGTAATTGCATCACTTTTTTATATCGTCTGCTTTATTTATTCGGCTAAATGGTATTCATCGATAATGATGTCTAGACTAATTTGTTGAAGAAGAAATTGCTTGAATTTATTTTTCAAAATGAAAGCGAAGGATTTGTTTCATTGTAGAATTATTTTTTCGCTAATTTTTGATTCGATGAATATCCTGTGGGGAAGTCGTGAGTTCCGGTATCTTATCTTTCTAAAATAGAAATAATGGAGATTTGGGTATGAAAAAGAGAAGTTTGTTCAGTTTTGCTAGTACGATTTAGTTTGAAATTTTTCGTAATAATAATAATAATAATAATTTTTTTAAAGAAAGAAAGTGATTTGAATCATTAGAATGATTGTGTTAGAGTCCGCAGATACCAAGCGGGGGTCACACGTTCAATGCTTCCTGAAGGCGTATTTTTTCTCCATTATTTTATTTATTTTGCGGAAACTTACGTTAATACTTCTAATTTTATGATTTTCAGTCAGAAAAATGTTTTTTATGTGAGGAAACTGTTTCATATGCGCACGATAAATCAGATTTATTATAATTTTGATCTAAGTAATTTTATCCAACTTCTGTGGCCATTTTGATAGAATTTATCACACTTCATTTGTCAAACTGGTTGGTTCATGGTTACCGAAATATTCGATGGTCCATAGGAACCGAAAAGTTCGATGAATTTCGTAATAATTCGATATTTATAACTAAATTTTATATTCAGTGTAGAGTACAGCATTATGAAACTAATGCAATTGTCAAAGTAATCTGATAAGAATCTGTTCTTTGGCCCTCTTTCTTTCTGTCCGGGCATGGTTATGGGCTTTTTTGGGCATGGTTAATTGGGTTCGTTCGCCAATTTTCTTTTATTATGGACGAGCAGTCCACCCGGTGTTGATCTGGAAGGATAGTGCGCGCAGAGAATTGGGAAACTTGGATCTTGGGTTTATGATCATATAGGATTTTTATCTTTTCTCTTTGAGCGTGTCGGGGAGTGCGGCTACCCCGCTGGATGCCCAATCACACAAATAGGGTGGTTTCCTATTATTTTTTATTGCCTAAATCGAAAGATTATTACTCCTGGAGAACGTATTTCGCTCTTTTAGATTTTTAATTGACGACATCTATTTTTCGCGATTAAATGAAAAGTGAAAAATTTCAAGCGCAAGAAAACGCGACGGCTAAGTATGAATGCAGGGAAAACAGTTTTAATAGGTGATTATTAAGACATGTTTCCCTGAAGTCTGTGCCTCATGCATGCATTGGTAATCTCAGACGATGTAAAACTCCTATCTACTCGTATAGAAACTAGGCCCCTGTGACGTCACGTGGAGTGGCATCGCATGGGCGCCAATCTGGCCTTTTTCAAATGAGGATAAAAATTGACCATTGCCATTCGTTTTAACCGGTATTTCTAAAACCAAATAATTTGTATATTATGAATACACTATTGGTGGATAACTAATCGCAATCAATACCTTTCGTTTTCTTTGATGGAGGAAACTACCCTATTGTGTGACGTGACGAAACAAACGGTTATGAGCAAACGACACAAAGGACGCGTCGGATACAACCATAAGGATCACTACGAGCTTTGGAAGCATGAAGTGGACCTATGAACTAACTTTGGTTGCAATCCGTGCAGCCTCATGGAATTGCATAGCGGACAGAAAAACAGCCATCCACTTTTACGTATAGATTGTAATAGAGTTAAGAAAAATTATAAGCACGTATTAATCCGTTCTTTTATCCATCGCCTAAGTTCGATCTCATCGTCACGAAATGTCTACCGTCTTCGCCCTAAGGCATTCGAGTGAATTACTTTCGCTGACCAGCTCATCGCTTCTCCCCTTCCTTGCTACTTCTCCACTCCGTGCAGCCGTCCATCGTGTTGTAATGTCATAATAAAATTGCTTTATGATGAAATATCGATAAGAATATTGCTACCATAAGTGAAGCTGGACCACAACGTGAATGATACAGGTCACACCCAGCGGTGCCAAACGACTTAACTTCACATATCTCAAGTTTGAATCACCTGTTACTGCTAACTCCTTTATAAATATTGGTTCGTATTTTAGAATCCACGAGAAAATTACGAAATAATTTTTTAACTAATGATTCATCATCATTGGTCAATAATCAGATTGGTTTGACGCAGCTCTCCACTCAGTTCTCCTATCAGCTAATCTTTTCACACCTACGTATTTCTTCTCTTTCACATCCTTCTTTACTTGTTCCATATATTTTGTTCGAGGTCTTACTTTTCCGTTCTTGCCTTCCACTTGTCCCTCGACGATTGTCTTAATCAGGTCATCATGTCTCAAGATGTGGCCTATAAGGTTGTTACGTCTTCTTGTTAAGGTTTTCATGAGGCTTCTCCTCTCTCCTACTCTTCTTAGGCCTTCTTCATTACTAACTCGGTCGATCCATTTGATCTTCATCATTCTTCTGTAGCAGCACATTTCGAAGGCCTCTATCCTTGCTTTCTCCGCTGCGGTCATTGTCCATGCCTCACTTCCGTATAGGGGCAAACTCCAAATGTAGGTTCTTATAAATTATTTCTTTACTCAACTAATTATTATAGACACAAATAGTACTCACGTCGATCCAGTAGCCATTACTCATGGGTGCGGAAAAAACTCTTTTCTGTGAAATACACAGGACGATCCTAGATGATGTGATAAAAACACAATTTACATTAACTGAATACTAAAAGGAACATCCTGCTAAGTATGTGAGCCGAAATGTACCCACGGTAAGAATCACATATTATTTACACTGCAAGAGTTTGGGCTCATCGCTGCACTGTGGTGCCATATGGTTGCACCCATGGGCATTGACGGGAACTCCCCCAGTGAGCGAATCATACCGTCAAGTATCGGGCTTTTTTGCGTGAATTACTTGGCTAAAATTCCAATAACGCCACCAACTCATAAAATTGGGCGGCAACATACAAGTAATTTCATTTTAAATATATGCGAAAATGGCTCGATGAGCAAGGCTCATTTTTCGTCTTCACTTCCCTTTCCCTAACATCGACCGAATTATTTTGAAGGATTGCGGTTTCAGATCTGAATGAACGACCCCATTATCAGCCCTAAAATGACTCTTGTGTTAGGAGGGCTCGTTGGTTATCTATGTTCAAGATGTGGGAGAGGGAAATGCCTATGGCACTATAGTTTTTAATTGGCTGCTGAGTGTTTGGGTAGAGTCTATGTATATATGTACTCGGTTCTTCCCCCCAGACCTTCTTGAAAAGGTCTGCTCCTTTTTATGGTCACTCTGCCGGTTTCGTATGTCTGTTTTTCCTTAAAGACCTTTTTTTTCAAGTTATAAATGAACAGTACTGTCTCTTTCACCGGTAAAACGATCGCGAGACGTATAGATTTGCAGAATAAAAATAAATTTTTACTAAACAAACAACGCTTTTCTAAGAAACTACAAAAAAATAAATTTTCCATTAACCTGAAAAAATTGCTAATTAATTTTTCTCATATACTTCAAATAATGTCGGGCGAATTTTCCACAATGATCATCATTATAACAATATTGGCCGTTTTTTTAAATAATCCCCGCTTTCAATTTTGGATGAATAGGTAATCGGTGGGTAGTAATGAATAGGTGGGCCTGAGGATGACGCAGTGCGTCGGAACCGCGGCCGTGATTAAATAAATATTTATGTGGAAAAACAAGGTTCAATTTTCATTCATCATGAATAAATTCCACAAAGTGACGCCTCAAACCACCAACTTTAATGAATAGGTAGATAACAAAGAGAAAACATAGTCTTTTTGCTCTTTTTCCTTGGGTTGTAAACGATTTAGAGAAGGTCGATCATTTGTCTGTTGTTCGTACCTCGTTTCATTCACCCCAAACATTTATGTGAGTTAGTGAGTCAGTACGTGAGCGGTCGGAAGTGGGTTTTATGACAAATAGATAACTACAGCACTACTTTATCTCTTTACCTCCCTATATTTTGCTGAATTGTACTCGCGTTTAAGCAGTGAAGACTAATTTTTTATTGATGAATTTGCTAGCATTATTTTTTTAAATAAAAGCGTTGGTTTCCTTTTTTCAACATAGCGGTAATTACCGTCGAACTATAAAGTATTACACGTTCACAAAATATCTAGCTCTCTCAATAGTCAGGAACTTCTTATTGCTTGAATCACGTTAACCTTTTCGCTAATTTCTTATTCAGCTTTGCCTCATGGGAAAGATACGTAAGTTCTGTTTGCGTGACATGGTAATTAAAATAATGGAAGCTACTGAAGCTTAGAGTTTGAAGAAAGAAACGGCCTTTTATCCGATTGTGTAACTTAACGCAAAAGTATTAAGAAGAGGGTAGGGAAAAATAAAGTTAGTTCAATCATATTATTCAGCCATAGCTGGCTAATGTTCATTTTTGGTAACTTGGCCAGAAGAATGATGGGAAAAAGTCCTTTTTGAAGAGGCTATTTTCACAGGAAATGTATCTTTCTCATTTTCTCTTTGAGTTAGGAGGACTACTTTTCTTTATTCAGATATGGGTGAAGGAAATGGCTTTCTTCTTCCTCTTTGGCTGCGGAGATTGGTAGGGGAAGTCCGACCGCCTGCATTTGCCTCGCAAAGAGTAATTAACAGTGAAAAGATCAACAGAAGCGGAGTGATTTTTATCCCATCATCGCCTGTACTGACTTAAAAACTACGCAATTTAATCATCGCCTCTCAACTCGCCTCCATGACGACGCTTATTCCTCCTCCTCCGTTTTATTTTTTCGTTCGCCTCCCGCCGCTCCATTTTTCCTTCTACGTTGCGCGCATTCGTCGTCTAGGGAACAGTTTCCATTTCCTAGGCTCATACCCAGCATAGAATACTTGCTATATCCTCATGAATTGCTGTTACTTCTATAGCGGTGGCAAAATGAACATACGAGTCATAACTTATTTTATGCAGTAGTATAAAAGAAAACAATGTTTTTTTCCCGAGATAGATGGATAAATATTTTAATTGCTCTGGGACATTGTCTTTTTAGCACAACCTGGAGCATAATAAAACACGTTACATTGAATTTAATTCCGAGGATTGCAGCAGCAGAATGCAAAAATCGTATCATTTACAGCATTTAGTTAAAGTTGACATGAAACAAAAAACAACATTATCACCACTCTAATGAATACTTGTAGAGTGTAGAATCAGATGGCGCAGGACTACCCGCTCAGAATTCGTGAATTTCACCCGCCTGTGGCTTAGTCTGGGGTGAGCTCTGCCCTCACATATCCAAACCAACCTACTGGTTGAATCCGTGAGAGAGTGAAAGTGTCAGATAATCGCGGTCTCAATGCCTTCCAAAAAAATGAGCACCCTTCATGATGGAGAGGCGTTTGGATAGTGCTTCACCTTAAAGTCAAGCTGTGTAATTTAGGGGTAGCTTCCATGGTAGCGGCTGCGTCAAACGCGAGTAGTAAGGGCATGATTAGGGGTTTTTAGGGGTTTAGGGTTTTTTTTCTCTTTCTCCCTTCGCCCCCATTACACTAGTTTGCAGTCCAATACTTCATTGCGTCGCTTAGGCTATGCATCACGGAATGCGCATGGTTGGCATTCTTCCCGACAGATGGGTCTGCCTACTCCCGCGAAGTCAGAGTCCTCTATATTGCCATACGGTGAGAGTATAGTGTTGAGAGAGCAATCTAGAGGACTCTGCTACGAAGTGAGTCGTACTGTGCAGTCGCTATTCTTTTGCCCACAGTAAACGACGTCACACACACACTTCCTTTTTCCTTGCCCTGCCCTTATGAATGCATGAAGTTCGATGGCAGGAGAGGAAGGGAGGATGGTGAGGAAGTGTAGTTCATCGATATCCCTGTCAGCTGTAAGATAAGCTGTTTGAATACCAGTTTGCATTGAATCGCTTTCAAATTGCCCTGGTTGTGGCTGATTGCGTAAATGGCGATGAAATTACTCTTTAGTGATTTGAAATAAATCAGGGAAAAGTTGGCAATATTTAAGCCACTACGCGGTAATCAAAGTAGCCGCTTAGCTGTGGGGTGGCTGAGTGTTTTCGTCTTTGGCAAGGAAAGATGCGGTACATTTGAATTTGGAAACGCATGAGTTATAAATAAAGTCATCCTTTTCACGATAATGGAGTTTACGAAGTAAATCTATCCTCTTTTTGTCGGTTGATTCTGAAGACGTAAGTGACAAATTTAATTTTGAACCACGCTTTGACTTTTATTTCACTAAATTAAGTTTAAAAGATACTTTTTCCGTGTTTGTTGCATCGAATTGTGATTTTAAATTATTTGATACATATGGAAAGAATTTTGTTTCTATTTGACAATAATCGTATGCAGTACTCGAAAGAAGTGGTATAAAGATAGGGGAAATTGAGATTTTGGGACTAATTTGGGGAAAAGATATTCATAAATCTTTTTACAGACCTTTCACGTGTTCTCCTTACCCCTGGATCACATTCTTGCATTTATTTTTATTAGTGGCCAGTATTTATGAAGACAAGTCAAATGCTCTTGGTGATATGATTTTCTGAAATGTCAGTTGTCCAACACCAGTGTTGCCATATTTAATTTTCAAAGGTAAAGAGGTTAACTTTCTGATTTTTTCATTTTTGCATTGTTAAAATTTCGGAAAAAATGTTCAATTTTGAGAGACAAAAAAATTATTTTAACGGTTTCTTGCTCTTTTTCATTGAATTTCACTGCAATAGTAAGTAATACTTTCTATCTTCCATATAATTTTTTGGCCCATATTTTTGCATTCAAAGCTTCATTACAATGGGGAATAGATTTTTAAAAAAGGTTTTTTAGAGATTTAAAAAAGCCTACTTATTTCTGAATACTTCTTTATTTAATCCAATGTCTTGCCATCAGAGCCTTATATTGCCAAATTCTGGAGAAGGTTTGATGAAGTAATACCAAAGCTCTTTTACCTTTTGCCACAGTAAAATAGCTTATGCTGCTCGTAGTACGAGTCAAAATAATGCTCTTCAACTTGAATGACATTGTTACAATTTTCAATAGTTATCATGGAATAGTTTCTTTAACCAGAAATAGCTTGGTAAATATTGGTATTAAATAGTGTAGCACTTTTCTAAACGTATCATGCATATTATTTTGTTGATTTTCTGTTCGCACGGTAACTTTGGGCTTCCCTCACACAGGTTTTCATAAAAGCTGCAACCTAAAGCTTCCATAAATTGCTAGAAATATGTTTGAAAATTACTATATCAAAGGGAACTATTGAATTATTATCATTATTATACAATAAAATGCTTTGCAAACAAGGTCAGAAAGGGAGGAGGGAGTGTAAAGGATGGTATTTTTTAATTAAAAGTGTGGATCAGTAATGGCTCATGCGTTTTTCTTTCATCGTTGCGATATAAATATTCCACAAAATAAAAATCTGAGACTTGTTCTGAAAATTACCGAAAGACATAGATGACCGTTTTCATCCTTTATGCCAAATTAATTTTGCCTCGGAGAAAAAACATGTTAAAATGTTCGTTTTTAGGATAAAGGTCAACGCAGGTCTAATCAATGTGCCCAAAAATTTCAAGGTGATAGTGTGAGATTTTTAAAAGAGTATTCCGTTTCGAAAGGGGACAAATAATGGCCGGTCGAGCATGAGGTACGTTTCCTCTTTAAGGGAAGCCTCGAGTGAGAGAGAGTCTCCGCGGTTAGTAGTTCATCTCTTTCACTTCCCACTTGACCCTTGTTCCCTTATAACCGTGAATGTGGTCAAAGCACTGCATGGAACAAGTACTTTGTACGCAGTCACGTGCACGAGTAAAAAGCGATATAAACCAAGGATTAAATTCGCCGTGCGCGTGACCGCGTACAAAGCTACTCATTTCATGGAGTCCTTTGAAAATCGTCCGACGCGGAACAGCGAAAACGTGGGGTTTATTCCTCCGTTTGTGGAGTAGTAAGCATCACCTCCCCTCATGCGTCAGAATGTGGGCTTGCGACGTCAACACCTTGTTTGGTAGAAACCAGGCTGAGATTCGCCTTGGAAGGAGATGGCATGGTGGCGCAACCCGTTGCACAACCTACCCGCAATCGGGATAACAGGGTTTTAATGCTGCGTAAGACAAATATTTTTCCATCGCGAATTTCGTCCTGGGTGCATACAGCGAATATGATGTTCATAGCTGCTCGTGAATCACAACGTCGTCAAAGTTCTCAAATTCATTTTCAAATATTTTGTTTTCAGCTATGCATGCAGGGTTTAAAATATGCTTTGCTGGAGTATTTAGCAATTTCCCTTGTTTCTCGTTTACATTAATTTCTCAATTCAACCCACAGGGTATCAAAAGTGTGCGATGAATATCGAGTGTTGTCTTAGAAAACATGGGTGCATATTGTTTTACGCTATGGCCATTGCGTTAAAGTAAAGTAAGGATGAACTATAACTGAACATGCGATGTGGCACTGCATTTAGAAAAATAAGACAGTGACCTAATATGAACATAATTCATGGAAAAAGTATCTTTATACGCAGTCACGCGCCCAGCTGCAAAGATTTGTGCACGAGTATGATATGACAAGGATGACACTCGCCGTGAAAAAATAATTTGAATGAATAAGAAAACAAATTATCATTGCGGCTTAGCCAGATGATATTTTTTTCATGTCTAATTTTGTGCTTGGTGTATGAATAGATTGATGGTAATACCTGCATTGAAAATGCTAACGCTAGAGTTTTCGAAGCCAATATGAAATTAAAACACTGGGGAGGAATTAAAAATGAAAAAAGTGCTCGGACACGGATCAGAAGTCGGAAGTGAATTCAAAACTTAAGTGGCGAAACGTTGAAATATCTTATCATACTGCCTTTTCATCTTCAATATCAGATTGCATTTAAACAACAAGATTTTTGTGTTTTAAGGATGAAAAATACTTCATAATTTCATCAGAATGAAGGCGTAAATATCGCGCGGATGAAACGAAAGTGTTTGCAAACGTTAGCCATCATTTGGCGGCATTACCTATTTATAGAAACGTTTCGTTTCTGTTGCGAGCGGTGTTCCTTCTTTTCTGTTCTCTCGGCCTTGGTCAATAATACCTGCGGATGGAAGCCAGTGGAATAGGGGATCCGTTTGTTTCTCTGTGGTTTCCACGATCGATTGCTGGACACGGGCAAATAATTACTTTTCCTCTAATTCCCTCTTCCAGCGAGTTGCACCGACGTTTCCGGGTAAACCCTTTAAATTGGAGTCGTGCTCAAAAAAAGACAAAAATTCAAAGGAACATAGTTTTTTATCCCCTTCCTTCATCCCTTTCTTGTTTTCTCTCCGCTGCGGATAAAAAACGACCTTGATTCGAGGCAGACGGAACGTAAAAAAACCAAAAGGCATTTGTATTCTCTCTTTACTGTGTTTGGAAGTTCTTCCTTAATCCAAGCGTAGCCGCTTTTTCTGGCTGGAGTTCTGTTTGGGGATGGTATAGGGGTAGTTTTTGATGGGGCATTCAAGACGCCAAGAATTGGATACGAGGGATTGGAAGCCACCAACTTTTTCAACTCTCTCATAAACGTTATGAACGACAAACTAAACACTATGTTGTTTGCATAAAGATTTGTACTTCTCAAGGGATAGCGACGGATGTGCTAGTAGGGTACTTCAACGGTGTCACACGTTAGTGCGACTATTTTGTATAGCGAGCTGTAAGTGGGGCAAACACAAATAGGAAATATTATTTGCCTTGACCGGGATTTGAACACGGATCTCACGAGTTTGTGCTAGGTAATATACCATTGTTTCTGTGTGGACTTTTTGCTCTGTAAAATTTGTTTTGTTAGTAAATGAATACTACCAAAATTTTGCCGAAACCTTTCAAATAAATTCTTTAAGAGTCAATGGAATCATCGGCATTTAAAAGGTAGAGTTATGATTAGGCTTGGCCCACCCTGAAATAAATGTAATGGCTGGGCCAAGTCAGGATGCCTGGAATTGGTGGAATTACATTTAAATTACCTCTCCTCTCCATCCCCTAAGTGATTAATCCCGTCCTTGTAAATTCCTAATGAAGGAGCGTGGGCAGATGGTTGGCGTGTTCATTTTCCTTATCAGACAGTGGCTTGATGCAATTTTTGATGAGTTCTTGGGATAATTCAATTCTCACCGAATATACTATCATATCCGTCTATCTCTTTCACATTATGCATCATTTAGTACGGAAAAAAAGAATGCTCTCAAGTCGCCAGGAGTTCTGTCATATTTATTCCGTGGAATTTGCGCACTTCTAAACGTGTATTCTTAATGAATGAATATTTGTAAAATTGTGCATCAATCTTTCATTGAAGTGATCTCATAGTTACTATAATTTGTTCGTTTTCGACATTGAAGTGGGACAGTTAAACACCTTTTCTCTTATCTCTCCCTGAAATAAATTTTTGGCCACGTGCCTTGGCTGAGTGATGCCGCGTTTAAATTACATCCCCTCTCCATTCCCGAAGTGAATATTTCCCTCCCTGTGAATTTCTAATGAAGGGACATTGGAAGGGCGGCGCGTTCATTACCCTAATCAAACACTGGAATGATGCAATTTTAGAGAGTGCTTGGGGCTAATTTAATTCTCATCGTATTAATCAGCATATCTGTCCATCCCTTTTACATCATGAATCCTTTAATTCTGAGGGGAAAAAATGCATTTTACTCGCTGCGATCTCATGATGGGGTGGATAGGATGTCCTCAAATGACACTGACAATGGGAAATGGCTAAGTTCATTAGAGTGGGCTTATAGTCAGATATTGTCTGATTGATCCAAAATCATGTGTCTCGATCGTAAAAAGTATAGAGTAGTCGCGATATCAAACCTAATTTATCGTCAAACCTCTTTGATAATAACAGTAGTTATTATGCGGCAGTATTAGGACACTAATAGGTTAGTTAACCTTTAATGTAGCTCACTAACTCATGTATTCCATGATGCATATTTCTGAATTCTCCTAGTATTTATAAGGGAATATTTTGCATGTTTTGCTTTCATGCGTTGTTGGCAATTTTTGCCGTTGCATGGATTAACAAGTACATATATTTTGTTAGTATGCGTAACTTTTTTATTTCTGTGCGGTGTACATGCGGTAATCGTCTTGCATGCTGGTGATTCATCACCTGGTCACGTCCTGCCAAACACCCTAACGGTGACTCGCAGGGTATTAGCAGGTGCAGCTCAGTAATAATAATAATAATAATAATATTTCGCAGGAAACGGAGTTATGTATTCTTTGGTTTCCAAACGGGTCTGTGGTAGGAATGAAACCGACATTTCAATGATGCATTCTGCTGGCGAATCCTGGGTTTTATGAGTCACGTAGGTAGGTAAGGTCCGTTGTAATCTGATTGCAGAACTTGAGAAATATAACACTATCTAAAGAAATATAAAGCGGAACATAGCCGCTCGTCGTTATTGATTGAACTGCTGACCACTAAAGAAACCTGAAAACACTGAACATATTTATTCTAAGCATTCGCAGGGAAAACCTGATACCTTACTCAATAAGAGCTAGATTCCAAAATTTCCTAAATCGAAAATATTGCCTTTCGTTTGGTTTTAAAATGTGATACTTTTTTCATTTCAACCTCGATATAGCTGAATCACTGCGCATGTAAGTTCGCGTTTTTCTTTTAATTTTCGGTTAAACACCGTTAAAATTTATTATCGTCTCTCGATTAACCGTTATGAATGAATTTAATTGAAGTGGATATTGATTATTTACGACCATAGACGCCTCAAATAGGCTAACGAGGAAGCCAAAAAAATTTAACGAGGGCTATTAAAAGGTCTCTCTTTATTCCTCGTTGTAATTATTTAATAAGCGAGGAAAATCCGGCATTCCCAACGGATAATTGCATCAAAAGGGTGGATTTATTCAGAGAATATTAAAATTTTATTTTCATATATTACATGAATGGGGAATAAATGTATTTTCACTTGATTCAGTCAGTAAATGGCTCACTAAAATCTAAATGACGCAGGAAAACTTTCCATTTAAGGATTCGTCTCCACAGGAAGACGACCCTCTCACGAAAGATTAATGATTTCCATTTAATTTGATTCCGCAACGCTAAATTAAGAAGAGTTGAAAGAATGAAGATTGATGTGGCCTTGCACCTCTTGTGCTAATTATTATCTTATGAGTAGATTGAAAATACAATCAAAGTGCGCGCTAGTGCTGGTAGTTTGATTGCCGCGAATGCATAGTATTGCATATTTTTACAAAAAAGGTAGTTTTCTTCATCAAAGAAAACGAAACGCATTGATTGCGATTCGTTATCCACCATCAGTGTATTCATAATTTACAAATTATTTGGTTTTTTAGAATTCCTAGTTTAGACGAATGGCAATGGTCAATTTTAACTGTATTTGAAAATGGCCAAATTGGCGCCCTTGCGATGCCACTCCACGTGACGTCACAGGAACCTAGTTAATATACGTGTAGATAGGAGTTTTACATCGTCTGAGATTACCAATGCGTGCACGAGGCACATAGCTCAGGGAAACATGTCTTAATAATCACCTATTAAAACTGTCTACGGTCGAAAGTTTCCTTCGTTTGATAAGGCATTAATAATCCTTATTTAAGCCAAGCGCTACCTGCTTGCAGGGTACTCTGCTACCTGCTAGCAGATAGCATCGCAGCGGCGCACAATATCCTTGCTCCAAGGTCGCCTCACACCGCGAAAGCGGGATCCAGAGTGACGTCAGGCGGGCTTTTCCCATCATTCATACTTAGCTGTCGCGTACTCGCGAGCTTGAAAATTTTCACTTTTCAATTAATCGCGAAAAATAGATATCGTAATTTAAAAATGTGAAGGCGTGAAATTCGTACTCCAGGAGTAATAATCTTTTGATATAGGCAGTAAAAAAATAATTGGAAACCACCCTATTCTATCCAATATTGTTATATATTACGCTCCGTATAAATAAATAAATGTTCTAAGTATTCGTATTTTACTTGCCATCCAATATTATTATTTATTTTTTTAATCCCCGAAAGTATTAGATACATTGGAAAACGCTGCGCTTTTTTTTTCATTTATTCTTTTACCGCATCGAAAGTGGGGAGGGGGTATCGCCGGATGGAAGAAAGCCGCGCAGAATTGACCTTTAACCCAAAAGATTGAGACGCGCTCGCTGAGAAATGAATAGGAGGGAGTGATGGTAAGGAGGGGGCGCCCTCTAGGGTTGGGGAATGTTACCCGCCGAGCAGAAGAGAGAGGAGGAGGAAGTGGCGACCCCTGGGGGATAGAGCAGGAGATAAAAAGAAGAATAGCCGTCCTTGATTCAACGGAACTCGCACAGCATGATGCCTTCATTTTAATATTCTAGCGAAAGGCTTACACATTTATTCATTCGACAATCTCTTTAATCTAGTCTTGAAGGCGAAGGTTACTGCTGTTGTCTACACAATTTTTAAATTACTTTTAGGCTGAGTTGGCTCAGGAATATTCATTTTTATCTAATAATGTGTCATATCCAGTTCATGTGGAACATTTGTAGGAATTAGAATATAAAAGGAATCTAAAATATCCTTATTCACATTTTAACATTTTCACTACGGAGCTTAAAGCTCGATAGAATATTATAATTTTTTAATGCAGGAGAAGTTATAAAATGGACATTTTTTCCGTTTCATAAACTGTTTCTAATTTTTTTTTTATATCTCATAGATCTATGGCGAAGCTTTCGAAAGTAGCGATGTGCCATAGAGGGCTATCATTTGAAACTTCTCACCCAAAGGCATCCATCTCTTCTGAACTAAATTTCGCATATCTTCTCCGTTAAATGTATTGCTATAGCGCTAAGAAATATATGAAAGCCTTCAAATTGTACGTGTCTCCAACCGGTACTATGACAAGTAGCTATAAAATAGTATACGATGACAATCACTTTAGTGCGGCCACGAAATTTCTTGCACTTTGCTGTCATGCATTACTCCCATTTAAACTTTTCGGGATAGCGGTACGAATGAAGGAGACTTTTTTCTCATCCCATCAGAATAAATAGTTGAGTGGTCAATTGCCATTTTTACGTTATTTTTTACTATTAGGAAGCGTGGTTGGTATCATGTAGCCTAGTTGGTAGAGCACTTCGTTGCTGATAAGGGGTCCTGGATTCGAATCCCAGGTGCAGCCTTTGGAAACCCACAACAAAAATCCTCGAAGTGTGATTTGGGTCAGGGAAAGCAGCTGGCCATTCCTACTCAAAGTTTGTGAAATTCATCGCCTTAAGCTTAGCTCGTGTGATCCCTATCCTCGCCTATCCAACCATCCTTAGGATCGAATCACTTGGTGAGTTGAGTGGCTCTTTCTGAGTTAGTGAATTTTGAGTTGAGTGGCCTTTATTTTGGTCCACAACAACGCCAATCAATGAATGAACCTGTAACTGTCTTCACCCTGAGAAAGATGAGGAAGTAATCTTAAATATTGCCCATAAGTAATTCAATAAATAACCAATAAGACTCACTTCTGCTGAGAAATAAACATTTCCTTTAACTGGGATTTGAACCCGAATCTGCGCCAGGATTTCTACTTCATGAACTACAAAGGTATCCTCTTTCTTTGCGGAGTATTGTTGGCTTCGGGAGATCCGGGTTGGTAAAGATTTTTCCACTTCGGATGTTTTGCAATTTTCTGGCCATAAATTCCAGGCCCATCGTAAATCCGAAAATTGTCTTTCGACAAAAAAAAATGACTTTTCCATCTCGAAAAGAAGCATCAACTGCTTTATTTGCGTGTATTAAGTATTTCTTACGATATGTACTCTGTTAGTCGCAGGCTCCACATCTCTCGGCACATTTCTTTCATCAGTCACGTATGTGCCATGCCATATGTGTATATGCCAAGAATGACGTCACTCCTCAACGTGATTCATAAACCGAGACTGCATTCCAGTTCGCGCCCTAGCCTTCATTTGTCTGTTGCTACCGCTGCGCTTTCATGCGCCACCGTCTTTGTCTCTTGCTGGATTTTTAAATTATTATGTCGATGTGTACTCTTCCGCGGGACTCCTTGTCCCAAGGCGATAAATTACTTCCCCTATTTCTGCACGACGCGGGAGGGGAGGCCACTTCCCCTCCTCTCCCTTCCCCTATCGATTTGTAGGTCACGGAGGTGGCGCCTCCGACGGCGCTCACTCCATCTATCGCCCCCCTTCCACTTTCCCTTGGATCATGGGCATCTCCCCACCCTCCTCATTACCTCTCAAAGCGATAGACCCCTGCTCGCTTGCTCTAAGTACACCAATCACCGCCACCGCGCCCAGGGCGTCACCCTTATAAGGCTCAAGGACGCCGAAATGCCGGGATAAAGCTCTTCCTTCAGCAGGGTGACGCGGAATGCGGTTGCGCTAGCGACTCGTGCAGTTGACTGCGGCCACGTGACAGCGGAAGCGATGTTTTGAATCGGAAGAGAATTGAGTGAAATTCATATCCATCGTTTCTTGTGCAATGCACGATATCCTTTGAGGGATACATCTACATAATACCCCGCAAGCTGCCTAAAAGGATTGTGGGAGGGGGTTTTGGGACACCAGCCGTTTACAGCTAAAAAAATGAAGTGCTCTAACGAAGTTGGGACTAGCGTTTATTAAAGTCCTCTATGGTTCGGGGGAAAAACGAATTCCCACATCTATCCGTTCGGCAAAACATCTCTCTTAATTTATCGCTTCTATCGGACCTGGAAATATAGTGTGGCTCTAATATTATGTTGTCTGTGTCGCTCTTAAAGATATCCATTCTCAATTGTTCAAGCAGTCTAAGCCTTAAACTGATATACACTGATCTCCTGATGGATGCAGCGCGCGGACATCTAGGTGAAATGATTTTGGTTTGGCGATATGGGATCAGAAATTTGTGCGCAATTTATCCTTCGTGGAACTCAGTAGCGAGTGCAATTTTATTTTTCTGTAGGGATGGGCGATATGTAAGTTTTGGTGAAATATTTTTAAAGAATGACCAGTATAATCATTTATTTATTTCCATACAACCAAAAGCAGTTCTATACGGCCTTTTACATAGGGGTTATTAACGCGTTAATACATATGTGTAGCTAATGTAAGATTCGATAGTCCTAAGGCATGTGTCGAAAGTACTAGGAAAAATACAAGTGGCGAGCGGTAGGTAATATAGGCGCTAAGTTGGTCACGAGTTTGGAGAGCACGATTGTCAATTGTTTTCCTTAAACTGGTGCACATGCCTCAGAAGTATTATTAAATTATCAGCTGAGTTCATTGTTTAATTTGTCTGTGACAGCCGCTGAGATTAGACGTATTTTCATGAGCTCGGTGTTTTTCAGGTCACACTTCATCGCTTATTCGTGAATTTTTGGTTAAAAACTGTACTGTAACAATTCACCAGCCTTCATAATATCCAGAAATGGCTCGATGTGACTTTTTCTACTTCCAAAAAAAGTAGAACATTAAAGGACTGATTTTTTATAAGCATAGACAACAAATAAATCTTTTACAGAGCTAATGGATATCCCAAAAATCGAGTTTAAAGGGTTGCGTGGAGAGCTGGCATAGGTGCATTTTATCTAATGTGGACTATTTTGAGGAAGACAACATTGATGTAGATGAATTAATAAATATTAAAAAAAGTAAAATTCCCGTAATTTTCTCAACACACTTCGTGCTCACATGGCATTTTACTTACGAATGAATCAGCCGTTGCCGCTGCTTTGAACGATAAGATGCCGCGGTCTCTTTTTTGATGATGACTAAGCCGCTCTCGTCTTCTTCTAATCTCTATGTCACGTTGCTGGTTAAATGATGGATTCTTGCCTGTACGGGGGATTTTCTCGACTTCAGTATTGTTGACGAGACACGAAGGCAACTCTTTTTCACAGCCGCCATTTTGCCCACACCTCCATCCCCCCATGAAATCAACCCCACCATTCCTCCCCTAATCCTCCTCCCCCACACACCCCCCTCGCTCTCCTGGCCTGTCTTGAGCTTAATTAAGAATGGGGATGAAAAATGAACAACTTCAACTTTTTTATGGCGCTCATTGTTAATAATATTACGTCGGTGGCTTTTTTTCCATCCTGGAATGAGGCCACGATTATTTTTATTCAAGCCTTTTTGTGGTGCAATTATGGCGTTTTAATCCCGAGTCGTTTCCAACTCACCCCTTCTGTTTACGTCATGGTTGAAATACCAGGACAGCGCACCCCCCTGAGTTGCACCCCCTGCCACCCGCCCTCATCTGTCCTCCGTCGAGTGAAAGGGCTTTTTCCTTTTCACTCTCTCTCTCCCTCCGAAGCAATTATCCCCACCTCACCACTCCACCCCACCACCCTATGAATTCTCCCCATCATCCCTTGCCACATGACATCGGTCAAAAAAGTTTTCCAATAAATAAAGCGACCCCACAATTGGCTCTAGTATAGAAAATTCACCTGCATCTCTTGCGGAATATTATTCATAAGTCTTTTTGCGACGATGGAAATTTAATGCAGTAACTCGCTTGAACGTTTAACGATAGGCTTGAGTAACATTGTTCACTAACTTACCAAAAGTAGTGTAAGATGAATGCACCGATTTGCCACCAAAATACTCTCGTGTAAAAACAAGTGTAAATGGAACAGTGCTGCCTTCCCAGTGTGAAGGAACGAGAAAATTGAAGGACAGGCTTCTTTAGAGCGCTATCAATGCATACTGAATCTAAGAACTATGGCTAACCAACAAATGGCATCGGAAGGAGTCAAAATGTGTAAAAAACAGTTAATTCAAAACGTTATGTGTATTTTTTCTCGGTTTTTGCAGTTTATACAACTTTTAAATTGAGTTTTAAATGATTTTCTTGCTCAATTTTGTCATTTTTGTGTATTCTTTCATTTTGCGTTATTTTTTCTTTCATTTTCAAATTTTCTCTGATTTTTGTTTCAACTTTCTTTTTCCTTTAATTCATTGCCATCCGTGGATGAGGGCTAACCCGCCAAGACAGTTGTACATCACATACACAGCATGATCAATGTAAACAGTATAAATGATAATTTTTGAAATGTAGGACATAGGAAAGATTTCGTTATTGTTCAATTAATTTTTCTTTTCGATATCTTAGAGTGATTAAGATGAGCTTGTATTCCATTTAATACGCTCTGGTTTTGTCCCTTCTTCGCGCGATGCCATGCTTGGCCTTTGTATGAAGTGAAAACATCGCATCGCGATTTCTATTTATTGCGCGCAGTCTTCAATGCTTATGTTTTCGATGGGAAATCTCCAAATTTTATTGTTCATTCTTATCAACTACAATCCGCGTGATGATTTCGCCAATTTTGCCCTTCCGTACATCATCCTAAATCTTGAAAACGAGTTGCAGTATAGACTCAAAAGACATTGTTTTTGGCGTCACGGCACATCTACATACACGTAATAATAATTGCCCACCTGACTTACATGAAGCCTGAACTTCTACATGCACATACTACCCTGAAAATCGCCTCCATGGGCGACTGGCGGAAGGTGTTAGGATATCAGACGGATAAAAATAGAAAATTCTGTAAAGAATTTCAGCCTAGCATTTATTATTTCCAAGTCCTTTATTGTTCGGGGAAAAAACGAATTCCCATACCTATCGGCCTGAAAAATTTAATTTATCAATTCTGTTGGAAACGAAAATATAGCGGGGTTCTGATATGACGTTTTGTTGTTCTGAAAGATACTTATTTATTCTCAATTGCTAAAGCCATCTAAGCCTAGCGCCTAACCTCCGAGTGTCTAGTGGCTCCGACTGGAATAATATACGTTAGAACCACGAGGTGATACTGAATATTCCTTAATATGTATTCCGTGAAAATTTATTAGGATATGATGTTATCCGCGTTGCTCTGAAATGTATCTATTCTCCATTACTCAAGCTATCTAATTCTAGCACGCAGCCTCCGAGTCTCTAGCGGCTCTTAGTATAATTCATTTAACAAAACTCCGTTGTAACGGATGATGGCTACTATCACTTGGTAATGCCCCTGCTCGCTAAATTTCGGTTGTATCGTCATACGATCATACTCTGTTACGGTAAATAATTGTATGTGAAATATCAGTGCTCAAGAGCAGTTTAAGACTATGTGGATCATTATAGGTGCATTCACAGTGAACGTATTTCTTATTCCATGATATATGAACTCCATCTTGATACGCCTGAGACTGTAACGTTCATTTCTTATCTTCTAGTTCCTATTTGTGTCCAAAAGAGAGACTTCTTTTTGCAAATAGAGGCAGGAAGCCCCCTAGAGTAACTTCTCCCAGGGTAGAGGCCTCCCTAGTTCCCAGTTGGCGAGTATTGGAGACGTGCGCGCTCCGTTATTCATGAAATACCATATTTATTTCTCTGTTTGTCTGTGCGCGTGTCTTATGGATTCCCGTGAGAGGCACCACCGTGTTGTTCTCCATGTATGCTCTTATTCACTTTGCATCTGCCCTTGCTCCCTCAATATCTTCCTATTTATCCGCATAATTGTTTTATAATGCTACCATGTATGTATCCTTGTTTGCCATTGAAATATATCCACTCTATTATTTATACGAAATAATTGAAAAATTTTTCATACTCTTATTCATCTAATATCTGACACTACTTAGTTTTTTCTATCCCCAAATCGCAAAACAGGGTATTTGGGAAAATGCAGTAAGAGTCAATAATTTTGGTGGTATTGATCTAATAGTGCATTAACATAATGTAGCTCTATAAAATATTATTATTGGATTGATAAGTTAAATATCATCGGCAATTTGAATACCTGTAATTCTTATTATACTTTCCCGAAACTCCTTTTACTGTGTAGATTTTCTTTGGTTTCCAAACACTCATCCTCACAGTATTCCATACATGTACATATTTTTTCAGAGAATTCAGCACATGCATTGTGCTAATTATTAAATGTAAAGCGCTATTTGTTAACTCTTACCCTCTTACTCTTTCCTTCCTTCCCAAAGAGCTATGTCTCTTTTTATTAAGGGAAGGAAGGGCGCCATATATACTAGTTCTCTAGGGAGAGGCCTCCTAAGATCCCAGTCCGCTAGTCTTGTAGACGCACGCACTATGTTATTCATGAAATGTCCCGTGTCTGGGCGTCTTATGATTTCCTTCGAAAGAGAGGGTCTCGGCCTTCGTCCACTACCTCTATATACGTGAGTCTTCTTTTTCTTCTTCTTGGCCTTCCCACTTCCATCTTCTCTCTCCTTACGGCTCCTTCGCGTGAGCATTCTCATACCAAGTCAGGAAGTGAAGATTTTTTAATATTCTTGCAGTGCGTCTGTCCATTGACCCATAATCTTCCCACTGCTCTGCTCAGAATTAGAGAGAACTCTTCACAAGGACGCACCTGACTCTTCCTTTTTCATACGATCATTCTTTTCCAAGACTTCCCTCTACCTCTTATAAATCCAGCCGCCAAAATTTGTGCGCAATAGTGAAGACTAATTTTACTATTTCTAATACTGTAGATCAGAGAAGATTAGTTTATTTATTGATTCATTTCAATATTCAATTCCCCTACGCCGTAAATCACTTCAGGTAGTTTTCCTCCTCCGTCCAATCCAATAAACTATGGGTCCAAATTAGGCAACTCGTTTTCCAGTTTTGGCAATTATCCTTAGTTCGTTGTTTTTCCTTTTAAATCATTTTAAAAGTTTAATTCCGCAAATATAAAACTAGCGTATGGAAATGGAAGCCATGAAGTATACAATACTACACTTATTTTTGATGTGGAATCACTTGTCATGTTAATGTGCAGGAAAATAAAATAATGGTTCAAATCAGGTATTATTCTCCTTCGATTCCCTCGAGAGAGTCGGCATAGTGATCGGTCTGTGCAAGCAAGATAAGAGCAAGGTACCCTACGAGTTCTTTGAAGTCTAAGGGCCGTATTACAGAACCTGATTCAATGTCGAGTCCTCTCTTAGTAAAGTTTACTCCCTTTCACTTATCAAAAAATCTTTTCTTTTTCTTCTTCGTTTACCTAACATTCTTCTCTCTTAAACTTTTTCGACATCCTTTCACCGCTCAGTATTCGCTTCAGAATTTTTTTTCTCTGCAACTATCTTTATTTAAGTAAAAAAAACACATAATCTCTTCCTTATGCTTAACCTGCCCTACTTCCGTCCTCCTGTCTGATATCAGCCACCATAATGTATCAAAAGGTCAACACATTCGAGGATGAAGAATGCGCCTAACACAAAGTGGTTACAAAACGAGACTCTGCAGGTATAGATTTCTAACTAAATTCTGAGGATCGGCAGGCATGAAGTAGTCATTGACTGACGACAGGCGATATCGTAAGAAGTTAACACAGGGTGGACAGAATCGCCATCAATGCACGTCAACGTAAATATGGCTCCTACATCCTCTCCTTCGTGTACCCTCTAACACTATTTTCAAAAGCCCCTCCCCAATCAACATTCAGCACTCGTTCCATCCAAACCTACCGACTCCTGGATATCTTATCAGCTGGTTTCCTCTCCTCTCTCACCATGTCCAGCACTTAGTCACGCATTTTTATCTCCATTCACTTCTCTTTCTATAATCTTGTGCAAACCCACATCAATCGCCTTCAGGCATTTCTTGTTTTCTTCATTAGTGCCCCGAAATTTACAGTGTACTACAAAATCTGGAAGCATTTTACGAACGTAAACATGAATAAGACTACAGTTGTCAAACGAATTCGCAGAAATCGAAAATAAATTAATTTTATTTTATTGGTATCTTATTAATAAAATTACCTGAAAAATTTTTATCTGATTTTTCTCCTCTCCCTTATTATTGCTGTATGCTCCCATTATGTAATTTTATATTTTTACTTCGATGTTATATTTTTACTTTTCACCACTATGAGAATGGTGCCAGTAAAGAATTTTATTATTTGGCTAGAAATCGATTTATCTATGTATTTTTATTTCCTCTTTCAGAGAAAAAAGGATATTAGCGTATCATGATTACTTTTCTTAAATAAATACAATACTAAATTGGGGTGATCATAAGATTTATGGCGAAATATATTCTTCATTAAGTATAATATACACATAACGAATTTTCGCTCAGATGATGCACAAAAACGTTATTAGGGCTGAAAGAATACAAAGAGTAATACGCAATTGTAGCTTACATGAAATGAAAATAATGCCTAAAATCCTTCTTAATTACTTTATGCTTAATTGTAGTGAAATAATGGATTTTGCTAGACCACACATAATAATGTTAAAATTAATCAAATGGCAGTGAGAAGCAATGCAAAAATTTTGTACATGTAGTACACATTTTAACACTTTATTTATGGAAATATGAATAAGCAATTATTAAAAGTAAGATTATAAACAGCAATATAAATAAAATTAGCATTACTTACACAAAACTTATACAAGTAAGCGATAAAAATATAACAAAAATTTGCTACGGTACTCCACGCCATGCTCCTTTGGCAGCAGATTTCACCGCTTTCATCGATTGCTTTCCTATTGCGAGCTGTGGCTACAATTTATTTCAGAGTCTGTTTTGCAATATTGGTTCACTATGAACTGTCTGAGAGTGATCAAAATGATGCAACACTTCCTACCCTATTTTAAATTATTATGAATTATTAATAGTTTATAATGCTGAAGAATAATCGCAGGCTTTCCCGGCGTATAGAATCGAGGAAGGTCACTCGGGCAATCCACCGGGTCCAGCTCTCCAACACCATCTCGGCCGATGTTGTACAAGTTGTCCATCGCCATCTAGACATGTCATATCTTGAAAATCGACCTTCTTATATACAGATGACTGCGGTATCACGTAACTCCTGTCCTGGTTGATTCCGCCGTCATCCATATATAAGGAGGACAATTTCCAAGATTCGACATGCGCTGATGACGATGGACATCGAAACGTCGGCCGAGATGGAGTTGGAAAACCTGACCCGGTGGAATGCCCGGGTAACCTTCCACAAAATTATAATTCTATTCGTTGTGTAATTCACGAATAACCTCTGTGTTAATGAATTATTTCTATACAAATCTGAAGAATTTGGTTCACCACTTTAGGGAGAACAAATCACGTAATTCTAAAGAAGGTTATTCAGAGATTGTCGCGGAAATTTGAAAACACTTAATCTAAATTTTTGTTCAAAAACGCTGAAAAACCTGTCTTTTCCTTTTAATTGACAAGTTATTATGATGCTATTACGTGACGGAATTATTTCACATTTGACCTTGCTTAATTTTCAGCGTTGTTACAAATTACCTCACCTGAATCGAGAGGAAATTCTTTGAAGAAACTTCTGGCGTGGCACTGCGTAATTGTTTCATTATCGTAGAAAGCCTTTGAAAGCACTTCTATTAGCTTCACCAAGGTCTGTTCTGTCAACTCCGGCGGCTCCCAGCAATAATTTCCCCTGGGCACATCCTGTGTTCTCGTACCTCCGATCATAACCACCACCACTCCATAGCTCACTCAAACAACGACGACTCGAGTGAGCATTCCCTCTTTGATTTTATCTCTTATTTCTCCCTCTCTCCCCGTCTGCCCGTTCTTTCACATAGCGTCGGATCGTCGTCTTGAATTTCTTCACGAGTGGATTTCTTCCGGACATAAGACGAGCTGTCTCTCCCTTGGGGTCCACCGCTTCTCCTCCTCCTCTCCATATTCCCACGAGAAGATGTTTTTGAGTCGGACAGTCCTTCCTCTCCCGCCCGTCTCTGTCCCTTGACTCTGAAGTGAGTGGTTCTTTCTTATGATATTCGCACAATATGTTTGCTTTCAGTTACCTTCAACGTATTTTCCTTTCTCTTTCATCGTATTTCTCCGTCTTGATTTTTTTTAAAGAATTCCTCTCGTTTCTTGAATGAGTGTTTACAAGTAATATTTGGTAACGACGTGGATAGAATAATTAACAAATGAAATTATTTTTGTCACAGCCCTTTTGGGGGTTTGTTAAACTAAAAGTTAGTTTCCTCTGTTTTTTTATTTTAATTTTGTCATTTTAGTCGTGCATCTGGACTATTGCAGAGCTAGCATATTACAGCTCGAGAAATATTTTTCGCAAAATAGCTACCTATATAGCTTCTATATTTTAGGGTTTTCGGAGCTAGAATAAGAGACAAAAGGAACACTTTTCACTCATTAACACGTATTATAGATACGAGATCGATGAAGCTAATAAATGTTCATCAAAATTACAACGCAAACTTATTTATAAACACACTTAAGATGGAAATAATGTTTTCAAAGACATAGAAATAATAAATTTCTACTCAATAAGAACTTTGTGTACAGTAAAATAAGAGAAGGTATTTATAAAAAAGGAGCACATCATCCTAAAATATATGTCAATTTCCAAGGCGTTTTCCTATATTTTAATTGTGAAGTCTATTCTACCCTTTATCTCTTAGCTGAATATGTCTCGACTCAGAAGAAGGTAAAATTTCTGAGGATATCTTGCCCGTGAGAATTGCAATAGCAAAGGAGGCGTTCATGAACAGGAAGGAGCTTCTGAGAGGATCGTTATGTAAGAGTTTAAAGAAAAGGTTAGTGAAGAGTTCGATCTGGAGTGTAGCGTTCTACGGTGCGGAAACGTGGGCATTGAGGAAAGAAGACGAGAGAAGATTGAAGGCATTCGAGATGTGGGTATGGAGAAGAATGGAAAGGGTGAAATGGACGGAGAGGAAAAGGAACGACGAAGTGCTGGATATGGTGGGTGAGAAGAGGCAGCTTTTAGATGAGATACGGAGGAGACAGAAGGTATGGATGTAGTTAGTGCTTAGCGGGGAGGGGATGTTGAAAATGGTGTTAGAGGGTAGAATCTTAGGGAAACGAGGGAGGGGAAGGAAAAGAATAGGATTTTTAGATAGATTGAAAGGGAGTAGACCTTACAGTGAATTGAAGAAGGCAGCGTTGGAAGGAAAGGGAGGCTCCCAGATCACCTCTTTGGTGCTCCATGGAGACCTACCTTAATCGGTACAATATTGTAATGACAATCTTGCCCGTACTCGGAAAAATAAATTAGATTGCTCTTCTTCGTCGGTCGAATTGAACGTCAATCCATGCCCCTGTGGCGCCCTTCTTTAAGGGGAAGGTATGCGGGCTTTTCTCCGATTTTTCAAAATGAAAAGAGAGAAGGGAGAGAGAAACTTACTATTCCTCCCCGCTTTACTCCTGCCTATGAGACCAATCTAAGGATAAGCCACTAACTTTTAATGCCAGAAATGGTCGCCCTAAGAAATGCCGGGTTTTGAGTTTATAAAAATGTGGAACGTTTTACTGATAACCCTTTCTAACCCAACGTAATGTCTGGGAAAAATACAACTTGAATAGTTGCTATTTAAAAGATAAATATTTCTAGTACCTAATCATTATTAAATTGGCAGCATTATGAAGACCATTTAATTTTGCAACATTAATGTGCAAGTAGTGGTAGTAGCATGTAGTTCAGATTGTCTTTATTCAAGTGGAAATGCATATTTTTTAAATGACGAATCATTGCATTTGATGTCGCTGACATGAAGAATGACTGGATTAATAAGTATCGATCTGAGCTGTCGCTAATGACTAGAATTGAGTTTCCCTAAAACTATTTGTGGTTTATGTGCTTGACGCTATGATGTTTTTTTTATTTTCGGCAAATCACATATCCGTCGCGTTAAGTCTTTTCGAGATTTCTATCGGTTTAATTCGTTTTTTACATCAACTTTTCAGTGAACGACTCATGCATCGTCACCCTGATGTCAATGAACGAGTCGTTCATGTAACGCTGGTGAGAAAAAACGAATTAAACCGGTCGAAATCTCGAAAAGACTTATCGCAATTGATTAGTGCGTAAGAATTACTTCATATTTTACTTATCAGTCCCTTCCTAAGTTGTCAATTCCGAAATTTTGCATATTTTGTACATTGGAAGGGATATGTGAGTCATCCAACAATAAGCTGCACGCGTGTGAAATTTAATTATTAAGGATAGGGGGCCAAGTTTCTTTTTCCTAAGCCATCTCGCACTCGGAAGAATTTATTTGGTGTTGTCCAAAGGTTTCATACAGAATGGGTACCTCAGTCCATTTGGTCAGTAGCGCAGAGCTTTATCCACAGGGTCATCACGTTATTGGCCGCGGACGCATTTGTGCGCAGATCGAATCAAGCGATGAGTGAAGCTCTGGTACTAATTTCACGCATGGCGGCAAACCTGCTGCGGCCATTAATTGCAAAAGCCATCATCATTGTCCCATACCTTCCCTTATTAAATTGCAACTATTAATGCCGAAATTGGCAGGAACATTTGCTACATTCCGTTTGTCCCAGAATTGAATTCGTAAAGTTTGATAATTGTATTGTAAAAAGCAATGACCCTCCAATTGCATGTAAATTTATTCAAAGGATCTGGAATTTGAAGTAATAAGTTTTAATCAATTACACGTATTCCGATAAGGTGCACTGGTGTACTTCGTATCTTATTATGATGGAATTCCACTTCGTAACCCAGGTAATTTGAATAATTTTGCCGGCCTCGATGGCGGCGGGGTACGGTCTTCGCATGCCACACTGAAGGTCGCGGGTTCGAGGCCCGCCTGGAGAGGTTACTCCTAACCAGGGGTTGATTCTTTGTGATTGGCCAATTTTAATTGTTGAAAACCCTCCGTTATAAATAGTCCAGGAAATGAAGCATTTTGGCTTGCAATTTTTTCAAACTGAATCGATTTTCTTGAAATTTTCATAATAAGTAGGGAATATACCAAGAATGAAAATCTATATCATGCCGACGGGCGCTTTTACCCTGGGGGTGGTTTCCACCCCATCTCGGGGGTGGAAATTTTTAATTATATTTTGACCACAGGAATCGATAGAAAAATACATTCTAAGAATAAAATGTTCTTTCAATTTTTTGCGTAAAATTAATATTTTTCAAGTTATTTGCGATTGAAAGTAACAGTTTTTTGACGAAAAAATCAACGATTTTAATCGATTATAGGCAAATAACTTGAAAAGTATTTATTTTATTAGGAAATTGTGAATTACAAAACTGTAGCTTGTAAAAAATTTAATAAAAATCTTATTTTAGATTTCCTTTATGACCAATTCGGACCGAGCTACAACTTGTTGATGGTTATCTATTGTTTGTCATACGCTAAATTTGAAAGATTCAATACTAAATAGCGGGAAAAATGTAATTTTCGAGGAAAAATTATGTAATATGTTTTAAAGTGTTTTTAAAAAACTTTCTTATAATGAGAAAAAATATTTTTTATCATGAAATTTGAGCGAGTTATGATTAAAAATAAGATCAGTCCCTACTTTTTTGTACGAAAAAATCAGTGAAAACAACTCCTTATTACCACGCTAGACAAAATTGATCAATGCCCTTCAGCATTTCTCTTTATTTAAGTATTGTTAATTGATCCTAGAAGTTTTTTTAATTTACAACTCTAAATTTTGAAAAAATTGAAGGAAAAAGTGAAAAGTCATTTTTTACAATTTCGTTAAAAATGCTCTTTTTTTCAAAATAACTCCAAAAAAGCTGGAGATATGAAAAAAATGCACGAGTGATAAATTGTAGCTCCTCTATTTTCAAATATTTTGGTGTGTTTAAATTTTCTATATAATAAATATTTGGTGAGATATTGATAATTAAAACCTCTATTTCCAAGGGAGCTCCACCTTATTTAAACCCTTAAATCCCTCCCCTTTCAAAATTAATGACTCGAAAAAAATTTAATTCGCATGACCTTGTAGTCAGTAAAAACCCTACAAAATACAATTTAAATGAACTTTCTATCATAAAAAATAAAGGAGCTATGTTTGAAATACCAATCAAATTTATTTTCGAAAAATTCGAAATCCACAATTCAGAGCATAATATTCCTCATAATCAGCATATTCTTCGTGTATTTTACGTTATAAGCTAACGATACACTCAAATTTGCTACAAAATAAACACACATACCCATAAGATGTATATATACATACACATATGTGAGTATGTGTGCTCTCGCTCACAGTGACCTGTGAGCATGCATGTGGGGGAAGACTGGAAGCCATACAGTCTCCGTTTGATTGTGTTTCATGTAATGTCTACATAAATGTACATTTATTTGTTTATGTTACCATTACGAAGTTTGTTCTGTTTATCCTATTGTTATACCTTTTCTGTGCTGTGATTAAAATCATGAGAGAAAAAAGTGAATACATAATGAAAGGAGTAAGAAAGTGAATAACAAGGTACAATGTGATACATAATTTTTATTTTTAGGGTAAATAATTTTTTTTGCATTAACCCCCAGTAAGGGTTGATGATTATGGGTTGAAACGCCTTAAAATTCTTTTCCAAACAAAAAAAATAATTATACAAATAATTTAAACTAAATTTTACCCGTATTTAGCTTTAAAATATAATTTTTTAAGTTCCAACTTTTAGGGGTAGTTTTCACCCCTAAAAAATTAAACGCGCCCTTCGGCATAGTATAGATTTTGAAGAAGGGGGTATGATTAGTCTAATCTCAAATATTTTTGCAAATCAATTCGGTTTGAAAAACATTTTTAAAGGAGGTATGATTAGTATAAACACAAATTTTTATGCAAATCGATTCAGTTTGAAAATTCTTTTTTACATTAACCCCCAATAAGGGTTGATTATTATGGGTTGAAACACCTTAAAATTATTTTTCAAACATAAAAAAATAATTATACATATAATTTGAACTAAATTTTACACGTATTTAGCATTAAAAAATAACTTTTTAAGTTTCAGCTTTTAGGGGTAGTTTTCACCCCTAAAAAATAAAACGCTCCCTTCGGCATAATATAGATTTTGAAGATCGGGGTATGATTAGTCTAATACGAAATATTTTTGCAAATCGATTCGGTTTGAAAAACATTTTTAAAGGAGGTATGATTAGTATAAACACAAATTTTTATGAAATCGATACAGTTTGAAAATTATTTTTTACATTAACCCCCAATAAGGGTTGATTATTATGGGTTGAAACACCTTAAAATTATTTTTCAAACATAAAAAAATAATTATACATATAATTTGAACTAAATTTTACACGTATTTAGCTTTAAAAAATAATTTTTTAAGTTACAGCTTTTAGGGGTAGTTTTCACCCCTAAAAAATAAAAAGCGCCCTTCGGCATAATATAGAATTTGAAGTAGGGGGTATAATTAGTCTAATCCCAAATTTTGGTGCAAATCGATTCAGTTTGAAAAAATTGCAAGGTTTTTCACTTTTATGAGCTTCATTTCCTGGACTAAAAGCCATCATTGTCCCATTACAATAGTGCTGTTTTCGGGGTGATGGAAGTAAATAATAAATAAATGTATGTGGGATCACAAACTTACCGCATCTTCTTTTATTTCGTCAGAGGGGCAAAAATTCATCGTCACACTGTGACGGGTCGCCTACACCCGCTGAATAGGTTTTGATTTTAATTGACTGAGCGACAGGGGAGGTCACCGCTATCTCGGATTTGAGGGTTTCGCCGACAATGAGTCGGCCTACCAAGGGGACGCGTCGGACGAGGGGTAGTTCCAGGCGGAGTGAGAGGTCGTCTAGCAACTTGGCCTGAAGTATTTATTTGCCTCTCCAAATCGGTGGTATGGAAGTGAGTCGGTTCCGTGTTTTTCGTTTTTTTCCTCTTTTTCAACTTCCTGAACTCATACTAGCTTCACCTACTTCCTTCACAGCCCTTCTCAATAAATTCCATCACTACTATATCCCGACTCCCGGTGATGAAAGGGTGACACTTACAACTAGTGCATTATCTGCACCAAGAATTCTGAGGGAAGCACTCCCTTTTTCTAATTCCCTTTTTCTCATTTCCGTGTGCAAGTGAAAGTATTCCTTCTTCACCCCTTTTTCGCACTGGCGCACAATATTCATTTTTTTAATGATTTTTCTCTACTTCCGTCTACCCGCGGCTGTGGCTACCCCTAGGAGGCGATACCATCTCAACATACTATAACAAAACGCTGGCCTCGACATTTTTTCTTTTACCACCAAATGGTTTAAAATAACAATAAGGGATCCACCATATGGGGAATTTCGAGAATAAGCAATAGACCTAAGGAGTAGTGGCGTCGGCATCAAAGGGCATCATACCGTCGGAGTGTACGGACGCTCAAAGAGAGAGCACGCAAGTTTTTTTTTTTGGTGGAGGGAAGTTCCAGTGTATAGCACCGTGCGAGACATAGCCCACGTAGAAAAGGAGAACTGTAAAAGGAGCTGAAATTAAGGATGGGAACGGGAGATTTTACAACAGGACGAGACCCCAAAAAGCTGAGGACGAACACCACGCAGGCTGAGAGGATTTTCCAGACCACAGAAGGACGAACCAACCTGTGCCGTCGAATAATTGTGTTGTTATCATAAACTTTTATTTTCATTTAAGATACAAGAATTCGTTAGGCAAGAGGTTTTAATTGGCCAAGAATTAAATTTATGACTGGTATCCCTTTGTATCAATTTGTGTCAAGTTTAAGTGATGAAGTGTGGCAAATAATTCGACATTATACTTAAAAGAAGGAATAATTATTCATATGCCAAATATTTGTATAAATTACAGAATACAGTTGGGTATTACTTAAGGGTATAAGGAATTATTTTGATTATTTCAATTTTCTGTAAATTGAATATTTCAATTTGTCAACAAAATTGCAAACGTATCTCTAAACCTCCAATATTTCATGTATTTTCTTTTCCGACGAGCGAGATGGGACAAAGTAATTAAAATATAAGGTAAGAGAAGTTATCGCATTCGTAGTTTCTTTTCAGGTAAAATAATCAATAGTTTTTCGTGTTACACGTTTATCCACGACGTGGGGCATAATAATACGAAGGAGAAAAACACAACATAAAAATTCTTGTTACAGTGCGTTAGAATATAGTTGCCCTCACATCAGAGAATTCCCCTCACTCACCACCTTCCCATCACCCATCCTTTTCGCCCCCACCCCCTTCCCCAACCCTCTTCATTCGCTTCCACCCCCTTCTGCTCTCAGACTCCCTTAAATTTTCGAACGAGCCTCGAGGCAATCCATTGCATTTCCTGATTATTGAAAGAATTTTCATTTCATCTCACGAAGCCTTTTGGGTATTTGAGAATGGGGTTAATTTTCTTTGATATTCTTTTCCTTCTTCCCTCAATTTAATAATTCGTCAAAATGGCGAGCCGAGTCTCAAGAACAACCCACGTAAGTGCCTTACTCCTAGGGGGTGAGCGAGGGTGAGTTCCTCCCTCTATGTGTAACTTTGTTTTACGTTTTTCGTGAATTACCCGAGCATTTACGCTAATATAGAGATGAAATCGAAAATAAAATAGAAGCATAATTTGTTTATTTTTTTAATTGGGCGCCACTTAGTCGGCTGGTGTCGAGTTTTGTAGCGGTCTCGTTCCTGAGTCGTGATAATAAAATTTTGTTCGAATAAAGGTCAGTCATCATCATGTGTTTCAGTAATGAGGAGCGTGTGTTTGCTATTGAGGCCTATTTTTCGACGGGAAGTTTGGAATCGCTTTAATTTAGTCCCGTCAGACCCTGTCCCGGACCGAAAATCAATTCTTGCAAGGGTCACTACGCTCAGAAAAACTGCGAGTGCGACAAGGCGAAAAACTGGTGTCAGTCACCGGAGAACATTGAGCTGGTGAGAACGTCAGTTCTGCAATCACCGTGTTCGGCATACTAATAAGCGTCTACCCTTAAACTTACCGATCGTTCTGTGAGGATAATTATGAAATGAACTGGTTTCCGACCTTTCAGGATTCCGAATGTGTTTAAAATGAGATGAATATGATGAAAAATTGTGTCCCCAATGTGTTTTCACACGGTTGAATGTTGCAATTGCATTTACTGATGAACTTAGTTTGGGCATCGAATGGAGGTCAGAGCCATCTATTTGTCACACTCTGTTCTACACCCGTTCCACTAATAAAAAAAACATCTTCCCACTCCACTGTCCAACGCGAGACATTCGAACCACCAGCCAGTACACATGCGATTCCCTGCGAATAAAAAGCATATACCAAAGTGAGGTTTTATCCGATTTTTCGGCTGCAAATGTATTTCACGAGGGAATCATAAACGTGAAAAAGTGTCGAGAAGGAGCGTTGAAATTGTCTCTCTGACGGGGTGACTTCGGAAAGCGAGTTATCGCGTCCGCCGGTGTGAATAAAAAATGAAACGACGTGCCCGCGTGGTCCCTCCCCTCAATTACCCCACCCCCGCCATCACCTTCCCCTCTCCTTCTCTGGAGCGTCCGTGTGGAACACGAGGGTCAGAAAACAACGCAAAAAGCAAAGGGACTCCTACGTCAATTTTATTTCACTGTTTTGTATTCCAATACTAAATTGTTGGCCATTCTCTCCCAAAAAACAAATGTCCATCGATATTTACTCTTCAATCTCTAGTCCTAGCTGAAATTCCTGACTTATTTTATCAACCATGGTAGTACACTTTAGTTCAAGAAAATTCAATATCCTGGAGGTAAAATGCCCACAATCCTGTCTACCTCAACGCCATCATGCGTACACAGTACGCTTCTTGAACTTCTGTATCTATAACTCTTTCTCCGTCAGGCGTTACATTTTAAATTAAAACTAATTAGCATGTAATCAGGAAAAATAAAATACAGTAAAGCTCTATTTTACTCAGGATTATAAAAATTTTCTTGAATAATAATTGAATATCATGAAAAGTTTTTGAATGACAGCATGCCAAAAAGGTGGAACCATTTAAATATCATCCGGCCTCTAAGATGGAATAAAATAGGGTAGTTTCTTTCATCAAAGAAAACGAAATGCATTGATTGCTATTCGTTACCCACCATTACGGTTTTCATAATATACAAATTATTTGGTTTTAGAAATCCCAGTTTAAACGAATGGCAATAGTCAATTTTAACCTCATTTGAAAAAGACCAGATTGACGCCCATGCGATTCCACTCCACGTTACAACACAGGGACCTAGTTTCTATACGAGTAGATAGGAGTTTTACATCGTCTGAGATTACTAATGCATGCAAGAGGCACAGAGCTCAGGGAAACATCTCTTATTAATCACTTATAAAAATTGTCTATGTTTTGATAGTTTCTTTCGTTTGATAAGGTAGTAATAATCCAAACTTAAGCCAAGCGCAACCTGCTAGCAAGGTACTCTGCTACCTATCAACCTCGCTTCAAGGTCACCTCACAGGGCGGCAGCGGGAACCAGAAATACGTCACACGGACTTTTCCCATCATTCCTACTTAGCCGTCGCGTTTTCGCGCGCTTGAAAATTTTCACTTTTCGTTTAATCGCGAAAAATAGGTATCGTCATTCGAAAATCTAAGATCGTGAAATGTGTACTCCAGGAGTAATAATCTTTCGATTTAGGCAATAAAAAAATAATAGGAAACCACCCTATTAAATGTTCACCGCGCTCGAGAGGCTGAGAGCTGACAGCCTGTCAACGCCCGTCCTGTGGAAAATTCTCAAAATGTACTGGTGACAAAGAGTTACACAAAACAGAATCTAATCTTTTGAATTTATCGATTAACCCTTTGCAAGATACTCGGTTGCATGGACGGCCAGCTCAAAATCGCCTTACAGATACAGGCCCTGGGCCCTCGCAGGATCCAAGATCCCGCTGGGGACTCCCGACCGCGCGCCCTGGTCATATTGCTTAGATGGCTTCCGTAAAGGCCGTTTTACACGGGGCACGGAATTGCGCAAGTTAGAGCTGCATTAATTTCTGAAATGGCGCGGAATTGCGCGAATGCATGAACGAAATTAGAACGGGCTATTTTGCCGTCTCGCATCCACGCATTCTCGCATGTGTTCCAGCAATTCACCGCTTTATACGACGCAATTCTGATTGCGCCTTCGCACATACGTCCGATTGCACAATTCCGTATACCGTGTAAAACGGCCTTAAATCATTGGATAAACCCTAAATTTGCCTTACGCTAGTGCTGATGTGCTGATAATCGTAAAGAAATAAAATTAAGCCGTACGTTCATTTCATTTTTTACTAACACTTTGTATTCTTTACTGTACGCTATTCGAAAAGTAAATATTATAATTAACATTAAAGAGAAGAACTTAATGTTATTTAAAGAGAAGAACTTAATAAAATGTTATTTATGAATCGCTTTCACCAAGTTACGCCTCAAACAATAAATATTATAATTTTTTTTCGCTTCACAGTAGTGAATGAGTAACATTTATTTATTTACTCATGGTGAGTGTGAATTGGCAATGGTCAGGTGATACAGTAAGGTTACTCTAAGTACTCTTAGTTGTTCATATTTTACGAAACGAAAAACGTAGGAAACAAGATAGATCATTATACATAAACATAGGATCCATCATGAAACATAAGCGCAATTACATATTAATTAATATCTCCAAGATAAATAGATAAATGGGGCTCATCACGAATGGCAACATCATGAATGCATTTATCAAATTTATTTTTGGATGAGCGTGTGAAACGAGGTTAGTGTTTTTGACAAATCTCCAAGTGAGTGATTCCATTAAATAATTAACCTGTTGAGGAGTGGGATTTAAAAAAAATTAATTCTTGAGGATCTGTGTTTGACGTTGTACGTAAATTTGGTCATTTTTTCCTGATGGAGGGTGGCATTTCCAGTTCTTCTCGAAGCTTCCCCATGCTCTATCATTCTTAATTGTTACTCCGTAAAACCAGCTAATTTTACTTCTTTTCTATCTGCTCTGTAGACTCTCCTATCCTAAATTTCCGTTATGCTTTCGTTCCTCTCTTTGTGTTTATTCAGAACGTAACTCGCCGCTTTCTTTCAACATATTTCTTTATCGTTTCCCTCACGGTAAGTCATTTGTGTGAAAATTATTCTTTAATCCAAAGATTCCTGAAATGGATTTAACAGATGAGAGTACGTTTATTTCGCAGAAAATGCGTACTTTTGTATCGGCATGGACTGAAAGAGACCATTTTGGATCTAGAAAGCCATTTATATGATTGTTACGAAAATTCTACCATTCTCTTTATTATATTAATGTTTCTTTTTTTAGTTTTTTTTTATTTCCATATACCCCGAAAATAGCTCGTGATGGTCTTTATATAGAGGATCCCAAAGTTTCTACTCTACGAGTACAAATTCACATGATCTGGGTAGAGGTAACTATCCTAGGCGGGACTCGAACCCGCGACCTTTGGGTTTGCAATCGAGGACCTCACACCGCCGTCACACTGGCCAGCAAAGTTAAATTTTAAGTGCATTTCCCGTGAAATTGTTATTTTTCCCAACTTCTCACTCATTTGAGTGGAGACACGGCAGTCGTGCCTGTTCATGCATTTAGTGCTAGAGTAGATTTATGCAGATGAGGTTGCGTATTCGACTGGAATGTTAGTACCTACATGCGAGTATTACACTCCTAGAGTTGCACAGAGATTCCTTCCATGCCTCCTAGAATGATTACTGCTCCAGTTGATTGAATGCGATGCTCGTCAATAAACATGCAGGCAATATCCTTCTCTCCTATGCTTTTATGTAAATACCGGACTCAGGTATGGCAAACAGTTTATCTCTCTGCGCTCCAAGTTTCATGCGTAAGACCTAAAGGTTTTATTTAGGCGACCATAGAAATGCCGGCCATTTTTTAACTTCCCTGTGACGATTGACGAGAGACTGCGTTCCCTTGGTTCTTTTGCTATTTTTGGTGCTTGGCTAAAATATTTTAATCGCAGTAATAAGCCCTTACCTGGGAAGCCGAAGTACCAACGATGGACGAAGCAAGAAATAAATAGTAGAATAGCGCAGGCGAAGAGGGCTTTCTACATAAAGAAGAATCTTCTTACAGCTGACTATACATGCATAGAAGTAAGGAAACAATTCATCAGGTACTACATATGGAGAATGTTTCTCTATGGAAGCGAGGCTTGGGCGTTGACAGCAGTAGAGAAGTCAAAGAGGAAGAATTCGAAATGTGGTGAATAGATCGACCGTGTAAGTAACGAGGGAGTGCTAAGAAGAGTGGGAGTGAAGAGAAGTCTTAAAAACCGTATGCAGAATACGGGACAACTTAGTTGGCCACATTTTGAGGCATGATAGCCTGATGAAGACAATCGTTTATAAGGACAGGTGGAAGGGAAGAAGGGCAAGGGATGGCCCCGAATGAGTTACATAGGACAGGTTATAAAGATTCTAAAATAGAATAAATACGTCGCTATGAAAAGGTTAGCAAATAGGAGAGAGGAATGGAGAGCTGCGTCAAACCAATCTTAGGATTGCTGACTAATGATGATGATGATGAATAAATCCTTTTTTATGTTTTATTTCCTTTAAATTCTCAAATATATATGCGAAGAAACTACTTATTTTTTCTTATACTGAACTTTTCGACCGGAGCCAAACAGTTTCTTGATTAATTTTTATTCGGAATCATTTTGTTTATCATGTGATGCCACAAGTTAACCAATGTAGCCGGTGAAGTCACGTTTGAAGCTAAACACTGGTGCTACCGTGTTAGCCATGTCGTAATCCAATGTTGCGTCGTGCTATGATCACATAGCAGACATTATATCGGCTGTGCACATCGAGGTACGCTGCATTGATATTAGCTCAAGAGCGTTATCTCGCCGTTATTATCTAAACAGAAGTGTTCATGAGTGTCTCTTCGCTATTTGACGGCAGAAGGAGAAAAACAAAATAAGTGGCAATGGCTTAGGTTCATATCCCAATCTTGCTGAGAAAATAAGGTAAATTTTTGCTTGCCATTGATACGTAATAATTCATTAATTGAAAAATGCGAGCGCTTGATATACTCTGTGATATTTTTTATTAAATCGACTTGGCCCGCTCGCGATGCATCCAGAGCCTTCGATTCTTCCCACTTCGCTAATAAATCGGATCAGGATCGACAACGTCACCTATCGATTCCTGCCCTCTTCACTGTAGATGTTTTCTTGTGTTCATCGAGCGTAATAGTCGACTGCAATCAGCAAGTGACATTTTTCTGACGGAAACAATGAGATAGGTCTCCCTGTTGTCTTTGGTTATCATAGGAATACTGTGCTTGCAAAAGTTATTTTTGCGTGATGAGTTTGTTGCTTTAACTCATCCAATATTTTTTTTAAGTCACGCGAATTATGAGTACCTCTAAATTTGTGAGCAGCATTACTTCCGTGAGGGACCTCTCTACCGATCTCCGTGAGCAACCTAACATACTGATTCTGAAGACGCGCGTGCTCCACGGCCGTGCCTGGTCGCTCCCTGGCGTGCCTTTTGTTGTAAAATGCGGGGCGCGTGCTCTGAATGTTATGGGAAGCTCTGGTGGTGTTTACGAGCCAGGAATTGTGGGAAGGGAGGATGCTCGATTGCCTGAGAAAGAGTTCAGGGGTCGTGGAGGGAAATTGGAGCGATAAATTGCTTATCCTTTTATAGCAGGCAGGCAATCGAGGCCGGAATTTTAAAAAGATTGCTCCAGTTATGAACTTGGGCCATATAATCTTATTTATATAATGTGGCCGTATGAATTCACCCCTCTTTTTACCCATCCCTCCCCTTCAACCGCTAATCTACGTTTACCACAGCCACAGGCCGCTGTTCCGTTAGGAATGTCCAAGCGATAGTGTTCTGAGGGAAGCTATGAGATAGGCCCCGCTTTTAGTTTTTTTTGTCACCATAGCACTCGAGTGAATGTAAAAGTCGTTTTGCGTGATAAGTTTTATTTTCTTTAACTCGTCCAATAATTTGTTTTGATCGCGAGCCCTTTCTTCTGCTAAATGTTGTAGCGAATATTAATATCGGTGATCCATTCCTGGGGCCATTCTTTCGTGGGAGCCATAAAATTATGGCAGTATCCTAGTAGAAGAGGCGGGGATGTTCACGCATGTACGCATATAGCTAGGGGAGAGGAGGGTTTTCAGCAGGGGAATCCCGTCTTGTTTCTCCATCCCAAAGATGGCTAGAACTCCCATTTCGTCCTTTTCGGATGCCATTATAACAGCGTCATAAATATTAATAAAATCTACTGTAATATTCCTGTTTTCCCTTTCTCGCGCACTACTTTCCCCGCCGCATGACATCCTCACCTTCAGCCATTTCTGTTACATTCGCATCTCGCAATATAGGGAAAAAATGTATCTATCCTTTCATATTCAATTCCTTTCGAATTCGGAGATGTCATAATCACTGTCTTCCTTCTCGGTGTGCATATCTAAAGCGAGATACTTCCTCAGTATAGTATGGCTATGATATGAAAACAGTGTGTGCTTTAGTAGTATGCGTGAAACATAGAGAAATTAATTTTTGAAATCTGTTTGATTGGGGAAGTTGGCAGGAATAACTATTCTCTCTCTTATTCTATTATGGAGGTGAGCGCGCCCACGGAATATGCTGCATATTTTTATTTCTGAGCTCTCCATTCTGAGGTTTTGTACTTATTGCCTGTGTATTCAATTTTCAAAAATTTTCAATATTTTCGATGTCCTGATCAATTATCTGCCGGACGTCTTAAAAGATACGTGAAATCAAAGAAAGGGACACTTTGTATTTTAGAAATTCAATTGAATCCAATTCACTTGTTGTAGTGTAATTGTGGCAGCGTCCATTTAAAATTTGCATTTTTTTAGAGTTCGGCAAAATTAAAATAATTATGCATTGACCTAATCTCTTGTCACTCATAACATCCCGCTCATCAATAAATCACGTTAGCGGAGCGCAATATCACCTGTGGAATTATTTTTACGTGAGATACTTCATTTTAAAACATAAGGCGACAGCGGCCTTGGATTTTGGCCACTCGATTACAGTTTAGACTCCACTTATCCACTATGGATAAGTCTGAACTTCAGGGCTCGATCGAGGTCTCGTAACAGCAGCGAGGCAACCAAGTAGAGATTGAGTTAGGATCAAGAGTTGACAAACATTCTGAAGTAACGGCTCCGAGACTCTTGTTGTCTGCCCTGATGACGATGGGGGAGGTATTGACGTCGGCCTGGAACAACTACACTCAATGCCTAACCCGCGAAGATTTTATAAATATAGTTCGCCAGGAAAGTCTGCGATATTTTGTCATAAAATTAGTTTTTTATTATTATAGCGGCTTATTCTTTTATTATCTTTAATACATGGTACAATTTGAGAAGAGAATTTAGTGTACTGTTTCGATGGTTGGAATAAATAAAATTTGCCAATATCACCAAATGAATTTCACTTTAATTGGAATCTGTTTCTTTTTATAATTGGAACTCATTTCAAGCTGTAGAGTGTTAAGTATGTTTAAATTTAATACTTTGTTGAAATCACCAGCATTGATTTGACTGAATGTTAACTTAATAATTTATGATCATTTAAAGCTAATAATTTTATCCCGTAATTTCGCTGATTATTTTCAGATTTGGGTAAAGAAATGTAATTTCCTGTTTTCTTTATTGTAAAATATTTTCTACTTCTTTGCAGGTTCGTAATAATGCTAACCCATGGAGTGGGAGTAGGTTCTGTGGCGTGTCTGTAAGTTTATCTCATTTAGTTTTCTTGTAAAATTATTTTTCCAAAGTTTAGGTGTTATTGTCATAAATAAATATATGAAGAATTAGCTACAGAGGGTACTTCAACCTGAAATTTAGACTAATCTTTGGTTTAAGGTCGATTTGGGTCTTAAATTGGCCTATGGATACTGTTCTTATTCAATATAATTGAAATGTATTCCGAATATATTAATGTCCCTCGATTGTAACTATTCAATCGATAGTTCAACCTAGAATTAATGCACAATTTTATTAATTTATTTTAAATAAATCGTAGCATCTAATGCTTTGGTCGTTTAGCTACGGTAGAAATATAACAAAATTGGCAAATAAAAACTTCCCCAAGAACTGATTCTCTCTGACATTATCTCCGAGTACGCGTATGTATCATTTTTGAAATATATTATGAGACTTTTATGATGTAATCAGTACCTTCATAAGGTTAAATGAATTTTAATAGGGCGGAAGCAGCACAAAATTTTTTCTCGCATAAATTCTACATTAGTGAGTCAATGCACAAGTTTATGACATCCATAATCGATGTCATAAACTTGTCGGATCGAGCACATTTTTTTAAACACAGAGTGTCAAAGTTCAAAAAACTAAGAGGACGGTATTGTCCATCTATGGCTCCATCCCCTTTTTCTCGATCTATTTGCGACGAACAATTGGCGGCCTTAACCCTTTCGCAGATACGTCGATTACGTCACGAACTCACGCCAACTGGTTCACCACTTCTGATCTACTCCTTGGTTTGTGAATGAGCGTCGTGTGGTTCGCTGTTGTTTACAATTATTGCCAGCTATTCCTTCCCTCGATGAAAAGTTCGCCCTTAGCGAGTGAATGAAGCAGAGCTCAAAATGGTGTCAGCAACTCTTGGAAAGAGAAGCATTTTGTGATTTAAAGTTACGAAATACCTTTTTTTCTTTATACCTTATCTTTACCTCTCATCTACGGTGTATCTTCACTAATTTGCGGTCTCAAGACTCATATGATGGTACCATTTCAATTCGGTCAGAAAAAAATCACTCAGTCTGGCAAAATAATTATACTTAATGTGCAGGGAAGAATGCAAATAGAGGAGGGCTAAGGCTAGAGAAAAAGCCAGGCAGATATTATTTTGTTAAGTTTTCCAAGTTATCGAGGCATTTGCCTGGTTTTAGATAGATATTAATTTGGCCTTAGTCCAATAAAAGAGTAGATTTGCACACAAAAAATTGTACCTCGGATTTATCCTCGTTTCTTTTCCCAGATCATTTCAGGTGACTAACAAACTAGGCAGCTATGTTAAGAAACATCATTTATATTAAAAATTCTTGGATTTATTTGGAATGAAAATTTATCAGTTGTCTATCTATATTAGTATATGAGCCTCTTCGGAATATTTCAAGAGCAAAGTAAACGATTTGTCATGGACTTTCCGTACTAACGTTGAAACACCCTTATATGGAGATTGGAAACTGAAAGATTACGTCCATCACCATTTATAAACGAGTTCCCAGAACATTTTTTGTCGTATCATTGCTCCGTGGTCCAGGTATGTATTCATTACCTTAAAAAGCTGGATGATATGCGTAAACGAGCATTATTTTACGAATGTTGCAGAGAGATTATATTAATAGCTCTCATGAAAAGTGATATGCATTTTGAGCCTCATGTTTTCACGCAGATTTGGCTGCCGGCAGTGGAGGAGAGACACGGCTACCGCGAATGAGGGCATGGCTTTTCACGTGAGATTAAATTCCGCGCAAACATTGCGATAATTACCCTCATTACCGTTTATCATTGCAACTTGAATTTGTTTCACAGCAAGAGAGAGAGAGAGCCCGTGTGAAAAATGCTTTATTGCCATGGAGTGGAATTTTCTCCCCTCCTCGAGTGCCATGGCAACCGACTCCTCCCCTCCCCTCCTCCCCCTCCATCTCTACTCCCTCCCCTCATGTCCTTCTGATTCGCAAAATAAACGGATTCACGATGTTCACGCGACCCAAAAACTCGGTTTGCATTCATTTAAAGTGGGCTCTCTGGAGGCAATTTTTCCTCGTGTTACATCTACATGCAAATGCACTTCGAGCCATTTGTGGGGTATTTTCCGTAGGGTGACTAATAACGAACTTGCTTGATGCAATAGGCACACCATATACGCACCACATGGTCATCAAAAACATGTGTATTACGAAATAAATAAAGCGTACACATTGATGCAGTTTTATGAGAGATAGAAGGAACTATATAATTCAAAATACATATTCTGGGTCAAATGCAAAAAAATATATAATTCGGATAATATGCACGTTAATTTTTATCGCAAACCTGTATCGAGGTATGCATTTAGTTTGAGGTGGATATAGACCCAGAAGGAAATTTTCATCGACATCTAAGACTCGAAGGGACAAATGTTAGTCGAATTGAGGTGGAATGACCCATACTAAGATCATAGCATAGACTAAAACAATTGAGTTCCGTTATCATGTCTCCCTATCGAGATTTGTGCTTTCATCGCATATTTTCTCGCTCCAAAGAAGTTTTCCCAGCTTTTTTTTAGACGAAATCTTCTGTGCCTCTCAAAACACTTCAAAAAAATGTTTTCGGACCTGGTCGAATGGGTTCATTCAGCTTCATTCAGTTTTACCCGCTGTAAATGTCGGTGTTTTCCATATTTCTGGATGCCTGTTGTCTAGCCGCTTAACCCCTTCAGATCAAATACTATATTTCGCTCAATTTTACCGTTGCGTGACTTTTGCCGCGGTATTTTTGTTTTAGTGTATATACGCCATGCGTTGCCCATTTACGTTAGTTCAATTGACAGGTGTGCTCAATTCAATTACCTCCGGTTTGACGAGATACAATACTGTAATCTATCGTGCTATTAACTCGCTCTGACTGGATTTACGACAGCCATAAGGATGAACTTGATCACTTTTCATAAGGGCTTTGGATCACGGCTTACCTTCAAAGTATAATGACGTTTTGGCTCCCTTATGCCTTATATCTTACGGTTTACTTCCCACTGTGGACAAGGAATAAATGTGTTGAAATTTCTATTCCGGCACATTCAATTTAATCAGATTCAAAAAAAAACATCAAAAATATCAACAGAGACTGTGGCTATAATTTAAGCCGTATATGGGACCACATCTTAAAAATACGGGACTGATAGCCAGCGAGGGGACTGGTAGCCAATCAGAAGACGTTGAACCACACTCACCCAAAGAATTCTTTACATATATACCCCGAGGTTTTGAGGATTTGGTATTGGATTCCTGAATCCCTGATGACGATGGGCGAGTTGTCCGTCGAAACGTTTGAAGGAGAAATGGAGGACCTGACCCGGTGCGAAACCCGAGAAAACTTCACTGCTGTATTAAATGTGGCTTTGTCAATAGTTTCAAACATGAGTGTACTCTGAAGAAATGGCGATAAGAGTTCAAAGCCGTAGTCGCGTTCTCTCGTTTCATATCGATCGATAGTTTGTGAGGGAAGGAGAACACTCATATATATATTTTTTTAAATCTCCCTTATATCTATATTTTTTCCGACGGTAGAGAGCGCACTGTGACTCGCGATAATAATAACCACGACTTCTTCGCTATTCCATGCTCGCGCGGGAATGACAATTCCATTTGCACCACTGTGGTGGATACTCTCCACATTGGAAGGTTTCTGCGATTCGAATGCGCCGAAGAATTCGAGAGACACAGAAGGGGAACATTTGACTATTGAGCGATGAAGGGGAGGTTGATTGGATCGGCGGGGTTGAATCCTCGATCGAGTTGTGGTTGAGATGTCTTGAGGAGAAGAAACTGGGCGATGCGAGTAAGTCTCTCCCGGAAATTGCACGGAGAAAAACTCGTTTCTGAGGACATGACTTGTATTCCGATCTTTTCTTTGTCAAGGGTTGAACACAGCCAACGTTAGGTATCCATGACAGGATAATGAAAACTTACTCGGAAATTTACAGGATGAGATTGCTTCTTTATTACAGTCAGATATTTACCAATTTCATTGTAGCACATGTGGGCATTCGTAAATAGTTCAAACGAAACCTGTCAGGTTCAAGAAACGCATGAAATCTATAGAAACAAAGAATTCATTCGGCCTTCGGTCGCGGTGCACATATTTGAATCAGGACACCAAATCCCACATTTCTTGGAAGATAAAGAGAACCATAATGTACATGCTCACAGAAGCTTGCTCATTCCCTCACACTGGAATTAAATATCATCGGACAGACCAGGCATCATAAATATCAATTGGATTATCAATCACACACTTGGAGGAAATACAATCCTGTAAAACCCACTAATAAATCTAATCACCGAACTCCACGAACACTCGCGGTCAGTCGAGAACCATCGAGTACCTTAATGTTGATGTCAATACACCCAAACCTGCTGACGTTGGCATGCCCAAAACTTCAATTACACGTGATCCATCGTTGGCATGAAGTAATAACAAAATCGCTGGATGGGAATCGAACCCATTATTCTCAGCCTAGCACCTGTTCTCCCTGTTGAAGACTGCCTGGGTCATCAAAAAATTGTTTTCGAGATATTTTTCTTTACAAATTTAATTGGTATTTTGATTTCCCATCTTCGGACTTGTTCACTTAAGCCAATTAGTGTCTGATTTTGAAATATTACATGAAAAGAAATTACGAGGAAAACCGGAGCGAGAGACCCTGACTCCTTCACCTAATTGGTTCAGCGACCCCTAATAGCAGCCAGAATAAACGCCCTTCACACACGACGTATCTGCACGAACGGGCTGTCGCGTTAATGTATGAACGCGGAAATGCACCTTGTAACCTCCCTAATCGTACAATTGTAATGCCAGAATCTATAAACTAGAAAGTCAAAGGACTCTGAAAAATCCGAGTGGACAAATTAAATACTGCGCATGCGTGGAGGACGAAATAATGCATGCGAGAAGAATGGGATAAAGGTTTACACTTCGTGTGTTCGCATCACCTGGATGATTCAATTTTGAGGAGTCAAAAGGGGAATTCACTGAGGAGAAAAAAAATGGGAAGCATCAAGAGAACAGAGGCGTCTTAGGGAGAGACGACCCCTGTGTCTCAAAGCGGGAATATTTCAGGAGAAGAAGCGAGAGATGAAAGAAGGAAGGAGCATGCATATTTAAAGGTGCTCCCGAGTTCAAAAACGCACGAACGAGAGGAAGTCTTCCCACGCAGGAATGGCAATGAGTCGAAGTCTCACGTCTCTACTTCTACGTTGTACCTTGCAAGCCTCCTCCCGGTGTTTGGCAGGGAGTGATCTATCACCAGTATGCAGCACGCAAGGCAATTCCCACGTGCAAACCGCACGGTCATAAAAATATTACTCAAAGCACAAAAAGCAAGTGCACATTCATGAAAAGGCAAAACATGCCAGCAGTTAGTAATTTCTTTAGTAAACTCATACAAGGTTGATACAATGGAAAAATAAAAATGTGCAATAATTCGTCCTTGCGAGTGACGCCACAAATTTTATTTATCAAGGCACCGTTGCTATCCCAGGCAGTAAGAGGAGAGAATGACATTATAAATCTCTCTATTCAGTCAAGTTCTAGATTAATCATTGTATTACGGAAATAAAGTGTATTGTCTTAAGTGGCTATAAATTGCGAAATGTTTCACATTAAATGTTCTCATGTACGCACATCTCATTCGTGGAATCACCAAATGGCAAGGAATCCGAAGTTTTACCTGTCGTCCAAAAATTCAGGAATAAGGTACTAAATTCGTACGCCGCGTGGTAAACTCCTTCGGCTTTAGTTTCGCCGGCTACTTTGAAGAGCAACATTTAACATAGCCATGGAAAATTGATGTTTTAAGAACTCAAGCATGAAATAGCAGATAGCTTAGCTCGCCAATCCACTCAGAGGAACTATTTATTTTTTAAATTGCATTAAAATTGAATAATTCAGAAACAACTGGGTTAATGAAACCAGGCAGCCAAAAGTCTATCACCTTGTTATACGAAAAAGAGCTTTTTCATCTGAGCTTGTCATCCGTAAAGAGATAACTTGCCAATAATTCTGCTTCTGAAAAGTCCTAAAGACGATTCTGTCCATCCCTAAGGCATTTGCGTCCCTTCTTGTCACTTCTGGCATTTACCGGGCAAAGCCTCTTGCATCTTTGACATAATGGTTGTTTACTGACAACATGAACGTAACTTTGCGTGTAAGGGACGTATCTTTCATTTTCTGAATGGATGCCACGTCTCGAGGAGTAAAGAGTGGTCTCCCGAGTCAATTTTTTGTAAAATTCCTTATAATAGGCGTATATAATTGGGTGGTTTCCTATTATTTTTTTATTGCCTACATCAAAATATTATTACTCCTGGAGTACGTATTTCACGCTCTTAGATTTTTGAATGACTATAACTATTTTTCGCGATTAAATGAAAAGTGAAAAATTTCAAGCGCGCGAAAACGCGACGGCTAAGTATGAATGCTGGGAAAAGCCCGTGTGACGTCATTCTGGTTTCCGCTGTCGCCGTGTGAGGTGTTCTTGGGGAGAGGCTTTGAGTGCTGATACGACGCAGGCTGCTAGCAGGTAGCAGAGTACCCAACTAGCAGGTAACGCTTGGCTTAAATAAGGATTATTATTCCCCTATCAATCGAAAGAAACTTTCCGAACTTAGGTAATTTTAATGGGTGATCATTATGAGATGTTTCCCTGAGCTCTGTGCCTCATGTATCCATTGGTAATCTCAGACGATGTAAGCTCCTATCTACATTATCGGTTTGCTTGTAGGGTGCGTTGACCCGGCAACCCAAGAGGCTTGTAGTTGATAGTAGCGGGCGTAACTTTGGATCCTTTAGTGGACATCATTTATCGTTGAAATTGAAGGAATATAAACTTTCCTTTTTTTGCACGAAGATTTATTGTGTCCGACCGTGATTTCGTCACAATGTAACATTTTCAAGGTGAATTACCTTGACGAATTACGGACACCATGTGGAAAAAGCAAAACTATGTCGGTCACAGCCACAAATAGTCGTATGTAAGCCACAAATATGTCGGTCGCTGTGCAGTCTGCCATTGGATGTACTTTCACCGACCGCGCATGTAAATGTGGCCACTTGCGTCGCTGACGGTAGAGGTATCCTCAAGTTCACTTGTTAAGGAATAAATCATTTAGGACGATAGCCGGAATTTGTATTCTCAGGATAAATCTATCGATTCGTAACGTTTAGGTTGTATTCGGTGCGAATGCGCACACCATGTTGCAAATACTGAGAATAAGTAAACGGATTCGTCTGCACTCAATACGGTGCTGCAGGCATTATCGAAAAGGAATTAAAAGGGGCCTTACGTTGCAACATAAACCAAGCTTCCTCGGGACACGCGAGTTTCCTAAATGCAGTCACCTTTGTGTGCGACAATGGTTCGACTGCAGAAACAGTTTCGCATCGCGAGGCGGCCTTCCGTTCGCCGAGTGTGAGGGCCTATTGGATGCTGACTCGATAACGTGGAGCTAAACACGAGCGAAAATCCAATCCAGGGTTTAACAAGCCCCTGCAGACGAATATTTTCATTTCGGGGGAGTACTAGCGCAGCATGCATGCGAAATTGTGCTCCCCCAACCCTTTTCCTCCTATAACAACGGGCAAATTACATTGCCGCTTCAAAACCACCCTTCGTCAAAGGACGGGCGGCACTATTTTCTCCGAAAATGCCTGCGACAGCTTTAAGTGACTTTACTGAAGATGGAGGGTACCGTCTTTTACCCTCGTAGTACATTTTTTATAATTTAAAATATATCATGCATTAAAATTGTATTTTAAAATGCTGAGTGGGTTAGTTGCTCCTAGAATTATTAAATACATTTCATTCACAGGAACCGTAGAACATATCGAAGTTAAATTCGAAATTCAACCGCATAAAAAATGAAAATAAACTTTTTGATAAAAATTCAATTTTTATGCAAATAATGGTAATATACTCATGAGATCCATCATATTAAACCAAATCATTACCACGAGATATTTTTGGAGACGCTGAATTTTGACCAAGTCCTATTAATTAGTTAATGCTCCTCATACAATGGGGAGAATGATAATACTAATGCTAATATATGCTTCAGTGGAAAGAAAAAGTTGTGGTGATATTTGAAATTTTAGGAAAATCGTCTGAAAGCTACCTCGCTCGACAAAAAACAGTACTTACTTTTTGGATAAGCCTCGTGCTTCTTATCAATCCTTGGAGGAGCTATTGTACACCATCCAAAATATTTCTCATGAATTCGAGGTACCCAAGGGGAAACAATCACTCCTCTCTCCAACCCTACCGTCAATGTATGAAATGCACTCGACCGTGGCTTAGCTCGCAATGATTTCTTCCCTCACGTATCCAAACCAACCTTTTGGCCAAGTCACTGTATGGGCGAGTTTGCGGCGTGTTCAGTTTACAAATATCGGGTGGATTATTTCTCTTCATCTGTAGGGGATGAGAAAGCTGGATAAGAAACTATTTTTGGAGAAACTGGAGTAATTTCTTTTGAAGTCTTCGCTGAATAATACCAAGCGATCTTATCCAGAGAAAAATCTCTCTCCGACCAGCTGGAGTCGTTTTAAAAAAAAGAAGCAAACTAAATGAACGAAAATCTGTAAAAAAAGAAGGATGCTTAAGAAGATAATCACTCTATGGGTGGCATGCTGCGGAGGTGCCTCTGGCGGCGCGCGAGGGAAACAGGGAAAAAGGACCCCGTCCAGTGATTCGCGGAAGAAAAAGATAAATAGGAAAGGGTTGAGAGGGGGGGGGGGTGTTTCTCCTCTCCCCCTTTACTCCCTCCTCCATTGAAAGAGAGGAAGGGGTTGCATTGTAGATGGCGTTGGTGGTGAGTGTGGAGATGTGTGGCGGAGGACGAGATTGACTTGGGGGCCCACACTTTACTCCTTGAGACGTGACGTCCATTCAGACAATGGAAGAGAGAATGAACGGAAGATACGGCCGCTGTTCCTTATTTCATTTACCATCTTCGCGCATCCCTCGCCTCTTTATCAATCTCTTCCTCTCCTCTTTTGAGCAATAAAATTCTTCACGTTCCTAAATGCAGTTGCGTATTATTCTCAAACCATTTAAGATATTATATGCTTCCTCAAAGTATTAAAACTTTCGCGTATGTGGTTTATATGCAACTTAATGACTTTTGAGTACCTCTATATTTTTTTGTTACATTGTAACCATGCGGTCGAGTGGTAGCACGCACTACAAATATATATCAAGCCCCAGATACAAATGAACCTCGTCACAAATTAATTATATTAATTGTGACGTAATATTCATTACAAAATTAATTGAATTTTCTCAATTAATTTATCATCGTGGGCCTCTTTCGCCCATACGATATTTCACAAATACACAACAATTCAGGAGTATTCAATTGACGGTGGCTCAAAAAAATACACAAGGCTCGGTTGATACAAAAAATAAGAAAATGATAAAGGAAAAAACAAAAAGCAAACATATACGAACGTGTACGCACACTTGCATACGGATTGCGGATTCGCGGGATTCTTGCCGTAAAAAATCTCATTTAAAATACATTAGAAATAATATCATCATATATTAAAAGAAAATATTCAAGTTTAACAGAGACACGCAACACAAGTAGAAAATTATATCATGGATACGAAATATATTCTCCCCCTCTTCACATCATAATGGCTACTTAAACTGGTAATTGCCATGATCTATCATGAAACAGCTTATACACTTTGGCATAAATACACGCATTGATGGAAAATGTTTTAGTTCTATTGGTAGTGAGTTCCGTATACTGGCAGCTCTTACTATGAAAGATTTATTAAGGGGAGAAGTTCTATGTTGGAGGATATGAATGTCAATATTGTGTTTCCTGGTGGGTATTAAATGAATATTTCCAAATAAATCTTTCGAACAGATAAGGTGGGTTACCAGAAGATAGTATTTTGAAAGTAAGGCAGGTGAGATGATGAAGGCGACGTTGATTGAATTTCATCCAGTTCTAGCGGGCATACGAGCTGCTAATCTGATTCCTTTTTTGAGGTCAAAAATAAAGGGTATTGTCGAGTTTGTTGTCACTTGATGTTTTTTGTTGCATCCTTCATCAGTAATTTTTAGCAATGAAGAGCCTTAATCCAGGTGTGGAAGTGTTAGTGTTTGTACAGAATGGTGCATATTTTAGGGGGTATAGTATCTTTGATCTATACAGCTGATGTAATATACTTAAGAGTTTTCTGTTTGGTACTTAGTACTAGTTGTTTCAATCTAAGATGTTTATCAAATGTTACACCAAGGTTTTTTCTTGTTTCTTCATATGGTATGGCGTAGCGTCCGATTTGGATGCAAGGCAAAGATAAAATGTCTATTTGAGAATGCAGGTGACTTTTCCCAGTTATTATTGACTTCGTTTTACATTCATTCAATCAGAGCTGGTTTTTCAGTGCTCATGATGCTCAACGTCTACATTCATCAGCGCAATCGTAGACGTTAAGTCCGGACGTATGGCATGAAATTATTACTAATTGGTAATGGATCCTATATTTCTCCGGCTGAACAATTCCAGTCTTCTATCACCCGATATGGGATGGAAAATTTAAGCTTATTTGAGGGGTGTCTCTGACCGTTCAACGTGAATGACGTGGACTACCAGAAACTAAGGATGGAGTCAATTAATACTTATAGTAAGTTTTCCTCACTTTTTCATTCTATTTATACTTTTGACACAACTTATGACACTAAGGTCGATGTGGTGACATTTTCTATTGCTTATTGCTAAATTAAAGACCCTTTATACTTTTAAAAATAATTTCATGTGACTTTTTTCGATGTACTGTATCATTTAATAAAATTATATCGAAACATTGATAAATGATAGGTATTGAAACTCGTTTTCTAATTAATTTTCTTGCGAAGTCCAAAGTTGATGTACATTATTAGTGCATTTAGTTTGAATATTAATAAAACCGCGTTGTTTTATTTTTATTCGTGATGGTGCATTCTGTTCAATAATATTTGTTTGTTTTTTTGTATAACTTGAGGGGTTTCCGAATTGATTGTATTCAGACTTTGTTATTACTTACAAACCATGAGCTCATCCGCAGTGATTTTTTTCCGTGAAATCGCTTGTTTTAATGCCGAAGTTCCCGATTCATGGCTGTGGGTGACCTTGGGATAGGTCGGACGTTTGCACCCGACCCGCTTCGATGCCAAATGAACCTCCAGTGCTCGCCACCAGGGGGATATACTGTCTCCGCTGCCTTCAACCACCCACCTAAAACGACTCCCTTTCTTCCTGCCCCCCCCCTCCAATATCCACCAGAGAACTGGAGTTGGGGGTTTTATCCCCTTTCTCCTCGGATCATTCTCGGCCGGTTGGTGACTAATGGCGGGTGAAATTTGGCACGATGGATAGTGTTTGCCCTGTTACGATACCACTTGACAGTTGACGAGCGCTTCCCGAGACTTCTTTCCTCTCCTCTTCTAACTCTAAATAGTCGCGAATATTTGAAAGGTATGGATAATGAATATTCCTCACCAGTGCTCAGAAGATGATATTGGTTTTTTCATCGCCTTTAATAATATTCTCTCCCAAAAATCATTTTATCGAAGAATTTAACTTTCCGTATTGTAATTTTAGGGCTGCATTCGCAGCCGACCCTGTAGGGCCAACAAACCCTTGAAACGTCATCAGCTCCTAAATGAATCGATCTCGCCCTACATAAACCATATTAAGCCCTATATATGGCCGTAACTAAACGGACCCTACTTGGTGTAGTATACCTGAACCAGTCCTACGACCCACAAAAATATGGTGGCCAAATTTCGTCTTCTGATCACTCCGCAGAATCTGCGTAATAATGCATATTTAGGGAGATGAGCTTACACGAACCATTTTAAAATGTACAGAAACTCAGCATAAATGTAATAATGCATATAAAGTTACTATGTATACGTATACATTATGCATATAATGTGAAATAAATAATAAAATTGGCTGAAGTATAAATACAATATTATGGTATATATACAACTTTTTTCTGCGGATATATATTAATATTTTCACGGTTGGCACTTGGTATGCTCTAAAGAAACCAATTCTTCGTTTACCTATACACTTAGGAAACATTTTAATGCCGCTCTTTACCAAATAATAAACTTAACTACGAAAAGTGAAACCGTGTGACGAACCTTGATGATGCAACGTAAGTTCCCACGTCAATGATCATATCTGCCCCGAACTTATCACTATCTTGTACAGACATCCTTTGAAGTTATTATAAGACAGTCAAATATAATATGGTTCTACTTTTGGCTCGATATGAGTATTTTTTAGAGATGTAATGTACCGACACGACCTGGCAGACGATACCGATTTTTTATTAACCTGACAATCCGCCCGAAAATAACACAGGCCAACAATTAAAAAACTTTTTTGCTGACAATACCTTATTATTATGTTTTTAAAGTTGCTGAATCCAAATATGATGGTTTGAAAGTTGTATTACCTACCATTTATTCACATTTTACAGTTAAATTTATGAAATCAAGCAATATTTTTAGAATTTAACAACTTTTTTATAGTTATAATAATATTGAAAAAGTAGGTCTAATGGACGAAGATAATGGGGATTACTGTTGGTACTTCACCGAGAAGTTCAGCAAGCGATTCATCGCAGAAAAAGCTACACAAGAAACTTCAAGGAATAAAGGGAAAGAAAATGTAGACCAATTCCAGTTTCCAAGTGAACCCTGTATCATCACGCTGTAGTAAATACAAACAATTTTATCACGATGTAGTGGCCAGTAAATACAAACAATTGTGTGATGTAACACAGTGTTTCATTGATTTCCCTGTATACCGTATAGGGGTATTAGACTAAATATTAAATACACGTTGCTTGGAAACTATGGGTGATACAAAAAAACTAAGGACAGGTTTGGATTCGGTACATCAAAATCTATAAGGATCAGCTATTAAAATAAAAAAAAGTTTTCAAACAAAATTTTTTGTTGGCCTGCGTAATTGGATGTCTTTTATCAGTTTCGTAGTTATGTCCTATTACGCACCCAGAATGAAAAATTGGCACTGCGCCATCATCTACGATATGACCTACGTCATCTCAGTGAACTTGGCCACGGAATGGACTTGGACTCGCCCCCCACTTATATAGGGTCGACTTAAAAATGCACGTAAGGACATCTTGTCGAGAAGGGACTGATATGCAGGGTCGGCTTTGAATGCTGGCCTTAAGATCTGCATTTTATCTTACGAGCCACCTCTATGGTGCGGTGTGAGGGGTTGACTGATCATCAAGGTACAGCATGCAGCACCCAACGGTACTGTCATCAAAAATAAGTGCATGATAACAATAATAATGACACTTAAGAGTTTGTGCTCTAGGCGTGAGCTCTGATAGCTCTACTAATTTTGAATCTCTCCATACTATACAATTTGGCAACACGAATACCCTTACCTTTACGATGAAAGATAAAATCTATCTAAAGTTAGTACTCAAACGAAACAAGTCTACCCATTCATGGCTTAAACCAAACAAAGGGTTTACCTTGAAGAAAATTTGGTAAAAAGTAGTGAAAAATGATTAGACGAGAGAAAATGCGGTGTCTATGAGAAGTTATCACCAAAAATACCTCCTTTCATTATCTAAATGTTTACCTTAATGCCTCATTCACACGAAATTCTTTTAAAAACCCCAGATTGCGGTTCCAGAGTTTTTCTCGCATATTTTGCGTGTTTGGTTGCACCACAAGATGATCCGGGTAATAGTCATTTCTTACTTTTTGAAAAAATATGCATAAACATTCGAATAAGGCTAGTGGTGTAACTTCTTCTGGAAGGGATGTTCTTTTTCCAAAAATTCTCCACTATTTCCTAGTCAAAATTTGGGTCCAACTCACAAGTTCGCCTTCTTTTCAAGCTCCGTATTAAAATTCATCGACCTCAACCATTTTGTAGAGAAAATGATAATGGCATCATTAGGTTATGCCAAACGGATCACTAACTCTCCCCTACTCCTCAGCCTTGTAGATCTGTCTCATCTATTACGGTAATATTTACACTCATGTAAGCGATTCTTAACACCGATTAACGAGTCACCCTAAAGGATTAAATTTTCTGGAACTTTAATGACGTCACTAACTTAGCACGAGTGGGCGGTACTTTCAGCGTTGTTTTTCAACTTAAAAGATGATGGCTAAACGATGAAGATAATGTTTTGCGTCCTAACTAACATTTACCTCAATAAATTGCGGTCCCGAGGCTCATTGAACGGCCCCGTTGCTGTTCAGTTTGTCGAGGATCAGGGATGGGACCCCTCTCCTCACAGATTTTGAGACTTCGATTGAGGAGGAGGAGAAGCCAAGGAGCACAAGTTTTTTCTTTCTAAACAGATTTAGGTGCAGAAATTGATAAGACGAAATATAGATACAAAAAATTGGTGGCCAAGTAAAACGAGTGAGTCTCTGTTCTGTGCTGACATCGAGTGGAAAGTGTAACGCACTACCGAATACCTATTTGATCTCGTTTGTTTTATTTATCTAATTTTTATAGCGTAATCTGTTTAGAATAAAATTAGTTGTATGCCTTGGCTTCCCAACTCGTCAGTTATTAAAGTATTACTTTAATGGAAACTCGAACCTTAAAACGGGGTTCTCATTTTCGAAGGTTTCCGAATTCGCCCTCGCTCTCCCAAGATGAAGTAATAGCTTTCGAGCTGGAAGAGGCGAATACTCCATTCTCGCGGCCAAGTTGTTTGAGTGTGACCTATAATATTCCCTCTCTCGCGACGTATCTGGGTCAAAAGGTAAGCTCTCGCACCGCTGTGACTACCAATCACTGAGAGCAGCCACCCACTGGGCCATGCATCAAATAGTTGGACGTTCCCCCCGCGTGGGGGCGACAGGGGAAATTGAGGGATATGGCAGGTGATCAACCACCACTCTGGCTGATAAAGGTGTTCGATATTGTATGTGAGAGCGATTGAATGATACCTTGGGTGATCGGAGTCGCAAAATGTGGTGCCAGACACACGAGAACGCCGTAAATCCTGGCGAGAAATTGGCGCAGGGACTCCGTGCTTTATATGGTACGTATATTCGTCTTCCACTTTCCTATCTCTCGCTCTATTTTCTAAAGTACGCACGTGAGGAAGGGAGGCAGCTCTCGTCTTTCCTGTGTGGCCCTGTAACCAGCTGGCAGCATTTGTATTAACGAGGGTCGTAGTAAATGGTCATTGCTCACGAGTCATCCTTGGCTTTCTTTATGAGAAATAGGAAACCTTTTAAAACACAAAGGTACAGTAGAAATAGTTTTTCACTCTGCTTAATCTTGAAGAGTATGAATGACCTATTATTTTAAAGGGTATTATTTTATCTTCACGTTTACTTCACGAAGATTATGCGAATAATCAGACAGAAATTATTGCATTTTAGATAGTCTTTCTGTTACATTTATTTATGATTTTTTTCATAATTTTCAATGAATAATTATGAATAGATATTAGGAAGGATTTGGTGCTTTCCAGTTGAATAGACTGAATAAGGGTTTCTCGGGGTTTCTGCCGAGTGAGATTGTCCGCTTTCTCCATCACTTTCCACTTCAGCAGAGAATGATGACAAGGAACCCTTTCCACCAGATCTTTCTTTGGCTCCATTTATGATTATGTAAAGTGGGTAATGGAATAAATATATATCTCAAGACCTGTTTACGCGGACATCTACAGGTACGAGTCAATTACCTACTGTGTGCATGAATGATTTTTGTGGACTGGAACGGAACATGTACGAATGCATGTACAAAATTAGTGCAGGTTCTATTTTATGTGCATTTATTCGCACAAGTCGGGTGCGTATACGGTGCATTCATTCCCGCGTTCAATACATTTACGTATTAACTAGTACGTGTTAATGTACCGTGTAAACAGGCATTAACATACGGGATATCTGACGCTATTATTTTCTATCTGAGGCAATTCCGATTCATATCATATCCATGAACTATTCACCTTATTACCTGATGACGAGGAGCGTGTCGGACTATCGAAGCGTTGGAGACACTGTCTCCGGGCTGTAAACCCGAGAAACCTTTATGTATGAATAGAATGTATCGCAGTTGTCCCCAAAATGCACTCTTCACCTGTTTTGGGTGTTCACTGTGGCATGAGCGGCCGATTGATTGATATGTACCTTGAGTGATCGGAATCGTATAATGTGGGGCCAGCCTCGCGAGAAAGCCATAAATCCCGGAGAGAGATTGGCGGGAGGACTATGGAGGTATTTCAGTACGTATTCGTCTGTTTCATTCCTCGTTTTATATTCTAAAATGTCCACAAGGGATGCGGAAGGGAGGCGAGATGCATATTTATTCTATTTGTATTTTTTGCTATTATGAATAGCGTTCATCGCAATTTGTCCATAAAGGTCCACTTTGTGATATAGGCTCTTGCTGTCTTACAATGTGTTGCCGACCGCACGAGAAAGCCGTATATGCTGACGAGAAATAGGCGATGAAATTTCTTAAATGTTTGCATCTGCATTTACATAATTCCCAGCGAGCCACCTCTTGGGTGTTTGCTTATTACTTATAATAATTATATTACTCATAATAATTAATAATACGTGCACATTCACGCAAAGGTTCCAAACTTTCCTACGATATATAATTCCTGTAGCAAATCCATGCAGGTTGAGAGAAATTAAGTATACATTGTATAAACATGCAATGAGTCGCCTGAGCGATTAATTAATGGCGACGCCAATAATTTTATTATTTATTGACGCACCGTAGCAATACATTATAGAAAGAGAAAAGAATGAAATTTTGAATCTGTCTGCTTTGCACTCTACATCCTTTATTTTCTTCTCGTGATCATGTATATGATTGTGCGGATTCAAGCGAAGAATATTTCTCACATCGTCTGAGAGAAAATCTTCTCCAAATGTATGAATTAAATTTAGCCTCTACCTTGCTTTACGCTGCTCAAAAGATTCCCGCCCCAACTCGTTTAACCTTTTCTTTTTCTTCCCCTCTTCTTTGCTCTCTTTTTCTCAAGAGCCTATAAGCCCAAGGGGAGCATCAGTATTCTCGAGTATTGCAAATTTCAATATAGATCGTCTTCTAGTTCAGATTAGTAAAACCACTTGTCTGTTTCCACACACTTTTATTTAAACCGACCATGGTTTCGGCAACTCGTGCCTTTATGAAGGTAATGACGAGTTGCCGAAACCATGGTCGATTAAAATAAAAGTGTGTGGAAACAGACAAGTAGTTTTACTAAGCTGAATATCAAAGATTTCCACCGTATCACGCCGGGTACACTACCTTTTATTGTCTTCTTGTTCGCTTAGTCATCTTCGTGATTCTTATCATGCCGCAAAATTCGTCTTTTACTCCTCTACCAAATATTTGGTACAATATCAATTCCGGCGTATTTTGCCTCGCTGGTTTCATTTTGGCTTTTACAGTAAATTATTGATTGCATCCCCAAAAATATGGAGTTTTCTCCACTAGGTTGTGTACATTTCTTTATCTTTCAATATTATCCTATTTTTTGTAATTTCTTTACCTCTCTGTCGTTTTTAAGTTCCCTATAATTACAATCGCACCCTTAAATGTTCCTATTGATGAAACATTAAAGCTTTTCTCGCTTATAATATATTCTAGCGGTTCTCTTCCGTTCTTGTTCGTTTTAAGCTTTGAAATAGATCGTCCACAAATTGGCGAGAATTGTTTTCCATCAATTTTTGTATCACTGGGAATATCAACCTACGGAAAGCCCGGGCAAGACGCGTATTTTAAGGGAAAGTGTAGAAAAAAAGGTACAAATATATGATCAACAGAACTTTCTTCATTATTACTCAGTATTTTGTTTCACTTTGGATTGAGCTATTAAAAAAATGAGAACTTAATCGGTAACTCCTCTCCTAATAAATCAATTAAGTAAAAACGTACAAATTATCCGTTTTTCCCGTGGTATCCGGGAAAAACGGAAACGCCATAAGGGAAAAAAGGATAACTTGAAAAATTAAAAAGCTAGTATTGACAATCATTTCAAATGCCGCTACCTTCTGTATGTGTTGCTCAGTTCTCGTGTGGCCATCCGTGGCACTGGCTGCACTATATCCAGTTTTCAATAATCGGCTAACTGTATTTTTCAGTATACTGCATGCAAAAGAAATCTGATATGGCATTTTTATTCTTAGATTTCTCTGTCTTCTTGCGACTGCTGAATCTTGAACATTCAATTATCTTTGTTTTTTTATTTATCATATTATTTAGCCTGCTCAGCTTTGACAGAAGTGGACGTCAATATCTCGTATTGTGTTTTCGGATTGTTTTGGGGGCGACCATAGCTGGCATTGGTATGATTTGCGGAATATCGCCGAAGGTACTTGTGTTGACCGTCCTTCTGTTTGCTTCAAAGACAATTGGTGCAAAAAAATATGGAAAAACCCATGCGAAAATCGTAAGAAAACAGCAACCGGCTGCATTGTAGAAGAAAATAATAGAGTTCAGTGGACCCTCTCTGCACTACTCACTACTCCGAGTCGGCATTTGCTTTTGATAGATAAAACTATTGATGGTAGTAGTTGTTGTGATCTTCACACCTGTTTTTTCATGTTATGTATGGTAGTCACATCAAAGTTGTGTTTCTCCTCCAAAACGAGTTCTACCTACCCGTTTAGCCCATATCCGTCTTGCCCGTGGCCACAGTATTTGAAAGATGCATTAAACTTTCAGATATCTTTGGCGGTCCGTGGAGGCCTTTAGTCACAAATTAAACTTAAAGAATTGTGCCATCGAACAAAATTATCGAATTGCAAAGTATAATTGATCACTAGATAATTATTGAAAAAATACGTAAAAGACTTAGTGAAAATCGTAAGAATGAAGGAGAAATCGATCTTATTTATTTTAACGGCAAACTCGCGTCTGTATTGTTTTTTTAAATTGTAATGGCTTCGACGAGCCGATCAGCTGACCCAGCCTACGCGTATAGTGACACTATTTATTTGCAAATTGTGAAAAAACCGCTTATTTTTCTTAACCGCATTATGCTTATTGCCCGGGCCTCCCCTATATAATAAGGAGGTAGACCTTTCATCCTATTTAGCCTTCAAAGATCACATTTAATTACGTTGGTGTGGGAGATCATAACTGAGAATACCAACTGTCGTTCAGTTTTAGTGAGAAAATTAATCAGAATAACCTTACAGGTTTTCATTTGCATTGGTTTTGAAACGGTATTTATAAGGTTTATATGATACAAGGGTTTATATCTCGTGGCTCATTGTGCGAGGTATATTTTTCTCACTAAAGGCTCAGTTATTTACGGATGGAAATCTTTGAAGCCTACAGAAGTTTCCACTTTCGAGGAGAAGTGTTTAGCTTTCATGAGTAATCTTCGAGGGTCATTGGAAACAATGGGGAGGCAAGCGAAGTATCTGAAGCGGAAATGGAGGAGAGAATGGAATGCCCTCTGTCGGCGGACGTTGTGAATGAGAGGAGCTAGTTGGCTTGGGAACAACGGAGGAGATATTGCCGAAGGCTTTGAAGGGTTTATATGGCAACTCAAGGGAGGGGGAGAATGGAAGAGGCCATTGTTTTGCGTGTTTGTTTCAGGTGAGGAGGCGTAAGTGAAGGAGATGGGTGCGTGGATTGCTGAATAGGTTCAGGGGGGGTCCCTTACGTGCTTGGTCGACGCAAAGGGGGCAATCTAAGGGTCGCAGGGGGCTCCATCTGTCTACGTGAATGCCCTTCACTCCCTTTAGTGGGAAGGGGTGGAGAATATCAGTGGGAACCCTTTCCCTGCCCAAAGGTGATTGCGTGGAAAGGGTTTACTTACGGTCGCCTCCGTTAGATGTGCTCGTGTTCTTGCGTACAGCAAGGATACAGTAAGGATGTGTGGAACAATTCCTGATGATATCTTTGGAAGAACGCGGCATTCGACCAAGTTGTGCCAAATACAGTTCTATTTTTTTAATCCGCATCTTTAATACGGCCGCTTCGTCAATTATGTTCGTGGGCAAGAATTTTTTTGGAATTCTATCGTAAATATTTCGTTCTCCAAGCACAAATTACAGGAAAAATACCATCAACGTATCTATTTTTCTGTATGTTTCCTCCGAATACTCGAAATAAGTGTCTAAAACTCGGATAATTTAGAATAAACTCTATCTCCATGCCCTTATAAAACTTTTTTTTTTCATTATAAGCCCGAATTTGAATTTCACTGGGACATATAACCTTCATTCTGCTATAAATCGCGATGTTATAGCGATTTATGTCTCATAGAAAATGGACGGATAGAGTAAGAATTAAGATATGTCGAAGGGTGGGCGCAGAAATGAAACTGTGGATGAATGTACGACAAAGAAGAACACGGTTTTTGGACCACGTGATGCCACAGTAGTCGCGTGGAAAAAAATAATAGAAGAAACAATTGATGAAAAAGTCCCCATGGGAAGAGAAAGGGACTAGTACCTAGTACAGATCCAGGAGGATACGGGAAGGAAGGCCCCGTAGGAGGCAAAAGGAACTAGCTTAGGAGATCGGGAGAATTTGGGGGATTGCAATACTAAGTATGTATATACCGCAGATTTAACATAGAGCATATGGTCTCCCAGCCTTTTTATTCATCTTAACTTGAGGCGCTCTCCTGTGTGGGCGAAGCGAAGGTAACATTGTTGGGGTCGGAGGGTCCTCCATACCGCTACGTGAATGCCCTTTAAGAGGCGGTATTCGGAATAAGGGAGATGGAGGCCTCCTCCTGCTAGAGGCAATCGTGTGTTGGGTGGGTTAAAATGGGGTCCCTACATTCGAGTGTGCGTGTTCTTGCGTGCGACAATAGATTCGTCCGCCCTGGAGTGGCGAGTGGAAGGAGACAGAGATAGGGTGCTCATTGGCCAGTTTCTGTCCCTCGCACTGCCCGGCGTTCATCTGGGACGTCGTTCGGTCCAGCCGTCCCCTTTCGTGAGTGAACGGGAGGACTTTCATCGCATTACGTCTTTTCCTCCGAGGCAGAACTGCGAACAAAGGACCGTCTCCCTTATATTGTTTCCTTTCCGCCATACAGCTAAGTCTCAGTCGAGAGGATTACATAGAGGCGGCATCTATCCGTCCCGTGGAAGCTATGTTTATTACACATAAGCGTGGAACATTTATGTTGCCAGTTGGGCACATTTTAATTGCTTCTCAAATTGTCCGCAACGCGACGATGAGCGCAGAGTTATCAGTTTATTCCTAAATTTCGTAACAGACAGAACTGGAAAGTATTTCAATTACAAATATTTTAAATATAACTCATTTAAAATATTAGAGTACGTATGTCAAATACAAGTATTTTTAAATATATATTTTAAATGCATTTTTAATTTGCATTTGGTATTTCTAATTTACGACTTGAATGAATCTACTATTTTGTATTTCAAATATATGACTTTCGATATTTTCCCGTTCTAAAATAAAAAGAAGGATAGGGTAAGACAAAAGATATTCGTTAAATTACTTTTGAGGTAAAAAAATTAGTAAAATACTTTTGAGGTAACTCTGATAACATTTCTGTAACATTATGTTTCAGAGATTACTTCACACTAGTTTTCGTTAGAATCGTTTTTTTCATGTTTGCAACTATCCATAACATGCCAAGGCAGGTCATATTTGTTACGTTAATTTTAAAATAATATTTTATAATTTGTTTTTCAAGTATGTACCCAAGTCAAAGGCGTATAGTATTTTGCATTCCAATTATATTGGGAGCGGTCTTTAGTAATTCCAATTCTCCTCTGCGTGTATTTTGCCCAGACCTGGCAACAGGATGCATGAACTCACGAAGAATAATATTGAAAAATAGCGAAATCGACGGATCATGTTTTCAAGAGCATAAATTTTGGATGGGATAATAATTAGTCTTTATTTTCTCGTTATAAAAGTTTCGATCGCTCAGCGCCGCAAGTGGTGAAAGTAGTAATTCCATTTAAATGTAGAATATCGCAACACATTAACTTAAGAATGTTGCGCTTGTTTGTTGATTTAAAGATTGAGAATCAATGTGTAGAAACTAGAATTGGAAATAAAACAGAAAATTACTCTTCTTATTGCTGCTCATTAATAAAAATATATCATCCCTATAGTAACGTACCCACTGAGGTTGAGAGAATGGTAAATTAAATTGGCCCGAGCAAGGTGAAATAATTAACTCTTTCACTTTTTAAAAAGCGATAAGAAATGAAAGGTATTTGGTGCAACCAAGGTTTTACCTTTCTGAAAACGGAAACTCTTCTTATCCTTCTCGGCAAAATTCGTTAAAAAATGTGGATGAAGTAAAAAATTCACTTCCATTAATGACATCGCTCTCCTACTACACTAGATTCCAGTTAATTGGGCCACTAGGTACATGCGGCATCTGCCTACTTGGAGCATTCCTTGAAAAGAACACATTCAATCAATTATTTCGAGTTTTTTTCTGATTAATTGGGGCAGACAGCCGTTTTGACGTGCCAGTTATCATTGGCGTTTGTCCAGCAGTTAGGTGAAGAAATGCAAAGTTTTAAACAAGGGGGGCTAATTTGGTACACTTTCCCCCTCCGTTGAACTAATTTTGAGCTCGCATTATCCTCTGGCATCGTCTCTTTTATCAAATTAATCAAGTATTGGACCCAATTTCCCGTAGTGAAGGCTGAGAATTGTGCACATTTAAGAATATGCTCTCAGGATTTTAGAACAGTGTTCATAATTTCATTATTTTTTTACTTATAATTATTCAACTCATAAACACACCAATGGATGTGGTTTGTACGCATGCAACAAATGGGAAATGAAAGAACCCACAATCAAAAGTTTCAGTGGATCACCGTGGGAAGACGAAGGGGTGGGGGACCAAGGAAAATTTGGATCCATAGGGTGCATACAATAATGGCTGAAAGTGGATTAGATATGCAACAGTGGAAGGATCAGGAGTCCTGGCGATGATCGCAAGCTTTGATTTGTTGAAGCTGAGAATTATTTATAATTTTTAATATACGAGCGTGATGCGCCCGCTCCCAGCGGGCTTCACCCGCGGAATAGGCGCGTTTCTAATTTTAAAATTTAGAAAAAAAAGGCAGGGTCTTATGTACAAATTTAATTGGAATGTTCATTTACAAATTGAGGTCAGAGGACCTCTTTAAACACAACATTGGAAGTAATTACACTATCCTCTGTTAATACTTGTTTAGCGTTTTCCTTAATATTTACAAAAATATTTTGAAAAGATGTTACCCTAGAGAATGCTACATAAAGTTGGCCATGAGAGAATACAGGGTCAGTCAGGAATAAGTCAGCTCTTTGCCAAGTCTGACCCTGAGCCTTGTTAATAGTCATCGCATAGGCAACCTTAATGGGAAATTGTCTGCGGGTCAAATTAAAAGGCATGGTGTGAACCGACGGCGTTAACTGTATTCTTGGGATAAGGACAATCTTGCATGAATCGATAATTTTTTTAAACCGGTTATTATTATTTTTTTAACCAATTTTAGGAAACAATAGCAATATTTAGGAAGTAAGATATGCCGTCCCACGTTCCTTGATAAATTCTGTGCATTTTGGTAACTCATTTGTATAGTTTGGTTGCGTATAAGTTGAGAAAAAGGTATCCATACAGTAGAAATAATATAGAGGATTCATATCATTTCTGATAAATGTTTATATTATTAATATTTTTTGTAATTATAACCAGCTAAAACTAAATATAATATAATGAACTATCTCGCAGAATTAAATCCATTTTAATCGTCAAATCTTCGTGTTTGGTTAATTTTAACGCGTATGAATTTGTACGGCTTGATTTGAATAAGTGAAGAAGCCGCTCAATTAGGGCCAAGTGTTTCAAATTATCGGAATTCAGTTTCCTAGAATCGATTAATATTGTGTAAAAATATGAAATTCGTCTCCATCTCGTTTTGCTATTTATTTGTGATTTCTTTCCGATTCTCCGATGCTCAAATTATGAACCCAATTTCACATGGTGAAGGCTGAGAATCGTGCGTATTTTTTAATATGCTCTCAGGATTTTAGAAAAATTTTAATAATTTCAGTATTATTTCCTAATAATGATTCAACTCGTAAACACACTCCAAAGGAAGTGCTGTGTGCGCATACAACGAATAAGAAATAAAAGACCCCAGATTAAAAATTTTCAATGGATTCCAGTTTCTTCCTGATTCGCCCATGCTTAAATTATTCACATTATTATGCACACTTATTCGTCGCTTAGCCCCATGCCTCTTCTGCCAGTTGATATCTTTGGTGCGCGTTTAGGAATCGGAGATAGAGCTGTTTTGTATTTCACGAAGTTTATTTGGTGGACGGGTGGAGTTCATTGTTCGCTCGACACACCAGAACTCATGAACGGGTGTCCGTGTTGATTCCTGAAATCGTGAAATAAAGGCGCGGGACAGTGAAGTGTTGGGAGATATATTCGTGGCTTGAACATCTGAGAAATGTAAACGAAGGCCAGCCGGTCGCTCAAGCGGCAAAAAAGGGACTTAATTTGACGCCTGTATCGTTTTCTTTCTCGGGCTTTGTGAAGACGCGAGAGAGGGAGAGATTCGCCTCAACTTTCCTTCTACTGAATTCTGCATTTAAATCGTTTCAAATTCATCTCTCCCCGTGTCAGTCGCACTCGGCGGAAAAGAAAACCCTTTTCGCCTCAAAAAGCCGAATTAATTCTTCGCCCTCAGCGGATTCCGTGTCCGTCTTAAATCCCCCACTCCCTTCCCTTTTCATTTCCATTCCCTTCGTGAACTCTGCGGCTGGAATGAATTCGTATTTGCTTCGAAGAATCCATCTCACATTAATACGGTATATTATTTACTACCAGATATATTTTTGTGACTACGAAATTTTGCAACCTCGTCCTGAGAGGTTAAACTAAGTGTTCTCCATTTACTCACTTTAAACAATAAAAAGTTATGGTACTTTTTCACACAAAAAAGTACTATAACATTTTATTGTTCACAATGGATTTTCACAAAGTTAAACCTGAAACAACCGAGTTTACTCACTTTACCTATCGTAAATGATCGAATAGCTTTCATGTGATGATACTGTTTTTCAAATTAAGTTATTCACGGTTAAGATTGTAATCTTAGATCCTCACTATTTTTCTTGGTCCGGCTTAAACGATAAGTGAAAAGTGTGTAATTTTGATGGGAGGACGCGACCATTCTGCTCTTTCGGTTTTTGTTTTTGCTCGCGAGGGGGTGAGAGAGGCTCTGCGTCGGACAGTACGCCACTCAAGCAGCAAGGTCGGGTTCGGCCAAGGAGAAGAGAAAGGGAGCTCTGTGATCTCTAAGTTACTTCTGGAGCGAAATATTTTTGTTGGAATCACCGCAGCGTCATTGATGCTCAGGCAGCCCGCAAATTTGAAATTTATGCCGTCGTCAAAGAGAGATATATTGTCGAAAGGATGATTGTAGGAATTTGCTTTTCCCCGAACGGTAAAGGACTTAAATGAGTGATAAGTGGGACTCAGAAGACTCCTGTTCTTTTATTAAATGATTCCTTTTTTCGTTTAGTTTACGGCAGGTGTCCTTACACACCCACAGGCTTATCGAGGCAGCTTGCGGGGTAGATTGTAGATGTTGATTAACAAAGAAGATTACGAACCATTATTCCCTTTTTTTCTTCTTAAAAATTGACAGCATTGATCACCAATGGCAAATTAACGTTTTAGCATTCCGGGTCCAAGTAACAGTTAATTCAGATTAATTGAAGATAAATATTTGCGCAACCCACTAAAATGTAGTTACATGCCAACCGTGTGATTTTCGGGTTAGATATTACTGAGGGCTCCTTGGTAACCGCGCAAACACTCAGTCAGAGACGTGGTGGAATAACCTTGTGTCATTAATGAGTTAAAGAATTGCAGATAGCCTCTCACGTTACGCTTTCAATAACTCTGGAAAGTGTATAGGAACTATTGTTTTTATAAGTTAGCCGTAGTAAATCTTGTATTTTCATTTTTGATGAGTAAAACGAAATTTTATTCTTAAAATATTGAAGAACACTGGCTTCCACTGCTTGATTCATCTGTCGGTGGTAAAACTAGAGTGGATAGCGAATTCACGGAATATAAGAGCATTCAATCAATTGAGGAGGATGAATTTGCCACTTATCCTGATAAAAGTATGAAGATAAAATTAAAGGACCAGGCAATTCGGCACATAGTTATTTATACTTATGAAATGCAGTTGTGAATAGGTCAGATTTGACTGCAGTAGCTAGTATTCATCTCTTTTCGCGGAATAATGGATTCATTATACATCTGTGAGTAATTGAGTGATACATCTGTAGGAATCGCAAAATTCACTTCAAGCAGCTGTGAATGGAAAATATAGTTGTCATTTGTAATGGCGCTGTTTGGTAAGCATTAGCAAAACGTTTTGGATTGTAAATGAGTATTATTGGATCACTTATTTAGTCGCAACATCAATATTTACTCTTGTGGGAATTACAGCTGTAGATTAGAGTAATTGAGACTCGTTAGCGGATAATTAGGACCGGAAGTTGCAATTATGATGACGTAATTGGCTCAAGAAAATAACACAAGACCTGGAAGATGTCCTTATGAAAAGAAATGAAAATTCACTCTGTAATCCGAGCGTGCTCTCGTTTGCAGCTCCTTAGTTAACCGTTGATTCGTAAGGATTTCTCAAATAGCACTCGAGTGTCACAAAGGATTTTGGTGACATATCGCACCGTCTCTTTTCTCCCATCTTTTCATTGCCACGATAGAAATTATTGCCTTAACCTTCTGTGCATAGTTGGCATATTTTCCGCGAAATTTCTTCAAAAAGTTGGTTACGTTTCAAGCATGGATACGGATTCACATTATTTTTATTTTAATGAATTTTTTTCCAATTTGGAATAATATTGTTCAACAATAAGTTTTTAAAATGGTTTATTTCACCGCTGTCTTTAGAATTAAAAGTCAATCACTCACCCGTAGGTTAGTTTGGATAGTTGATGGTAGAGGCGGGTGAACTTCACAGGCGGGTGAACTTCACGCATCCAGGATACAGGGGCCATTTACTACCACTTGGCCTTGTCGCTCTTCAAAGGATATTGTTTGGGGGAGTGCGAACGCTTTATATAGAATTTAAACCAGTCGATCAGCCAAGTACTCTTGCCATTAGGATAGAATGCCCCCCTCCTCAAAGTCACAATCATCTCTGCGAGTTATTAAAAAATCTGAGCATCATTCTCTTCATGGATAATGTCTCGACCCATTGGCTGCTCGAGCATATAAACGTCTCTTGAAATTACTCTTGAAATTACCTTTCACGTGGCAGTACGAATTTTGAACGCGATTCCATTGTGACACATGGGAGCCTTCCCTTTTTACGTGTGGCAAAACTGGAATAAGTCTTATAGGAAGAAAAAGTGGCCCCTCGTGAAATTTGTGGCGTTTTTCGAGATCGAGGGAGTCTTTAAAGGGTTCTCTCTTAAGTGAGAAGAATCGCCCTGCTCCTTCTAGATGGCGTTGACGGATGGTGCGGGGGCCTGCGTAGTCAGGGAGAGACAAAGGGTAACTGTGATAGAGTCTTGGCGACAAAGAGAAAGTTGCGACGTGCAGATGACTGAGTGCGATCCCATATTAAATGTATGCTGGTTGCACCAGCCTCTTCCCCAAGCGTTGGGGAAACACTATTATTTGAGGAGATGTTGGAGGTAAAGCCTGAATCACACGAACATTTTATCCGTCCCACAGCGAGATAGCTCCAACGATAGGTTTTCAGGGACCGAAAGAGTGGTAGCTCGTTGAGCCATCTGTATCTACAAAATACCCTGCGAGCCACCTCTAGGGTGTTTGGCAGGGGGTGATCAATCACCAGCACGCAGCATCCGATTGGACTCCCACATGCGCACCATACGGTCCAAAAAACGTCTTGCATGCAAATTATACTGCCATATGCTGTTAGGAATAATAATAAAATTAAGGAACATGCATTAAGTTTTACATAATTAAGTAGGCTGCGCTACAGGTCATCTAATCTATTTATGAGTTCTAACGCTGCCGTTATAAAAAGACATTCTGAGTCTGTCTGTTCTACAGTCTATCTCTCTTATTTTATTCATATGATCTGATCTTCCGTAGTATTTTGGCGTCCGAAAGACATGGCCAACTTCTACAGAGAAGACACCGCTCCTGAATCCTTCCAAAAGGCCTAATCCATCCTCCAATCTACGGTCCGACAGAGATTCCCATCCGAGTCCATCCAAGAGGTCTGCCGCACTAATAACACCATCGCAACGACCCTCACGCACCTGGCAGCCACCCCCTGCACGCGTTCCAACTCTGTTATTAAGCCTTTTTCATGAGGGTCCCAAACACTTGCAGCGTATACCCCATGCCGAGCTCCTCTGTAGGTGTCTTGCAAGGAAGACTCCTTTGCCAATTAGGTCCCTACATTCTCTTCGGGTTTTCACCGCGTCCTTGCAGAAGAGAATGCAGAGATTATCTGATCAACGCCGCGAAAATCTTCGAACCTACATTTTGAAAACTGTTTAAAGGTCCCTTTAAGTGGCGACAGAAAGCAAGCAACAAAGGAAGGGACTGGTGTCTCCCACATGAGGTGTCCTTGGTATTAATGTGAACGACGTGCTATGGCGACCATCCCTCCAAAGGTTCCAAATACGTGCTCCAAATCCGTTAACTAGCGATTCCATCGGCAGAGGGCGTTGCATGCGGTGTGCGGACGCAGCGGTGGCCTATATTTTCGTGATGGGAGTGAGCCTTATCAAAGCCGTGAGATGCGCGAGGAAGGAGACCGCAGATAAGATCAGGTTGGCGCAATGCAGAAGTGCGCCGCAGAAGGTTGTGTAGTATTTTGCTAATAGCATGTGCTCCCACCTAAGTGTTTCCACCTACATTGAAAACAGTTATGCAAATTAGGCATATCACTAACGTATAATTTAAAAAAAAAATTGGTTGCCACAGATCTCTTTTACAATATCAAGATAATATTTATCCTAGTTAATTTAAATTTGTATTTTCGTTGTCGTGGAATCGTTAACAATGGTGCCAGATTGGTTCTTTGGTTCTCCAAAACGTGACGTCAACTTTTGCACAGCTTTGTTGATAACTTAAAATACCGCACATACGTTAAAATAATCTTCAAATCAGCGATAATTCGATGATGGATATGGCAACGTCTTCAAGTCCCTTCAAGCAGCAATCATACACTTTTTTCTCAATGCGGGTTTTATAGGTACGCTTACTAAAATTTTTCCCTGGGTAGTAATTCTGGTACTAGAACACCACGGGACTAAGCACAACGCTTCCCAGCTCCTCCTGCGAGGAATTTCCTTTGATGGAGTACTCCACTCCTTTATGAACAATCTTTCGGGCTAAGTATGCTTTTACTCCAAGAACATTGAATCGAGTAGTCTAAATTAACAATTATTTAAGTATTACAAATACAACTGAAAATCGCTCGTTAAAAGAAATAAACAAAGAAAATACCAAAAGCAAACACAGTGTTCTGTGGAGATTATCGATTAACATGAGGGTCGTGTGTCTCGGCGCAATAGAAATGTCATAGATATTATTACAGTGGAGACCCAATAATCTGAACATCCGCTTCATTCGAACAGTCTCAACGCGATTCTTTTGCGCTCTGTAACAATAATTGACAAACAGGGATGGCAATAGAAACTAAACGAAAGTCAAAACCGTTGAAATTTCAATATTTTCGTTCCCAGGAGCGAAATGCAGAAACGAAACGAAATGGATTAAAACCCGGAGAGCTCAACTCAGGGTCGAAACGAAATCTGAGTCAAAACTACTTCGGGTCGAAAATAAACTAAATCTCTGGGACGAAACGAAACATATATGTTGTTTCGCAACGGAGGGACGACGTGCTTCACCTTCTAACAGTTTACTTTCGATCCACACACCGAGTACGAAGCATGAGTGAATGAAGTAGAGGTTCGGCCCACCGCCATTAGATGCATGGGGCACTCATATTTTTACCTCTAACAGGAGAACGGTGAACGCAAACTGGCCACTCGTTCTTTAAGCTCAATGTTTTAACCTCTCTACACGTATGTCAAACGTAATGGGCCGAAACCATACCCTCCTATCCCCCTCCACCCAACTTCTGGGATCAAAACTTAACTATGAGCAACAGAGTTTCGTTGAATTTAGTTTCGTTCCCGGGAATAAAGTTTCGTCCTGGGTCGTAACTAAACTTCTCGGTGATTTTAATGCCGTGCAGGGACGAAACTAAACCTAGGCCTTGTATTTTAGTTTCATCCTCGGGTCGGAACGAAACATTTTCGTTTCGTTTCCCTTGCCATCCCTGATGACGAACAAATGGGGAGTGATGACTGCCTAGCGTTCCTGGTGCGCTTTTGAGTTAATGTGAGTGTGGCGCGTCGAAGAAGGGGTGGAGGAGAGAGCATTATCGTCAAATTATGCGGTCCTATGCACTGCACACGCTGGTGATTCCTTATTCCGTTTTAAACTGCTTTTTTTACTATTATTTCGGCTAATCTGAAAAATCATGTAATCTGAACAGGGTTGGGACCAAATTTGTTCGGATTAGTGGGAATTCACTGTATTTAACATAAAGTAATTATATCTGTCATGATCGTAATATTTAGAATATTTCTTTTTGGCTGGTAAATATTTTACGACGTTGTTACCCGAACGTGAGGAAGTACTCTACTTCCTACGAGGGCTGTACCCACTCACTCCATCGAGAAACACTTTTCTCATCCCCTCCGCTTCTATCTTACCCTAAAATCCTCCCCCGACACTGTTTCCATCATTCATAGCACGATTGAGCATCAAAGCTACGATTATTTGCAGACGACGCTGTAGTCTAGAGGGAAATCCGTTCCAGCAAAGATAGGGATCAGTTAACGAACGACCTTGCTGCTATCCAAGCGTGGTTCGATGCATGGCAGTTAGAAGTAAATTTGAAAATTAATGTGTAGTAATGAATTTCTGGAAAATAATAACTCCCCACAACATAGATATGTCATTCGTGGTACCCAATTAGATACCGTAGAATCCGTGAATTATCTAGGAGTTAGACTCAGTTATGATCTATCGTGGAATAAACATATTCGGGAAGTAACGGGTCAAGCTGATCGTAAATTGGGTTTGGTTAAAAGAATATTACAAAAGTGCGAAAACAAAGTGAGAGAAATTAGCTATCTCACCCTCGTTAGACCCCATTTAGAATAAGTTGCCAGTGTTTGGGATCCTCATGAAATAGGCTTGAAAACAGAGTCAGAACGCTTGCAAAGTAAGAAAGAGCCGCCAGGTACGTGAAAAGTCGTTACGATAATCTTGTTAGTGGAACTGACCTCTTAGAAAAACTAGAATGGTTTCACTTTTCACTTAATCGCAAAAAATAGATATCGTCATTTAAAAATCTATAAGCGTGAAATACGTACTCCAGGAGTAATAACCTTTCGATCTAGGCAATTAAAAAGTAATAGGAAACCGCCCTATTATGTAGATTTCCTCCCTGCTTATTACTCACTCCAATGAAACCTTGAATCTTCTCCACTACTTTCGCCTCATCTTCCGCCATATCTATTCCACCCTCCCTCGTTCCGACGAATATACGCGTTCTCGTGAAAATCACCGCGTGACTCTCCCGTCGGTCAGCGTGCACCGTGAACTGTCGCAGCCCTTTTGGGTTAGCTGAGCACCCGCCCATGCGGTGCACGTTGGTCACGTGACGTCACACCCGGATGCGTCACGAAGGGTGCGACGGAGCGAGAGGTGGCTCTGGTGCGAGAGGACGGCCGCGAGAGGCGCCACAGTCGGACGCCCTTGCCACGCGCATTCGTCATCATATCACGCTCCGCTTAAAATGTGTTTTTCGGTGCGAAAGAATTCGCAAATGCTATGTTTCGAATAATTTAAATGTTTATTATTTCCCTCTGCATCGCCATTCTAATCGATTCTCGACTCTATATTTCACATCAGATCTTTGTTTAACCTTCCTGCAAGTTAGCTAGATCGCAAGTATTCATTTTTATGCGGGAACATTTTCCACAGAGGCTCTCTTTCTGCCAGTAGGGGCAGAGCTATTTTAAAAAACCTTGTAATTCCCTCCCGACCCGTATCGTATCATCTATTTCTACTATAAAAAAGGCATCAATTTATTGGATGAATTTCGCCATATGCCAAATTTCGTCCGCTGATCACTTCGATTTAAGTATAATGCATATTAAGGGAGACGAGCTCACACGAACCATTTTAAAATGTAAAGAAACACTGCAGAAAGGGAATAATACTACCTTGGAAGGTCAGTTAATATAAATAAAATAAGACAGATAGACTGTAGAACAGACAGATTCAGAATGTCTTTTTTCCGGTCAAAAAGAGATTATAACGGCAGCGTTAGAACTCATAAATAGATTAGATGACTTATAGTGTTGCCTACTAACTTATGTGCAACTTAATGCATGTTTCCGAATTTTATTATTATTTCTAACAGCATGTGGTGGTACAATTTGTTAGTATGCGTGACGTTTTTTGCATCGTGTGGTGTGCATGTGGGAGTCCAATTGCATGCTGCATGCTGGTGATTGACCACCACCTGCCAAACAACCTAGAGGTGGCTCGCAGGCTCGCATTATGTAAATGTAGATGTAGACTATCCAGACGTGAAAAATTTATCTGAATGCTGCAAGTTTATGATTGTGGTCGTGACAAGAGTCAATAGATATGGAATCTTCGGTGTTTTCTAAGACATGTTTCCTAAATCTGTTAAAATTATGATGTCCACTAGAAATGTAATGCACAGAAGAGTACATCCCCCGCTCTACAACTTAAGTCACCCCACCCCTCTCGTCTCTTTCCCGAGGCATAAAATTGTGTTTAATCTGTGTGTAGCAGGTGCAGCTTTATGCTATATCTACACATTACTCTGAAAGCCACGTGCAGATGTGTTTGTCAGGGGGTGAAACATCACCAACGTCCACTAAGCAAAACACCGTCCATGGGGATTAAAGTTTAATTCCACGATCATGCACGACGAAGCATGTACGCTACATATGGCACTTATACAATGATATTAATGTATATCCTACTATGAAGGCAACCTGCCTATGAAGCTAAAAATGCTGTTATTTTATAATGACGTTACGTACCGAAATCTTTGTCGGTTGAGCGTTTTAAATTGTATTGTATGAAGAATTGCTACAGTTTTACTTCAATATGGACGTTAAAATATTTCCGCAAAGTGAAGCGTGATAACGTTTCTTACAATTCACACGTGAAAATAAGACGACGTGATTCGATATATGATAATATGTTGGGATATTTTAAAGTGCTGACTATGTGCACATGATATTGACATTACAACGTCAAAATGTGTAGTGTGCATTTAGGAAGTGGAACCTGCCAATCATTCAGTTTCTATTTTCTATTCAGTTTCTTAATTGAACACGGTATAGAATCTAGTCATCACTAAAATTGTTTTATAAAAGGGGAAAGTACCAACTTTTCTGTAATGCAGTGGCGGCGCGTGCATATACGCATGTTAGCGAGTGCACAGCCAATCATTAATGAATTATAAAAGAAAACTATTCCTTTATCACGAGATAGATAAAACTCCTGTCTACAAATGAATGAAACATGAAGCTCCAAGCGCTACTGCTATCTCCTTGGCGAATTCACCGCTCTACATGTGTGCGATCCCGTGGCATCGCGCCGGCCGCATTTTCGGTCTATGCGATCGGTTGAGGGTGCTCGGGCGGGACGAAGTAAGCGGGGGGGAATGCAATGTTCAAATGGGTGCTGGGAGCAGACTCAACACGACGCGAGTGCGCACGCGCATATTTGGTGAGTAACTCGCAGGTAATGTAGCGGTGTAGCTGCCACCGCCGCCGCCATATATAACCGCCAGCCGCCTCTGCTGTAATGCATTTTTAGTAAGATCTCTACGCTCGTCATTTAGAACTCACTGTCACTTCCTGTCTTCCGCTACGATATCTATAAGGGTAAATATGTAAAAAATTGCTTCAGTTCTCTAATTAACAAAATATTTAATTAATATGTTCATGCATCCTACCCCACCATTTTATATATTAATTCTGCATTCGCCAATGCTTTCCACCGAGGGAGGAGATGCATCGGTTGAATGGCCACGTTTTATGAGCTCCTAACACGGTCTGTTACGCTACCTATCCAGACGTGAAATGACATTAGTGGAAAAACGCATCGCGGTAACATTAATTTCTCTGCAAAGTCGTTGTGCTCCCTGCGAAATATTTGCGGTAATCGATCATTTTTTTGCGAAACGCGAATCCTGATTGGCCCTCGCCTCGACGTTCGCCCCACTTCACTGCCTTTCTATCTATCCTCTCCATACTCACCGGGCAATCCCCATTTTGTGTCCCTCTCGATTATATATTTATGTCTAATTTGTATCATTGTCCTCATACTTTGCACCGTCAGAGGCGGTTCTATGAGTTGCCATGAATTTACAGCTGTGGCAAAAAATATTTTAGAGCTTACAAGCAGGTTACCGGGCAGACGACATTGGCAAGTTTTACTGCCTTAGAAAGAGCCGAAAGAGCTAAATTTTAATATTTCATAATGCCCGTGCAGCTATTGCCGATCAATTTAAATAAGGAAGAGGTGATTTTAATGAGTCATCCGATACCAACTGTTCAGGTGTAATAATAAACTAAAAATATTAGTAATTTTCATAGACGCAAAAACAGTTTCAAGTATTTTTTTATCAACTGAAATTTTACGTTAAAAATCTCTCTTCCCGCTTTGTAATTATACCCCTGTGCAACATTACCAGTGTTGTAGGAAATATCGACGGAAATGACAATCCTGGAGAGTTGGAAAGACACGAATATGCCGGTTGAGGGTTCTTCAGTCTACCACTAAATGCTATCTGGCACCGCGCACTTAATCGATTCTTATCTTTGCGAGTGCAAATACTCTCTTGAAAATATAGAGAATGAATGGACCCCTAATCGCCACACTTCGGGCATTTTTGAAAAGGGATTGAAATGTATACTATATGGTAATAAAAATCAAGTTTCAAATGGAAGGACTGGGGCCTCTTCTGCTCGTTTTACCAGAAAACAGAGCTCGTTCCAAAAAAAAAGAAGAACCGGGGTCGTCTCTATCTAGACCCCAAGTCTCTATTCTTTGGCTTCAACGATGTTTTAGCTACTTTGTTTTGGGGTTCGATGACGTAGGCACTTGTTTTAACCGTTTCGTTGAGTGTAGGCGTTCCTTTCAGGAGGGTCAGGATATATATATTTATGAGCATGTGCTATGTGGGAGGGCCTTATTTTTCAGTTCACCGCATGATCCTCCTATCTATGTTTCGCCCCCGTCCATTCCATGTACCTGTTTCTGCCTTCGCCTCAAAGGTGCGCTTGAAAGGATACCCATGTGTACATTGGGGATCAGGAATCGATTAAACGACGGCAGAGTGCGCGATCTCTTTTGGGATTTGGGAACGCAAAATCCTCGTCACCATAGTGAGTGGAAAAATCCCCCCGCCCCGTTCCCCTCTTTTTGCTCTGCTCCCTGGTCCAGATATAGCCGCGCGTAGGTGCGCATATGAGGTTGAGTGCGAGTTCTTTTTTCGAATACATTGTTGGACGGACTGAGGAGAAAAGTCATTTGGAACTTCCTCTCAAAACGACTCTCTTCAAATGGAAAGTTTAAACAAACGCATTTTTTTAGTCATCACGCGTTGGTGGTATAACGGTCGAACGTATCGAATATATAATAAGATGCTCGGTTTTGGTTGTAAAACGCAAGATTTTGGAACATTTTTGTTAAATTGGAGAAAATCGATTGAAATATGATAAACCACTCTCGATTATACTCCTATTGGTGAAAACTAGATACTTCTATCTCTTTCTTCCTGATATCATATTCCTACTTGTCCTCCACACTCCACCAATCACTCGCAAATTTATCATTTACCTTTCTGGATAACTAATTTTTTTATCAAATGCGGGTTTGAAAATTCAGGGGAATGACTAGCGACATGAGATATTTGGCATCACGAACCTTAGCTGATATTCAGCATCCGCTAAGCCTCAACGGGCCTTGCCAGGAATATATATAATATTGTTTTGAACTGCTAATAACCGTATAAACATATCACTGCCATCTACATCTACATCATATCCTGCGAGCCACCTCTAGGCAGGGGGTGACAAATCACCAACATGCAGCATGCAAGAGGACCGCCACTTGCACACCGCACGGTCATAGAAATATTACGCACACTAGAAAAATATACATGCTTATTCATAAAAAAAACTTGCTAATGGTTTGTAATACATAGAGCAAATACACGCAAGGTTAGAACTATGAAAAAAAAAAAACATGCAATCACTGATCATTACCCGGGATCTTTCGTGGGGTAAACACATACGTGAAGTATGCGGGAAAGCTAACCGTAAACTTGGATTTGTAAAAAGAATTCTCGGTAAATGCCCAAAAAAGGTGAAAGGAATAAGCTACCTGACTCTAGTGAAGGCTCACTTGGAATATGCTGGTAGCGTGTGGGACCCTTACGAGGTAGGACTAATACATCTACATAATATCCTGCGAGCCATCTCCAGGGTGTTTGGCAGGGGGTGCCATTCAGCGACCCATGCCCTACCCCTAATTAGCTTATGCTTTTGCAGAAAGTAACATTTACATTATAATTACGATGGATTTTTTGCTATATGTCAGCAGTTTTAGCATATTGTCATTGTATTTCCATTGTAGAGTTGACCCGTTCATATTCACTCACCCTTCGGATAGGCTTATATCTCTTGAGCAAATAAGAATAGATATATTTCTGAGCAAAAAGCCATCTTGTAATACCGCTATATTTTTAGGTCAGCCGCAAACGATAAATTCAGAGAGATATTTTGCAAAAGAGATGGGCATAGCAAATCGTTTTTCTCGCGAAGTATAAAGGACTTTAATGAATGCCAAGCGGAACTCGGTAGTCTTCGTTTTTGTCCGTTTATTGTTAACGACTGGCGTTGTACCCCCAGTGCTAATACACGCCTATTGAGTGGTTTGGGGGGTTATAGATGGTCATAGGCTACTGGTTTCAAATTTCCGCGATATTAACCTCTAATTTAGTGCGCATACCCTTCCTGTCGTCACATTTCCACCATTGCTGGTGGCATAGCCGCGTTAGGTGGCTCCCCACATCTGCTTTAAATCGCCGTCCAAACCCTCAGGAGGCTGTCTCCGACCTTCGCCTGCCTCTTCAGCTCCAAACGTATACATTCCCCCGCCATATATATCTCCCCACTTTCCCTCTACACGCTCCACCTATCATCCGGGCATAAAATAAAAATGGGAGAATACGAAAGCAGAGAGAGACCCCCAGCGCTCCGAGTCCCCATTCAAATATTCCGTTTTATTTGACGTTTTATCTGCCGCTGCATAACAGAAAAGGCTCCCTTATCAGCTTTGTGCTGCTCCCAGCTGCCGATATGGCTCCCTAACCGCACCGCGCGGCAACGTGGAAGTACGGGTGTAGGCAGGTGAGGTGAACTTCAATGGATTCTACTGATTCTGGCTGGTGACGGCTATTAGGAGATATGCATAGTGTTCAGTAAGCAAATTTCTTCTAGCTTATTTAAAAATTGCTCCTTATTACCCTCCAATTTAAAGTTGATTGCAAATTTCATGAAGAATAGTGGTATGACATTGATTTATATGAAGTTGACCTTGACTGTGGTATTTCTAAACGCTAGTCTTTTCCTTAATGGCATTGGCAAAAGGACTTTAATAATATAATTCTTCGTATCAAAGCATTTTCAAAACCTTGGTCGCACGAATGGTTTTTATTTTCTTAATCTAGTAATGTAAATTTAGTAAAAACGAGATTTTTATTTTCACGAAAAAGACAACATTTTGGAAATTGATTTCTGTGAAGCATCTTCACTTGCATAGTTAATATTGATTCCAAAATTTACAAAACAAATTAAACACTACTGCAAGTGTCAAATACATTTTAGAATTTAGTGGCCCAGAAATTATCTGATTTTGTCCTAACTATAACATCATATTAACGGAGGCAGACTCTCATATTTAAAATTTTCATTCGTTCAAGCGAACCACTTCAGCGCAGCATTCACGCATACAGACGGTTCACAAAAATTCTTAATGATGCACCATTAAAAAAATATTTAGTAGTATAACAAAATTCCACTTGAATATTTTAATGCTTCGAAAGATGTTGGCATTATTTTATTCGTGAAATTAACTTCCTTTGTACACATAATGGTGACTCCTAACCGGTTCTACGCTATCAGGTCCGCGGTTATCCCTTGAAATATTCCTTTCATATTTAGAGGGATTTTAGGAGCTAAATCCGTTGGAATTCTTACAGCGGCAAATGAAAAAGTTAGTGGAAATTCTACAAAAACACTTAAATTTTCCCTTGACGACCGGTTTTCTATATCTCTATCTCCAAATGGCATCTTCTTCTATTTCGAAAAATACTTTTCCCTTGAAAAAAATGCATATATTTTCCAGGTAAATTAAAGTATTTTCTCTTCTCGCGGTCCATGTGAAGTGCTTAGTGTGTCCAACCATTGAAGGGCTTGAGAAGTTTCCCAGACCCCATCAGTAAGTGTCTCTGTGCAAAGCAACGTCATCTTTCTAACTCAATACGGTACACCTTTTCCTACTAGCCGGCAGCTCATCGCTAGATGCTAATACTTTGAAAGCCTGTCCTGATAATATTGCTAATCGTCATTCATAATCCTGGTTTTCCTAGGAAAACCTCATAGGAGAGCCTAAGAAAATATGAAAATTCATTTCAAGTTATTTTTAGCCTTACATTTTCAAATTACTTGGAGTAATTCAACGTATTCCAGTGTAATAAAAAATACGAAAGTCCATACTTTCAAGAACATTTTCCCTAGTTACAAATGTAATTTCAGATTTTAGAGAAGACTTTTTCTCTATTTCAATTTTTAATCCTTCTTCAATTGATTTTCTGCTCAGGATAAACTATTATGTATGCATCCGTTTTTAAATAAAATAAAAATTATATATCCTTCACAGTTTTTCCACGGCTATATGTTCTACAACTTTAGATCGAGAATACCCGTTTGCGTATGTTTTTCTATTTTTCCTTATTATGTACTGATTTCGCGTGCCGTTCTTCAACCAGATTCACGTAGTGTCCGTTAATCTATGGTATCACTACTGAAATTAGGCATTGTTAATGGATAAAATCGTTTTATTTAATGTCATGCCCTTCAAAATATTTATGTTACAAAATTCTTACATTTTATCTGCTTACTTCGTTTCTCTCACTTTGTTATCTCAGGTTTCACTGGCGATATGTGTCGCCAATCTGATATTGCGTCAATCATTATTTGTATTTCCACTTGTTTTACCCCTGGACTTCCCTTGTAAGAAGTTTTCCCCTGCGAATTGAGACAGATCGAGAGGGGCCGAGGGGTTGACTAGGGGTCACGGAAGCGACTCACCCCTCCACACTTCATCCCCCCCCCCTTTTCCCCTTAGCCGTAACACGTGTGTTTCTTATCTTGACCCTTTCGGCAGAAACATAGTAGTATTCGTGTCTCAGAATGCTGGTATTTTTTGATGGGCATTTATATCAAGCATTGTCAATTTTTCGTTCTCAATTTCTTCGAAAGCAATTTTCCGATGATAATCAATGTCTATTTTCGCCTATCAAAACTTGTCGAGCCATTTTTGATGCAATCAATATTTCCGAGCAAAATTTTGTGAATGTTATTTACATTATATCACCAAAACCCGGCTGACCTTTTTCTTCCTGTGTATGCACAAAAAATACTAATAAAAAAAGAACAGGTATTACGAGGAATAGGCATGAAAACGTCCAGCACAAAACGCATTCCTCTTTGATATAGTACTACACGTTTCAACTCATTCATCAATCAATTATAGCTGTCACAATCACTACGCATTATAATTATCACTGATGCCTAGGAAATATGCTTAAGCTGATTTCATAGAAAAACGCGGGGCTTTTCAGCGATAAAAATGATTTGCAGGCAAGAAAGTAAGCGTAAATTATTGTGAGCGTAATTTATCTGTAATCCGATGCAAAAATCCCATTCTTCTATACAGAGTGAAAATGCATTTTAAAAATCGGTAACTTTGACCGCTTCAGTGAAACTAATTATTCGCCTGTATGGTGACCCTGAGAGCCAGTTACAATAAATTAAATTTACCTTCGCCTTGAAAAACTACGTATATTCGCCAACTTAAATAGTGATCGTTGAAACCGTATGTTCATCTCGATTACACCATCTTTCTCTTTTATATGGTTCAATAGCTTATTTGTAATTAATCATATGTACTGTATTCGTTGTGGAAGTTTATCAAGCATTTTTCTTAAGAAACCTTCTGTGCTGAAATCAAGATCAGTTTATAAATCGAAAATTAATGATAATTAAAGTTGTTTTTAATTTAAATCGACTGATATTTATTGTGTAACCTGAGCGATGCCATTAGATATCCTGTAAAATTCTGTATTGAATTCTATCGCAACCTCGTCATAACTCTTTATATAACTATGAATAAAATATTCGGAACTCTTTTAGTAATAAATGGAACACATTTATTGTTTTCCAGAAGTTGTTACCTGAAATTGACTGCGTCCAATGCCTTTGGGTCTCCCATTAATGGTACAAAGCCGATGAAACCGGTAGAAATCAACCAAAGAGATCTGAAAAATCTGAGTTTGTGTTTCGTTTATTTCAGAATGGATTTCCAGCGAAGGAACTCACTTTTATTTTCATAATTCCCACGAATGAATACTTCTTTGGTCTTTATCTTATTTGTTTGAGTCGTAGTCAAGAAAATTTGTTGCTATGCTGGATGTAATTAGATGATGACGTTGAGTCATATCAGGTTTTTAATATTCTTGAATTAAGCGGGCATTTAACTTGAACGGTGGTGAAGTAAATGGTCTTGTCCGCCTTATGTATTTCTCTATAAAATGAAATAGTGTTCAAAATATAGTAAAATTCCTAAAGTCAACTTTGATAGTTCCCGGAATAAAGGTCGTGTATCGATATTCGTTTCCGCGTCAAAGGAAAAAATCCCAAAATGCTTCGGGCTGATTGCCTTCATTCCTTTGATTTAAGTTAACTTTGAGTTAATGCATTCATTGTGAAAAAAAATCCTTTAAGTGGATCCCTTCCTCTGACTCTATGGCGTTTAGATTTGCAATTGAAGAGGGAAGTTTGGAAGGGAAGCATTTTAACACGATACATGTAGGGTGACGGCAGTAGAGTGTGTGGATATGATAGCGTAACTTTTAAGTAAGTGATGCGTCACGAAAATAGATCGGAAAATTGGGACGGATATCCATTTTGAGAACATAATGAAGGAAGAAGTGGTGGTAATGGCATTCTACTTACTTTGAAAATGATGAGTGATAGCTCTTTTTCACGGTGGTCAAGTGTGGTCAAAAAGCACAATGTCAGACTACGTTTACTTCAAAATTCCGCCGCACGCTTATTCAAAGTATGATTGAGTGTTCAATGGTTTTTTTTATTTTAGTTTGAGTTAAAAATTGATGATTGTTTCTTTCTTCCTCAGGTAATACTTCTTCCTCCTAATTAGTGACCAATCGAAGCTTTCCTTACTCGGAAATGCTTCAGTCCGGCTCGAAACCGACACACACAAACATAACCCTGCACTTAAGGTAATTGATTTTCATTCATTTTTTTATTCGAGAGTTCCGTCAAATTTTTGTTAGAGATGATTTTGAATAATATATCCTCATTTAATACAAAAATACATATTTGGCAAGTTTTATGTGCTGTTAAATTCTCCACGAGTAAAGTATTTTCTGGCACGATGAAAATACATTTTTTGCATGTTATTTTGATCCATACTGCAGTCAGACTAAATATCCAATTGAAGAGAAACTGAAAATATTTGTGATTTGTGATATCTCATGGAATAATGGCTATCTTTAGACACCGTTTATAACGTTGTAATCGTTAGCATTGGAAGAAGTGAGTCACTAAAATTCCTCTTATTTTATCAGGAATGGAATTCGTGGAAGTGTCGCCGTCTACGATCGAGTTCATATCCTGCGGTGGCGTTACTCAGAACCATGCATTTTTCTTCTCCTGGAACTATAAAAATATGCGACTCCCTGACGCCTGGAGGGTGTTACCCACTCACATACGATACAAAGTCACTTTGTGTGTGTGGTGTCGTAAGTTTGGCCTCTTTATGACTCTTGCCGCCTCGTTATTCCTCGCGATACCTCCTTCCACAATGCCTCGTGCGTCGAATTCCCTCGCAATTGATATGCGATCACAGCCACCGCTAGGGGAGCTGGGGAAGTAGAAAGGGGAGTTGCAGTGTTGTGGGTGCGGTACCATAAGGCACTCTCGGGCGCCGCGCCTGCGATTTTTCACGCTGCTTATCCACGCCACTAGCGGGTGCCTGTCGAAGCTCCAATAGGCTTCCTTTCTGGAGTGCGGGAAACTTCTTAGAACTAGTGATTCTGGTTGATTGGCGCTTATACTTGGCTAGGAGTTTAGTGAGGCTTTTCCATTCGCTTTCAAACGCATTTAGGTATTCCTTCTTTTAAAACATTTGGACACAAATACAAATTTATTCATATTGAATTCAGACAATAAGTTCAAGTTTCACTTAAATTTAGGATTTATTTCTTTATTTCCGCGGAGGAATGTTTACTTTCTATTTTAATAATTTATTCTTTGATTCAATATAATTGATTGATTTATTTTTCTAGTGGATATTGTGTCTCCAACTTCAAAATATTCTCTCCGCATGAAATCTTTACATGCCATCATATCCTTATCGTGTAACATGATATCATTGTCTCTCCAGCCTAATCTAATTAAGTGCTACATCCACTTATTTGGATAGAGATAAATTGGATAAAAATGTTTTGGCCTAGGCGCTGGCGATAATAGGTTGGGCAATGAATGGAAGGAATTTTAAAAGTCTTTACAAGTAATTATGAAAGCAGGTACTCCACGAGGCGGTAAAGGTAGAAGAATTATGTAAAGTACCTTCTCTCGGTATAGATCCTAGTCTAGTACATACTTGGATAGGTAACGGCTATTTACAATTAGTTTAGCGGTAAATCTGATTACTATTTCAAATTTTAATTAGCTCTTGAAGACGGAGTGTGTTTGTAGTGCGTATAAGTTTGACAATACTGATTTCTGCAATGAAATCTGTTTTCCTGTTATGGCCTAATGCGTGCGAAGCATGAATTATTTACCTTAACAGGAAAAGCTTTTAACTCTTATTCGAGGCGAGTTGTAACTTGCATTCTTTTTTTTACATTTTATGGAATTTTTGCTTTCCTGTTGCCATTGTTGAGGAGCACTCCAAGACATTTATTCCTCTTCTATATTTATTGCTGACACAGCATTGCAATCCGGAGATTACTGCAGCTATTAATTTCTCCCTTTCCCAAAATCTTTCATTCACTTACCCTATGTTCTCCTTTCCTTTATCCGTCTTTATATGTACCAAGTGCCTATCTAAATTTCTCACTCGGAGGGCTTTTCCTTTCAAGTTTTCCTTTCCTCACGCATTTTTATTTCTTAAGACAATGCTTATCCACCGCGATCCTCTCTGGCGGAAGGTTAGGTGGAAGTGAGGGATATTCGGATTGCAGGAGGTAGTGTTACGGAATAGCAGTCGAAAACAAGCAAGAAGGGGCCTCTCACTGGAAGTAGCAACCATCCGGTCGCTGTAAATACACGGATGGATTATTTGATTAGTTGGAGAAAGGAGGGAGAGGCGGAGGGGAGAGTTGTCATGACAACGCAGAATACAAATCAGTGATCTCACCACCCTGGGCAAACAATCAACAGCCCCCCATCCATCCGCTCGCTCCGCAAGAGGGAGTGTAGTTCAGTCCCGGCTTCAGACTATTTCCTTAAAGCTCCGTTTACAAAGGTAGGCATTTGGAATAGAGACGTTTTAAGGAGAGATGTTTTCAGAGGATGAAGTGGAAAGCGCAGGAGGATTAACAAGTGATCCACCCCGAATACCGAATCATCAGCCTCAAGGGCCTTGGCGGAAATGAAAGCCAAACATGAATTACACTCTATACTAATATAAACCTCATATTAATTCACCGAATTATATGTATTTATATAAAATCGTATTCATTTTTAAATTGAAATTATTTCTACTGAATTATTTCAATCTTAAAGCATTCCCCCTCCCAAACTTCCTGACTGGGGCCGAGGGATCAAAATCTGGTAGGAAAGAATGGCACAATGCTAATTATTCGCAAGACATTGGACACCGCGGCAGCTCCATTTAATTTCTTTGCATCAAGGCCAAAAACAGTCTGGAATACTTTTTACTTTGAATGTATAATAGAGGGGATAATAATAAAGTGCGAAAACGAAAAAATTACCTAAAAAACCTGAATAAATAAACTCAGATACCGCGTGCTGTATCACTAACATCACCGCCCCATCCCCTTTTTTTGCAATTTAGGGAGGGAGGTGAAAAGAAAGAGAGTTTTAGAGAGGAAATCTTCTGATCTCGGTCGTATAGATGATGATTATGATGAAACTGATGATTTTATATCAACAGAAGGAGTTTAATGGAATTGTACGTACTTCTTACCTACAATAGACAAATTATAACTCATCTCCATATTTAAGTCATACGCTTTAAAAATTTGCCGTCAACGGAAACGATCTTATTTGTGTAATTTTGACTCATATATATATCGAAAAAACATAAAATTCTTATTTGAAAGCTTCGTTTGTTTCCTTTAGTCATTAAAATTGCTCATGGCCACGGTGACTACAATCGAAATTCTAACAAAGTGATTTCACCGGTTACAATTAAGTCCAAGCAAGAGCTGAGATAGTGAAGTTCCTTGTTCAACACTGGTCTTGGATGATTTTTATCATGCTATTGGTAGATTTTCAGTTAAAAGGCTACTAAAAAAATGCTCTCTCTGCGTACAATTACCCAAGCCCTCCCGTTGCAACCAAATTTCAACATTCCATTACCGAGAGGGGTGATATTGACATTGGGCTTAAATTGTGGCTATTGCTAAAAAAACAATATTTTTTGTTTCAAGTTACACTGCAATGCCATTAAACATCGTAACTTGGAACTATGGTTATTGTTTGTTTTTCCATAAAAAGCAATACCGTTTCTCTGCTCATATTATGTAGTCCATACATGCTTGATTGTTATTTTTATTAAAAATTCCATTTATACCGTTGATTGATAAGCTAAAGAAAAATTCCGCGCGAAAATTTCAAATTACAGTGTAGTACAAGGGATACGTTTGCCGAATAAAATCACCAATGATAACCTTTCAATGATTTTTATTAGCTCAATCATCCTATAACAAATCACCTTTCTATAAAACTTAGCTAGTCTCATCGAAAATAGATATTATAATGAACATTATGGCAAATGGAAAAATTGAAACCTTACTCCATAGGGATATTCATTTAGCTGTGACGCTTAGACATTAGTGCAGAGTCAGCGTCATAGATTATTTCTGTCACATTGAGCAACAATCGGTGCATTGCTGGTTATAGTGTCCACTGTGTCATCGGTATCATAGTAACTAAAATTTAATCATCGGTTTTGATAAGGATTTAATAATGTAGAATGTATTAAAACCATTCCGATGCCAAACAGTTCGCAGACGAAAATTATAACTTTCCTTACCGAAATATAAATCCATGCGAATTGCGATCGTAATCAATGCGTCTACGAAGTTTTAAATGACTAAATGAAGCCAAGAAAGTTTTTCAAAGAGTAGGCTATGGTTTTTTGTAATTTCCCAGTCAAATGTAATAAATTTCGAGCTTTTTCTTGATTCAAATTTCGGGAATGTCCATGACTAAAATATGCTCATGATTCAATGAGCTTTTGGTGTTTCCAATTTTTTACGAACAATAGTCATTCTACTTTTTTTCCAACGAAAAATTGCTTCCTTTGCACTTTTTAGGCATTAGGGGTATGTAGGACAATGGGAGCCGTTGAACCAATCAGCCCACAATGAATAAGACTCGCGACACCCAGACGTTGTGAAGAAAGATCCAAGGTTTTCCCGGCGTATGATGATGTTGAAGTTATTTCGGGTTTCCCACCGGGCAAGGTTCTCCATCTCTGCCTACGTTTCGATGGCTGTGTCGTCCATCGTCATCAGGGCTTGATGACGATGGACGACACCGCCATCGAAGCGTCGGCAGAAATGGAGAACCTCACCCGGTGGGAAACCCAAAACAACTTCAACGCCCAGGCGTTAATTTTAGTTCTCTGGGACTTTTCATTTTAGCAGTAGGAATGATTCTAATTGGTCTATTTCAGAAAATTAATTGTTATTGCATTTTGTATTCTTGAGCGAACTCTAAATGCCGATCGGATTTCTTGAGCATATAGATTTAACTCTCCATAGCAACATTTTAATTGCCCAGTTAATCTTGGAAATGTTTTGCCACACCTTTATTTGGGTTTAAATAATGTATGCCCCCTTAGTCCTGTGATAACGTACAGGACGCTCTCTGCGACGGACAGGTGTACTTTGCTCCACTTTTACGGACGGAACCATCCTGCCGAGTGAGAGATGTCCGGATTCCTTATGGGATGGACAGTTGGATGCCGGGAGAGGATGGATGGAGTGCAGTCCACATATTTGTTGCTCGGATCTCTTTGAATGGCGCCATCTACACTCGCTCACTTTGCACTCACTCTCGACTCCACCCTTCCCCTCCCTACTAAGTGCTCCCCCACTCCAACCCTCCCTCCCTTCAACCCTAATTCGACCCCTCCTCCTCCACCTGCCTTGCTTTCGCTATCCCACCGCGCGACGCGAGCGGTAGAATCGCACCATCCTTTTCTGCGTCCCTTCCAAGCAAAAGCTCCAGCGATAGGTTTTCAGGGGTCAAAAAAGTGAGTGATCTCTTGACCCATCATTTTCTTAATCTCAAGGTTATTCCCACCATCCCTTTCTCCATCACTTTCCGTATTTTTCGACTGTCATTCAATTGCAATCCAAGCATGGCGCTACAATCGCTTATAGCGGTCGTGCGTTCTGACAGGCTGGTTGTTTTCAGCGACGGAAAAAGGGATGCGCCGATTGATAAGAAAAGGGATGGGATTCCCATCCCTGGAGCCATCGCGGAAAATGATTGCGTGAAAGGGTCATTTTCCCTCCATCATTGGAGCGATAGCTAGAGCTGTCCCTCGAAAGGGATGGGGAAAAAATGTTCGTGTTATTCAGGCTTTAGGCGCGTGTCTCCCTCCCTCTCTCTCCCCTTATGTCCTCCTCTTCATCTTTTCCTGGGTATTCCTCTACGTATTATTATTCCCTCCTGTTTTTCCTCTAAAACTTTTTCAAATTTACTTTCCCTACCCAATCTTTGAAAATGCCTTGGTCATTTATGTCTCTTGACCTGTGTTCATGTACCATCTTCCCCATACTGTGGCTCTATAATTTCCCATTCCGTCAAATCCTCCACTGTCCTTCTTCATTGTCTGTTCCATAGATTTTCCGCTGAATTATTTTTTTTATAATGGCTCTGTCTTCTTCGTTTTTTTCTTTTCCTAAAACTTTCCACCCCCATCATTTTGTCATCCTCCCTTCTTCCCTTTCGAATAAAGTCGCTCAATAACACCGCTTCCTTCCTTCGCTTTTACTCCGTTCTCTCCTCTTTCGCGCGAATATTGCTTTTATAATGCCTGGAATAGTAGGCGAGAAGGAGAAAGTTGACGGAATCTGTCATGCAAAATGGTTTTTGCACTATTACTCCCGCTACACATTTTGTATGGCATGTTGACATCTAAACCACGGATTTCTTTAGGTAGAAGAAGCTCAAGGGATTCTCTTCCCTTAATGGGTTTAGATATTTTCGTAATAATCTGATTTACATGAGAAGAAGAAGGGTATCATAGCGATATGAGCTGAATGGGTAAACATGCGTCTCCAAAAATAGTATTCGGGGTTGCTGGTACAATGGTTAATGTTTTGTTTGTAATTTGTGTATGCATCATCTCAGAGCTAAAGAATGGTTTTCGTTTGCAATAAATTCAGTCGTCTGTCCTGCTGTAATGGTGAGGGATTATTTTTATTTCCCTGAATGCTTTCTACCATTCTGTGCATTGCCTGCGCGTAAAAATGGGAATGCAATAATTTTAACAGAAAATATTCACTGTGGAGCATCCCACGGCAATTTCCTCTTCTTGAAAATATTTTTTTTTTTTTTTTTTTTATTTCCCACTTCCCCGTAAACAGCACTTTGCGGCCTTTATAACGGGTATTCAACATTAACAAAGCACAACACAAACATCCATGCCCTGGTTAGGGATCACCTACCCAGGCGGGATTCGAACCCACGACCTACGGTTTGGCAGGCGAGGACTTTACCCCACCGCCACCGAGGCCGGCAAAGAGATCATGGATATATCTAAGATCATGTCATTCGGAGCATTTCCATCTACAGAAGCATCTTGTTTATCTCGGCCCGTTTCACTTCGAAGTCTTCCGATCTCACTCTGTCATTCTTGACACTAATACTACTACTCGCCTGTCACGGTGAGACTGTTTCCTAATTCCTTCCCAAAGTGAGCTCCTTCGGGAGCGATAGGTGGAAAAAACTCGTTCGCCCTGCTTCTTCGGCGTGAAGAAAATACATGTGCAAAAAGGAAACGAGGGAGCAGTTAGAGTGAAATTATAATTCCCTGGGAGGAAATGCGGCGCTCATAGGTAGCGCGAAAAGATGTTAAAAAATACAAATTAGGAACGTGGGATTTTACGTATTTTGAATAAGAGTGATACTTATTGAGTGCGCAGTGACGTATTCATTTGTTTCATCGTTTTTCTTCCACTTTTTGCAACTCATTCCGTTCATTGTGGAAGAAAACACCGCAAGATAAACAAATAATACCGATATTCTAAAAAGATGCTCCAGAAGATGCATTAGCACAGCTTGATAACAACTCATTATACATTCTACGGCAAGTTTGCTGTTTGTTCTCGGCAAGTCAGATAGAGTAATGCGTCATCGTCCATTAGTTTTGTTGCAAACGTCCAGGACGTGCGGTAGTAATTTTTATTTAATTGCATAGTTGCTTTTTCTCCATAAGCCGCCCTTACTCCCGCTAGTTCAGAAGTATCCGCCGCAGTTTCTGTCGTTCTCCGCGCGATGGCATTCTGTTGGTACTCGGTGAAAAGACATCTGAGCATCGGCGAAGGCGGGGTTGAGTTGGTATATGCCCACACGGTTGGAGCTCTGTCTCCATAATTTCTCCAGGGTGGCACTCCTTGTGGGGAGAGAAGGGAGATGATACTATTTCAAAAATTTCGCTGCGGTTTCTGAGTGGTTATAACGGCAACCTGCGTGGTTTTTATATTCGAATTCTTGGGAAGCGGAATTCTCGGAGTCGGAATTTGTTTGTGAATATGTTGGCGCTTATATATCAGTCACTCGTACTCCGTGAAAGCCGGCAAAATGGCTGTTTTATCCACTTCATCCTTATTCAGCTCCGAAATCCTCTCCCGAAAGTTGTTCCGCTGGCTCAGATTATTCTTACTTATCTTCGGCTTATGCGGAGAACTGGCAAAGTTTGTCTTGTTACTCAACCGTTTATACTAAAGCCTGGTTTACGCATTTGAGTTGGCTGATATCACAGCTGCGCTTGACTCGTACCTGGGAATATTGACTGTGAAGAGAGTATGATTCGAAGGAGAAAGTGGTCGATCTTGATTCGCTCTATTGGCGAAATTGAAGTAGTTCAACTTTGTACATAGTAAGAATCGATGGCTATGGATGTATCGCTAGCGGAAAACTTTGATTTTAATGCGCATGAAAAAAATTAATAACTTTTTGCTTTTTTTAAGGTTAATACCTTATTAAGGCATAATTAAGGCTTGAACAATTTGTAACGAGAGGAGATCCATAATTGTGATAATATAAGCGAATAGTATGTACCTGTGAATGTCAGTCGGTGGAAGAAAGCTCGATATATTCAACATAAAAATTGAATTTAATCTAATATATTTATTAGAGTTGAACATGATATAATATAATACTTTATGTTTGAGATAGCTAAATAGGGTGGTTTCCTATTATTTTTTTATTGCCAAAATCGAAAGATTATTACTCCTGGAGTACGCATTTCACGCTTTTAGAATTTTTAATGATGATAACTATTTTTCCATATTAAATGAAAAGTGAAAAATTTCAAGCGCGCGAAAACGCGACGTCTAAGCATGAATGCTGGGAAAACGCCGTGTGACGTCATTCTGGTTCCCGCTGTCGGCGTGTGAGGTGACCTTGGGGCGATGCTTTGAGCGCTCATACGATGCAGGCTGCTCGCAGGTAGCTGAGTACCCTGCTAGCAGGTAGCGCTTGGCTTAAATAAGGAATATTAATACCATATCAAGCGAAGAAAACTTTACGACCTTAGCCAGTTTTAATAGGTGATTATTAAGAGATGCTTCCCTGAGCTCTGTGCCTCATGCATGCATTGGTAATCTCAGACGATGTAAAACTCCTATCTACTCATATAGAAACTAGGTCCCTGTGACGTCACGTGGAGTGGCATCGCATGGGCGCCAATCTGGACTTTTTCAAATGCCGTTAAAATTGACTATTGCCATTCGTCTAAACTGGGATTTCTAAAACCAAATAATTTGTTTATTATGAATTCACTAATGGTTGGTGACGAATCGCAATCAATGCCTTTCGTTTTCTTTGATGAGGACACTACCCTATTGCCTGTTCATTTACCGAAATAAATATCGCATTTTTCTCTCGTTGTACTAAATTTGCTAGATGCTACAAATAAACTAAATTTAGTATAACTATTATATTTATTTTTAAATTTACCTAGAACATGGTGTGGTTAGTAATGAATGGAAATATGCGACTCTTCTGCACCGGTCTTCAACCAGTACGAATAAAAGTGTTTATCCTCCATCTACCATCAGGTAATACTCAAAACCGTCTTTACCAAATCTGAGGTTTGTAATGTTGAAAACTAGGTTCTATCTTCCGCCTGTTGAAGCGGTTGATTGTCATGGCGTTTATTGCAGTAATTATTAAGAACAACATAAAAAACCGGTTATTACATTAGCAATAATAACATAATGTGTATAGCGCCTTGATGCCAGTCTTAAACTAGTTCGTTTACGGTGATGCCGGGTTTTAATCGACCGTTTACCGCCAGGTAATGCAAACCCTTAAACTTAAAAATGTAATAGCCATCCATTGACCATTGTTAACCCTAGCCCAATTCCCAACTTTTACATGGCTCGTCACTATTCCTGAAAAGTGCATAAAGAAATTGCAGCTGATTTACGAGAAAATTTGTAAAAATTCGTATAATTTGTAAAATTTTTACAAATTTTCGTCATAAATTTTCTGCGATTGCTTTGTACACTTTTTAAAAATTTGTGAAGTACAAACCTACCGAAAAACATGGATAAAGGTCGCAGTCAGTGCACACAAAATGCTCAATAAATCCAAACAGAATGATAATGACATGCAATAATACAGTGCCTTCTCCCTTTTATTGCACATGTATTCTAGCACGAACGAAAAGTTTGCGGTGGAAAATTAAGTAACGGAATCTAAATTTCCTTGAGAAGCAGAAGGGTCGGCAAAAACTTCGTCCTAGTACTTTTGAGAATGGCTGTATATTATTGGTTGTGAAGGATGCATGTATTAATCGCTATCTTGAAGTAAAGTAAAAATTTTTATTGTACCATAGCGAAGGTTGAATAAGACGGTGGGAAATCGTGCTGGTCTGCAGTGCCGCTTTTCCTTTAATGTCGCCTCTAACCTCCATCCCCTCTTCTCCTCTCCCAACCCTTTCCTTCTCGTCCGTGTGATTCCCCTCCAAGCCCTACTTGTCGCGGCCTTCATCCTCCCGATAAGTGCGCCCTCTCACACAACTGGGTCGCCATCAATCCCACTCGAGTCTCTCTCTCTCTACCTCGCTTCCCTTCTCTCTTCACGTGCCATCTGCCGCGATTATATACATCAGAACTATACCTTGATTTACTTCAGCTAACCTTACACAATGCCGTTTTAGTTTTCTTTGTCGCTTGCGCCTTTGTTTTGTGGGACCACAAGAGAGGAAATTCAATTTTATTGGTGCGCTTCACTCTGACAATTTTTTTGCGACATTGTCATTATAAATCTTCTATTTTATGAATGTCTTTTGACTACTAAAGTTGTATAGGGATTATGAAGGTGTATTCTATCGGTGGAAGTAGGTTTGCATGGGTCATTCGCGAATTACTGCGGCCGTGTCGCTTCCTATTATGGGCCCACCACTTCAGTCCATAATGAGATCTATTCCCTTTCAATCTGTCTGTAACCCATGTGTTTTTCCTCCCCGTCTACCAAGGATTCTTCCTCTTAACACAGTTTATAACATACCCTTCCCGCTCAGTACTCTCTCGATCCAAGCCCAATGTCTCGTTCGTATGTCATCTAGAGATTATTTGCCTCTCCTTACCCACTATGTGCAGCACTTCGTCAGCACTCTTTTCCTGCATCCGCTTCACCTCCTACACTCTCCTCATAGAAGCTGAGCAAATTCATTATTGCCTTACATAGTATTGAAAAATATAATCGCACCATGGCTTGGTGTCGACATGGAAAGTTGCGATGGGCTTTAGCGACCATTTGTGGGATGGCCATTTGTTCATTCCAAATAAATGACTAGCCTTCTGGACCAAATTTCACAATTTGCCGAAAATGTGCGACAAAATATTTGAACCTCTTTCTTGTGTCTCCAATTCCATTTTTTATATGTACCAGCAGGCATGATGCTCAGAGGCATCAGCTTAATCAATCTTACCTCCTAAGTCAAATAAAACTTTTCGGAGGAAGATGTCTTGGTAGTTCGCCTGGTTGTTGAACACTTTGTACGAATCCAGTAAATCAGGGCTCGAAATCCGGTAAATTCGAATTACAATACATCTGTGGGTTTTCTGCACTCAAAGGTGACTCCATTCAGGTAGTACGGTGGCTTTTTCGCGGTTTTTCCTGGAAAAATATTAGTATCACCCTTGAATATATCAATGGCTTTGGATGCCACCGGCAGGCGTAAAATGATCGCATTTCCAAGACGGAGCTTTCTTCCCGAGTGACAGTTGTCCGCATTGGTGAGGACGGATGGTTAGAGAGTAGAGGATGGATGGAGTGCAGGTCACATATTTATTGCTCGCGTACCTTTTTGGGTAGCTCCGACTACACTCCCTCTCTTTGCACTTTCTCACCTATATCTCTATGGCACCCTGCTAGCCCCCTCAAAGGTATTTGGCTAAGGGTGACCAATCACCGGCATGCAGCATGCCAGAGGATCCCATGCACATTACGCGGTCATAAATATATTACACATATTTACTAAACGTATGTGAATATTCATGTAACGGCAAAAATTGCCGATGGTTAGGAATTGTTCTAGTAGTTGCCGGCCTCGGTAGCGGCGGAGTAACGTCCTCGACTGCCAAATAAGAGGTCGCGGGTTCGAGTCCTGCCGGGGTTCCCCTTTCCAGGGTTTGGTTGTTCGTGTACGTTTAGTTGTTAAATTTGTTGAATACCCCGATGTAAAATGGCCAATATGAGCTGTATTTGGTGACTTGGGAATAAAATACAAAAAAAAAAAAAAATTCCCATAGTAAATTAATGCAAGGTTATAGCTGTGGAAAAAGAATCAACGAGTTGTACTTTCAAGTGACACCATTAATTTTATTAATCGATACACAGTTTTTATCCCTGTTAATACGAGGGAAGAATGAAATTTTAAATCCCTCTGTTCTCCTGCATAGTTCCTTTATTTTTCTCCAGATCACGTCCATCGTAGCACGACGGTAAACAATGTGTATTTTGATAAAAACTATTCCCCAAATTTACCTAGTAAATTTGGCCTATACCTTGCCCTAAGGTTCTCAAAAGATTCCCATTCTGTCTAACATATTGAAAACGCTGCACTTTTTATCGTAACAACTCATCACGAATCTGGCCGCTCTGCGGTGTACTCTATTGATTTCACCTGTCAGTCCTTCTCTATAAGGGTCCCATGCGCTAGAAACACGTATGCTTTTAGCTCCCTGGCAAACACCGCTTGAGGAAAAACAAGTAATAAGTGCAATTAAAGTACAAAGCTCGCTCTCATTACCCCATGGTTTCACTGAATGACAAACAAATGGGCTTGTTACTATTTTACCTGCAATGTTAACAAACTTATCGAAAACTCCTGATGGAATAGTTTAAAGTGCTCCGTAGAAAATATTTTGGTGCCAAACAAATTGCTTAATACCATTTGATTATTTTTGAGTCGATTTACAATTATTAATAGTCTACGACGTAACATCCAAAGGCGTAACATGACGTTACGGTGTTAAATTTCTTTAGTCGAAACGAGACCTAGGAAGTATATACCGTGAGAGATGAAAATGAAATTCCTACGATAGCGGCTAAAGCGCTACTCCATTTGCTGCGAAATGTTTTGAATTGTAGTAAAATTTCATTACGACAGTATATTGACAGTGAAATTGTAAAACAAATGTCCAATGCATTCCAATTTAGTCTCAAAACGCGAGAAATAGCTTGCTGAATTCAGCGGAGAGGACTACGGGATGACACCTCGTGTGTCAATCTTTGTAGACAACAATGACGCCAAAGAGATACTATCCACGAAACACTAAAGAAGCGATAGAGATTATGAAATCCACGAATACCATTAACGGGAAATATGGATACCAGCTATCAAATCCATGGAAAAGAGTGCTGAAACTAGCTCAGTAGGAAAAGGAAAACGTCAGGGAAGACGGACCAATGTCTCTGGCCTTCTATTGGACCAACGAGATGGCGCCTGACTCCGACGTGGGGGTATTAAAGGCGGTCGACACCACCTCTCTGCACGTCAGTGTCCTGAAGAAGGCAGCTGCAATGCCGGCGAAACTTTTGTTGTCTACAAATATGGACGCACGCATTGCATGTCCCGCAAACATCTCCACTGAATCTTGAGCACACTGCGAAAGCCTACACAAAGATGGCATGCTACATGTTTAAAAGCAAGAAGACGAAGAAAATGTGGTATTTTCCGCCTAGATGCGGAGGTAGCCATAAAGGCTACCTTGGAATGTCTAGATAGGGAAAATCTCGATTAATCTGACAATAACCCTTCAGCTGTGGAAGGTAAACATTTGGAAGTTTCCTGAGATTGCGAGAGATACGAACAAGAGCGTTCAACCCTCTCTTGTGCTTGAACTCCCTGTCTCCTTTTATTTTCATGGTCCTAACTCTTTATATCACGAATGGAAGGATTAGAAGCCCTCCCTTCTTCCCCAAAATAGTCCCTCCCTCGCTTGATGGCGGTCGCATTCCATTCCCGTGAGGTGCTAGCATATCATTCTATCATCCTCTTAATAAATACACTCTACTGAATGGTTTCGAGATGTTAGATACATACAATTTTATAAACAGAGCCATTTACTAGAGAGAACATTGACCGATTTCCTGTGTGCTTTGGTAGCAAATGAAACCGCCGCGCCGGTCGCCTTGTTCATGGTTTTGAATCCCGCCTCGGTAGGTGGTGTGATGTCGCAACCTTTTTTTCTTCTAAGACAATAATAATCTTTTATAATCTTAAGAGCTTTATTTCCTCCCCTCCATCCAAACTGGCTCTCTCACTAACAATCTCCTGTTTACTCTCCCATCACCATAGCGCCCTCAACTCCAAACCACCAATATAAACACAAATACGCATACAAATAAAAATGCAATTCAAACAGCAATGTATAATCAATCAGGCCGAACATCATGGATACGACGTTACAGTGGGCCCAGGTCAGGGAATAGATGTTTGTATTGTGCAGTGCTAATGTTGGAATGCCCATTGTAAAGGCCGCTGCTTACTATTTGCGGGGAAGTTGGAGAAAACACGAAATGACGATCAAAAGGTTCTGTAGATTTTGGCCGATGAAGAAATATCACAGAATTATCCGAAATATACCAAACTAATCCATTCCTTAGTGGGCGAAGCTCTCCCTGCGGGCTCATGGTTAAAGGATCGGCAAAGGGTTCACAAGGATCATTTACCTGCTCCGCTCCTCCCGGCAGAAAATAGGCAAAGGCCTCCTCGGAAACATTTCCCGCTCTGACTCGCAACCTAGCAACCCCATCTGAAGGATTAATCTCTTCCTCGCCGTTTGCCTCTCCCACATTTATCCACATATTTCCTGCTTTCGCTTTCCCTCTATGAATCATGCACGGTTTAATGCGAGCGACCATTCTGCCCGCCGCACGCTACATTAAGCCGATTATGACCCTCGAATAACCGCATTTGTGCTTTTCCATATCATATTTTCCTGCTCATGTATCGGATTTCTTTTCCGTTGTTTATTTTTTTTAAATTCAATGATGAACGTGGTTTTTGGACTTGAATAGCATTGGAAAAATAATCTCCCGGCGATAACTAGTCTCCATTATTGCATGTGCTAATTGATCCGTTATTCAGATTTTTGAAGCTTTATACCACTGCAGTTTTTCAATTATGCTCTAATAAAGTTGAAATAATTTTTTTAAACAAACTACCTCGTTTTAGGCTAGTGTTATACTTAAGGATTAGGCTTCATACTAATAATGAGCCATTTATTCTTTATTTCAGATGAAATTATATGGATGCCAGACATAAACTAGGAATCACAATATATTTCCATTTAAAAATTGCTTTTAAAGCTTTGGTTCCTGTTTTTATGTCTTTTCAGCAACTGGCGTTTCCTGGGTAATGAGATGGAGTTACAGGATAAAAATGTAATTTCACGAATTATGAAGTAGCGTTTCTGTTACTTGTGAAGTTTTTCAACGAATGTAGTGGCGCGATGTTCACTATCCTTGAAAATTCAGCTCCGAAGATCATAGTATTAATTATTCTTAGCTTCGACGGAAATTCAACGCATTTGCGCTTGAATTTTTAACGATAATCCTATTGAATTAAGGTTATTGACTTAAAAAACTTGTGCTTGGTGAATAAATATTTATGTCATCGAAATACTCTCTGCAACTCACTTATGCTGATTTATTTCACTGTTTTAATTGGCTTTATCTAGTCTATTTTTTAAATAGAATTCGAAAATAATTTTCCTTTCATGAAATTACAATAAATCATTGATCAGTGCGGATGAAAGTTAAAATACATTGTTTATACATATCATTGCCCTCATCTCGTATTCAAATCAAAGTGCTTCCTGTTTAAGAACTGATGTGGGAATACGTTGGTGTTCATGGATTTATTTTAACTTCAATTAAATTTTTAGCGAAGTTTCAAAGTGAAATATTTTGAATATAAACCATAATTTTGATCACGAGAAAGACTGCTACTGTCATAACGGCTTTATTAGTTGAACGTTTTTAGTTTTTAGCACTTTTTTACAAACTAAATTTTTTTAGATATAATTTCTTTTATAATCGTATACCTACATGATACCCTGCGACCCATCTCTATATTGTTTCGCATGGAGTGACCAATCACCTGTATTCAGCATGCTAGACAATCCCCATATGCACACACACCACTTGGTCGTAAAAATGTTTATCTGAGAGAAAAATATCAGAGATAACAGAACGAGCGTATTTCGGGCGCCCAAGCATAGGAACATGTGGCAAATGGTTCTTGAGGAGAGAGAGAGCGTCTAAGGGCAACAGGGTGTGTCATCTTGCGGAGGAGATTGCTATCACGGCCATTTGAATGAGTTATGACGAGCGCAGAGGTTGTCACGTTGCATCCCCTTAACGGAGCACCCGAAGAACAATTATCGCTGTTGTCATCCATTAAGAGGACCCATACCGCCCTCTTAGAGTCGTCGCATCTTCTTCTCTTTGATGACATATTAGGTGCTCATTTAGATTTCTTCGACTCGTTCACAGCGACAAGGGCGTGATCCGCCTTTGGGTCACACTTCTCAAACTTAAAAATAAAAGTCCTATGAAATGAGCAACACATATATTGCCTATTCTGTTTTCATGCCATTAGTGTTGCCTGATTTTTTTATTTTCGCCGATTTTGGTAAATGTTAAGTAAGAATTATTTGAGGCTTTACCGATATAGTGTATATAAAAGTTCTATTTGTCATACTGCAGTCTCATTTTATTTTAAGAAATAATAAAACTAGAGCTATTAAAAATAGGGTGCCGTGCTGTGAGCATTACGTATCAAGATTTTTTCTTTTCTTGAAACACTTTGAAAAGAATTGCGTACTTTTTAGATAGCTGCGGAATTAATATTATCCTTTTCATTCTACTTCAAACATTTTTCTCGCTTATTATTAAAAATGATTAGAAATAAAGACATAAAAAGGAATGTTCTATATGTGTTCTATTTTCCAAACTATAGACATTTAAAAATTTACATCCTCCCCCTACCTCACAAGAATGGCTATTTTTGGTGTTTTTTGTTATAGCTGTACTTTAATGAAAAATAAACTTAGACAATTTAAAAAGGTCAATTCTTAAATTATTTAAACAAGTTTACAACACATTTACTTTTGAAAAGTGTCCCCGATGGGGACCCATCACCTACAGCATGGATTTTAATGGAGTGGCCATTTGTATAACCTGAAAATTTTAGGATATACCGAAATTTTAAGCGAGTAATACGCCACCAAAAACGCACAAAGAATTCGGAGGGATACGTTGTCATAAGCTGCTGTGTGTGTATATATCTTCCAAAAATCTCACAATAAACCTGGAGAGGATTGTGACCTCCGTTATTATATATTACTTATTTTCAGGAGGCGAAAAAATATTTTTTTAATATAAAAAAAAGAAAACGTCCCTTGCGATGAGAGCTCCATTAATAACGGAGTACCTGAAACAAAATTTATTTTCTTTAATGAGCGCAACGAAATTATTTTCCGAAAGATTATATTTCTATTTCTCTTCGGCGATGCACTCCTTAAATCTAAAAATTATCTTGGCAACCCTACTTGAACAATTTGGATATCTTCAAACTCACCTCACCCATGCATAAAATACATCAACATAAAAGAGCGTGTAGTCATACGCTACAATATAGAGCCCAATGAATATCATAGGCAAAGCATAATGCTTATGAAAAACCCGAGGAAATTGGTAAGTTGAGGAATTAGGTAAGTTGTCAAGCCAGGTTGGAATTAAATAAACGTTCAATTGATCGAGTTAAAAAAACTGTCACTTTCGTCTGGGCGCTTTTCGCTGGCTTTTCTGTTCGCTGGTAGGTACGTAGGAGAAACAGTGGGCAGCAGCGCCTCCCGTGAGGAAAAAAGTCAACTCATCATTTTGCGAGTGAATGAAAAAGATGACACTTCTCCACGAGTTTTATGAGTTTACCTTACAACGCGCTTCGACAATTAGATTAGTCTATAGTAGGTACTCTGCGATATTGCTGTGTGACGTGCTGCTCTGCTTTTATTTGCTTTTATCGAGTTTTCTGATTTTTTTTGCAATGTTCTTCTCTTCTTTGCTCCCTCTCATAAGCTATTCCTACCTAAATTTGTGCACAGAACTCTGCTCTATTATGTCTGTCCCATGTTGTAGCTTTTGGAGTCGATAAATCCTTTATGATTAATTAGTCATGTTTTTCTAATGTTGCGTAATACGACAACCTGTTTAGTAAGTTTAATAAATCGGTGATAAAGGAACTTTTTATATTTTTTATTCCGTTTTTTTTATATGCCTCCGTTATTGTGTCCCTTCATCCCTATCTTAGTGTTAAGTATTGATCGCAGACATTTTCTCTTTGTTACGCCGATTTTCTCTCTGTCGATTTTATTAACTAATCCAGTTCGCGTTGGATACATTGTGTCTGGACTCCGAATCAATATTTTTTTATTCCGGCTTTTTTATATAAGCCTTCGTTATTGTGTTCCTACATCCCTCACTTATTTTTAAATATTAATCGTAGACATTTTCTATATGTTACACGTATTTTTTTCTTTGTCGATTTTGTTATCTAATCCAATCCGCGTTGGATATATTGTGTCTGGAGCTGTATTTAATCTTGGTTCAAAGATTTTCGCGGCGCTGAATAGACGATCTCTGCATTCTCTTCGGGTTTTCACCGCGTCCGTTGTCTTTTGAAACTGTTGTCGCCAAAACACAACGGACGCGGTGAAAACCCGAAGAGAATGCAGAGATCATCTGTATTTAATCTGTTTGGAAGGTTTGGATGGGAGGTAGATTGTGTGGCTGGATCTGTATTTAATCTGTTTGGGAGATAGGGATGGGAGGTTTCACTCCAAAATAGGTGATGTGATTCGTTGCCATTCCATTCCCCAAGTGCACCACCCAATGACGTATCCCCCCTTTCCCCTTCCTCCCAAACGCCACTCAACCAACTAGAACAAGTAACAGCTCCAGGAAATAGCAATCTCGCACTGCGTTTGAGAGGGTGACCTGACGGTCTAAACTCGTCGTACGGTACGCAATGAACTTGTGGAGCAGTGCCATCTCTCTTTCGTCAACTCAGGCTGTCCTTCCACTTTATCTCGCCTGCCTCGCTTATTTTTTTTACCATCCCTTTCACTTCCCCTGAGCCAACTTCTCGGTATATAGCTGTTGCTTCCATTCCTTCCGCAACTTCCATCCGTCTTCGTTTTCAGCGTGGGAAGCGCCCGTACATCCTTCAGGGGCGGCAGAGCAGATAACGAGAGCACGACGTCGCGCTGCTCATCTCCGCCTTTAAGTCACTCTCCCTCGCTCTCTGTGCTATATATCCTCGCCAAAGCGGAGATTCCACGAATCCGGCCCTGGGGAGAAGGGGTTAGAGAGATTTCCGATCCACACTTCATCCCAGGACACAACCGCTCCATTCCCGCATCAGTCGCTCGCTCGAGCGCCGCACTTCTTTCGACTGACGATCAAGACACCACTCTTTAACCTACCGCCTCGCAAGCTGACTCAATAGGCGTTTGGCGGGGGATGTAAGGACACCAGTCGCTATCAAGTAAAAAGGAAATGCTCTAACGAAAGTCCTTTGTTGTTCGGGGGAAGAACGATGTCCCATACCAATCCGTTTAGAAAATATCTCTCTTAATTTATCGTTTCCGTCTGATCTCATTATATGTAGAGGGGTTCTGATATGGTGTTTCCCTATGTCTCTCTGAAAGACATCAATCTCATTTGCTCAAGAAGTATAATCACTTTAGGTGAAGTTTTTGGATCCTGTAGTGTCCTGTCTCTAGTGAAGCACTATCAAAATTCTCTTTCGCACCGCCCACCCCTCACGACACAGAACTTTACTCCCAACTACAAATCGTACGATATATTTGAAATGCTGCCCAAAATATTTCATGCGGTATATGCACCTCTTGTCGCTTATTGGCTCATCTTACTCCACCGTCTCGAATCATACGTGCTGGCAGACAAAAATAAATGCTTTTATGTAAAATAACATCAGGCTGTACTTTGTGGAAATACTGACTGTTCATCTTGAAATAAGAAATCTGGTAAAAATCTACTCTAGACGTTTATTTAACAACGACCATGGGTTAAAAACATAGTGTCAATATATAGGTAAATACACTCTGGTACATCTGGTAAAGGGTTTGGCTGTTTTAGTACTGGAGAAAAAGTTTCGAGTTAGGTAATCAATCGTCATTCCAGACTTTGCAAACATCATTAGCCACTTTTACGGCTTCTTGCTCCTTAGGAGCCAAAACTAAGCCCCGAGAGATGGGCATGGCATTAAGTGAACACTCGTTTGAGATTCAATATTGCCCAGGAAAGAATATTAATCGCGTTGACGCTCTCTCTCTCTCGTGTTATCCCTGATATTTCAATAAACAACGCATCAGGCAAAACCAAGCCAACTGCTTGGCATTGAGAAAATTTCATTCATAATAGCACGGCCAACTTTTATACGAGGAGGAAGTTATTTTGTTCAAAATTCTAACTAAAACGCCGGAGTGACAGTCAGTGATGTGCGCATCATAGTCAATAAAAAGCATATTTTAAAACTTTTTTATGGTAATCCATTTGCAGGGTATCAAGGATTTGATAAAATCTCGAATTATTGCGCATGCAGTTCTATTGGGATGATCATCATGGAAGAAAATGAAGGAATTAAAAGGGGTCGCAGTACAGTTACAGCCCGTAAAAGAAGCCTCATATCTCTCAGAAAAGTTGTTCCCTTGTTGTTATCCTAAAAAGGAAGCAGATACATTTTGATGTGTCAAGATCACTTCACTCGCACTTCGTAATTCCAGATCAAACCGCAGTGTGTTTCCATCGCGAGTGTTTTTTGAGAATATTATATGCCGTCATGTTGTTTCCAAGAACTTTTTCAAAGATTTAGGCACGAATTGCACTTCTTAATTAATGTACAATGTGAAAAATATTAAATATACAATCAATTTACACGTCGCCTCATAACCCTGGTGCCAACGGTATGCTTGAGTGAAAACAGCAATAATATGGCTCAGTAATATCGCGCTAAAAATCATGTTCTCTAAGTCACCAGCCACCACCATCTACCCCTACGACGAAAACTGCTGATTTTGAATTATATGTGCTTATGGCCTACTCTCTAGTTGAAACCTCAATCATGCGGAATAAAAGCTCACTTGTTTTAAATCACTTGTTGGCCATTACGAGATTCATTCGGTTCAGAAAATCATAAGTGCCGAAACAAACCCAATCTTTTCACGAGGATTTATTTTTTGGCTTCCTCAGAAGATTAAAAGTAGACAGACGGCACTGTTCCTTTTTTCCCCTCCAGGAGGCCCCTCAGTCATCTCTCCGTCACTCTTTGACGGCATTAAGTTGACCGATTACATTTTCCGAATGAAAAACCTTCGTTTTTATATGCCTCTTTATTCCGAAGTATTATTCTTTTTGGCCCCCGCTTGTTTCCACGTTACTGAGAATGGGAAAGTGAGGAATTGTTCTTTTATCTCTTCGTTAAAGAGGCGGAGAAGCTGTGGTGTCAAGAGAGACGGATTGGGAGGGGGGAGAGAACTCAAGGATCGTTGGCCTTGCCTTAATTTGGTTACTTAGTCCACTCTCGTCACCTTCACTCTTTTCTTTGAGTAAACTCTTTCTCCCATTGAACCAGTCTTTTAATCGTTTTTTCCTCCGATTTTTGCCGAACAATTATAATTCCAGACTAGAAATACCTTACATATTTGTTGCTGAGGTGATATCATGCAAAAATCAGAGAAAACAAACAACATGATGGCGATATATATTCAGTGGAGGCAATTAAAGAAGTGAGGAATGTGACAAATATCCATTCTCGTATTGTATCGAGGAATTTCATACCTAGATAGGGGAGGTTTGATGATTCTCAGGGATCGGTTGCCTTTCGTTAATTTGGTTACTTTCTTCACTCTTGTTCCCTTCACTATTTTATTTGAGTAAGCTTTTTCTTCTATTTGGTCAGTCATTTTAATGTTTTTTTTCCTCTGTTCAACGATAAACATTTATAATTTTAGACTAGGAATATCTTTAATATTGGTCTTTGAGTCGAAATTACACAAGAAAGGCAGAGGAAACAAACAAAATGGGGGTGACATATATTTATGGAGGCAACAAAAGAAGTGAGGAATGTGACAAATATGTATTTTCGAATTGCGTTTAGGTAGATAAGGGGGAGAGGTTATACTTTGAGCGATAAGATGATGATACTTGAATTAATCTCAATAACATTTTTGAGAGTTAAGTCTTAACTGCGAAAGGTGAGGATAAATGTGTCATTCTCCTAACATCTCCACACTGCGGACATTTTGAAATCGCATGAAAACGCGCAAAAAATTGCAGCATAAATAAATGAAATTAGACATTGCAATATTTCCACTGAGTTTTAATATGACATTACGCGTTTCGTCGTTACAAACAAACGCTTGATAATGTTGTTTGTAACGACGAAACGCGTAGTGTCATAAAAAAATAAAGGTATTAAGAATTTACTCATATCGTGTCCATTATCATACAAGATATAAGTAAATGAAGGTTTTCGAGTCGGTTTGGGCGTCCTGTTTATAGTTCCTTTGCTCAAATATGTGCTCCAATTATGAAATTTCATGTGGCTTTCATTGATAGCCACAATAAGAAATCAGTTTTCTTACGATCCCACGTAAAGTCCTATTTACTAGAGATAATTTCATAATAACTCATATTTTTCTTGAAATTACTTTATTCCTGTGAGTCATTCTCTTTTATTCATTGGTTAGAATCAAGGAACGCTTCTTAAGAGGTCATTCTCCTCCCTTACGCTCGCTGTTTTCGTCGTGAGGCGTCTCCATGGATACGGGGGAGAAAGGAAACGAACGATGTGATCTTTGATTGGCCAGTTCGCTTTAATCGTCCGATTCCCCCACCCCCACTACTTTCCTCCGTGGCCTTGGCCGGCTGAAACCAGTGAATGCAAGTCGTTAGGGCCCCGCGAACTCATTTGACCTTTCGTCTTTACGCGCATAGAAAGGAAAGAATTCAAACTGAAGATAATTCTTGCGGAATATCAGAGAGCAGATGGGTTGTCCTCTTTGAAAGGAAGCAATAAAGCATCGCGCATGAAATTAGTATTGTCTCTTCCGTCCTGCTTTGGGAGGTTACACCTTCGATTCACAGCAAAAAAATATATTTGAATGTTTTGTAAAATAAAATGTTTAATTTCTTGAATGATATTAATTGTTGTCAGAATTCCATGTAATATAACAGAGAATATAGACAGTTCTATATCTATATTTATAAGCTATTTAAATACCGACCGTTGCATCAATCTTGTTCAACTGATGTGATACCCGAAAATGGATTGCACAAAGGCAATAGGACTTTATGTGCAGAATTCACTCGCTATTACATGAAAAAGTAGTACAGAAACGTCCTGGAATATATTACGATTATTATGGTACCTATAGCGTACTCGGCATTATGTTTTATTGTGACAGTAAATTGTATATTATCGCTGTTATTTATATTTTATTCCTTACCTATATTTATTATTTTTATATCAGCATCTTCAGAAAAAAACTGTGAAATATTTTATTTATAATTTCAATTTCTGAAAAATTTAGCATAGAAAGCCCAGTTTTTCTTATTGTATGTCTAAGTAGTAGAATTGGAAGATTATGTTTGGAATTTTCAGGAAAAAAACAGTTTCTTCATTTTTCAGTTGCTTATAAGTTATTCTGTATATCTTGGAGCAAGGTATTTTATTTTACGGATCATTTATGTAGTAAGTCAGCGTTATGTATACTTTAAAGTGTCTATCATCATTATCATTGCTGGACAACAAACCAATCATTGGTTTGACGCAGCTCCCAACTCAAGTGCCTCTCTACTGGCCTCTTCACGCTCAAGTGTTTAATCTCTTTTTCATCTTCCATCAAATTTTACTTCAGTTATTTTATACGAGCTTTAATTTCATTCCTTTTCCAATATTCCATCCACTTTTCCCTCGAAAATAGTCTGCATCGGGCTATCATTTCTCTAATTTTGGCCTGTTAAATTATTTCATCATCCTTTTTAAGTTTCGGTAAGGGTTCTCTTCTCTCTTCATAGGATTTCATCATTTCTCACTCGGTCAATCCATTTAATTCATTTCTTTCTTCTGTAGCGCCACAGTCACCCTTGATTTCTCTATTCTCGCTACCGCACATAACTCACTACTATAGAGAAGTATATTGTCAATGACTAAATTTCTAGTAATTGCTGATGATCAAATGAATGAAAGGGTTCCAACCGAAGTTAGCTGAGCCTGCGTGATTCTTATCTATTTGACGAGAAATCCTTGCTTACCTTGAGAGAATTTGGGTAATTATCTAAGTGATAAATGATCACTTGGAAAGTTCAGGGGGCGCGAGCTAACGATTATGTTTTTGTTATCTCCTTTGTTTGAGACGCACTGAGTCATAATTCATAAGCAATTTAATCACGATCACTGTGACCTTGCTTTGGCGTTTAATATCAAAATGTCTTATCGCTTTGACCTTGCGTGATATAATTACTGTCGTTTATTACCATGCCTAACGAAAGTGACTCGTGGACTTCTTCTCAACCAATGTCACAAGTGTCACGTGTTTTACTTAACCGCTTTTTACGCGTGACATAATATTTCGTGCGTCTCTTTTTGAAGGCGCCTTTTGACGACAAAAATAATTAAAACGCAATCTACTCATCTGTTTTGGCGTTTGGACCTTATCGGTCTCTACCGTATGGTTGGTTGTTCCGTAGGGAGTGAATATTCGCGGATATGTGCCCAGCTACAGCCGACGTTATTCAGCTGGCACGAATCCTAAATGTACCTCTATCTGTCTGGAGTAAGCTCTTCTAATATCACCATGTATTCACTACATAGTAATATTAGAAATGAGATAAAAATTTTGCCGTTTTTAGAGACGAGTGATATGAAGCAACATCAAGCGTATAGCTGGGCATAACCTTCGTCGTTGCGAAAATATGTGCTTGAGTGTATTGAAATGTCCTCGAGAATATGTATTTATACAAAGTAGGTGTGGACAGATGAATAGCCAAAATATCAATACTCGGCCGTTTGCAGGTCACTTTTGACAATGGTGGTAGTGATAATGACTGTATTTATAAAGCGAAATTGTGTGCAATAAGTCCTCTAAATATATTTATTTATTACAAATACACACACGGTTTGATGTCTTGAATTGTGAAATATCCATCCGGACGGGAATCGAACCCGAGAATTAATATAACCGGGTGGGGACTTAATCACTGAGGCAAGCAAAAGATTATATTGACAGTGACGGTATTTTTTTACGAACCATCTTTGAGGAAACTATTTTCTTATTTTCGGAATACTGAGGCAGCTCTCCTTAGGGAAATCGGGGCATGAAAAATTTCAGGGGAAAGAACGACCAAAAGTGGATTTTTCGTCTCCTGGCGAACTGAAGAGTGTTTTCGTTGGATAGGACGCCACCGCACGGTATAAAAGCACTGCTCGCTTCGTTCGGAATTGGAACCATATTTTCCTTCTTCCCTTTGCGCCTTTGATGAGCGCGGGGCATGGAATTGACAGGCTACTATGTCAGTCCCCACGCCCAGGGATCGTGTCGCTACAAGGGGAGCGCTGACGTTCTGCGGGGTTCCCTTTTGCCGTGGACAACTACGCCTCAGGGCTACTGCCCTATGCCGCCGAGAGGAGGACGCGAAAAGAGGAGGAAACGCCACGAATATTAAAATTCCTCGCGCCAAAAGATGTGCTATCATCCAGCACATATTAAACTGGGCTTAGAAGAGTCTCTACTCGCATCAGCTGAGCGATCCTAATATCACTGGTAAGTGCAGAAACGATTCTCGGTTTTTTCATCGGTTGGCTGGCTCAAAGTCTGCCGACGTTTCGAAGAATGACTTGCTCTTCATCCTCAGGGGATCTCCATCGTGATATGAAGCCAATAACCCGGTGGAAAACCCGAGAATCGTTTATGCACTCGATACGCCGGAAAAATTTGAGATCTTACAAAGTAAACTTTATTGAATAAATGAAGCAATCCATCCTGCAAAAGTAGAAATTAACCCTAAAAATCAAAGGATTCAATGGTACTGAAGGCATCTAGAGTCTACTGTGTGCGCTGTGGTTGCGGGAAGGTTGTTTATCGTGGAGACTGACCATACCATTGAAACGCAACTCAAGGAAAATCGTCGCCTCTCGCGTCTCGTCCCATCGATCGAGTCGGCCATTGCCGAGCATCGGATGGAATTTAAAATAATAGGACGTCCATATTGTTGTACCGGAAATACTCTGCCAAGCATCAGATTACTGGGAAATGATTTCTTTGGTAGTGGAAGAAATCAAAGCCAAGACTAACAATAAGATGGAATAGAGTGACTAAGATAAGATTAAGATGGAATGACCAAGTGGTTGAAGACATGAGAGGACCTGTGGGAGAGGTCAAAATGGCAAAAGTCCAAAATCAACTTGGATTTCAGTGACCACAGTTGTGACTGAGTGAGTAATTGAAATCCGATTGGAAAAACGAAATTTTAATAGAGTATGCGCTGAGCAACATTTGGGGGCAAGTGCTGAAAACTCTGAAGTCATTGGAGGACGGAAGTCGGCACCGAACATTGGGAAGAGACTAAAAACTGCGATACAGATATTAATATACACCCCAATATACACCCCGTTCATGGTACTATAAAATAAGGTGAAAAGAAATGAAAAAATGAAAGAAAATGATTATAAGGAAATTGGTTATTTCAGTTGAAGGAAATTGAAAATTTCTCGAAACGAAGAAATAGAAAAATATTTAATTGAAAAATTATATATTTTACTTTATTATTTAAGTTTCTGTTAATATGAACATCACCCTGCGTATGTAATACAAACTGATGCGCAAAATAATTATTTTATTTTAAGCTGGCTGGTTATCTTAAACATCATGGTTTACCGGTACAGGTACAGGAAAAATTAAAATTGTTTTTTATAATTAATTACGACATTTACTTTATATTAGAGATGCTCAAATCTATCGAATTGGAACCTTTTATGCACTATTCCTTGTGGCTGCAAATAATCTAGTACAAGCATTGAGAATAAGCTGATCGCTATGACCGCTGCGGTCATTTTTCAAAACCTATTAAAGAATGGAGCGAACTGGCGGAGTAAATCAAGTTTCAATACGGGACGGGCGGGAGTCATGAAATTGACAGGAGACCGCATCGGACCTATCTGTTTGATCTTTGTTTCCATAGAGAGAGAGAGAGCTATCGGCCGCAGGGGCTCCCTTCTGTCATCAACAGCTGGAGTCGTGGCTACTGCTCTCAGCGGGAATGCATGGAGTAAGATTTTTAAATAGTTAAATCAGCGACAACTCCACGGCTGCGAGTAATGCAACAGAGGATCCTCCAGTCGATCTCAATCTATGCTGCCATCCGTCGCGCACATGAAAAGGGTTTCAGAGGTCGCCACTCGTGGCACCGGTGGTAGAACGATCCGAATTTCAGGGAGGAAATAAAGTATCGTGTAGGTTATATATGTCCGCGGTGAAATGATCTAATCAGTCGCAAATTGCAAGCTTACGGAATTCAACGAAATGATGCATGTTCTCTTATTATTATTATATTTTTTTCACGGACGAAATGGTTCCTACTGGGGACTGAATAAAAAATAAACTGGGCAAATACGCAGTTTCCTGTTCAATTCATCGTTCGTTCTGTGGTTTCCATGGGTGACAGCCCGTGCTATATCTAGCGGACGATCGTCGCTGAGGTGGCAATAAGACGGGAAAGTTTTAACACAGCGAGTATGAATGAATTAATAGATGGAAGTATGTTAATTTTATGGGTTTCCCCACAAGGGCAAATACAAGCACATAGGGGAAAGAACGGGGGCCGGGGCAGAATGAAGTTCGGGTTTTTTTGCGTCTAAGAGGTCTGGTCAACTATCAGAGAGTATTGGAAATAGATTCACCTGCTACTGCCCATCTTCTGCTGCCATGTTTGTTTAGTTGAGTGTTAATACGTGAACTGTGGGTTGAATGAATTTAAGCTGCTGTTTTATAACTTCGGATGATTTTTTTATCCACGGGAAGTCATATGTAAGTCTTTAAAATTACAACCATTCTTGATATGTGTTTGAAGTACGTCTATTTGTTTTTATTTTCGCATAATTGAAAGTCTGACTTTACGTCATTTTCGGGCGTCAATTTCGGGGTAATGGTAAACGTATTCTTTGGGCAGAACGGGTGGGGCGGAACGGTGAATTAAAAAAACAAATGAAAAAACGAATGATGGGATGAAGAAACAACTCATTGTTTACACTGCGGAAATTTTCAATCAAAACCAGTAAAGGTTGGGTCTTTTTTTCCATTTGTAACAAATGGGCTCACAACTTGTATGCAGGTAAAAAATCTTCCATATAAACTTGTGAAGGCACACCATAAAAATAAATATAAAATAACGACAAAAATGATCACTGAGGATTAAATCGCTTTTCTTTGAAAATGAAAGGGAAGGCTCAAAGGTATGCCTGTATATTATGAGACTGACACGTGGACTTCATCGAAATATCACCGTGGAATCCGAAGGAAATTGGATGGTAAAATCGTAAGGAAGATATATGACCCAATCAAATGAGCGAAAAAATGGACGATTTGAGTGAACTTGGGAATGGGTTTGAGAGAATGCCCGAAGTAATTGTTAACAGCAGGATATAATAGGTCTAATTTATCCATTAATCAATACTTAAACTATTTATCTACAAACATGGGAACTTGTGATTCATGTATCTTTTATTTTAAGTTTATAAAAAAAAATTGATTTGAAAAGAACTGCATAGTTAAAAAAAGTTCTTATCCATAGCCAACAATCTAAAAATCTAGAATTAGAAAAAAATAATTTCTTACGAAGCGTAAAAGTTTCAAACAAAGAACATGATGTCTACTTTGTTTCGGAGGAAAATTGATGCGAAGAACCCATAGATGTCCGCTGAAAGAGACATAATGCAAGAGAGGGAGACTGCTATTCTACGGCTACGGCCTCTCTTATTCCTTCTTTTAATGCGTGAAGAAGAATTGCGATGGCTGCACTTCATCTGAAGAATTAGGAAAGGAAATGAAGTCATGCGTTCTCATTTTTTTCGGCAATGTGGGGCATATATTTCGATTACCGTGCGAGGCAGAGAGAAAGTAAAGGGAGCAAATGGGAAATGAGGCAAGGGATATTGAGTTCGCAAATTCAAATGAAAGGCGCACACCGAAGAATCACATTCAAAGGACCATCTAACCCTCCCCCAAACCTATATTCTGCTCTTTGCAGAATAAAGGTTTGGGGGATATTCTTGATATTCATTTTGCAGTTCTAGAATTAACCCTCCTTAACAAGATTTGTCTCGCGGCGTCTCACAGACACCATTTTCAAATGGTTAAACAAAATGCATTACGTAGAAATAACTCCATTACTACAATACATCATTCTTTGAATACTTAATTTCATGAATGGACAACAAAATCATGCATATTATGAATGCAGATAAATAATTCCATTATGAATGATGCAAAATATTAATTATGGAGATATTTGTATTAATAAAAGACTGAATACTACTTATTTTGACGATTCTTGGAGTTTTTCTTTCATCGAAATTTTACAAAGATGCTAAATTTGGGCAGTAAATGCAAACATATTTTTCATTCATTCATTTTTTTATTCACAGTACGGATTTTGCGACCATGTGAACAAAGAAAAGAAAATGGTCTGGTAGACGCCTCACGACCAACGGAGGGTTGAAAGGAAATGTACTCAGGTGACTACGAAAGACATGTTGAAACTTGTGCAATCAATTTGAATATGGGCATCAAGAATAAATGCATGCATTCTTTCGATTTTTCTTTTGATTTCTTTTTCGAAATCTTTTGAATGTTCACTCAAATTGTACAATAGGGTGGTTTCCTATGATTTTTTTATTGCCTATTTCGAAAGATTATTACTCCTGGAGTACGTATTTCACGCTTTTAGATTTTTAAATGACGATATCTATTTTCGCGATTAAATGACAAGTAAAAACTTTCAAGCGCGCGAATACGCGACGGCTAAGTATGAATGCCGGGAAAACTCCGTGTGACGTCGTCCTGGTTCCCGCTGCCGCAAGTGAGGTGACCTTGGGGCGAGGCTTTGAGCGCTGATACGATGCAGGATGCTAGCAGGTAGCAGAGTACCCTGCTAGCTAGTAGCGCTTGGCTTAAAAAAGGTTTATTAATACCTTATCAAAGGGAGGAAACTGTCCGACCTTAAGCAGTTTTAATAGGTGATTATTTAGACATGTTTCCCTGAGCTCTGTGCCTCATGCATGCATTGGTAATCTCAGACGATATAAAACTCCTATCTACTCGAATAGAAACTAGGTCCCTGTGACGTCACGTGGAGTGGCATCGCATGGGCGCCAATCTGGCCTTTTTCAAATGCGGTTAAAATTGACCATTGTCATCCGTCTAAAATGAGATTTCTAAAACCAAATAATTTGTATATTATGAATACACTAATGGTGGGTAACGAAACGCAATCAATGCCTTTCGTTTTCTTTGATGAAGGAAACTACCCTATTCTTTCCTCCTGTGAACGGACCAGAGGTCCTCCTTGCGACCTTTCTGTCAATTTTCCTTTCGATTTCACCGCTATATTTCGTTGAAGTCCACATATAAGTCTCATTATTTACTGTCACGCTTTTGAAACTTCCTATACACGCTGTGTCAACTCTTTGAGACCGAGCGCCATGTATAGACGAAGCGCACATTGCATGTCCAAGACTATGAAGTGACGAGAAATTAAATCTGTTTTACATCTGTAGATCGGAAAACGAATAATCCGATGCATAAAATATTATGTTAAAAAAGGATAATGATTGAGCATGAAAAACATAAAAGTGCTTGACTAAAAACTTTTAAAATACCTGAATTTTTAATTTGTACACTTATAAATAAACCCCAGAGATAATAATGTGGAATGATTATAAAAGCAGGCATTAAAAAATATTGCTGCGAGAAATTTACGTTAAATGTTGTGAGCGCCTCAGGTTTCTACCTTCTCAAAATCCGAGCGACAATCAATAGGTAGCGGCAAAAACAATTCTTAAATAAAAGAATTATTTTTTTGGCATAACGAGTTATTTTGATCATTATTGATAAAGTGTAACACTTCTAAGCCTAAATAAAAAAAATTCAGATCACGGCGACATGAAAATGTATACCTTCGAGCTGAAAGTGTTAAGAGCTTGTCCGCATTTTTGTTCCTCCGCCGGCAACGAAAGTCCGCTAGATGGTGGCCCGGGCATTCACTTATGGAAAACATAATTTCACATATGGAATACAATAATACATGCGGAATTCAACGGGGCAATTTTCCAATCCAGTTTATTTTTTATCCATCTAAACGATTTCTACTTGGATACAAACATAAACTAAATTGGACAAATACGCATTTTAGTTACCTAGTTTCAACGAACTGTGGGACTCGAATAAGGTATCGTAATACCAGCATAGCAACCGGGAATGGAGTAAAATTCTGGGCTCTTGTTTCAACAATAAAAACAGGTATCTTCAATTTTAGGTGTGTCGACTTTTCCGAACGTACTCATGACTAATAAATATATTGATAACTTTGTCTATTCCTCTTGGCTATATTCGATTCATCGTCAACCATTGTCAACACTCGCGTACCATTTCCGTGAGGAGATAGCCTGTCAAATAATTTTCCTTTCTTTTCATCTTGACCTCGATTAATTAATGGTAAAATAGTTCTTGGAGTATTCTCAACTTTTTTGCATCACATACTGCTATACTCCAAGAACTATTTTACCACTGTCAAATAATGGCACGTGATGGCATCTATACGTATTTGAGTAAATGATGTTATTTCCTCTTGATAGTGACACGGGAAAATAGAAATCAGTCGAGGAAGTTCCGAACAAAACTAGGAATAGACTATGTTTTCAATATATTATATTAGCTTACCAGCGATAAAGAACCATGAATGAGCTTTTACTTTTATTGAGTCATATTCTTACTACGTTGAAAATCTAGGGTCATTGGCAGTACTTATGGTAATAATATATAATAGCGGTGCGCAAAGTAGGTACTCAACGAGTAACTTTTCAGTTTGACGACTTGGAAGAGCAATTATATCGTCCATTTACTCAATATCCCACAAGTAGGGCAAAAATTCCACCGGTATCCAGTTTTTATAATCTGTTCTAAGTCCGTAGCTCGTACCGATATTATCTGGGTTTCAAAGGGTACATTTTTATGTACTCTTTATGGATCAATAATTTGTTGTGAGAATTTACCTTTTTATACTGGCTTCGGTGGCGGCGGAGTGAAGTCATTGTCTACCAATGAAGAGGTCGCGGGTTCGAGTCTCGCATGGGTAGGTTTCTCATATCCATGAAAATGGGTGTTCGAGCACGTGTATTTGTTGAAATGTTTAAAATAAGCCCGATGTAGAAGGCCAAAATGTGCTGTTTTCGGTGGCATTGATATAAATAAATAAATGGATATAAATACCCTGCTCTATTCCAAAATCGCTTGTGCTGCCAAAGTAACGATTTCTCCCGCTCCACCGTCGTCTCATTTCCAACCCTCTCACCCTCCCACCCTCTGCCCCTCCCCTACATTCCACCCCCTCCTCATCCTCCACCACCTACCCCTCTCTCCAATCGCCCTCGCCACTGGCTCATGCATACGCTGCATGCCCCAAATAACTGGATTCAATCTCGTTACACATGTATTCGGTGCGTCGTATCGCACATCTCTCTTTCAAAACCCTTTAATTAATCAATCACAACTCATTTGCTGATGGGATTTCCAAATACTATGGGCATCAGAATAGGGAAAGGTCATCCAGTATGATAATGAGATAATAGCGTAAAAAAGAAAGAGGGGCTAGTTAGCGGCGTCAATCCATTTGTTTCGATTAAATTAGCTGGGGAAAAATCGTATAATGAAATTGAAGCTGAAATAAAAGTAACGATCGTGCAGGCGATCTGTTTTTTCAATGGAGGCATTGCCTTCCTACCTCTTTCTCTTCCCATGACATAAACGTGGCTTCATTACTTAAGCTTGAATTTTGAACTAGTTCAGCTATAGAGCTGACTGAGCCATAAAAGGTTTTATTAAAGTTGTAAACCGTGAATAAATACAGTAAAGACAAAATTTGTGGCAGTAATTCATTGGAATTGAGGCCAAAACATTTCACAAGTAGAAATAATTGACAGCTTGACAAATATATGTATATGTAAGTATTAATTCTGAAGATTGTATAACAAGAATGGATATACTATTTCACGACTTTATTGCAATTTACCTAAGTTCCCAGGGGTAATTAAAATTGCTTCAATGATAAGAACTACCCAAAGCTATTATTATCTCTCTTTTTTACCTTCTCTAAAATATAATCTTAGAACAGAGGGTTTAGAACCAATATGACCTTTGAACTGCCATTTTTAAGAGGATGGAATATGGCTTTTTATTTTTATAAAACATTATCATTGTGTTTTGTATAACCAAGTGATATTCTTCTATTATTTTTGCTCCTTAATTTCACCGAATAAGGTATATTGTGTTTTGTAATTTATAAAAAAAAATATGAATTGTCTTCAAATTTATTCTTTGAATACAACTGTATAAATGCACAAAGGGCTTCAATTTAAGGGTTTTTGAAGGATGTCAGGAGCCATTTGACCAACTCCGGGATGGAATACAGTAATCCTGCTTGCACACGGGAAACAAATGAATTAGAGAAAAGGTTTTACTGCAGTAAAAGTTTTTGGTAAGGCGTAAGTTTTTGTGAAAAAATTAATAATTTGGTTTCAAAGTGTTTGCTGTCTTAAACAAGGTATGGTTTAGATCTCAGAGCCCCCGTTTGCCACAGCGACCGAATCAGAAAGCCCAGCAGCACTGGATTTATGTCAGGAGAAGAGTCAGTTATTTTCACTTCGTCATTCGGCCGTGTTGGTCGGTTGTACCCGTGCAGATGGAAAGAAACCATCATTGCCTTCCACGTCTATTTTCAATTTTTGCCTCCCTCTTCTACTCCGTTTTGAGAAGATTCGTTCACGCATAAGATGCAAATATTCATATGAAGTGGTGAACAGTTCTATCGAGCATCCGTATAAAGTAATCCTGAATTGAAAGCAGATACTTCTCTCTCACGTTTGGAAAGCGTACCTTCCGTGTCCGGCGCTATTCTTTTGGCGTAATCCCGAAGGCTTGTCGCCAAGAGACGGGGACTATTGAAGGAATATCGCAGCCCAGAGTTTGCCTGAAAGTCCGAAAGAACCTCTGGTGTGTACGGTTTCTGGATACAAGAAGGGTTTCCGCGTTTCCTGTGGGACCTGTCCAAGTGGAAACTGATGCCGGAGTCACCCGAGCGAATATTCTTCCTGGTCAAGTTCTCCGCAGCCAAAAAATATTCCATTCCTCCACTTCTATTGGCGCATTTTATGAGTGAACATCTATTTTGGGAATTTGCCACCACCTTTTCCTATTATACTAGACTATTTTCCATTTTGCTATAAAGATTTCCGCATAGTGCAGGTACTGAAGTGAAGGTATTTCATGTGGTTTTAAACTCCTGTATTTTTACTTTTATTTAGGAACATCTAACAGTGAAAATTTGTCAGTATGATGAATGAAATCATTTAATTCCTGATTTTACAAAATAGGTAAGCATCATATTTAAGTATTTTGCCTGAATAATGTGCTTTTATTTTATAAACACTTGTCTTGGTCAAGGTTAAAAGTATGATTCAAGGAAATAACCTTTAAATGATTAGTGGTGTACATTTAAGGAGCCACCCGAATGTACATACCTATAGAGCGTGAAAATTCTACAGAGTTTAAACTCTACAGACCCTCAAAATAGTTTGCCTTAGCCGGGACTCGAACCCGGATCTCGAATTCACCTTAAATTACTACTACTTGAACGCCTTGTTATTTGGTGGACCACCAGGTTCGATTCCCGGTCAAGGAAAATAATATTTCCTCTGTGGGATTTTATGCATAAGGGTATAATTTATTTATCCAATAAGTTGATTTTATCCGTTCTAGGTCATTCCTTGGGTTCATATCATTCAAACAAGGAAGCAAATTCAATTTTACGGCTTCTCTACGTCTGCAATAACTAACTCTATAATCCTGAAGTATTAAATCTATTAGCCTTATAAACAACCTTAAACTGAGAAAAATTCAAAATGACACATGGAATTCTGAAAATCAAATAAATATTGAAGAAGGATAGGGTTTTGAAAGTTTTGCTCACGTCAGACGATTCCACTTAGGAGTGCTCTCTCCTTCCTTGCTCTATTTCGTTCTAAATGGGTGGAAGTTTTCAAAGTCGTGCGAAGGAGACATTTGTCAGGAAAGGATAGTTTAGGAGAGTTACAGCTAAGGAGGGCGCTCTGAAACTCTGCTCAGTTAAAAGAGCCAAGCCCCGCGAGACTCGTATTTGGCGGAGATACCGTCTGCTTGCCCATGTCAAATTACCTCCGTTTCGAGAAAGCTGTCTTTATGAGGTAGTAAATGTAATCAAACCTTAAAAGTAGCTTCTTGATGTAGCAATGTATCAGCGTATTAAGGAGTAAATCTTGGAACGGTTAACCCTTTGAGTACCATCCGATTTTCTAGTTACTATGCTATAAGTGGCGAGGCGTTTTTGATGATTCCGCAGCAGGTTAGGAAAAAGATTAGGTCCCAAAAACAACTAAAGGTATGTATTCATAAACTTTAGGAAATCTTTATTATAAATAGCTTTACCTTTTTAATGTATTATTTGACGAATTTTTGGTAATATGAGTTAATTTTTATAATTTAAATAATGACATTTCAGGAGGAGCGCCCCTGCACTTTTCGCGAGAGATAGGAGGAGCGGGACAGCGCTTCCCGGCACTCGAAGGGTTAATTTCTTTGGCATCTATTCCGCGATTTATAACCGCTAGCGAGTGAGACTTGCGATTAGCAACTCTCCTCTTTTCAACACGAAATCCTGGTAAACTCGTGAAAGTCAACTCCGTGACAGTTCGGTTCGGTAATTAATTACCGTGAAAGACACACAAAGATACATTCTACAGATAAAATAAATTTTTTGAGGAAAAATGCTAATTTTAGGTGGGTAATAACTTTAACGTGACGGTAAAATTACAATATGGGCGCCTATTACACACTTTTCGATCTGAAAATGTTTGTCGAATCTTCCCGGACGGCTTTTTGGAAAAAAAATTTCATAATTTAATAATTTGCAAATCTTTACTCAACATTATTGCTACTACAGAGACTGCACAGAAGAAGGCGCTTTAAAAATTCAGCAAATGTCTTCAATTCGGGAGGAAAGGAGTGAGCCGCTAACCTAATTTGCGGCAGTGGCGAACTCTTTTGGAGTGGATTTTAATCTGGATTTTAATCTGGAAACGCATGCCGTGGGCTCCTCCCTCGGCCCTCTTCTTCCAACATACTTTGAAATCTCTCCTTTGCCTTTACTTCCTCTTCACGTCCACCTTGCGGTCAGACCCTCTCATCCTCCCCCGAGTCCCTCTTAAACACATTACAGCCGGAGTTCTCTCCCGACCCAAGCAGTTTCCACACATCATGCATTCCAGCGTAACTGATTTTGGCTAGTCACTGCGCGCCTGCGGAAAATCATCCTCAAAACTCCCTCTCTGATTTACATGAGGCCATCATCATCATCACTGGTCAACAATCCCAAGATTGGATTGAAACAGCTCTCCACTCAATTCTCCCATCAGCTAATCTTTTCACACCTACGTATATCTTCTCTTTCACATCCTTCTTTAGCTGTTCTATATTTTTTATTCGAGTTTTTCCTTACCCGTTCTTGCCATCTACTTGCCACTTGACGATTGTTTTCATCACTCTATCATGTATCAAGATATGGCCTATAAGGTTGTATCGTTAATCTCTATAGTCTCAGGCTCAACTTTGTGGAAGTTCATTGCAATATTTAAAACGAACAAACTGTATTAAACCACCAATTTATTTTCGTGAAACGACTAGTTTCGACGCAGCGTCGTCATCCTCAGGTACAACGGTTACAAGCAAATCAAATATTGTATAAGTGATTGCATTTAAAATTTTCCACCTTCCAAGACTGTAGAAATTACAAGAACTTCATTAGTACAGCGAAAGTGGCGCGGCTCAATTCGTGTCAATAATTTGGAATTCGACTCTACTCAAACCAATATCAATTTATCTCCGTATTCGTTATTTGCTATTAATACGAAATCATTGCATGTTGTTTATTTTATTCGAATATAAGGAATTTATTCAATTACTCCTTTCCTTACATTGAAAATTGTCATGCCCTGTCATGCAAATTGTCATGTCACGATGTCCTGTGGAATATACTTCCACTAAATCACATTCTAAAGTCAACGACCTCCCATTTCCTTCTGGTAATTTGTTTTAAAAAATGTCGTTACAAAAGCACGACTGATATTTTTCTTTCTTCTTTGTTTCCAGGTAAGTGACCCGGAACCCTGGCCAGGGTAAGCCCATGCGAGGAGTGACCATAAAGAGCCGCCGTCATGTAGGTTAACCACAGTTAGATAGACCACATCAAAGTGTTTGCGTCCACTTCGCCGGAATAGACTGGATCAGGAGATTGTATGAAATAGAGAGATATGAGTATTTTAATTCATTTCCTCCTCTTATTTTCCCTCCGTTATATTCCTAACGTAAATGTCCCACTAAGGTATCTACCGGCTAAGTCTCTAACTTTACCATAACTATCCTTTCATTGTACTGTAGGAACCTTTTTACAGGCATTCCGGCACTCTTTCTACCAACCCCAGCATTACCGTTAAGAGATCCTGTGTGTATAATCCTATAGCTTCCACTCCAAATGTCTCTCTCTTCAGGCCGCTTCATTTCGCTAATTCTTAGCACGTCGATATTCAATCTGACCATTTCCACCTTAAGGTTTTCTAGCTTACTGCAGGTCCTAAGTGATCTCACGTTCCATGTACCTATCCTCATAACTTTATCAAAATTGACCGATGTACCCTCGCGGGTAGTCCCCGCCCGGAGATCTGAATGGGGGACTAGTTTACCTACGCAATTTTTTACCTGAAAGAATTCCATCATGTCAGATAATTTAGAGTTGGAGTAGCTGCAACTCCTCGGGATAATAATTTGGTTGTTTCCCCTTGCCTTCCACATCGCAGTACCTCAGCCGTTAAAGTAAATGTTACCACGCCAACACTGAAATGAGTGTCGCTGTACTGATCACCGTGGTCTCCACCGTCACTCATACGAAGAAGAGCTGCTGCCCTCTCCCCCGTGTGATGTGAGGCATATGAGGCGGTCTCCCACCGCCAAGTCACGGCATCTTCACAGGTTTAATGCATCATTTAGATGGCCTGTCTTACCCAGGGATAGACCCATACCACCTCGGAATGCCGCCCTTTTTGTCCACGACTGATTATTCGACAAGTAAACTCGCTTATATCGCAGCTAACCCATATCTAGAGGTTGACCCACCATCCGCAACCCATTCGGTGGCTTAAAGCTCAGCCGCGAGTATGCGAGCTGCACTCGCCATAAAGCGATTTTGCATCGGTAGTTCATGAGCTGCACTCTTCATTTCAGTATTAGGGGTTAAGTACAAGTTTAGCGTGGAAAGTCGCGTTTTTCAGCAATTCCTATCCTGGCGTATTTTTTCGTTGGTTGTAGCCACCGTCTCAACGTTCAATTCGCCGTCTGAATAGGCCACGCCCACTCCTCTCTCTTTCTTCATCCTCCCCCGCCCTATTTATCTTCTAAGGGCGCGCTCGTAACTTCTTCAATCCCCCCCACCATCCCCTCTTTACCTTCACCTTAGACTCAATTTAAATTTTATCTTTCCTAAACATTTCCAATCCTCCCTCCCTTACTCTATCCACCCTTCTCTTTGCGCCCAATTTCCTCTTTCTTCTCTGTTCACTGCATTCTGCTTCATAGGAAGACTGGTTATCCAAGGGCCCTGGCGGCAACGTGGTCTTGTGGATCCAACGGGAAAATCCCTCCCTCCAACGAAAGTGAATGGGCACATTAAGGAATATGTGAGTTTATCTCTCACTCGCAACAATGATCGAAGAGTTCAGCGCAGCGGTTGCCATCGTGGTCTCGCTTTCTCCTTAAAAGTTTTCATTGCTCAAACTGCAGCGTTAAAATGTGAAAACTACATCGAAAATAGAGCAGGATGTGTCCCCCATCCCCTATTTATCTTAAATTTTACAACGCCAAGAGCGTTGGAGTGTGTGGGCCATATTTCTCGATGGGAACGAAGCTTGGAGGTAGACAGGGGATGAGAAGTCAAGAGTGGAAGCATTCGAAATGTGGTGCATCCGAAGAATTATAACGATAAAATGGATCGACTGGGTAAGTAATGAGGAAGCGCTTAGAAGAGTGGGAGAAAAAGTCTTCTAAAAACGTTTAGGAGAATGCAGGAGAACTTAGTTGGCCATATTATGAGGTGTGATGGCCTGATGAAAACAATCGTAGAAGGACAGGTGAAAGGGAAGATAGGCAAGGGAGGGCCCCGAATGAGTTACATAGGATCTATCTATATTTATATGTACTACAAAAGAGGATGCCTGTTTTGGTTTTAAGGTTTCCGCAGCGATTAGATGCAATATTACAATCCATTTTCGGGTGTGCGTCCGCGTGCTTAGTATTTCAACTCGACGTTTCGTTCCTCCTGCTGGGAGCGTAGTCAGGAGACTGAAGATGTACATATTTTTCCGTTGGACCGTTAGAATACTGGTACATTGTTGTCAAGGGTTTAAAAAAGTAATAAAAATAAAATATAACGTCGAGTTTAAATATTAAGTACACAGGCGTACACTCGAAAATGGATTGTAATAAGATGTCTGTTTGTCTGTCCTTATTGCGTTTCTATGCGTCTGCAGAGATTGCAACCGATGTTATTATACAGGGCGTCCCAGTTATCTTGACCACCCGTAAGAACTTTTTGTCCAGATGCAAATTCAAAAACGTGTCAATTAAATGTTCATTAGCCGTCAGGGGGACATTAATCAGCATGGTTGCCTTCCTTGTAGCTTTGTTATTTACAAAGATAAGAACAGCGCTATGTCATTTTTAAATGGCACCCTATAATTTTTATTAGGCAATTCATTTCCTCTTCTAAAGATTTATTAAAAAATGTAGCAAAGTGTACCATTAACATAAACGCATCGTTACGAAAACATAAGAAACTCGTCCTCTTAGAGTTAGCTGTAAACAATGAACAACCAACTCAAAACATTACACAAAAGTCACTTTGAGCCCGGGACCACAGCCGCGTCCACTTACTGGAGTTAGCAGTAAACAAATGACAACCAAGTCAAAACATAACATAAAAGTCACGTGGACTCTCTTGTACTACAGTACTGTAGAGTACAGTTCATGACACATTTTTGAATTTGCATCTGGACAAAAAGTTATTTCGGGTGGTCAATATAAATGGGACACCCTGTATAGGTGCATCTCATGCTTCTAATGCTACTCTCGGTTTCATGCGACGCGCCCTTAGCGTCATTTTCTCGTAATCATTTGTTACGTCACGTCATACAACTTTTGTGGTTGGATATCCGGCCGAGTCGGCACATCTCATCATTCGCTAAAAAGGGAAAACATCACTCAGATCGCACTACCTTAACCTATTAATCTTCTCAGTGCAAACCTTTTTTTTTTGCTGGGCTATGCGTTCACGCGCCGTGTTTTGGTCAACATACGCACGGACACGCACAGCGGTCAATGTCGTGGAGCGGGGCATAAGTTGATCCCGTGCGCGTTATGCGGAAATCGTTTTCTTTTCATTGTTTGCGGCTCAGCGTGCCTAAAAATCTTGCAGTCTGACCATGAATCCCAAGTTTCAAGTTTCCCACTTCTCTCGGTACAATCTTTCCCTGGCAACGCCGGGTGACCTGCTTGTTAAGGATACAAAAGGGAAGTAGTACGCCACTATGAAAAGGGTAGCGGATGAAAGAGCGAAATGGAGATCTGCGTCAAACCAGCCTTTCTAATTTCGAACTGTGTTGATGATGATGAACGTTGATTAGAAGAAAGATAAACAGGATGTATACACTGTATGGGTCTAGCGTATTCTTACATTTTACCGGTCACGTACTTGCTGGGTCCAAGGAAAATGAAAGGTAATGAAAGAGCTCCCGTAAACCGTCTAAAACCTTCGGCCCTGGGGCCCCACAGTGCCAGGGGCCGCAGGTCAGTCCGCCCCTGCTCACCTAGTTTATCTCCAACGGTCGCCCGCTCCACTTTCTTCAGCGCCCTTGCTACCATCGCTCATTCAGACAACCAACCCCCTCTTCAAATCCCCCTTTCGTGTCAATTTCAATCTTCTCTCTCATCAACATCTCCTTTCTTGCCTCCCACCCTCTAACCTCCCTTTCCGCCCACTTCTTTCTTTGCTACGTTCTCTGGGTCCAATTTAATTCAACTAAATGGATACAAACATTCTTCGTGAATAAAGTTGAGTACATCGATATTTCCCACCAGTTTGTATTACGCCCCTTTTATTATGATTTTTATAATTTTTGCTGCCTCGTAAACGTGAAATCCTTTCACAGTCGATGTGATTTCACAGCCAAAAACTGCTACGGGCGTACAGACAGCGTTACCGAGATGTTATGCGAATTAGGCTGGGAGCCGCTGGAGACTCTGAGGCTGCGCGCTAGGCTTGGATTGCTTTAACAGTAGAGAATGGATATCTTTAAGAGCGACACGGAGAGAATAATATTACTGCCCCACTATATTTCTGGGTCCGACATAAACTACAAATTAAGAGAGATATTTTGCAGACCGGATAGATATGCGGATTCCTTTTTTCCCCGAACCATCAAGGACTTTAGTGAATGCTAGTCGTAATTTAGTTGGAGCGTTTCCTTATTATGTGCAAATCGCTGGGTATTTTCCATCATATTGGATTACGCTCATTTGCGTATAGTTTTTCTCAGCTTTTTCTGCCTTATGAAAATGAGATCTTTTTGTGTTTAGCTAGTTAAATGTTAAGAAAGACATCGCTGTGAAGATGAAACGATCGATGGCAGTAAACGGGAAGAGCTCAGATTTTTTCAATTGTTTTTCTCAAGTGCCAGTTATTGGAATATCTGTGGCTTTATGTGATTTTGCAAAGGATTTGTACGGTCGAGTGAGCACAATGCAATTGCGTTGGTGTTTTAAGCTTGCGGTGGCGTCTGTTACCCGAATGCAACTGATGTACCTTTTCCAGCTTCAACTTCCTTCCCAGCAACTCACTCTCAGAGTCGACTTCAATTTCCTTTCTCATGAAAATCCCATTGTTGGTGTCTGTCACCCGTGTATGAATGAACTTGTCTATTTCCCGCCCCAAATACTTTAGCCCCTTCCACCTTTTCTCCAACTCACCATACGAGCCAATCTCATCTCTCATAATAATACCCTTCCGTTCCTCCCTAACACTTGTTCCTTTCTCTTGCTACGCAGTAGAACATTATACCTCTATGTTAACTACATTACTCTACTCCATTCTATTTCAGGAGAGACATTACTGATTAAATGTCTTATTTCATTCATGAAAGATATTCTCGGTCTCGCGAAATCAAGCAGTGACAAAAATGTTGTTAGTGTTTATTGCTTTCTAAGGTGCACTTTTCTCCTCATTAAGTTCTATATTAAACAAAATCTTTCTTCAACCTTTGATGATAAGGCATTCCTCCCATCGATCGGTCTTTTTTGGACACAAATAACTCGCTTAAAACCTGCGAAATTATCTTATCAGGGTGTATATAGTAGACCAAGCTCAAAACTCGGTTGTAAATAAAATGTGAAAATTTTACCTCGGCACATTCCTAGATGCATTTCTTTAAATTTGAGAGAAAATTCAAATGTCTACTCAGTATACCTGGAAAACATCAATACAATAGTGATAGTTTTTAAGGGGTACTACGTCACCTTTAAATACAAAAATGCTACCAGTCGGGAGGTAGGGATGTTCTCTCTGGTATGGTATGGCATTTGTAGGAGATGAACGACATCTGAGGTCATTTGTGCCATGAAAGAAGGGTATAAAACAAAGGGTGGAGAGAAACCCGGCATCGGCATTAGCCTGCTCTAAACGAAAGACACCAAGGAAACCACGACTTAACGTCCTATCCGATGGACGGAGAGTTGCGCTTTCAATGTCCTCCACGCAACATTCAAGCAGGGATCGGGCAGTCTATGAAAATCCTCTTTCACAGCCGGAATATGAGCCCGAGCCCACGGGGTGGGGAGCCAACACTCTAGCCACCACACCAACCGATCGCCGTGTACTCTCTTTAAAAATTAATAATTCAGGATTTATTCTTTTGTAAACCTGTTTGTGGACACATTTTTTTTACGGCAAGGGCTATCTTTGCTCAACTGGCTGCATAGGCAGTCAGTGCAAGTGCAATAAATGTCTCCTAGATCAGAGCGCGTACTTCTATTTGATTTCTAGGAGGCATTCTTCGGCTCCTCGAAGTCAATCCATGACAGACCCTTTAGAGTGCACTCTTCTGTTTTTTCGCATTGACTGTCATCTGTACTTCTTCCCCTTCCCATCTTCCCCTCCGGCCCCTTTAATAATGCACCCTGGAATCCCTTTATCCATTTCTGCGAGGAGAACACAATTAGCACCCTCTAGATTCTAGGAGGGCAACCGCTTCGAATCCATAATAGAAATCTACTGCCGCAACACTTGGAATCCCTTATGTCGCCGGCATTAGTGGTGGTGGGGTAAAGTCTTCGCCTCCCAAACTGAAGGTCGCGAGTTCGACTACCGCCTGGATAGGTCGCCCCTATCCTGGGCACAATTGTGTTTTTGATTGTCGTACCTTGTTATTTGAAATATTCCTTGTTTTTTAAAGGCCTTTAATGCGCTGTTTTCGTGGTGGTGATAATAAAAAATCATCGCACTCAGTTTTCTCGAAACTCGTTTTGCAACCCTCATTTATGTCTCACGGTTTATTCAATAAATTTCAAGCTTTCAATTTCTCCATATTTCCGGTGCAACCGCGTCGGTTTGTTGGTGATGACAACAGTTTCAGTAATTGGAACCAGAACACCGCGGAAATCTACGTAGTCACAATTTCAAGCTTTGTTATTGGCTACATTATCGCAGTAAAGCAAGGTCATTCCCCGATTTTGTGTCTGCAGTGGTAATTTGTGAAAATGATGTAAGATCAAAAGTGCAACGCACTCTCTATTGCATTCCTAGATGGCATTCTCGATTCTTGTCACAGGAGAATTGCACCCTTGTCCTTTCCTTCGGGTTATATCGTCTGCTCCCCTGATATCAAGCCCTTAACAGCCCTTCCCGCCCCTATGCCCTCAATAATGCAAACTCGAATCCCTTCATCCCCTTCTGTGAGGGGAGCTTCATATTAGCCCCCACATCCGGATTGTAAAAGGGTGACCGCTCCGAGTCTCCGCATTATAAATTTACTGCGACCGGGACACCTCGTTAACTCGACTCAATTTGCCGAGGTATGAAGAGTCTGAAGTGGATTGTAGCGTTTTACGGTGCGGAATCATGGACGTTGAAGAATGGCTGCGACTTTAGACTAGGTGCCTTCGAAATGTGGATTTGGAGGAGGGTAGGTAGGATGAAGTGGACCGAGAAGAAGGGGAACGGCGGAGTGCAACGCGTTTTATACACAGAACTATTGAAATTTCAGGGTGACATTATTTGGGACTGAAAGTCAGAGAAATGCCAGAGAAATCATATAATGGTCAGGAAAAAACACCAGAGGTGTTTAGAGAGTAAAAAGCTGGAAATGTGGTGTGACGCGAAGCGCTTTGCAGAGTTAGCAGTGAGGTGGTTATACTGCCGGCCTCGCATGGTGGTTTGGGTCGGCGCCTACTTGGAGATACTTGAATTTAATTTCTCAGCTTGGCTTTATTTCACAGTAAACCTTGCTGCATTGTTCCATAAAATTCCTTAATACGACTGCTTCGCCGTTGAAATAGAGTCTGGGTAATTTAAAAAAACAGACTGAAAGTCAGGAAAATAGAAAATTTGTAGTATGTAAGAACCCTGGGCTACATATGGTGGGCGAGGGGTGAACGCTTCTGGATGAGTTATTTGGGAGACAGAGGGTGAGGATGGAGCGATTACTGAGCGGGGAGGTGATGTTGAAAACCTTGCTAGAGAAAAAAGTGCTTGGAAGGCGGAGAATGGGGAGGAAGAGAATAAGATTTATGGTTATAATGGAAGGGAATATTCCGTATTGTGGACTGAAAGAAGAGATCCAACTTGGGAGGGAGGACAGTCGGAGTAATTCGCAAATCCTCCATGCAAAACTACCTTCACCAGTAGGATATCCCTATAGTGATGATGATTATACTCATCATTTCCTTAAGTACAACGCATTGCAAAATTGGTGCTGGAACTCGACCGCTTGGCAAATTCCAAGAATTTGAGTGATAGGTCGATGGCACTGGCGGAGAGCTCAAGAATGCATAATAGTTACGCGAGAAGCAGGCGGTTCGTGGAGAAGGAATGCGGATGTAGATCTCGGTGATGACCTAAATTAATTTCTCGAAATGTCGTTCGTGGCTCTCTCTATGGTTAAGATTCAGCATCTCTAATATCCGTTGAAAACTATGTCGTCGGAATTTAAGCAGGCAGGCTTAAAATCTCAAATGTCGTTTTATCGATTTTAAAACGGAGATATGAAATAAAGAATGCTAAATAAATTTTACTCATGCAATTTGGACTAATATTGTGTAAGTAATCATCTTAATATAAGCTAAGAAACTGGTATTAGGCACATCTGTCTGGTATCCGCACGGATGACGCAGATTCATTGCTCTGTAGCAGCAAAACGGATTCAGCAAGTAACCAGCAAAGAAGAAATAGAGAAAATGAATAAAGTTATAAATGATGGAGTTTCCATATGATTTTCTTAGCTACGGTATCGAGGGAGCGGAATTTGAGATGTTAGTCATAAAACTCGGGCGACAGTATTTTCCTACGGATAGTAATGCTTGCAAACGCCTTTCTCACAATCAGATAAATCAATTGCACGTGAATCACTGAGACTCAGACCAGCTAATAATGAAGCTTCAATCACGTTTACATGTAAGTACTATGCTTATAAACCCTTTCCCCTCCTGATCAATCAATCCCGCAGAATTCGTAGAATATAATGCTATCAAGATTATTATGATCTATACAGTCGATCTTACCGTGTAGTATCTTTTGATTAACTGTGTCTCTGTCACCATCCGTGTATGTTTTGGTTGCGATCCTGTGATCCTGAACGTTAAAAGTGGAATGAAATTTTATGTTGTGAAAGAATTGCTCTATTTTTATGAAACTGTCAACAGCAAAGAACACCTGGCAATTACAGAAACTTAAGGAGCCAAAAAATCAACAGGCCTTTCAAGAAGTAGTGGAGCGCAAGATAGGACTAGATCAGTTTGAAAACTCAGTTGAGAATAACTGGACTACCTTAAGAAGTGGATTTCAGGAGGCCGCTAGAGAAGTTCTAGGGATAAGAAAATGTGTTAAGAAAAAGCCATGGATCACGAATGAAATCCTAGACCTCATTGAAGAAAGGAGAAAGTATAAGAATACGAATACTGAGGAATGACAGGCTTGCTACAAGAGAATAAGGAACGAGATTTGCCGCCAAGCGAGGAAAGCCAGAGAAGCGTGGATGAGGAACATATGTGAAGACGTACAAAATAACCTCGTAAAAGGAAAGTGGAAGCGGCCTATAGAATAGTGAGGAACCATTTCAAGGAACGAAACACAAAATGCAATAGCATAAGGGACAGGAATGGAAACATTCTAATTGAAAACGAAGACAAAGCCGAGAGATGGAAGGAATACATGGAGAAATTATACAACGGGAGCAAACTTAGCTCAAAAGTTCTCGAAGAGGAAAGTGAAGTTGAAAAGGATGACATTGGAGCAAGCATCTTAAGATCGGAATTTGACGCTGCAGTAAGAGACCTGCGAAAGAATAAGGCCCCAGGAATAGATGACATTCCAGCAGAGTTAATAAAAAATGCAGGAGAAAAGGTCTTAACTCAACTGTATAAAACTATCTGCGATATGTACTCAACAGGAGATTTACCTAGTGAATTCGAAAAGAACATCATCATTCCCATACCCAAAAAGAAGAGAGCTGAGAAGTGCGAAGAATTTAGGACCATAAGCCTGACGACACATGCGTCGAAGATTCTGACAAGAATCATTTACAGGAGAATTGAACGAAGAGCAGAAGAATTCCTGGATGAGGACCAATTCGGATTTAGGAAAAGCAGGGGCACAAGGGAAGCAATTTTGGCTCTTAGGATGACCATAGAGAAGAGAATGGAGAAAAACAAACCAACCTTCATAGCATTTGTCGATTAAGAGAAGGCCTTTGATAACGTGGAGTGGAATTCAATGCTTAGAATTTTGAAAGAAATCGGCGTATTCTACAATGATCGTAGAATTATTCATAGTTTGTATAAAAACCAAGTAGCTGTGATCAAATGTGGACCAAACGGTGCAGAAGCGAGAATAAGAAAAGGGGTGAGACAAGGTTGTGCGCTTTCCCCCTTAATTTTTAATGTTTACATAGAGAAAGCCACCAACGAAATCAAGCAGAAAGCTTCGGGTGTCAATATCCACGGAGAAAAAATTAGTATGCTGCGATTTGCTGACGACATAGCAGTCATAGCCGAGACAGGGAAGGATTTGAAGAAGACGTTGACAAACATGGAAAGGACAATGGCCAGATATCAGCTGAAAATCAACAAAAAGAAGACTAAGATATTAGTTTGCAGTAAAAGAGAGGAGGCTAAAACAAACATCAACCTAGGACAGCATAAGCTTGAAGAGGTGAACGAGTTCTCTTACCTGGGAAGCCGAATTACCAGCGATGGACGGAGCAAGAAAGAAATACACAGTAGAATAGCGCAGGCGAAGAGGGCGTTCTACAAAAAGAAGAATCTTCTTACAGCTGAAAATACCAGCATAGAAGTAAGGAAACAATTCATCAGATGCTACATATGGAGTATGTTTCTCTATGGAAGCGAGGCTTGGACGTTGACAGCAGCAGAGAAGTCAAGAGTGGAAGCATTCGAAATGTGGTGCTACCTAAGAATGATGAAGATATAATGAATTGACCGTGTGAGTAACCATGAAGTGCTAAGGAGAGTAGGAGAAAAGAGAAGCCTCCTAAAAACATTAAGGAGAAGAAGGGACAACTTAGTTGGCCACATTTTGAGGCACGATGGTCTGATGAAGACAATCGTTGAAGGACAAGTGGAAGGGAAAAAGGGCAGGGGACGGCCCCGAATGAGTTATATCGGACAGGTTATAAAGGATGTAAAAGAGAATAAATATGTAGCTATGAAGAGATTAGCGGATAGGAGAGAGAAATGGAGAGCTGCGTCAAACCAATCTTAGGATTGTTGACTGTTGACTGACTGACTGACAACAGCTTTAGCTTATTTCCTTACTCCTTAACTGAGGCCAAATTAACCGCCCTCAAACAATCATTGTGGGTCAAAAAAGTTTCCACACATTTGGAGTGGCACCCAAGTACGCGTGCGGACGATTCTTGATTTCCTCTATCACTATGTGCTATCACACGATCATGCCCATGACGGTCAAAATGCCAACACCGTGTTATCATATAGTTTCAAATGAGATCTCTGACATCCACTGCTAATGGAAAAGCAAGTAAAACATAAATTTTAAATGAAACGTGGAAAATTGCACTCCTATTACCAAATAACTTGATTGAAAAGCAAAAATGTTCATTCGATACCTTGCTTAGAAGCATATCTTGGAATGGTAAGAAGTGATATAAAGAAAGATTTGGTGGCACCTATATTGCCTTTTCTCATTTTAGTTTTGGTATTTCTATGAGCTACATAAAATAAGAATACAAGGTAAAAAATGGATTCACGCGCGGTGGTGTGTTAAGTTTGCGATGTCGCTACGAGACCTAGGATAAAAAATGATAGATTATAGTGACTGCGGTACTACTGTATTCTTTTGGAGAACTTTTTGATCCGTAGTTAATAATTCGTGAAATAAAGCGATTGAATATCTCGTAAGTCTTTGGTAGATCCGGGTTCGACTATCGGAAAATGGAAAGCATTTTTTCCTCAGAGGAATCATCGCACTTTACTATTGGAGTTTCGCTATTAAGGCATTTAAAGAATACAAATTGCGAAAAATGAACTCTGAATACGGAGTTTTTTCTATTTAGAGGGCAGTATTCTTGACTCTTACCATCTAAGATACGCTTCTTGATTATAATGTAATTATTTATAAAAGACTATGTTATTTTCCGACTGAGTCAGAACGAATAATACCTTCCAGCGTTCGTAGCTTAAAACTTGTCGAATTTATGAAAATATTTCAATGAACTAGTGGCGCAGCGAGGGGGGGTTTTGGGGGTTAAACCCCCAGAGCTGAGAGAAATTTTTAAGTTAAATCCATTTGACTGAATTGCATTAATATTACTTATAGAATAGTATAAGGATTTATAATATATCCATCAGAAAGCCGTAAAACTCGCCATTTTGAAACATATATCCTAAAAATTTTCTGGGAAGGGCCCCCGCACCTTCCGCTTATTCTGGTGGGTATTCCATACCCCCAGACACCCCAGTATTAGTTGCGCCTAAAATCCCTCCTAGCCTTAATTCCTAGCTGCGCCCCTGCAATAAACTATACTCATATCCCAAAAAGATATTCTTGTTATAAGTATGCACCTCACTATTATATGCAAAGATAATATTCTTAATTTTATGATGTTATTAAGCCATTATTGTGGAATCTCATCTTAAATTAAGAAAATATTTTGTACAACTATTTAAGAGGAGGCAAGTCAATAAATCCTCTAAACTTAATAAAATATTTCCGTCCCTATGAGTGATAATGGCGGCAATAGGTTTTCAGGGACCAAAAGAGTTATCATTCGACGCATCATTTTATGAATTAAATGATCATTCCCGCCGGCCCTTTTTCCATTCCGTCGCTTTTCGTATTTACATCTATATTTCACTTCAAAGCGTGGCGTTACGATCTCTGTTAGCGTCCTTGTGTTCTGATTCGGTAGTGGTTAATGGCTTGGTATCAGAATTTGCCGGCCTCGGTGGCGGTGGGGTGAAGTCCTCGACTGCCAAACCGAAGGTCACGGGTTCGAGTCCCGCCTTGGTAAGTAACCCTTATCCAGGGCATGAGCGTGTGTGAATGTCCTTCATTGTTAATTGTTGATGGGGTATTTCACTGAAAATGGATGATTATTCGATAAAAAAATATCTTTCGTAGGTACTGAAAATTACAGTGAAAGCAGTTCTTCTCAAACCTGCGTGTTATTCGTTAAATTCCAATTTCAATCTTGCGCTGCAAACAACCCATCGCCATGTTGGCTGAGCCTGACGTCAGAGTCCAGTAAACAATACGTTTACGTGGTGCCAGTAGAGAGTAAATTATTTGCCCCAGTTTAAGAAAAACCTATGCATCTCTCTGTACAATTTATTTTTTTATATGTCATTTTCATCATCAGTCATGTGAAATATTTATCCTGAATAATTGACAGGTTTGAAGAATGTATGCATACTGGAAGATGTAGCACAGTCTTGACTAATGGTGCTTATTACTTTTTCATCATCCTTATCTACGGCGATTTCCATAGTATTAGAAAATTACTAAATTAATCTACCTTCAGAATGTTTCCAGAATGCGTCTTTTCGAAGTCGTAGTCAACCATTGCGCAATACACGCACCGTAAAACTATTAAACCATACACAAATTTTTTCACACACTCTTCAAGTTATGAATCAGTATCATCGTAGATGTTTGTTATCAACGTTACTGTTTTGTTATTACCATGGAGCGAGTCTGCTTACTCGCATTCTGACGTCACAGGGCGTTCTTTTGGCGCGAAAGAATTTAGTAATTTTTGCGAACTTTGAAGCTCTCTAGCAACAAGAATATTGAGAATTATGAAGTCATATTTCGCATACGTTAATAAATTTAACTTTCGTATCTAGACATGTAAAAAAAATTAGCCTTTTAATTCCATGATAGCACCCCATTCTCCATTGTAAAGGGTGTAAATGTGTTGTTTATGGGGTAGTGGAAATGAATACAGCGACGAAAAAAGGGACGTGCAGAGTGATGAGAAAAGGGATCGTATTTCCATCCCTGGAGCCATCGCTGAAAATGATTGCGCAAAAATTTTCCGCCATCACTGGAGCGGTCACGCAAGCTATCGCTCGAAAATGACGGAAAAATGATCGCGTGATTAAGGCTTAAAGGAGGGCTATACGCGCCCTCGGCGGAGGCTGCTGGAAGCAGGCGCGCTCTGCATTATGGGGCGGGGCTAGAGGAGAGCTAAGAGAAGGGAGCCATGTCTATCTTTCGCTAGAGAAGACATGGCGTTCGTCTTCCTCCCCTTTCCCTTTAATAATTGAGACGCTCTCTGCGTCCGCTCGTAAAACAACTCCAGCGGTGCAACCCTTCCCCTCCCTTCCAAAGGATTCCTCGGATTTAAAACCCGGCTCATGTAATTCCTCCTTCCCCCGCAGGGCTAGAGGGGGGCGTCCGTGTTCCGTGGGTCGCTGTGTGTGCGGGCCAGCGAGCAATTACCTTAAGGAAGTCGGGATTAGCGGTGGGCATTATGGGAAGCACCACCTGAGCCACTTTACCCCCACCTCCCCAATCCCACCCCACCTTCCTCCATCCTACTGGTCTTCTTGTAACGTGTGAAGCCTTGGGTTCGAATCTCAGCTCGGATAACCCGCGACAAAATGGGGTCGTTTGCTTAGAACTGAAATCGCAATTCAATTATAGAGAATAGGTAAAAGTGATAGTTTCCGGCGTACGTTTTTGGAAGCTTGTCACTTTTGTAATGAAAAAGGACGAGGACAACGGTGCTGTGGTAGATGGAAAAAGCCAGAAATCAGAGGGTAAAAATGCTACCTGACTGGGACGTCCTTGTGTCCTCGTCCATTTCTGCTGCTGGTGAGTGGTGAGCTGCCCCAGTGCCATCTATTGGTCACTCTTGTGGGCCATAGCAAATGGAGTTTTCTTTGTATAAACCCCCGCCGTAATCTTGGTAAATGTAAGCTTCCTGGTAGCGCAACTGGTTAGAGCACCCGGCCGGCAACCGGGAGGTTCTGTGTTCGTGTCCCAGTCAGATAGCATTTTTACCCTCTGATTTCTGGCCTTTTCCATCTACCACAGCACCGTTGTCCTCGTCTTTTTCTATAATATGTTCCTATCCCTTTCTTTCCTTACCTATGAATTTATTTGAATGTTTACGCTTAAGTCGTCGTGTGAATGAATGAAGTATTGTAATGAAAAATTATTTTTTTTACATTCACGATTAAATTTTCTAATGGAAACAGGGGTCAAATATTGAATTATAATTTTACTCATTCAGCCATTTTCCCAGTGTTTTGTAACAACAAAAACTCTGAAGTTGCCGCCCACTTTTCATGAGTTGGTGACGTCATTAGAGTTCAGGTCCTTCAGCTTAGTCGAAGAGAACCTATGATTGATGGGGGAATCCCGTACAAGAATGTGAACAACAACGACCCTGGTCGCTTCTATGGGCGTCGTTGGCGTACAGTGAGAAGCAGGACGCCCGGTCGGCAGGAGTTCAAGATGTCATCAGCTGATCTGCGAAAGGATAGAAGCCCGTCAATTTTTGCCGCGAATAGTTCGAATACTAAGTGACGGTTCTAGAAACGGAAAAATACGAGTTTTGGTTATTTTTCTAACTTCATCAAATTGTACTGCAATAAAATTGGCGATTGAGCCCGTTAAGCGATTCAAAACACTGCGAGAAATGAATTGCAGGCACAAAATTAAAATTTACAGGAAAACAGTTGAATAGGTGGAACGATTACAGTATTTTGGGAAGAAGAAAAATGGACCTAGTTTTAAAGATATCTGGAAGATAATCGCATAATGATGGGGTCTGCGAGGAGAAGGATATGATCACAGAATAATTATCTATCGTATATTATAATATTAGTATTTATTCTATTATCTTGCGCACTCATGCTCTGATCAACCAGCATACTAACTGAAATTAACTGATATTATAATGATAGTGAAAAAATACAAATTTCCTCTAGAGGAATTTTTGGTAGGCAATTCCTCATCAGCATCGAGAAGATTGAGTGGCTAAGTCATGCGCAAAATATTTAATTTCTTTTCAATTTGTTAAACTAAATTGCCATGGGGAAAAATTCCCCTGTACCGGAAATTGATCCACATATTTTTGGCTGTCCGGACCTTAGCGCAGACCACTACGCTATATAAGTTCCATTATATCCTTGAATACTTGAGAGAAATCGATGGTTCAGGCTGGTATGGGAATAAAAAAACCTGGATAGCGTAATGCTCTGTGCTGAGATCCGGAAAGATCTGCGGTTCCATTTCCGGCACAAGGGAATTATTTTTCCGGTACAAATATCTTTTCACCATCATCATAGATATTTCATTTTAGCATTAGGAAAGAAGTACATTTTTGTGCCATTCATAGAATAAATTTATTCCGAAGAAATAAATGAGCGAATAAGTTTTTATACAAAAGTATTAACATATATGAAAGGAAAAATGCGATTTGATCCTGCTAAGCCTTTGAAGGATTATCAGCAGGTGTCATTTTTAAATTCTATGATCGGATACAAGTTGAACGAAATGGATAACATGAATTAATGTTGTTAATATTTTTGATGAAATTTATCGAAAATTATCTCAAGAGTGGTGTACAATATGAAACACTTTAAAATACAAAAAATGCGAAGCTTAAAAACTGTAATTTACATATTTCACGTACAATATCAGTAACAGTCAAGAGAAATAGTATTTATAAACTATACGTAATGTATATCACGATTACGTGGCATGTGATTCATTCCGTAACAGAAATATAATGTCCGATTATGTAAATATTATAATCCCAATTATTTTATTTATCATTTTCATTATATTTTTCATTCAACCAATAATTTAATTGTCTCTTTAACACTGGAAAACTGAATCAACATCTTACTTTGAGTTTTTCGCACGTATGTATTTAATAGGGATGTGCGAGTAGTACTTTTTGATCTCGAGTCGAGTTGAAAATTACTCGCGAGTCGAGTGTGGCAACTGTGAACCAAGCAATACAGATCGTCGTACCAATCTTCGGATTTGTGACTGCTCCTACATCAATAATAATAATTATTATTACTAGGATAATTCTTTATAGTTTAAAAAAACCCAATTAATTGTAACAATGAGACTTAGCAGCCATGAATAAATCGAAATTTCGCTGCCCTGAGGATGAGCCCCGAGTTAGAGTTTAAAACGTTGGCTAATACGGAAATTTTAACCCGATGGGAATCCCGAGAAGAGTTTACCCATATTCTCTTTTTTCCCATCCCCTTGTGAATTTTCTATTCTAAATTCTTAGGTTGACGTAAATAGAAAAAGAAAATGAGGAAAGTTGGTGTAAATTGTATCCGAATTATGAGATGAATGAAAATTAATGTGTCTTAAACAGTTCCATGAGCTCAATTGAAATGAATTAATGTGTTGTAATATATATCGTCAATTTAATTAATATATGTATCCAAACTGCTCAGAATGGGCATCAGTAAAGGCTTTTGCACAAATATAATAAAGATTATATAGGTACGTAAATGAACCATTCAATATATAATCCTTTAAAATTCTCATGCAGAAAAACCAATTTTTCTGCATGCTCAGGCAGCAGGTTATGTCGTCTCCATGATACAGTATTTATATGTATTATATAATGCCTGTAAAAACACAGTTATGTGGGTAGACAAGTCCTTTCTTGCCAAAGTTGCAAGATTTGGGAACCTTGTAAATTTTCATTAAAAATAACATAAACTATATTTATGGATCTTGGACCTTCATGGAATTTAAGTTAACGAAGCGAACGAACTATAGACCTGAGATATATTCATCGGTGTTCGGCGTGATGTTGCGGAACATATTGCAATGATAAATGAAAAATGAAAAACTTTGTGTATGTCCACAGTATGTCATGTCACAGTATGTCAGTGATGACATCACCAATGTGTATGTCCACATCATACCGTGGATATACACAAAGTTTCTCATTTTCATTTATCATTATAGAACTGAGCTTTAGCTTTGCGGACCAAAATATTTTTTCTTTATTTCTTACTTAGTTTAATTGGCCATAGCAACTCTTTTCTTTTAAGTTCAAGAAGGAAATTAAACGCCACAATTTAATAAAGGATAAATAACATCGAACGTACGTAGTACTCAAAAAGGCTAATATATGGACGTCAAAAACTGAGAAATAAATGCTTGTGACGTAAAAAACTGGAATAACCGGCAATGACCACCTAAACCTAAAAGTTGCGTTTTTTCCATAAAGATCTCAACAATTTTTACGTGTTTTCTAGGTGTTTGAGAGAAGAAAGTATGTTTGGGTATATAAGTATCACATAAGAAATTATGAGCAATACAGCGGTCCATTCCGATAACGCCGGAACGGAAGACGATCGGCCGCAGTGGCTGACGAAAAGGTATTCAGCACCCACGTCGACTACTGTAGTGGTTCACTGCTACGTACATAGCAAGCTGAATCTCCTAGGCCAAGGCAATTGAACGACTTGTCGGCTTTATAAACGATATTACTACATGAGTTTAATGATGGCGCCTCCAGTCTGAACATTCTGAACATTCTGGCCTCAACAGATCTGTAACTGAAACTACTCGACTCGGCTCGACATTCGTAATGCTACTCGAAACACTCGAGTCGAGTACCAAATACTCGACTCGAATTTTCGAGTACTCCCACATCCCTAGCATTCAAGCATTTGTTTTGTTGTACCCCAGGTTGTTATTCCCCGCCTCAATAGTGCTTCAGCAGGGATTGTAAATATCGTCTCCGTTTACTACTTACATTTGAAATATGCCGCATATTTTTAAAATGTTCACATGGATACGCGCCATTTTTCCATGGATGCCTCCGTCGGGAGGGTACACGGCCCTCCTATATCCCAGATGTGAATGCTGTTGGGATACCACCACGGAGGGAGTAGAATATTCTATCAAAGGGCGAAGGGGATCCTCCCCAACTGCCCGAATGGACCCCCCAAACCTCTTTTCCGCTCCCTAACCACTCTCTGAGATTATCCTCCTCGCTAGCTCTCTCGTGATTTTCCCAGTTATATTCGGCCTGTCGACTGTCCATCGTTACTCCGCACCGATTCCAGTGCCCGTAGCCAGAGAGAGGAAAAATGGCTGAGGCAGGTGAGATATGGTGGAAGGACATCTTGAGTTATATTGATGAAGATCCAATATCCATAAAAATCGTTGATGTTACTTTAATGAAAATGTCCAAGGTTCCCAAATTTTGCAACTTTGGAAATAAAGTACTTTTACACATGTTTATTGCGTACCATAATATAAGTTTAAACCGTTAGGCCATTATAAAATACACTGTGATATCGCCAGTTTCTTGAGTATTTGGATGAGTGGAGGTGGGAGGAGGAAGAATAGAATAGAATAGAAAATGAAATTTATTATTCCGGGACAAGTTTGTCCCTTAGGAACATATATGGTTATAAATATAATAGAGTCAGATATATTACAAGAATAAGTATATTTACATTATATATCGATTTCACAGACAAGACAAACGTATGAACTCATAAATGCATCTGTTTACTTAAGCATCAGCACAATAATCAGTTAACTTTAGCATTAGCACAATAATCAGTTAAGTTACAATATTCAATTTACATATACCAATATTTCATAATATTTATTTTTGAAATGTCTTACATTTTCAGATTTTTTTAAATCGTATGACATTTTTTTCCATATTTCGCAGGAGGTGATATAGAAAGATCTAGCGTAAATGGATGTTCTATGGTATGGTATGTGGAGTTCTTCCATATGGCGTGTCGGGCGTTTATTTGTTTTAGCATTATATTGTATATTTTTGTGTAAATATGTGGGAAGTTCAATCGTAATTAACTTGTACATAAATGTAGCAGCCTTATAATATAGGCGCCTATCTTGTATTTTTAGCCATCTTAGTTTTTCAAAATATGGTGTCACATGTTCATAATATGTGATGTCAAAAATATATCTTATAGAGGAATTCTGAATCCTCTGCAGTTTCAGATTTAGTGCATTTGTAAGGTCAGAAGGAAGGGTGTGGTTGAGGAAGGGGAGGGGGGAAGTAAATACGCCACTGTGTCATGATTGTGGTCTAAGATCATGGATAGTATTGCGGTGGCAAGATTTTTGGGTTCCCTCCCGTGTGGAGTCAGGATGAAATTCCGGTGATGGAGAAAGACTCATCGGAGAAATCCGTTTCCTGATTGAGTGTTTGGTTGAGGTAACTTCTCATGCAAGATTTTGAAGAAAAACGTTAGCTTGTGAAAGAGAATTCTTGCTGATGAACAATTTCTCGGTACAGAGATAATTAGTGTGCACAATTACTTGTGGCCTTTCGGAAGGAAATGCCCATTAGTGAAATTAATCAACTTTTACTTACTGAAATCTGAAGCCGTTTTATTTTTTCTGAAATTAAAGAAGGAGTCTGAGAATTAAATATTTTTCGCAGCTAAATTGTTAATGCGATTGACTAAATTTGTGTAAAATTGAAGTATAAGTGGTAAAGATCTTAAACACGTTTCGGAATGCTGAAGCACTCATTTCCCTTCAAGTAGGTCCTTTGCTACCATATATACATCTACTTTTGGTGGATTATTTGAGCTTCCTTTTTCAAAATTTATCTCTAATGCTATGTTTTCGTAACTTTGAAGCCACTCACTGGCAACTACGAGCAAGTGACGTCATCAACCAATCGACGAATCACACGACGTCTGATCTTTCGATGATATCATGGGCATTTTAGCGATTTTATTATTTATTTTATAATATAATAGTGTAAAAATGTTTTTCTTCATCTAATTCGTTTCCTCTAAACGCTGAAGAGAGCATATTTTGAATACGCAAGAGCTAAAAATTCTTCGCGGAATTATGACTCTTAGGCCCGTATCCAGAAACTTCACTACTGCTAGATACGTCATCATCTGATGACGTAGCCGCTGTAGCGGCCGAGCACCGCTACGCTCACCGCTGCAAAAGTCTAGTGAGGTCCATGGCATGCTACTCGCTACAAGTAATATGGCCGCCGGGTTTCGTCTGCTTATCGTCTCGCAGTTATTATTAATAATTATTGATGTTTAAAGGGCTATAATCTCATTATAATTATTTATTATTACTTAAAAATATAGTAGGAATGCTTCAATAACCGGCTTTTATCCTAATTAGTAAATATTTAAGCTAATTTAACTACCAATAAATACTGTCAACAATACCGTGATGAAACCTCTTAGGCTTCACCGTTTTAATTGCGATTAACTTCTAAACGGGCCCTGTCATGCCTTGAAAACCATTTATAATTAAAGAAAAACAACTTAGGGACATGTCTTGTCTTGTAATGTCTTGCCTTGATGCTTGTGAAATACTTTTTTACGAAAAATAACTACTGTCAACGCAACTATACTGAAACCTCTTCGGCTTTGCCATTCTAATAGCTATTAACTTTGGTATAGACCGTGGCTTTCCTTGAAAACCATTAATAGTAACACATATATAAGTGCCCAAATAAAGTTGCAATCACCAGCTTTGCGCCTCTGACATCCAAAATTTGCGTAAAATACTCAAAGCAACAAAGCCGTCTTCCAGTCAGCTACATCCACACTCAGTTACTGCTAGTTTAAGTAATGTCAGTTCCGAGCTATTGAAAACCATGCTCAATTACGTGAAAACTTACCTATAATGATTTATGCCATCACAAAAATGATGAGTGAAAAGTTTAAGGGAAGGGTCGATGGAAATGGCATGTTGCTTTCTTGGTCCGCTTTCAATAGCACATGCTATTCATCTCATAATGAATGTCACGTATACCTTTGGTCATAAAATACTATACATGTATCCATTACAATACCGCAATGTCTAATATATCCAACTACACCAATACGATCGACAGTTGCACGAGTATATTTGTCAACCACAATGACGAATTGCGCTAGTGACACCAAGGGTTATACAGCAATAAATACCATCTCAAGAAATACTGAGTACACAAACTTTTATTTATTAACGTCGTAAAACTCACTTTCAATTCAACAAATAAAATGATCACACTTTACAAGAACACTTGTCCAAGTAAAGTACTCACGAAGAAAATCGAGATCAACATGACACGTATACTGTAAATTCACAAGTCTAATTAACACAAATTGCAAATAAAATTGTCCAGGAAATGTTCACACGAAGAAAATCGGGAGCGAATACACTAACTGTAACTTCACAAATCAAATTACACACACATTGCGGACACAAGAAGTAAGTAATTATAGCGAAACATCGGCAGCGACGACCCGTACAACTTAATAACGGCACTAGTTTAAAAAATTCTCCCTTTCCGTTCATTTCGCGTCGTCAACAATAATTTTAACAGTTGAAAACATTTTATTTAAAAAATCATCAATAATGTCAGCACCGAAACTTGGGTGTCCTGAACAAAACTTGATGAGGTTGCTCTTTTCCGCCCAGCTTGGTGCATTTTCGGCGTGCGGGGCCTGGGGCATCGGCCGGCTTTTCCCGGCGGCAGAGCCGAGGCCAGCCGGCCATCATCGCCGATCGACCCAAGTCGAGACATTGGTACACGCCGCGGAATTTCTATGCACGCAGATTCATCAGCATGTACCGGCAGGTTCTCAATTATAACTTTGCCGATTTAGAGAGACTCTTTTCACACAGTGAACGGAACCAGATTCACAGAAGAAACTTGAAGGACCAGGAAAATCCCATGGAACGGAGAATAAATTCCGTGTGAGATACCGCATCTCCTAAGACACCATATTTCCACGAACACCACTAAAAAAGAGAAATTTTATCAATAATTTCCATTCAGATTATAAGAACAAGACAAAAGATTTTCTGCTGAAATTTTACAAATCATGGCATACTGATGTGCTTACCTTCGTTACGCCATCGTGCCGATTAAATTCAACATCCACCTTCTTCCATGCCATAACCTTTAAAGAAAGACTCACAGCATCGGTTTTCTTGCACTCCAATACAACTTTCCTATCAATAATTAGTTTTAAAATCAAACTTTTCCTACGCCGAGATTCTTCTTCCAACCCGTTTCCATTTTGCTTACAAAGTCGCGTTGCGATATTCGTTATTCAATTGTCGCCCTTAGTTCCTCCCAAAGCCCGCATATTAGGGACTCAAAATGTCGCTAAATTCGTCTACGTCATCAATCCAGCCCAAAATATATGTGGCAACACTGCCCCCACCCATTTGGAGCGTTTTGGAGTAGTGAGGTTTCTGGATACAGCATTCAGCGGAGCGCGCCGCTACAAGCTGAAGCATGGTTTCTGGATACGGCCCTTAGGGCCACTTTCGGGGTAGGCTCACTTCCATCCAACACAAAGACGAAAAACGAAAGGATTTTTGGGATGGATGCCTTTTCTAAAATTAAGTATTGATTGATTTCTATCCTATCCTATCCTATCAAGCAGGAGGCACTTTCAATCATAGTAGCGGAAGCAGTATGATAGTTCCACGAGTATAGTGTTGTTGGCGAATTCGCACGCTGTATCACAAATATTTTTATCAAGTACTCTACTGTTAATCCTTCACCATTACAATTTTAAGAGATGCTAAGTGCTGCAGGTCTTTTTTCTGGCTGTAGAGGACGAATGTCTGATGAAAAATTTTTTAAAAGAGAATGTCATTAAAGTTATACGACCTTTTAACGTAAAGCTTGATAAATTATTCCTGGTGGTCGGAATCTATGTTGTTGTTGGAAAAAAATAGATTTTGGGGTTAACTTTTGATTAATTTTTAAGGTGCTTAAAATAAAATAACCTTAATAATTTAAAATTTAATACTTTAATTTTCAGAAGAAATAACGTTCATTCACGAGTTAATTTTTACCTAGATTAACTCTAACGCTAGTCACTTATTTTTTTGGTACCTTTCCATCATTGCTCCAAGTAATCCAGCTCGAATTCACCCTTTGCTTTCCCCTCTTTTTCTGGAATTCGCCATTCTAGTATTTCCTTGACTCATCTGGTGCCATCCATCCTCTCGAAATGGAAAAACAAGATTATTATTTTCCTTTTTTCCTTGTCGCCTTTATTCTTCTTAATTCCAACATCTTAATTTCCGTTGCTGATCTTAGTTTTATCGAGTCAACTATCTCAGTAACACCTTCTCATGGCATCTCTCTCTGACAACAATAACCTATTTTGCATCCTCTTCTTATTATCCCTTATTTCTGTTCCAAATATTACCATTCTTACACCAATGTCATAAATCCATGGTCTTACTTTTCTATTCTGCCAATATTTGTATCCCGCAAATCACTATTGGCTTTTTTGATTGCTCTTCCCTGCATAATTTGGTTATCAATCTCTTGGTTTATATTTCAGCTTTTTCTAATATTTGCTGACCTCTGCGGCGATGGGGTTAGGTCCTTGCTGGCCAAATCGCAGGCTGCGGGTTCGAGTTCAGGCTGGATTTTTCGTCCCTCTTCAGGGCATGGATGTTTGTGTTCTGCATAGTTAGAATTGGATTCCAAATTTAAAGGCCTTTACGTCCTGTTTTCGGTGATAATAAGTTAAAAAATCTAAAAAAAATATCACTCCTAAGTACTTTTCTTTAGTTGCAATCAACACTTCCCACATATTTCCTTAACTCATTAGAGTTATCATATTAAAGTTATGATGTTATCAAAACTCTCTACATGAATGTGTATATGTATGTGTGTGTTCGTTACTGTCTGTGTTAAAACTTATATTTTTGTTTTATTAGTATAGAATATTATTGAATATATATATTGAATTTAGTATTGAGTACTCGCTTTGGCGGTACATATACTAAAATTGGAACGATGCAGAGAAGATTAGCTTGGCCCCTGCGCAAGGATGACACGCAAAATCGTGAAGCGTTCCACATTTTTAGAGGTTAGATGGAAGATGGGACTCTCTAGTCCCAGTCTCGCCCAATAAAGACGTTTATTATTATTAATATTATACATTTTTTGTGTAAATATCTACTTCTTGTTAGCCTAGCATTTATCTCCATAATGCCTTATTTTTGTCAAAATGCCTTTTATTAAGAGTAGAACATTTCCTGTATTTCATATTTTTTGCTCTCATAGGTTTTACCTAGAGCATGATAAAAATATTCAATATATTTCAGAGGAAAGGGTTATGAAACTCCCAAAGGCAACTCGCTTGCCACGGCCTTGGTCGGGAGAGAAATTATTCGAACGAGGATTCGGGAGATGATATTCGATGGAGAGAATGCGGATAAAAGGGTTGGGGGATGAGCGGGTGAAAGTACGGCGAGAGACTGAGTGAACAGGCGCGTGATAATGCTTCTTCTGTCTCTGACGCCCACACCACGTCGCGCGGCATTCAGTCGAGGAAGGCCCTGCCTGGAAGAATGCGCATTCTAATTCGCTAATGGGAAGCCTTCCAACGACGAGCGGAGGAGAGGGCTGTAAGGAGAGAGAGTGGGAAGGAATATTCACTCTCACACCGACTTTCACTGCATCCTCTTTCTCCTCCCCAAATGCATTTCTGATGGAAGAAAGTCATCCGCACCCCAGTGCATCGATGGAGTGAGGGTGTTCATTTCATTAATGCACAGCACGATATCTCCTCTTACGATATCGTAACAAAATATTGATTGAAGAGTATTTTAAAGTAAGCCCTTTTTTACACCAGTACTCACCAAGATTTCACTTTTGTCAAACTAATTCAAATCGGATGGCATTAAAAGTTCCAATACCAACCCTACCATTGATATAAATTCCAACTTGCCCCTATTACTCTGTTCCGTTGCCATTTTAATGTTTTAGCAATCCATTGATTTTTTTTTTAATTCAGCAGTTATTGAATGAATTTTCCAGGTTTATATTGTGGTTACCAACCCAGGTTCATTTTTAAATGCAGCATTTGGTACTTAATTCTTGAAATTTCTTCGTTATGAGTGTTTCCATATCCTGGTTCTTCAGTTTTTTTCTTTTTTCAGTGCGTTATGCCTAAAGTTGTTTTCTCGGAAAAGGAGTTATGAAAGACAGGTTCCTTAGAATGATTCAACAATGGAGGCTGTTGCATATGTTTGATTTTGAGCAATATTAATTCATGAAAACAAACTGTATCGTCGTAGTAAACCAATCACACTCATGTGGCACATCAAGTGATTTCGGTTTTTGCTATTTCAATTTTGGTCGAATGCTCAGAAACCATGAGCTCTTGAACGTGTTTCCTCTAAGGAATTTCCCGCATAGTGGCTCTGGATCACAAGATACTGGTAATTCTCCACCCGCTAGCAACTTGTTCAAGCTTAAATATTATTACGTGATTGAGGCTTCACTTACAATCAGGCTCTTGCGTTGCTGGGTGCAGATAGGTACCCTCTTGCTGGTTACACTCATTTCCTTCGGATCTGGCTAACCCTGAGTACCTCTTCCGCCTCTTCTTTCTCCTTCATCTCAGTCCTACAGCTTCCTAATGACTGGCCTCCTCCCTACTCTTCGCTAACCTAATTACGCTACGTGAAACCTCTATTACTTCGTACGAATGCTTTTGCGACTTCGATTTTCAGACGCCGTGGCACGTCGCAGGTTACAGGTTCCTTTGTCTGCTCCCTAACTCCTTTACTCCCATTCCTTGCGGTTATCTCCGTCCTTTATACGTAACAGCTTTCTGTTATTCCAGTTTTATAACTTCTCTTCTCCTAGATTCACATGCTAGTGGGTTTTGGTCGTTCAGCCATTCTATGAGTGTATGAGCTCTTATTCTCTCCAGGAAACGGGAGGGTTTTGCATTGCGGTATACTAGTTAACGTCACTTCTCCCGCAATAAATTGATTTATTAGGAATTCTTTTCGGGATCTACACCAGGTTACTTCAATCGTATTGGCCGACGTTTCAGAAAACGACTTGTCTTCCTTTATCAGGGCCTGTTACTGTTTAAATGTCCAAATTCACACTGAACCGAATTGACCGTTTGGCATAAACAACAATTAGGCTCAGGTGTCGTCCGATTGGCTGATTTTCTTTTGAAGTTTTTTATGTAATTTCCATATATTTTTATGCGATTAATAACAGGTGCCAAAGTATTGCTTCTATGAAAGCCAGTATCACAATCGAAATGTTGCCCTATTCATGTTACCCCACAAGTCTCCTCATTGCTAACAGGCAAGGTATGACTTATCGAGGAGTTGGGTCTCGAAGTGCCAATGAAAGTTGAAAATTTTGATTGGCAATACTGACATCCATGCCCAGGATTGAGGTAACCTTCCTAGCCGGGACTTGAACTCGTGCACTTCAGCTTGGGATGCGAGGTTTGCCCCGCCGATACCGATGCCGGAGGGTTGTAGTCTATATAATAGTAATAATACATAATAATAAATAATTTTATTACTCCACACACAAATTACATGTCAATAGCAACATTGAGTAATTTTAGGTACCCGCGATGGATAACCAGTTTGAGGCTACTATCCAAAATAATAATACATTATGCTTTACATATAGTGTAGCTCATTTTGTGGTACCTTGATAATCTATAATATCAAAGCTAAAGTGCGTACATGAAAAAAAACAACTAAAGTAGTATTTATAATTCATTTACATCAATATTTTATAACAATATTTGCTCTGCACTTTCTTTAGTGAGAAGCCAAGAATATGCATTTTGCAAAAACTTTTTCAAAAACTGAAATAAAGCATGACTGGGGTAACAAATTAAAAGCCTTTAGTCCTACGTACAAAAAACATCTTTTAAACAAAGTCAAATTTGGTTGTGGTAAGGGCACACTTATTTTACTCAGGGTAAAGGGAGAAGGCAGGGACTGAAATATTTTAGAGTTGCCACTTCTAGCATAAAAACATCGTAGGACCTTATAAATATATAGATGCCTCAACGGAAGGAAACATACTAAACCATTGGCGTGTGATTTTCACATATTCAGGGTTTGAAAGGGACAGGTACCTTCTATGGAGCCATCACGCATTTGGAGGATTTTCTTTGGGGATGACTGTAGCCTTTATCCGGGATAAGCATCCGAGACCTTCTGGTCAGTAGAAATAGCGAACCACGCTCCCTTATGTGCATAAATTAATTCTAATTGCAGAAGTCAAAATTTGACAATTTAGGCGAGTGCTAAGGCGGTGCTGGAAAAAGTGTCGGAGGGAAGAGTTCTAGTTGAGTGGGATAGTGGGAAAAAGAGATTAGAAGTTCATGATAGAATGAAATTCTAGCTATTGTCCGACTTGAAGAGCGGTGTACCATAATGGGAGGGTATGCAAAAGCTGAGATGATTTGCACAATGCTTCCTGCAGTCCTCACTTATCCGTTAGAATATCTGAAAGGCTATTCTATTCATAATATACAGAAATTATGAAAATGTGTGAATGGGAAAGTGTGGAGTCGTCGACGTGGATAGGTCTAAAAAATATATGTTGTACCCATGCATTATCAATTTGAAAATCGGTTGCTCTTAACACTCTAGAATTATATAACTTTTACTTACTGGCACTTGATAAAAACACCATAAATAGCCATCCCGGCTAGCTAGGATAAAATAGTAAACTGCCAAATGTCTAGAATTTCGGAATATTAAGGCTTTATAGCGATAAATTCCTTGATTTCGTAGTCACTTCCGTCTATTTTCACTCACACATTCTGATTTAGCCCGAAGATTGGAATATCTAAAAAAATATATGTTTCGTCCTCCTCGTACTTCGCAGAATTTTGATTTGGGTCTCCCAAGGCTTTCCCAGGGACATGAACTCGGAACCCCTCGATCATCCGCCAAGCACTCTACCCACGAGGCTACCACCACCACCATAGCTAAGTTATTACAAGTTTTTTGTTACATAGGAAGCATTGCCTTTGCCAAATTTCCAGGGACCTATTTATAAATGAATCCTCATCATCATCATCACAGGTCAACAATCCTAGGATTGGTTTGACGCAGCTCTCTACTCAGTTCTCCTATCAGCTAATCTTTTCACACCTACGTTATTTCTTCTCTTTCACATCCTTCTTCACTTGTGCCATATATTTTGTTCGAGGTCTTCCTTTTTCGTTCTTGCCTTCCACTTGTCCCTCGACGACTGTCTTCATCAGGCCATCATGTCTCAAAATGTGGTCTATAAGGTTGTTCCGTCTTCTTGTTAAGGTTTTCATGAGGCTTCTCCTCTCTCCTACTCTTCTTAGGACTTCTTCGTTACTAACTCGGTCGATCCATTTGATCTTCATCATTATTCTGTAGCACCGCATTTCGAAGGCCTCTATCCTTGCTTTCTCCGCTGCGGCCATTGTCCATGCCTCCCTTCCGTATAGGAGCATACTCCAAATGTAGGTTCTAATAAATTGTTTCTTTACTTGCATATGCAAGTTTCCCGCTGTAAGCAGGTGTCTCTTTTGGTGGAATGCTCTCTTCCTGAATCCTATGAGTTTGAAATATACATTTATTAAAGAAATATTCTCAGTGGTAACCCCGCCCCTCCTGTTAAAATTTGAATCGACTGGCCCTTTACTCTTAATAATATCACCCCTCCGTGAATTTAAACAGATTCTCCCCTTCCTCTTGCGCTACATATTATATCTGACGCTTGCTCCCCTCCTAGATCCCATATTGTCACGCATTTCCCCCTTGGTCGCCAGGGGCAGGGCCGGCGCTCGCTGATGAAAGACCGAGTGACCCAACGATGAAGCGCCCTAACTTTGCGACACTTGGCTGAACCACCTCTTCGTGTTGATGCTTCGCACTTGTGTAACCCCATCGCCTTGCAATGCTTCATCTCCGGTCGCCCCGTGCTGTGCATCCTACCCTCGGCCTTCGGAGTTACTTAGTGGTCCCTGTTATCCTCGTCTATGATCGCGTCACTAAGTACGTGGGAATGTGATCAATATGAGGTGTACGGGTGGCTCGTGAAGTCAAAAGTCCTAAACAAAGCAATCAGCTGAACATTAATGATGCCGGTAATTTTCCGAGCGGTTTGAAGGTTTTCCAAATAAATATAGGTGTGGTATCGCCCTTGCTCTCCGTAATGAAAGCGTGAAGAGAATCGAAGAGGATAAATTTAGGCTTGAATGTAAGAAGTGTTTGGTTTCCATTGTGGAGATAGTTGTGAGAAGCCAAATATAGTACATATTTACCTGAGCGTATCATCTGGATCTTAAAAAAATCGAAAAAAAACTGTAAAGCAGGTATAGATTCTTGTCTTAAGGTTCTTGTGTCTGCAAAGCCATGATCTCTCTTCAGGAAGTTCAAAAAGTTTATATCCTAGGTAGAAAAAGTACTGATCACAGGCTTTAATGAGGGTAAGGTAGACTGTGCTCATTTTATGCGAGCCAACTTAACAAAGGAGAGGACATTAGGATGATTGCAGCTTTTCAAATTATCTCCACTTGGGAAAGCTTTTGTTTGCGGTAAACAGAGACAAATTAGTTGAGAACCAACATGAAGACTTTTGGTTGCACTGAAAAAATTGCGGGATCTGTAACAATTTTGGAAGTTGATCAGATAGGCGCGTGGAGTAAGTGCCAATAACAGAAATGCGTGAATGAAGAGGCGAGTTAGTGAAATGAAATGACGAAAACTAGAAGATTACAGAGAGAATATGAGAAACGGAATAAAATTAGCTTGATAAATGAATAGCGGAGAAAGAAGCCCACAGGTAAAAGCTATTAACTAACCGTGGAGAAAAAAGAAAAATATGAAAATCTCTGTTTCATTTTTGTTTAGTTGTCGGGTGATGCCTAAACTATTAACTTCTGGTCATTTAATGTTAGACAATATTTTTTTCACACAGAGTTACAATATGATGGATCAATTGGCATGTTTTTTTTCTTTCCGTACTGTCTCATTTATTCTAAACTGTAATTTCTTTTCTGAATAAGTTGTACATGAAAATAAAATTCTAGAATGTTGAGGAGTGCTTTAATACTTAATCCGATAATTTTTCATAGAAGATAAATCTATTATGATTTGCAATTGAAAGTGTGCTGATTTTTGCTCTCTTACACCGAAATGTACTCAGGTGCACTTACAGGATGTAATGAAAACCTGTGATTATTAATTTCTTAGGCTATTTTGGAGAAAACAGCTAATATGGAAAGCCAAGGGAAATGATGCAGAAAAAAGTTCCATTGATCACCATGTCATTGGATTACCTATGGTATTACTTTTCTTCTCAATCATACTCCATCCTCCCATCTTATGCTTGACCTTCCTCTCGCTGAGATACCTCCTACCCACTTGTCAAACAGCATATTTGAAATGTTTAAACTGATCATCCTCTTTACGTTGCTTATCCATCCAATGAGATTTATTGAAAGTTCATTGTCGCGCATTTTTTTATCTCACATGAAAAAATGCGTGTATTTCACTAGTATGAATCAGTATATTTATACGCGTTCTCAGGGATATATTTTTACACGTGATTTATCTTCATGTAAATTATCTATCTTCCCCCTTTCTATCTCTAAACGCTCTTTTCTATTCAGACTTCCTTCTACCATGAACTCCTATTCCAAATGTGTTCCAGATTTTGATCCTGTTTTTCATCCCTCGTCCATTTTCACAATCTCTATCGTAATTCTCCCCCTACCCCTCCCACCACCCGATGAAGTCGATCCATTATTTGTCATTTATTTGTAAGTACGTTGTTTATTATTTTGTTCATTGTTGGTTACGTGTTGACAAATATTAGTGAATTGTTCTCTTGTTATTGTGAGTCCTCTGTAATTGGCCTCGTTATGATTTCGGGTTGCAAAAATAAATATTTGAGATTTTTACTTCTGTTGGCTGAAGTCATGTAGCGTAAAAATTACAAGGCGTTATCCGAAGTTATTAAAAGGTAGCATGCCTTTAGCTTGGGTGGTATCCTTTGGTGATGGATTACTGGCTTCAATATTACGATATTTTTTTAAACTTTCAAGGCATATAAAGTGGACTCTGGTGAATATTTTTGCATCCCATTTTTGAAAATTTCATCTCATTATTTTCTTAGCTGCGAATATTTATGCTAGGGACGAGCGAATGTTGGAAAAAGTGTACTTTCCTTACTATAAACATTTCTAAATGATAGCGTAAAGTTAGTTCCAAGCCTTCTTTTTATTTATCCTATACTTTTCCAGTCTTCAGCTTACAAAGTTCCCAAGTAGCTGTAGGTTCTCACATTCTGCATTTCACCTTCTTTTGTCTTCACCCTCGTACCATCTACATTTCTCACTTCAGTCTTCTTAACGTTTATTTTCATTCCATATGTTTCCATTCCTTCCTAATTTTAATTAATTTAATTATGGTATGTATTGCCAAATTTGAAATGTTAACAGTAGCGAAAATGTGCCGTTCGGTTTTGCATGATTGTTACTATTTAAAGAAATATAAATAAGGTCATTATCCAAATTTTACTTAAAATATATTCCATACCGTGCAGGAGTTTTCAGATGTAAAAGTTATGCATTAAACATGAAGGCAACCTCTAATCCAATTCTTCTCATTCTGTTGTTCCTTGCATATAGCCATTACAAGTAACTAAGAACAATGTTTTGAGTTTTGTTGTATCAATCTGCTATCCCAATTTCAGGAAGTCATCAATATTGTGCTTGACATTCATCAAGCTTCATTTTCTGGCACTGCAAGAATATACTGAAAAAACCTTCTAAGCTTGGTAGAGTTTCCAAGTCACAAGAGTTACGGATTCCCCAAACAATATCAGATTTTTAGAGTTCATGATAATTTATATCATTAAATTGGGAGACCGAAATCTTAATCAACGACCTCAAAAACCTAAATATATTCTTAACTTTAGTTTCAATAGGTTTTCAGTATTCTGGACCACTGTAGGGCGTGGCCCTGTTGCGTCCGGTTATCATGTTGAAGAGTTGTGAATTTAACAAATGACCCGCTATTCCAACTTTCCTCGCCAGCCGTAGCGGACGAATTTGACCCAGGGTACTGCTATTGGACCCAGGCAACGCATTTTTATTCGGCTCACGGATACGGTTTTTTGATCACGTATGAGCCGATGCTAAACAAATGAATCCGGCAGGGATAACAATGACAATTTGAACCTCGACAATTATTAACCCCACGGCGGGACGTGTCCTTTGGAAAATGAACCTCTCTGCCTCCGCAATTTTAGGATCGGATTCCCAACGCCACCCCTACCCTCCACCCTCCAACCCACCCACCTCCCCCCATGGTCCATAGCGGTGGGAATACAATTCGAAAGACCGCGCAATTAGTCTCCGCAATTCAATCGCCTGTGTCAGTTCATTGCGTTGAAATCACTGAGGAACGGTGATCGAGTAGTAGCAATTAAGTTATAGCCGATGGATACGTTCAGGATGATTTTTCGCTTATTATCATTCCTTCTGAAATTATGAGAATATCGTAATAAAAATAATTAACATGTTACCGGGCCGTAAGAGTTTAAAGATAAAAATAGTGAAGAATCTCATCTGGATTTTAGCGCTTTGCGGTGCGGAAACGTGGTCACTTAGGATGGAGAAGGAGAAGAAAGTGCTAGCGTTTGAGATGTTGGTGTGGATAGGAATGGAGGAGGTGAAGTCGCAGGAGAGGAGAAGGAACTACGAAGTACTGGACATGGTGGGTGGGGTGAGTACTAAGCGTCTTTGCGAGGTATGGATACTACAATGGGTTTGGATGCATATTATTTGTTTAATATTTTAACGGCTGGTGTTGTAACACTTCGCCATTCGCCTATTTAGGCACATAGCGGGGTAGTATGCAGGTGAAAGGGAAGTCCGCAACACGTCAGCAATTAGCAGCGAAATTAGCAACTTTCAGCAGTGGATACAGTGGCGATTTGTTGCGCTAAACTTTCTTGGATGATTTTATTTTTCACAATGTGCCCTTTCACTTGCTAACGTGGTCGAGGTCGGGGTCTGTCTACAGATTGTAAACCTATCTATATAATCAATTTAAAGCAATGGTCTTCGTAGTATGGGAATTTTCTTGACGAAGGTAGCCATTTATAAAGACTTCTATTTCCATTCCTCTTCGATGTTTTGTAGAATATGACGTCATTTCGTGTTTTTGAAAACCTGGTTTTTCTGGTATTTCTTTTATGAGTTCATGCGTAAACTCACATCTACATCACGCATAGAATAAATGAGAAATAGTGATCCAATTTTGCCGCAGTATTGGAGAACGCAATAATTAAAATAATCAGGGACGATTTGTAATTTTTCCCATGGATTTTATCTGTATGCGATCTTTTTCGTGATTGATTACTGTTTTGAATAAAATTGCAATTATTTAAATGATGTCCAAAGTAATTTCAATGGAGACCATTTGCTTATTTGATTGGGCCATTGCTGGTTTTTATGCTCTTTTAGCCGAAGTCCACTACGTGTATAATCTAAATCTAAATCACTTGTACGAGACCCAATATGGGTTTTCATAAATAGTTTTCTATTACATTTAGAAATTGATTAATCCCTGTCATTTGCCAGTGTCAGTTGTTGCTATTGAAACAATTCAGCTATCATAATTGAATAGAGTACGAAGGGATCGTACCAGTGACATAGGTTTTTAATTGTTTCCATTTTCTCTTTTAGCTTGTTGTTTTTTGGTAATTTTTTGTCGTTGGATCGCGTATCGCAGCGATGAGAGGAATGCGGTATCCAATGCGTAGAATACAATCAAAATAATGGATGCAATTGGCTGCTTGAACTAGTATTCATCCAGAAGTCACTTATGACTGTGGCGAAAAAAATAGAATAAGATTATTGTCTAAATGGTGAAAAATGAAATAATTTTACCGGGCAAAAAAATGATGTAAATAACATTTTTGACTACTTATTTCACAAAGGATCGCGTGATTTTTCCATGAGAAAATAAATATAGCGACAAAAAAGTAAGATTTAAGAAAAAGCAATAGTGTGCAACAGAGGAAAAATGTTATCGGAGACCTACCTACCCATAAAAACTATCATAGATTAGTAGACGTGCAGATATTTTGTTGCTCAAAAAATATAGCGTTCGAGAGTACCATTGAGAAGAAATTCATTTACCTTGGTCGGGATTTGGATCCGAATCTAACCAATCGGCAACAGGAATTCTACTACCTGAACTACATTTATCCTCAGTTTATTCATCAAGATAACATTTCAAGCATCAGAAGATTAAAAATATCGAAGTTTTCGTTGTTTCATTCAGTTAAAATATAAGTTGTTTTTATGAGTCATATATGATTTCAAATAGTTCATTATTATCTCATATGTTTGGATCTCTTTTCGTTGCGGAGTTTTATTGGCATAAGATGGCAAAATTGTGCGCACTGTGCCCGTATTTCGAGACTCAATCCAGAACTCAGGGCACTAGGGCGTTTACAATAGGGTAGTTTCCTTCATCAAAGAAAACGAAATGCATTGATTGCTATTCGTTACCCACCATTAGTGTATTCATAATATACAAATTATTTGGTTTTAGAAATCCCAGTTTAAACGAATAGAAATGGTCAATTTTAACCTCATTTGAAAAAGGCCAGATTGGCGCCCATGCGATTCCACTCCACGTGACGTCACAGGGACCTAGTTTCTACAGGAGAGGACAGGAGTTTTACATCGTCTGAGATTACCAATACATGCATGAGTCACAAAAAAGGAAACATCTCTTAATAATCACTTATTAAAATTGTCTAAGGTCGGAAAGTTTCCTTCGTTTGATAAGGTAGTAATAATCCATATTTAAGCCAAGCGCTACCTGCTAGCAGCCTGCGTCGTATCAGCGCTCAAGCCTCGCCCTAAGGTCACCTCACACACCGACAGCTGGAACCATAAATACGTCACATGGACTTATCCCATCATTACTACTTAGCCGTCGCGTTTTCGCGCGCTTGTAAATTTTCACTTTTCGTTTAATCGCGAAAAATAGATATCGTCATTCGAAAATCTAAGAGCGTGATATGCGTACTCCAGGAGTGATAATATTTCGATTTAGGCAATAAAAAAATAATAGGAAACCACCCTATTGGCAATTTTCAAGGGAGGAACAGTGGACTAGTCAGTGGCATATCTTAATGGATTCACCCGCAAATCATACCAGAATGTGACAATTCCACTGAAGAAAAACTTTTCCGCGAAGGTACTCTAAAGCCGATAAAACTCCGCCGAGGAAGAAGACGCCTTGATAATTCAAACAGTAGAACACCTTGCGCATATTTGAGGACTTCCGGTCAACGCGAATGATTTTGCCTCCGTGGAATATCAGAACTTACCAGTGACTGCATACACCCCTGGCTTTTTCGCGGTTATTACCTTGTAAAATGTGGAGGCGTTTCCTAAACCTGATAAACATGTGCGAAAGCAGTGGAACACGATAACTATGAAAACGGATGCGCTGTCACTCGATTTTCTGCTGCAGAAACGCTTTACTCGAAACCAACTGAATTTCCTTGCGGTCGAATCGCGGTATGCGAAACTTTAACTGAAACAGATAAGTACGTCGGCAGTCTTCGAGTACGATTCAGTGTTCCTCGAAGCAATTTAAGAAACCAGCCTCTTTAGTGCAACCTATGAATTATTCTCTCATTCATTTAACCTGAAGATTTTTTGTTAGGTGAGGGTAGAGCTCACTCCGGACTAGGCCACGGGCATGTGAGCACCACGCATTCAGGGTAGGGGGCAAGTTCCCCTCCCTGAGCTCCCTCGCGCTCGGTGGATTTCCGTTTTTTGTGTCCAAAGGCGTCACCGTGGATAAGGCGAGGAATTAATATCGTGTAAAAGCTTACCACTCGCTGCCAAGTGCCTCAAGTTTAAGGACTGTGAATCCTCAACCGTGCCTTTGGGCTGGAGTTGTAGCCTATTGGGAATTACACTTGTCTGCTGACCGATGGGTTCAAAGTTCGATTCCCAGGCAAATCCTACGAACATTCCCAAATTAAAATCCTCGAAATGCAGGACGACCTTGAGATGCCCCGCCCCCTTTCAATAATTCAAGATAATCACACCAATTGGCATAGTATGGGGTGAGCTCTTACCTCACCTACCCAAATGAATAGTCGGATCGTATCAATGAATGATCTTGTCTTTTTAGGTTAGCAAATTCGAAACTCCTTGCCTATGATTAGCATGTAATGACAAAATAAAGTGGATGATGTTGCATAGTGAATTAGAATATTTCCTATTTTATCTATCAATTATATAATATTCTGTTTATTCTGTAAAAACTGTGTGTCTAAATAATTTATTCGTTTTTCCCGTTTCACTTGAGGTTGTGCCACCCACGTTGATTTGACGCGAGTAATATTTACCATTATGGTAATAACTCTACTTCATATGAACCTAAATTGATTATTATATTATTTTCGCACCCAATTTGTCGAATTTTTTAATTTGAAGTCGTATACCTTTTCTTACGTCCAATGAAAATTCGCGAATTATTATTAGCTTAAAAGATCAATACAAAATGGATTGAAATAGAAGCAATTAACTTTGATTGCTTGGAGCAATGGAGATTTTTTACTGAAGGTTACAATTAATATTGCAGCAATTGCAGCAAAAATACGTACTACAAGAAGTTTTTTAATTGTAAATTAGCGAAGCTATTTAGTCATTAATTTTACTAATAGTTAATATATTTATCATTAATTGGGCTCATCATCATTTGACTTACATTTTTTGTTGTGCTCTGTATAAAGCAATTGTCTAAGATTTCTCTCCCATTCCAAGGTCCCAATGTTTTTTTTTGGAGCAAAGGTTGAAATTAATAAACGGACTATGACCTTATCTATGTCGAGATGTAGAATTGTACGAACGGCTTTTGGTTTTCAACCATTACGGCTAGAGCGATTCTCCTTCCTATTTAGAGGGAACCACAGTCGATACGTATACTACACCAATCCCCTGAGGTTAGGTTTAATTTTTTATTAGGCTATGTAATAACCCTGGCAATGAATTGAAATTCAGATTCCAGGAATGGTTAATCTGTGATAAAGCTTGAACTTTAACGAGGACATTCCATCACCATGAAATGTGGCGATCTTACGTCTCCATAGACTCAATTGAATACGCTGTAAAGCCCGCTGGAGATAAACATTTGTTGTAAGTTCGGGGAACCGTACTCGAATCAAATTTTTTTATCGACTAAGAGGGGTAAGGGACAAAGGAAGTGGAGAATCAGTAGTTCGGAGAACTGACTTTTGTTTCGCGGGCGGGGTTGACCTCGTAGTTCCGAGAAACGACTGCGCGGCGCTAGCAGTCGGAACAAAAGAGGAAGATCACTGGGCGATTCAATGGCCCAACTTTTGAGTTACGCAGGAAGTTGGTTTATCCTTTGGGGCGTCGCAGTTATCAACTCAAACGCGTGGTACGGGAAACGAACAGCCCCTCCGCCCCCATTCCTTTATGTTCATGTCGCTCGTGTGAGGTTACGCGAGTTTAAAGACGATGCCTCCTTCGTTTGACTAATCTCGCGAATGAATTTCGTCCTTTCGTCACATGATAGCATCTAGGCTATATTTTCGTAAAGGAGAAGATATTATTATCATTATGATTTAAAATAAAGTAACATTTCAACCATTCGGTCGGGTTATGAGATAGATTGGTTTTACCCAAGTTAATACGGTAGATTCCTTTTAATGGGTCCGCCGGTTACTTGGAGAAGCCGCTTAATTGGGGCAGATCTTGAAGGACAGAACCCAATAGAGGAATATCCCAGAGTATTCTACGCTTAATTGGGACAGCATTCCGCTTCATTGGGCCATGAGTCGGCAACATAGACTCCATACACGCGACGAAATTAAAATTTTTTGTTTTCAGAATACTATTTTTAATATTTTCCTCCTTTGACTTACTGTTATTTTTCACTAATGTTCCTATACTTGCCCTATTTTTAAAGCTCTTGTTTTTATACTATCCGCAAGAGGATAGCACTTTTCTTTAATAGGACTTAGTAAAAGACATTCATTCAGCGTCGCCCGAGGTTGTGAAAAATATTTTTAACTAAATTGTTAAAATTCTTAAAAATCATAATAAATTAACTAAACTCACTGATTTATTAATCAAATTAATAGTTTAATAAACTTATGTTGCATTATAAGCATTCTTTAGTCTTCTTTCTATCATTTCAACGTTTGTTAATGCCCATATACAGGATAGTATGCCTAATTGGGGCAGCCGCTTAATTGGGGCAAAGTGCATAAGTCCCGATATGTCCAATTAACCGGAATCTACTGTACATGACTTTGCTACGAGGAAAAAAACATGCATGGAGAATTACATAAATAATACAATATAACATTTACCCAATGCATAGTAAACACGCAAAATGGAAATTATCTTTGCAGTTCAATATTACTAAACGTTTCATGAAGGTATTTAGGTTACGCGGGGAGGGATCAAAAACTACCTTTAGTAAATCTACCTTTTAAACCCATTGCATGCTGGAGAGGATATTTCACAGAATTTGAGAGCTGATTCAAAGGGTTTATTTTGTGCTGATGGTCTTTTCTAGTATCGATTGAACTGATCACTTTTCAGGTTTGTCTTGAAAATTCATGTCACGAGCGGCAATTTTCTATGAAGAAGGCTTTGTAAAGTTTGTTCACAGTGCTGCAAATGATACTGCTGTATTTTGGAATGCGTTGTGCGGTATAAATATATTTCCAAGTAGAATTCAAATGTTTGCCTTTTCATCATGAAAAATAATTAGTTTACGATCTTTGTATTTAAGCAGGATAGTTTATTCTCTGCTGACTTCTGTGCAGCGAGCTCTGTAATTTACCCGCCCTGGCCTCCTATTCGCTGTAGGTGGAAAAACTCTATCAAAATATCTCAATTCGGTTTATACTGCAATACTATATTTTTTATATGTAGGATTGCAACTTAGTGGGTAGAGCACTTGGCTGCTGATCGAGGAGTCTCGGGTTCATATCCAGGTTGAAGCCTTTAAATTCTCCTAACCGAAGTCCTTTAAGTTTGAGGTGGCTCAGGGATAGGAATCGGCTCTACTACGCTGAATATGTAATGTCACACGTCTGTGGTCTAGTACGAGGTGAGCTCAACCCATAATTTGTAAAAAAAAACCTTCGGGTAAAATCACTGAGTGAATGAATTAAAGTATTCATATTGCCAGAAATTATGTGTGTAAGCGGAAAAATGTTGGTTACATAGGATCTGTCAGCAGTGAAGGATATCCGGTCTTCTCGGATAATTGATTATAAAAAGCACTCTTGTATTTTCCTCCAGCTCTATGGATATAAAGTGGAGTTCCGATGGCTGCCATTTCTTTGGAGGTCTGCTACTTTCTTCACGGTGAATTCCCTGATCTACGTACTGCAGGCTGCGCCTCCGAATAGCCGATACCAATCAAGACCCTAGAGCCCGAGAATTCCTCCTATTAAGAGTTAGTAGTTTTTTATAGTGATTATTAATTTTTATGCAAAAAATTTCCATTAAAAATATCGTGTGTGGGTCGTCAGTTTGGCTATTAAAAATTCTCTGCCAATGTTTCGAATTTAATGAATTCCAACTTCAACACTTCATAAATTCACATGAGGGTTACAACATGAAATGAAAACACAAAAGTAGCTGCCCATGAGTTAGTGTCATCATTTGAGTTCCGCTTCAGTCCCCATCTTCAACCACGAACCTTTCACTCAGGAGAAGATTTTTTGGAAAGGGTGTAAACAAAATCAAAGCTATTAAGGCCTATGCGCAAGAGCCATGAGTACCTGAGACAAGGTATCGCTCTCGGCATTTAGTTCGTGACGTCATCAGCTTATCTGCGAAGGAGTTTAGACCATCACTTTTTGTCGTACCAAGTAGCTCAAATTTATCGGCCTCTTTATCATTCAAACTATCATGTTAAAATAGGTCTTGAAGTGTAGGTCAATGAATGCAATACAAAAAAGTTTTAGCCAACGTTTCAGTTTATTTTAAACTATCATCAGGGCTTAGCGTTGCACATATTAATATATATGAATATATGTGCAAAGCTAAGCCCTGATGATAGTTTAAAATAAACAGAAACGTTGGCTAAAACTTTTTTGCACTACATACATTGACCTACACTCCAAGAACTAATGTAGGTTCGAAGATTTTCGCGGCGTTGATTAGATGATCTCTGCATTATATTCGGGTTTTCACCGCGTCCGTTGTGTTTTAGTGAAAACAGTTTCGCTGGCATTGCATTGAAGGTATCCTTCGACCTGAAGACGCTGACTGCAATGTCAGCGAAACTCTTGTCGCCAAAACACAACGGACGCGGTGAAAAATCGAATAGAATGCAGAAATCACTCCAAGAACTATTTTAACATTAATTAAATGATATCAGGATAAGGAAAAAAATTCAAACGATCAAATTCGAAAATAAAATAATGGTAAACTAGCTCATAACTAATGTTCTTGACAAAAATTTTTATTGTCATCGCCATGTTGAGATCGCAAACAACATAGGATATCGTTCTCATGTTTTTTTTTTGGATTTCCACTGCGTTGTTTCATGTCTTATGACGAATGGTTCGCCGAGAATTCCGTCAGCATGTTAAGGTAAGAAGGTGAGTTTAATTCAAAAGCTATGGGCCTGTATGCATACGCCCAAGTAGTAGTGGTAGCTGTCTTCTTCAAGCAGGTTTGCTGTGATTGGCTGAAGCCAAATTATATCGACAGGATTGTTTGCGAAATTGTTGTCATCAGACATGAAACAACACGTCTCGAAACCCGGATACGATGAGAGGATCAATTGTCATCATGGAAGCCTTCGGATGGTAGTCGTAGAAGATCCGCTATCATAAACTTCTCCGTAAATTAAAACTGCATTAACAATATACATTTTTTTGCTTTGATTCCTCTCAAAATCCATGGATAACTGTATTGTTTTTAGCCTTTATGGAGAAATTATTTTTTTCTTCTATGATTGTTTATTTTCCATCTTTTAGCCAATTCATTTCCTTCTATCTTCATATGCAGAATGGGACTACTCATTGTAATGAATATGTACCTTGTAATATAATGATAGAGGAAATATATCAATCTCAGCAAAAGTTGTCTTTTTTTGAAGTACATATCCATATCTCAGAATCCTCTGAACATAGTGAAGTCGTTGAGCTCAAATTTAATATGAAAAAAAATGTGTTGCTAGCACTTTATTGAGAACATTGCCCGCATATCGCTTTGTTTGGAAGGAATAATTAATGCTAAATAAACGAACGAAAATTTCGATGTATTTAGATCATCCACTTAAGTCGCATAGGCCTGTCAATGCCGCAAATATGATTTTGATCCACCTAAGACTCACTAATCACCGGAAGAATTTGACGCTAGAGATACCTGGTTCATGTGTCTTTGGCCAGAATAATGCATCGACATTGTATTTACTCTTCTGTATTTTATTACCTACACCTCACCGGTTACAACTCACTTAGCATATTTATCGTTGAAGTCAGGGCGAACTGAATTTCACGTGGAAATAAGCATTAATCAACGTTGCTAAGGAAATTTGTATTCGGGTTATTATAACCTTTCGCTGTCGTAATATTTAAGCGCAATGCCCCGCAAGCGCATGCAACGAGAAGAATTGATCGCTCTGCAATTATTTTTGAAAACTGATAAAACTGTGCGCGAATTATCCGCATAGATCAAGCTTTTGCGGAATCCACCGCTTATTTAAATGAGTTTACAAAAGTCGCCTGTCGGTTCGCAAGGGGTAGAGTGATCCGAATATCGTTTACAAATAAGCTACAATTGGGGCTGCTAGGGTATCGGGTTGGTGAAGTGGCTAGAGTGTTGGCTTCCCACTCAGTGGGCTCGGGTTCAAATCCCGGCGGTGGTAAAGAATTTTCAGATACTGCCCGATATCTGCTAAAATATGGTGTGGAGGAAATTTCAAGGAGAACACTCCGTCCGTCGGATGGGACGTTAAGCCGTGGTCCCCTCGGCGCCTTTCGTTAATAGCAGGCTAATGCCGACGCCGCGCCGGTTATCTCTCCACCCCTCCTTACCTACCCTTCCCTCGTGGCGTAAATGATCTCAGCTGTCGGTCGCCTCCTTCAAATAGCATACCATACCATTAGGTCTATTAACTGAAATTGACGTCCGTGATGATATTATCTATCGAATTCATAACTTTTTCCTCGCGGTTGTGAGTTCAATTAAAGTATTTTACCGATTAAGGTAGGTTTCCATGGAGTAGATTAGAAGTGATGTGAAAGCCCCCCTTTCCTTCCAGCACTGCCTTCTTCAATTCACTGTAAAGCCTGCTCTCTTTCAATCCATCTAAAAATCCTATTCTTTTCCTTCCCCTCCCTCGTTTCCCTAACATTCTACCCTCTAACACCGCTTTCAACATCCCCTCCCACTATGTACTCCTCCCATCCATACATTCTGTCTCCTCCGTATCTCATCTAAAAGCTGCCTCTCCTCTCCCACCATGTCCAGCACTTCGTCGTTCCTTTTCCTCTACGTCCATTTCACCCTCTCCATTCTTCTCCATACCCACATCTCGAATGCCTCCAATCTTCTCTTGTCTTCATTCCTCAGTGTCCACATTTCCGCACCGCACAGAGCTAAACTCCAAATCAAACTCTTCCCTAACCTTTTCTTTAAACTCTTACATAACGATCCTCTCAGAAGCAGGGGTGCAGCTAAGAATTAAGGCTGGGGGGGGGGGGGGTTTAGGCGCAACTAATACCTGGGTGTGTAGGAAAATAGAAGAGCCGCCCGTATAATCGGTAGGTGCGAGATTAATACATTGCGGAATCTTAAGATAAATGTTTCAAAATGGTGAGTTTTACGGCTTTCTGAGGGATATTTTATAAATACTTACAGTATTCTATTAGTAATATCAGTCTAATTAAGTAAAATGGATGAAACTTTAAAATTTTATCTGAGCTCTGGGGGGGGGGGGGTTTATCCCCCTAAACCCCCCCTCGCCGCGCCACTGCTCAGAAGCTCCTTCATGTTCATTATGTGAGTACACTGTGTTAAAATTTCACAATGAATTGATCGCTCTTCGCTCACCACCGCTCTGCGGAAATTATTAAAAAGTCGTTTAAATGCGTTCAAAGAGACGGGACAGACCGTTGCTCCTGTATGGAGCAGCTCCCTTTGCTATTGCCCATTGTGATCGCCGCCGTCGGAGCTTCGCTGTGAGGAGCGGAGGGTGGCGAATATTTCGCTCCAATTCGCGTCGGATGAATCCGGCCCGTGGCAGCGGCGAAAACGCGCCTCGCAAATGGATTCATCGATTCCTGTGCCTTGCCCAAGATTTCCCTCGGTCGCTAAAAGCTGCCGCCCTGTTGCCTGTTACCCTTGCTCGAAAAGGGGTTTTAGGGGGGCGGGGAGGGAGGTCAGGGGTCGACGCGGCTGCCGAGAGAGAATAAAGGGGGGAAGGGACCTTCCGTTGTCCCACCCCCCTTTACATACTGCGGCGGGTTCCCACGGACGCCGAGAGGTGGAAGCAGCGTCGCCCTCCCCTCCCGCGCGCATCCCCCCTCCCCTCCTCTCCCTTGCGAGCGCGGAGCCCCCAGTCCAGTGAGCGCGACCCTGAAGGACGGAGCTGCGCCCCTGAGCCGCCCCTGCAAGCAGCACCGAGGCCATGCCCTGCCGAAGCGGCCTCCCCTGACCCTCGATATCTCCGTGCGTGGACCCCCCTCTCTTTGAAGCGGATTATCAGTGCACAGTGCGCCTCGTTCGGTTTGTGATGGGAGTGATCCCGCCCGTGAATGCAGTGTGAGTGGCAGTGTCCGGGGGCAGTGTTTGTTTGAAGTGAGGCGCGGCCCCCAGGGGGAGCGGGGCGGCGGCGCATGGAGGCCTCTCGCCGCCCTCGTCTGGGATTCCGTCGTCGTGACACACAAACAGCGTCGTTGCCTTGGTGACCTCTCTCACGGCACAGTGGGAGTGGTGCTTGGAAGAGCTGTCTTCTTGCCACAGTGTCATCGTTTGTTCGTAGTATTACTCTCCCACGTTGAGTGCTCCAAAAGTATCAAAAAAGCGGCCCTCCTACGGTGGCCCCCTTGCGCACTATGGGCCCTTTTACATCCAGGAACTTGAACGTCTGTCCGCACAAGGTTGACCTCTTCGCTGGTGCCATCGGATCTAGAGCGGATCTTGGTGCACGGATGGTGCAGGTGAGAGATACAGGGGTCGTGAAGGGCCGGCGGTGCGTGGTGGGTCCTTGATGAGGATGATGCGTGACGCTCGATGCGCTGAAAAAAGTATTTCTGGTCGTAATGCGGTTACATATTAATACTGAAATGGAATCCGTTTTACTTGTAAGCACAATGGTAATGTTGACACAAGATCGATTGTGTGAAATTAACTCTTTTCGTGACCACTTTCATTCTATCGTCACAATTCAACAATCTGGAGATTGGTTTGAGGAAGGTCTTCAATTCACTCTCCTATCACCTTAATCTTCTTCATACACGTATTCCTTACAAACTTTTCCTGTGTAACTCATTTTGGGCCGACCTTTCTCCCCATTCGCTTTGTATTTCACCATTGTCATCATCATATTTACCCTATCTGATGATAAGACAGATGAAGTTGTCTCTGTCTCCGACTTTAGAATAGTTAGAAGACTTCTCTTTTTTCACTCTTCTTTGGACATTGCCAATACTGAAACGGTCGATCCACTTTGTAATTATTATTCTTCGGTTACACCACATTTCGAATGCTTCCACTCTTCGGCTTCTCTGATGCTTTCAACCATGGTCCTGCTTTCAACGGCCATATCTCGCACCCCTATATAAACATTCTCAAAATGCATCATATGATGAATTGCTTGTGATGTCAAAATTGATACCGTTTGATTCGTATTCACCGCAATATACTTGAGTTGCGATTGGCTTACTAAATAAGCAATTTTCGTTCCATCTTTATTAATGAGTCTTAATTAGTGGCTTTCTTAGGCCTTTTTGCGAAGCACTTTTTATACAGCTTGAAGCGTGAATCAAATCACTGCAAAGCATTCTGCTGTGTCAGGAGAATGAATTCTCCATCCTCCGAATATTTTCACACCGTTTTCTTATTACTGGTGACAATAGTTTCGCCTGCGTTCACTTTGACGTCTTCGGTTGTGACGTGATTCTCGCTGGAATTTGACGAAAATGCACCGTATCCAAAGACGTAAGCGATACTGCAGTCACCAGTAAAATCGAGGAAGTGGAAATACCCTTAAGAATGAAGCATGAATTAAGTCAAAATCATGAAAATGAAAAAAAATTGAATTGCCGAAAAGTAGTCTCGATAAAAAAAGGGCTTAATAGCTCCGCGAGTAACTCATTCACGACTGATGTAGTTGCACACGAAGCATCATGAGTGCTGGATCAGGAACAATAGGGGGTGGTGCGATGGCTATTGCTTTAGCCTCCCTCTCTGTGGACCCGGGTTGAAACCCCTACGGTGGGAGAGAAATTTCAGAAGTAGCTCGATCATTGCCGGAGTGCAAAGTGCCGGGCTCCCCCAATTTTGTCCGCGGGTGCGACTTTATCCCCGGGTGCATTTGGCACCTTTCCTCAAGCGTAGACTAATGCCGATAACAGACTTTTTTCCACCCTCCCACCCATTTACTATGGTGCAAATGACCTCAACCGTTGAAATGAAAATACACAACCCTGGTGACCTTTCACTGGAAAATTATTTATTGGTGCGACGCGTTTCGACGCTGAGGTGTCAAGAGTACTTGAGTGTACTTTTGGGTACTTGAGGGCACTTGAGAATGACGCCTCAGCGTCGAAACGAGTCGTACCAATGCATAATTTTCCAGTGAAAAGTTTCCAGGGTTGTGTATTTTCATTTCAACACGGATTTTCACAAAGTAAAAGCCGAATCGATTGATTTCATCTCAACATTCGGTCACCCTCTCCAAATACCACATAACCAGCGGTGCAGCGCATTGAAATCGTTTTTTTGTACGTTTGAGTGCAATTCTCAATTTTTTTTTAAATTAAAAGTGAAATGCAATTCACTGCTCTATCCCTCATGTGAGATGCGGGAAGCCATTCTTCGCTGTTTGGCTGTCGTTCTGGATATGCGGGTGTTCGTTAGCGTCGTCGGTGTCATCCTTCGTGCAGCTGCTATTTGATTCCGTGATGCGCAGAATTTCATCCGGCGTGCGACAGTTGAAGTCTAGGACGCACCACTGGATGGGGTGGCATTGGATGATCGCGTTCCACAGAGTCGATGGCCCTCATCCTAAGTCGAGTTTTTACCGAATGCAGTGCCAGTCGCAGGATGTATGATGAAGAGAATTGCGTCAAAGAGGGCGTTGTTGATGAATCGGCTCGTTCACCCAAATATTTACATTTTTTTAAATTGTGATAGAGTTAGAAAAAACGAGGAGAGCAGTAATTTTCTATTTCCTAATTCGTCGCCAACTTCTCGAGTTACTTACTGTTTTCTTTGCGAAAACATCGACGGTCTAAACCCTTTCTCGTTGTTAAGATGATGACGTCACGAGCTGAATCTGAAAGGGTCTCCGCTCCTAAGTCAATCAAAACCTTGTGCATTGGTCTCGCGTGGTTCATTATTGTAATCATTATTGGGGAATTATCTACGTCAATGTAAGGTTATTTTTTTTGTAAGGCCTTGCACTGACGTCACAGATTCAGAAACGTGGGAAGCAACGTTGGCGTTGCTCTGCTTACAAAATTAACTGAGAATAGCCGGCAAGGAATGATTTCTTCTGCGTGGTAACTTATCTCTCCCTTCTTTGCATGGAATTCTTTCGATGATTTGCAATATCTGGTCTGAGATAATGCCCCCTTTGAAGTTTCGTCCGCGATAGTGCGTAGGGTGACATTAGATGACCACGTTCCAGGAGGTCTATGGCCTTCCGCTTCTTTGCCATACGAGTTATAATATGAAGTAGTGAATGGCGTAAGCCAAGGAGGCGGTCTTGAGTAGCGGAAAGCTGATGGGAGAATCGTTTTGTGAAGCCCTTATCACAGACTGCATAAGTTTGTACGGGTTATTTTGTGAATTCATGAACGAGTTTGGTGGTCCGAAACAGAGTATGTAGAATTGCGTGAAACAAATTTGCTCAATTTTCTGCTCATGAATTTTCACAAGTTTCACACACGGTTCACACGGTCCTTTTTCCCGTCACGCCCATACATTAAAAAAATAACTCGAGAATTCTACGAAAAGGGAATAGCAGAATCTGATGGGGAGTGTGGCGCTTAATGGTGCGGAAACGTGGTCACTTCTGTGGGTGGGCAGGAAAAGTATTTGAGCCGTTCGGGGAGTGGGAGTGGAGGAGAATGGAGAATAGGTCGGTGAGTAAGAGGAAGGAGGAAGTGCTGCATATGGTGGGAGAGGAGGGGGATGAGATACAGATGAGGTAGATCTACGTCTACGAACGCCCAGGTGCCGCCTCTAATGGCAGGTGGCAGGCGGTGTTAGGACAACAGCAGTTTATATATAAATTCACATTGGAAATATTTGACTATTTAGTGTAACCTGGCATTTTTTTTAGTCGTCATTGCTTAGTAGAAATAGGATATAATATGGCTTCGAAAAACTATGTGCACGATTTTAAAGTTTCTTTCGGGTTTGGAAACATACTGAGATTTCAAGATGATGTTCTATGTGAATCTCTGAAGATCTGTTCTTGAAACCTCAGAAATCGTAGCCTAATCCGTAACCTCCGATCTCTAGCCAACTCTATGCCAAGCTTTTACTATTGGTTTGAGTGGAGGGAGAACTAATCGGGATGAGGATGCTGAAAATCGTGTTCGAGAGCAGAATTTAGGGTGAGCGGGGAAGAGAGAGGAAAAAAATAGGATTCTTCGATAGAACGAAAGGTAGTGCACGTAGGGTTAATTGTGAATTGAGGAGGAAAGTTGAATTTCGCAGGGTACAGACGGGGTTATTTGCAAAACGCTGCATGTAAACCTCCCTTAAACGGTGGAAAACTTACTTCTAATCTCAGGGACTAACTGTAATCAGAATGGGGATGTTGGCTATTTCGTTGGAAGGGCGAAGGCTCATTGACAGCTCCGGCAACAGCAGATATTCAGCGTTCTGAGGATGAAGGAGGAGTTAACCTTCGAAACATTGGCCATGGCATACTTGTTTCGGAGGACTTCCCAGAAAACCTTCCTTTATTGTCCTATTGTGATTTACATGTGTAATATGGTCGTATGTTAACGGACGATTCTGCACTATTCGAAGTTTCACGTAAGGGGCTGTTACTTCTTTTGAAAAATTGGGCACATGCTGCCTTTCTGAGGTGATCGTTTGAAGACCGGATACTCCACATTAAGGTAGGTAGCAGAAGGTTAACGAGTGAATTTTTTTCGGATTCCCCTTCCTCTTCCGTTGCGAAAGTACACTCGTTATGGTTATGGGTAAGAGTTTGACACTTTTAACCCAGCCCTTAGTGAGTAAACTCCTACTCTACTCCGCATTGATGATCATCTTAGGTAATCGTAAAACCGTTTTCCTACCTAAATTACGTGGCCTACAGATTTCCTGTCTTTGGAACCATCCCCATGGTGAACTTTTTTTTCGAGAATTCCATGCGATTGAATGTGTATATGAACCTCAAGTTTCGAATTTGTTCCGCTACCTGGAGGCTGATTCGGGGGGTCTTGATGAAAACCCGCGTCCTGACGCCCAATGCCCAATGAATGGTGTTGGCCACCTGTCCCATTCCCTTCACGCTGCCTTTTGCTCTTTGTCAGCATATCCCATCCCCTGGTACCTACTGCCGCTTGGGGCGTCAATATTTTGGTCTCCCGGAGAACGGAGGTTGGTTAGACTCCTTTTGAAAGGAGTCGGAGTCGAAGGGGGGGCGCGTTCTCTCACCTCCCCAGTCAGTGAGTCGCGTTCGCCGGGCTTCGTGGACCGCTCCATTCGCTCTCCGCGCGGTCTATTCAGACTGCGGGCCCCCTCTCACTGTACCCTAGCACTTCCACCGACTGCGGGTCGTTATCTAGCAATCGCATCCGTTCGATCACACCCGAAACGGCAGTTCATAAAAAGTTAAACTAATTTGACCCGGAGATAGCTGTCCAGCGAGGAGCAGGTAGTTAAGGCCGTTTTACACGGGGCACGGAATTGCGCAGGTTAGAGCTGCATTAATTTCTAAAATGGCGTGGAATTGCGCGAACGCATGAACGAAATTAGAACAGGGGCTATTTTGCCGTCTTGCATCCACGCATTCTCGCATGTGTTCTATTGCAATTCACCGCTTTACACGACGCAATTTTGATTGCACCTTCGCACGTACATCATATTGCGAAATTCCGTGTACCGTGTCAAACGGCCTTAATACAACCTCGTAGGAAGGCTTTGCAGCGAACAAATAACAGGGTTCCGGCGCCGAAAGACGTAATCCGTGAATTTAATTAACCCCTTCCACTTCGATTACTTTTCCGAATATCGCGCTCCTTTTCTCTATTTATTTTTTTCTGTGGCTCCCTTTTGAATGGTAGGTAGTGAAATGATATTTTGTAATTTTTAATCAAAGTAGAAATGTGAATAAATATGTGATTATTAAACCTGGAATCACAGCTATCGCTACTCGAATAAAATCATTTTAATCCTTCCAATGCTTCATGTTAAATGAAATATGAGTTATTTATGTATACTACGTATATTTAAACATTGCTAAGCTTAAAAAATAATTTTATTGCTCCCCTAAGTAGAGCTAAAATTATGAAAATCCGATGACGAGCTACACTCGTCATTGCGCAGTTTTTAATCGAAAGTTAATGACGAGCTAGACTCGTCATTACAGCGCAAATGGCTAAATACAAAGGAAAGCTGCGCGATTCTTCCAATACCGCTAAGGCCGTACAGAAAGCGTTACACTAATTTTTAACGAATTAGGGTTGTAGCCGCTGGAGACTAGGAGGCTGAGCGCTAGGGTTAGTAAGCAAGAGCAATTGAGAAGAGATATCTTTTGGAGAGACACGGAGAACATCATGTAAGAACCGTACGTATACGCATGGGGAATTCGTTGTTCTCCCGAGCAATAAAGAACTTTAACTCTTTGCGTGCTTTGGGCGTAATATTACGCCATCCGTCTTTTGAAAAGCCTAAGGTCAGCACGGTAAGAGTTAATAAAAGCCATTTCCTTTCCATTTCTAAACGGCTGGTATTCTAACATCCCCTGCCGCACGTCTTTTGAGGCGGCTTGCGGGATAGTATGTAGACGTAGGTGAAGGATATATGCGAGTTGTGCCGCTATCAAATACTCCCTGATATCCTCAGTCTTTTTATTAGTTCAAAGTTCGAGCGGAAGTCATGGCCACACTCCGAAGTTATACCGCAAGTTTCGTCAAAGATGGCTGAGCAGGTAGATTACCATTCGTGCTCACAAGACTCTGGATATATAAATCAGGATATTAGCGTGCAAATCAAATGCGTGGCCATCTTAACAACCTTAAAATGTAGCGACAAGAAAACAGTTCTTCCTCCTTCAGCCATTCTCTCATAACTTTAAAATAAAAGTAGAATGCGGAATTTGCCCTCCACTTTTCATGAGTCGGTGACGTCATTAGAGCTTTGGTTATTTGTACTCGTCGAAGGAGAATCTTTCATTGACAGAAAGACTCGCTCCCAGAGTCTAAACAACAATGAACCACATGGCTCGTGCAAAAGACAAAGGAATAGCTGAAATGCGTTAACTAAGTCGGCATGAGCTCATGATAGTATTGAAGTTATTTTGGGTTTCCCACCGGATGAGGTTCTCCATCTCTGCCGACGTTTCGATGGTCGTGTCGTCCATCGAAACGTCGGCAGAGATGGAGAACCTCATCCGGTGGGAAACCCGAAATAACTTCAACATCATCATACGCCGGGAAAACCTCAGATCTTTCTTCACCTCATGATAGAGTCGACTCATTTGCGAAAAGGTTGAAGGAGATTGTATTTACTCGTAAATAGCACAATAATTAGGCGAAATATGGACGAATGGGGAAAATACGGCCTTTGATAGCGACTAATTAGGGCGAAAGTGGGTTGGCAAAGTTGGAGGAAAAAATTATGTACCTGACCGAACGTGACTGATGATCCGTTGTGAGAGTCTGCAAACTACTCTAGTTGTGTTGAATCTTTTTCTGCGGTGTCCTAATTTTATTAAACAGATTCGCCATCTACCACGAAGTAAAATTGCTGAGCCAGCCCGTTCGAGGAGCGAGCGCCCTTGTATTCTCGGCCCAAAGGGACGGGCTCTCTGCGGCGGACTCTCTTTGAACGGAGAGGGAGGGAGGGAGCGCGCATATTCCCCTCCCTTCCAGCGATCCGCGCTCGCCAGGGCGTTACCGTCCGCCCTCGGCGAGGCGATCGCCCGATTCGGGTAGCGGCACACTTCGACTGTACACCCGCACCGCAACTGACTGCGAGTCCGAAAAGCTACTTCTACATTCGCAGAATACCCTTCGAGCCACCTCAAGGGTGTTTGGCAGGGGGTTATTTATCATTAGAGTGGTCCTTATTTTTCAAGTTTTCGAATTTCTTTCGGGACGCCCCCTCATTTTATGCCAATTGGTGTAAAAACAAATCCTACAAAATATTATTGCAATTGGATAACGGGAAAACGTGCCGCATCGCACTCAAAGTTGAGAAATTTTGGTATTTTCGGCTGTTTTTCGGATATGAATGGATATTTTCGGATATGTTTCTACACCAATTGGCGTAAAATGAGGGGGCGTCTCGAAAGAAATTCGATAAATCGAAAAATAAGGACCACCCTAGTGAGCATACACCAATATGCAGCATGTAATACGCTTGGGTCATTACGATCGCTAGGAATAACATTGAAAAGTCATGAACTTTAGAAATCAATTCATCACGAATACGAAATTTGGTTAGCAGGTACAAGATAGATGTTTTTACCTGTGACATTCGGATCGCTTTAACCCCCACGCGAGTGGCGACTTTTGCAAACGTTTACATTACCTGATCGATGAAAAAACGTCGAAAGGCCGTCTGGAGAATTCTCTGTTTTATTATTAGTGTTCACAGTGTAAATATCAACAATTGCGCTCAAGGTTGCAGCTCTTGAAACAATCACTGATAGCAATACTAAATCAATTGTTGATATCCCGTTGCAAAAATGAAAATTCCTCGTAACTTACGATTTCGATATTGGAAATCTCGTTCCTCCAATCAGTTTAGTCTTTGTTTAATCCATATGGAAGAGAATTTTTATATTTACGCCCTCTGAGCAAATAATGCTATCATGTATCAGTTACTTGGTAAAAAATGGAGAAATGTAGTAATTTTCCTTTCTGCAAAATTTTATGTCGGCGAGTGTCATCTGCATAGGCGTAAATTACCCCTCAAGTAAACTCAATACTTGAACGACGGGAGGCGTAAAGGCGCCAGACGATAATTTTTGTGAAAAAACAAAAAAAGATAAATTTATCTGTCGTGAGAGATTTGCTTTTCTAGCATGTAAGAAAAACCATTAGTTTTGGAGGGAAAATTATATTTCATTAAATTAACACAAATAAAATTTTAAATCGTCGAAAATTTCTTCTGGCAAGCGATTAATTAACGACGGTATTCCAATGTTTTGAGTCGTGAACCGTCACCATTTGCTAAAACCTGAATCACACGATACTTTTTTCCGTCTCATCCCAGCGATCGCTTCAATGATGGCGGAAAAAAGAACGCAATAATTTTCCACGATGGTTCCAGGGATGCTTATTCCAACATAGGGAACTTACCTCTTTTCGTCGCAGAAGCTGATACCGTCTTAAGGCCGTTTTACACTGGGCACGGAGTTGCGCAGGTTAGCGCTGCATTTATTTCTAAAATGGCGTGGAATTGCGCGAATGCATGAACGAAATTAGAACAGGGGCTATTTTGCCGTCTCGCATCCACGCATTCTCGCTTGTGTTCTAGCAATTCACCGCTTTACGCGACGCAATTTTGATTGCGCCTTCGCACGTACGTCAGATTGTGCAATTCCGTGTACCGTGTAAAACGGCCTTTACAGCCAGCCAGAAGGTACGGTCGCTTACAGAAATTGTATCGCCACTCTTGTCTTTTAATTGAATCGTCGGTGCATATGCGAAAAGTGACGGAAAAAAATCATTTGAAAAAGGACGGTGGGAATGACTTGGTGATTCAGAGAATGATGTCCCTCTGTGTCCCTGAAAACTTATCGTTGGAGGCATCGCTTTGAGGGACGGAGAAAACTATCCAATGATTCAGGCTTCAGTTGCAGAAGAAAAAAGGGACTGGAATTCAGATGAGGAATTGTTGGCGTTGGACAAGGTAATCATTGAAAACAGGAGGCTAGAATTTCAAACTAGCCTCCTCTTAAATAGATGCAAATAATATTTCCTTAATATGAGAGGGCATCCCACTAAAATATAGGTCTCAAAAAATAATGTTAAATACAGAATATTCTCTTAAGGTAGAATGGTGAGCTGCATACTTTGAATGAGAATACGCTTTTGGAAGAATAATACACTCCCTAAGGGATGAAAAAATGACCGTGTAATCCATACTTAATATTACATACCCCACTCATTCAGCATCCGTTCAGCAACTTTGAAAAGAACGTCTTTGAACTCGAACAAAACCACACATTGCTCGACTAGGGACTCGGTCCACGACTGTACTAATGGCCTGTAGTGTGCCTCGAATGTCCGTTTCATGATAATTGTCTTCCCTTTGGACCGATGGCCGATATTCCGACGTGCGGTTGCATCGTGTTATAGGACCTAAGTTATTTCACGGAAAGACTTCAGACTACATTGGAGGGTGCAATGGGGTATTTCATTCATAACCGAACTCGAAATTCATTAATAGAATTCGGTGTGTGAAAAGATAAAATCACCACGATTATCATCACCGGTAAGCAATCTAAAGATTGACTTGACTCAACTCTCCCCTGACTCGTCCTATCTCCTGATTTTGTTACACCTATGTATTTCTGCTCTTTCCAATCCTTAACTTTATCTGTTCCATACATTTCATTCTGGATATTTCTTTTCCGTTCTTGCTAATTACTTGTCCCTAAAGGATTGTCTTCATAACTCAAGATATGGCCGATTCGTATTCTTACCAGGGCTCTCTTGAGGCTCGGTTTATCTTTTATTCTTCTTAACACTTCCTTAGTACTTACTCGTCCAACCCATCATACCCTCATAACTATTCTACCGCTCCACATTTCTAAAGCTACTACCCTTTATTTATATCCGCTGCTACCATTGCCATACATCTCCTCCATAGCATGTAAGATATGATAAATTTTTTCTTATTTCTTAACTTAAATTTCCCACTGTGGGTAGAACTTTCTTTAGTGGAATGCTCTATACACCTGGCTATTCTACTGATAATTTCCTTTTAGTTTCTTCCATCGCGAATTATTCTGCTTCCCAAATAACACAATTCATTCACCTCATCATGTTTCCTTATTTTAACTATGATTTTATTTATGTCTCCCTATTAATGAAGGACTATTTTTACAACGGAAAATAGTATTCCCCATTCACTCATTCCCTCGTCACTTTGACGCGCAAATGCGAAATTTTCCGTTCTCGTTTCATGATTTAGAGACGTCATTAGTGATATGCTTTATATACTCGCACATTGAAAACTTTTCATTGAGGAGAGAAATGGATCATAAGTGTGCTAGCTACAAAGAGCTACGCGAGGCAGATGCTATGACATTGAATGTGAAACACAATCCGCACTCAGAAGGTGTGCGTGTGAATTGTTCGAAATTATGTATAAGCTAGCTAATAATACGTATGTTATTTTCTCAAGTGGTTACGAAAATTGAAGGCAATTGTTTTTCCTTCAATTTTTCTACCAGGTGACGTGCCCGGGAAAATTTCCTTCTAGATTGATTCCGTCATTTAATTATTTTTCATTTGTGAGTCCTTTGTTACGAATCGGAATTTACGAAATGATTTAGATAACTCATGGCTGACTTTCCGCAGCTTTTTTATGCTAGTGTTAATAAGGGTTTTTTATTTCATATGTATTTTATTTGCTCAGTTTTTACCAATCTCCACTGTTTTTGGGAAGTGAAATTTGATATTTTATCAACAAATATCGTTCACATGTCGGAGTTGTGAAATCCGCGTAGATCATCTTTTTTTGTTCGATGTTTAGGAGCAGAAAGTAAAACTTAAGTCTTACTAGCTGAGCCTGGTATGTTGTTTATGCAAAATTTTAATTGATGTGTCATCGGAATACTATCGTTCAACTGAAGATGTTTTTTTTGTTCGCTCTAGCACTGCGTATTAGTTCTGAAAAACATCTGCTCTGTGAATTCAACTCTATGCAGTCACTATGAACTCCATTCTCATCATTTGGCATCTGTTTTTTGGAATTTGCATATACTCATCATGTCATTATCTTGTCATCATCGTTTGAAATTTTGCCGATAATCCTTCATGAAAATATTTCTCCCACCAAATAAGATCGTGAAAGAATCCAATGGTATTTCAATCATTGAAATTTTTAATCACCTTAATTCCAGAGTCCATCAAAATGCACGTGTATGTAATTTTCAATTTAATTAATTGAGTTTCGGTCTCATTTGGACTTCCATATGCAATTTTCAATCTTTCTCGAGTGCCATTGTCTCCAAGCGCATCGGAGTACTTCATAATAATCGATAATCATCATCCACGCCCACCTGTCTCGACCCAATTCATCCCTGCGTACATTATGCATTTTTAAATTATCTCAGTTCTATCGAATTCATCATCCATTGCCTTCTTAAAAAAAGAAGATCAGAATCATTAGCCTAAAATCCGAATATTGGTTTGACTCAATATCTGCTTACTTTGTCATGTTTACGCATTTATTCCCTCATGTTTACATCTTTAATATCCTAACATCCTGTGTAATTCATTTGGAGCCACTCATTTGCCTTTCTTCCCATCCACCCGTTCCTTGACGACCGTCTTTATGAGGCCATTATGTTGCCTCATTCACATTACGATTGTTCCAGCGATTATTGGAGCTATCGTGCTTTCACAGGACGATTGTTAAAACCTGTGCTGCCCTCTATTGCTGACATCTAAAGTGAACGGGAAATTGACGGTTAGCAAAGCTGTTGAGGCATCCAGGAACAAGATATTACTGTGTTCAACGTGTATTTACCGAATAATTTTTCTTCCGCCCATATTCTTCCTTCCTAGGACAAATCCATGAAAAAAATAGAGCTTCACGAGCTTTTCGTCTTTCTCTTGTCACTTCCGTTTCCGGTCTCCCATCGCCTAACCATCGTAAAGTGGCAACGTTCGGAACTACGTCAACTATTGTCAGGACATTCATTCACACGGCTAGTTTGGCCTACTATCGTTGGGACGATCGCTCGGACAATCGTAATGTGAACGAGGCATGTCTGATTCCGTTGTCCGGTCTTCCTCATAGGGAAATGGGGCACCGAAGCAGTTTGGACCCAGCAATACTCCATTTTACCAACAAAAGGAGGAGGATGGATGCCTTAAAAATTCGGGAGATAACTACAAATGTAAACCTGGTGAATGGCATGACCTTTCACAACCTTATTACTCATCACCCTCCCAAATCCCCCACCCCCCACAACCCACTTGACAAAATGTGCCCCCCTCCGTTCTCCTCCAGTTATTACCAACCCCAGCTTGGAACCAAACCTCCTACCTCCACCCCCACGTTAGCAACCATAGTATATGTGTATCTACTCCCACCACATATTTTTTGTATTTCATAATTGTAATAGCCGAAACTGGTCAATATATTTTTTTTAACTTGTGGAAGAAACAAAGTGACCATTATTATTGGTATGGCATGGTATTTGGAGGAAGCGAGCGACAGCTGAGGTCATTTGCGCCATGAGGGTAGGGTAAGGAAGGATGGGTGGAGAGAAACCCGGCGTCGGCCTTAGCCTGCTCTTTAACGTCCCATCCGACGGACGGAGTGTTGCGCTTGAAATGTCCTCCACACAGCATTCAAGCAGAGATCGGGCAGTCTCTGAAAATTCTCTGCCGCTGCTAGGATTTGAACCCGAGCCCGCCGGGTGGGAAGCCAACACTCTAACCACCACGCCAACCCGATCCCCTTCATTATTATTATTATGGAGCCCTTCCACCCCGTACGTGCTTCAAGTTTCGATTTAATTCGTCATAGGAATCTATAAGTATTCTACATTCTCCTGCTCCCCTCATTACCTCCACGGTCGATCCATTTTTATTTTCGACTGTCTTGGGTGGCACCACATTTCGAATACTTCCACTCTCGACTTCTCTGCTGCTGTTTACGTCCAAGCATTAAGGAGTTTAAGAAGCACAATAATCAATACCATTAAGAAGCATTCCCTATTGTAGAATCTGATGAATTCTTTCTATACCACCATGAGGATATCCTCGGATGTGAGTAGAGTCGTCTTGTCTTGGAAAGCTCTTTTCGCCCCTTGCCACTCTGCTGCTTTGTTCTCTTTTATTGCTTGATTCTTCGTTGGTTACTCGGCATCCAAGGTACTAAACTCTTTCAACGCTTCAAGATTTTATTTTCTTAGTACAATTTCGGTTCTTGTCTCCTCATTTTTGCTTAGTTTTCATTTTGTGGATTTTACAGCTGATGTCTGGCCAATGTCCTCTCCATATCTATCATGGTCTTGTTCGAATCCGAGGTTAAGAGAAATTGAAGAAGACTTTTTTTTTACGACGAACTCATTATTATTTACTCCGGATGAAAACGAACTAAGTGCCACTGGGTTTAATTATTCTTTTGTCTCATGTTTACTTTAAACGGACTCCGAACCTCAATCGAACCATCATTCGGTATCATTGAATCATCATCATTAATTAGTAATCCAAAGATTGGTTAAATGCAGCTCTCTACTCAATGCTCTTATCAATTAGTCCTTTTAAAATCAGATAATTATTCTGTTTTACGTTCTTTATTACCTTCCTTGTTCAAAGATTAGGTTTATGAAGTCTGATCTGGAGTGTAGTGCTTTAGGGTGCGGAAATATGGACACTATAGAAGGTGGGCGAGATAAGACTGAAGCGCTCTAGATTTACTTCTGAAGAAGAATGTAGAGGATGAATTGGATGGAGAGGAGAGAGAACGACGAAGTGCTGGACATGTTGGATGAGGAGAGGCAGCTTTCAGATGAGATACGGAGAAGACTAAGGTTTGGATGAAGCAATTTTTGATCAGGGAGGGTATGTTGAAAACAGTGTTAGAATGAAGAAAGTAAGCAAGCCAGGGAGGGGAAGAAAGTGGATAGAATTTATAGGTGCAATGGAGGGAATTGGGAATGACTTTGAAGTTGAGAGGGATGTCCAGGTTGAGAAGGTAGACAGGCTGGGATAGCCTGCAAAATGCTTCATGTAAAACTGACGTAACCGGTAGAAATAGTAAATATAATGTATGTCATGCGTAAAGAAAGAGTTGAAGCGGGGACAAGCTAGGCGTAAGTTCGTAAAATAATCAACTTATCTCTGAAAGAGTTTGGCCCGTCGATTTTTCGTCATGAGTAGCTAGTTGAGTAGGCGACGGTTCGATATTCCGAAAAATAGTGGTGTCTTTTTTTCAAACTCCATCCAAATGAACAAAATGTAAAAATTTGCTGTCGAGTCCATTCCTTTGAAGTTTAACAGGACCTCCGTTGCTATTGTGCCTTTAGTTGCTGTGTTACTGATGTACCAACAATTCTACCGTGTTTTCCTTGGTTTTTATTACCGAGCGTATTGGGTAGACCGGAGATTATTGGCCTTATGGGCAGGTCGGCCAATTCGAGTTAGTGCACTAAATAGTTTATTGAGTACGCTTGGAATCAAGGAGAAGTTTGGCAGCACTGTTCCCCTGCTCGTTAGATGCATGTTACGATGTATCTAGCGATCTGATTATCTAACGATCTTATCGTTGGATTATTCTTCCTCATAGAATAATCCTCCAAGATCGTTAGAACATTAAAGTCTTGCCTGGTTTCGCTAATAGTAGGGCCCTCTTTGCTTCTATAGCGTTGAGGTGTCTTTCCCTCGTCCCGTCCCTTCCGAACCTTTCCTTTCCCAGAGGCGTCGACGGGCTCCCATCGCGGCGGCGCCTCTTTCCTTTTTTCCTTCCTCTCCTCCCCCTCCCCGGGTGACCGGGTGTATAAGCCACTGGCTTGGTTCCCGGCCCCGGTAGTTGTATCCTCGAAGGATTGCCCTGAACCCTCATACTCTTTGTTCCCCTGCTCCTATAGAATTATCACACATGAGCAGGCGCAGTGTGGCATCCAATTATCCGTTTTGGATACGTTGGAGTAAATTTTGTGCAATTTGTTGAGTGAGTTGGTGATTACTAAATTCCGAAAGTATTGCTGTAGGTTGGTATCAAGTTTTAAGCTTCGGGTGTGAGGATTGTGCAAGCACATAATGCTACGCGTTATCTGCTGCGGCGCGGAGAATACAATCATGTGAGCCCTAAAATATTGCGATAGTACAGGTTGGCCCAAGTGGCGGCTAACGTGATGTGTATATAGTCTTTTCAATATTAATTGGTTTATCACCTTTGAAGTGTTGTAATTAATGCGGCTCTCCAATATATTATTGTTTCTGATCGATTCAATATTCCACCATCTAATTCACCCCGTACATTTTTTGAGGGACAACCTAGCTCAAATAAGGAGGACATTGGCCCAAATAAGATGCTCAAAATATTACCGTGAGCTAGCTATTCATGAAAAATATTTGATTCTATATAAAATAACCAGTCTTTCCCCATGAAGGATAGAAATAGAAAATGGAAAATTAAAAAGTAAATATCAAAAAATAAAAGGTGGGCAAACGTGCCCTTTTACGAGTATAGCCGCGGCGAAGGCGCGCATCTTGAACTGTACCGGTGAGTTGGATTCATTACAACCAGCCAGTTTAGAAAAGCATAATAAAAATGGCGCATGCTTATCGATGATAGTGCAAATTGATATTTATGGGAAGAAGGATACTAAAAACTATTATCCTTTACAAGATTTACAAAACATTGGAGCGATTTAAAAATAAATGCAAATATTTGATTTTTTTTCAATAATTTTGTACATAATTTTATTTTATAACTATTTTCATTTGAATTCGCTATTGCGAAATTGTTCATATTTCGCATTTTTCCTCTTTTGATTTCCCCGTACTTATTGAAGAAAAACTAGAAACAAAAACATTGCTCAATGTTGATACCATTGATAAACTAGGACAAAACATTGCGAAATAATTACCACTGATTAGAAGTAGGTTAAGACGCACGAAAGACTCATAGAAAGAGTATCAAGTTGAAGCATTTTTAAAGAGTTGAGAATTCAAATGCACTTTAATGTGTGGTAAGTTTCTCATCAGCCTGGACTTTAATTTGTGTGAATGAGCAGAAGTTGTGAGAGGAGAAAGGATCGATCGACCTATCTATTTATTCTGCAGTCTACGTCGGCTCTCCTCCGGTCATATCGTCGACAAGTTCCCGCGGGGCGGGGGCCGATGTCGCCGCCGCGGGCGAAAGCGTCGCCCGGCGGAGGAAAAGACGATGCGAAAAGTTGTACCGGATCGATTTTCATAGCTTGTGCGGCAGGTGTATTGCACTGTCGGTCAATATTCAAATTTATAATATCCGTGAATATCACCGTGGACAAGCCAGCGGCGTGTAAGGTTTGCGGATACATCCGCATGTGCGAACAAATAGTAAAAATTCCTCCGAGGAAAAATCACTTGTTTTGAATCGGAGGTCGAACCCGTACCTCCCTAATTCGAACCACGTGATCTACCATTTGAACTTCCAAGCATTTTCTTGATTTTTGTCTTGTGTTATTTCTGCACTTTACGTACAAATGGCTTGAAAGTCTTTGAAACTGTCTGTAATAGATCTCGATTGTATTTTATTCTTTCGTAGAAAAGCCCTTTATTTAACTTAGAGACAGTATTTTTACACTTATATGTCAACTACCTGAATGTTCTCGTATCCGTATTGAAGACATATTTTAAAATTATTACGTAGATTTTTTATAATATTTTGCATTAAATAATCTAGAAAATGTAACAGGAGTGAAAAATAAAGTATTTATCAGTATGTATAGTTATGGATTTCACCACCTTTTTTTAGAACAATTCACTAGTTGGCACTAATCGGTGACAGATATTTCCTCTAAGGAGTGTGTTAAAGATTAAATAATATCTTTTGAAATTTAGGCTAGATCCACTTCATGATTGGAAGGTTTCATACTCATTGGACATCAATTAATGGACCTCATGAAAAGGTTATTGATTACCTTTTGAAAGTATAGTTTTTTATGTGTTTATGAATCGTTATTTACTGTCTTCAAAGGACTAATGTTATTTATTATAACAGTAACTTTTACAACCCACTATGGTCAAAGAGAAAAATGGTGAAATCCGGATGTCAAGGTTGGAGCATCCAGATTGTGCATTTTTTTCCTTTGTCAATATTGGATTGTATAAGTTGCTGAAATAATAATCAAGGAATTTTACAAAGTAAGCATTATTACTATCTCAATCAATCATGTTAGCTTTAAACTATTTGATGCATGTGATGAAATTACAATTTTTTAAAAAATACAATACCTTAATTAATGGAATTCAGTGAAAATTGGTTTACTAATCAATGGCCACTCTCATAGTAGAGGTGAAAGGTGAAAAATTAAGTTCTGGGAACCATTTAAGACTATTAAATAGAAGTCATTCAATAACTTTTATTCGCTGAAAATGGGCTTTAGATATCATGGTATTTCAGAAGATTTCATCATGGGCTCATATAATTACAGAATTATCGTATGGACATTCGAAATATCTTGCTGGTCATCGCTTCATACGGTTCAAGTATGCGATTAAACTCATCTTCCTCGTCCCAAGTGATTTCGAAGTGCAAATGTGGTCTCACGAGGGAAAGGCAACCGGTCCCTTCTCCGCGCCCTTCGCAAGTGCGTACTTCTTTCTTTTCCTTTGAATGCTTATCGCAAGCAGGAGCGGTGCACTGTGGGCTTGGGAACATATTCATACCTCGTCGAAAGCACGCTCGTCGTACGATCATGGCGAATTTGCATGCAGTAACCAAGCTGTTTCTCGAACATTGGGAGGTACTTCAACCTTTATCCCGTGTCGCCTAGTAAATGCTACAAGGTCTTCATTATTTTCTGGAAACGTTGTTGAAAATTTGAACAACCACTCTCCTTTACAAAAGCTTAGATACCTGAAATTGAAGCAAGGCAGATAATAACGGGCACCTTCCTCCCATCTTAACGCCATTGAAATGAAGTTTATTTTGTTTTGTTTAGGATTTTGGGAATAAAAATGTTATAATAGGGTATGAAAAGCATCTGCTGACCGAGTGCAGATAAAATTACCCTTTTCCAATTCGTATCGTTCACACAGGTAAACATCTTTTATTTTAAATTGGCTCTATATTGGTGATTGAAGAAACGATATAAGTTTCTTCACTTGAACTTATATTCCCGGTTTTACACTGGATATACCGTAAATGGAAAATAAGACTTCAACTCAGATCCATTGACACTTCATTTAAAGAACATCGCATAAGGAGACATTGTTGCTGAGAGAACATAAATAATTATCTTTTGTCGCCAAGAAACGAGGAAAAAACATCAGCGATGGAGAAGTAAACATAAAGCACAGCTGAAAATTCAAAATAACAGCAACCACCGTAATTGAAGATGTGTTAAAACAAACGAATCACAATAAATACCATGAGTAAAAGTAATATAATAATAATAAATAATTTTATTACTCCACACACAAATTACATGACAATAGCAAAATTGAGTAATTTTAGGTAGCCGCGAAGGAAAGCCTGTTTGAGGCTACCATCCAAAATAATAACAGGTACATTATGCTTTACATATGGTGTAGCTCATTTTGTGTTACCTTGATAATCTATACTAACAAAGCTTAAGTGCGTACATGAAAAAAACAACTAAAGTAGTATTTATAATTCATTTACATCAATATTTTATGACAATATTTGTTCTACACTTTCTTTAGTGAGAAGCCGAGAATGTGAATTTTGCAAAAACTTTTTCAAAGACTTTGAAATAAATCATGACTGGGGTAACAAATTAAAAACCATTGGTCCTACGTACAAAAAACATCCTTTAAAAAAAGTCAATTATAAATATATAGATGCCTCAACAGAAGCAAACGCAAATGAAGAAAAAGTGGGAAGGATCTTTCAAATCTGCCCTTTTTCAAAATAATACGTACAATTCTTTTTTGTAAAAAAAACGGCAGGTTTCAAAGAGTTTAAATATGCACCACCCCTACAAAAATGCCAAAGCTCAGTCTGGTATGTACTAAGGCGTTATAAATTATCTTTAGAAAGCTTTCTGGACATTTATTTCTGATGAAATAAAAATTTGCCAGTGTGTGACGCATTACATTTGTGAGACTGTTGATAGGTTGATTCCATTTTAAGGAATCCGTCAATTGTTACTCCCAAGTACTTAATACTGGAAACCCATACGATGAGTAAACAGCTATTGAATATATTCCTATCAGTCACTGAGCAATATTAGCGAAATAAGTGTGAAATCAGACCGAAAACGTGCAATTAACAGAAGAACATAAATAAATTCTTCAACATTTCCATCACAAAATTAAAAATGACAACTATTAATTATTCTAGAAAGTAATTCTTGAAAATTGTGTCATTAGTGAGAGTTCTTGTGCCCCTCTCATGGATCTTGTGTATCTTTTATCTTATCTTGCGCTTGTCAGATCTCATATCTTTTTGATTTCCTCATTCTTTTTCCTTCATTTTCCTCCAGAAATTCCCTGGAGGACGGAGGCCGCAGTGAATTCCAGCCGGGGACTTGGACGTAGCTTCGGGCGCCGGATTCAGCTCAAATATTAAGGTAAGGCGTGTTTCTGATTTCATGATAAAGTTATTTCATCCCCTGTTCTCTCTTCTATTTCTTTTATCGTATTAAGGCATAGTTTGTCATTTGAGTTCAACCCACATCGATTCTGGAGAAGTGGAATCTTGTGTTTCAACAATTGCCAGGCTGAATCTTTGAAGGCTGTTTTTTTTTAGCTAGAGTCAGTAAGCTTAAAAATAAATGGTCCGAATTTTCTATGGTTGAAATATTTTAATTGGCGAAGAGTAGGCGTCGCCACTGACTAATAACTTGGCAAAGCTCGCGGCACAAAGATTGTGTCCACAGCGGGCCATTTGCTCTGTATTCCGAATCTGTTAGTTAATAAAATATTTCCATTTATATTTAAATACTTCGTGGGATATATTCTCGGAAGACTGGAGAAATGTTTTAGAGGGGTTGGCTATGTGATGATGCTGGCTGTTTTGAAATTATTGCGTTCGTTAATTGAATTTTTTTAATTATTATAATTAGGAAAGTATTATACCGACTAATCTTAAGTTTTCGTGGAGTATTTGTTGTATTGAATAACTGGAACCTTCTGACAAGCCATATGGCTTAGAAGGACCAAGTTTGTATATGAAAATAAAGGCAATAATAATTTATGAAATATGCTGGCAGAACCGTCCCCTCATTGCCTACATTCTTAAATTTACAATAAAGCCTTCTTTCTCCCTTTTATTCTATCTAAAAATCCTTCTCACTTCCTTCCTCTCCCACGTTCACCCAACATTCTACCCTCGAACACTGTTTACATCATCCCCTCCCCGCTAAGCACTCCTCCATGTCTACCTTCTCTCTCTTCTTCGCATTTCACCTAAAAGCTGTCTCTCCTCACCCACCATGACCAGCACTTCGTAGTTCCTCCTCCTCCTTGTCCACTACACCTTTTCGTTTTTCTCCGCATCAACCTCTCGAAAGCCTCGTTTCTTCTCTCATCCTCCTTTCTAAGTGTCCAGCTTTCCGCACCGTAAAGCGCAACACTCCATTTTTATACGCTTCACTAGCCTATTCGTACAAAAGGATCTTCTGATAAGCTCCTTCCTGATAACGAACGCCTCCTTTGCTTACGCAATTCTCTAATATATCAATAACAATACTGGCATTCATGCTTATTTTAGCCATTTAACTCTTATATATAGAGAAACTGTCTTGCTTTTACGAATTTATGTCATAAAAGGATCTGGAGATTTTTCGTCGTATTATGTATCATACTTATATGATCTCCATTTTACAGTTGTGGGGGATATTCTTGCAGTTTTAGACGTTTTGAAGCCATAAGCGCCCAGCAACTCGAGACGGTACCAAACTGCGCTTATATAAATCCTCTTCATATTCTTGTGCAGTGGAATTGATAGTGAAATTGCGTTCGATAACCTGTTATTGAGGTTAAGGGTGAAGCTTCATAAGTGTAAACTGCATTGCTATGGAACAGTAGAGAAACAGAACCACTGCACTGATTGTGAGAAATGGTGAAATGGTTTCACCCTCCGAGCGTAAAGCAGGGGTGAATGAGCTTTCGAAAGGGACATGCTTAGGGATTTCCATGCCATTTTACCGCCTTTCTTCCCACAAATTACGAAAATTGCTTTCTTTCTTTTTGTTTCCCTCCCTTGCCGCTAGGAAGCCATGCAAGAGCCTCAGCTTATCCTCCCGGCCGGAACACTTTTCCACAGACGGCCTCCGCGAAGTGCCGGAAATGCGCTTTCAATGGTATTCCTCTTGCGCATTTCAATAAAGTATAACTTTAAAATCATGTCGCACGTCTGAATCAATTTCATTATAATTTTAATGTACTGAAAATGCATTGATGTTAAATTAGACGGGATTTTAATTCATTTTTGTCAGTAAACAATGAAAAGCAACGTAAGTGTACTAATGGCAGAGTCATAAACTATTACGCATATTCGCACGGATTGTTTTATGGGCCACTTCTTTTCATTGAAATCATCGTTGCATATGGAATCATGGGGAAAAGTATAACCAAGCAAATGGGAAATAAGAAGCATTTAGATCAACGTGGTGACCGACGTGCTAATGCATTCTATTAGCATGGCTTTAAACGCTTCATGTGCCATCTATCCCAATTGCTGGATAACCAAAATTATTATAATATAAATATTAATTTTCGTCTGAAGACTTTCACAGCTTCTTTTATCTATGTTGCTGGTGGTTTTCGGGTATTGCTGTGTAGAAAACATTTTAACTCGACGTTTCACTCCTACTGGGAGCGTTATCAAGAGAATGGAAGGAATTTATACTCGTCCCGAGCTTATATATGTTTTTTTTCCGCTACCCATTGTTGTGCCGGATTTGAATTTTAGCCGATAGCCGTTGGCCATTATATTGTGCTAGGAACCCTCTCCATATACGGCTGAGGTTATACCCATCCTCCCTATTAAAGTTATTAGGTCTTTTCGCAATCTCGATGGATTCACGTATAAGACGCGGATGGTATTCTTCCGTCTTCGCTAACACCCGTGTAGCGTCAAACATTATTCTATGCCCAGGGCTGGAGGCAAAATGTTCAGCAACAGCTGATGCGTCCCACTGATGTAATTTTAACGCCCTTTCGTGCTCCTTAAGCCTTTGGGAGATTGAACGCTTGCTCTGTCCCACGTAGCTTCTGCCGCAGCAGCAGGGAACCTCATACACTCCCATAGATTGAAGGGGAGGATGGCTATCCTTCGGTGAAGGTAGGATATTCTGAATCTTCTTCATGGTGCAGAAGCGAGTCTTAATGTTGCCTTTATGGAGGATTCTGGCGATTCTATCGGTGACCCCGGAGATGTATGGAATTTTAGCGTATGTAAGTGGCTTCTTCCCCTTGTGGCCGTCATCTTGAGGAGGGTGTTTTTCTTTCATTGCTCTTTTAATGAAAGAGACACTATAACCATTGCCTTTCAGTGCCCACATAAGGTGTTGCATTTCATCACTGATATGCTCAGCATCACACACGATTTTGGCTCGGTGGGTTAGCGTTTTAATGACGCAGGCCTTTTGTTGTGGGTGGTGATGCGATGATGAATTCAGATACCTGTCTGTGTGGGTCTTCTTTCTGTACACTGAATGGCCTAGGCTTCCATCCATTTTTCTTTTAACCAGTACATCTAAGAAGGGAAGACAACCTCCTTCTTCGAGTTCTTTTGTGAATTTTATGTCTGGATGTACTGTATTTAGATGTATGTGGAATTCCTCAAGTTTTTCTTTTCCATGTGGCCAGATCACAAAGGTATCATCCACATATCTCAACCAGCATGATGGTTTCTTCTCGCTCGTCTCAAGTGCCTTCTTCTCGAAAAACTCCATATATAAATTGGCAATCACAGGTGAAAGTGGGGAACCCTTTGCCGCACCACTTTTTTGTTCATATATTTGCCCGTTGTAAAGGAAGTAATTGTTTCTAAGGCAGAATTCTACCAAGTTTGGGTAGTCTCCTGGTAGTCCATCACCTGTAAGAGTTCTTAAAATTTCCACTGAATCGGGGACAGGAACTTTGGTGAACAGCGACGTGACATCAAAGCTGACTAAAGGCTTAAGGAGCACGAAAGGGCGTTAAAATTACATCAGTGGGACGCATCAGCTGTTGCTGAACATTTTGCCTCCAGCCCTGGGCATAGAATAATGTTTGACGCTACACGGGTGTTAGCGAAGACGGAAGAATACCATCCGCGTCTTATACGTGAATCCATCGAGATTGCGAAAAGACCTAATAACTTTAATAGGGAGGATGGGTATAACCTCAGCCGTATATGGAGAGGGTTCCTAGCACAATATAATGGCCAACGGCTATCGGCTAAAATTCAAATCCGGCACAACAATGGGTAGCGGAAAAAAAACATATATAAGCTCGGGACGAGTATAAATTCCTTCCATTCTCTTGATAACGCTCCCAGTAGGAGGAGTGAAACGTCGAGTTAAAATGTTTTCTACACAGCAATACCCGAAAACCACCAGCAACATAGATAAATATTAATATAATGCAATAGCTAAATATTCGGTATTAGTATGGCGATATATGAGAAAATTTTCATGGAACACCAGAGGGACATGCACAAAAAAGCTTAATAAATTCCAACAAATGGGAATCACAATTCAGATGTTCCGGTGTGTACATTTCAGACGCTGCGGTCTCAGCTACTGTTTCTCCATTTCTCTGGCCTCACTCTGTAACAGATAAACTATAAATTCTCCGACTAGATACTGACAATTTCCGGCTACTATCAACTGTTTAATTCTGTGCAAAATATTTGGAGGCAAACTCCACTTCAATGATCCTCATAATCCTTTAAATAAAAATTCTCTTTGATAATCATCTATAATATCGCAAATTAATAGTACAAAGTCATAAAAAATGGTGAATTTAAAACTTGTTTTCCAAATTTTATCACATAAAAAAAATGATTTTTTTAAATTCCATGTCGGCTAACTTGAAACCATGAGAGTATGTTCTAAGTTTGTAGGTTTTTTTTAAATTAATTTTTTCACCCATCAGTTCTTCACTCCCTATTTTTCTGGATGTTTTCGATAGCATTACATCTATGTAATAAGGGATATTTTTTTCATAATTTTCTTATTATTATTCCTATAGAACGATTTGTAGCTACGTTAATTTTTTTATCGATTTCTCTGAATTGTAATGTTTTTTTAAACCTATAATCCCAAGAATGCGTGAAACACCTTACTCTAACCAATACCGCAAAGAAAAATAAAGTATTTCGGGAAGAGTGGAATACATAGGAGAGGGGGGTGTGTTTCCGGGGAAGTTAATTAAGGAGGCTAGGGGAACACACTCAAGAGGAATCGTCCCTCCATCATGACCGGCCGTGTTTTCTCTTTGTTTGGTGGCATATCGCTTATGTATAACTTGTGCTATCATTTGGAAATTTTCAGAGCAATTCCTAACCAGAGAAGCAAAACTAAATTATTCATCACAACCAAGGAAACTTCCTCCCGCTTCCTGTGAGTGACTACTTACTCTTTTGCAGAATACTAAGACAGATTTAAGAAATAAACGTCGAACTGCTATCCAGTGTCTGTCTGTATTATCCATCCGGTTTCAAGACAAGTCTCAGTATGGAGTAAACTTACATCTGCGCACTATCAGGCTGAAAATTTTCAGGGACTACCCAATCCCTGCTTCAGTGATTTGCGGAGGGTATTTGAAGTATAGAACTCTGTTCATCGGATGGGACGTTAAGCCGTGGTCCCCTTGGCGCCTTTCGTTTGGGAGGAGGCTAATGCCGTCGCCGGGTTTCACTCCACCCTTCCTTCACTATCCTTCCCCGTGACGAAAATGAGCTAAGCTGTCGGTCGTCCTCATCCAAATACCATCATCATTAGACAACAATACTAATAATAATTTGACGCAGTTCTCCATTCCGCTCTCATATTCGCTAGCATTTTCATAGCGACATATTTTTTCTTTTTTAACTCCTTTATAACCAGTCCTATGTGACTCATTCGGGGCCGTACCTTCTCCTTCTTCACTTCCACCCGTCCTCCTACGATTGTTTTCATCAGGCCGTCATGTTTAATAATGTGTCCAATTAAGTTTTCCTATCTTCTCCTAAAGGTGTTTAGAAGAATTCTCTTTTCTGCCGCATTTCTTAGCACTTCCTCGGTCTTTCCTTAATTTTTCTTTTCTCAATTTCTTATTACTTGCTCGTTTTATTTTTGTAATTCTTCCGTGGTACCACATTTCGAATGCTTACACCCTTAACTTCTCTGCAGCTGTCAACGTCTAATTCTCGCTTCCATGAAGTAATACTCTTTAGTGTAGTATCTGATGAATTTTTGCTTACTTCTGTACTTGTATTTTCAGCTGCAAATGCCATGTCGTAAGGGTTGATTTTTCTCAGAATACACTAATGCTTGGGCTAACTCACGTCCATTCCGATGCCCTATGCTTAAAATAGCTTCTGAGTACCGTTGAGCCGCTTATTTCCTCCGACTTTTGGCCGAATAGCCCTTCGTCGAAAAATATTTGTTGAGTGAGAGGCATGTGTCCGCTTAATAATGTATTTTCCAAACATTTCTAAGAGGGGCTGGGGGTAACTGGAACCACTCCACTCCGCCTACTCAGTACGGCCTTGGCTTAATCTCATGCATATGGTAGTGGTGATCGCTAATTGCGTTCAATCGCCTTAATTACCGCAATTAGTTGCTGAAAAGCATGACAATATCATAGAGTTAATGCAGAAATTAGCGAAGTTATTTCGGTGTTGTTACTCATCATCCTTTCCGCAAATGAATGCCTTTTCAGTCAATACTAATGTTTATATTAATGAAATTTAATTATATATATATTTCACTATTTTCTAAATGAAGCATCTATTTAATTGAAAATAAACATTACTTGGTAATTGGTCCAATTTCCCCGCGTTGAGTTCTTTCACAATTACATAACTAGGTTGTTAGATATAAAAATATTCAAAATTTCTAAAATTAGGTGAAAAAACTGTGATAAATATTTGCGCTGGTTATAAGCTGGTGATTCAATCATTGTTTATTAATTTACAGCAAGTTTTTTTCTGTGATGGGAAATTATTAGTTTATTTTATGGATTTGAATTTATGTAATTGTGCAGCGTCCCTTTTGGCACTGAGGAATTTCTAATCAGCGATCGTGTTTTCTTTTATAACGCATTACTCCTTCTGAACTCGCGCTATTGTATTTCAATTTTCAGAATATATAGAATAGTCGTTTTTCATCATAAACCAGTTTCTCAAATATAAAAATGAATGCATCTCGGAAAATACTGGGGTCAATTTTTTTTATTTGAGACACATGCAAATTTGGAACAGGCTATATGCCCTGAAAATGTCAAAATATAGGCATATATCTTAAGCGATCAATGTGTCACCAAAAGTACCGTTCTAATAGTAGGTATGCGTTGCCTTAATGCCTTCGTTATACGAATTTCCTCGGCGGAAACAGAACTCAGGACAGTGTGTAATTTCTTTTAAATTTTAATGCTGATTGTTTACAATAGTTCCTATTTTAATATTCTTAGTAACTTTCTTCAAATATTTCGGGAGAATTTCAAGTATAAAAATCTCTCTCATTTGAAATACAAGACCAGTGTGCCTGATTATCGTGGGCGAATTTGCATCAGTCACTAAATTCTAATCAAGCGCCTTCGCCGGGAATTGAACCGAGGACTTTGCGGGTTTGACGGGCGAGTGCAAAGAACCCTAAGCCTGCGTGCGTTGACCGGTGATTGTCCCACTCATAAAAGGTGTCTCGTCAAACGGTGCGAAAGAACTTGCAAGGTTTCAAAGAGGCATGAAGTCTCAAGAGTGTTTGTGACGCGTCCTGGTCGACACTCCTCCACCCTCCTTTCACTCCTTACCTTCGCTTTGCCATCCGAAATATTGGAGCCGTTAGTCGTGGTTTGGCCACGTGTTTTGGAGAATACAAGTTCAATTTTCACACCTTGCAATCACGATAGGGATCATGGCCATCATTATAATCAACGGTAATCTATCGTTAGATTGGTTTGACGCAGCTTTCTACTGAATCCACGTATCAATTACACAGGCCAACAATGAAAAAACTTTTTTACTGAAAATACCTTATTCTTATGTTTTTAAAGTTGCTAAATCCAAATATGATGGTTTTAAAGTTGTATCACCCACAATTTATTCACATTTTACAGTTAATTTTATGAAATCAAGCAATATTTTTAGAAGCTTTTTTTTTATTTTATTTTTTAACAGCTTTTGTATAGTTATAATAAAATTGAAAAAGTAGGTCTAATGAACGAAGATAATGAGGATTACTGTTGGTACTTCACCGAGAAGTTCAGCAAGCGATTCATCGCAGAAAAAGCTACACAAGAAGCTTCAAGGAAAAAAGGGAAAGAAAATGTAGACCAATTCCATTATCACGCTGTAGTAAATACAAACAATTTTATCACGATGTAGTGAACAGTAAATACTAACAATTTTATGATGTAACACAGTGTTTCATTGATTTCCCTGTATACCGTATAGGGGTATTAGACTAAATAATAAATACATATTGCTTGGAAACTATGGGTGATACAAAAAAACTAAGGCCTGGTTTGGATTCGGCACATCAAAATCTATAAAGATCAGCTATTAAAATAAAAAAAAAGTTTTCAGCCAAATTTTTTTTGTTGACCTGTGTTATCATTGGGCTGGAATAAAAGATGTTTGGACGCACGGGTGAGTAAAAACCTCAAGGGGAAACCAAGCTGAAAAGCAAGGAGACAACCCCAGACATCATCACATTTTTATGCTCAACTGACCACTATAATTAAATATGATTGTAATGATTTATGTTTGATTTTAATGATGAATGTATGTATATATAATTTTTTACAGTATTTTAAACCCAGAATTGTTTTTTTCATAAGTATTATTATTTTTTCCGATGAGCAAGTGGTGCAAAGTGGCCTTAGTCGCTGACGTACCCTATAATCTAATTACTAAAACTCAGCTACTCTTGTTAACGCTTATATAAATCTTCTGCTTTTCATCCATCATTACATTCTCTGTGTATTATTCCATCTGTGGCCTTCCTCATCCGATCTCAAGCATGTATGTATGCATATATATCTAGAGAAGAATCTATGGATAATCCTTTTCATAGGGTTATCTACAATTTCTCTAGGAATAGCAGATATGGTTTCGCTGGTGGTATTCCGCGTCGCCCTAATGACGGCGTAGGATTTTTCAATCATTTCCTGCCGCTCCTAGCCCTATTCTAGGAGACGGCGTCGGCGGGTTCCTTAATCAATTTTTTTTAAATATAAAACAATTTTTTTTTCGAGACTGAAACTTAGCGACGATGTTGGAAATGGTCGGTAAATAATGGCACGCATGTCAATTGTCACATCTCAATTGACATCCATTTCATTGGTTTCCAACCGCTCTTGAATATTTTTGCGAAATTTCAGGTTCTGTCCTCGAAACGCGACATCTTAAGATTTTTTATTTGTATTTTTTTTACAAAGATAAAAAAACATGTATAAAATGTAACTCATAATATTGTGGCCCGAATTTTTCAAAGGCTTCGCATTCAGAATTTCCGTGAAATCAGTAACAAAGGCATTTGTGTTGATGCGTTAAGTAGATATTTGAAAGGAGAATATGAAATAATCTTCGAACTTCATGTGAATTGGAAGGTGTTTTCCGCACTCCGCGACGCATCTTAGATCGTACAACCAATCGGACAACACTCAATTAATGTGATAAATCAATTATCTTCGTCGTAGTTCCCTAACTTAGTTCAGTGAATATGCTTAGAATGTTCACCTTGCTCATGTTCAAAGTTAGTGCAGCGAGGAACGACCCCTGCACGTTCTATGAACGTTCTAAGCGTATTCTATATTAATTAATGCAACTCTGCACATGCTTTGAAGTCCTTCAAACTTAATTCTGCACAAACTTTCCCCACTGGGCTATTATTGCGTCCTCTTTTTTTTCGATTTCAGCGCACCGTACAGCGCGTCCATCCTTTTTCCTCCGCTTCGTCTCCCCATCTTGATGCGCGGGCCGTGTAAGTGTTTATACCTTTGAGCTCGGCCTCAAGGATGTTTCCATGCGGGAACCGCCCACCATCTTGATGTAATTGCGCAACCATACGAAAATGTTTATTACTAATATCATAATTTTTTCAAGTTGGGCATGTGTTCGGGAGGTAACATGCTGAAGAAAAAATATAAATGTACAATATATAATATATATATTGTAATCCAGTGTTTCCCAAACTTTTCGAGCCACCACCCCTTGGCTCCATAAACCTACACTCAACGCCCCCCTAATCGGTATCTTTAAAATAATAATCAGAATCATATACTAATTAACCAAATGAGGGACATTGTAATGATTAAATTAAAAACAATGACTAATTAAATGACTAATAAATAATTAAGTTCTCTGTGTCGTGAAGTTGTACCAACGATAGACCGAATGTGACTAAACCCCTTCAAACGTTTCCCTTGTGTATGAAAGGCTTGGAAATATTTTTTTAACCGTTCTTACTTTAAAATGTAAGAAAACACATGGTTTACATTACTTCCAGATGCGGGAAACAAAATAAACCTTAAAATCGAAGCTTGAAAACGAAGACAAAAGGAAGGTTACGGAACCTTCGCATTTGTCACATTGTCAGGACCCTCCGGCGCCCCCCTGCCGCCCCCTTGGCACTTTTCGCCCCCATAGACTACAGCAACGCCCCCAGGGGGCGGTAGCGCCCACTTTGGGAACCACTGTTGTAATCCAATATAAAATATACATAATATGTAATATATCCAATATACAATATATAAAATACAAATGGTCCTTCTCAATTCAATTTTTCTACCTCCTCATTAATATCCGAGTATTAATTAGGAAGGGCTCCAATATTTCCTTTAGTAAACCTCTCTAGTCTTCGTATTTGAAGGCTCCCTCGGAGGCTATATCCTAAAATTATGATCCCTCATCGCCAAAGAACTAAGTTGGTCTTTTTATCATCTTTTGGTCTTTTTTTTAGGATCACCAATGCTCTATGGATACGCCTAATTTGTGCTTCTCTCCTCCTAGGCTCTAATGATACCCAGCCCAAATCATTTTGCATTTGATTAACTATTTTTTTATTCATTATGAATCCAAAAACAGCCATGAAGGTTTTTTCATTGAATTTTGTAGTAATATAAATACCCATAAAAACAGCGCACCAAATCATACTCGGAAACACAACTTATGCACAAGATACTAAATAAGATATCTGTTGACGTGACAGACTCGTCGACGGTAGAAAATATGGAGGGAAGAGAATACGAAGAAGGGGATTTAGAGGCGAAGCCTGATGATTGTAAATTATGAAAAAGATGTTATGTCGATTGAAGGGATGTTGAGGGAATCGTTGGTAACAGGTTAGCCGATGGGTGTGGGATCTCCGGATGAGAAATGAACATTTGTGGGGAGGAGGGAAGAGAGAAGAGTTCCGAGTTTTACAGGAGCGCGGGGTCACGGAGGGGGAAATTCGGAGGAATATGATTAGAGCTGAAGCGGCTATTCGTAATCGGTGGAACGTAGAATATATGTTTTATTTGGACAAAAAACTAGGACATTGCTTTTTATACCTTGATATACGAGATAAAAATTAAATTCAGTCTCTTTACCTAACTTATTTATGAGTAAATAGCAAATGAATGCTGTAATTGAACTTTAAGCACGTTAGTCGAAAGATAATGGCGCTGCTGTTCAAATCAGGTAGATGGATAATGTAGTTAATTGAAAAAGTATATATTGAGTAGCCCACATTATCAATTGACCTATTTCGCCTGTTAATCTTGATTAAATTCGCCTAAAATTAAAAATATTTTTAAATAATGTTAGAGCGTAGGTTTCCGCGGCGATGGTCTGATCTCTGCATTTCTCCAGGGTTTTCTTCCGCATCAGGTTGTTGGTTGATTGACAACAGTTTCGCTGGCTGTCCTGCCAGCGTCTTCATTTCGAAGGTGTCGGCTGTTGGTTTCTGCCTCGCTTATATACTGTAGGCTGGATGGGAGCTGCATTGTATATTAAATAGCATATTCAATCATAGGTTGGAACTAATTTTACAGTAGTGTTATTAAAGTGGACTTATACGACAACATTTTGTAATCATTTCATCTCCCTTAATTAAATATTAAAATAAAGTACATTTTTAAGGAAGATTTAGAGTTTTTCCGGCGAACAGACTTCGTGAAATGTTTTTGGGATCGCCACCGGGTCAGGAACTGAACTGCCAACGTTTCGATGTGTGACTCGGCCATCATCCTCAGGGCTGTGAGTGTACTCATCGAAATGAGTCGGCCATCGAAACGTCGGCAGTTATGCAGTTCCTGACCCGGTGGCGATCCCAAGAACATTTCATAAAATATATTTGCACTATTTTATTGCTTTTATTCATTTGCACCTTTACTTGTTAATTTTAATTGAACTTATTTTAATGTAAGTTTATTATTGATATACACAATTACTTATACCACTTATTTTATCAGAGCGCGACCCGGGCTTCAATAAATTATCATCATCTTCAGGCGCTAATTATGATTTAAAATCGCACCTGAAGATAATGATTAATCATTGAAACCCGGGTCGCGCTCTGATAAAATAAGTGGTATAAGTAATTGCGTATATCCAGGAAAAACTTATAATGGAATACCACAAAGTAAACCAAGAGTTAGGGAATTTTATTTTAATGTGTCAAACTCTCACTAAATCACGCCAGAATTGTTTTAATTTTTCCCTTACATTGGTGTTTAATTCATTGTATCATTTCCAATGAAGTAGTGCGGGATTCTTTTTCATAAGATCGGAGTGCACTCATTCGAAGAGACCCGTGGGAAATTGGAAGGCGAAGACGAAATACGTTTTGGGTCGAAAAATCCGCGGTCCTCCTCCTCCCGCACGCCCATTGCAATCCCCGTGCGCTTCTCGCGTTTCCATTTTTTTCTTGACTGCGCCACGCCTCGGTTTTCCCCGGAGAGGCGTGGTCGGCGTGAGAGGATGACGTCACGTGCCCATCCCATCCCTCTTCACCGTGCACGCCTGCAGTGACCCAGTGAGGGAGAGAATGAGAGCGTGTGTCACGTGTGCCCTGGATCACGAATATTGCAATATGTAGAGGATTCAGGAGTTGGGCATTTAAATGAGTTTTTTTTATAAAAGTCGCTACTCGTGTGGATGGCAGCAGAGCGATTCGAATTTCACGCGGAAATGCGTGTAATTAGGGCTGTAATGAGATTTTCATATTAATAATGATAAAAACTAAAAAAAAGTCATTACTTTTACTTGCTATTCTTTGAAAGTGAGCATAATCCACTGCAATTATAGAGAATAAATGGGTCGTTCCGCTCTGCAGGCATTTTTTTGAAAGCCGATTTAAAAGTCTGCCTCACGGGGCAACATAAATGCCAGCTTGTACGGGATGGAATAGGGCCTACTCTATATAGTGCGCACGCAATTGATCTTCTTGGGAAGAGGGCGCTGTATGTGATTTGCCGATTCCTGAACTACTGCCGTTGGTAGGGAAACAATGAAAATAAATTAATTTAATAGGGATGAAAATTAATTTCGACCGGGGAATACGTGTTTCATCGTCGTCAAATTCAAATTGCAAACCCGTTTGGAAAATTTATTTTATTTTCTGTATTAATTATAGTTTCAGTATTCGATTATTCCACTCGTTTAACTACTTTCCTCATCTTTAATTTCTCAGAGTGTGATGGCGGCCACAAAGAATTGAACAAACTCTATACTAAATTAGTAAGAGAGTTTTTTACAATAAAATGCATTTGACAACTGTAACAAGAGGCTAAAGTTGATTATATTGGGAAAAAATCGAAGGTGGTCAAACGATTGACGAACTTTTTGCGAGACCTGTGCCGAATATTTGTATCAGACAAGCTGCTGTGAGGTAATTTCCGAGTTAACTCACTACATAGCGGATAAGTAAGATCCTTTATATTGTTTTTCAAAGATGGGATGTTGTTTTAACAAATTGCTGGAACATCGTCAAAAGTGATGGCTTATTAAAAAGTATGCATCTCTGGGTGTCATCCGGTTTTTATGAATGAGAAATTAACTATTTTCTAACGATATATATCCCGCCTTTGTTAACTTTGATCAGATTAATGATCTTATTGAAAGAAACGTCGCTACGCGTCGTGAGGAAACCTGTGTAACAAACTTAAACTTTTAGGCTATATAATGAATGCAAACGAAGGATAAAAAATGTTTTTATAAGAAATATTAGAAAGCAGCTAGCTGGCGTGGTAAAAAAAACCCTGGCCAAGCTACAAAATATATTTGAACACGTGTGAAAAAAGTACGCCTTGTTATGAGGCTAAATAATTTGTTGCCGGTAAATTAAAATAAATCTCCTAATTAAAGAGATAAACCTTGCTGCTAAGAAAATAACCGAGACCGCTGCCAGCGCAGGGAAATGGACGAGGAAATATATCCACGTGAAGGGTAACCAGATGCAATAGGTTTTCGCAACTCAACTGAACACAGGCACAACACTACTTCATCAAAACCAGACCTCAACTCGCTATTAATATGCAATTTAAATTTGAGTTCCGTTGGATATACTTACTCACTAGATACAGTCAGCGGCAGTCATAAATCGCCCCTTTTCGCACCATCGCGTCGCGCAGCGGGCTACAATCGAAAAAAGCTGGCCAAAACCTCAAAATCGATTTTTTTGGAGCTTGGAAGTTGAAACTTCGCATACATATTTTCAAATAAATTGTGTATAACATGACAGATTTTTCATTTCCTGTGTTTTCACGTTAACAATATATTTGAGGTCAAAGTTGAACAATTTTAGCGAAAAACGACCACCCTCGATTTTTTTCTGAAAAATGCCAACTTTATCTTCGTGCTGTGGTTGTGTGAAAAGTTTTATTGACAAAACTGTTATACCATCTTATTTAACACTTCTTTTTCTTACATTTAGAGGGTTTTCAAAGATTTTGTTTTATCATCAACCATTGATATATAACAAAATGGCGGAGCCTGTTTTCAGCCAATTTTTTACATAAACGTAGGGAAAAAGTAGTTACCTCCGTCGCCTTCCGCCAAGTGACTTATACCACATCGTTCTATGTAGCTTCTACATTGTTAATCTAAAGTAAAATCTTGCACTACCTTGCAACCTCGAATTATGCATCGATTTTTTCGAGCGTGCGGTCGACGGTCGGATAATAGATATGAAAGTCATAGAAAAGACTCACCATTGATTAAAATTTATAAATATTGCTACGAATGACACTAATTATGCAATCGCTGGGCACTGCAAGAGGTACACTGAAAATCTTCTTTCTTTGAGAGCATTCCATAAGTATACTAATACGGGGAATCGTGAGCGTAGAACGTAGGGAAACGGACTCTTTTATTTACTAAAAAACTCTCTTTCTAGGCGAGACCCGTACATGATCAATTACCTCCACTTCCCAGCCTCCTATACCTATTCCAAGGCCTGCCGACAAGCGTCATTTTATGGCACTGTTGAAGGGCGGAGCCGATCAACCTTGTTTTTGGTATGGTCTCCTGGTAGCTGTAGAAGTTTCGGAAGGCATATTACTTACATTGTTTAATATATATATCTTCATAGAAATGCAATTAATTTTTTAATCTATGCATTACGCACAATCTAAAGTGTTGAATTAAATCTCCTAAGTATGTATCATTGTCATTATTTTTATTAAAATCCGTGCGTCCCCGCCGAGTGGAGGCAGAGGGTGTAGTTCGAGATGTGAGAGGAGAAGGTGAAGGGACAGAAGTGTGTCATTAGTGCTCCCCTTCCATGCAGAGTACCCGAAGAATCCATATTCTTTCTCAAGAGGCGGAGGACGTTCGTAATTTATATCATGATTCCGACAATTATCCGAAGACATTCACATTTTCCGTCGTTAAGCTTGCACTGATCTATTCTCTCTCTTTTGAAATTCCTTAAAGTATATACGGTATATAATATTTCTATATCACTGACAATGTTCGTAGCTTATAAAAGTTAAAGTTCAACATGGCAATGTCCACAGCACTTGCAATATCCTCGTGGTCACGGTATTTCCACATCGCGCGACAGGAAAATGGTGTTAATTGTGTCTTTCGCCAGCCTTTAAAAAACATTTTCACTACAATCATAATAAAGCAGTATATTTTGTCAACTTCCTAACTAAGTATCACAATATATTTTTTTCGGATAAGGATTGCCCCGTTTTTAAATGCAAAATTTTTCCCGAAAAACGGTCCGCCATTTTGTGACGTGGCATTGCTAAACTATTCTCAAAAATATCTGAAACTTGTGAATAGTATAGATATAGAATTCTATTAAAAAATTATTTTTTTTTTAACTTTATAAACATACTTCCATTACTCCTATATGGGATAAACTTTCACGATATTCGAATAAAAATGGTAGTGGGCTTTTTTGGGTTGTGTTGGACCTTCTGTAGCCATGCAATCGGTGACACCTACGAGAAATGACTTACCACTCTTTCACCAGTTATTTCTTAATATATTTTCTATTCTTTCAAGAATTCTATAAATGCTATTTTGGACTTTAGTTCGACGATTTTTTTATTTGGGACCACTGTGCGCCACCCTGATTTTAACCTAGTCCTACAAGGTGGGATGACAGAACTGTAGCCACCATACCAACCTGATTACCTTTATAGGTTCTTTCGGCTCTGTAATTACTACTATCATTTTTTTGAAATTCGAGGATCATTGCGTTCAGCTGCTCTACATTATCACTCGTCTTCATTAAGCTTATCAGCTTTGATGGCCATTCGCAACGTAACGAAGCTCACGACGTTATCTCCCTGCGGAGGACACTGCAGCAGCTGTAATTTTCCCTCATCGCGCCTAAAACGTCTGCGGGTCTGCACAGATGTGCCCATTCCAACGGGGGCGAGCAGTGGCGCATCTCGCGGCCAATCACTCGACACTCCTCCCCCCTCCACCTATTTCCTCGAGAAAGAAACGCAAGGAGTTTTTTTTTTCGTGCCTTGTTTTCCCTTAGTGACAGTGGCGCCTCAGGCGGTGGGAGAAGGAGCTCTAGATGGGGGCGGTGGGGGGGGTCTCTAGATTTCATCTACATACTAATCTATAGGGGTGTATGAACACCAGTCGTTGACAATTTAACAAAAGATGAGAAGGTAGGCTTTGGAGACTGCCGAATCTCGGCTAGTACTTAAAAAAGACGGAGTGCTATAGTCCCTGCATTGAGTCTCTGTTCTTTTTTGATCTGTTTGTGAATTCATGCATACTATTATATATTATTTTTTGTACTTTTGTGAAAGGAGAAAAAACAAATTTATTTTATTTTGTCCATGTATTATACTTTTTTATTGTATATTGTAAGTTATTGTCACATATATGTTTCATGAGGATAATGTTTCAGAAAAATTATACATACTTTCTTTTGTTTTCTGGCCTGCCTTGAGTTTAATTTTTAAGATGGTAGCTTCCATGCTGCTTTTTTATTTTAACCATTGCAGCTACCCAAAGCTCCATTAAATTTATGTTGTTATAAAAAGTGTACATTTAAGGTTGGAGTAATAAATTCATTCATTCATTCAATTTCTCGGTTTTTATTCCGCGTCCGTTGGCTTGTGGACACCAGTTTCCTGGATATCCTGCCAAAGTCTTCAGATCGTCTGTGTCTGCGTGTCGGAAACCACTGTCCACAAGCTAACTGGCGAGGAGGAAAACCCAAGAAAAATGCAGAGATTAAGCCATCTCTGCTGAACCCTTTCCTCTAGCAGAATATTATGACTTTTGTGAGTGGTGTTCAGTGGTGAGTGAGCTAAAGTTGGTTATCTCCGAATCAGTTGTAAGAATAGCCAACGTTCCGTTAAAACTAGAATTTTAAAGAATTGTTGAGATAATGAGGCGTAAAAACAATTTCAGTGGAGAAAACGGAAATCAGTTCAGTGATATGTGGCTTTCAGTAATTTCTACTAGACACGCCTTCCGTAACATTTCAGATGCGTCCCCATAATTCTGTTTATATTGAAGGGTAATATATGCGAAATTGATAGCCCTAACGAGGTCTCCGAAAGAGAAGAAGAAACATTAGCATGTCTTAAGTTGTCCCGGAAAACCCTAAAAATAGCTATTTCATTTATTTATTTATTTAGAGGTTTATTTTTTAGTGGAAAAAAGAATTCCTGTGCATATAAGTTCAGCAGAAAATGTTTTTTCTATTGTTTCTGTCATACCTAGAAACAGCTTGAGGTTCTAAGATGTTTTCCGTGTTGCTTTGAAGGCTATGCGTTCTTAATATCGCAAAATAAAATCTTAATACCGAGTATCATCCGAGCCTCTAGCGGCTATCAGCCTAGTTCTTGTAAAAGATGTGTAAAGCCGTGTGTACACATTTAATGCACCCATACAAGTTCTTGGATGAATAAATGCTCGGTGTGATGCTGCAAATTAGAATTGAAGCTATTTCCTGGGCATGCAACCGTGCATATGCGCATTCAGTTGTTTACACGGATCAAATTAGGCGGAGTGTGCGTTTAAGCGTCTACCCACTCGGGTAAATGCATTTTGTAAACACACTTTCGATCTATCTATTCGCTCGTTGTATTTTTGCGAAACCCTCAGCTTTCCTTTGTGCTTTATTCCCATGGTCATAGGTGCTGGTGATGGGGGTATAGTTGGTAGAGAATGTTGAAAATAGAAAGAGAGAAAGAGCCTTCCGGAAAAAGTAATTTGGAATGCATCGTGTTTGGGGCTGGTACGCTTTGGATCCCGCCAAATGAGAGTGCTTTTCCGCGCGCGCGGGCAATAGGCTCGCCGACCGGCTCTAAGGAGACTGCTAGCGTCATTTTCCAGGAGATGATGGAATTCGTTAAATTCGCGCGAGGAAGGCAAAGAGTATATATATACACGCCTTCCTGCTCACGAGGATATCCCCTTCCCTTTCATGAGCCACCAGGGGACGAAGATGATGATAGTATGGCTCTCCGAAATGGAATGATCTTTCCTCACTCCTCGCCGCTATGCCACGGCCCCCGCTCCGTGCTCGCCTGCTCCGAATGGGGCTTTCTAATGAGGAAGCTATTGCGCCATGCTCTTCCGTACAAATGCAATCAAAATCTTCTTACCTTATCATAGTTCTCGAAACGCCTTTTTGAGACTACTTCAATTTCCGCGCCATTTTAGTCCTAGGGATATGTTGTTGATATTAATTATTTTGTCACTCCTCGGTGATATGTGCGTGAATGATTCACTCTTTTTTTTGAGTCCTGATATTATGAATGCTCATTTTATTTTGTTTTAGATTAGAATTCATTCAAATACAATGCTTTTTCTGTTTTATGACATGAATTTATGGATAACTCACCAAATATTAGGAGGAGGTGAAATCATTGGACAGAATGTTAGATGGGTGATTTGATGATGTATTATATATTTAGTTGAGGTATTTGGATCGCAATCCTAAATGTCTGTAAGAAATGTGTTATGTGTAGGTACGCTTCGGCCTAAAATTATTGTTATTAACCAAATGGTGTATTAAACAATTCATTTTTCGAACATCAGATAATTTAATTATTCTACTCAGACGGAGAAGAGAAGGAATGATTCATTTTGGAATAATTCTAGCTTCTTCCGGGTATTTGTAAATATTTCGCTGGCGTGGGGAAAACTGGCAGGTTAATGCTGGTATGAAATCTAATTCTAAAACAGTAGAAATGTTGAGTGGTGTAGTAGGAGGAGGATGAAATGGCTTGACGGATAGCTATTCCTTTATCAAGGGAGTAATTTTTACGGGCTATTTACGTTAGCTTCTTGTTCGTAACTAGGCCGATGAATTTTACAATGTTTCTCTCGGTATCTTGTGTCTTTTTACTTGAATTGTTAGTTGTGCTCTGTATATTGTAAGTAGAGAAAATTAGTGGTGGTTTTGTTTATATGTTTATCATTTAAAATAAAGCATGTTTTCAACCACGTGAAAAGTCAAGTTTTCCCCGTCATCAAGGGATCAAATCAATTTTTTTGTATGACATCATTCGCATGATCTCGAGCGAGGTAATGCATCTTGTAAAGCGACCATTGGAGTCCCTTTCTAGCCTTCACGAATATATCACAACAGGGGATTGTCCCGTCGGCCTCACCGCGCATTGCAATGAGTTCACAGAAGTCGCCACTTGCGTCGCTAACGCCATGAGCTATCCAAATTTCACGGAAAAATAAGCTATAATTAGTCGTGTTAATCGAAATGCATATTCACGATACTATAATCTATCGAAGCCATAACATTTCGATGCAGTGGCTCGCCAGTTCAGACAATAAAAACAAACGTTTTTCGTTCAAAAAATTTGATTCCGTGGGCTTTGCAACGCAAAAGTAATATGCTGTGTTTGAAAATGTTCATTCTGTTGACAGTTTGAGCTCTCGTAATCGGCCTGAATACCACGTAATTCGCATCTGGCGTGACCTGTTGGCAGAACGATCCGCATTTCGCAGAGAAATAAGCTTTAATTAGGGCTGTTAACCGAAGTTTATATGCAGGATGCTCCCACAGAACCATCATATGGTGTCGCATTCATAATTTTTCCATGCTATTCCTCGCGTTTGCCACTATTATAAGAAATCATTGGACACTAGGTTAAATAATTCAGTGGGTAGGTACATAAAAGTAAAATAAAAAATTTCCAAAAATCTCTCCCGATAACATATCCCGCGTATAGAATAATTTTTTTGCGAATTATATATAACATAAGAAACAACTCACAGACATTAAAAATTTTAAGGAAATTTCATTGAATTAAGAGCATATCGCAGTCTTGTGACTTGAAAATGACAGAAATCATGCTAATGAAATTGCAAAAACTTATTAGTTGAACCGATTCAGTCGTGATATAGTGGAAGTTCGACATTTTGAAATGAAAGACAGTTGCACTTTTCCACAAGTATTTAATGCGCACGACGCTTTTCTCCTCACAGAGTCACCATCTGATACAGTCTGCACACCTCACAGTCATTAAAATCTGTACTGTATGATGGTATTGTGAGGCGTGACGTAATGCACGCATGAAATCATTGCTGAAAAGTGCCAATACCTTTCGTTTCAGATTTGGCAGAGGGTGATCAATCAACGGCATGCATTAAAATCCCTGTGTGCACACCACACAGCCATAAATAATATGTACCAGATGATGGCTTCCACTAAAACACACCAAAATGGGTTGAACTCTTCACTTCTTACAATTTCACTATCGTGATTGTTGTTATTTCCTAGTCACAAGACGGCGATGTGCTCTCAATCCGCTGTTATCTATGAAACACTCCTTATCGGGTACGAGTGTTTATTGAGATATTTTACGCGTTGCAAATTATTGTTGAAAATTGCTACTACCTTTCATTTCCATTCTGCAAAAAACTTGCTAATCGGATCGTGGCCAGTGCGAACCTGATTTGAATGCGCTCGTGTGAAGAGATTAATTCGTCGTCGACAGCGACTGAGAACGAATTTAAAACGAGCCCTAGGCCTCCTCTGTGTTCGTCCCTTCGGATGTCTTCTCTTTCCTGCCCGCTCCCGAGCGCCGCCCGTCGGCGGTGGCGGCGGGAAACACTGGGCAGGTGGCACCCTTGCATGCCGCACCCTCCGTTTGACGGCGGCGGCCACTTCCTCTCTCTGCGCGGCGCCTGTCCTTCCTTCCCCGGGACGCCCTGCACCCGAAGCCGCGCTCCCTCCGACCGAATGAATTGATTCATTCGATTATGGCCACCGCTGCCATTTGGATCCCTGGGGAGGAAGGGGGATGAGGGGAAATTCAGGGGGAGAGAGGGTAGAGGACTCATTTCGCGACCTCACCCACCCCCTTCACCCTTCTCTATATCAGGATAGGAGGGTGGGATGGAGAGACTCGTCATAATTTATCGGCCGCGGTGCGCTCTTCATCTGTTTTCTGTTTTTTTTTTTTCTCCCTCCCTCCCTCCTTCCCGCGATGCATCAATTTAGTGCGCCGCACCTCTTCGTGTGTCCTCTCTTTTAATTCACTCCCTCTCCGCTTCGCCCGTGTTCCCTTAATCGCCATTCGGCCGCATCCAGCGCGATTAATTTATCGAATGCGACTCCCTCTCCCTCCGCGCGTTCTGCGCGCTCGTGGGACGCGCGTAAATCAAAGGAGATTTGCGAATGTGCGACTGTGTGCGTGCGTTTCGTCGAATCCCATGGCAGCCATTCCCTTTTCGCTTTTCATTTCTTTTTAATTATTATTATTTTCACCCACCCCTTCGCCCATTGGGCCATATTCACGCGCTCTCTCATTACCACTTTTCGCTTTATGTCCCGTCCCATCCGCTTAATGCCGGCCATATTGCCCTCGCTGAATGGTTAATCATCGGATTTCGAGTCGGGTGCTAACATGACGTTAACCCTCTCTGATTCGCTGATTCCCTTAATGTGCATTCTTAATTTTTGGTTCGATCCGCATGCCCTCACTGCCGCATCCCGAATTCTTTGGTGAAATTAAAGAGAGGGGGTAGTGGGGATGAATGAAGAGTCACTGGCAATTTTTTTGTAAATAATCTGATTTCACTTCACGACCAGTTGAAAGCCAGACCACTTTTGCATAATCCAGAAGATAATTCTAAATGTTTCCATGCAATTACAAGAGTCCATAAAAATACAAGTTTCCATACAATTACCATTTGCAATACATTTTTTGTGTGGAAGGCAATACTAAATGTACTGAAATCGATGGTGCAGTGGAATTAAAGTAATTGAAGTAAATTACAAGTTACTCTTAATGTTCTAGTATGTTATAATTGTCCACCAGATTAAGCCTGAAACAACTACCTGTACATATTAGTATGGAGTGGATTATTTTACCTTGTCCAAAATAAATTAAGGGGAAAAATGATTAAACAATAAATTTGGGATTAAAGCTAAATTTGCAAAATAATTAAATTGTCGCTTGACTTTTTCAGTGTAATTTTGTCTACTTTTTTGCATCATATAACCGCTTCGCTTTTAGTTTTTCCACTTCTACTAGCAGATAATACCGTACAAGTCACCTTTAGGGTGTTTTGCAGGGAGTGACCAATAACCAGGATGCAATAGAACCCCTGCATACACACCTGCATACCCTCACCCAACGTCACCCACTCATCCTTTTCGAGACCACAATACAAATAACATATTAGCAAAAGCTAAAATTTTTCCAACGATTAGAGATTAATATCGTCAACCATGCTAGGTTAGAACAATTCAAAGTTTTTCTGATGTCAGTTTTTTATGTTTCTTAGTGTACGTGGCTCATTGTATCCTATGTTCAGCGTCTCCCGCTTAGCGTTCTTACCTTGGAAAGATCAAAAAGATCCCTCGCACTCATTTTGACACGTTCCCATTATGTACTTTATGCGCAATTATCCCCTCCAAAGAGTCATTCTGTCACTGTGGCAGCGACTTCATCTTTGGGTCACAAGGCGCGGTCAAGATTTGCTGGTCGATCGGCTGTGGTCTATCTTCTGTATTCCATACCAAAATAAAAATATGCTTCAATTCCTTTGATTATATAGGCTATAAACATTGTGAGTACGTGACCGACAGCTTTGGTCATTTGCGCCGTAGAGAACAAAGGAATAGTTTTATCAATAATTACGAAAAATCATGTTTTGCTAAACATTTGAATTATTGTAAACATTTTAGTAACTTTGATTTTGATATTTTACATTACATAGAGAAAGGCAAAAAGCTGGACTTTTACGAGAAATTTGAAATTGTTAATAGCCCGCATAATCTCCGTAACGACGAAGTGTATTCTACCCAATCGCCTCTTTTAACCCAGAACATTCCTGTGCAACCCAGAACATCCCGCTCTGTGAATACATAGATGTTTTTTAATTTCCGACCTTCGCCAACACCCTCTCCTCTCCTGGTTGCTATGACTTCTCTTCCTACCTCCCCGATTCACTGCCTTTACGTAATCCCTAGTCCCCCCCCCCTCCTTCAAAGACCTTCCCTATTACGCATCTTTTTAGTCAAACAGTCTCCCCCTCCCTTGCTATCCTTTCCACCCCACCTTTCTCTTGCTGGACGGTATATAAAGAACTTGGAAAGCCAAATTGGTACCTTGATAATGACGCTACGTGTCGAAACTGGGTTGGTGCTTTGTAAATAAAATCGTGTGGAAGTTTACCATTTTTTTAAATTCTCAGGGTGGGAAAGCAAGAATGATGGAAAACCGGGGTCGACGTTAGTCTGTTCTCATGAATACTTACCTAGGAGACCACGGCTTAGCTTTGAAATATACTCCGGATGAAATATTGTATTCATCTATTTACATCGGTAGTTATACTCTAAGTGCCCTCCCTCCGGAAAATTTTCCTGCGTCATGCATCGGGAGATCTCTGCCACATTTGGACCCGAACCCTATGGGTGGAAAGATTCTAGCCATCACACTATTGCGAACATTGTGACGTTACGTCGTAAAATCTGGTTGATTTTTCACGTAAGTCCAGACAAGGGAAATACTCCAACCGTCGGTCACATGCTGGATCAGGGAAAGACTCCACAAACAAGAAAAACAGCTCACAAGAAAAAGGTAGCCAAAAACAATTTACGAGTTATTACCGTACGAAATCTATTCAAAGTAGAGTAGTCAAAAAATCAGAAGTATTACAGAAAACAATGATAGTAATTCATGATCACAAAGGAAACATTACCAGCTAAATACCAGCAGAAAATTGCTCTAAATATCTCATGCCTCACAAGACATGTGACTCCCAGCAGGTCACGATCAGAAAAAAAAGGCTCTCCTATTCAGGAAAAGCCAGGATTTGAGGGGAGGGATTCTTCCAGGGAGTGGAGGGGTAGGCAGGCGAATTCAACTACGGCGCCACTCTGCATAGAACGGCCGCTCCACAAAATCAGCATTCCCTGGTTTTGAGACAACAGCACAGCACCCAGAATTTTCCCCTCAACTTCTGGGTTGGAGACATCAGAGGAATCAGAGGGATAGTTCATTGGAACACATGGAGGGGAGGGAGATACTGGGGTGAGGTGTTGGAGGGAGAGAGAGTTGTGATAGGACAATGGTAAAACTTCTCACTCCAAGTGCAATACTAAGGCCTTAGCACCGATTTCCCCTTGCTTGCCAAGGAGTAAGTATTCCTCCGCAGTAGTCCTATATAAGTCTTGGATTGCAGGTAGGCTGGGTTCGGTGCTGGGTTCGGTGCTGGCTTCCGGTGCTGGCTTTCGGATGCTGCTTTCCGGAGGCAGCATTTTCCGGAGACAGGATTTTGCGAGACAGGGTTTTGCTACAGGCGTTTTGCGCGAAAAGTTCTTGGCGGGAGAAGTTCTGCGGATAAGTTCGGAGGAAGTTCGAGGAAGTTCGAAGAATTTCTGGGGGGGGGAGGGGTACCAGAAATTTTGGGGGGGGGGGGGGAACACTAAAAAATGCCACAACATAGAGACACTGCATTGTCCAAATCGCATTCTTCTATGAAGTGGCATTTAGTCCCATTGTCAGTGCGTTTCTATGACCCGATAACGTCTGAGAAAAAAATTGATATTAAGTGATTTTCTAATATTTAATATTCCTCAAATGATTCATCAGGTCTATTTTTGTATACGTTCAACCGATTCAGGCGTGATATATTGAAATTTCAAGTTATTAAACATGCATGATTGTACTTACCACAGCTATTATGGTTAACTGCAAATATATTTTATTTAAATGTGTAGTTCATTCTCATTTAGGCCTTAGGTTGGGAATAAGAATGGAAAAAAGGCAAAAATCAGTGATAAATATCATAAATGTAGATCTTAAATGTAGATAAATTTCGTTAGAATGTAGATCTAATGCCCAGAAATTCACAAAAATAACTAAGGAACAGAAGCTAACAATGCTCTGTCTGCTGGTACCATACTTTACTGGTCGTCGTTTAAGGGTTAAATTAGGTTTTTTTCCCAGGAAATGGTCATTATTAAATGCTGCAAAATGTATCAATTAATCAATCAGCTTAGTAAAACCACTTGTCTGTTTCCACACACTTTTTTTTCACATATTTTATTCATTCCACACACTTATATTTATTTATTTATTTATATTATTTATTATATTTATTCCATTATCAAGGTAACAAGTTGCCGAAACCATGGTCGGTGTAAATAAAAGTGTGTGGAAATAGACATATTTTACTAAGCTAAATATTAAAGATTTCCACCGTATCACGCCGGACACTGTATCTTTAATCAATCAATTAATCAATCAAAGTTAATCAATTACCATAGTCTCGTCTTTGGTTTGTGCACGCTAGGAATGGGTTTCCGCGGGATGTTTTCACAGGGCATGGGGGAGGTTGCTCCGAACATTCCCGCACTCCCCTGCGCACGAGGCCCGCCTTTCCTCACACGTCCCTTGTGCTTCGTTCCGCCCTGCGGTCTCTTCATCTCCTCCCTGTCATCGCCCACGCTGCCCTTCAACCCCTTTGCACCACCACGATTTTTCAAACCTACCCTTCGCCCCCTCTATCCGGCTGTATCCGTGCTCTGTTGACGCATGTTCTATGCCAGAGAAATTCTTCTGTGTTTCCGAATAAACATTAATGCATTTGCAGTGCTTTCGGGTATTCAATGGAATTCTTTAATCAGCCATTTATTGCTCTAGGCATGAACGATGTGACGATGGACGTGATCTGTTATCGTGGAACTGACAATGATTCCTTTATGTAAGCCGTTACTTGCGCGCCGTGGGTGATATCTCTTTTAACGTCCAAGTAATGCCCGTATTTAGCTAAATAAGGGACGTCATCCGAATTTGAGTACACGTTCGGAGATACAGAGTAACATCCCTGGGTGAGGATTTTTTTTCTAGTACTTTTGATTTAAACCTTTTAAAATATGCTTTGGGGAGTAAAATAGAAATGCTAAAAGTAATTGATCCGTTGCTTAAGATTTTGAGGTCACACACTTTAGAACAGTGATACAAATAATAACTAGTTTTTTTTTCAACTTGAAGGGTGAGTGTAATTTTTTATGGTTTCTGCATGTTTACACTGCGTACCTACACTACGAATTGGATTTCTATGGGAGCTCTAACCTACGCTTTGCATAGAAGGCTGCCGGTCTTTATCTCATATTTACATCTTGTCACTATACCATGATTTGGGAGTACTTGATCAATATTTTCTTCCTTCCATATTTTATGGAAACAATTGGTTCAAAAACAACCACTCAGGGAAAGCAACGACCCCATCTCACCTTAGATGGATGATATTCGCGCCCGTGGGGTGGAGACATGCCCTCTTTTACTGAAACCGATTTTCGGATCATGTCCCTGATTCAGTGATAATATTTAGCGCAGCAGGAGTGACATGATAATTAAAGATAGCTGGTTTTACTCATTTGTGAATTTTTGATAAGTTTTAATTTTTATTCTCACTATTAAATTGTTTCACATAGATTTTCCTGTGTCTAGAAAGTCCATTAACTAGTACCTACAGTGCTGCTTGTGTTATCAGGATCCACTGAAATAACGTACAAGCTCAAATCCATCTTTTTCCGATCCGTTTACAATTCTGGCTGCCATGGGTTCGTTTTTATCGTCCTCAGTGTATGGGAAGTTAATAATGTGCGTAATGACGCAGAGTAAATTATTAATGTGCTTCCTTCTGGGAATATGCGTTTCACTAAATGTTGCATCCGGGTTCCGAAGTGCTGGCAATCGACGTGGCGGTCAAAAGAGGCCTGTTTGTTTGCTATATACCTTTTGGAATGTCGAATCATGATGATTCAATCTGCCTCGTGTCATGGATTACGAGCGTTGCGCGAATCGCGTCGCGCATTCCAAATGCATGCGTGCGGGACAATTATATCGCCCGGAAAATTGAATACTCGCTCTCCGGCTGCACTTCATTCATCTCTAATGGTCTCGTTTTTAAAAGTTTTTTATTTTTATTTTCGGTTGAGATAGAGTTTGAAATATGAAGATACCCGTATTCTATCTGATTTTTGATGCTCCACCTACTTCTCGAGCTATTCGGGATAAAAAATTGAAGACCTCAACCCTTTCGCAGTTAAGTTGATGACGTCACGACCTCATGCCGATCTTTTCACCGCTTCCCCGCTTCTACTCGCGCTCGCGTGGTCTATTGGTGTGAATGTTATTGTGAGAGATCCCCTCACCCTATGAAAGCTTTGCCCTAAATAATTATACGAGCCAGAATTCTAATGACGTCACCAACTCACGAATTGGGAACGGAATCTTCGCGTTTTATTATTTCAAAAGTTACGAGAGAATGGCTGACTAGGGTGGATTTGTTTGTAGAAACTTCCCCACCCCAATTTCCCCACTAAAATAAAAATTTCCCCACCGTTTATCAAATTCTCAGTATAAATTGCGATTACTACGGCTTTAAGTGAACGTCCTCAGCCTGTTAATGTTCAATTAGACTGGCTTTATCATTTTCAATATATGTTAAGTTTAAATTGCGCGTAATGAATGGGAGACTTCAATGATAATACGCCTGCAATCTCTTCGGAAAATGCGTTTCATTTAATGAAGCATCCATTTTCCAAAATGCCAACAATGCGCGTCGCAATGAAAAAAAAACATTTTGTTGGCACAGAGACCTTTTGGAATGTCGAATCATGATGATTCAATCATCCTAGCGTGACGGATATCGGATTCTGCACGACTTGTGTGGCGCATTTCAAATGTGTTCGTGCAGGACAATAACATCGTCCGCAAAATTGAAGCTCCGCTTGCCAAATGCATTTCTGAAATCAATAATAGTCAGGCTGAAATAATGAAACTCACCTATCTCGTTCGAGAGATCCGTATTTTTCCGCTAGTAGACCCATCGCGTTCTTCTGAAGCTAAACGCGACGCAAATTCGTAGGTATTAACCCTTGGCGTAGTTAAGCGCTCGTCGCGACGTCAATGCTTAATGCCAAGCGTCAATCTGCTACTCCGCTACTACGCGGCCTTAGGAATGAACCTCGAGGTGTCCGTTGTTGTTTAATATACTCTTGGTAGGGTCCCTTCCTCTGCAGGAATTAATGAAACCGAATTCAGATGACGTCACCAACTAATGAATTGAGAGCGGAAACTTCCGCGTTCCGTTTACTCAATGTATAGGTACTCAGTAGAGAATGACTGAGCAGGGATAATTTTGTAAGACTTCGAAATAAAGACTTTAAATAAGAGTTCGAATTCATCCCCTCCGAATATTTATTTATTTTTATATTTAATGTAGTCAAAAAACATCAGAAGGCCAATTACAAAAGACTCACTAAAACATATAAAACATTTAACAAATAGTAAGCAAACCTTTAAAAATAATGTACAAAATAATAATCAACAGTTATAAAATAATAAACAAAGAATGACAAAATTCATAGTATGGTGCAAGGAAAAGGCAGGAAAATACGATGGATTCGAAATAGACGAGGGATGAAAAAAAGGATCAAATTTTGGGACACATTTTGAATGGGAGTTAATGGAAGAAGGGGATCTTCAGAGAAAATGACGCTAAGAGATTGAAACGCTGGGTGTGAAACACTTAAATAGGTCACTCGACCTCGTTTTGCGGGAAGGAACACAAAGTGGATAAATCAAAGAAGATCAGATGATCTGTATTTGCTAGTAACGATATTTAAGAAGAGTCTCCTGTCATTGAGGACACGGCGATGAGCTAGAGTCGCATTACCAAGAGAGGAACTAATCGCATTGAGTGAAAAATTACGGAAAGGCTTGTGACGGTAGTGTGAATTCTTTTTAGAATATGCGATTTCGGGTCTAAGTGAGGCTCCTCATTTTGGTCGACTAGTTGGTTTTATCGTCCTCAATTTATGTCGAGTTAATAACGCACGTGGTGACTGGGGGAGTAGATGATGAATTTGCCATCTCCTGGGAAAATGCGCTTCGCTAAATGTTCCATCCCGGTTTCGGTAATTCGCGATGCAATCAAAAAAGCGTGTTTGTTTGCACTCTACCTTTTTGGAATGTCGAATCAGCCTCGCGCGACACGTATCGAGAGCAGCACGAGTCGCGCCGCGCATTCCAAATTACGTGCGTGCTGGACAATTACATCGCCCGGAAAATTGAAGCACCACCCGCTGTATTTCATTCAGTCCCCAATTGAACACCTCGAGTGCAATCGCCCCTCATATCGACCGAAACTGATGCTCATGCCGTCGGATATCACGAGGCAGCTTCACCACCGCCTCCGCAACAAATAGGGAGTGATGGTGGCATGTTCTCTGATTGAACATAAATAGGGGCGATGTTTGTAAGTAACTTTTCTTACCAATTTTCCACATGAAGTCTTTAATTTATTGACCCAGGTTTTACCTCATTGCAAATGATCGTTCAAATTACCGACTCTTTATTAATTCTTCGCGAGGTAATCACCTTAAATATTAATTGTTAAGACTGGAAACCTGTATCAGTACCTTAAAAATATTCTGTAAGACATTACTAAGTGAAATTATTCCAAGTATCGTAATGCTGTTCAATGCAGTTTAGCCTGAGAATGTGTTACCTATTGATACAAGATATTTAAAAAAATGGTGGTAGCAGCTTTAGTGAGGGGCATTGAAAATGCTAAAAAAAAATTGCCAAGCCCTACATATAACAAGTGACTAGAAATCTAATCAGTCACGCACCAGTTCAAATTTACTCCAAAACTGAAATTCTGCCATGAAATATCATTTGTTTCAGCCGGGATTCGAACCGAGATATTCAATCGAGCATGTTACCAGTTACACGCGAACGGGAGATTCGAATTCGAATCCTGACTAAGCCAAATAATGCATTTCATGGCGAATTTCAGCCTGTGTGAAAAGCGTTTTGTAAAGGTTTGTATAGAAGTGAAAATATTAATCCATTGAACAGCAGTTTAAGTTAAACATTTCGTTGTGAAATTGTTCTGTTTGCTATGTTATTGTATGTGTGTTTTCAAGGCATTAGAGTGGTCTTGTCCACCCGCGCCTCTCTCATTTGCTGCATTTCAGTTAATCCCTAATTGAGCATCTCGGACGAGCCAGAGTGCAATTTCCTGCTCCCGCTACGAGAGGGCGTCCATTAATGACATGTGGCGTTCAAAAGGGAGGAATAAGGGATCGAGGCGAATATCTCCCAATCCGGCAAATATCACGTAATATTTTTATCCGCCGGATTCATCGTAGTGGGGTCACGACTGCCGTCAGAGGGACAAATGGCTTCCATGAAACCACAACCAGCTGAGGGACTCAAACCTGGGCTAACCTGTATCCCAAGCGTTGCGATCTCTCGTGGACCTTTTGCATCTTGTACCATGAGGATCGGCAAAATTGCCTCGGGAAATTAGGAACCTGAGTAGCGTAGTAATCTGCGCAGTGGCACGGAAAGGCAAATGTCTATGGTTCGATTCCCAATCCATGATATTCATAGTAATAATTTCCCTAATTTTGGCGAATAAAGTGAAAAAGAAGAGGTCATATAAGTAACCAAAAAAGGAAAAGAAATTTTAAAATTAATTATAAGCTACTTGATGTCGCAGTGAATTTTTGCTGAGTAATTTGTGATGCATCTTGTTTATTTCATAACTAAATTATGAGAAAACCACTTTCACGTTGGGAGTTTACATGTAAAATCAATTTATTGCATCATTGCACTCCTAATTCATATGTTTTTCCTTTCGTTAGTGTAAGTTAATCGTTACCTCTCCCCACATTTTACGCGCGATTTTTTCGATGGGCTCGTCAAAAATCATGTCATCAGCGAAAGGATTTAGGCCGTCGATTTTTCGTCGCGTATAGCTCGAGAAGTAGGTGACGGGCGTAGTCGCTGGCTCTACTTAGTAGAGTACCGTCATAATAGCCAGAGTAATATACTGCTAGGATATTTCCCAAAAAAATGGTTATTTAAACCAACCGATTTTTACACTTATTGTGTCATTCTCGAGGGTACTACTTCATAAGTCTGTAACAAGAAAACAAATTTTATCCAAGATAATGGCAAAGCAAGTGTCGGAACCAGTTTGGTTAAAATTGGAGTTAATTTATTAATTAATTGGAGCGTTGGATTTAAAATTTAGTATTCCTTATTGCTCCAACTAGAAGGAATTGCTCAATGAGATGCTGTTTAATGGAGGTATTTCTTTTGGTGATGCCTTCCTGTTTTTAACCTTAAAGAATGATTTCACATTTTATCATGTCAGGTTCCTTTCAAACAAGTTTTGTTCAGCACCTGCATTCATTAGAAGGCATTGCAATTCTTTTAAAAGTGATTTGGAAATACTCTTAAGAACTCTTGGGAATGAAACGTTGATCGGTTATATCGATCTTAGTGCATGAAATGTTATCAAAGAACTGGAGAAATCTCGTTTGAATATCTAATATCCTATCCTTCAATAGTCTCACTGGCGTAATTAGGGCGTTCCTTCCGAATTATTAACATTTGATTGAGCATTCGGAGTTAAGCAAGCAACGATTGCAACAGCCATTTCATAAATCCGAAAGTTTATTTTAGGCACTATAGCGACGAACTAAAATCTTATTTCTATAGCGCGGAAGTTTATGCAATAATATACTCGGAAGTAATTGTGGTTGTGGCTTCCTGGAATTGCATTTACGGGAAGCAAAGTGCTATTATATGGTTAAAAGGCTTATAGTGCACTTAGTGGAATTCTGTAATAAATAATGCGCTATTTTTTTATTTATTTGACGGCCTAAATTAAGCATGAGAGTTTCTAATTGGAGGTATGGAAGTAATCAGCGGGATGGGTTAGAGAATTGAACCCAGGAGGATGAGGCTATCCATGCGAAGCGGAGGATTTTTTAATTATCGCCGAAATGAGTACAACGCTCCAACTTCTCGCACTAAGGGTCATATTAGAGGCAGGCGTAGATCTCGCTAGAGTTCTAGACTCAATTGGCATCTTTGAAATCTATTTCTTCTCCAATGTTTTAAGATGAGGTTGTGCAGAGTTTGTCATAGTATACTTTGTTAAAGTGTTTACGAATAGCGTTGATGAATGAATATTTATAGTCTTAAATTGTTTCTATTTGTTAAAATGACATGGGACAATATCATGTACATTTTACGTCATTTTGACACTTAAAATTTAAATTTAAGCAGATGCAGTTATTATATTTCAAAACTAGGCAATATTTTTAAACAACTTTTTTTTTCTCTGATGCTTTGGGGGGGGGGGGATGTATCCCCTCATTCCCCCACTCTCCATAGTTACGCCACTGGGTGCGAGGATGAGCGCTTTTGAGATGTGGGTGTGGAAGAGACTAAATTGAGTGACATGGAGAAGTGAGCAATGAGGTGTTGGGAAGGAAAAAACATTATTGAAAATCATACAAGAGGGAAAGGGGAATTGGATCGGGGATATTTTAAGAGACAAGGGGATTTCAAATACCGCCGTCGATGGAACAGTGGAACGAGAAAACGGAGGAGGAAGAATAAGGCTAAAAGTCGTAGAAGATGCAAGGATAAAGAGGAAACTATACTGGAAAACTAAGGAAGAGGCCTGTGATAGGAGGAGCCGGAGACAGACTTTGGTGTTGGGCAGACAACCGCTTGATTTTATGACATTGACCGGAAAGCGTGATAGCCTAGTGGTCTAGCGGAAGGACTGGACTTGAACTGAATTTAATTCCTCTTGAAATATGGATACATATCAAGTCTGAATGAAGAAATAGTCACCTCGGGAGACAACCTTTATGTTCATTTCTCACCATGAAATTCTACATTTTCGGAGAACTTAAGCACTTTCTATTTCCAAAATTTAATTCAAATTACATATGATTCTTTATAAAAATGTTCAAACCACTTCAAAATGTTAAAATCACTTTAAACGTTCATTTGAGCAATAAAAAGTGATTGAATAGTTGAGTAGTTTACAGATATTTGAACGTTTAACGTTTTAAGTTCAGATGTTTATTAAGTTATTGGTCCATTTCTTTGGTAATTAACAGTTAATTAGTAACTCACAGTTTGATAGTTAAACAGTTCAGATATCCAATAGTTCAGAATTTGTACTTTACCAACTATTCAAAAGAGTTTTGACCGAATAATATGAAACGCATAATGATTTTTAGAATAATGGGGACCGAATAATAATTTTAAGAATTATTAAGAAATATTATTATTTATAGCATAAATCTTATATTTTCTAATTTGATTTTTCTGTTTTTAAGTTAGGAACAATGATATTTCTTGATTTATTTCACCCCGTGTTAATATGTGCATAAGAAATCTTGAAGATTATAAAAAATAGCAACTCGCTGAGCCGTTTTTTCAGTTTCCCAGGCACAAGCAAGCACTGTCCGTGTCCATTCCCGGCAACTCGATCAGTCTGCGGGATGGGATTTCCGATAGAGGAAGTGTTGAAGGCCTCGTCAGAACCGCTCGAAGGATTCGCTAAGCCCTTCGCCGTCAAGAGGAGGAAAAATCGAAATTCCGCCATTATTTTCGTGGCGTGGGCGTTTGTCGACTCCCGTCCCTCCCTCATAACCCCGGAGGGTCCACCTCACTTATGCTCTAATTTGATAATCCCCAAACCACCCCCTCACCAGCCACACCCCCACTCTCCACCCCCATCCACCCATAATCACTCCTCCCCTTCCATCTGAAAACAACGCTTACACAAACACTGTCTCGCACGAAAACTCCTCTATATGCATGGTATATGCCGGCGAGGGAAGTCATGGAAAGCAGTTGCGCACGAAGATCGGCAAACGTAATTAATTAAGATAAGTCAATATTTTATATAAAAAAAGAAAAGGATAGTTCTGTGGATCGATGAGAAAGAAATGAAAAAGTTGTAACGAAAAAATTCTTCCTCCTTTAGCTATTTTTATAACTTTAAAATGAAAATATGCAAAAGTTACCGCCCATTTTTCATGAGTTAGTGACGTCATTCAAGTTCTGGTTTATTAATTCGTTCATAGAGACCCAATCGTTGACGGTAATGATCGCTTTTAATATTGTAACTATCAAAGAACCACGTGAGATGGATGCACGAGGCCGAGGTGAAAGGCCGCTCGGCAAGAGTCTGTGACGTCATGAACTGACATCGAATTTGGCAAGCCCGTCGATATTTTGCTGTGAAGTAGGCGACAGATCGGAAAATGGTAAATCACTCTTTATTTATAAAAATCTGTTGCAATGAACTTAAATTAAAAAAGGTAAGTGATCCTGATGTCAGGAAAAAATAAATTTGATAGTTGAAGTTATGGAAACTTCAGCCTGGTAGAAGTATTTGTGGAATGTTTTCCATAGAACGTACGGAATATCACAGAAACAGTCGTCGGTTTGGTAGAACACGGTCATATTCTGAGGAGCCCTAAGATAAGCGCTCACGTTCCGTTCAAATATGGAGAGAAAACATGAAAGCCCTCCTTGACTATTTCCGTAAGTAAAGACTAAAATATGTTCCGTAGAATAGCACTCGGAGTTCATTTTATTAAGTATCTTTTTCGGGGCAAGGATCATATTCCGAAGAGAAAATTCTTTACGACCTTGCTGACTGATTCTGTAATATGGGTTCCTCAGAACGCTGAGAACATCTATAAAATCTAAAACCTATGGTCACCCTTTTTTTTCAAATCTGTCTACCTTTTGGCCAGCTTTTTTTTGGAATTTAGCCATACTGTGAAACCGGGAAACCCCCTCTCATTATAAGTATATAGTGTTGAGGAAGAGGGGGTTGTGAGAGGGTTGTTTCCGCCTTGTTTCCTTCGCTCCTTCCCAATTACGAAGGCGGCGTCGGCAGCAGTACTTCTTCCCATTTAAAAAATACTATTTTAAAAGTTTAGTGTTCCGAGTTTGTCAGGGTAATTGTTAAGGATATCAAATTGCTTGCAATCTCGACGTGCACCTGTGCTAACAATTAACAATAAAAGTTTATTTGAAGTGATATGGTCTTTAAGCGCTATTTTTTGCCAGTTTGCTGTGACTATGCGAACATTGCGTCTATTTTGGTTTGAAATTCGTTTAAATATTCGTTTTTATTGCTCTACATGTTGTTACAGATATATTTTCGGGAACTGTAGGGTAAAATGTATTTTCATGCAAGGCGTACGCAGTATTACACATTGCACCTGCTTATACCTTGACCTTATTGGTTGACGTTTGTTTGGTAAATTTATGTTCATTCCATTGCCCCCTGTTGATGCGCAGATGTTTTTGAATTGCTTACACAATCAATTAGCACACGGGTACGTCGAAAACCCCGACTCGAGATTGTAAGCAATGATGGGTTTGAGATCTTCAGCTACATCAACCTTTTAACCAGCAAGCAACGTATAGGGTTGATGAAGTCTTCTCGGGAAATCAGCCGGGTCAATATTGACATTGCTGCCAACGTTACGTCACGCATTCTCAATAAATTCTTCCCCAATTGCCTTCTCTGTCATCGTCTTCAGGGCGAAAGACACCGTTCGCCCAGAGAAGGCCATTGAAACGTTGTCAGCAATGTCAATCTTGATTCGGCTGATTTCCCGAGAAGACCTTATCAACAAGATTCGTCGGGAAAGTACCAAATCCTTCAATAACCTATAGGGTGCTTGGCAGGGGGTGACCGATCACAACTATGGAGCATGCAACAGGATCCCCAGTTACACACCATACGGTCATGAAAATATTGCGCATAATGACAAAAAGGTCGTCCAAATTCATGCAATTTCCAAACCTGCAAAGTTTATAAATTCCATTCCAGTTCCAATGGCATATCCATGCGAGGATAGTACGATGGAAAAATATAAACATGCAATTAGCCGTCCTAGAGAGTGATGCCATTGATTTTACAGATCGGGAAACCGTTGATATCCCTGATAGGAAGAAGAAAGAATATTTTAAATCTCTCTATTTTGCTGTCTATTGCCTTTATTTTATTGTTGTGATCGTGTCCACCACAGCAAACAAAGGACATGCTTCAAGTCGCTTGAGAAAAAATGTTCCCCGATTTTTCTTGATAAATTTAGCCTTACTTTTCCATACGATCCAGTAAATATTCCCATTTTAACTCGCCTAACATATAAATAACACCGATACACGGACTAATACTTTTATTACTCCATCACACAAGAATATTGAAATATTATTTTTAATTTTCGACCCGATTGCAAGATTTTTGGGATTTGGATTCACTGTGCAAAATTCGCCGGTTTCCTTCCTTAAAGATTCCCGTTTTAACTCGCTTAACATATAGGTAACACCGATACACGGACTAGTACTTTTATTCTCCATCACACAAGACTATTGAAACATTATTTTTAATTTTCGACCCGATTGTAAGATTTTTGGGATTTGGATTCACTGTGCGGAATTCGCCAGTTTCCTTCCGGCCAGAACAACCCCCCACTCCCCCTCATTATAAGTATATAATATAGAAGAAATAAGGGCAGGGGCGTGGGATGAGGGCGCTGTTTCCACCTTGTTTCTTTCGCCCCGTCCTTTGGCTGCTCCTCCAATTACGGAGGCGGCGGCGGCAATACTTTTATTTCCCATCCGCTCTCTCCTCCGTCCTTGGAGAGGAGCCCTCTCTTTCTATCTCTCCTTTCGGTGAAACTGTTCTCTTCTTCCTCTTCTCTCTCTTGGCCCTCTGGCGGGAGCCGGCACAACTAAAGAGGCCGAACGCTTTCGTGCCATTAACTCGGCGCCACTCACACACACACGCGACGCGAGCAGCGAACATTTTTGCGAGATGTGCCCTCGCTTCAATTTAGCCAACGTCTTGCTCTCGCAATTTTGTTTGTTATTCTGTTGTTCTCCGGGATCGCATCGCATCAGCGTCTTTTTGCTTGAAATTTCCGAGAAGTATTCACGCTTAACTGGCGGGATGATTGTCATCCCCCTTTTATTTTTTTATCAGTAATTTTATTTCTCTTAAAGAATTTGCGAATTCTAAATGAAAATTTGATTAAATGATGTGTACCAAAAGTTCATGTATTCTGATTGCGAATAGATTCGTGACGAGTTTTAATGATATCAAGTGCAGTGTTTCCAATATGTTTGGCGAGATAGAATGGTAATCTTTACAAGGCCTTAGAACAAAGTATAGGCTATAATTACCTAATAAATTCCGAGGTTTCTCTCAAGCATCGTGAAAAATATCCTTCGTAAGCCGTTGGACTATGGTAGACATGATAGCAAGAGTAAAAATAAAGGAAATAAACAGCAAGACAGAGATAGTTAAAGTGTTATTATTTTCTCGTACTATTAAGGATAGCAAATATGTCTGGATTAATGAAATTATTGGCATCAGTCGCCATGGTGACTAATTGCTTGTTTTTATTTTCCAATCTTGCATGGATTTGCCTAAGGAATTACTAACCGTTGGCAAGTTTTGCCTTTTCATGACGTATATTTAGTCATTGTGCGTAATATTTTTGTGACCATGTGGTGTGCATGTGGGGGTTGTAATGGTACGTCTTCGTAGTAACCGTAAAAAGAGGCCATAAAACATGCACATGCCAGCTGGCGGTGTGAGATCTCACCGATCATGCATTGCTTTATGAAAGATGATACAAGCCATGCAAAGAATACTAAATTATGTCGATAAATATCCACTCAGTAGCATTAAATAGTTAGATGCCGAACAATATAACATTGACCAGCAAACCCGAACCAGATATGGGAAGAAGAAAGTAAATACATGTATTTGGTCACCCTAATGAGTGCAGCGATTTACTATATTGATGAACATCTGTTACAGTCGGGATTCACGTTGGTCGGAAAGATAGTCATAGGAAAGAACCACATCTCATATCATTCTGTTCTGCAGTCTATTTCTTTTTCCTTCTTCTCGTGATCTGTTCTACCATATTTCGACAGTTAGTGGTGTATACTTTTAAAATTATCTACGAACACGTCCTCTCTGAATCTGCGTAGTAAATTCAGCCGATATTTCGCTCTTCGCTCAAATAACGATTCCCAGCCTAACGACGCTCACGCTGCCGTTTATCGTAGCAATGAAGGTGCCGTGCGATGAAACCCTTCCATGGAATATTCGTGAAAATTCTCCATGCATGTTTTTCATGGAGTGCGAAGAGGGAGATAAGTTGGTGCTGGGTTAATAAAACGGGCGCTTCCGTGCTCCGGAGATTTTACCTAATCTGGTAGATACAGGAAGGTCCGTACTCCGCAAATGGCTCAAAACTGCCTTCACTGCATCTGCCCGTGGTGTGTGACGTTCTGTTTTACGAAAAAAAATGACCGTTTTCGTCCGAGCCCAGCATATTGCAGCCATAGCAACTGAACAACCAGCATCTTTGCGCTAACATTCCTCTTTCATAGTTTAAACGTGGCACATTGTGAAAGGCAAAGACATTTGGTTTCAAATTACATTTTAATCGAGTGCTAATCAAAGATGTATATCCCTATCGGCTTAGGGGACACTTTCAGCACTAGAGAAATTATGTAATACGGGTTTTACACCAGGTTGATATCTTTATAGTTACGGACATTTTGAGGGATAAGTTACCGGAATACACTTCGGAAACCATGGGTATTTTAACCCAGTTTTAAACCCGCGAAGAATTTATCTTAACCATCCACTGAAAAGTCTGGAAACACTACTTTTGGCCTTATTTTGTACGATGAAGTTTTCCGGAGATACTAAAATGTAGCGTTTAAATTATAATGGCCCGTAAAAAATTCTCCACACGGAGTGTTGATGAAGTGTGAAGCACGTCGTTTCTGGGGTAATCGACTCGAGCACTTGAGCGTAAGAGGGAGCGAGGATGGAAGTGGACACACGGAAAATATAAATAACTGCATATGCGCCCGACTGGAAGTGTCCCTCATTAGGAGTAATGTGGCGGCCCCTGTGCGGACGGCAGTGCAACGACCTCACCTGCTCACGTGTCGCACGATTAAAGTAGATCATATGCTTACGAGTTTATCCTCACGTGGTAAATAGTATGACTGTACTTCTGGAAACTTTGAAAGTTTAAGGAAAGTCAAGGAATCTACGTCTGAACATTTATGGAAATAGATGGAAAGCAATAAAATAAAAGTCTGGAGACGTCATAATTGCGCTAAATTTCATGAAATTAAAAAAAATATTATCATGTGTATATTGCACTTTGGCCACATTTGTGAAAAAAATACCTCCTATCAATAATAACAGTACTACCGTGTGTTACAATGTAGTGGCTATATTTTTGAATAAGTGCTTCATGTTTATGCATTACTCTAAAATTCCGGGGTAGGTATTATTTTTTGTGTTACCTAGCTTGTCCACTTTTGACAAAAACCTGGATCTCTCACACACTCAGTGATCCAACCTGTAGGTTGATTAGGATAGGTGAGGGTAGAACTCATCCCAGACTCAGTCGCTGGCGTGTGAATAGCACACATTCAGGGTAGGTGGGGTAGTCCCTTTCTCTAGGCCATCTCGCACTTGAATGATTTTATATCGGGGCGACATAAGGCTTCGCTAGGGAATTGAACCCGGGACCCTTCGGTCAGGAACCAAGCATTTTACCTTCTAGGTCACCACGCACCTAAAATAAGCCTAGGATAGTAATGGAATTTAATTGCGTCTGGAAAGTAGTGGAATTGTAGAAAAAGTATCTTACCTGTCTTTTTCACTCAATATTTACAAGAATATTGCGTTCTGCTGTATGAAGGCTAATATTTAAATGCTGTAAATCATGTTTTCCGGAGCACTCTCAGGTGCTGAAGACTTTATTCTCGCTTGGCAAATTGGTCATTCTTGCACTAACACACAAAAATTTCCCATAATTTTAAATGCTCCTTTAAAGATGTTTGAGTTTTGTACTTCAATAAAACCTTAATTTTGGCGTATTCGCATTTTTCGCAGGTTTTAGTATTTCCTGTGATACCGCTAAATCCATTAAGTCACACACATAATGGAAGAGAAGCGCGTCACCATAGTTCGCACACCTTTATAGCCACTCGAGAGGCCTCTCCATAGACCGTAGGCTCCTTTCCTGCTTTCTCGGATCTAAAAATATTTCATCACTTGTCTAAAAGATGTTAATATCGATTTGTTTAACGGCGACGAGGCGCCAAATAAGGGATAAATCGTCTCACTACGCATCGTTTTTTACCACCTTCTACCATCTTCCGATGTATATTATCAAAGATGAACGCCCTCCTAGGGGCACACACGGGATGAATTTAGCTGTATTCGAGGCGTGGGAGGGGGAGAAGCGAGCGGGGAGGGGAAGGGATCGGCCTGCCGCTCTTGTATCCGCGACTCTGCGTGGGCGTTGGAATATTTTATTCGCGGACGTGGACTCAAATTAGGCATTTTGTGGCTAAACGGTGGTAGATACGTCAAAATGCACGAAATTTTTGTTCTACGAGGGCAGTAACTCGGCAAAATCTGTAGGGAATGACCATAAAATATTATATTTTTCGAATTTGGACCTTCCCCCACTAAATTGCATGTGAGCGAGGGTCAGGGGCTCACGTAGAGGTCTCAAATTTTTCAAGCCTTATTTTTGATCGGTCCCACAACTTTTTTTCATTGGGCCAGATGGATTAAAAAAAAATCGATTTTTCCGATCCAAGAAGCAATTATAAAAATTATGCATCTTGGTTGAAGTAATAAATTTTATTTTTACACAATTTGTTCATTGTGACATGTGCTACAATGCCCATCTTATATTGTTGCAGAAAAAATAAAATATTGCCGTTATTCATCAAAAGGTATGAGGAGAACAAATCTAGCCCCTCAAGTGGGGCAAGTGTCCTCCCTTAACGGGGCAATCACAGTTTTCACATGTGAACTTACTCTTTCCAGAATATGTGGTGCAAGGTTCTTTCCGCCATGTTTTACATTCACGACACATTATCCAATCAACAATTGGTGTATCCGAGTAAAGTTTTCTTTAACTCCCAGAGTGAAAATTAGTTTTTCCGTTGAAGTAAAGCTCGGCTCCGCTGATTACCGCAACAACCCTTTATATTCTTTTGAGATTTCTTCACGTTTAGTTTCTGGGTGTAGGAAACTCGTAAGAATTTCGAACCGGTTTGACTACAGGCTGCACGATGCATATCTTCGAATAAAATGCAGGAAAAATTCTGGGATTAAGTAATGCCTATTTTCAAATTCCCGAAAATGACATGATATATTCTTTCTATTGCACATACCGCCTTAAGATTTTTGCCCAGAGGCAATTCACCAATTTCTAGACCACTTGCAACGGAAATTATGGATTTTCCATTGCTCGTTTTCAGTGGAACTACCTCCAAAATTTGTTTTTGTGGTGCTTTCCGATCGGTTTTTCTATTATAGTTCCTCATTATCTTTCAATACAAATATCAATAAATTACATGTGATATTTATAGCAGGAAGTATGAGGTCATTGAAAAAGCAATGATGTAAGGTGGAGGAGTTAGGGCACCTGATGCACCTAATACGTCATACCACAACCACATGGTGAGCTGGGAACCAGATAACTACATGATTTTTCGAGGCAAAGAATGTATATAAAGGAACGCTAGACAAAGATAGCCGTTTAATAAACTCTCAAGTCACAGATGAAATTTATTTACACAGCCCTGCAATTTAGATAAACGTTGCGTAAAAATGAAAAACAAGAAAAACTCAGGTTCCGTCGTTCACTGTCTTTCACTGAACGCATCCCTATGTCACATTCGGTCATGTATATGAAACTGATTTACTGCAAATGGTATTATCCCATGATCAAGAGAAGTATTTCGGAAAAGGAATCTTGCCCCATTCGGGCTCTCACTACCGTGTCACACGACCCTATGGAGCATCGGCAATATTTCATTCAAATGCTTAAAAGTTCAGCGTCCTACCTTTTTTGTGGCGATAGTAGACATTTAGGAATTCTTCTCTGGATATGCACCAGGTTATTGGCTTCCTTTCTACCGACGTTTTGAGAAACGCCGCGGCTCCCATTTTCACGGCCGCGATAGATATCTCACCGGATTTCACTCTGAATTGAATCGACCGTTGGTCGGGCTCGAAAACCAAGTTTAGGTGTCGTCTGATCGGCTGATGTTCGTAATAGGGTAGTTTCCTTCATCAAAGAAAACGAAAGGCATTGATTGCGATTCCTTACCCACCATTAGTGTATTCATAGCATACAAATTATTTGGTTTCAGAAATACCGGTTTAGGTGAATGGCATTGGTCAATTTTAACCGCATTTGAAAAAGGCCAGATTGGCGCCCATGCGATGCCACTCCACGTGACGTCACAGGGACCTAGTTTCTGTACGAGTAGATAGGAGTTTTACATCGTCTGGGATTACCAATGCATGCATGAGTCACAGAGCTCAGGGAAACACTCCTTAATAATCACATATTAAAACTACCTAAGTTCGGAAAGATTCCTTCGTTTGATAGGGTAATAATAATCCTTATTTAAGCCAGGCAATACCAGCTATCAGGATACTCTGCTGCCTGCTAGCAGCCTGCGTCGTATCAGCGCTCAAGCCTCGCCTCAAGGTCACTTCACAAGGCGGCAGCGGGGAACCAGAAATACGTCACACGGACTTTTACCATCATTCCTACTTAGCCGTCGCGTTTTCACGCGCTTGAAAATATTCACTTTTCATTTAATGTTGAAAATTTGATATCGTCATTCGAAAATCTAAGAGCGTGAAATGCATACTCCAGGGGTAATAATCTTTCGATTTAGGCAATAAAAAAGCAATAGGAAACCACCCTATTTGCTTTGAACAAATTTCTGCTCTTTCCCATTTGTTTTATTAAATTTTATACAGATGTCCAAATATTGCTCAGATGAAAGTCAGTCTCAGGGTTGAATTTTTTATGATTTAGGTGGATTTCAATTGCTTCCTTGATCTTGAGGTCTTAAAGAATAGCCATCTTTCAGGAATGACATGGTGAATATCATCTTAGCACCGTGGTATATTTCCTGCAGTGGGGTAGCCATGAATTTTGTTCGGAGAGGAGTACAAAACCAGGGGGAAAATATTTAAAAAACAGGGTGCTTAGTAGATGGTTTGAAACTATTTTTAACGCTTTTCATGATCGAAAAAACTTCATTTTTAAAGGAATATTGTGTAAAGTCATGATTGTTCAATTTTTCGTTTACTGTTATGAAGGATAATAATTTTATTTTTATATTTTTTGTTTGTGAACCCCCGAACCGGCTACGTCATTGATTTCCTGGGCCATCGGAATTAACATCTTGAATCTTTTTTTTCTCCTTGATTGAAGCTTTCGCGGCTAATGGTGATTAAACAGAGGCATACGAGTGTATGTCGCGTGATGTGTCGACTCATCCGCGAAGCCATAGAGATATAGAAAAACAAAAAATAGTGATAACATAGATACCCGCTTGAGAATTAGTAATACATGGAACCCAGTCATCCACAACATTTGTTCATCTTCCCTTTCCAGTCCTCACTCCTCACCCCCTCCGCCCACCTGAAATAAATAGGCAGCACAGCCCAACTCCAGCTCCATTCCCTTGAAGAAGTGACCAGCTTTCGTTCACGAAACGTCGGGGAAATTTCCGTAACATCAGGCGGCATACACCCGTTTTTTTCTCTCTTTAAACTGAAATCATAACACCCACCGCCACACTCGGCTTACGGGATTGAATGTAAATGAAATACGTAAAAGATGTAGCATGTAGATTTGTTTTGCTTTCCTCAGGCTCGCGCGAAAACTATACGTGGGTTGAGTTCATACCCTTTTGATTTTCCGAACGCCCGAGTGTGAAGCTTTGCTTTGTGTGATGGCGTCACCCGTCGTCCCCGTCGTCGTTCGTCTGTTTATGTCAGTGTCAGCGCGGCGAGAGGCTTTTATCATCAAAGTGAAGCGGAGGAGGGAAGCTGTGAGGCAGCGAAACCGTCAAGATGGATCACTGAAATGCTCGGACGAATCACTCCGTCCTCTCCTACGCCTTCGACTTTTTCTCCATCAACTTTCACTCCATCATCCCACGCCTCTCAGACCCAACGGTTTTTAGAACAAGGGAGGGAGGCCAAAGGCTGTCCCGCTTACGCTGTCGCTTCGGGAGCCTTTTAATCCGTTTTCAAAAATGTCCGTAGCGGGGCGATGAGAACGGTTCGGTGCAATTCAGCGCTAATGTATGATTCATTCCATACATTTAATGTGTAGAATCGGAGCGCGAAAGTAAAATTGGAAAGACTAAGATCGCTATCAGAAATAAGTTCAGCAGATTCAGGCATCAAATGGTGGAAGGAAGACATATTTAAATAAATAAAAGACCATAGCACTTTTCCACAAAATTTTTTACTGCGTACAATTCGTTTCGGCTCACTGAGCCATCATCTGGTACAAAGGCCGTTTTACACAGGGAATTGCGCAGGTAAGAGCTGCATTTATTTCTAAAATGGCGTGGAATTGCGCGAATGCATGAACGAAATTAGATCAGGAGCCATTTTGCCGTCTCGCATCCACGCATTCTCGCATTTGTTCTAGCAATTCACCGCTTTACACGACGCAATTTTGATTGCGCCTTCGCACGTACGTCAGATTGCGCAATTCCGTGTACCGTGTAATACGGCCTCAAGACACTGCAAAATATTTGAAAATCAAACAGGGGTAGAAGGTGATTTTCAAATGTTTTTCAGTGTCTTGTACCAGATGATGGCTCAGTGAGCCAAAACGCGTTGTGCGCGGTAAAAAAAATCTGTGGAAAAGTTATACGGTCTTTTATTTATTTATATACTATTAGAAATATTTAGAATTCTAATAGGGTAGTTTCCTTCATCAAAGAAGACGAAAGGCATTGATTGCGATTCGTTACCCACCATCAGAGTATTCATAATACACAAATTATTTGGTTTTTGAAATACCGGTTTAGACGAATGGCAAGGGTCAAATTTTATCCTCATTTGAAAAAGGCCAGATTGGCGCCCATGCGATTCCACTCCAGGTGACGTCACAGGGACCTAGTTTCTACACGAGAGGATAGGAGTTATACATCGTCTGAGGTTACCAATGCATGCATGAGGCACAGAGCTCAGGGAAACATGTCTTAATAATCACCTATTAAAACTGCCTAAGGTCGGAAAGTTTTCTTCGTTTGATAAGGTATTAATAAACCTTTTTTAAGCCAAGAGCTACCAGCCAGCAAGGTACTCAGCTACCCGCTAGCAGCCTGCGTCCTATCAGCGCTCAGAGCCTCGATCAAGGTCACCTCACAAGGCGGGAGGGGGAACCAGAAATGCGTCGCACGGACTTTCTCCCATAATTCCTACTTACGCGTCGCGTTTTCGCGCGCTTGAAAATCTTCACTTTTCATTTAATCGCGAAAAATTGATATCATCATTTAAAAATCTAAAAGCGTGAAATACGTACTCCAGGAGTAATAATCTTTCGATTTAGGCAATAAAAAAAGTAATAGGAAACAACCCTATTTGGCACTTATCTTGTTGACCTTAGTACAGTATATCTGTACTCCAGAGCTGGCCATTTTCAATACTTCCCTGTTATTTCTTAGCGAGCCTCCTTTGATGGGAGTAATGGGTGTTTAGTATCATTTTAATGAATGAAGTTTGCTTTTTCCATTTGTTTACTCAGAGGTAAGTAGTTAAAAAAAAATGACAAATTACGATTTTTCAAAGGACGGATAGCGTAATATTTCGCCCGTTGCCAAAATCGAAGGATTTCACGTGGCGTAATATTTTGCCCATGGCACGGAATGCGTTCATAATATCTATGTCAAAATCAAATTTTTAAAACGATTTTTGTCGATGAAGAATTCGAATTTTCTCTTTTTTTCTGTAGATACAGCCCTCCTCTAAACGTTAAAAAAACGGTGGCTGAAATTCCTTTGGAATTATAAATTTATATTAAGAAAATATAATTCTTTTCGATGGAGTATTTGAAATCTGTGCGGAATCTGTTAGTCGCTAGGCTTTGGTAGAAATTAAAGTCTCCTTTAGGTTGCACACATATCGAGGGTCCTACATATTAACCGCGGTTTTTTTTACTGTGGTTATAATAATATATTAAGGCATGGGAAGTGAGCGTTGGCTACTAATTGTAATGCATGTAAAGATGTGTCTTTCAACATAATGAAGGCTATGCGAGGAAAATGGGATAGCAGGATAAAATGGGTAAAATCAATGAGGTAGCTACAGTGCCAAAAATCAATCAAAAATTTAAGCGTGTTATGAACTTTAGTAATTTGTTTAGAAATTGTAATGTAGCACAAAAATTATATTTTTTCTAAACTCAAAGCCTTTCAAATTATCTCTTGCTTGTATTTTTATCTTCCCAATTAATGGAAATATAGTGTCTAAAGTGGCCAGCGTATAGCCTTCTCGCAATTTTTTTCTCTCGTGGATGAAATATTACCCCGTCAAAAATTTTATAACGTAAAGAGTAGTGTTGTTTGTGCAATGCAGTAAAAATGAGGAAATTCGAATGAGTACTCAAGTCGCAAAATCGATTTGAACATTTTGATTAATTACTGCAATATTAAATGCTTCACTTTTCATATCGATCGATCGATACCTGTTCGATTTTACGTGGATTGGCCCGTAGAAAATTTCATGGATAATATCGTCACCAATATAAATTTCGAGTAAAAACCCAAAATAATTGGTTTTATCACCGTGAAATTCGAATAGCTCTGTCCTCAACGACGAGTATCTCGAGTTCCCACCAATACATTTCCATTCGCGGAGGAAGAAAATGTTTATCCTAATACATAATATGATTTTACATAATGGGGTTTCCATATGAAAAAAACTTCAAGATGGAAAAGAAGTCTGGATTTCCATTCGGCAAAATAACTCTCTTGATTTGTGGTTTTGGTCGGACAAATGTAGTGGGATTCTAATAAGTATAATATTCTCCGTTCACTTGCTATTAAAGGTATCTATTCTCAATCGACCAAGCAATCTAAGCCTAACGCGCAGCGTAGAAAATTCAGATATGTCCGTTTTAATATTGAGATTGTACTGGAGAAGTTATTTTGTGTTAATGAATGTTAATAACCACATTCAGAGAGCTGTTGGGTTTCCAAATATACCGTTCATTGAGTCATTCATTTCTCCAGGCAATAACAATGGCACAAGGAATATGAACCGTTCTCGTGGAAGTGAACCGTTTCTCGCGCGCCGCAAGCGGTCACTTATTGAACTTCTAAACAATGCCCGCATTTGGGTGAATCTGTGGTGTCGTCCCACTATTTGAGTCCTAATTCGGAAATATAGAATGACCCCCGAGTCCGTCCGGCGAATCTCTCACGCAGTCACTCACCACTTTCTGTGCGCATTCCCTCCTTCAACTTTTTCTCCATCAACTTTCACTCCATCCCACGCCCCATCCCATCGCCCCACAACAGTATAGTGTTGAGAGGGTCGGCGGCCCCATTCGACACGACATGTCGCCAGCTCCATTCGATATATCCGTGCTTGGCATCTGCTTCCCGTCCCAACCCACTCCAGCAGCGAGAGCGACACCCAAATTGATCGCTCCATCTTGCACACATGCCGCTCGTTCACTCACTGCCGCTTCCCCGCACCCACACACCCGAATGCAGGGCTGCCAACGGCCGCTCAAAGACATGTGCGATTTATTCAGTTGCTGCCGCTGTTGCGAGTGCTGGAGTAATAGGGCCGGCTGCACAATGGGCCCCTGGCTGTCCCGCCTGCCGCTTGTTATTGCGGGTATCTCTCGCTTTTTAGATGATGGCTTCATTGCCACATCCGAGAAATAACACTTGATGGGAATCCCATGAGGGTAACAACTTTTTAAGTAAATTCCACCGTCAAACGAAAAAAATTTATTTCGAAATTAGTGAATACTTGATTACGTAGCTTCAGAAATTAGTGGTAATATCCCTAATATTCTAATTATAATAAATTTCCTTTTTTAAGGTTGTGTTATTTATTTCTTGGTATGTTTAACGTTTGTTTTTTCTGTTAGAAAAATAAATTATTCTTTTCCAGTTTACTATGTTAATTGTACTGCTCACCACTTAAACAATTTCTATGTTCCAAAGGAGTTAAAACTCCTAGAGCAATAAATGAGTTAATTATTACAATTATTGTTACTAATATCCGTAAATTTCTTTTCGCTCCAATTGCGATACGTGCCCAAGCGTATAAAAATGAACTTTCTTTCCAATAGGAAAGGCTCTACTTCTGTGAGCTGTCAAATTTAAAAAATATATTTTTAAACCATTAAAAAAGCGTAGAGGATAGACATTATTATCATTTGACCATTATTTGTTTAAAAGAAAGAAGGCTTCATGTAAGCTGAGAATTGTCAGTTTTGAACCGGTAATTAATTGTCAGTTTTGAATTAGTTGAGGAGAAAGATAAAGTACGATGTATTTTTTAAGTTAAGAGGCATGTACACGATTTTTCTTTAGAAAACATATTATCTTGTTGATTAATCAAATACTTATGGCCGAATGCCATCGAGTTTCTACTTTTTAATGCCAATATTTTTCAACGAGTGGATCCTCTTTTTTATCGCTATAGAGTGGGTCTCCAGCGCTCTATGTATCAAAACACGAACCATCATAAGTGTGGATTCGCTAATCGGCCACTAGATGTGTTGTCGCCCACCGCTTGTTCCAATTTATTTCTAAAAGCCGCCACTCACGTCGCTGACGTTAGAACGATCCGAGTATCGTGGGTAAGTAAGCCATAATCAGGGGTGATCACCGAAATTTATATTCTAGCAGATTTATTTTCTTAGTTTCGTCACTCTTCGAGGCTATTTCTTTCGAGTGCAAAAACTCTATTGTAACTATTGGAGGGTAAATGAATCGTTCTGCCCTCATGGATGCACTGCGGACAGTTTGTAAACCGACAATAGTGCGTCCTCTTTGACAACAGAAATCAAGCTTCAACATTACGGACTTCAGCTTCTATTTGCAGTCCCCATTGCTGCGTACCAGAAGTTTACTCAATTGCTACAATTCCGTTTGGAAACAACTTTTAGGTAGCTGCCACCGGAAAACGAAATGAAAACTGTCGCCAAATATTTCGAAATTTCTTGCTAAATTACCTTAAATTGTCTTTAAAAAATCCGTAACTTACTTGGTGCTCGTATTCCAATGCGTTTTCATATGAAAAACAGCGTGGCAAAACAAGTAGAGTAGAAATATCTCTTGTTGTAACTGTTGTATAGATCCGTGATATGTCTAATTTTTAAAATGTATATTTTTAAATATTATGAATTCTTTGTTTTACATTGTATATTCGCGGTAGAAACCAAGTAGTTTTTCAGTTTTAAATTTAAAAAAAATTATTCGTAGGAAAACTATACTAAAGTCTACCTAATGTGCACTGAGAACTTCGAAATCACAACGTAATTTTTGGAATGAGTATTACGTTTAGAAAGAAGATAAAACTCGATCAGTGAGGAAGGATTGGATGCATCTTCTTTCAGAACCGAGTGTTTTATCTCTCGAGTTTCTATTTTTTGTCTTTTCGAACGTCTTTAATCGCAAGTTCTTATTATGCTTCCTATATTTTCCGCCCCATGGTTTATTTCTCTTTTTTTCTCGATAGGGAATGAATTTTGATTGCTCGATAGATTTGAATGCACGCCGCTGTCGTCTAAGTCGGAACTAGGAAAGGGATAAAAAACTGAGCTACGGTTTTTTTATGGTCGCGAAAGCCGTGCCTTCCAATGGAGGCAATCTGGGATTCTCTTCCCATCCTCCTCCCAATTAATCTGCATTTGATTTCCAAGTGAACGCATTGTCCTCTCCCAGAATGCAAATCACTCTTCCAGTGTCGTGAGAAAGCACGCGGGGAATCGATCGATGCACGCGTCGCTAATTGGATTGAGTCGTGATGCTATCACTCGCTCGAGGCAGACAGAAGAGCCATCGCGCGGAATGACGGAAAAACATGTTTCCTTTCTTTCCTCCACTTGGTACTCCTCCTCCTTCTCCCCCCCACCCTTCTTTATCTTTTCTCTTCCTGAAAACCGTATCCCCCCTCCTATTGATTTTAGCGAGTGGTATTATTCTGCAATAACTGACAAATATCCGTCATTAGATGATGAAATTCTTCTGTGGTTCTAATGAACAAATTGCATTCCCAAATGAATCAGTTATAAAAACTGTGACATTATTATTACGTGTTCCTGATTAGCATACTCTATCACAAGAGTTGTACTCATTTTAACGTTTAATTAAGGTATTCCACCGATTTAGGGAGGTTTCCGTGGAGTATTCAAGAAGCATTCTGGCAGTTCTCTTCCCTTCATAGACTTTCCTCTTAAATTCACAATAAGGCCTTCTCCCTTTCATTCGATCTAAAAATTTAATTTTTTTCCTTCCTCTCCCTCGGTTACCCGACAATATACCCTCCAACATTGTTTTCTACACCCTCTCCCCTCTAATCACTCATTCTTGCTAAGAACTCGCTCTATCCATAACTTTTGCTAACTCCGTATCTCATCTGGAAGCTTCCTCTCCTCACTCACCATGTCCAGCACTTTATCGTTCCTCCTCCTATGCGTCCACTTCACATTCCCCATTCTTCTCCACATCCACATCTCGAAGGTCTCCTGTCTTCCCTCGTTCTCCCTCCTTACCTGTCCATGTTTCCGAACCGGGAAGGGCTACATTCCATATCAGAATCTTCGCTAGCCTTTTCTCTAAACTATTGAGTAGCGATCCTCTCTTAAGCACCTTCCTGTTCATGAGCACCTAATTTGATAACGCAATAATGTTCCTGAAGTCTTGAAAGATGATAAATTCTTTAATGATGCTCACGACTGCATTGCATTCAGAAATAACGTAGTTCACTGAAATTATTTCGATATTTTCCAAATTATCATACTCTCTCACAAAAATACTGCTCATGGTTATATATTTTTTTTATCCCCAAACCACCGAATACAGCTCATGTTGGCCATTTTACATCGGGGTATTCTACAAATTTAATAATTAAACGCACACGAACAACCATGCCCTGGACAGGGGAAACCTACCCAGGCGGGACTCGAACCCGCGACCTCTTGTTTGGCAGGCGAGGACGTTACCCCGCCGCCACCGAGGCCGGCAATATATATTTCTAAAGAGCCCATTTGGCAAATTGAAAAATATTATGCTTACACTCTTGTGTTAGATCTTGGCTTGCTTCATCTTGCCTCTTCCTGAGCCCTTTGCTCTCTTTGTTTATTATCATGAGCAGCAGATATTGCGCGGGTCAGATCTTTTCTCCTGATCAAATCATAAAGCAAATGATACTTAAAATAATTCGCCATACCCTGAAGGAAAGGAAACTCTGGAAAAAATCATGTAATTAAGTCACCAGATTAATTCAACGTCATGGTTAATACCTGCTCTTAAGTACTTTGCCTTCATAGCGAATTTTTAAAAATCTCTTTTTTTATAATTCCCAGCAAGACTACATGCCTATTAGAATTTTTCTCACGTTTACATGGTTATACTCAGATTGTAGAATTTGAATTTAGTGATCCCTTGATCATTACAATTCAAGACAACCTGAATTAATCATAAGATTTTTGAAGAAATATGAAATCGCGCGAGTTTTTGAAAAAAATTTACGTTTTTGGGCTACTGTATCACTGGTACTTACATATTTGGTAACCATTTATGAGTATCTACGATAAGTTTCAAGTCTCTATCTGAATAAATGCCACGTTGGACTTTAGTCAGACTTTTTCCTAATTCGGACCACTATGCGGCGGAAGACAGGATGTTCTACCAGCGATGTGGGATTGTAGGGGGGTAGCGCCCCCCCTATCTCCCCTCTGTTCTTCCCCACCCCCCCTGCGTCCATATGCGAGGGGAGGAGGTGGGCGGTGTCCCATGCATGCGAGCGAGCGAGTCGGCGAAATTATAATCGCCTTTTCGCCCCGTTCTTTGTCTTGTCGTCGTCTGAATCGATTTCGCCTCCGGCCGGAGGAGAGGAAAAGAAGCGAGTATTACGGAATAGTCCCTGGAATTGGAATATTTGGAACTGTAAGTGAGGGGGAAATGGGAGCGCATATGGGGAGGGGTAGGGTGGGTGGGGTTATTAGAATGGGAGATGCTGACTCGAGCTGCGAGTTCATGGACGCTACTTGTACTCTTAGACAGTGTTAAGCAAAGTCTACAAGTAACTAGAGAAATGTGATATGAATTTTTCAAATGAAATGATGTGCCTACTTGCTGCCAATAATAAAAATAAATCTTCGTAATAAAATCCTCTCTCCGAGCTCCAGAAATGTGGATAAAGAGTGAACACCAAAAGTGAAAGTCTTCATTTACTCTTATAAAATGCTGTTTTCTGTCAATTTAACTTATTTATATATGCACAGCTCAAAGTATTCATATGCTTATAAAATTTCTTGCATTACCTTTGAATAAGTGTTTGATAGAAATGGTTTGCAACTTGGTAAAATTAATTGGTTCAGCAGAAATTTTTTTCTTTAGGAGAATATTGTAATCTTTTTGTAAAAATATAATTAGTGCACATATTGATCCCATTTAATAAATGTATTTAAATATGCGGGCATTAAACTAGCTAATGTAAATGCAGACATTTGATTCCCATTCAGCCATTCACTTGTAAGTTGGCGACGGATTAAAAACAAAAATTACGGACCTCTTTTTTTATATACTGTTTCGCAATCAACAGAAACCCATAATTGCTAAAGGGTACTGTTAAGCCAACAGGTTATCAAGACGCCTTCTTCACACGCCGTAGGACATGGTGACGTCGAATGCGGCCGGTTTTTCTTGTGTCGTGTGTGGCCGAGAAAGACCTTAGTGCATATCGATCCCGTGGGACGTGTCCCGCGCCGTCATGTGACCAGCGGCCTTTGTTGAGCCACTCCACGCGAATGCACTCTGGCGAACCACTTCCGAGTCTGTCGGGCGGGCTTGGGACGTCGGCAGTCTCCATCTACGTACATACATACCTCCCCGCAATACAACCTCGATAGGCATGTAGCGGAGTATATGCGAAAGGAAAAAAAGTGCGTTTGTTAGTTAAAAATGGGTTCATGGTGCTCATGTGGGACCCCCAAGACACGAGGAATACGAGACCCATGCAGGGGGAATCTTCGCTGGAGCGCGACCCGTTTCCCGGACCCTTCCTCGGTCTTCTTCCTCGAGAGTCAGTCGTCACATACAGCGAATAATTCTCAAGCAGAGAACAAATCGTCCGAACATCGTACGTCGAACGTCGAACGTCTTGTCCGGCAGTGTCCGAAAATATCCACAGGGAAAAATGACGCCTCGGTAGCTTAACTGGCTAAAGCACTCGACCGGAAATCGGGGGATCCGGGTTCGAATCCCGGTCAAGGCGAATGATTTTTTTCTCTGTGGATCTTTCGCACGATTGTGCATTGCGGGTGACTCCCGTAAAAGTTATCACCGCGGCTAGTCCCGGTATACTTTAAATTACAATAAAAGATACAGTGCCCGGCGTGATACTTAATAATGACACGAGTTGCCGAAACCATGGTCGGTTTAAATAAAAGTGTGTGGAAACTCCACGCTGCAGCGACGCACCTAAAACGAATCCAATCTGCCGAAAATGTCATCATAAGAAGAATTGTTGGGGCACCTTGGTTTGTTTCCAACAGAAATATCAGGAAAGACCTGAAGATAACTCCTCTTCTCACCATTCTAAAATCATACCTTCCCCGGTTTCAAAAATCATTCGCATCAACGCAGAACGAACTTTTGAAAACCCTTTGGGACTATACCCCTTCCGGAAACGCAAAGCACAAAGTCCCCAAAACTGCCCATATCCCATCCCATATTCCCTCCCTCACTTAAGCAAGCTGTAGATATACCATGATATTAAAGAGAAATTAATCGCCTGAAACTACTATTTGCCATGAAACTCTCAGTAGACAGCCGTAACAGCTTTTACTAAGCTGATTAACATCACAAATTCACACACATTAATATTTAAAATACAACTGTTCAATTTTATATATTAGGCCATTCGAAAAATCAGTATAGAAATAATTGGCACATATTCAAATGATAATTGCTCATTCGTTCAGATTAGCCCTTAACATCGCCGCTGATTTTTAGTAATTTACGCGCTCGAGTTACTTTTTTTGTAACCTGCCTAAGCGTTAGCTTATATACCCCTTCAAAAAAAGTCAATTTCAGATTCAATACACATTAAATATCCCCTGGGGAGATCTAGTTGCAAGGCCGCTTCTGTGCACATTAACGCAAGTTGAGTCGATAAGGAGATTTCATGTTGCAATCATTGAGCCCGTAGTGGAACACTAGCTAACATATCTTATGGGCAAACACGTTCTGAACTTTTGAGTAAATTCAACTCACGAGTCGATGAATGAAAAGCACTCAATGCGCTTGAGAAGAGTGAAAAATGCTCCAAGTTAGAAGAACAAAGATAAAGAATATCGATAACTGAAAACGTCAGATAATCCTGCCAACACTATCATCAATAGCCGGAAATCCTACGATTGGTGTGATGATGATCTTGACTCAGTTCCCGTATCAGCTTATATTTTCACACCTAGGTAAATTTTTTGGTATCACATCTCATCTCTACTTGCTCTGTTTATTTTATTAAAATTCTTCCTTCTTCGTTCATACCACCCTCTAGTCCCTCGACGACTGTTTTCAGGTCATCATGTCGCAAGAAATAGGCGATTAAGTTGTTCAGTCTTTTTACTGTGGTTCTTACTTAATACGTCCTCATTGCTCACGCGGTTGATTCATTTAATGGTCTTTATCCTTTTAATGCATCACATTTCCAATCCTGCACTACAAGAATCCAAAAAGTATAGGATATGCTAATGCAGGTCTCCGAATCCATAGAGCAAATATGATTTTTGAATATGAAGACAAAAATATTTATGGTTTACACTGAAATGAAGGATGCAGGACCCGAAAAACGTTTAAGGGACATGCTCCCACCAAAGAACTTCGCTGTCGCAACTTCTGAAAACCACGCGAAATGGAACTCCTTCCGTTGACACCCCGATCTTATACGATGTTTTTGACCTGTCCCACCGGAACTGGACATACAAACCTGCGAGATAATTACAAAATCAGTAGGATAATAAACATTGTCTACTTAGGCAACGAAACAATACTCGCAAATCAGCTTTTACCCTATTGTAAACGCGATTGATGATTCTTGCCGAAACTGCACACACCTTGAGAAGCAATGCGATCAGTAAAAGGCGCAAAGCCTGATTATAGCTACGAGACAAATCTAAATTGTAACTCATAGAGCATGACGGTGTTTTTGTTGTCTTCCACTGGCGAACGACAAGGATGAGGAGGGAAAAGACCATAAAGAGATTCCATTGGCTATTATAATTCACATGACTACCCTCTAGCTCTCCTTCTGCTCGTAAGATGCCCTTACAGTCCGCCCTCTATCAGAGTCCTCTAGATTGCTTTCTCAAAACTACTCTCTCAGGTATTATATGGCTATATAGAGGACTCTGCCCTCTATAGGTATACGGAAGTACTGATTCATGGACCTTCCCTATTTATTATATTGGTATAACATAATGCTCTTCCTTGCGGAAGGAAACATTTTACCGTCAATTTAAATAATAAATGTATCAATCTCTGCTCATTTTCCCGCTCCTGGCATAAATGAAAAGCTATTAATTATCCCCGCAAGAGGAAACATGAAAAACCATCTTCATGACGGACTTAGGTCTCTTCCACGTTGTGCCCTCGTTGTGCAATTTAGTCTCCATAAATGTTCTTTCTCCTATGTTATGGAGGGATTGGAAATCCAACTACACCGTTATCATTTCGCTGGGATGCAATGGTCCCTCCAAAAGTCATCCTGTGACTGTGAAGATAGATATGGGACGATCATCGAGCCATTAGACTGTGAGCCTTTCCTTCCTGCAGCGAATCAAGGGAGCTTAGTAAAGGGCGATCCTATTCGGTGCAATGAAGTGGAATCACTGTCCTAGAAGCCATAATTTCAACCGCATTTGTTGTCGCTACCTCATCAGATGCGATGCTCTTTGTGGTTTCGGCGGATGAAATGAAGCACCTTCAGCCTCACCAGTCGTTTTTCTGGAGCTTGGTTTGTAGCTGCTCTCCATTTAATCTTTTTATATGGCAGTGTTTTAACACTTTGAACTTATCCAAAACACTTTTTTAATTCTGCTATGTTTATTACATCCTTTATCATCGGAGGCCTTCATCCGTAGTTCTTACCACACTCTTGTCGCCTAACGATAAGTTTCATTAGCCGTCGCATGTCACCATGTAGTCGATTAAATTGTCCCGTCCTCCTCCTAGGGTTTTCTAAAGACTTTACTCCTTGTTTTTTTTAGGTCATCCACTGAATGGTTCCTTAGTTTTAAGGTTAGTCTTAGCGTTTGAATGGAATGAGCAGTTTGCCAAAGTGAAGTAGAGCATCTGATTGTATTTTACCTCTAACTTTACTTATTTTTTTAAATAACACACGACTGCAACACGAATGCATAAATCGCTAATGGTATTTATCTCATTTTAGTTATGTAAAATTTATAATTTTTTCTTTCTATTTTGATGAGTAACTCTAAATTCAGGGGGCCATTCTTTCGTTTGTTTCACCTCATGTGGATTTTAATGAAGATATATAAAGGATAGGTTATGTTCATAAGTATTAATGTCGGCTAACGGCTCTAACTATAGCTCGTTTCCAGCGTCAGTGTCGCGACTAGTGACTTTTGTGAATCCATTTCATTGCCAGTGCATCACATTTAGTGGCCGAATGGAGAAATCTCTGTAGCAATATAAGTGACACTTAGGGCCGTAATTGCAGAACTCTATTAAAGCCTTGGTCCCGATTCAAACTCTTCTCGATTTCCACGTTAGCAATTCGAGACTTTACTTGAGTCCCACTACTCGCTCAGAATATATCCCACAGTTGAGAGGTTGAGTCCCAGCTCAAATTTAGTCGCCAAGTTCCAAGAAGAGGTCAGGGGGGCGTAGACCCCCTCTAAATATGAAAACACAATTACTTTCCTTCGTGAAAGAAAAAAATAATACTTTTCCTGGATATCAGACAGTTATTTATAACACTTATTTTTTATCCGAGTGCGACCCGGGTTTCTATGAATTATCATCATCTTCGGGCGCTAATTATGATTTATCTTATTGTTACCTAGGTACTTGGCGAATTTTAAAACGGACGCCAGAATAGGGGAAAAGGATGGGTAGACATATTCATTTATAAGAGTACTGTCCTGACTTTCGATAATTTTTAAAAGTTCTAATTGTTCCCTAGAGTCCAGTTCACGGCGGCCATTACAAAATTTTAAAATATTCATTTTAAAATCGCTCCTGTGGCAGTTGCATATTAAGTGTTTAGCGAAATTACTTTTTTCATATTTGTTATATTTGTAAGCACTTAAATGTTCTTTCGTCCTGATTTCAAAACTTCTTGCAGTCTGTCCCACGCATACTCCATTGCAATCGCTGCATTTCAATGAATATACTCCACATCTATCCAATTGGTCTATCTGATCTTTACATTATCGATCAATCTCCTTAGAGTGTCATAAGGTTTGAAAGTCATGCGGAATTTGTCCTATAAATGGGTAAATTATGAGCCATTTTCAGAGAAATTGCATCAAGGTACGTCACGGTGCACCACTGCTTCTTTTTATCATGGTCCGCCGAAAAAATTTGGTCTATAGCCAATCTTCTCTGTTTTTAAAAAATCAATTTTTCTATTAAATTTAAATAAATAATTAAATTAATACTCAAAAACCTAATATTACTGGAACTAATATTTAAATATTTTATAAATATTTGGATAACTCATTGAAACCCGGGTCGCGCTCTGATAAAAAATAAGTGGTATAAGTAACTGTTTGATATCCAGGAAAACTATAATGGATTAATAATGAAAAACACTTTGTTACTTCCACAAAATTCACAATTTCTATTTTATTACCGGTTTCGGCTATTACACCATTTTCAAATACATGCAACATATGGTGGGGGCAGGTATATATATAATGGTTGTTGATTCGATTTGGTTGGTTGTTGGTTCGATTTAACTATAATGGAATACCACGAAGTAAATCAAGAATTAGTGAATTTTGTTAGAAAACAAAATATTGAAAAATCATGAATTTACAAACGATTTCTTTGACAAATGAAGTTTTTTCGTTCATGAAAAGTGTTAAAATTAGTTGAAAACCCTCTTCTTAGCACCCTGTTTTTAAAACATTTTCCCCCTGGTTTTTGACCCCCTCCCCGAACAAAATTCCTGGCTACCCCACTTATGTCCGCCACCATCAACTCACGTTTTTGTTAATGAAATATCTATCGCAAAAATAGTTGCGCCTCTGATGCATTACTCTAGTTATACCAGTTTTGTAAGACCATGAGACCGTGAGCGACAAGGTAAATGCATTATTTTGTACTTTCATCGCTCAACTAGACCACAGTTACTCTAGCTGTACTGAGTTGCTTTAAGGTTTGTTTCTTAAATACGAAGTCTCACTCGAATTCAACTTGAGTCTTAGATTTGAACCACCGCGGTAGAGTGAGGATTCAAGTTTGAGTCAGATCCTGGAAAATGGCCCTTAGTCTAGTATAATACATGAAGTCGTCCCAGACTGGCGCCGACTCCATGGGGCCTGAGGGGGCCCGAGCCCCCTCAAAAATTCGTTATGGGTGTGAGAAAAAATGTGTCAGGCTTGTCGATTTTCCCCGGAGTGTCCAGATATCGAGATTCGCGTTATCAGGGTTCTAATGTTGATCATATGACTCTTCTAAAATGCTTAAAAAACTCACTACTTATAAAATTTCCCGGGGCAAGATCCCCGGTTTGTGCCCCCCCCCACATATTTTTGTAAGTCGGCATCCTTGGTCCCCGTGTCTTTGCAGTGCCGTGTTATTTCAGTGGACCCTTAAGCGAATTGGATTTTGCGTGAGTGTCCCCCCCCCCCCTTTCTTCCCTCCAAATGTAAATGAGAACGCGACGATGAAAAAAATGCATGGGCGTGTCCAATCCTTGTAGATTGGCGCATACCGAGATAGGAGAGACTCTCGCGGGGGGAGCGCTGTTTAATTACCAATTTCCCCTCGTGCCAACCCCCAACCCACCCACGCATTAAAAGCATATTCCGCCCGGACTCGCCCGCGTATGTGCGTGTGTGTACATTTTTTTTGGGTTGGCACACCTGATGTGGGGCTCTCTTTGTATTAATCACTTGGGTCCACAGGTTTAATGAAGGGATGTTCTCCCTCTCTCCCTCTTTCTCTTTTTTTCCTCTCTCTTCTCCCATTGGTGCGAGAGGAGAAGACTTTCCCGAAATGGAGAAAAAGGGGCGTAGTACATTCTTATCCCCATTATCCCGGGCGGCGAGCTTAAAGAGAGCCCGTGATTATCGCTTGTGATTAATCCCACCGTTGTATGCTTTGAAAGCTTTAAGTTCTGGATCGAGAGAAGGCGAATGTATTATAAGAAATGTATTATTTTGTAATTATAACTACTGAACGCTGCCACAGTTACACCATCTCAAGTGAGCCGTGTTGAAATTAACATTTTTTGTGAAAAATTACTAGTTATGTTTATGTGTAATATTTCTAACCCTGCCGCGTGAACGGCGGTGAAATATAAAAGAATTGCCATGAGAAAAAAATCCCCTGGACCGGGAATCGAACCACGCACCTTTGGCTTTCCGGGCCAATGCGCAGACCAGTACGCTATCCAGGTTCTTTAATTCCCATGTCAATTATACCGAGGCTCGGATAGCCAAAGGTCCGTGGTTCGATTCCCGGTCCAGGGGAATTTTTTCTCACGGCAATTCTTGTGCAGTAATGTTTAGTTTATGATTCATTAAAATTCCACCGATTGAAGTATGGATCAACTCTCTGTATCAAAATAAGAGAACTAAAATGTTTCCGGCCAATTTTCATGAGTTGGTGACGTCATTGGAGGGTTGGTTAATTTACTCATGCGAGGAGATGCTTTCTCAGAGGAACAGATCCTCTCACAAAACGACGATGGACCACGCAAGTCACGTACTCGATGACCAACAGCTGCTGAGACACGGTGAAACACTTGGGATGAGCTTGTGACGTCAACAAATTATCCTCGACAGGTTTAGGGTCGTTGAATTTTCGGAAAAATATCGTATCATATGACATTAAATTGTCAAACCTCATTCTTCTTTTTTTTTTCGCTTACTATTTAAAAGCAAGGATGATACTATTGCTCGCTTTAAATGTAATTTGTTTAATGTATTTTTCTGCATTACTTCAACAGTAATTTTATTTTCCAGGTATGTTGGGGCCTCTCTGTTACCGGAAATATCTCCATTAAGCTGTCATTCCAAGAACTGGTGTACTGTGGCCCGTCAAAAGTAAATATGTATTTTTGTTTTGCTTTTGGAAATATGAAATGGCATTCCATTTGCATGATTTGAAGAGAACTCAAAGCATTTGCCGCGGGTCCTTGAGTGCCGTGAGTTGTTATCGAATATTCAGAAATGACTATTGGAATAAATTCAATAACTCTTGAATTTTTGTTTAAGTTGGAAAACTAAATTTATTATTTCAAGCGAACCTCATTTGGGAATATAACAGAAAAAAGGCAGTGATGATTGAATTGTATTACCGCCCCGCAGATATCCCATGGTTTTATAGAAAATTGCTTTGTGAATTTCGAAAGGATGTAATTTTCAGATATTAAAAGTGGGGTAATAACTACTAAAATATATTTGATCTTGTTGTAATGTGCTGAAATTTCATCATTTTATGTTTGCCAAATTTATGAAAGGCAGAGAGCGAAGGTTATTGAATTTAGGAATGAATGGCAGATCAAAAAATGGATAGATTAAAACTAATGTGAAAAATAACATTAATGTCAATACTCGTACAGGAAACAGCAGCGCTATAGGAGTATATTTCTCGGGATTTACTCCTGTTTACTTACTCCATGTTTCCTTCCAACGTTTTAACGAGCAACTTCAAGTAGGTATGTCAGAAACCAAGACGATGGTCGCCTGTGGGTACGTGGGGAGGAGAAACTGTGAACCTAACCTGGCGAAAAATCCGATAAATTGTCACCAACAACTTTCGAAAGGAAAGAACAATACAGCAAATCTAACATTTCTATAAAATGTTGACGTCCTTGGGCAAGATGTCAGGTTAAGATTCATTTTGCATCATTAATAATTAATCATGTCACAGGCTTTTCAATATATGCAAGTGTACTTCCGTTTACTTCGTTTAAGCTTTCCACTTTTCTGTCAAGCTCTTTCTTCAGGAGGATAGACCGGAATATAGATATGCTACACATTCTCTCATAGCTAATTTCACTAGGGTAACATTTAAACATTTAATTTAAATACTAAATGAATGCTTTAAATGTTTATTGCTTTCGTAGGTTTGAAGTAATTTGCTACCTACAAATAATTTTAAGGAGGTTTTTACTTAAATTTTATTCCCATGGCAAATAGAAAACGTTCCCTGTGTTACCTGATGGAATTTTGGAATATTCATATTGTCACCAGGTTTAATCCATGAAATTGCGTTCGAATTACACCGAGTAATAAGCACGTCCAAGCATATTTTTAATACAGCCGAAGTGAACCGCAGTAAGCCATATGAAGTCCAAACGTTAAAATGATGCACGCATTTTACATTGGTCATTAGTTTTCTCAAAACATCTCTATATTTTATTTTTTTTAATTATTCAATAGCCAAACAGTTCCGCTTAAAACATTTATTTCCACGTGTAAGGTCGGTTTCCCATTGTATCAAACTTCGTTTATAACGTTTTCATAGAGTTAGTCGTTGTTTTATAGAAAATTCCGTGTTATTTTTGCAATATTTAGTGTATTTTTCCAAAATGAGGGTAGACAATAACTTCTGCGTTTAAAACGAGGGTATTTTTTTCCATTATTTATCTATTATCTTAAAGTCATATCATCAAATGATACGTTTAACAGAGTTTGGACGTAAAGTACTTTTTGTCAACTCGTAAAGAATAAATAACATATATTTGCTCACATTACTCCACCTTGAATAAAGACTTTGGACTCTTCCAAATAAAATTCGGAGTGTGAGGTAGCTCAGAGAATGATGTGGTCCCCCTACCATGAATATGAGAAATCCACACACTTCTGGCTAAATCTGGGATGACTCTACTATCCGCAATCGAAACCAACCTTCAAGCTAAATCCCTTAGTGAGTTATAACAATAAAATCCCTTTTCATGTTTGCCTATAAATTTTCCTGCTTATGACGCTGGTCCGGGCCAAAAACCAAGGCTGATGATATTTAGGGGTTTATGAACAATATTCAGGTTAAAGGTGCTGGATCCTTTCTCTCGTCATCTACATTTACAAAATACCCTGCGAGCCACCTCTAGGGTGTTTGACAGGGGGTGACCAATCACCAACATGCAGCACGCAAGAGGACCGCCACATGCACACCGCACGGTCATAGAAATATTACGCACACTAGAAAAATGTGCATGCTTATTCATTAAAAAAAACTTGCTAATGATTAGTAATTCCTAGAGCAAACACATGCAAGGTTATTATAACTATGAAAAAACATGCAATGAGTGATCCTAGCGAGCGACGCCATTAATCCTATCAATTAAGACAACGTTGCTATCCTTAATACTACGAGGGAAGAATGCCATTTTAAATCTCTCTGTTTTGCAGTCTATTTCTTTTATTTTATTCTCATGATCGCGTCTACTATAATACGATGGTAAACGAAGGATATGATTCACATCGCCTGAGAATATATCTTCTTCGAATTTCCTAAGTAAGTTAAGCCTATACTTCTACGCTCCTGTAAAGCTTCCCATCCTAACTCGTGTAGCATACTTGAAACGCTGCACTTTTTGTCGTAACAACTGATATCAAATCTGGCCGCCCTGCGCTGTACTCGATTAATTTCAGCTATCAGTCCTACCTCGTAAGGGTCCCATACGCTTGCAGCATATTCCAAGTGAGGCCTCACTAGAGTCAGGTAGCTTATTTCTTTCACCTTTTTTGGGCATTTAACGAGAATTCTTTTTACAAATCCAAGTTTACGGTTAGCTTCCCCGCATACTTCACGTATGTGTTTACGCCACGAAAGATCCCGGGTAATGGTGACCCCCAAATATTTAACTAATTCGGCATTTGGTAGTGGAATCCCGTTAGCGGTGTTTATCTATGTACCTTCTTAGCCAAATCCATCCATATTATTCGTTAACCACTTCATGTTTTGAATACGAGTATATTAATGTAATGCAAATATGTTTCCAAAATTTAAGTTTTATGTAGTACCTAAGAGCCTCCCGTCAGCAACTTCTCTCACTTCTCGTGCGCTACTCTCACCCAACTACTCACACGAGCGCTACCTCCGCTATACCACTTCGCTCATATTTTCTTTGATAAAACACTTCATACATCTCTAGACTAGTATCATGATATAACGCAAACATGTTTCCGCAAGAAAGTTTGTTATCTAGATCTTTTTTCCGTTTCCAAATTTCGGAGCAAAATCTCATTCCGACCTAATATTCACCCTGCTCCAAAAACTGTAATCCTCATGATAATAACATACACATTTCGCGGAGGGGTTGGGCGGCATATTTGGCATCGGCCCCGGGGCGGAAGAAAACTTCGCCGCGCCAACGAGGGTATACTGCTACTAGTGGATGTGTGGGTTCAACCGCTCCCTTCCAACGAGGGAAGAGGGGGGAATGGGATAAGGGGCGTGAGGCCGGGTGCGGGGAGGGGAAAGAGGAAGGTGTGGGAATGGGGTTGTGTGGGAAAGTAGTGGGATTAAAATATCGGATCCCCATAAAAAAATCGGACACGATAAAAATCGGATTTTATGAGACATTGACCCGAATATTTATCGGGTCCGATATTTTTGCCAGCTTATTCATCGCGATATTTTATCGATTATAATATCGCTCCCGACATATCGGGCGATCCATTATTGACAATGTGAAACAGTCAATACGTGATTCCCGACATATTAACATATCGTTTTATTACAGGGGATGGTGGGAGGAGGCAGAAGGTATACCGTGGTAATTTATCGGAAGACGACCTTTTTTATCGAGCCCAATATTTTTAACGAGCGATACATCGTGATAGTTTCTCGGGAGACGATTTCACTTGCGCTCGATGTATCGGAGGATCCGTTATCGGTAATGTTCGAAACTAAAAATCGAATTCCCTACATATTTTCATATAGTGATATTTCACGATATATCGATGTTTGTCACCCACGCCTTAAGTGAGATAAACCACTCCTTCCACCTCCCTAAAACGAGAGAAGTGATGGGCTGGTTGGGGAGGAAGCGTGTGGAGAAATATGGGAAGAAGGTCTTATTTTTTTCGATCCTGCCTTACAGTCGCACCCTATTATATTGTCTGCCCGAATGTTTTCATCAAATAGTAGATATATTTTACTGGATGGTAATATTTTTATTGAAAGATATATCGTCATGATTTATCGGAAGGTAATTTTTAGGGTCTGATATGCTTATTAGATGATAATTCGGGATATTCGTATCGGAAGGGGATGTTACTATCGGGCCATGCGTTGCATATCCCCCAGTAAATCGGACGGTATTTTATCACCAAAAGTCAGAAATCAATATCTATACCTATTCTATCTGTATCGTTTAACTGATATAGTTTCATACTTTGATGCGTTAAGCATTATTTAATCGGGCCCGGTATTTTTTCAGCCCATACGGCGTAATATTTTATCGGGAGAGTCGACTTCAATAATATGTCCCCGACGCATGGGGAAACCAATTATGACCAATATTTAATTTAAATATCGGATTCCTGATGTACAAAATTATATTTACTTTGCAAAACATATCGGTGTACATATCGCCCTGGTGATACACTGAAGTATCGTTACTTTGCAAAATATATATATCGCCCTGGCCCAAGAGTGGGTTCATCCCCCCCCTCTCTTTTTCATCCAGTGAGCGCGCGAGGGGCAGAGGGGGAGGAAGGAGTCGGAGGAGGAAGAGGAAGGGGGTTGGAAGAGGAAGGGGATTGGAAGAGGAAGGGGGTTGGAAGGAAAGGGGTTGTGCGGGAAAGAAGAGAGAGTCGCCCGGAATGGAAAAAGAATGAGCTCCCGCTCGCACACACGTCCGTATAAAAGGAGAAAGAATGAGAGAAAGAGAGAGAGAAAGAGAGAGGGAGGGAGTCGCAGCAGCACATCATTAAAAAAGTTTTCTCTTTCCTGCGTTCGCTCTTTCCGACAGCAGCGCCACCAGCGGTTGGTTACAGCAAAAGGGGGAGGGAGGTAGATGTGGGAAGGGTTAAAGCCCCCTTTCAAACAATCCCCGCGTCGTCGTCATCGTTCGGAGGACGGAAGGAGAGGCAGGTGAAGTCCATCGTTCACGTATCGTCCCGTGAACGCGTAAGAAGTGAGTGTCACGCAAGGTTTCAAGGCATTCAGGAGACTCGAACACTGACCTCATCTTATGGGTTACTTTCCGCTGAGCTGTTTGTCGGTTGACGACAGTTTTGCGTGAAGAGAGCTGTGTCTGTCACACTCAACCTGAAAGATATGGTCGGCAAGTCAGTTTCGCGGTTGTATGACCGAAGAATGAATGATATGTTGTTAATCTACTTCTGTCATAAGTCAATTAGTAATATAATATTTGGCAGAGGCGAACGACAGCTAAGGCCATTTGCGTACTGAGAGAAGAGTACGAGCTGAGTGGTGGAGAGATACCCGGAATAGGGTGGTTTCCTATTATATTTTTATTGCCTAAATCGAAATATTATTACTCCTGGAGTGCGCATTTCAAACTTTGAAATTTTTAAATTACGATATTTATTATTCGCGATAAAATGAAAAGTGAACATTTTCAAGCGTGCGAAAACCCGACGACTAAGTATGAATGATGGGAAAATCCCGTGTGACGTCATTCTGGTTCCCGCTGCCGCCGAGTGAGATGACCTTGGGGCGAGGCTTTGAGCGCTGATACGATGCAGGCTGCTAACAGGTAGCAGAGTACCTTGCTAGCAGGTAGCGCCTGGCTTAAATAAGGATTATTAATACCTTATCAAACGCAGAAAACTTTCCGACCATAGGCAGTTTTAATAGGTGATAATTAAGGAATGTTTCTCTGAGCCCTGTGCCTCATGCATGCGTTGTTAATCTCAGACGATGTAAAACCCGGAAGCCGTTAGCAACGATACTATCTACTCGTATAGAAACTAGGTCCCTGTGACGTCACGTGGAGTGGAATCGTATGGGCGCCAATCTGGCCTTTTTTCAAATGCGGTTAAAATTGACTATTGCCATTTGTCTAAACTGGGATTTCCAAAACCAAATAATTTGTATACTATGAATGCACTTATGGTGGGCAATGAATCGCAATCAATGCCTTTCGTTTTCTTTGATGAAGGAAACTACCCTATTGGCCTGCTCTTAACGAAAGCTGACAGGGGAACCACCGCTAAACATCCTGCGCGACAAACGGAGAGCTGAACTTGAAGGGCCCTCAATGCACCACTCCAAGCAACAACCCGAAGATCACTTGTCGTAAGAATCACGCAGTTCTCCTATAGAGGACACTGAGGTGCGTCTGAAATTTATGCCGTTACCGGTGGTGATGTGCTAGCTGTGCTAGCCTTCGATCAAGCAGACAGATCAGAAGCTATTTTCTCAGAACGAACTTCGGGATGAGTTTTACCGAACAAGATGTTGACGTCACAAGTCCGCTCATCCGTTGGTGTATTTAACTTTGCACCCGTGCGCGTGACTGCGTATGAAGTCACTTGATCCTGCAGTGCTTTGAAATTCGTCGTCGCAGACCAGCGACAAAATAAGGGTTTTTCACCCCGACAGTGGCTTAGTAAGCACGACCCTCGCCACATGTGCCACAGTGTGGAATTGTGACGTCAATATCTTGTTCGGAAAAACCCATCCCGAAGTTCGCTCTGAGAAAATGGCTAGGTGGTGGAACTGTTTAACACGCCTGACCGGCAATCGGGATATCCGGGTTCGAATCCCGGTTAAGTCAAGTATTTTTTCATGGCGAGCTTCATTCGTTGGTGTTTTTATTTTGGAGTAATTAGATTTCTCTCTACAGTAAACTAAAGGATAAAATTGGTGATAAAACTGTTGGGGTTTTAACAAAATGCTGTCGGCGCGGCGCGGGACTTCATTTTTTGGGCATTATCATTTATTATTTTTAAACGGACATAAAAAATATAGTGTGGTTGGGTGATAACATATGTAAAAATATCCTAAATATAAAATGCAAAAGTACAAAAAATAAAATAATACAAAAATATATTGGCCCACAAAATTAAAATTTTTAAACCTCTTAAAAAATCAGTGTATTAATTGGGGAGGTTTCCCGATACAACCTGTGATAAAACATTACAGTCCTCCATCCCCCGCTGTAAAAAAAATCGTCCTATGCGACGGATTTTGCTTGCGACACGCAAATGGCGTACTGGTGTACATACATTTCAAACTGTCGCGGTGACTCAATCACAGATTTATAAACGAGCCCATTGTAATGCCAGTCTGTCTGGGTGAGCTCTACCCTCACTTATGCCAACCAAACCCCGGGGTTGTATCGAGTGCGGGCAAAGTGGCGCCCGGGGCGAGCGCCCCCTCCCACATCCATCCAACAGACTCTCTTCCCTTTTCCGAAAAAGAAGAAGAAACTGGGTAAAGAGCCTCCCCTCTCCTCCTGTGTGCTCCATAATTCCAAATGCCTCCTCCTCCTCTCCCACGGGATTTTTCAACCCGCGCTCCACTCCACCGCACTCTAATCTCACACATCCCGTCCCTCCGCACCCTCCACACCCTCCACCCCTGCCGCACCCTCCCTTGCTCATCTCCTTCCGCGCTGCGCCCCAACGAATAATTAAACAGCCGACTGCCGCCCCGGCGCACGCGCCTCTTCCCTTGAAACATTTAGTGCGAACCCATCCGGAGATGTACGGAGACGGAGTGCGCGAGGGAAGTGGATGCAGTGAATGCCGGGGCAACTGGAGCCACGCGCCGCCGACGTGTGAGGCACAACCTCCTGGAGAGGGCCTTAGTATGAAGTAAGCGGAAGCCAATTACATTGTTGCCGTGCTTAAATTGACGTTTTCCTCGACGAATAATGTGTTTAAAGATTGGAGTAATGCCGGCTAATTAGATTCTACAGTAGTTGCTCACCAGTAGATTGAGTTCCAGGGCAAATAGAGGAAGGTGAGTCATGCACCACGAAAGTAGAGGGCGTTTGGGCTTAAATGAATGAAGCGGAAGCCATATTCATCGACAGCGTTCGTTTTTATGCTTGAATAGACATTGTCACGACGATCATATGTTTTGAGATGGGCCACGGGTGAAATTCACCATGAAAGAATCATTAATGTTAGCTGGGATTCGAAACCGAATCCACCAATTACCCGTCAGGCTGTATGCTTCCCGTTACGCTGCCAAACCATCTTTTTCCGAGGCGAATATTAGCTGCGTTTACACCGAGAAATATGTTATATAAACAAGATACATAAGAGAGGGTATGGAAAGTAAGGTCTCCTATTAAAAAAAATAGAAAATGAATTTATTCTCAACTTTTGCGTATATCAATGAAAAAGCTGGGCATTTTGCTATTTTTGTGCATAGATGTCTTGATTATCAATTACTTTTTGCATCCTTTTAACCAGTTTTTTAATACCGGCGTCGTACCACTCTCCCTTCGCGTCTTGCAGCCAACTGTCGACTGCGTCTTGCATTTCCTCGTCTGACTTGAATCTCTGTCCCCAAAGGAGATTTTTGAAAGCGGAAAAAAAGTTGTTAGTCGCTCGGGGCAACTTTTGGACTGCAAGGAGTGTGGTCGATGATATCCCATCCAAATTCATTGAGTATGGGGATCGTGTGATGTGACACATGTGGACGCACTTTTTCTTGTGTTCATCGGTTAGCTGCTTAGGGACCCACCTGGCAGACACCATGCTGAAACGGAGGACCTCCGACACAATATTCTGCATGGAGAAGTTGCCACACCCTTCTTTAAGGCCTTTTTTTTTATCACATGAAGGGTTATTTTTCGGTTATTATGCACCATCTCGTCAATTCGAGCCGCAGTTGATTCCGGCAAACTCGGCCTCCCCGACCGCTGCTCATTCTTGACGTTTTCCCGTCCATCAGAGAACTCCCGACACCATTTCCGCACGTTTTTGATGCCCATACACTTCTCGTCATGTGCTTCCACTAACTGATGACGGATTTCTATCGAAGAAAACTTTGTCGCTTTTGAAAATCGAATGACACAGCGTAGTTTGCACCTGGCAGGCGCGCTAAGCGGGAACTTCATCCTTTCTTAAGACTGCTACACAGCGACTGAGTGACCTATGGTAACGCGAGTGGTTCTAAATTTTAGCGGAGAAACCGAGGAATACAATGCTGTAGTCAAATTTCGCCTAGCGGCTCGCGTTCGGAAATTCGTTGGAGACCTTACTTTTCGATACACGCTCGTATAACATGTTTAACGAAAAAGTTACATATCAGTGTAGCATGTTACATGTAACATTGTGTTATGAAACAAAAATTCGTGTTATACAACGAGTTTTTAGTTTCCCGCTTCGTGCAGGAAACCAAAATTTTATATTATAATACATAGGTTCAGTAGGTACATATTACACGATTTGTAGCTTTTTCTTAAAACATGTCATGCATAACCTGTTTGTGTAACATGTTACTAAAAGTAAACCCACCTTTAGACTGGATTTATCGCAACCGAATTCGCAATATTTATTGCGATTTCATGGCGAATTACATCCATGGTGATTATTACTTTGCACCCGTGCGCGTGACTACGTTCTGAGTTACTTGTTACATGACGTGCTTTTGAGGTTGGGAGTAATAACGAGTTATTAGATTACAGAGTAGTTAGTCGTTCATTAGTGGGCGAGTGCTTGGGCAACTGGAATAGGGCGAGACACGCGACGCCACCGCAAAGGGTAGGTACCAGAGAGGGCGCTATTGCTTTAGAGTGTAGTCAGCAGAAACCAAATTGATCATGACCTAACATCTCCCCAACTAATAAAATGTTTACATATGGGAGTACCGATTACGTTGTAATTTACAACTCAACGGTTGTTAACACAACTGGTTCCGACATTAACTGTGTTGTTCTCATGGGGAGAGTTTCCCTAATGTATTTCATGAACATGATATTAAATACATCACGGAAACAGAGTATTTACTTATAAAACGGAGTTAGAGCTTCATGATAAGTTAGAGCGTAAAATTTAAGTTCGAAATCACATATCAAACACTACGGTATATGATTTTGCGAACCCATACACGACTCACTCGATAAGCTTTCATGCGAACCACTTTAGTTCCGGCCCAAAACTGTGGATTTTTCGAAATGCCACCCACGAAGATTCCAGTGACAGAGTTTTATCGAAATCGCTGACGGGAAGAGTTTTTTCTCTCCGACTTGGGGCGGAATGTCTCATGTGTTTTCATTGTTCGCGCAATTCCTGTGTTTGAAAATCTTCGTCCCTTGCGCAAAGTAGAGAATTTTTTTTTTCGATTTCCCTGCAATAATTATTTCAGATATCTGGTGAGTGTTGCAATGCAATCGGGAACGTGTTGTGCACTGCTAAGTAAATTTAGTAGGAAGTGCGATATATTTGCTAATTTGCTTCGAAATGCTGCCCTGCGATATCTCTCCCAAAAAAATGACTTCAATCTTAAGATCGTTGACTCATGATAATGATTTATGAGAGCCGGTGTATTTATGCTTCATAAAATAAAAATACTTAGTTTAATTCCACACTTTGTTTTAAATAGTACGACCCGGGTTTCTGGATCTCATGCTATCAGCAGGATAGCATGATATGCAGAAACCCGGGTCGTACCATTTAAAATAAAGTGTGGAATAGAACAAAGTATTTTTATTTTATGATGAAGCAGTTCCACATAGTAACGCCGTAGACCGTGTCTTATACTTTTCCTCATTGTTGGATGCTAAGGATAGCGCAAAATTAGCTTTGTAGCACTTTTTATGATTTGATGATTTCGTTACAGTTTCGATTCATGAACTTTTTTCCGCTGAACCGCAAATTGAGGCAAAGATTGGCTATCAAAGTGTGAAAAACGACGAACTAGGGAAGCGAGGAGATGGTGGGAAGCGGTGGACCTCTTGGAGGGAGTTCGTGACATCATCAACTCATCCACGTAGGTGTTTTTGCCATTAATTTTTCTGTCCGTTTTTCTCGAGAAGTGCGCGACGTAATGGAAAACGGACAAATTCATTCCACATAGTAACGCCGGAGACCGTGTCTTGTATTTATGCTTCACTAAAGATAGAGCAACATGGCGGACGAATTGAAATCCCCCTCCCCCAGGCTTCACCAGCCAACGGTAGTATGGAATAGCTAACGCCCTCTGCAGGAACCGCTATACCAAGTGCCCCCCCTTCCCCACGTGCCACTTGCACCCTCCCTTCTGCTTCTCCTTGCGCACCCTCTTTATTTTGCCAACGGAATCCGCTCACACGACGGGCGGCAAATCAACCCCACTCTGATCGACGGGAGGCGCTCGCAAGAGTTACGCTGCACTCCGAGGAAGCCGTGGGAATGGGTGTTCTACTCTTATCATCAAATGCTCACGGAGTGCGTATCAACGCTGAGTTTGGGAGCTGTGTGCATATCGAGCGGTCGTATTGGCATCGCCTGTATCTGCTTGGTACCGTGCGAGTCATCCCTAGGATGTTTGGCTGGGGTTAATCAAGTGCTAGCATGCAATAGAACCCCCACATTAACTACACACGGCCATAAAAATATTTCAAGTAAAAACAAAAAATACGTTCACATTCATTCAAAGTTTAAACATTCTATGGGTATACCTGTGAGTGACTCCATTAATGTAACCCATTATAACCCAATGTTGCCTCTAAGCAACATCAAAATTGTACATATTATATGCTCTGTTTAGGAAATATCTAAATTGCGCATTATTTTTTGTTGTTTATTGTAATGACGAAATATTTTGCTGCCACGATAAACATGATTGATTGCAAAATTTTCAAGTTTTCATAGTAAAAAACCTTGACGTTAGAATTCTCCCTAAAGTGGCTCTGGGTTAGAAAGGGTTAATTAATCGAGAGACTATTGCTATCGTTAGTACGAGGAATGAATGACATTTTTTTCACTTTGTTATGTCCTCTACTATCTTCTCGTAATCACACCTACCATAGTGCGACGATTAACGACAGGTAACATCATTGGTGAGCGGGCTAATTACCCTTAGGATATTTACGCTGCAAGCCATCCGGATAAATATTACTTTAAAACATCTTGATGTTTTCTGCCCTTGTTCCTGCTCATAGAAAATGTAAATGATAGCGCCCAAGGCTTCTGCGCAATAACAAAAGGCTGAGGAGAAGCTAACCTTGGAAATTTTATCTTCAATAATTTTCTTTTCTTTAATGCTTCTAATTCTTTATTAATTTTCTTAGCAAGAAAAAGTAAGGTAGTAAAAAGATGAATGAGTATAACCAAATTACAATCCTGGTACCACCTATTTTCGTGAGAATAGAATTTTGATTGTAGGTTGTCAGTTTGGGTAATTTACAATTGCAATTGTGCTGCAATGGTTTCGGTACTAAATGATTTTTATCACCCGATAAAATGAACGAGTTTTCAATCACTCAAACTAACGACCTAAACTCTTCATAAAAGATACAGTGTTCGGCGTGATACGGTGGAAGTCTTTGATATTCAGCTTAGTAAAACCACTTGTCTGTTTCCACACACTTTTATTTGAGCCGAACATGGTTTCGGCAACCCGTGCCATTATCTGGATAATGGCACGTGTCGCCGAAACCATGGTCGGTTTAATTAAGTGTGTGGAAACAGACAAGTGGTTTTACTAAGCTGAATAAACACTTTATCTTTACTGGATTTTTGTATGGATCAAGATGTTGAGGAGGGAGGATTTCACTTCACTTCATAGAACTTGTTCAAATGACATTTCCCGTTTTAATTTAATCCTTGTAATTCAATGCTGAAGTCGGAACCAGCTAATGATGACCCCACGAGGAATCACTCCGTCTAGGTGTTTTCTAGTTCAATCTCTATTCCACTCCTTCCACGCGCTCTTTAATCTACCAGCGGAATTTGCTCACTCGGTGGGTGGTAAATCAATCGACTGGGCCGCCGCTCTGATCAGCGGGAGTCCTTTGCGAGGCACTCCTTGCTCCGAGGAAGCCGTACGACTGGGCGCTTGTCAGCCAACTTTCAATTGGCACTCTTTGGTACAGAGGTGTGGGGATGTTGAGTTGCCTCATTGGCATCTTGGCTGAGTGAACTGAATACTCCAAGGCAGGGGTCTCCAACTTACGAAGCCATGAGGGCCACATTCCAAGTTCCGAATCGCCCCGCGGGCCAGATAGCAAATTTGCCGATGACTGCAGTATTCGATACCAACGTCTACTGAAGAATCGTATTTCTTATTTACGAACAGTTGAAGGCGAATTTGACGTGAGGTACAGCGCTGCAATGCTCCTAGCGGCAGAGTTAAACGAGCGAGATTCGCGCGCTACGTGAAACGAGTGCGCGGGCCGGATGAAAGCCCTCCGCGGGCCGTATTTTGGAGACCCCTACTCCAAGGGTACGATTTTTACTAGTCATTCTCTCTGTTCATGCTGGAGAATTATCTCTTTGAATCCTGCAGGTCTTTTCAAAGCACACTCTTGGTCGGAGTGAATATAAATGAAAACGTGCGATTTGTCCACTAGCGCGGGGAAATTAACGTTGAAAATAGCGGAAAAGATTTAAGAAATCATGCGGTCGCAAATTTTTGCGCAGTGGTAAGGCCGAGCCTCCTGAAAACCCAGCATTTTCAGGGTGTTATATCAGAAGCTTCCACTGGGCCCTGATTCGTGAAAGTCATTTGCTAGGAGTCAACATCTACATATAACCCCGCAACCTGAATCTCTAGCCGTGTGGCGGGATTGTGAGGACAGTAGCCGTTTACCAATAAAAAGCCAATCCTCTTAAGTTCCGCCTTGCATTTTTTAAGACTCTTAATTTATCGCCTCTGTCGAACCTGACAATAAAGTGGAGTCATAATATAATGTTCTCTGTTCGCTCTGAAAGATATCTATTCTCAACTACTCAACCCTTGGTGGCTACGTTTAGTTTATTCTTCACAAATCCCACTAAATGACCAATTCTCTACTGCCTAATATGCGTCCTGCACTCCAGGGTCTTTCATCATCAGTTGCTCAAAAAGAGGTTAAAACCTTTGTATTTGTGAGGTGTGAGTATTTTCTGCTGTCGCAATGCTATCATTGACACCATAAGTGAATTGGCTGAGCTGCCTGCATAAACAACCACGAAGTAACATTACAGATTTAAAAAAATGGTTTTTTCGTCCACTCTTATGTTTATGGAACCGATAGTTATCACTTTTTAACGTAAATGCTTGCATCGGCTTGAGAAATTGACAATTATACAGCGTTTGGAGTTGCATTATTGCGAGCGCCACGTATAGCGGCACGCAATAACGATTACGGAGCTTGAGCGGTCGTGAGATGAGGGAATGATAGGTGGAGAAAAAATTACCCTGCTCCTAAAATCTACACATGACCTGCTACGCCATTAAGTTATCTTTATTTCTAAGGTATTTTTACCGGCATTCTCCTAGCACCATGAATCTCGATTAAATTTCCACCTCGTAGTCATATTTATATTTTGATAATTTGAAATTTCCGTTCCTCGGTGGTAGCCGCTTTGAGCCCAAGTAATGCATGTTATGCGCTTTTCTAATTGCTTGTGAAATCATGGATGGATAGCCGTTCACATCCACTACATATCACTTATGTCATGTTATTTGATTTTATTTTAGCAAAAGTTTGGCGATTTTTAATATGGTTTTCGGTACTAATAATTCCTAAAATACGTAATTATGAACCGGATTTCAATATTATGAAGATAGCCAGTAACTTAAATGATTTATAGCTGATATTTGTTTCCATTTTCAGATCTCAATGGTAATTAAGAGATCATTTGTAATTCAGCGTAAGAGAAGGATTTTAACGTACTTATTATGTTTTCCAAATTTATGAATGTACCTAATGAATAAGAGACTTAGAATGCTTTTGGTAAGTTGAGGAGGAATTCGGGTGAAAAGGTGGTTCACAACCATGAGGAATTGGAAATCTTAGTCTAACTTTCATTGATAGAGTAAATCAATTTATTAAGGAATTCCATTTATTTAGAGATAGCGCTGCTTGGCATGCCAATACTCCGAAGTAAGATAAGAAACGTTCTTTTTGTCAGTGGAACGGATCCTCGATATTTCCAGGTACTTAATTAAGCTGAGGAAAGTTTCGAATGTAAGAAAGAGCAGTCGTTTTAAGCATATGAGATCCGTGAGTGAAATGGCTGTTTTAAATGTTTTTTTTTTTTTCAAATACGTGTTCACATAATGAGTGGCGCTCCTTGCCGTTTAATTTTCTAAATTTCAGCATTTCGCCGCATTCCTCATTCAAAGAAATCTCGTCCTCGGAAGATGTCGCTAGCCACTTTTGGCTTCCCGTTTACCCGCTCTTCCATTCCCCAACCCCGCAGATTCGTCAAATGGGATTTTAAATGCCTGCAAAATTAATATTTCATCTACATTAACCAGGAAAAGACATTAACGCACCGCAAAGAGACTGGAAAACCTTCTTCCATCCATCTCCTGAGGCCCTTTTGAGTTTCAATGCACGTCTAGCGGACGTGATGAATGGGGCCAGGAAACGACGCTGGCTGGCTGGCTGGCTGCGCGGGCCGTGGTCGAATGGGGCATTAATTGGTTGTCTGCGCACTAGATGTCTCTCCCTTCGAGCTCTCTGAGAGAAATAAAAGAGGTACCTCTCTATTCGCGACGGCTGCTCTTTGACGTCACACTCTCGGCCTCCCTTTCAGCAACCTGCTCACCCTATCCGGCCCCACTCAAGCCATCCCCGCCCCTCCGCTACCTACTTCCCACAAATGCGTACGTCAGACCACGCACGCTGCATCGCCATCTTGGAAACTCTCGAGACTAGTTTCCGCTACGCAGGCTCCACAGTGGCCTGAATGTGGGTTCCGGCGCAGAAATATTTGATGTGCGAACTAATTAAAAGACAGACAAAAGCTGCACTATTCTTCAAAAACAGCCAAAGTGAAACAAAGAATGCCCAGAAGGTTTTTCACGAATTAGGCTGGTAGCCTTTCGAGAGGCGGAGGCTACGTACTAGTCTGAGATTGTTGGATGAATAATCAACAGATATCTCTGAGATGTAATCGTTAAACATCACCTTAGAATCTCACTATTCTTCTAGATCTAACGGAAAAGATAAAATAAGAACTATATTTTGGAAAATTTTAAGACGTAGGAATTCGCTCTTCTCCCAAACAATTAAGGACCTCAATGAATGCTAGGTAGGATTCAGTATGGAAATATCTCAACAGTCCATCTTTCTTTTTTTGTGCTAAACGACTTGTGTCCTAACCCACCTCCACCGCCTGCCTATTGAGGTGGTCTGAGAAGGTAGTATGTTGATGTACTTAGGTGCACATAAGTTACAGGGCAATTGGTAACCTCACCAGCGTGCTAGGAAATGCATAATTATTCTGAGAAACAGCGTATTTACGAGGATCGGGGATGAAATCAACAGAAATGTATAAACAGCTTCCTATTTCAGTGTAACCATGTTCAGTTATAAGGAATGTAAAATGAGCCCACGGGAATATTATTTAGAAGACTCTAGAAGAAGAAGACGTTAGAAGTCTCCTGCTCTAGCGGTCTCTTCTCGTGGTGTATCAGTTCTTTGAAACAAACGCTATCTTTCTGAAATCCTCTAGGAATTCAGAGGGTTATATATTTTTAAATCTGATGAATATGATTTTTAAAAGTATGTAAATATTTATGAGTACTATTTTGAGGCTATACAATATCGCTTCACTGTCTCAGCCACCTAGGAGTCTTGGAGTTGCCTATCGTGACTTTTTTTCCTCTTCCTAACCTAAAAACCCCTTCTGGAAGGATTCATCGCGGCTCAGTGGAAGCGTTATGATAGGCCGTTACCAGAAATCTCAGCAGCATTACGGCTTCTTCCTTAGTCAGGGACGCCGACTTACAAAATATATTGGGGGGGCCCAAACCGGGGATCTTACCCCGGGAAATTTTATAAGTAGTGAGTTTTAAGTTTTTTTAAGCGTTTTAGAAGAGTATTATGATCATCATTAGAACCCTGATAACTCGAATCTCGATATCTGGACATTCGAAGAAAAATCGACAAGCCTGACGCATTTTTTCCTCGCACCCATAACGAATTTTTGAGGGGATGGAGTCGGCGCCATTGTCCTTATTATGAGAGCTATAAATACCGTGAAATTGACTCATTCCAACTAATTTAAGGGCAAAGTTTGTAGTTTATTATAATTGAACGCATATAAATAGATTTCTTCGCTAGGGTTTCCACGGTATAGTGAATTATAATCCAGTTGTGTGAATGTGCGTTTTTATAAACATAAAGATATGAAATTGCATTTTGTGGCTTTAGCTTTTGTAGCTGAATTACCGAACTATACATAATGTAGCTGAATAGCATTGCATACCTTAATACTCACATAGAATGCAGATGGAGCGCGTGCTATATTCGCTCAAAGATAGGTGTCCAATCGCTTCCTTTACCCTTCACTTTCCGCCCTGGTTGTGTACTCCCTTTTCGCCCTCTAGGGAAATGCAAATCCGTGAGAGAACCCTTATCCTTTTGCCTTCCCTACCTCCCTCTCTCTCCTTCTCTCTGCCGGGGTCATTCGCACTCTGCCGCCGCCGCGTCCTTTCGCAGCGGCGCCACCGTCGCCTTCTTCTCTTCCTTCCCCTCCCCCAGTGCCTTCAGTCCCTCTGTCGCGTGCTTCGCTGGCGTTCGCGTGCTCTCTCCCGCCGAATGATAACGTCTCGCCGCGCCGTGACATAGGAACGCGGCGATCGCTAAGCGCTGTACTTACATAAGGATCTGCAGTGGATTCCACGGGAAGAGATATGCGAAACCTCCCAAATGAGATTCCACCGCCTCTGCATAGCAAAAGCAAGTCTATATCACTAATATGATTACATTAAAATAAATGTTGAAATGAACATCCAATTACCGTAGAAGTATATATCGCTATTGGTTTGCTAAAAAAAGAACAAGTTTTTGGCATAAATTTTCGTTATTATCAATCAGACATCCAAATATTGGCTATATTCTGCTTCCCGATCCGTTCTTTTATCTGCTAATCTTTTCATACTTCCCTGTTACTCTTGTTTAGTGCCCATAGTAACTTGTCCTATGTAACTCAGTTAGGGCCATGTCCTTTCTCCCTGTCCACTTGACCTTTGACGATTTTCTTTGTGAAGCTAAGGTGACGTGACATGATGTGACCGATTAAGTTGGCCCGTATTCGACCCGCGGATTTAATAAAAACACTCATTTTTCACCCGCTCTTCTTAGCACTTCCTCATTACCTACACGGTCGATCAATTTTATCTTCATCATGCTTCGGTATCACCACATTTCCAATGCTTCCACTCATGACTTCTCCGCTTATCTCAATGTCCATACCTCACTCACATAGAAAAAATGCTCCGTAGCATCTGATGACCCGTTTCCTTATTTCTAAACTTGTATTTTTGACTGTAAGTTCTTCTTTATTTAAAACGTCCATTTTGACTGCAGTATTCGATTGACTATTTCCTTGCTACATTTTCCATAGCTACTTAGTCGGCTCCCATTATTGCAACACCTTCTCACCACTTTATGCTTTTGTTATGAGAGTAATGTTGGTCTTGGTCTTCTGCTGTACACTAGCATCATTTTTTTTTCTTTTTACTGCTTTCAGCCAATTTAGCCGTTGTTATTAATCTATTCGTTAGTCTTCTTCAAATCCCTCCCTGTCTCGACATTGCCAAGAAATGTCGCAAGGATAAAAATAAGGTTGAATGTTAGCGAGCAAAACGTTGATGCACAAAATGAACACGATTCAGTGAATGTATTTTTAAATCTATCCTTCACTTTAGTAATAATCGTAAAGTAGCGCCAATTTCATTACGACGATGTGAAATTACTTAATTCAGGACATTTACCAACTGGAAGCTCAAAAAGTAATATTAAAGTTTAGAGTAAGTTAAAAGCAGTTAATTTACCGTGCTGTAAATAGATGAATTAACTTCAGCTATGAAATTGTAGTAAACAAGTTTCAGGACCTCTCTCAGTTTCAGGACCTCAGAATAACTCTCTTTTTTCTCGATGGCGCCCCCTGTAGTTGCAAATATAAATTTTGGAACCAGTTATTTGGCTTATTTATGGCAGTCATCAATTGGATGTAGATTATGTTGTAAAATTACACAAGGCCAATGCCATGTGGATGGACAAAAATTCTACCTCTACGCCAATGTAAAAATCCCGCTCGACCGGACTTCCTCTTCCATTGTTATTATTATTTATTATTATTATACATTGCTGCAAGTAGACTATTGCCTGGTGGCAGCATTAGATGTGCATGAAAAACAAGTGTGTTCATACCAAGTTTCTATCTATCTAATACAAATTTTAGAAACAGGATAGACACCTATGGTAAAAATAATACACTAATTCTAATCTCATACAACTAAGAATTTAACATTGTCCAAATAAAGCAATTTCCAACAATCCATTAAATACATTAATTCTAATATAATACAACTAAAAAATGAACATTGACCCAATTTCACACTCTCCCGTTTAACCCCAATGTAATTAATCAGTAAGTGATACACACTTCTTCCTAAAAATGTTCGCATTTGCAGGGAAGATCTTAAAAATAACTTCAGGTACATCGTTCCACTCCTTTATTCCTCTATGTAGTAAGGATTTTTTTTCTAAATGTTTGTTTTCTGTTTTTTTAACTTGATTTTGAATTTATGATCTTTCCTTCCTATGTAGCGGGGTAAGTCCATTGGAAATTGTTGACTATCTGTAGGTAAGTTGAGCTGGAAACCTTATCTGGGCATATTGATTGCACCATTTTTCTTATTGTCCTTCATTTAAATATAAATGTTTTACGTCAACTAATTCTTAGAAATAGCTTTATTTATTTTGAATATTTGTATTGGCGTAGGTTTCTCTCCAGAACCTTAGGATTAGTAGATAGTACAGTAAAGCTTGGGTTGCAATAACTTAGCTTGACTTAATGAAGCAGCTCACGTCGGAGTTAAAAATTCAGATGGACTGTCTTTTGGTTTACGAAGTACTTATGTATCGTAAAGGACATAGTTTTGTCATAATTTACAAAAGTCTCCTCCTGAAAATTTCAGCCCAAAATGAATATACTTCTGTGCATCGATAGACATAGAGGCGAATCCTTTTATTCCTTCTCTTTATATTACTGATATTATTTGATGCACATGTAATTCTAAAATAAAAAAAAATCTTCTTTATATGCCAGTCTAAATCTGTTTTGTAAAATCGCATGTTCCATTAAAACAATTATTTATTCATCACAAATTTCCATTTTATGTATAAACTTTTTGAATTCATAAAATCTTTCCCATATATATCGCTCAGTTGTGTTATCCATGGTAAAGAAACACTTAGCAGGAAATACTGGTAACGCTTGTAATATTTACTTTAGTGCAAAAAAATGTTGAAAATTTGTATTCTAATGTATCATTTCCAGATTAAAAATCAATTTCAGCTGCATTACCATTTTCCTTTGAGTTAAAAAAAAATAATTAGGCGTTAGCGGTTTTATTTCTGCCGTACTTACAATGAGTGAAGAAATATCGGAAATATATGCGTATGTTGCGCGAAAGTATCATATGTGTGACAGGATACTTGGAATAATTTAATTTATAATATTCAACAAATGATGGGCTAATTTTCGAAAAACAAGGGCGACAAACATGGCCTCAGCATCACATCTTATAAGACCACTTCGTTAAAATAAAAATGAAAAATATTAATTTTTGCCTAAATGTCAGTCACAGAGCATATTCTCAGAGCATATAGAAAAGGTGAGCGTGGAATGTTTAAACATCGGGTTCACGAATGATGGGCGGTTTTTTCCCACTGTGATTTGAGAAACTATGTCATCAATTGACATATTTCCAATTAATTCAGGTAACGAGTCTTGAGAAAAAGTACAATAACTTCAGTACAGAATGTATCTTTCTCAAGAGAAATTTCTTCTCCTGGCACAATTCTTCGCACAACCCTTTCCGCTGCGCGAGATAAGTTAACCGGGAAAGCCGTGTCTGTGATTTCATTTCCTCCTGAAATTGGTCTTTGGATTATCTCTTCCTTTGGAAATATTCAATTGAAACCAATTAGTAGCTCACTTAAAATTCATATCGCGTGTGTGCCTCTTAAATACTGCTTTCGCGAATGGCCTGCCATGGCGTAAAAATATCAATTAGGAAAATGAATATGCAGATTAGTCAATGAATATTTTTTCAATTTGGATTTTTTCCTTATTGCTAAAGTCTACTGTTGCACCGCTTCAATTATATTTTTTTATATTTCATTTCAGCATGAATTTGCTGAAAGTTCATTGATGATTTTTGGTTGATGTCCGCGTTTGCATTTTACCGTTATGGGGACCTCACACGGACGTGAAACCGCGATTCAGAGGAAGAATTCGGCAGATGGAATGAAACGATAAGTTCAAGCGAAAAATATTCTTCCTTATACAGTCATCCTGTAGTTATAATAGCTAAAAAAAAAGTGAAAACGTTGCCTCCCAATACTCATTAGTTGGTGACGTCATAATATTTTCGGCTCAATCTTTTGTTGAGGTAGAACCGCGCATTGAGAACAGAAATCACATACAATAGAGGAAATAGGAGCGATCGATACCGATGCGCGAGGCTGTGGTGACCCGTGAGTGCGTGACGTCATCAACTTATCAGCGAAAGATGTTTATGCCGTCCAATTATTGCCACAAATATCTCGAGATGCAGGAGATGGATCGAGAAATAAAAAACACTTGGTCTCCTTATTTTCAAGCCTGCTGCAATAAACAATACATTTGCTGAAGGTGCCAGATCTTATGAAACAGCACCTGGCATCAATTTATTTACCTTTTTTGTTATTTGGCTTTATAATCAATTTAAATTGCTTATCTTTAGTGCTTGAGGAGGATTATTCTGCGTTTTGCTCTCTTCCAAAAATATTCCCGTAGCTCGTCGTGTTAAAACAAAATCTCTCGCATGCCTGTCAATTTCATTAGGCTTATAAACTTTGAAAGGTAATGAGGGGAAAATTATTTTTCGTAACTCCCTTCCTTTGAATTTTTTCCCAAGTGTTTTTGTTTTCTCTCCGTACCCTGTCGAGCGAAGGCCAGATCAATTTATAATGCACGCATTTCGGGGGCGAAAAAAAAATTTGTTTTGGAAAGTGATTAATGACCTTCAGCGGAACGCTAAGTATCGCCAGGTGGTCTTTCCTGCCCAGTGATTGCCTTAATTCTTCGTCGAAAGAGTTTAAATTTTACTTGTTTGAAGGAATTTTGTTTTATGTATCGTGAAAACATGAGAAAGCATATTAGTGTCAATAGATGCATGTAGGAAAAAGTTCGTCTTTGATAGCCTTCGTCATGAAAGACAGAAATGCTATAGTGTGGTTTTGAAATACATTCCTGCGCAGTCAGATAAATTTTTCATGAAGAAATTCACTTTTAATGGTAATGGTTTATAAATATGCTTCAAGGAACAGAGCATAAGCTCAGGTGAAAACTACCATCGGAGTAGGGAATTCATTGACTGTCAAATGTTGGAAACGCTTTATCCTCACGATTTCATTGAGAGAGAGAAGATCCCATATGCTCTTCAGAGGTGACCTCTAACGTGCATTTTTGTTTCTATAAATCGGTGGTTGCATTATAAAGTTTGTCAAGCTACTGTGAGTAATTCTCTATGTATGTCTTTTATTTTTTTGGCTTCGAAGCCTTCCAGCTATGGTACTTCTATTGTGGGCTATTCACTTCCACTTTTGTCACTTAACTTATGATCTAGCTCAGTGTGCTAATTATACAAGGCCATTCGATGGTTGCAGCTAATAAAGGAGGAAAAGCAAGTATTTTTGTCATTTAAAAATGTGTGTGGATGTAAGTTATCATGACGTAGTAGATTAGCCAACAACAACTTCGACACCAAAAACAATTTTTTAGTATATAATGAATTTTTACTTAATAGATAAATCGTTAAGTTTTACCGGCCCAAAAATTCTTAAATAGAGTGGTACTTAACTTGAAAGTTTCCTGAATTCTTTTGTGAAATGATGGAAGTTAGAAAATGTCCGCACAAATTCGACGTCCGACATCATGCCGTTTAGAATTCCGGAGGAGGAGGATCGCGTTCCTCGTGCCTTTCGTCCTAAGTGTCATGCTGGGAGCACTATAAAGCTCCATATGCAGTCACTAGTCACTTTTAAATCCTAGTAATTCAATGCTAGCCGACAGATGGCATGTAAGTGCTGAACGTTTGTAGTTCCAAAATTGATTACTGGTATTAGTATGCCATTGTTCTGGCACATGCTGCGTTTCATAATATTTTTCGCACTTTACTACATCGATTCATGATTGTTATCACATATTCTTCTGTAAAATTAGAAAAAAATACCATGGCAATTAACCATATTTCCCAGGAAGTTGGTTGGCACTAAACTGTTAAAGGGCCAAAGCAAAAACTGAGGAACAGGTCTAAAGGCCGTTTTACACGGGGCACTTGATTGAGCAGGTTAGAACTGCCTTTCTATCTCAATAGGGCGTGAAATTGCGCGAATTAACGGACGAAATTAGAACAGGATCTATTTCTGCCATCTCAAGCCCACGTATTCATGCATGTGTTCTCGCAATTCATCGCTTTACATTACGCAATTTTGACTGCGCCTTCATTTTCGCGTCAGATTGTGTAATAATAATAATGTATTTTCTCCTACATTTTGTTTTTACATCTGAACACAAAAATGTCAAAGAGAACGAGCTTTGGGTGGTCTCTAAGGTCATAGGGCCAGAATTATGCCACCATCAATTAAAATCCAGTCTTTGGCAAGTCGTAACAATACATTTGAGGATTTTTTTTTAATTCCAGCGGGCAAAGAAAAGGGCGTTTACATAATGTTAACTTAGGTCTATTTGCTACCACAAATGACTCACTTCTTAAATTATATTTATATTTATCACATTCACTCGGCATATTTCTACTTCTGGCAAAAAAAAACAATTTAAGCACTTTGAATAAATACAAATGCCTTAGCGGCAACAAATTTAGGGCCACAAGCAACGGAAATGAGTGCCCATAATGTTTTTTTGACAATATTACCCGAATTATTATTTTTGCGAAACGAGTGCAAACTTAAATGTGCTAATGTATGCACTGTCCCAGCAGATTGTACTATAAGAAATTTTAGAATGAACAAGAGTAAGTAACTAAATGTTTTTTTTTACCGGAAGCAGACATTTGTTTCGTAGGTAAGTGGTAAGTACGTGCCCCGCGTAAAACGGCCTCAAAGTAAAGCATGAATCACACGATCATTTATTTCGTCGCGAAAAGTGATCACTATCCCGATCACTTTTCCCGTCTCGAAAAGTGATCGCTCTAGTGATCATTTTTCTGAATCACACGGTCCCTCCCGACGTCGCTTTTCGTATCATTTCCGACATTAAAGCTCGTTGTCATAGGACCCGCATCACGAAAATATATGTAGCGTGTTCACCTATGTCGTTCCCACAATTGTCAAACGCTGCGCTGCAATCACACCATACGGTCATGCGTTCTGATTGGCACATATGGGGTTTTAGGGACGGTTTTAGCGACCGGACGAGTGATGAAAAATAGCGATGGGAATCGTCATCGCGATCGCGATAAACAATTGCCGGCGTCATTTGCGATTGATCACTCTAGTGATCGCGTTAGTGATCACTTTTCGCGACGAAAAAAATGATCGTGTGATACAGGCTTAAGAATGTCTCGATTCACCGTGGCCAATAGGGAATCGTCAGCCTTGGTCCAGTGTTGGGAACGCTTCAGCGCCAGAATTTGATGGGGGGAGGGATCCATTTTGGAGGAGGCACTCAGCTCGCTCCCATATCGTACGATGGCGATTGCGGCTCTTGAGCAGACCACCAATGCTCCACTCATCAGCACTGATGGAATCCCCAGAAATCTCTCTCTCTTCTCTCCTCCTCACTCGAACAATCCGTTGGGGGAGGATCCGCTGCCCTCCCCACTCCATTTCGCTCGGAGCTGGCGTGTAAGAGATTGGCTCTTTGAGGCGAGTTGAACGACCGGCCTCAGAAAAGGAGAAGAAGAAAAATTCACTCGTCTCTCTAAGAAATGAGTGGACTTTCATGGGGAGAGTTAGTACTACTTCGGCGGATGGGATAAGTCATCTGGTGTCCGGGGATTGATGTTTATTGGACGTACAATGACGTCGTAATTTCGTGGGCCGTAATATTTCGGATTATTTTTTCCTGTACTAACTCCTTTTACCTGTTTAATGATTTACGGGTTTACATTAGGATTTTGATAATCCCCCCTTGAAACTATCTAAATATTTAACGAATAAAAACTTAAATTTACTTGACATTGTTACTTTACTTAATTTTTCTTACTACAATTTTACTGCCGTTAAAATGATTACAAGTGTTAATGCCGTTTTTATGACAGGGATTACAATTTAAATTATTAATTCAATTATTGTATTCAAATATTTTAAAATATTGTTTGGTGCGACGCGAATTTTAAGGTAAATGTTTAACAAAACGTGGAATGTTGCAAAATATAATTACTATGTAAAAACTAACAAAGAATAAATCGGAGGAGAGGGGAAAACATTCAATTAGCTGACAGATGGGACTAATTGCAATCAATTGGGTACTTCCACGGCTACGGAAAATCAGCTGTGTCCAAGAGTAGATATTGTCCACTCAGTGACGATGACGAATTATTTCATAAATAATTTCATCCACAAACTACCCGGCAAGCCGGCTCGATAGGCTGTGTTTCAGTGGGTGTGAGGACATCAGCCATTTATGGTGGAAAACAAAAGAAAAGTGCGATTTGGAATGATTATGTTACTGAGAACCACTTAGCATTGATTGAAGTCTTTTATTTTTCATCGCAAAAACGAATTTCTGTAATTTTCCATTCATATTTTCCTATGCATCATCCCGTTCATACACGTCGTGGGTCTTCGCATTTCTACATTTTTACGCCATGCATACTTCATTTTTTAGTGTTAGGTAATGCTTGGGTTGAAATTAAAATAATTTACCTCCTTAAACTCTAAAAATTAAATTTATAAAATTTAACTATTGCTAGTAATTAGGGTTTTATGTTTCAAGAGGAAGATATTTAGTATATGATAGACTTAGCATGAACGATATTTGGAGAGTTTTGGATTGTGGTGATGGTGAAAAATAAGAAGCCTGATTCTACAAATTTTACCGATTTGGCTATTACTCTTACTATATTCATTAGTATTCTTCAAATTCTTCTCAGTATCGGTATTGACAACACATTTTGCAATGATGGAAATACTTTCCTCATTTCGGCTGGTCCTTGGAAGTCCAGCGCGCCCGTAATAAATTTTAAGCGATGTCGACCTAGTATCAATATCCGTAAAGATAGCGTTAATAGTTTCGTGACGATTAACTCGTGAGCATGCAGACATCCTAACAGCGATTTCGTGACCATCAATCACTGAGTTGATAATCAGCACAGTGAATAAAACTTCAAAAAAACTTCATTCAAGCATTGAAATAACGCTTACCTGTAGCACGGAAAAAATATTTATTTGATTTTTACTTTTTTTATCCTCATTACCACGGCAACAGTACAATTAGCCCTGTAAATTTAGGGGCTTGGCCAAAAATAATTACGGACGATCGCTTTTGAATATATTCGTTGGTTTTTCTGATATTAACCCGTAAATTCAATACATCCATGTGGTAACTAGAAGATGCGCTAAACATCTTTTACAGAGCGCACAATAAAATTGTAATTTTGATCATAAAGTATACCTACCACTTGAAAATGCCAAAAATATCGGCTTCGTATATGATGTATTTTATTTTAAAAGGAATGAGCAGTCTATAAGGTATCACTTACTCTTCAGTTTCGGTTGACGGGATTTTTCCACGGATTGTGAAAGTAACTGCTATGTTATTTTCGTGTAGTGTGCAGGCTGACCTTGCCTCACCCATCCATCCACCATGTTACGGCCTCGGAGATGCGTCCTGGAGCGTGTCATCAAATGATTGGTCACCTGGCGCGCTTTCATTCCATATCCCCGTGTCATCCTGTCACTTGGTCATCCGTGGAGTCACTCTCCGCAATTAGCACTTCGGCCGACGAAAGCGCCACTATCCCTAATCGACAATTCCACATGGGTCATGGAACATTCCTTCGCACCCTGTTACTCGCTTCATGGTCACAGCAGCACATGCATTTGCTATATCGCCTTCTTTTATTAAATTTGCCCAAAAGATCTCTCCCGATAATTGACGTTTGCTACCGCGAGCCTGACAACAGATGGCCCTTGCCTCCCACCTACATCTAATTAGTAATCACCTTCAATTTTGTATATCTCATTATCATTCGATAACTCTTATTATTAGTAAATAATTATGTATTTTACTATTATTATTATTATTATATGTTAGTAATACTCTTTTTATTAGTAATGCAATTATCCATAATATTATTATTGGTCCACATCCTTTCAGAAATCATTAACCGTTGGTGCCTCACAGACATGGAACAGCCTTTCCAAACTAATCAAAGACTCGTCATACATGTAAAATTTCAAGAATTAATTATGCCAATTCCTAATTAGCTCAAATTAATTGAGCTTCCAATGCAGTACGTTCGTTTTTGTACGTAAAATATCCATTCTTGAACATTTTCATTTGTTAACGATTTTCAATTTATTTTTATCCTTTAACATTAAACAGTAATTAATCAAGTAATTTATTTATAAAGATGAGACAGGTATAAAAAGGGGAATGAATTTTATTCTTAACTGTCATTTGGTATACTATATTTGGTAGTCCTTTTTGGGGATCGCTAAGTGATTTCAAATTATAGCTGTAAATTAAAACATTAAAATGATTGCTGAGTTGTTGACTGTTTGTAAACAATGTTAAAACTGGATGTAACCCTGTGTGAACAATAAATTATATTATTATGTATTATTTCACGTGTACAGGGTCCACAACGGTCTGGGAAATCCAGGAAATAAATGTGTGGTCAGGGACGTCGCAGTGTAGCGCCATCATCATATGTCAACAATCCTACAGTCCAGCCGCTGAAAGTTGTCCGATGACAGCAAGATGGGTCTAGGTCGGGTTAGGGGACAAGGTTGCCTGGTAAGGAAGAGAAACGTTCACGTCACATGTAGACGAAAGAATTCCATGAAGAAAGGAGCCAGAAGGGACGACGAACGTTAAGGACCCAAAGGAAGAATTCTTGATTTTGGTTGATTCGGAGAAAGGGGTTGGTGGCTCAGGCTTCTTTCAGTGCTTCATATGCATCTGACAACGGTGTGTGACTGGGCGAAGGTGCGAGGTGCGTTTAGGGGACAGCGATTGGCTGCAAACCGTTCTGGCGCAGGGTTCCCCGCCCCTCCTTTTGAACTGTCATCGGATAACTCTCTCCGGCTGGACTATGAGATTGTTTTGACTCAGCTCTCCGTTCCGCTCTCTATCCTATCCTCGTAATTATATCACAGTAGATCGTAGTACACTGTCGGGTTGTCCCGCCCGGAGATCCGAATAGGGGACTATTTTACTTGATATAATTAAATCAGGTCTCATATTTTAAATAAATTGGAGCAGCTGCGACTCCTCGGGATAATTATGTGGTGTTTTTTCCCTTGCCTTCCACATCGTGGTACTGTGGCCGATAAAGTGAAGGCCATCACACCCGTAGTGAAATGTGAGTCGCTGTACCGACAAAGATGGTCTCCACCTTCAAGCACATGAAGAAAAGCTGCCTCCCATCACCCCTGGTGATGGGAGGCATAATTGTTGACGGCCTTTTCCACTAAGTTTTTTTTACTTAAGCTATTCCATTCTTGGATGAATTTTCCGTGAAAAAATTCATTTAGCTTAGCTGGGAATCGCACAAAAATCTCCCGGTTGCCGCTCAGGTACATTAAAAGTTTCACCATCAAGCCATCTTCCTGGCAAAAGGTGAATCTTGCATTCAGTCCGTGGTGTATATTTGAAAGTTTTCGCGGGACTGCGAACTAAGTAATTTGTTTATGGATTGATTTAATCTAGTCTTGCTCTGTGGAAGGAATTGGTGGTTTGAGGAAAACTGTATTTATGTTTTAAGCCCTGCATTAGTTCTTCTGTTCAATGTGATGAATGTTGTGATTCACTGCAAGTGGAAATATACACTTCCCCCATGCATCTGTATTAAAATCTTCCAGTTCATCCTTCTTCTTATGAAATAGTCTGAGCAACAACGCGGAGGCCTCTTTCCAAACTTAGGATTGCATTATTAACTATAAACCAGAAGGGCCGAGGAAACTTGTGCTTTCCTTATCCTCATCTTTTCTGAAACATATGCGTTTTTATTTATCCCTGCGAACGTATATTGTGTATATATGTATCACCTTGCTATCTTGCAACGTCAAAGATAATCTGTGCTCCTTGGAAAAAAGGTCTAATTTTCATAATTATTACACAAGGAATAGTGACACCCTATACGTCCCTTATTGCAGGTTAAGCAAAAACAGCAATTCATTTGACATACCTAAAAATTCGTTTTTTTTTAACAGATTGCCCCCAGAAGCTAAAATTGTGAGTGTGTGAAAGTTTAAAAAAGTCATACATGACTGGCTATTAAAAAAAGCCTTTTACTCCATAAATGAATATGAAATTGTGTTGTCCTTTATTGATGCATAATCCTATTGATTTTGCCATTTGTATTTTTGTGTATTTGTTATTCCTATGTGTATGACGAAGACTATTGCAAATTCAAATTTGTTTAATGTCTAATAAAACTATTACTATTATAATTATTATAGTGATATAGATTACAATGGATTACAAGCATATAGTTTTATTTTAAGAGGAAAATAACAATAAACTCGCAAATAAATTGGAAAAATAAGTTAATAACCCGATCGTTGCCGAAGAAAATCTTACATGAACCACGTAGAGTGTGAAGAAATCGATTCGTTTTTGACGGATACCGAACTGGAATCGAAAGCGTACAGTGCCGAATGGAAGCGTATGCGTGTGAAACGATCCTTACGGTCATGACCCGTGCGAAAAGCACGGAAGAGGTCGATTGCCTCTCTCCTGACTTTGCCCCTCCGCTTCCCACCGCTGCCTCTTCAACACGTGCCTTCGCCCGCACGCGTCGCCGTGTCCCCGCCACTGCAGCCGCGCCGCGTCAAGTGCCGCGACACACGTCCACCCCGACCCTTGAAGCGTGCGCTGAAAAAGTGTCGCCAATTGGTTTCGTTGTCCTCGTTCCCTTGTCTCCTGCAACGATCACTTCAGCCCTATGCGTTAACGATATGATGGTTTCCTTTCTGTCGCAATCGAGGGATCTCTTGTCGTCTCGAGTGATCACTTTTTGAAACGAACTACGTCCACCACTGATGCAAAATTTCCTTGGATTAGACATAGACTGAAAGAGGTCCAAAGCTCGCCTCAATCAGCCAATGACGTTTGATTTTGATTTTGGTGCAATATGTTTCTCGTACTTACCTGTGTGAGTGGGATATTTGCGTGAAATATGAAAACAGTTTTCATCAATTTGGTATAAGAGTTTTTATGGTTTGCCCTAACAATGAAAATACTTTTATTTTTTATTATTATTTCTTGTTTTTTATATAGTTCCATTGTCTTTAAGGAGCATATATTTTTTAAAAAAAATTTCTTATCTTTTTAAATTGGATTTGCTTTTTGTTGATGAATAATGATGATATTGAAGGGATAAAAGACCAGAAAGGAGGAGGGAAGGCTAACAGATGATCGATTAATTTAGACATTGATTTTTCTTAACATCAGCTGTATGTACGAGGTGTAAAATCCTCTGCCGTCGGGTTGTACCTCTGCTGGAAACAGAGTGAATCTAAAGAATGGAGTGGGGGATTATAAGTCGAGCTATTAGAAACGTTTTTTTTTATCTTTGAGTGAATGGAGAGATGACAATTGTGGAATGATGTGCTGAACCCGGGTGATGAGTTCGTTGGCATCATTTGTTCAAGTAGGAGCGAGAGAGGAAGAAGATTGGGGATTGAGAAGCGGAGGAGAAGAAGAGACAGATGCGTGGAGAAGCGGGATGAGAATCTGTGGCTATTGCGGGACGGTGAGAGGCCATCGCTGCTTTTGCCTCCGCGTGCTTCACGAAGCTCAGATGATTGGCTGGATGACTGACTGTTTATCATTAGCCGGATTGTCTATCGGTTTAGAGCAGGCTGAGTTTAAGCTGGCTCCGACTCGGCAAACGAACTTGGTTGGAAGATTAAAATGATCTTTATTATTAGTGCCGCTAATGTCTTCGCAACGGTGTCATTGAACCAGGATATTTGTTTTTTTTTCTTAAGGGCGTAAATGGATTATAAAGGCTATTCAAAGAAGTAAAATGCATAAAATCGTGGATAATTCATAGATATGTTCAAGCAACAGGAAACACGGGTTGGGTGGCATTAGTTTCTCTGAAAAAATAGTTTTTATTTGACCTCCCCTTTATTTGAAGCCTTATTGGCTAGAGTTTTCAGTAAGCATCCGAGTTCGTACCTAATTATACGAAAATTATTTTTCTCCTAAGAATATTCATATGCCCTGCGGGTGGCTCCGTTAAGGTTTGAAGCTGTCCTGCCAGTTGTTCATTACTTTTAACTATTTCCTTACTAATCGCCTCCAACACTCCGTGGAGAATTAGACCCTCCTGCAGCGACATTCAATAAAAGAGGTCTACAGGCTTTTCAGTCCGACGATCGCATCGACTTTCACGCAGCAAACCCGGTGCCAACTGCTTAAGAGGTTTAATTTGTAAGAGAATAAAGTCATTTATTTTCAAGTATATACTGGAAAACAAAATCCACTTGAATGCACCTCTATTTCAATTCGGTAAAAACGTGACGTATAAAAATTTGGTTGTCTACATCGGCATTTTTTAGGTAAATTTCTAAGATCTCTCGTAGGTACTTCCTGAGACCTTATGTTTCCACACGTTCTCCGGGTCACAATATCCATTTTGCCAACGTTTCAACACAATGTTTGAGTATCCCCCTCAGGGTAGAGGTGAATTATTTCTGCCCTGAACACAACACTTAAGTGTTGAAACTTTGGTCAAATGAATATTGTGAGTCGTCAGGGTTCCCACTCAACCTTGAAAACCTTTAAACCGTGAAAAAGTCGTGAATTTCGTCATGAAACATTAAAAATCTCTCAATCTTGATTTTACGATGGTAGAACTACGATTGACCGATTAAAAGAAAAATGGATATTTCCATCATGTTTCAAGATCAGTCACGCGCAGACATGGCCACGGATTTTTCTGCACACGTATATTGGAAGCGCAAGTATTGGTCCGTGTGCCATGATGGCACATTGAAATTAAGCCTGCAACAAAGCCGGAAGACTGTTAACCAGAGTGTTCATTAACACATGCGAAAATTCAGACACTTCTTAACTCCCTGACACACTGGTCCCTCTATTTTCCCACTCACAACCTATAGTCGAAGCTGAATTTTGCAAACGATATGTGACGGCAGGAGAGATAGCACTTTCATTGCTGCGTTCGCATTCACGGCGTCGATCGCGTTTGTTAAATTTGTAGTTAACGTGCGGCCGATGTTTGTTAAGTGGTCAATATTTCTGCCTAAAATGGTTTATCTACAAACCGTGAATTCGAAGACATTTAGACCGTGAAAACCTTGAAAAAACCGTGAACTTTATAATTTAGATTGAGTGGAACCCTGTGGAACGTGTGGAACCCTGGTCATGTACTCGAGGTCCTGCGAAGACATAACGGTAATTTATCTGTTTTTTTTTGTAGATTAACAGATCTACACGGGCCGGATGAGAGGGCCTTGCAGGCCGTTGTTTCGAGGTCCATGTTCCAGGCTTTCATCTAGTCTGGATAACGTGTCGGCGCGTTGACCCTCCCGCGGAATACCCGAATAGCCTGGTCCGAAATGGCCGAAACTCACCCCGTCCCAGTTCTGCGATGTATCCGACGATCCCTTCGAATCACGCTTCACTTGGTCCTCACATCATTCGAGCAGCAGCAGCCGCAGTGAGTGTCCTTTCGGTGCGTCCTCAAATATGAATGGCGAGCGAAATTGGCTGGACGAATCAATAATTCACTCCTGGACTCCGCTGTCTGCAACCCATCCCCACTCTCCGGCCAGCAGCTCTAGATTCAACTCCTCGCGTGCCGCCGCTCCCGCCATCTCCCTCGAAAAAACAAAGCGAAGTTTTCAGCCCTCCCGCCTTTCCTTGAGACATGGGAAGGCGACGCAACGCAGCCACGCGACATTGTGGTTTTCCCACACCCGAATACTCTGTGGGTTACTCTCCACTTCTGAACGTAAATGACCACCTTGGGAGAGTTCACTGAATTATTCATGCTTAGAGGAAGCAACGACGACACCAAGGTTGACGGAAGTTACACTATATCTGCTGCTTAGTATCTTACTTTAAAAACCTTGCGATAACGAGCCTTCCCCGTGAAGGCGAGCCGTTTCAATGAGCCGTTCCTCGCGCGCCGTAAGGTCACTCATTGAACTTCCAAACAATAGCCGAGTTTGGCTGATTCTATGACTACCTCAGATGCAGAGTAACCCTCTTAAGTGTGCGTGTAGCAGTGGGTCACTTAAGGGCTCCTTCGCCATTTGCTTTCACCCTTAACCTGCTCCCATCGTACATCGTCTATAAGCGATCGCCTTAGTACACTGCTCCCATGTCTATTGACGGTTTGATCTATTCTTCTAATCTCCGAGTCCATAGGTGCTTGTAAGTTCTTCCTTTGACAAGCAGATGTCATGCGGACATCTTTTACTCCTCTTTTTATTTTTATTTCCCTTCAGTAGCCGCCAGGAACCCTCAGTAGCCTATTTCAGCTTATTTGCGCAGTTAAAGGGTTTAATTGGTTGATCGTGTTACGGTTAAAAGTAAAGAAACACTTATTTTACGCTGGAAAGAAAGAAAAAAACTTTCTAAGGTTCACTATTATTTTAATATGGGCACCTGGAGATGTAAACACGTTACGAAACCCGGGTCGTACCCATATCAAAATAATAGTGAACCTTACAAAGTTTTTTCTTTATTTCCAATATGGAGAGGTATCACAAAGTAAAGCCTGAAGTTATGAGTTATACTTACTTTACGGTTTATCGATCCGTCGCTTACTTCTCGAGTGACATTCGCATCGAAAAATAGAGGGGTTTGAACATTTCATCGGTATGATGATGAGGTTACGAGGAAGTTCCGAGCGGTTCACCGTCTCTGAGTCCTTTTGTACTTTCCTCGCATGGTTGGTCGACATTAACACTTTAATTAGTTATTTTTTTACTTCATTGATAGAATTTGCATGAATAGGTTGATAAACTGGAACACAAAAGAAATCACCAACTCTTGATTAGTTGACGGTAACGTTCAAATTTTATTGATTGAACCACGAAAGAGAATATCGTCTCACCTATTCTCCTTCTGCAACGCTTCCACTATTGGATCTCAATCCATAATCACACGATAACTGTTTCCGTCCTTTTGAGCTATGCTTGGGTCGTTTTATAAGTTTGTAACTTCTTGAATTATTCGCCTAATAACTATAAATACAATCTCCCGTCAGTTGCCATCTATTAGTAAACAGCTGTGAAATTTTGAGCTTTTTCAGTCGTTTAGTTAACATTTTACAGCCATGTAAAGCAGGTAACTCTGTGAATTTTAACGATAATGGAAATAAAAGAAAAGTGGATTTCGTGCACTAACTAACAATTATTTTTGTTCAAAAGAGCTATCGCTGAAACTAACGAAAGACTTGGTAAATGCTATCGAAACTCAGCGCCTTCAATTGCAGTCATGAAGAAGTGGTTCACTGAATTCCGTTGTGGTCATACCAGCACAAGTGACGTAAAACGTTCAGGACGCCCGAAAGAGGTCGCGACGCTGGAAATCGCCGATAAAAATCCATGGAAAGATGCAGGACGCTCGAAGAACAAAAATGAGTGGGATTACTTATGCTGTGAGCATCTTAAATTAGCGCATACATTGCATTTTACATGGATATTTGGACATGAGTAATCTATTCGCGCGATAGATGCCGCGATTGTCCACATCGAGCATGAGTAAAACCTTGGGATCACTTCGTAGGAGTGTTTGGCGATGTTCAGTCGCAAATCGATCGATTTTTTCGTTCATTTCGTAACCGTGGCTGAAACATGAGCCGTCGCAATACACCAGAGCAAAGAACAACCAAAACCATTGGTTTCTGCAGGTGAACGTGCACCAAAAAATGCTAAGGTGGATCTGTCAGCCAATGAAGTCATGGCCCTTTTTTGGGATGCATGCGGTGTATTTATCAAAGTTTATATTTAAAAGCGTAAACATATAACCTGCAAATACTATTCTGAGCTTTTGGATGGATTCAATACTGATATTAATGAAAAACGACCACATAAGAAAGTGAAGAAAGAACTGTTTCATCAAGACAATGCACATGTGCACACGAGTTTAGTAACCATGGCAAAATCCATAAATTATACTACGAACTATTAATCCACCCAGCATGTTCTGCAGACTTAAGCCACTGCGACCACTCTCTGTTTCCAAATGTGAAGAAATGAACGCTTATTTTGAGGGCCTTGATAGATGCTAAAATTTAGAAGAAATGAAAACATGGGAATAACGTTGGACTCTATGTATCGAGCCAAAAGGAATCTATGTAGAGACATAAAACACTTTTATGCCGAAAAAACGTATTTTATTAAAAAATTCGTGGACTCATCAAACCACACTCATATCTTCAGCAATCGAACCAATGATGGCGGAAAAATGATCTATTCACGCAATCATTTTCAGTGACGGCCGCATTTATGGAAATCCCATCCCTTTCTCTATCACTCTGCACGTCCCGTTATTCCGTCGCTGAAACCACTGCTGACACCACCTTTCAGCCAATCAGAACACTCGACCGCTGAGAGCATTTGTAGCACCAAGTTTGGATTTTTATGGTATGACAGTTGTTGACTGTGAACGATATGGAAAAAGGTACAGTGAGAATGACCATGTGGTTCAGAAAATGACGGGTCGAGCTATCGCTATTTTTCCCTGAAAAGATATCGCGGAAAGTATCACTCAAGTGGTATAGAAAAAATAATCGAATGATTCATGGTTTGGAGTTTAACTTGTCGCGTGCCGCAACCGCCATCTTCCTCGACTATTGCAAATATAATTGTCGGCCCTCACTTCGTTTCCATGCAACTGTGCAGGCGACGCGGAGACGCCACGCGACTTTGTGATTTATTCCCGCACGTGACACAAAGCGTGCGTTTGACGGTGCGTCGCAAAAGTCAGTCTCGGAGTAGCGGACCCCTTGTAACCAGACCCCTGCTCTGTGCAGTGCAGTTTTCCTTCCGTCGGATGGAACGTCAAGCATTCGTTCCTTCCATGATAAAAATATAAACTACAAATGATAATTTCCATACTTAAACATGAAAGTCCACTACCTACCGACTATAGTTTCGACATTCTATTTTATTTTCTAGGTGATACCCCCTCATGTATTCACCCCCTCATGTATTCACCCCCTCACGTATTTATACCCAGAGCCAAGGTAGAATGAGGAGGTATGTGGAAGTGGCGTGAGGGGAGTGGGAGGGGGAACCGTTTAGCTGAACAAATGACTCCTCTCTTTTCCCTAAATTCTGGTTTATAGAAAAAAAATTAGAAATGAATTTAAGTTGATGACGCAACGGAAAATTATGTTCCTGTTCAACTATCTCTGTGACTGGCATAATCGTTCAAGCTCATAATGTTTATAGCGGAGTCGCGGCAGGATGTGGCAGCTGTGACAATAGGGATTTGGGCAGGAGTTGCCATGTTTCCTCTAAAGACTTCTTCAGTGATAGGAAACGAAGGACCGCCTCAAAAACTCTCCTCCCACTCCACAACACAGCTAACCAACACACGAAGCATACACCAAGGAAGTCTAATAGCTACTGAATTTCCTGGAGTTTAAGCTCCGCGTAACGCATTTTGGCTGGTTTTCAGAAAGTAACGTGCTCTCCGCCCTCACCCCCAAAACACCGGGGCCTATCTCTGAATCCCAAAGGTATTTGAAATGAACTCTGGCTTCACAGCATCGGGAAAAAATTATGTGGACTGAATGCCATCTATTACTCTTCTGCAGAGCTGTGGGAAAACTGGCGCACACAGTGTTTTGAAATTGAGTGGAGTTGTTATCTACCCGCAGTGATGTCTTATCCTGAATTAACTTCGTCTCTGCATGTTATATCCCAGCTATTTTCATCCCATGGTGTGTACTTCAGTAATTTATAGTTTACTTAATAAAACACGTCTAAAAGCCGTAGGAAACGTTTAGATAAATGACCACGACACTGCAACTGTTTGGAGGGCCCGAACGAGCTTCAGCTGCTATTACATCTTTTGGAGTTCACCGGGACAGCGACTGCTGGGCACTGTTAAGAGATTAAGAGTCGATTGAGATCTTAATTCCAGCAATTAGTGATGGTGAACTATTTAATCTTCGAACTGCTACAGATTCATCACAAGCGACAAGCATTGATTTCATTACACTGACAAAGAATGTAGTAAATGTATGATCTCAGGTTTTCCCGGCGTATCAGTTGCAGAAAAGTTTCTCGGGTTTTCCACCGGTTGATATGATTCGGAAGATCCCCTGAGGATGATCAGCAAGTCGCGGATCGAAACGTCGGGAGACATGGACGATATCAACCGGTGGAAAACCCGAGAAACTTTTCTGCAATGTAGTAAATGATTCCAATTTTCGACTCATATTATATTATCGATCAAATTATTCCAAAATATAATTCAACTTGATCTCTAAGAAGAGGTAATGATGACATTTTTCTTTCGCCAGCGTCATCTTTTTTGATTTTCTTCGTCTGCCACTACGATTTGTACTGCTGCTCTTGAGACTATGCGGTGTAGCAGCGAGACGGTGCTTTTGAGCTATTGCTATAGCAGTCATCTAGGGCTTGAAAACTGGGCTTAAAACACTACTCACTCTTAGAACTTACCAACGATGACGTCATTGTGGTTCATGAAAAATCGTACAGAGATGTCGGAGGGGCAATGCGGTGGACGCGAGCAATCGACGAGGGCCGTGTCAAATGAAAGTCCCAACTTGTAACTGCCCTCCACCCTAATCCCTTCTGCCAATCAAACATCGCGCTCGTCCGTGGATTACGGGACGGCGAGCAGAACGGTTTGTTTCAATTAATAAAGACCGGATCTGTATTGCAATTTCTGGATTATTTTCGTATTTAATCACGGAATTAATGAAAGATCTCTTCGGATTCAGGGGATATTTCATTTCAGTGAGAGAGAAAAAAAGCCAGCAGAGGAAGAGAGAGAGAGAGAGGGAGGGTGTGAATTTTAAATGCTTGGAGTGATAACGTATTGTGAGAATTTTCATTATGTACTGATCTTCGCATGCAGATCATGTACCAAATATATTTACTAACACTTATGTATTAGATATTGAGCGCTTTGGGATAATATTCTACGATTTAGTAATAAAAACATTATTAAGGGGTACTATAATCATTATTGTTTCTTTTGATATTTAATATCATTAGCTGATTTAGACGGGTAGTAAAAAATTCTTAATCCATTCAATTAATTTCAAAATTTTAAGGCATCGATTGAACTTAATAAATAAATGTTTGTGATATTATTAGCGAATAGAAGTTTTCATCATGAGAGATAACCTGTAATGGCTGTAAAATGCCTAGGATCCGTGATTTTTAGCCTCAGCCCACTTGAGTTAGGGTTTTTGTGTTCTAGATTCTTTTAGGAATTTTTTTCTCTGTTTTCTTCCAGTTGTTTACTATAAATCTTGGCTTCCAATCATTAATAAAAGGCGATCTAACAACCGCCGAAATATACATCCCTTGTGATGAGCTAAACTTGAGTTTGCATTGATCGGAAGAGAAGAAAATTCAGCTATAGTTGTGTTCATTAGGTGCGTAGTTTTCATTTGCCAAGAGATTCGTTTGTATTGTCTCCTTTATCACTTACCATCCGATTCATCGGAATGTTCGTCTGACTTAGTGAGGGCAGAGCTCACTCAAGGTTAGGCTTAAGTTGGGAAACCGATTCATACTTCGAGGATTTTGTAAGAGTATCTGACGGCTTATCTGAGATTGGAGGCAGGGCCCATTGTTCTGTTCTGTTTGAAGGGCTATCGCGTTTCCCGCATTGACTGGAGTTCAAAATTTAGCTATTTTTTGTATTAAAAGACGGAACAATTAGCCTTTGGCAAAACAATATTATGCTTTATTCATGTTCTTTTGAAAACCTTGGGTAGGAGACGGGATCACTTAAACAGCAGGATTCTGAGAGACTGTAGTCGGGTGGAAATTACCGTTGAAGGACAGGTGGAAGTGAAAAGTGGCCGATTGAGGTGGCAGAGAGTTGAGATACATAGTGCAGGTGACGAAGGGTGTAAATGTGAGGAATTATGCAGTCGTTAAATGATCAGGTGATGGGGGAATTGAGTGGAGAGCCTCATCAAACCAATGTTAGGACTGATGATTTTAAATGATGGTGAAGTCATGTACTTTATTCAGTGCAAAGTGGGCTCAAAGCGAAAATCTCCTGATTTAAATCCAAAATTTCTTTTTTATGTGATAGCCTCTTGAAAATATGCAAAAATACGCACTAATAAATAATATCATTTGGTCCTAATGAAATGGTTACGTATTTCTTATAGACCTCACTGATACAGAGGCTCAAAAACGACCAAATTTCCAAAAAAAAAAGCAGTTGGACCGATATTGGAGTGATTGAAGGAGTTAATGATGCAAAATTATTTCTATTTGTAAACTGGATACTTATTCTTTATACAAGTTTCATATGATTTTTAGCGGTAATCTTTGATTTTTATCGTATTTAGTAATTATCTCGGCCCCCGAGCCACAGAGTATATCCCTACTCTGTGCCCGAGCGTTCTCGTAAAATAATCCTCCCGGTCTTCGGACTAAATCATGAAGATTATGATTGGTATAGGTATGATGATAGTTATTAGATATTCAGTGTAGATTAGTTCAGTAATTCATTGCTGCTTAGCCGCTATAACCATAGTTTTTCTGTTAAACCCAAAAACATTAGAGTCATTTCGGAGGTTTTTATTTATTCAGGTTCGTTGGTAGTGGCAGCAGTCCGGGCGAGTCGTGTTTTTCGGAGTGAGGGCCGCAGTCCATTCGCGTGTCCAGAATGGGCTGCGGTCGCCACATCTGATGGCCGCTAGATGGCCTCGACTGCGTCACGCGCCACGGTGCGGCCGGCCGCGTCATTAGCTCAATCCAAGCGACCCGTACATTATTTACCCTCCCCCCCTCAGGATTTTAAATATTGCACGGCCTTTTGTTTATGCCACAACTCCATGATGGCGATAATAATAATGCATGCTTCTGTAAATTGGATAACACTCTGGGGCTCACATTACATTCTCCCACTCTCCCTAAAACAAAACACACACGAGAGAGAGGGCAGCGCAATCGCACTCACGCACGCACGAGAGATATACAGGTCAAAAAAAAAAAGAACAACCGGGGGCGCGAAGAGCCCATTTAGCGGCGCGTCAACTGCAAAGCATTCGGAATCCCTCGCACGTTTAATATTTCAAGACCCACTTGATCCATCCCTCTCGTGCGCCGTGCAATATGCAACGTTACAAAAATGTTTCTGGGCTTAAATCGATGCAGGGGGTCGTTCGTGGTGAGAGAGAGTGAAAGGACGCAGCGCGATGTATGTGTGGCGACTAATCCGTGCGCTTCGCGTGTCATTCCGCCGTCCGTACTTAGGTCATACATTGGGCCGGGTAATGCCCCCTCCCCCCTTTCCACGCCGATGTCGGTCGCGTCAATCGCGGATGCAAATTCGACGTCGCTACAAGCCCACCGAATGAATCCCCGCTCCTATTTTCAGCGGACATTATGCGTCACAATCGGAGAATCCTTGTTTTGGAGAGGAATCGAAGCCGTTTCCTCCCCTCCCATTTTTCCGAAGTGTTTAGGTTCCGCACTTTTCACATTTTTTTTATTTTAGAGGACCTCCCCAATGATTGAATTAGGAACTCCATTTCTCCTCGCCATTTTATTTGATTATCTTAAAGCATTAAATGTTGAAGAGGTATTTAGGTGTCTGCTGCTGTTTATACTGTTTACGATATAATATTTTATATGTTTATCAACCGATTATTTTTACATTTTACTCACAGTGTCAGTGATGTCAGTTTGCGAGTGATGAAGTCAGGTGATCCCTAGCGTCTTGTATAATGGAGTCTTTCACTGTGATCTAAAATCGAAATACATTTGCAGTATTCAGTGGGTGTAAGGGGAAGATAATGTTGCCGAAAAAGTCTCATTCATTCAGTCTTTTCCTCATTATAAAATAAAATAAAAATACTTTGATCCATTCCGCACTTTATTTTAAATAGTACGACCCGGGTTTCTGCATACCATGTTATCATCAGGCTATGATATGAAGAAACCCAGGTCGTACTATTTAAAATAAAGTGTGGGATAGAACAAAGTATTTTTATTTTATTTTATGATGAAGCAGTTCCACAAAGTAACGCCTGAGACCGTGTCCTATACTTTTCCTCATTGTATTGAAACTAAGGATAGCGCGAAAGTAGCCACCCACTTTTTATGATTTGATGATTTCGTTACAGTTTCGATTCATGAACTTTTTCCGCTGAACCGCTAATTGAAGGAAAGATTGGCTATCAAAGTGTGAAAAACGACGAACTAGGGAAGCGAGGAAAAGGTGGGAAGCGGTAGACCTCTTGGAGGGAGTTCGTGACATAACCAACCAATCCACGTAAGGGTTTTTCCATCAATTTTTCGGTCCGTTTTTCTCGAGGAGTGTGCGACGTAATGGAAAACGGACAAATTCAGCTGTATTTATTATTATTCAAAATCTTATCTCGATCGCAGAAAATATTAAATTGGCGAAGGAGCCCATTTTCCTTGATTGTGGTGAAGCTGTAAAAGTTGATTGGGTATCGTGGTGTCGCGTTTCAACGCTTGCTTGATAACGATCTTTTTTGACATACTCCTGGACCATAATAATCAAATCAGGATGTCTTTTGCGCTCTCTATTTTACTTCTGGGAATCACTTCCACGAATATTGCAATGGGGGTTCTCGAGTCGGCCTTAAAATGTGTCAAAGCCCTCCATGCATTTATATAGGTTTTCTAAAGATGTCACTAGTGTCGTTGACGGCAGAGTAATCCGAATTTCACTGGAAAATTACCCTAAATGTATATTTTTGATGATAAGATCTACACAAAAGAGGCGATAAAGTATATAAAATGATGGCCACGTAATGAGACACAGAAGTTTGGAATGATGAGGGGAAATTGATAAAAAAGTTCTTAGAGGTAGAACAAGGCACAAGTACAGGGGACAGATCAAGAAGGATATGGGGAGGGCGAGACTCAGGGAGAAAAAGGAACAACCTTATGATTGGGTAGAATGGAGGGCAGCGGTACGAATACCAATAGGGTAGTTTCCTTCATCAAAGAAAACGAAAGGCATTGATTGCGATTCGTTACCTATCATTAGTGTATTCTTAATATACAAATTATTTTGTTTTAGAAATTCCAATTCAAACGAATGGCAATGGCCAATTTTAACAGCATTTGAAAAAGGCCATGCGATGGCACTCCACGTGACGTCACAGGGACCTAGTTTAATACGAGTAGATAGGAGTTTTACATCGTCTGAGATTACCAATGCATGCATGAGGGACAGACCTCAGGGAAACATGTCTTAATAATCACCTATTAAAACTGCCTAAGGTCGGAAAGTTTCCTTTGTTTGATAGGGTATTAATAATCCTTATTTAAGGCAAGCGCTACATGCTAGCAGGGTACTCAGCTACCTGCGAGCAGCCTGCATCGTATGAGCGCTCAAAGCATCGCCCCAAGGTCACCTCACACGCCGACAGCGGGAACCAGAATGACGTCACACGGCGTTTTCCCAGCATTCATACTTAGCCGTCGCGTTTTCGCGCTAGAAAATTATTACTTTTCATTTAATCGCTAAAAATAGATATTGTCAATTAAAAATTTAAAAGCGTGAAATACGTACTACAGGAGTGATCAGGAATGATCTTTCGATTTAGGCAATAAAAAAATAATAGGAAACACAGGATCGATGTCCTACTTATGCATGTTTTATTTAATTCTTAATTTTCCATTGCTCTAACTTCCGAGTGCAAATATTCTTTTCGAGAAATTTTGAATTTTTGGATCCTTCTACAGTCGTTACCGGACTGCGTTTAGTTTTTAAAATGTTCCCCGTGTGACATCATTAATCAAGCTTCCGCGGAACGGACTGTGGCCTCCGATATTTTGTCTTGCTTGATTCTGGCTGTGTGGGAATCGGAGCCATTGTTTAGCCCCGATGCTTCCGAGATCACATCATTTCGCATGTGCCGTCCATATTATTTTTACATTTTAGAGGACCTTCTCAATGATGAATTTAGGCCATTCCCTTGCGTTCACAATTTTGCCTGATAATCGCAAATCTCTTAATGCCGATTAGGTGTCGAGGCATCACGATTGTCCGCTTGATTTTCAACGATCTTTTTTGCTCTTTTCAGGTCCATAGCCATCAAATCAGGCGATCCCCCCAGCGTTGCCTAATTTACTTGATAATCGCGAAATCGTAAAAGTTGATTAGTAGCATGTGCGCCCTTTAGAATATTGATTGGAAATCCCTGGTGGAGCCTGTTTCGGGGCATCAATTTCCGCGTCAGAATCCATTCAAGAATCATTGATTGAGGTCTCTATAACAGATGCGATGTCATTAAAAGGTCGCGATAGCGAGCGTGTTGTTTTCATAGCTCTAAAAAGGCTTTGTTGACATCCAATTCTCTTCACGCGGATCTTGTCTGAAAAATTACGAGTTCTGCTGGCGCTGTTCGACCTTTTATCATCTTGAGATTCATTATTTTCCCCACACATTATATGAAAATATGTTTGATGAAAATTAAATTGAGAAATATTGTGTGAGAGTTCAAAATTGAGATGGGAAAGGACCATGGTGAATTGATAGGTTGGTGTATCTGGCAGAAAAATATGGAAAGGCCCTAGCTTTTTGGCGGGGTATGAAAATCAGGACCTCTACCTGCAGTCACATACTTCCCCGCGAGCGAATTCAATGGCCGTGGCACGGTACGCTTACCGAAATAGAGGAACGAAGGAGTCTTTTGAAATGATTTTATCACCTAGCCCCGCATTGTATTTATTGGAGCCCTTTATTGTTCTGTGAAAAAATATATTCCTGTACCTACCCGTTCAACGAAATATTTCTGTGGTTCCCAAAAATGTGGTAAGGTTCTGACATAATGGGTAGTGCTAAATTAATCTGTCGTTCCGACAACTTCTGGGACTGGCTTACTAAGGAGACCAATGATAGTTGGCTCAATTTTTTTTACAGAATCAGGGTACATAATTAACAGTACCTGAATTCCCATTGTTAAAAGTATTTAATAAATGCTAGAAGTCAGTCGAAACTATTCATTCACCCTGCTGACGATGCGCGAATCCTCCGTGGGAAATTTGGTGCTCTAAACCGGTGGGAGTCCCGAGAAGACTTCACGCAGTTAATTTTCCGGGAGAGTATTCCTTTATACTTTATTCACTCGATATTCAGTATATTATTTAAGGCTTGAGCAACCTAAGCCTAGCACGAAGCTCCAAGAGTATGTAGCAACTCTCTGCTTAGTTTGTAAGAAAGTTGCGTAAAGCTCTGTCTTTGCCCGCAGCAGCTTTTGACAAATCTCTCAGCTTTCCATTTTATTTGAATTAGTTGAAAGTCAGTCATCATGGGTTTATCCTACCACTTGTCTCTCTAACTTGTGTTTCTCTTCTAACTAGTCTTTCTGTTGACCACCTTGATTGGATCTTTCTCGAACAGTTGAACGTGTCCAAGCAACCAGCGCTCTATAATCTTTGAGGGCGTACCCGTCCATCACAGCTGGCCCTATGTTGTTTATTTGGTTATGCATTACCCCTTTAAAACGTATGGAATCATCTTGAAATGAATATAAATTAGACACTGGTCAACGTTTGCCCGTGCCTCGAATTTTAATACTTTATTCTAAGATACAATTTTTTTATATTTGAGGAAGCGGCGGATATTGATCAAGTTTAACTCTGTATGCTCTAGAAGTTCGTAGATGACGGCACAATTTTTACGCGCGTAGTCCGTCGCCGATAAAGACCGGTTTAGCGGACATAAGCGTCCTCTGAATACCCTCTTTCTCTTCGCTGTTGCTCACTTGAATGCCCCGAAGCAGACTGCACGCTGCAACTCCACTCCACGCTGACAATCGACCCGTGAACGTACAAGTGAGACCCACAGGAGGGGGGTGGGCTGCAATGCACCCCCTCCCACGAAGGCAGGGTTTCGGCAAAAAGGGTTTCGGCCCCTGCCACTGTCCATTACACACCCCCTCACACAATACCGCGATTCAATTGTTACCACGAAAGGGGACTGCTTCGAGGAGGCCGTTCCGTAGAAGCGTGATTAAAATTTCCACAAAGGGCGAGTTTTATTCGGTTTTGATCGTGTCCACGTTGAGTGAAGAGAAATCCCCTTCATTTTTTAGCAAAAGGGTACTTAAACTAGCCTAGGAATAGATATGAAAAGTTATAAACATGACACGTTTCTTCATCAAAGGGGATACTTCATCTTTACGAAAAACTATTCTTAGCATCAAATTTCTTGAACTTTGAACACGGATTTTAATGCATGTATCCTTATTCACGAATTTTCCCACGAGTATGGATGCAGTTCGGACCTAAAAATCACGTAAAAAATATTGTGAACTGGAATGAGATCACGAAAAGTCTCATTCACGAAAGTCGAGGAATCAAAATGAGTATAAATTTCGCTCAAGAAGCCGAAAAATAGCTTATTTCCCGTTGAAAGTCGGATTGTTCTAGCGTCAGCGATGTGGGTTGCGACTTCTGAAAAAAAAACCTACGTTGACAGCGCATCTAGTGACCGATTGGAGAATACTCCATTGTATGTGATACATTCGTTGCTCCCACCCACTTTCCATGACCTCTTCGGGTGACACTCTGCTGGGAATGAATCCAACCGCACGCGTACAATGTGAATGTAGTCGAGTAAAAATACACGCTAAATAATCCTGTTCTCCCGGACATAATAGTTATAAAAAAAAGGAGAGCTATCTACATCGGTTGCTCGCAGTTTTCCCTGCGTGCACTCACGCTGTGGATCGAGTGGTTTTTGTTTTTTTCCCCCCCTCGTTCGTATAATCTAACTATGCTGAGACAACGGCTCCGGCATTCCGTGTCTCCTCTCCGCTTCCAATGTGCTCTCTCCTCTCTTCCTCCTCAAATGACACTCATCCAACCTCCCTCCCTCTGGTGAGCGAGGCACTTGTCGTAATGACGCCGGCACGCACCGCCATGGCGGGTGCGTGCGTTCGCCAATTACCCACGCACGCACGCTGCCCCTCTTATCGGGGCAGAGGTCGCGCGGGGCTAATGAAGGACGCTTGTTCAACCCCTGCCACCCGCCCCTTGCCGCCCCTGGCCTCGACCAACAGAGGGGGTGGAATTCCGCCTCGCGCTCTCGGCCTATTTGCAATACTCCGTTCGGTCGGGGTGCGGTTGGTGCCGCTCTCGACTATTTGCTGCTCGCCCTCAGAACAGTGCATGCAGGGACCGAGTTCCCTCCATCGTCGCCGGGTGAGGAATTAAATTGAACCCAAAAAAATTCAAAATAGATTGTGTTGCGAACGGGGTCGCTCGCTCATACCAGATTTCGCAATTCAATAGTCGATGCCGGTGAAAAGAAGAGAACAATTAATTACGGCGAAAAGAAATTCATCCCCATTCAGCCAATTGCTAGAACGGAATACAATGAGCGAACGCGAAAGTTTCCACCTTCTTTCCATACGTTTGTGACGTCTATTTGTGATTTCATTCATTTTAGCGTTGATTGGAAACCTTCGGTTGAGAGAATTAATCTCTCACAAGAGCGTAAAGAACAACAAGCCACACACAGCCCAGGTATAAGGCAGGGGAGAGGCGAATACGCGGCATTGCCTTCGGTAAGACTTTGATGACGTCGTCAACTTAAGTGAAAAATCCGTCACTTTTCGTCGTCTCTAACTCAAGAAGAAGGTGACGAATGAAAAACGGAGTGGTATGCATCTCTTTATTCTTTCAAACTCTTTTACAATAGGGTGGTTTCCTATTACTTTTTTATTGCCTAAATCGAAAGATTATTACTCCTGGAGTACGCATATAACGCTTTTAGATTTGTACATGACGATATCTTTTTTTCGCGATTAAATGAAAAGTGAAAATTTTCAAGCGCGCGAAAACGTAACGGCTAAGTATGAATGCTAGGAGAAGTCCGTGTGACCTCAGGTTGTCGCCGTGTGAGGTGACCTTGGGGCGAGGATGAGTGAGCCGCTGCGATGCAGGCTGCTAGCAGGTAGCAGAGTACCCTGCTAGCTGGTAGCGCTTGGCTTAAATAAGGATTATTAATACCTTATCAAACGAAGGAAACTCTCCGGCCGTAGCCAGTTTTAATAGGTGATCATTTAGACATGTTTCCCTGAGCTCTGTGCCTCATGCATGCATTGCTAATCTCAGACGATATAAAACTCCTATCTACTCGTATAGAAACTAGGTCCCTGTGACGTCACGTGGAGTGTCTTCGCATGGGCGCCAATCTGGCCTTTCACAAATGCGGTTAAAATTTACCATTACCATTCGTCTAAACTAGGATTTCTAAAACCAAACAATTTTTATATTATGGATACACTAATGGTGGGTTACGAATCTCAATTAATGCCTTTCGTTTTCTTTGAAGAAGGAAACTACTCTATTGGCAATAACATAAAATTGGTGGACAAGCTTCCTGTAATCGGGCAAAAAATGCTTTGGTGGTGTAAATGGTAAAGTAAATGAGAAGAGTTTTACGAGAAAACTGACTATGGATCACCAACGATAGCATTTGGGTGAATCTCCGCTGTTCGCGTTGTTATGACTTCGGTTTGGGAAAGAGGAAGTTTTGGCTTCTGCGTGTGAGGCAATGATTGCAAACAAAAATGCCCCAACTCACATTCCGACACGTTTGTGGCGCAAGCGACCACTGTGTTGGCTTTTGCTTTACGGATAATGTGGTGCTTAATTTAATCCTTCGATGGAGTTGTTTGATTGCATGTGGTGAGTTTATTTGGATTAAATATCAAATTTCCAAGAAATCGAGCCCAAGCTTAAAGCCACCAAGTGCGTCCACTAAATGAATCGTCCTCTGGATATAACAGTAAGCTGCGATATAATACGAGTTCACCTGTAGAATAAGCAGTTGTGGCCAAAGTGGGAAGGAAATCATGTTTATATACCTAACACACCTTAAATGGCTTCAATTCTTTCGCTGATGGCTGTTTTCAAGTGCCATGCTATCTAGATTTAGGATCCCGGGTTGAACCTCGTATATTTTACCAATGTTTTCAAGTGTTTCCTGTATTCCTAGAGTATTTGTAGTATTTCCTATGGTTGTTTAGAGAGTGAAGAATTTCTCATTCTTTCCGCATGTAGTGAAGTACATGAAGGCTGTGAATTCCTTTCCACTTATTATATCTCAAAGGGCTTCAAGTTATCTCTCATTTTCATTGGAAATTGATCCATGAATAGCAAGTCTTTTTTCTAAAATTTGTCATTCGCATCGAAGGCTGAGAAACTTTCTTACACGGATGAACATCGACGTATTTGAAAATTACCTTTACACGCAAAATTCATTGCGCCCTTTCTTTGCCTTAATACATTGGCGCCACCTGGGAAGACCCACGGCTCACCAAACCACCCCTGTTGCTATGCAGTGCCGCCTGATTACCCCTGATCGTTTATTCATAACCCTGGAAACAAATCGTTTTGCGTTTTTTTACAACTTTTGTTTTCCTTTCATTTAACGTCGTTGATATCTTTTGCGTACGGAATCTGCACGGATTCCATTCCACGTTCATAAGCACTGTTACCTTATACTACTACTCATTGACGCTTATTTGGTAGGCGCTTTCTACGAACGCGTACGGGACGGTCCGTTCAACGTGGAAGTCTTTGGTTGAATTCTGGCTTCTTCTCAGGTTTTACGCGGGGTCAACTAGTCTATTCTTGCCGACGTTTCCCCAGAGTACTTTTTAAGTGTTCTCACAGCCGAGATAAGATGATCTCTCAACCGCAGCTGATCCTCTTCGGGTCTGAGGAGGCTGGAAGAGAACTCTAGTCAAACATGGATGGACCTTCTGACCTGGTGTACAACCCGATTGGAATTCTTTGCTTCAGCAGCAGCTGGGTTCTACTCCTGTTGTCCTTCAAGGACCAGGATGTGGTCTGGGCGGCACGCCGCTATTCAAAGTTTTCTCGGCTTTAGAATTGGTAATGCATCTACATCTACATAATACCCTGCGAGCCACCTTTAGGGTGTTTGGCAGGGGGTGATCAATCACCAGCATGCAGCATGCAATTGGACTCCCACATGCACACCACACGGTCCAAAAAGCGTCACGTATACTAACAAATTATACTACCATATGCTTTTAGAAATAATAATAAAATTAAGAAACATGCATTAAGTTTTACGTAGGTTAGTAAGCTACACTACAAGTTATGCAATCTATTTATGAGTTCTATCGCTGCCATTATAATCTCTTATTGATCGTGGAAAAAAAGACATTCTATTCTACAATCTATCTCTCTTATTTCATTTATATGATCTGATCTTCCGTAGTATTTTGGCGTCCGTAAGATATGGTTAACTTCGTTAGAAAAGACGTTGCTCTTGAATTTATCTAAAAGGTTTAGTCTATTTTTCAATCTACGGTCCGACAGAGATTCCCATCCGAGTTTATCTAAGAGGTCAGTTACACTAACAAGACTATCGTAACGACCTTTCACACGGCTGGCAGCTCTTCTTTGCACTCGACGCATGTACATGAAGCTTTACCGAAAAACTTATGTTCAATTCGTAAAATATCATTAAATTCTCTTTTTATCGTAAAACTTGTATACGTTTTGTCGTTCGTAAAGAAGGGCTTTTCACTCTATCGCTGATATCACACTGTGCACATGATTCAATCCGAAGATTAGTTTGGGTAAGTAAGGGTAGAACTAATCCTAGACTACATCAAAAGTGTGAGACAATCACACACTTTTGGTTGGGGGGGAGGGGGGAGGGGCTCTGCGTTTCCATGTACCATCTTTCCATGTACCATGCACTTCGAAGATTTTTATTGTGTTTGTTTCCTAAGTCTTCACTGAGGAATCGAACCCAGAATCCCTCAATCAGCTAAGTGCTCTACCCATTTGGTCACCATGCTCCCATTTTCAACTCTAATCGCATTTAAGGACAGAACTTTATTTGGGCGGCTGTGGCGTTTCTTTTTGTGTGTAGGGAAACCGTATATTGCCAGGGATATGTCTTTCCGATATAAAACTGAAGTTTTAAGTAGGTTAATGAAACAAGCTTCATGATAATATATTGAATGGACAATTTATGACTTATTATCATCAGGACAATGTTTTATCTAGAGACAAAGTACTTTGTCGGGATGAAAACGGTACCACAGCGGACTCAAAATGCTGGATGCAAAGTAACTTATAAAAAATATATCGATAAACATTCTGCACACTGTGTGTCAAACGTTTAATTTCAATATCAACAGACAACTCGTGAGGAAACTTTGTTTTCGAAAAAGTAATAGCAGAATATTTGGAGGCCATTGAAAACATTGGTTTTTGCATCTCACGCTTTTCGCGGAAAGTTTCCGAAAGGGAATGCTCCAACATTTTAATAACGGATGAACATGGCTCTTTTGATGTTTTCCATTTCGGGTATTTTCCCGCTCCCTCTTTGAGTAGAGATTTTTTGGGGGCGATCTGCAGACGTGTTTTGTTTTTATTCCCCTCGTTGGGAGGCGCGTGAGGCACGCGTCGAGCTGCTCAGTCGACTGGCACGCGCGTCTTCGGAATTGAGGAAGCAGGAGGCACGGAGCGAGGGAAGCGCGGAAGAAGGGCTGGAATGCAGGGAGAGGTTGCTTAAGACGAGAGATGTACTACAGGAGGAGAGGGGAAAAAAAAAGAATACGGGCGGAAAAGGGGATGAAAAACTTTCCTTTTGGAGTAGAGAGCGAAGGGGGCGAGGGGGGGTTGTGGGAGGAAATGAAGGGGGTGGAGTTCGATTCGGAAACACAAGGGGTGCGAGAGAGGGGTGAGCAAGAGAGGGAGATAATGAGCGCGGGAACAAATGCCGCTCTCTTTCCGTGCGGGAGAGGTGGGCGCCGGGGGAGGGGGTGCTCCTGTGGAGAGAGGAAGCGGCGTGTGGTGGGTGGGAGGGAAAGAGAGAGAAAGAGAGAGAGAGAAGAATATAATCAAAGAACTTTTCAGTGTCGCCATTAAATGAGAGGCGAGGGAGGAGAGGGTAGAGAGGAGGAGAGGGAGGGAGCCACTCTTTTGTGCGAGTCGCCCCTTGAGTCGTATGTGCTCAGTCGTTCACTTGTGCGGTTCATTTCGCGTCGTTCATTCACGAGTGTGATTCCGTTGCGACCGACAGTTCGCTATTTGCGAGCCGCTGTACGAGGGTCGTTCAATAATTCGTTAGAATCTCCGAGAAATTGCTCTCTCATTATCAAAAAGTATTGTTTACCAGAAAGCAGCACTCGTGAATATTCAGCTGTGTAAGTTTTAGCTGTACCCTTGCCATAGTTTCACCGTTGTTTCAAATTGTATCAAACAACTTTGATTGATTATAAAAATAGTTAAAAGGGAGTTTTGTGCGTTGAGAAAACACTTGCTTTTGAAAGGGTTAACACGGAAGAATATCAAAGCTGAGTTGAATCAAGTGCAATGCACATCTGCTTTTGTGTTTGAAACTATTTACTATTGGGTTAATGCATTTTAACTAGGCCTTACATCCATAAAAATGAACATCGTTCCGGATTCCTTGTTTAAGTGTATAACCCAGAAATGATTGGCAAAATCCACGGTATGGTTTTAATTCATATATTAATCAATGTGTGCGATATAGTTAAGACCAAATGCGTAACGCAATGCAAAATTTCTTTAATTTTTCACGAAAATTTGGGGGTGAAACAAAATCTCGGCATGGTCGCTGCCGCGTTTACTCATAGACTGTTTTGGAGCTTTTCCTTCGCAATCCTGGGGATTTTACGCGTCGATACATAACTTTGGATGAAATATGGATTTATCAATACACTACAGAGACAAAATAGCAGGTGAAGCAGTGGAACTTTGAAGATAAACTGACTCTAAAACTGGTGAAGATGGTGGAATGGGCCGGTTAAGTCATGACAACGATATTTTGGGATGTATGCGGAATAATCCACAATCTACTTGCAAAAGAGAAAAACGATAACAGGAGGGTATTATGCATCGTTATTGGACCACATGATGGTATAAATCGAGAAAAGCGTCCTTATTTGAAACAGAAAATGTTCTTCCTTCAACAGGACAATGCATGGTTGCACACCTGTTCGTTTGCAAGAGTCAAAATCACTGAATGAAAATATTAATTATTACAGAATTCACCGTATTCACCAAATTTGGCCACAAGTGACTTTTTCTAATTAAAAAACCCAAATAAATGGCTTCACAGACAAAGTCATACGTCAAAGGAGGAGGCCATCACACAGACTACAGATGCCTGTTTTGAAGATATCCCGAAATTCAATTTGTTGACCACTAAAAATGCTTACCTATGTTTATACAGCTAAAAGGAGACCTTAACGAAGAATATCACCTTGATATAATATTTATATATATAAATATAAAAATATATTGACCTTGCATAATTTGTTCTTCTACCTTTTTCTAAAGAGTTATTGAACGAGCCTCGTGGCAGCTCGTGTGCTCATCATCATCGTAAGTGAATAATCCCAAGATTTGACTTAATGAAATAACTTGTGTATTTCCACATTTGTTAAATTCTACCGACCTATGTTTCGGCACGTAATTCAAATTTCAGGGAGGAAATACCTATAAAAGTTTTTAAAATAAATGCAAAGGTATTTTCACCTCGAAAATGGCATGACGAAACCTGATTCTGTAGAAATTAAGAAGGGTCCAAATAATTCCTTTCGTTATGTTAAATATAAAATATTTCCAACGAATTACTCCGGATTCTGTATCTTGTATCCTAAGATTCTTATACATCTGCATACCTCACCGTAACCCTCCTAAAAGGGGTGTGGCAGGGGGGTGATAGAACCCCCAGCCGTTTACGTATAAAAAAACTAATGCTCAAAGAAGATTACGGTGAGCATTAATTAAAGAACTTATGTTTCGGGGGAAAAACGAATTCCCATATCCATCCGTATTTTATATATCCTAAAAATATCTCTCTTAATTTATCGCTTCCGTTGGACCTGGAAATATAGTGGGGCTCTAATATGGTGTTCTTATATGAGGCCTTACCTTAAACATGGTATTACGTGCCGAAACCTGGGTTGTCAGAAATGAAAAAGTGTGGACGCAGGCAATTCTTTTCATTACATATGTTAAATATCAAAGATTTCCACCGAATTACGGCACAAACTGTATCTTTTAACCTTAGATTGCTTTGACGCAGCTGTGCATTCCACTCTTCTATTCGCTTGTCTTTTCATAGTGACATATTTTTTCTCTTTTACATCCTATATAACCTGTCCGGTGTAACTCATTCAGGGGAAACCCTTGTCCTTCTTCCTTTCCACTTGTCCTACGATTGTCTTTTCATCAGGCTATCATGTCTCATAATGTGGCAAGCTAAGTTGTTCCATTTTTTCTTAAGGTTTTCAGGAGGCTCATCTTTTCTTCCACTCTTCTTAGCAATTCCTCATGGCTTACTCGGTCGATCCATTTTATCTTAATCACTCTTCGATAGCACCACCTTTAGAATGCTTCCACTCTTGACCTCTCTGCTGCTCCTAACGTCCAATCCTCACTCCCATCTTGACACTAGCTCCATATGTTGTATTCGTTGAAATTTTTCCTTACTTGTATCTTGCTCGTTTGGAGCTTTGAGTTACAATAAAACTCGTGACTGATGGTTCAATTAATTACATCTAAATCTACATAATACCCTGCGAGCCACGTCTAGGGTGTTTGGCATGGGGTGATCAATCACCAGCATGCAGCATGCAATAGGATTCCCACATGCGCACCACACGGTCCAAAAAACGTCGCGTTTACTAACAAATTAGAGTACTACATCATTCAAAGGCAAAATATGCCAACTACTCGTTTTCTGCCAATAAGGCTGGAAAACATAAAACATGCTGTTAGAAATAATAAGAAAATTATGAATCATGCATTAAGGCATAAGTTAGCAAGGTAAAATAATAGTCATCTACTCTATTTGTGAGTTCTTACGCTGCGTGACGCCAGAAGTGACTCCAACCTCGTTGGAGACTGCACCGTCTAAATAGCATGCAATTACTTACAATTGATCGCTTGCTGAGGTGAATCGGGTTGGTGAGGTGGCTAGAGTGTTGGCATCCCAGGGAAGGCAACAGGCAGGTTTGGAGGCCACTCCATCGCTGTTTGCGTGTTTTGTGGAGGGCCTTTCAAGTACATCTCTCCGTCCGTCGGATGGGACGTTGAGCCGTTGTCCCCTTGGGGCCTTTTGAAATCAGTGATAATCCTTGATTAATGGGTGATGAAATGGAAAACGAAAGATATACATAATGTCAAGCACAATTATTTTTAAAGTTCCCCGTTTCTGTTGCATGAACTGCCAGCGTATCTTCTCCTCTGCCGGGGACCTCATCATGGCTAATATTCTCGGGGATATCTAGGTGCGGTGACTGTAGTGTTGGAATCACAATCCTTGGGCCGGTGTTCAAATACTAGCAGTGGTAGATTATAGTCAGAGACTGCCCAATCCCAGCCGGAATGCTTTGTGGAGGGCATTAAAAGTACATAATTCCTTCCGCCGATTGGAAATTTGACCCCTTGGCGCCTTTTTTAACGAGCAGGCTGATGTCGGCGCCGGATTTATCTCCATCATTCCTTCCTTATCCCTTTCCTCTTGGCGCAAATGACCCCGGTTGCCCCCTCCAAGCACCATAGAATACCACTATAGTTAGCTGCAAATATGTTAACTGGGCAGCCATGATAGCTTTAGAGCTATCCCATCACTGATTGGTATCATCCTCTGTTCAATCGCTATTGCTTAATTATTACTCCGTGGATTAAACGGAAAAAAGATAAGGGAATTGTTATTGAATTTTGAGCATTTTTTTCTTGTAATAGTTGTATATCATTCGGTATTAAATAATACAGAAGCTTTCTCTAGTACATAAATATTTTTAATGAAATTGAATTGGCACGTAAAATGAGGCTTGCTACAAGGCATATAAGAGAAAATTTATTGAACTCCTACAAAAGCCATCGTGTCAAGCCAAAAATAATTCTACGTGGCATTATACATATCTTTTGTTTTCCATTTCATCACCCGTTAATCAAGGATGTCACTAATGTCAAAAGGCGCCAAGGGGACTGCGGCTCAACGTCCCACCCGGCGGACGGAGAGATGTACTTTAAAGGCTCTTAACATTAATAGAAGCGCATTTACAGTAGGCTTCAAAGCTACAATTATATGTAAATTATCTTTTTAGTTCTAGCTAAACAGATTTAGAATTGCAGTTTAATATATTTTTTACTATTAAACCTAGCAAGAGAGTGGTGAATTCTCGTCATAACATCTACAATCCACACATCCTGTACGCCACGGAAGACTCCGAGACAACATTCTACAATCTAATGTCTAATTCAACTCAACCATCTTACTGTATAAGTGCCATGTCTTCGTGTTGACCATCTAAATAAAAATGGGGTAGGGTAGTGTTCTGGCTTGTGAGCATTAGTGGCTGCGTTTCCTCAGCCACGGGCTGTGAGCTGCGAGGGACATTTTCAGCGGTTCATTCGTGCACATGGGCTCCTCCTCGTTCTTTTATGGGATTCCTCCGTGAACGAGATCCGACACGCGAAATGTCGGTCATTCACGAACGACACACCACACAAGTCTCCTCTCCCGCGAGCTCCACTCCGGTGTGTGGAGGGAGAGAGAGGGGTGGTTCTTCCCCCCCCCTCCCTGTGTGTGAGTGGTGTGGGAGGGGGTAGGGAGGACGCGTGTGGCCCGGAACTTGCTTCCTTCCGTCCTTTATCAGCACTCTTTCTCTCTCTCTCTTCTCGCTCTCTGCTCTTCATCCCGCTAGATGTAGCGAGAGTGCCCCGGAAAAGAGAAAAGATAAGAAAAAAAGCGGGAGGACGACAAGGGAGAGAAGGGAGTGAGAAATAAGAGAGAGAGGAATAAAAGGAAAGAGGCAAGTTGGCTCCTCGCCCTTTTAGTCCTTTTTAGAGGGAGAGGAGACAATGTGGAAGGAGGGGGAGGCGAAAAGCGGCTTTGCCGGCGGCGGCGAGTGCTCGGGGGGTTGGGTGGGGGCCGCCCGGGGCGCCTGCTGGGGCGAAGGGTGAGCCGGTGTCAGGGAGATGGGGAGGGGGGGGGGCGGCCCGCAGCTCTGCTCACGGCCCTGCCACTGCGTCCGTGTGTTATAATGCTGGAAGGGCGGATGAAGTCCAAGTTGGGACGAGCGAAGCGGAATCACTGTCCTGTTACCCCTTCGCAAAGGAATGATGATGCACTAACTCACGTGCGGAGAGGAAAAGAACGGCCAGCGGCTCCAAATGTCATACCTGGCGCATGACATTTTGGCGTATCAATAAGGAGAACTTGGAAATTACATTTCTCAAATTTTTCTCTCGGCTAATGCTGCATAAATATGACATGAGGATGCATAACGAGTAGACCAATGTTATGCTGTTTTAAAGCATCGAGAGCTAGCGAGGAATGTGATGCTCAAGATAAGAGTGGGTGAGAAAAAAAGCAGGTGGTGCAATTTAAGTATTTGGCTGCGCGTTAGAGGAAAAGCTGTAAGGACATCACGAAGGGAATTGTGTGAGCATAGGAGAATTTCATTATAAGGCAATCGGTGATGAAGGGATCATTGTGTAAGAGTATAAAAAAGGCTAGGGATGAGTCTGTAATAAATTATAATTTAGGATAATAAAAAATCTGATCTGGAGTGTAGCGTTTAGCGGTGCGGAAACGTGGACACTTAGGAAAGGAGGTGAGAGTCGGCGTTCGATATGTGGGTGTGGAGAATATTGGACAAGGTTAAGTGGACAGATAGTAAGAGGAACGAAGAAGTGCTGGACATGGTATTGGAGGAGAGGAAGCTTCTGGACGATGCGCAGAGGAGATAAGGCTAAGATAGAGCGAGTAATGAGCTGGGAGAGATTTTTTAAGCCCTGTAGTAAGGAGGAATGCTCGTTGGTAGGTATAGGGAAGTGGGTGAATGGGATTTATTGAATTTGTGAAAGACGTATTGTGAGCTAAAGAAAGAAGTTCAATGTGGTCTCATATCAGCTTACTCTCAATACACTCCATGTAAACTTTCTCGTAAAATCCTTAAATGTACAATGCTCCATAGAGACCTTAGATTAGGTTACCTTTGCTAATGAAGCTAAACTTAGCTAATGAAGTGTTTTATATTGTATAAAAGCTTAAAATTATGGGTCCGGGTGCTCTAGTTATAACTTTTTAGAACATTCAATCTGTTTTTCAATTTTATGCGATTCGCATACTTTGGCATAGGCAAAAAATTGGAAATTAAGTTCCACAAATGAATGTGTCAATCGAATTGAAATAATTTTGTCCCACGAAAGCTCAAAAAATTGTGTTCTAGAGCTAAGTTTAGAGAATAGCATGTGTTGAGAGGTGGCGCAGAAGACTTGAAATGTTTGTTAGCGATTAAGAATGTGCTGCATGCTGGGAGCTGTGCTTTATATATATATATATGTATGCATGTGTGTATAACAGTGGCCGGAGTGAATAGGCGACCCTGACATAGAATATTCTCGCAGCGGCGGCGTCCGCTTGCTTTTCGCGCTTCGCAGCAGCGCTCTCTCTCGGATTTGACGACGACAACAGAACAAGGACAGGCTCACACAACAGCCAGCGTCTCTCATTACAACACTCCAAAACACACGGGCGCGGGTATTATAGCACACGGGGCTTTGTACGCACCATGGAAACAACGTACAACGCGATTACCTTCGCACGTTTTCCTCTAGATATACCACGTTTTACAGTGCTTCTATAAAAAGGCTTCATTTTTCGATTGAAAACGAGCTCGTCCACTTTATGTTTAATTTTATATTTTTATGGAGTTTGAAAAATAAACGGAATCTGATTTTTCGTTTTTAGTCTCCTCACTCACTTGAAGAGCTATTCGGGGAGAAAAATCGTCGGACTTTTCTCTTTCGCAGCCAAGTTGATGACGTCACGAACTCTATCCGCCGCTTATACTCTACTCCTCAGACTCCTTTGTTACGAACACTCTAGTGAGGGATTCCATCCCTCAGTGAAAGGTTTTCCCTGGACAAATAAATGAGCAAGATCTTTAATGATGTCACCAACTCATGGTAAGAGGGGCTGTTCTTATATATGAGCTAGTGGTTGAATGGGCAAGGTTGTTTATTCATCGGAACTTATTGTTCGCATTCGACTACTGTATGGTGTAAAGGAAAAGCGATTTTGGGTTTTAGTGAATGAACCCATGGTTACACAAGGATTTATGTACGTCTGAAGAAACAATGCAGATTATTTCTTTTTACTTTTTCCTGTAATTTCGTCATTGTGATTTACGTCATCTATTAGAGAAAGGTTCGACTGTTGAAAAACAATTATCTGCGAAAGAAGTTGTCTAGGGAGCATGTCGGCCTAGTGGGTGCTTCTTTGGGTTATAGTTCTCGTTTTGAAATACCCAATGAATTGCACGCTAAAAACATGCATACATGTATAATTTTTAGAAACATAATTACCTACCATGAAAATATTTTTGTAGTGGTTATTACTTGTCCGACTTTACCATTTTATTTTTGAATTAAAGACCCCAGCTTCAGCTCTACATGCCATCATCACGAGAAAAATTCCGGAGTTCAAGTGTAGTATAAAACCTTTGCATTTGAGAAAGCGGTTAAGATGAATGCGTTGGGGCTGGAAGATGGTGTTACTTTTCTTCTTTATCTGAAGGAGGTAAATACTGTTCCCTTTAACAGGCAAGAAAGAGAAGTAAATATGCCCATCTCGTACCGACTGAAAATATTTGAAAAATATCAAATCAACTCACAGCAGTTTACGAGGTTGGTTTAATTTTCATTCTAAAAAAAGTGATATCGCTAAAGTTTAATAAATTCTTTGGAAAAATCCAACTTGATTTGGTGGAAAATATTCCCAGCTAACACAAAATGTTTCAGTAATTCTACCTTTTTTCGAAGATTATTATTTGCAAATAATAAGGAAATATTAGAGATATGCTAATGATGCTTTGTGAAATATTGCTACTAACTACAACTGCACCGCAAATTACGATATTGTATTTTAAAAATTATTTGACTACAAGGTATCTCTGTAGAAGCATTATTATGCATCATAGGGATTTCAACTAGCGTGGTTAACTCAACTTTAGTTTTTCGTCAATGAGCCGTTATTTTTAGTGTGATTCGGGATTAAGAAATTTTTATTTCTTGTTTTGTATTTTAAAATTTTTTACTTAAAAACCTTTGCTATATTATTTTCATTTCTATGAAATTAAAGTACCATTATTAATTAATATCACTCTCAACAAAAACTACCCTTATTATATATGTCCTATTAGGTTTTTCAGTCGTCATATTATGCTGGATTTATTTGAAGATATTAATATTCATAAGATTGGAAATTGATTGGTTTCGTTCGTTTTACCTTATTGTAAAGTTTTTTTTCAGCCACGGAATTAGTGCCATTGATTCCACGAGTTTGATAGCAGTGATCTCTACAGCGACGGGAAGGTAGCTGGGAGCAAAATAGCCAAGTTTGTAATGTCCAGCCATGGCTTTCTCCGTGCATGATTTTTACCAAGCTAATCGGTGAATATTTCTTTGCCATAATCAGTTCCTCCCCTCTTTTCGGGGCGACCAACCTAGCAGCGATTGCAAAGGAGCTAACAATTATCCGCACTCAACCGCCCTACCCGTTGGTTTCGTTTGCCTCTTTTTGGGAGGCTTGTCCGGAAATTAAGAAGGGAAAAAACTCATGAAATATTTTTTTCTCAATTTAAGATTCATTTTTAAATGAATGAACATGTGTTTCACTGTTTGTTTACGGAGTTGTCACAATTTTTTTAGACATTCGTCATGCATGGAATCCAACTTTTCCCTGTCCTCGTAATGCCGCGAGCCCTAGCTCAACGCCGTCATTTACATCATAACCGCTGTCAAAGAGCCTTTCTCCAAAACCACGCTCCAAATTCAAGAATAAGTCGTAGTCACAGGATGCGAGATGGGGGAACGCTGCTGGTGATCGAATTGCTGAATATGGTCTTAAGTGACTCCATCGGAATGAGGCCGTGCGTTATCATGAAGCAACACCATCCCTTGACTGAGCATTCCACGCCTTCTGTGATCAATTATACCCCTACCTTTATTAAATTTTCACAGTATCGTAAAAATTTAATGGTTTCTCACTTGGGAAGGGACTCGACAAGAAGAATAAATTCTCTCTGTGCACCAGATTAGGGTGCATGATTTTTTTGTTGACAACTTCACTTCGCAGTTGGCGGGCACATATTTTTTTTCAACCATTTAAAATATCGCTAATAAATATGAACACAACGCGATTCGGCTTTAGTGTAGCCAATTGAAAGGCAATAAAACATGAAGATAGTTACTCAGGAACTGCGACACTAGCGTTGTGGTGGAGGTAAAAGGTAACGCTACTTTCTTTACGGACAGGTCTGGTATTCGATTCGATTGCGATAGAGTTTGAAATAGAGAGAGACCCTTATTTTTCGGCTTCTAGATCCAACCCCGGCTACTCGAACTATTCGAGGCGATCAGCCTAAACCCTTTGTCAAATAAGTTGTTTACGTCACGGGGTCATACCGAGCGCTGCACCCTTAATACACCACTCCTTGTCCTCGATCCTCACGTGGTTATTTTTGGTTCACACCCTTGTCAATAATTCCTTCCCTCAATGAGTGGCTCAGCGTCCATGAGTTGAATGAATCAGAACTCGAATTTCGTCAACAACTCTTGAAAGTTGGGCTGCGATTTTCTTGATTTATATTAATTTTAAAATCATCAGGATTTATTATCTTTGTTGAGTAAGGAAGAATTTTTATATGTCATTACTTATTCCTCCCTTTTATTCATTTTCTTCTTTTATTTGCGATTTCATATCCGAGCGAAGGATCCTGTAATATAGTGTTCACTGGCATTATTAAGCGCGAGGGTAATGTATTTGATACGTTGTACTTAGAGGGAAGTGATATTGTCAACCATAGGAATTTGTGTCATGGATTACAAAGTACCTACGATCGTGATCTTGTTTAGCGATGTGAAGCTAGTTTCGAACAACTTAGCGAGCTTTGTAATCGCGCTAATCCAGCCATGACCTTCGCGATGCATAATTTTTACCCAGTTGGTGGGTATCTCGACGCCGCACACAGATCCCCTCCCCCGTTCTCGGAACGACCTTCCTAGCAGCAGCGATTGCTAAGGAGCGTGCTTCCGCGCCCATCCACCCTCCCAAATTGGCGCTGCTGTCTCTTTCTCATGCGACTCATACGAACACATTTCCCTATGCACGAATATTGAAACAGATGGTTCTTCTGACGGTTTCTACACGAGTTGTCAACCGCCACCTATTTAAATGGACTTACAAAAGTCGCCTATTGCGTGGCTGACGGACTGTACGATCTGAATTTCACTGTGAAATGATTAAAAAGTTAAAAAATTAAATAAATTCGGGGTGATGCGATGCATTAAAATTCATATAGCCTCAGTGCTATTCCTAAAGACTGTAAATATTAAGAAGAAATGGATCCCACCCACCTAATCTCAGCGCTGCGGGCATTTTTGAATACCGATTAAAATGCTGCCGAATTGACAACAAAAATCAAGCTTCAAAGGGACGGCTTCCTCGATGTAGTCCCCTGGCATATTTTTTTTAACCCAGTGGGTGGGTGGGGTTGCCGCACACAGATCACGGGACGACCTTCCTATAGCAGCAGCGATTGCAAAGGAGCGAGCTTCCGCGCCCGCCCACCCTCCCCAATTGGCGCTGCTGTCTCTCTCCCTCTATCTCGCGACACACACACCGAGAGCAGTGCCAGTCGGCTGTGCATGTCCTTCCCCTCCACTTCCCCTCCCCTCCCGTCCGCCCGCCGCTCTTGTCGTTTCGCGTTCACGTCACCATATCGATCTGCTCCGGGACCGAGGTAGGTGGCACTGTTCCCGGGGGGTGGAGTGAGGGAGGTGCAAGAGAGTCGCGAAAGAGGGGTAGATTCGTGACTATGGTGGCGCCAAGTGGCCTCGTTACTCGAATTAATCTCGCGCGCTGGGCGCCGTCGCCGCAGCCTTAGTCTCCTTCTCTCTATGCGTGGGGATCAGCAGCAGAGATACGGGCGACTGTCAACCCGACACCGCATACGCCCCCCGAATCTTGTGCACGGCTTTTTTTCTGTAACTCGAGTTCCTTTCCGTGGTGTTTCGGTGGACATCAAAATAATCTTAATGTACTCACCCGTTCTATTGACCTACATTTTAATATGAGCGGGCAAATTGAGAAAATTCCCGGAAAGGAGAAGTCTTGAAATTTGCACTTTCCCACGATTGGCGAAAGCCTATTTTTTTGTTGAAGATATTCAACCCATTAATGCCCAGAAGATTTTTTTCAAAATATTTTTCTTTTTTCGCTTAAATTATGATTAGACATCATATCTGATGCGGGAAAAATTTTTTTAAAAACTTCTAACATTTGCATAGTACTTAATCCTATACGTATCTTAAGATACATCTGGGCACTTGAGGGCTCAAAAAAATTTACATTATCATTTAATTGTGTTCATGCACGTTTTTGCTATATAATTCATTATTTATGTCTTAATTAGTAGTTTTTAATACTTGAATTTGCATTTTTATGCATATAATAATATAATATTGAGTTTTATTACGTGAACAATTTGCATTTGATTCTGAAATTTTACAGCAGTCTGACCCTGCATCCCAGTTTTCTATACCGTAGCCATCCCTGTACAAATGGTGCATCCAAGTCTCATCTAAAATAGGTGAACGACCATTTTTTATTCCTGATAGTTGTCCGGTAATTTGCCAGGAATTTATCGCACAGGTCCACTCCACCCAGCACACCTAGTCTATATATTATATTTCGATCACTAATCTCAATATTTGTTGTAATATTCTCATTATTTTTGACTATGTGTTTCCCAGTCGTTGCCTATCTATGATTGTTATCCATCATTAGGTATTTATCACCAGAATTCTTTCATTGGTTCATAGACGGAACTCCTAATGTAGGGGACTCTCATTTTGCGTATTTGCATGTATTATCCCCTTGCGAATAACCTTGAGGTAGCGTCCAGCTGATATGCATAGAATGTAATGTTTCCGTGAAAATAGTCATCATATATCGTATATTCTCGACTTATTGCTCTAGACTTGAATATGAGCGTCAAATCAGGGGTATAGTTCCCAAAAGGGCAAAATTTTCGATTGAAGTATATTATTAAATGAATTTGTATTTCATTTAGCTTATATAGATGCTTATTTGATCAGTTTTCTGAATATATCCTTGTCATATTCTCATTAGTTCAGGCTAGACGGTTCCAATCCTATGGGGATTTGTTGTTAATTCATTCCCAAGGATATTAATCGGCTGAATACTGAAATTAGATCTTGGGTAAGATACAAAATTTAGAGCAAACCCGTTTTGAATTCTTGGATTTATTCAGTCCATTGGTTTTTTAATTGGCCCAGACTTGTCCATTGGTGTAAAGTTTTAATGCAGTCCCCGTGCAAATTTCCATGAAGTGGCGCTCAGGTATTTTAAATAGGATACGATGTTTCTGAGAGTTTCTATTGGCTTCGTATTGATTTGTTTTTTCCACTCATTTATTGGCATAGATTTGAATGTTGAAATACAAAGACAGAAATCGTTTCCAAAACGAGAGGGCTTTTGAAGTTTTTTCCTCGTAAGAATAAAGTCCTTTATCTTTATACTAGGAATTTTCGAGCTGTTAATTTTGTTAAAATATTTTTTAGGCTTTATCAGTGGGATGTTTCGTAATACCTTCAATTTTTCATAAAATGCTTGTTTTACATCGCCAACACGTGTTCCCCCTCTCTACTCAGGACTATTTTCCAGTTCTTAATCCTGATAGAGTTGGGGTATCACGTCCCAATGTTGAGAAATATAGTTTTCCGAACATCGACAACGCGTTTACAAAGCATCGCCCGGGTCAAAGCTCATTAAACATTTTGTAATTAAATACACCTAGAATTAACGAAATCATTCCTTCAAACCTGCTAGTTATATTAATCACTTACCAAATGGTTTGCTTGTAATATTGTCACTGTTTTTTTTTCTGAGCGGTTTCCAACCGTGGTTAATTAGTTGTAAAGCCACCATTAGAATTTAAATCTACTGAATACTTATGAAATTATATTATTTCATGTATTGAATGCCAAATTTAGAATTCAACTTTGTTCCAGGCATAAATTTATTACTACTGTCTGTAAAAAAAAGCAAGATACTCGAGTTTGAGGAGCTCTAGCGTCTAAACGAAGCAATCGATTTCAATGCAATAAAAAGCATACGAAAGAGAATTTAGTTCTACGTTATATCATGTACTTTAAAAATTCTTCGGCTCAATAGTATTTCCTGTACTTAATTTTTTCTCAAAAAAGTACCCGTTTTTTGCGCGTAAAATCAAGGTGCCCAACTTTGAGCGCTTGGCATTCCCGTAGTTTTTGTTCCTATAACTTGAAATTTTGATATAAAGAAGCCACATCTATTACTAGCAGTTTGCCAAAAACAAATTGTTTATACTACAAAAATTAACGGAGTTGTTGTAAACAACGCAAACCTCTGCTAACTTCGAAACAAGCGAGTCAATTGAAAATTGATTGGTACTGTTGTCTTTCGTAGAGTGTTAGTAATGCAAGCACATATGAAATGTATATTAAATATCAATAATAACGTCAATATCACTTATTATTTATCTAGATGTTTCTATGCGCGTACCGGCAGCTCCGTCGTGGGAGGGGGAGGCGAAAAGAGGCGCGTGGTTGCCACCGACTCAGCAGAGGGCGCGCTTCCTTTAAATGACCGACTCGCACAATGAAAGAATCGTTGTTGCACACTTCAGGTAAACTTTAGGTCAGGTTGGGCTGAGCTTTCATCAAAATGCTTTTCTACGACGTAAATTCTAAGCCATAATAGCGTAAATTTTATCGGATGGTAAAAATTCATAATCCTTCTGTTTAGCCGCGACTCTTTTCACTGATATCAAGCTGATACCAAGACAATCAGACACTGTTTGATACACAGGATATCTTTTGTCCATACTTTTTTCTGCTTCGCAGCGAAAAAAGCAAATTGCACTCAATACCATTTGGACTTCCGTCTCCGAAAACCCCGTTCTTGGACGAAGGATTCACCGAGAGAATCTGCACTAACAATAGTCGAATCATCCCTAAAGGTAAACGTTTTAAAGCAACCTGCGAATGATTCATTCAAACTGCTAGGGTACTGTGAGTCACGATGCGCTATGTGGCAACTGCGCACGACTTCGATAAACTTTCTCTTTTCTGTTGCTTTGTTTAGCCCATACCCGTCAGGCAGGGAGAAGGCGACAACAAGAGCTAAAAACAAAAATAAATATAAAAAGATATTTAATATAGTGCTTACATTTAACGTGTATGATCTACGTGTATACATTACGAACATTCTACGGAAGACAACAGTACCAATCAATTTTCAATTGACTCACTGGTTTCGAAGTTAGCAGAGGTTTGCGTTGTTTACAACAACTCCGTTAATTTTTGTAGTATAAACAATTTGTTTTCGGCAAACTGCTAGTAATAGATGTGGCTTCTTTATATCAAAATTGCAAGTTATAGGAACGAAAACCACGGGAATGCCAAGCGCTCAAAGTTGGGCACCTTGATTTTACGCGCAAAAAACGGGTACTTTTTTGAGAAAAAATTAGGTACAGGAAATACTATTGAGCCGAAGAATTTTTAAAGTACATGATATAACGTAGAACTAAATTTTCTTTCGTATGCTTTTTATTGCATTGAAATCGATTGCTTCGTTTAGACGCTAGAGCTCCTCAAACTCGAGTATCTTGCTTTTTTTTACAGACAGTAAGCCAATGATTTTAAACGCATTTTCCTAATGATAGTACATTACGGCAAAATCCACTCCCCTTGCTAATTAACTTGAGGTAGCGCGCAAGTAATGTAGATGAGTTACGATGCTTCTGTAAAACTAGCTTCATATTTATATATTTACCTGACTTATTGCCCTATCACATATAAATAGAGAAATAGTCCCCACAACGCTGAGGTTTTTAGATATTTATATTTTTTCTCTAACGGCTTAATTTCATTGCATTTATTTTAGATACATATATGAGGAGTTAAAAAAAAATTTCAGTAATATTTTCAATTCCATTTTTCGACCAGCTTTTCTGAATTTGATCCACTTTTCGACAAAGAAATGCAGTCCGTTGATAAGGATAGACGCGGGGTAAGACCCGAGTGGACAGTAGAATCGTGTCTCCTATAGAGTCAACCATAGTTTCCACCCACACCACCATATTCAAAGCGTCCATATTTTTCATTTCTCCGCGGAGTGGTCGTTCTCTCCCCCCACTGCTGCTCTCCGCACGCCCCCCCCCCCCCGTGTCTTTCCCTGCCGCCGTCTGCGTGCGCGTGACTTGTCCCCACGAAGGCACTCGTGCTCTCCGGACCCTCCACTGCGGTGCAAGAGCGATCACGAGTGCGCTTCACGAATCACGCGCCATTGACTCTCTCGATCACGTCAATCCTTGACCCCAAAGTCGTTCGAAGGTTTTTTCCTGGCCTTGGAATCCCTTTTCATCAATAAACGAACGGTTTTTCCCCTGCAGTATCTTTCCTCTTTCGCCATCACAGGGGCAGGGAAATTTTGAATTTAGAGACGAATTTGTAGATACAGCACAAAAAAGCAATCGCTCGCTCTGTAACCGCAATCGGCCGTTGATCACCTCCTTTCCCTGTATTTTCTGGTTTCCACCATATTAGTGCTGACATGATGGTAATAATGTTACTCGGTTTCTTCATAGCATCTTTTGGTCGAAGTGCCCGGATCACCAATTTCGTCGTCTTTTCTATCGTCTCGTAATCTTTATCGTTCGTTTTCCTTCCGAAATCAGAGAAAAATCGACGAAATAGTTTCTCCAGGCACTTTCACAGAAAGTCGCTCGAAGGATGATATACTTATATCACCGTGGCATCCAAGTCTTCTGAACGAAATAAGTACCATCGCTCGAAGGATACCTAACTAAGCTTTTTTCCCCACTCCAGCATGTATGCTGTGAGATCCCAAAAGATTGTCAACCCCTCAAAAATTCCGGGATTGATTTCTAGTTCCATAAAATGGCATAGAGAGTTAGTGCTAAATTGAGAATAGTTCGCTGCGGTGGCATGATCTACCGGCCGGTTGACATCCGAATACTACTCAGTACGATGTCAAAAATACTGTTTTTCTTCATTTTGCGGTTGCCGTGATTTAGCGAAATGAAAAGTTGGAGACATGAAATGTGACTAGAAGATTGTACGTATGACCCATCGATGAGCCACCCCGCAGTTTGCACAAGGGACAGTAGATTCACTTCCGCAGCGACCAAGATTGAATTGTGCCTGAAATAAATTGATATATAGTGTTACGTTATTCGTTTAATGTTTTTCATTGCGTGGTTGTCATTCAGTGGACGATAGTGTTCGTGCAATGATTTTCGGTTATGACCACGAATATCACATGGAGTTGTTGCTTCATCTAAAATAATTTTAACATTTTCTGATCAGTTTTCACCATCAATATACAAAATTTTTACACGTGAGCCGCATGTTTATTCATTCTTCGTAGACATTGAAGCATGTGAGGCGATATCCACGTGGTATGAGAGCAAATATTTTTCCACCAGATGATGGCACAATCGACAGTTCTCCTCAAAAGTGGATAACCGAAAGAGCAGACAGACGGTTATTCTGTAAATACCGTGAACGAGGATTACGTCTCCAAATCGCGTCTGGTGCCTTTGTCGGTGACATCCATGTTAACCCGGTTTGAATTTGGGCTTCAAAGTAATAAATTTCGTTTGACTGCTGCAAGAGACCCAAAGTGGGAGGAATGGAGAGAGATAAAAAAGACTTTGGGAAGAGGTGTGAGAGGTCCTTTGAGCCCAGGTAGCGTAAAGCCCTCGTTTGGAGTTCGGTGGCGTGCTCCGGTATTTACTGTTGATTCTGGAGCGTGTAGTGATTATTCCGCCCAAAAAAGATTTCTATTTGAACGCCTGATCAAAACACTACGTGATTTTAAGTGGCTCTGAAGATCGCTCCGGTAAATCGTGCACCTGCAGCATGCACTTGTAACGAACGGTACGTTGTCAGAAATGGACCATTCAAAGTGTGAATAAAATAGCCTTTTATTTGTAAAATTCCTCTGCTTTGTATATAAGGTTTTGAAAGGACGATTTCTCTTTATTTATTGCCACTCTGTAGTATTTCAGTGCTAGTTTTCATTCCCTCTTTACTTGTAGTTACTTTTTTTTTCAAATGTCACCTTTTGACGATTTATAAATTTTTTTGAATGCGTCAAAAATGGGCCATTCGAAAGGATTTTATAAGAGCGGTACTTTTTCATTTTCCGAGTTCTTTTCAGGACAGCTGTGTGGAAATTTGATAAGTGACGCTTTTATAGTTTTCTTGAATTTGAACGTGGGTCAACGAAAAGGTTTGCTGATTGTACCTACCTCCAGTTTTATCTCAATGACCGTGGCTCAAACCCATTATTATTGTATAAATTTCCCGTCCTGATATCCTAAACTGATTCTTATTTAATGAGAAGTGGATCATATTAAAAGATGATTTTATGAACTATCAATCAAATTATACTTATCATGGATGGCATATCGTAACTTATGATATTTTAAGTGCTCTTTTTCATATTCTGTGTAGAGTCCTGCTCATTTGATCACCAAAGCAACTTTCATAACTTTTAAGTATTTCGTTTATTTTAGGAATATATCATTTCAGCATGGAAGGATTTGGTGCATTCCCGGTGATATGATGCGATGAATCCTTCTCGTACTTTCAGTTGTATTAGGCGAGTCATCTATGGGGAGTCTAACTCGGTGGGAAGACCGAGGAAGGTTCATCGCATCATACCGGTGTCATTCACATTTATTTGCCACTCGTTCCTCCAACAAATTAGGACATTAGAGGTTTCGAATTCATCCTCATCAGTAAAAAATTCGGAGATAGGTATGACGTATAGGCAGCCCTTTACTCCGCTCTTCTGTCGCCAGACATTTTCGTGATTAGTTACCTTTCCTCCTTTACATGCTTAAAAGCCTGTACTATGACTCATTTGGGCCTTTCTGCCCGCCTAACTGTCCTTCGTAAATGTCTTCATCATGCCGTCTTACCTTATGATGAGGCCGACTGAGTTGTCCCGTCTTCTTTTTATTATTTTTAGAAGGCATGTACTTTCTGTCATCTGAAGCTACTTTCTTGCACTCTTCTATGGACTTCCTCATTGCTTTCTGGTGGATCTATTTTTTCTTCATCATTCATCTTCTCTTTCCCCAAACTATGTGGCAAGTATACGAGTTTTTTGTTCCTCTAGTGAAGTTAAATTCCTTTTTGATTTATCACCTGTCAGGACTGTTTCGGTGTTCGATCTCGTAGTGTGTAAACTCTTTTCATTGTCTTCTCCGTGTTAGTACCGCAGAAGTACCTACTACGTTTGGTGCCCAAGCGCTTTAAGGGCGACAGATGTGGACATGGGTGGATCGAGGATTTCATTCTGGGGGGGGGGAAGGGGGGGCACAAGCAAGGCCGTATCCAGGGTTTTGTTCCGGGGAGGAGGGGGGGCACATTTTCCGATGACATAGCCGTCATAGCAGAAACAGAGAAGGATTTGAAAAATATTCTGGTTAATATGGGTAGGGTAATGAGTAGATATCAACTGAAAATAAGCACGAAGAAAACCAAGATCTTAGTATGCAACAGAAGAGAAGAAGTCAAGACCAACATTAAAATAGGGAGGAAAAAACTGATAGAGGTGGATGAATTCTGTTATTTGGGAAGCAAGATAACTAGTGACGGGAGAAGCAAGAAAGAAATTATCAGCAGAATAGCCCAGGCGAAGAGAGCATTCCACCAAAAGAGAGACCTGCTTACAGGGGGAAACTTAAATATGGAAGTAAAGAAACAATTTGTAAGAACCTACATCTGGAGTATGCTCCTATACGGAAGTGAGGCATGGACAATGACCGCAGCGGAGAAAGCAAGGATAGAGGCCTTTGAAATGGGGTGCTACGGAAGAATGATGAAAATCAAATGGATCGACCGAGTTAGTAACGAGGAAGTCCTAAGAAGAGTCGGAGAGAAGAGAAGCCTCATGAAAACCTTAATAAGAAGACGGAACAACCTTATAGGCCACATCTTGAGACATGATGAAGACAATCGTGAAGACAAGAAGAACAATGAAGACAAGATGACCTGATGAAGACAATCGTCGAAGGAGAAGTGGAAGGCAAGAATGGAAAAGGAAGACCCCGAACAAAATATATGGAACAAGTAAAGAGAGATGTGAAAGGGAAGGAATACGTAGGTGTGAAAAGATTAGCTGATAGGAGAACTGAGTGGAGAACTGCGTCAAACCAATCCTAGGATTGTTGACCAGAGATGATGATGATGATGATGGGGAGGGGCACAAGGATACCTCGTAATACAAAACGAACGCAATGATAATGGGACCGTATTTAAAATCTTGCGCATTTTTTTAAGGGTCTGGGGGGGGGGGGGGGCACGTGCTTATTCCTAGATTCGCCTACGGATATGGATAAGTATTTGGAAGTTACGATAACTTCGAACCTATCGTGGGAAAGGCAAATAAGAAATGTTGTGGCGAAACCATGAAGAAGCTCGGATTCTCCAAGTGTTTTGCGGGAAGATTTTCAGATGAGAAAGTAAAAGAGACGTGATATTTCGCACTCGTATTGACACACCTTGAATATGCAGCGAGCATATGGGATCCGGCGCAGAAAGACCTAACCCGTGAAATTAATAAAATACAAAGGACAGCTGCGCGATTCGTCAAGAACTGGTGCGGACGTACAGAAAGCGTTACACAGAAGTCAACCGAATTAGGCAGGGAGACGCTACTGTCTGTAAAGAAAGCAAGATACCCGAGTTGAGGAGCTCTAGCGTCTAAACGAAGCAATCAATTTCAATGCAACAAAAAGCAAACGAAAGAGAATTTATTTCCACGTTGTGTTATGTACTTTAAAATTTTTTTGGCTCCAAGGCATTTCTTGTACTTAATTTTTTCTCAAAAAAGTACCCGTTTTTTGCGCGTAAAATCAAGTTGCCCAACATTGTGCGCTTGGGATTCCCGTAGATTTCGGTCCCAATATCTTGGAATTTTGGCATAAAGAAGCCATATCTATTATTAGCAGTTTGACGAATACAAATTGTTTATACCACTAAAATTAACAGAGTTGTTGTAGTAGATACTTGGAGGCTACGCGCTATTCTTGGATTAATTGAGCACTTGAGAATAAATATACCTTTCAGAGCGACACGGAGAACATCTTATTATAACCGCACTTGATTTCCAGTTTCGTCGGAAACGATAAGCTAAGGGAAATATTTTGCCTAATGGATAGGTATAGGTATTCGTTTTCCTATTTTTCGTATTCCTCCGGACAAATAAGGAATTTAGTAAATGTTTGGCGGAACTTCGCCCTAGCATTTTATTTTTATTTGTCAATAGCTTGTGTCTTACACCACCGCCATAAGCCTGTCAAGGCGGCTTGCAGGGTTAAGCCAAATTTAATTTCATGATCAACTTCATCTTTGGTGTACACAGTATGTAGATATTGAATTATAGCAATTGATTACCGGTAACACGATATTTTGAAGCCAACTAACTGGGTTTGCCCTCTCGTGGCACTCATGTACCAATGTGGGGTACTTACCTAATTTTCCTGAAGAGTCGTCAGATCACAAATTTAGCAAACGGTAGAAAGCTCTCTACCGTGCTCATATACTGGTGAATGGAAAGTACAACTTGAATTCTGTACGTACTGCTAACGGAAATGTAACAAGGGTCCATCTTGGTAAAAGAAAATTATTCAATCAAGAATACCGCGAAAATCTCAAAGCTCATATTTGAGTCTGCACTTCAAAACTGGAATCCTTTTTTCGATGGAGAATTCCTGTATTCACCATATTTTAGATTATCTACACATTTGTCAACGTTTATATGCAGCCATCAGTTATTATGAAAACTGGGGAAGTAAGTGGGTAAGTGTTTACGTAGGTGGGAGCTCGTGACAAATGTTGTGCTCCGTTTCGCGTGTTTGGCCCTCGCTGAAGAAATGCCATTGAAGACGCCCTCTTTGAAGAATCCAATCTTCTCCATCGTCACCCATGCTATCAGTGCCTCCACCCCTTCCCATTTCGCCACACGAGGGTTGCAGCGGGGTTGTTGCGTGGATTATTTGCCTCGTTTGCAAGCGAGCCTTTTCCATCCGGGTCGTCAAGGCTACGACCCACCCTCTTCCTTCTTTTTTTACGCCTGCCTGGAAATATAATCAAAGCATTATGGCTCCGGATTTTAAGACCTTCCTCCGACACTCTGGAAATTGAAGTGCTCCATTATCAGATTGTGATGGTCTGTGCAGCTCCTGAAGGCGGCAGCGACACTGGCGTTATTTTTATGCTCTATTTAAAGACACCTTAAACGATGAGGGAAGTAACTACATATAAGAGGAATTGTTCCATTTTTTTATGAAATTATTTGACTTTTTGATTAATCACCCTTGAAGGTATGTGAAGAAATGATTGCCTACATGCACATGATACCCTGTGAGCCACTCAGAAGGTGTTTGGCAGGTGTTGAGTATTTCTCTTCAACTTGCACTAAGTTACGCGTGGGTGCTACATTAGTGATATTTGAAAATATGTGGGATGGGATAGCTCTTATCAAGCGAGCACAAATCTCTCAGATATGACAGTGCCATGCCCCAGATATACCTTCATCACAGGGTCAGGTTACGCAAGATTAATGATACAAATATCATCTTCTTTTCTACCGGTTTCTCTGCAGCTGCTGATTTTCGAGGAATCAAATTTAAATGTGTTTCATCGTAAGGAGTATATGCTACTTCTTAACTTCACTCTCATTAGCTACTTGGTTTTCATAAACTTTAAGTTCACAATTTTATCACCATGGTCTCCTTCTAGCGGCGATCAGTAAAGTTGTAACCTCATATTAGTCTTTTTCACACGCTGCTATCAGTCAATTGGTGGTAACCATATGAGTAAGTTCCCCATTCACCCTTTTCGTTTGAATAGCTGGAAAATTTAGCTTCATTAATCACGTTGTCACCATGCAACTATACTTTTCTTTCTGAAATTCGGTTTGTGTTACCCTGTAATCACTATATTTGTCTTTTGGTTAAAATTTCGTTGTCCATGAATATCCTGCATCTTCCTCTTGGGTTAATTCTCGTGTCAGTAAATGTAAAAAAGAAAGATTTCAGCGCGGATGCTGGAGATCTCCTCGGGGCTAATCATTAGACCTTAGGAGGCCTTCATAATCGGCGCAAAACATTCCTTTTTTACAGTGGACGCGGGAATCAACCGAAGAGGAAGATTACTGGGCAACCATAATATCCTCATGAACGGAACTTTAACGTTTTTTAAGATGTATCTGTCTCCTTATAACCAATTTTACCAGTCAGACTACACGTGCAAGAAGACTTACTTATGAAAAGTGTGCCAGCATGCATTTACGATAGTTAATGACCAAGTTTTTGTAGGGGAAGGAAAAAGGCGAACCGGTATGTTTTTTGTTACTTTTATGCGTATTATCACGAACAATAATTCTAAGCTAATAATTTTCTGACACCACCATTATTTCTCATTCTAAAATCTTAAGACGTTTTGTTATTAATTTAAATATATATGATACTTTATTAAACACATGCGTAAAGAAATTGAAAAATTTTCACTTCTTTTCCAAACTTCCGCTGTCGTTTCAACGCTTCCAAATAATTTTTATTCTGTATTTAGACTTCGAAATACTCATTTTGTACTTTTATTATATTTTTGGTCAAAGAAGAAGATCGCAAACAATCGAAATCGTGTGCAATATACCCATTTACACCACTGCATAATGATTAAGCATTTTGGTTCGTTGGCATAAACTTCAAGGCTCTTGAAAACTGTTCCCTGTTCCAACCCTCAAAATCATAGGACGCATATCTTCCTCTCTAGCGGTCACGGTTCACGGATATCGCGTTTAGGAATTATCGTGTAATCTTGTAATTTTTGAAGGTACAGTTACCTTAATATGTTTTTGATGCAAATTTTTTGTATTGGAGTAACAGGCAAATGTTGGAAAAATTCCACCGAGAGTATTGAAAGATGATATTGTACGTTTAAGGAGTGGAGCGTCTCCAAAAAAAGACAAGATGCGATCATTGTAGAGGGAGGTACCAGCACAGATATTGAATTGGATATGCGTCCACATAAATGATTTCCACCACGCGACGGAGAATGCCGGTGCTGGCTACATAATAGACTCCGATGAGTGCATATCGTTTGCCCTGTGAGTGGTTCGTAGGGAGGGTAATACATACCTGTTTTCCAGGTGGGGAAAATGCTCGCTGAATCCCAACTGCGCGATCAGAACTCCTAAGATCTCTCATACGCCTAGGCGGCATATCGATGTATCTTCGAATATCATTGTTTTTAAATTTTGTGGGATCTCGATATTTGCGATGAATGATTGTCCGGAATATCGGGACCGATAAAAAATATTGCGTCTGATTTATTTTTGTGTCGGTATTTTTATGGGGTTCGTTTCGAGAATCGGATCATAGCTTTATTTTGTTTATCAGGCCCAATTATTTTCTGTCCCGATATTTTCATCGGTGGTGATATTTATCGTTCCAATATTTGTAAGCATTATCGTCTATGATCGGTGTTAATACATTGTGGCAATACGATATTGAATTTCAATATCGCCCTGGTCTACCAGTCTCTCCCAGCTGAGAGGAGGAGGGAGGGATATTTTCTTTCGTTCGCATGGAGAGTGGGACTAGCAACATATCGTTCGCTTCGTGGGTGCCTCGTAAAGAGAGTAGTACCTGTTCCCCCCGCCAGATGGGGAGATGTTCGCTCGCTGGATCCCAACTGCTCGCTTCCCACTGGACACTCCTTTAACTCTGGCTATCTCTCGAGTGGCTCTTCTCCCCTCCACCTCACCCCCGACTCCAAATCCCATTTATATCATCCCCCACCCCCTTTTCCGCCTGTCGCATCTTTTCCATTACCTTCCACTTTCCCTGCGAAACCCCCCTGTACCCCTTATTCCCCTCACCCTCCCTCCGGAGACCCTACACACTCGTTTTTCTAACCCTTTCCACCCCTACGACCCCTAAACCTCCGAGGGCGCGCGCTATCAGACCATAAAAAACGAGCGAAGACCCTTTGGCTGTGGATCAACGCTGCCTACTGCTCCTCCTCCTCCCCTCCCTCCCCCCACTCCAACCAACGCGCCACGCCTCTCAGATTGCCACCCCTGTCTGTATCTCACTCTCTCTCTCTCTGCTTACCTGCTTCGTGTATATGTGTGTTTTGCCGCCTCACAGAGAGTTCCACCATCAAACGAGCACCAGAAACATGTGACTTATGAGCGCTACGGCCTCCCACGATTCATGTCCAGTTCAATCTTTGATGGTATGGTGTGGTCATAGAGGTTTCTGGTTAGTTCATGGATGTGAAGCCAGAAGAAGCCTGTGTACCGAAGAGAGGTGGGCGCAGCCGACGTCGAAAGCTCGTCCGACCCGCGGTGACTCAGCTGGAAATAAGATATGAATTTACATCTACGTAAAACCTTAGAGCTTCCTCTAGGGTGTTTGGCGGTGGGTGATCAATCACCAGCATGCAGAATGCTAGAGGATCTCTAAATGCACACTACAAGGTCATAAAAATGTCACGCATACTGATAAAATATGCTTCCGCATTCACGCAAAGGCAAAAATAGCCAACTATTCATGAAGTCATTCTGTCTATTAAGGTATAACTCACCAAACATGCTCATATTAGGAAAGTTCAGAAACACGCGTTAAGGAATGCATGTGCAAGTAGGCTACACAACAATTCAAAAAACCTATTAGTAAGCACTAACGCTACCGTTATACTCTCTTATCGATCTGTCTGTTCTATGGCCTATCTCTCTTACATTCTTTTTATGATCTGATCTACAGTGATATGTTGGCGTTCGCACGATATGGTCATATAGGAAAATTTCCCGGAATATATTTGGTACTCGAATAAAGACTCATATTCAATCTTATTGTTACACATAGGACATCAATTTTCAATCCTTAGTGACTGAGTTTCGTAGTAGAGATCAATGACGTGGTCGCCACTTTGCTGAGGATACGCCAGGACGCCATCGAGTCTTATGTTGCCGAATAACTCTCACGTTTGAAATACGGATTTCGTCTCTTTTTCTACTCCTGTTGGTCATGGAAGAAGATTGTAGTCAGGATTCCAAAACAGTTTGGAGTCATGTCAAGTGTATAGAGTACCTACTTGGTTCCAAAAACTCTGCCTTTCATATTTTCGTCGAACGCAGTGTCGAATATTCGCCAACCTGTAGGGGTTGGTTAAACCAAGCTTATGAACATACTTATTACGACGTCTTCGGTCTTACAATTATTTGTAACTATACTTAAGAAGAGCATTTGTAGCAATCAAAAAAAATATTTAACAATCGCTGGCTCAAATTTGTGGAATATCGTCATATTAGTGGGAGCACTAACGATTATGTAATTTTCCTATCAACGTTTATTCGACCCAATCGGTTTCGGCACTTCTTTGTCATTCTCAAGGATACAACTACTTAGTTGCACCCTTTTCGTTGAGGTGGTACCCTTACGAATTACATATTAAGTATCAAAACCGTTTGAACTAAATAAACGTTGCTTGGAAAATTACTGAGTCGTTATTACTCCCACAAAGTTTTCTGCTTCATTTCTCGGGCAGAGTACCAAGCGTTAGAAGTTGGTTCACAGCGAAAGGTTTTGACTCATTTGTCTGTTGGCTGCATGATCGTCTTCTCTCCATGCTAATGGCTACACTCTTGGTGGAGCACCAAATTATGTGACTTATGAATGCTGCGTTGCCGCGGCTCCCCCGATTAATGCCCGGTGCAATCTCGGGCGTCCCAAAGGGTTGCTGTTCACATGGCCGGCAACCCGAGGCACTCAACGGAATGCTGCGCGTTGCCATTAGAGCCGTCTTAATTCCCTTGTGTGCAGTCGCACGATTTATTAGTTCCCTGCCAACCACTTACCTGCTTCGTGTGAGAATACTGCACCGATCCATCGAGAATTTCCCTTGAACGTAGAGATTCATTTGCAGACTTTTAAATAAATGCAATATACTCACATTTTATGTATTCCTGAAACGTACGGTGCGCCTCGCCTCTCTGCAGGAGAATGGGAAATCACATTTATCTACATCTACATAGTGCACCGCAAACTGCCTTTATAGGCGTGTGGTGGGGTGTGCTAGGGCACCAGTCGTTAACCACTAAAAAGGCGGTTCTTTAACGAATTTCCGCCCAGCATTTATTAAAGTCCTTTGTTGTGTGGTTAAAAAAATCCCCATACCTATCCATACGACATAATAACTATCTTAATTTATCGTTTTTATCGGACCTGGAAATATAGAGGATATAATGTTACACATGTCGCTTTTAAAGTTATCTACATCTTCATAATACCCTGCGAGCCACCTCTTGGGTGTTTGGCAGGGGGTGATCAATCACCAGCATGCAGCGTGCAATTGGATTTCCACATGCTCACCACACGATCCAAAATACGTTACGCATACTCACAAATTTTACTACCACAATCATTCAAAGGCAGAACTTGCGAAATACACATTAAGGTTATCTGCCAATAAAGCTAGAACACACAAAACATGCTGTTAGAAATAATAAGAAAATTCAGGAACCTGCATTAAGGTATACGTAAGTTATTAGGCAACACTTCTAGTCATCTCATCTATTTGTGAGTTCTAACGCTGCCGTTATAATCTGTTATTGATTGTGCAAAAAAGAAATTCTGAATCTGTCTGTTCTACAGTCTATCTCTCTTACTTTATTTATATTATCTGATCTAGCGTAGAATTTTTTAAATATTCTAGGCTGGTTATATTCTCAATTGCTCAGGCAATCAATCAAAGCCGGGTATTTTTCCTCTAATAATTGTTTATGATTTTAATTATTGCCAGAAGAGTATTCGTAAGTGTTGCCTTTCAAAGTGGTTCGACTTCCGTCCACGATCTTTATTTGTTAGCTCACTCTGAAAACGCGAGAGGATCGTGCTCCATTTCCATGGTTGCGGCTCCGCATGAGCGCCAAAATATACCCATGACTTGGGAATGCCCCCACTACTCATGTCCAGTTCGATCTCGGATGGGTGGGTGCGGCATTGCGAACTTCCCCGAAGGGTTGTTTTTCACAAGAGGGCAACCTCAAGGTAAAGGATCGAATTCTGCGCGTTACCATTGGAGCCACATCCATTTTTTATTGTGTAGTGGTGCAATTTATTAGCACCTACCGACTTCGTGTTAGAACGCTACGCCGCCTCACCGAAAACTGTACTAATGTAATTGGAAGAGAAAGTTGTCGTTTACAATTTATGTTTATATATAAATATATATAACTAATTAATATCACTATTATAGTATATACTATAAACAATATTTATAACTAAAAAGTTATTTAATATTCTCATCCGAAGGTTCTCATCACATTTCTTCTAAAATTTTTGCCGATTTTTTGAAACTCAATCCTTCACAAAAATCTCAATTTATATCTTGGACTGAAGCTTTTAACGCCGAGTGATATTTCCATGTTGTTGGTCAAAATATTTGCTACACTTTTTCTCGTTGGGTGCAGGGAAGGGCCGGCCAGAAGGGTCGGTGAATTTTTAATCTAAGGAGCGGATGTTTGAGGGGAAGCGAAGAGATAAAGTGGGGCAACCAAAGACGACCCTGGAACACGGAGATGCAATTTTAATCCCCCTATCCATCCACTACTTGTAACTAGATAACTCTGGGCTCATTGTTTACCATTTATCTCTCGAGAACGCACCTAACTAATTAATGAAATTTCCAGTTCGCTCGACATTAAAGAATCATTAAAAAAGACATTTTTTTTCTTTTCATCGTCTGCACTGTTGAACAATCCATAAATTGGTTTGACGCAGCTCACTGCTTAATTTACCCACCAACAAATATTTTCATAATTCACAGTGTCCGGCGATATCTGGTGGAAATGTTTTATATCCATGAGAGTAAACTAAAATGGCAACCTTTCACACAATTTTATTTATTAAAGTACCGACCCGGTTTCGACTCGTAATGTCCGAAATAATCGAACTTTAGTAAATAAAATTGTGTGGAAGGTTGCCATTTTAGTTTATTTTCATAAATATTTTCATGCCTAAATATTTCTTCACTATCGCTTCCTTCATTGTCTGTACCATATATTTCATCCGAGGTCTACTTTTCCATTCGCGTAGTCATCTTGTACCCCGACTACTTTCTTCGTGAGGCCGTCATCTCTCAAGGTACGGCCGCTTACTCTGCCCCGACCTCTTCTTAAAGTTTTCATGAGACTTTTTTTTCTCAGCCACAATTTTAAGGGCTTCCTTATTGCGTAGTAAGTCGATCCATTTGATTTTCATTCACTTTTAGCGTTATCTTTCGTATTCCTCCACCTTTGATTTACCTACTGCTGTCATTGTCCATGCCTAATAGGGTGGTTTCCTATTATTTTTTTATTGCCTAAATCGAAATATTATTACTCCTGTAGTACCTACGCATTTCGCGCTCTTAGATTTTTAAATGACGATATCAATTTTTGCGATTAAATGAAAAGTGAAAATTTTCAAGCGCGCGAAGACGCGACGACTAAGTATGAATGATGGGAAAAGCCCGTGTGACGTCAGTCTACTTCCCGCTGCCGCATTGTGAGGTGAGCTTGGGGCGAGGCTTTGAGCGCTGATACGACGCAGGCTGCTAGCAGGTGGCTGAGTACCCTGCTATCAGGTAGCTGAGTACCCTGCTAGCAGGTAGCGCTTGACTTAAATAAGGATTATTAACACCTTATCAAACGAAGGAAACTTTCCGACCTTAGGCAGTTTCAATAGGTGATTATTAAGAGATGTTTCCCTGAAGTCTGTGCCTCATGCATGAATTGGTAATCTCAGACGATGTAAAACTCCTATCTAATCGTATGGAAACTAGGTCCCTGTGACGTCATGTGGAGTGGCATCCCATGGGCGCCTATGTGGCCTTTTTCAAATGCAGTTAAAATTGACCATTGTCATTCGTCTAAACTGTGATTTATAAAACCAAATAATTTGCATATTATGAATACACTAGTGGTGGGCAACGAATCGCAATCAATGCTTTTTATTTTCTTTGATGAAGGAAACTACCCTATTACAACAGAGAATCGCACTCTGGAGTAACTTCCAATGGATTGTTTCTTAACTTCTAATCCTGGATTTCCAGGTGCGATCAGATAGTTATTTTTGTGGAAATTTATCTTTCCCTGAGACATTCTTCTGTCTTAGCTTCCGAAATAGCAGAATTCATTCACTTCTTCCGGTATTTCTATTTTCTTTTCAAAGTCTTGACTTCTACTCAGCTGTATATCAATACCGTTTTTATGTTCATTTACATATAATATCCGTTCATTGTTCTTTCCATATGTAGTGGAACGTTATCCAAATCCTGTTTGCTGGGACGGATATATCATCGGCAAATTATTGTATGCCAGCGAGTCATATTCATCAATGGAATCAAAATAAAATTTCTTGGTGCGATTGGGATAAATTTAAGTATAAAATTCAGGCAGGCATACAACGGTATTAATCTGCGTTCATTCTTTGTGTATTTTGCTATTTCTACTGCTGGCGTCCGTTGTTAAGGATACCATGTATTGACATGCTCTACCTTTAAGAGGAACTAGTAATTAATATTTTTAACTTAAATAAATTAATTCCCAATACTAAATATGTTCTTGAGGCTAGAATTTATGAGAACAAGTATGGGATTTGGCTATTATTTTTATGAAGCTGTAAAGCTGTTGCCTTACGCTTGATGTCCGCGCGCCTACTGAGGGTTAGTACGTAGATGTAGGTGCACCCGTTATTACTTATCTGCAGCCAAACGTTCTGACCACTTTACATTTGTTCCCACTTTCCCGCACTATTGCCGTTAGCCGTACTCGCACTGTTTTTGCATAAATTGGAAACCCACATTTTATCACTGACCCAGCAACTCTGATTTTCCTCTTTCTCTTTCCAGGTTAGTTCTATGGGACCCTCTTCCGCCACCGCAGCCCAAGTTTGTGACCTCTGATCCGACTGCCTCTTAAACCACGGCTCCTACGGCTCAGTGGGTCGATGCATGTATGTATATTTTCCCATCCTTTACCCCATCTCTCCTCCCTACCGCGGCGCTTGCGTGGGATGCCGCTTCGTCCCAGGGCCGGCTGTTCCACCCACCCCCGGGGGGCGAAGCCGTAATGAAGCGAAGGTGCGTAACGAAGGCTTCGCAAACAATCGGATTAAAAATTTGTGGAAATATCTCGCCGCACAACGCACCGCCGTGAAATGGGTGTTGCTGCGTAATCTGAAATTGGGAAGAGGGGGGCGCGCCGCTGTGTGTGCTGCTGCCGGGGCAACGGCGGCGCGGCGAGCATCGACAAGCGAGCATCGGAAAGCGTCCCCCTCTTCCCCCCCTCTCTCTTGCGACGACATTTTACGACCGGCTGTAAAGTTTAACGACGCGCGGTGCGTTTATGTGTGTGTCTGTGAGGTAATCCACTCGACTGACGAGGCAGGTGGGTGGGGCGATTGTGAGAGGCAGCGAACAAACACAATGTACACGGGCAAACGAGGGAACAGGGAGGGCGTGGAGGTAGGAACGAGGGGGGGGGGTTGTAGGCCGTACATACCCTCCTCCTCCGGATGATGAATATTTTCTCTTGGTTCGCGCGTGCCGCGAAGGTCTGTGCCCCTAGCCAAGGGAAGGCGGGGGCTTAAGGGGGCTTCCGCCGTCCCGAAATTTTAGGAGAATACCCCCTGAGAAGAACACTAACCCATAGATGATAAAAATACGTTATTTTTAAATGTCGGAAATACTAGTTTTGAAATTGAGTGATAAGCGGTTGCCCGAATTATTTTTCAATTCCGATATTTTTGTTGGGCCCTCAAAAAAAACACACTGTACACGATCAAACGAGGCAACAGTATGGAGAGGTCTTAGCCGTAGCCTCAAAATTCTCCCCTCCATGATGAATGATGAATATTTTCAGTTGCAATGCGCGTGCCGCGTAGCTCTGGTGAATATATTATTGTGGAATATCAACATTCTTTAAATTTATCTTTAGCCCAATATTGAGTTTTGAAAATTGACGTCAAATGATTGCCCGATGTATCATCTAGAGAAAAATGTTTGGATCATTGCGAGGGTATAATTCTGAATAACTAGGGCCCCTATATAGCTTTTCGAAAATTTACGTTGGATGGCTGTCCGATGCTCAATCAAGTTCTCCAAACGAACGCATGGTACACGAACGAACGAGGAAACAGGAGGAGGGGTCTTAGGGCGGACTCTTTTTTAATCCTGCCCCCATGACGAATATTTTCTCTTCTTCTAGATCTACAAATACACGATACCCTACAAGACACATCTTAGTTGAGTGTCAGGGATTTCGCATATTTTCCAAGTATGCACTCAGCTGTATATACATAGATAGTACCAAAATTGAAGGTGAATTTACGTGGCACACGTTAGTTTTCACTGAGCTTTCACAATTCATTCGATTACCTAAGGCTCTCAAAAGGCCTAAATGGACATGAATGACAAACTTAGGACGAGCGAGGAATCTGCGTACCTACTCCTCGACCATAGAGTGCTATTTGGCATCGTTCATTCCGTAATAACAAGTAAACAACATAACTGTCTTGCGGAAATCCACTTTTCTTTTCGGCGGTAATTCTGTTGTGGTCTTTTGTTGTATCTATGAGTTGATTCACTGGACTTTAAAGGCGGGTATTGTGAGGCATCGAGCACACAGTATGTGGGAAATCGAGGGAATAGAAGTGGGAAGGTGGGGTCTTAGGCCGTTTTCCAATTCGCAATTATGCACCCTTCGTGCACTTTTCGATCGTCAAGTTACGGATGTGACGACAGCAAGGGTGGATCCAATCGGCGAGGGCGCAAGGGAACGAAGGGTAAGTGAACAAGGGAACGCGGATGCTCCCTCGTTTAAGTGCCCTCGTAGGGAATGGACGAGAAAATGGCGGCAATGAAAAACTCAGAAATCTTGAACTGGAGTTTTAAGTAATTTTGTGTTTATTATGTGAGCTCTTTTACGTAATATTGTATCGGCATTGTGAATTATTGCTCTTCACATGCAAAAATATAAGTATAAGGGTGAAATTGATTCTTAAATCAACCACTAGATGTCCTAACACTACCCCGCGCGTTAAATTTCGTTACTGTCAATAGCTCGCATTATTTCCCTTCACTCTTTATGGCGCCAGTAGAGCATTAGTAAGGGAGCAGGGTGCAAGGGAGAAAGGGAATGAGAGCATACTACGTGGATTGGAAAACGGCCTTAGGCCGTACATCTTCTCTATATCCTCACCTTCTGGTATGATTTTTTCTTCTCGCCGTGTCGGCCTCGGTAACAGCGGGGTCAAGTCTTCGCTTGTAAAGTCTCCCAGGCTCGATTTCCACCTGGATAGGTTGCTCCTATCCAAAGAATGTGTGCTCGTGATCGTCCTATGTTGTTGTTTGATAGATTTCTCCGATGCAAAAGCCTTAAATGCGTTATTTTGGGGAGGGTGATAATTAAAAATAAAACCTTTGATGGTTTGAGGCGTCGCTTTGTGGAATTTACTTATAATGAATGAAAATTGAACTTTGTTTTTCCACATAAATATTTATTTAATCACGATCGCGGTTTCGACGCACTTCGTCATCATCAGGCGAGGAGTACAATGATAGATTGTCTTAAATAACTGACCGTATAACGCTATTATAAGGTCAGGAATTTAACCATATTATACGGTCAGTTATTTAAGACGATCTATCAATGTACTCCTCGCCTGATGATGACGCAGTGCGTCGAAACCGCGGTCGTGCTTAAATAAATATTTATGTGGAAAATAAAGTTCAATTTTCATTAATTAAAAAACCTGCCATGTAGGCTTCAGCGATATATTGATAGTCGTGGAATATCACATTTGTATTTATTCGGTAACCGATATTGAACTTGCAAAATATTCGATACATCAATGTAGAGAAGAATTTCTGGGTCATCCTTCTTATAGGGTTGTCTACCGTTTCTCTAGGAAGAGCTGATATGGTTTCGCTGGTGGCATTCCGCGCAGCCCTAATGACGGCGCGGGGTTCTTCCATCATTCTCTGCCACACCTATCCTTATCCCCGGAGACGTCGGCGGATTCCTCAATCGAATTTATAGAAAAATTGTAACTGACGTTTTCCAAAATATGAACCCGAAACTTATAAAAAAATATTGAAAATGATCGAAAATTTATGACACGCATGCCAATAGACATGTTCATTTGTCGTCTACTTACCAGCATGGAAGTTTGACGAAGCTATGCAGCTACGGTTTGCAGTTTTCTTGCAAAATTATACAGATCAATACCTGCTGACGTTAATTGAGTGTTTCATTGGGATAAAATAAATATAGCATTATTTAATTTGATTTAATGTGATATTTTTTCTTTGTTATATCCTAATTTTAGAGGCTTTGAACTGAGATACGGCACTCAGTTAGGATACTAAGTTACAATGCGGCGTGCGCTAATTTTACGGAAGTTTAGACCAAAAAACAAATAAAAAATAACTAGCGTGTGAAAAATATGTTCGTCGGCAAATTCATTTCTTCAATTTTCTTCTTCATCCTCCCCTCTCCTGAGATCAACGATTAAACTATTCTTTTTTCTCTTAGCCCCGGCCTCACTAGAGTATCTTCGCGGTTTCAGTATGGTTCTCGATCCGACTCGCCGATATATATCGAGCCCGCTAAAATTGCGATCACGCTTTTTTTTGGGTCCACTTTTAGATCGGACACGATAGTTTTTCTGCCCTCATATATTTTTATATGATCCAACGTGTCCATCCATCGGCCCCGAAATTTGTAATCTTAATCACCAAGCATGGCTATAAAAAAAATCGATATCCGGTATTGAATATTCAGGATCATCTGGTCAAAAGAGGGGAGCAGGGCCGCAGCTAGGAGTTAAGGAGGGGGGGGGGGTTTAGGTGCAGCCAATACCGGTGTGTGTGAAGGTATGGCATAACCTTCAGGATAAATGGTAGGTGCGAGATTAATAAATTGCGGAATTTTAAGATAAACGGTTCAAAAGGGTGAGTTTTACGGATCTCTGAGGGATATTTTATTAATTCTTACACTATTCTATTAGTAATATCAATCCAATTAAGTAAAATGGATTAAACTTAAAAATTTCTCTCAGCTCTGGGGGGGGTTTTAACCCCCCCCCCCCTCGCTTCGCCACTGGAGGGGAGGGTATTATAATTATGCCGTACTTATTCTGTAAACTATCCCCCCCTCCACTCATTCGGCTGATGAATTGCTTTGCGCGTGCCTGCCTCCCTCCGCTGTCGTTCTGTTTGTTCCCGCGTGCGTTGTGTTGTCGGCGACTGACGATGCGATAGCTTTTGTTTGATCCGCACAGATGAGGGACATCCTGCGGTGTTGGCGGACTCACTGTGGAAACAGCGGCACGTGCGATGCCTTACTTCCGCTCGTCTATCTGCGAGAATCAGGGCGCACGGAGGTCATCGGGAGGAACATGCTGTGAAAAAGTAAACAGAGAAGTTGCTTCAAAACAAAACGAAGGAACCCTTCACGCCCCACCCACTCACGCAGCACAAATGAGAAAATGGCAATGTCTATCATGGTATAAATCAATATTTTAATCTCTGTTATCTCCGTTATTGGCCATTGTTTCTTATGTGATACGCCATTCGGCCCGGCTAGCATAAGACATATCTCTCTATGTATTTCTTTGCTCTTTGGGCGATATGTCTCGGAGGTAACACGTGTTATGAAGGCATTGTGAACTGTCGCCATCATTGGAGTTTTCCCCGAACTACGTTGGTCTTCATAAATTTCAACATAGCAGCGATCATATCACTGCCTCGTGCAAGAAGACTCCATTTAAGGAGGCCCAAGGACATGGAGCTTAAGCGTTACACTATACGTTGCCGCTTCGCGCGTATTTTATTCGGCGGCGCCACTGGGCAGCTGTATCTCTTTGAGTGTGAATTTCGCCATTAACTGTATTGGAAGTGGTGTTTTTTGGATGAAAATCGTCTCGCATGTGTTAAATGTTTGGTTTATACGATTTATTGTCTTAGTTATGTAATATTTCCGTGCATTTCCTCGTGAGGAGTGGATGTAGGTAATTGGTAGCGCCGCGAGTGGCGATTTTGAAATCTTATTTTAACCCGGTAACGCCTGAGTTAAAAAGTTTCTGCGATTTTTGTGGCAATTATTTATCTGAATGTCAATGAAACTCTGAGTCATTAGGTGTAAATTTTTTTTCTTTTACCACTAAGAGCTACGCCTAGCGGTATTATATGGTACCACCAACATATTTTGCATCATAACATCCCAAATATTAGGCTCACATCAAATAATAATCATACTTTATACGAGATATACTGGCTACAAAAATCATAATTACATAATAAAACCTTCGCATTAGCAATACATAGGGCTTTAGTAAAGAAAATGAAATGCTTGCTCTAAAAAATTCCGTTTTTTTTTGGGCTAGTTGATAATTCTCAAATTTCAAATGGCTCTAAAAGCGTTAAATACAGCTTTAAAATACCAAAATTTTCGGAAAATGTAATTTAAAATGTTCTCAGCAATTTAAAACTCTCAAAAACCCTAATAAAATAGGGTAAATAATAAAAAAATTACGTTTAACACTGCACTACCAGCTGGTACCATTTGGTACCGCTAGGCGTTAACGGGTTAATGCGCGTGGAGCGACAACAATTCTAACGGCGGACTTGAGAATCGTGTTATGTAATATTCGAGGCCTCGTGAATCATTTTTGAATCATTGTTTAGTTTTTTTATATAATTTATTGTTTACAGACATGCGGAAGCCCTCTGCCTTGTACATATAATGAAGCCTCATTTGAATTTCTCTTTCACCAATGCAAATTTATTATTTGGCTAAAATTGGCATTGCATCTCACGTGATAATAATAAATCGATTTTTTTTTCGAATAAACTAATATGTGCTGCCCTTTATGCTGTACCTACTGACTATGTTTAAATTATTAAATTACATTTTCACCCCAAAAATGGAATTATTGACCGAATAAGTGTTGTCATGGCGAAAAAAAGTTCTTGCAATTATCCACTTCATGTATTTACTGCATTGACTGAGGTACTGCTAGTTCTATTATTTTATATATCTTGTAGAGATGGAGATGGGGCGATATAGTATACATTAACGATTGTGAGCGTGGCAGTTTAGCTTTTAGAGGGCTAAGATGGGTTTCCGGGTTTGATTTCCGAGTTAAGCCTTCATCAAAATCCTTGTAGTGAGGTGGTGGTCTTGGGAGAGGAATAACATCCACCTTCCTAACCTGATTGTGTGAGCTTCACGCCTTGACTTAGTCCGGTGTGAGCTCTAACCTCACCCATACAACCCAACCGTTGGGTTGAGGGAGGAATGTGCGAATATATTGTCAGAAAGAAGAGATTTGAAGTGTGTGGCGGATTCATTGAAGGGGAAAAGGGATCACCTTACCACTCGTATACCAGAATAAATACAATATAATTAATCATAATAGTGGCTATGAGGCGCGCTATTTCAGCATTTCTTTTGTGTAGCTTGTGTAAATAGTGTATAATTATCATTTTAGATGGGACTTTTTTGGAAAAATTTTCATGGTATTGAAGGGCATAAAATATTTGTAGTTATTGTGTAAAAAACATGTTTTATCCCTACATCAGTTAGGTAATTTACATCAGTTAGGTAATTAAACATCTTTTTATGGTTCCTACCGGTTAATTATATTAACTTCTCGGAAAAGCGATGGGTTGCTGAAACTGATTGAAGACGAAAAAATCGTGTCGTTCAGAAAATGATGAAATTATTGTAATTTTTTTTGTTCCAATGATCGATTTACAGAGTTTTTACGACTTTTTCCTGGCGTAAATGCTTTATATAGCTTTCAATCCCAGTGCATTCCATTCTTGCGGTTAATTTTATATTTTTAGCCATGTACTTGCTAGATTAATTATTTAATCTAGACTTTCGTTTCTCTTTTCACAGGCTTGAAATCCTTAATAAAAACAAAAGAGGTTGCTTACATATACATGTGTGCATGATGCCGGCCTTTGTTGTTTCGTTTGACGCTTAGCGATGGAAATTTCTACGCCTGCCAATATATTTTTCCGTCCATGCGTAATGTGATATGATATGAATTCGAGCAATTAATTTCAAAATCACTGAATTTCTTATTTTTATGGCTCTACCCGCGTGAGGGCATTAAAAATGGCGGACCATAAATCGTTTTGCTGCGCTGCGCTGGGATTTCCCGCTGTCCCGAAGCGAACGGACTAGAGATAAAGCCTTTTGAAATTAACCACTGACGTCTAATCACGTTTGACCGAACAATTTATTTTAATGAATGCAGCGCGCATTCAATGAATTGTTCAACTCCTCAACTTATCGCTCTAATTGCCACACCACGCATTGTGAAGATATATGCTGCCGCGTGTCCTTTTGTATGTGCGGCGATTTTGCGAATGGTATTGATAGCTGAGAGTAACTCATTTTGAAGCATGACCGCGGCAAGCAATTTTCGCTCAGATAAAAATGGCGGTTATTCATTACAATTGGCCTTAATTAGTTCCTCGATATATGATGAGCTTTTTCTCCCAGCTAATGGGCTTGTTCGCCAATTTTATTTCATTATAGAGTTTGCAAAATAAACTGCAACTTTCTTTTCAGTTTTTCGATCTGTTACCTACTTTTCAAGCCATTCTCCACACGAATTCTGCGGTCTATAGCCAATTCGCAGATAAATCTGATGACGTCATTTACTCATGTCTTGCGTTTTGTCAAGTGATGGAAAAACTACCAAATAACGTAATGGGGCTCAATTACTACAAAGGCGTCTTATTTGTAATTAATGGAAATAAAAACTACAGTTACCCTTTGAAAAAGTAATCAGAAAGATTACTTTTAATTTTTCTCCGGTATATGATGTAATCGCTGACAATATTTTATCAAACAGGGAGTACTAACTTGAAAACGAGCATTTTAATTATACCTTAATGTTATTGCATATAATTGTAATGAACATATTTGATTTAGGGATAAATAAATATGTTTTCAACCAAATATTTACATCTAGGGATGAGGTCAATGAAGCTGTAACTGCCGCGATCGAGCTTTGTAGGACATTGAAGGTAAAAATTAATTTATTTTAAATATATCGTTTACAAGTAAAAATTGCCAAAAATGTGGTAGTTTACTGCAAATCAACAAAATTAACTTCGTAAAAATCACATCACTCTTATTAGCACGTCAACACCTGTGGCTGGTTTGCATTCCTGTTGTAATTACAAGGTAAGGATTGAGAGCTTGCGCAAAATAGGTTGAATGAAATAATCGTGTTGCATCATGAAAATTATGAAGATTTTTTGGGGTCACTTTCGAGTGATGAGGTCCATTCCATTAATATGGAATTTCATATATTAATAACAAAACATTTATTCTGTATTTGCATCTACAGACTATTTTATTTCATATTTTTGTTGAACTAATTTTGATGCCATTTCCAATAATTATTTCACTCGTTTTTACTACAAACATTATTTTTATCATTCTGTGATTGTTTTTTTTTTCATTTTTTCGTGACTACGCCCATATTAACACATTGAAACATAAAAATTATTAAGACTAATAAAAGGTACAAGACCTGAAAGACATAGGATAGACTTATGAAAGAGTAACTTAGTGAGGCAGTGTACAATAGGGTGGTTTCCTATTATTTTTTTATTGCCTAAAAAGAAAGATATTTACTCCTGGAGTACGAATTTCACACTTTTAGATTTTTAAATGACGATATCTATTTTTGGCGATTAAATCAAAAGTGAAAATTTTCAAGCGCGCGAAAACGCGACGGCTAAGTATGAATGCTGGGAAAACTCCGTGTGTCGTCGTTCTGGTTCCCGCTGCCGCAAGTGAGGTGACCTTGGGGCGAGGCTCTGAGCGCTGATAAGACGCAGGATGCTAGCAGGTAGCAGAGTACCATGCTAGCTGGTAGCGCTTGCCTTAAATAATGGTTATTAATACCTTATCAAACGAAGAAAACTTTCCTTAGCCAGTTTTAATAGGTGATTGTTAGGAGATGTTTCCTTGAGTTCTGTACCTCATGCATGCATTGGTAATCTCAGACAATGTAAAACTCCTACCTACTTGTATAGAAACTAGGTCCCTGTGACGTCACGTGGAATGGCCAGTCAGTGAGGGGGCTTCAGGATCTAGTGGATGCGTTTTACGAGCGTTGCGAGGAGAATGGGATGAGGATTAATCACAAGAGAACTAAGCTTATGCGGTTTTGCAAAGCATTACGAGCGAGGAATGTGAGACTTAAGATCTGGTGGGTGGTGAAAAACTTAAGTAGGTTGAGCAGTTCAACTTTTTAGGCAGTACGTTAGAGGAAAACGGATACAGTAGTAAGGATATTAGGAAGAGAATTGCATTAGCAAAGGAGGCGTTCATGAACAGGAAAGAGCTTCTGAGAGGATCGTTATGTAAGAGTTTATAGAAAAGGTTAGTGAAGAGTTTGATCTGGAGTGTAGCTCTATACGGTCCGGAAACGTGGACATTGAGGAAAGAAGACGAGGAAAGATTGGATGTATTCGAGATGAGTATGGAGAAAAATGGAGAAGGTGGCATGGACGGAGAGGAAAAGGAACGACGAAGTGCTGTATACGGTAGGCGAACAGAGGCAGCTTTTAGATGAGATACGGAGGAGATAGAATGTACGGATGGAGCGAATACTTGGCGGGAAAGGGGATGTTGAAAATTGTATTAGAGGGTAGAATGTTAGGAAAACGAGGGAGGGGAAGGAAAAGAATAGGATTTTTAGATAGATTGAAAGGGAGTAGGCCTTATAGTGAATTGAAGAAGGCAGCGCTGGAAGGAAAGGGAGGCTCCCAAATCAATTCTTTGGTACTCCATGGAAACCTACTTTAATCGGTACAGTACCGTAACAAAATAAATCGCAATATAAAATAAAAAATGGTGAAATACCCCACTTTTGGCCATTCTCATACGTTGCATCCTTCGTGTATTTTTTTGTGCGTGAGGGGATATTGATTTCTCGTGAAGTCTACTCGGTAATGATGCTACACGATTTTTCCATTAATACCTTTATTTTTCGGCAAGCGTTCAATCCCTATCTCATAATTATTGCAGCAACTCAAATCAGTCGCAGGAATTCAGTTAAACCGTTAGATGCAATCAGCTCCCTTCCCTCCCTGAATATATCCTCCCCCATCTTCCTTCATTCTCCTACCCTCGTCCTCCGTCGCTGCGCAACGACGAACAATAGCCTATGGTTTCTCCTCTCCGTGTTTTTCCTCTAAAAATACCACTTTCCTCTGTAAAAGGCCTATTCAACCGATATTTTATTAATGCCGATTCAGAGTTAAATATGCATAGACTGGCGTGTTTTCCAATTCTTTGATCCGTCGCTTATTTTTCGTGTTATTATCGGCTTAGAAAATCATCAAAGATTTACTGAATAGGGCGTGGCCTGTATAATGTCCTTCACAGGCTAACTGCGAGTGCTTTTTTTCCTATCGCGATCGACATTCTGTATTCAAATGTGAATCGCTTTCGTTTTGTAAGGGCTGCGTTCCTGTTCACAGACGAGACGCCATCCCAGTCAGGGTAGTTCAGATGCGTTTGGGTGCAGTTATTTTTGAATTGAGAAATTGTGTAAGTATAATTTTGCTGAAGACTTGAATTATAGAAATTTCCATGATCATAAGCGCTGTCATTTCTTTGGTGCTGCCACTTTCAAAATGCTACGGAGGTGATATAATCTGTTATGAGAGTCTGATGGTGCTGACGGGAAGCAAATTTGACCTTGATAGATATACGCGGCTTCCACTCATAAATCATTGCGTTAAAAATATAATGTTCTTAATTAGTAATGTAAAAATATTAGCAACTTTCTCCGTTTTAGGAAACTGTGGGAACTTTAAAGTAAGTGGAGTATTAAGCGGACAGAAATGGTCACATATTGATCTTTAAGAACGAAGAATGATCGTATTATTACTAGGATAGTATCAGTACGAAATAATTACTCCTATTCATTCAGACAGGTTTTAGTTTACAAAGGGAAAAAATAACAGACAAAAAAACTTTGACTGAATGTTAATGTGATTTGTGGGATGACGGGAGAATGATGACTCTTGCTTGGAGCACTGGATGCAATTTATTAGATTTATCATTAGAAATTGTCACTGCATTGATACTAGGTTCTTTGTACTTCTTATTCATATTTAAATGTTATCTCTTAAGTGGTAGCTGACGATATTGATATCTGAAAATGATGGAATTATGTTCACAAATAATTTCTCGCACATTGATGGAATTATGTACACAATTTCTCGAGTTTTCTCCTGAATTGGCTCTGAAATTGCTTTTTTTCTTAGGTTATTTGATGAAAAAATCCTCAAATGATGGAAATCGTAGGTGGGAGAAAGTTTTATTGTATTTGGATACAGCAATTCTTTTCGTACTATGCTGTTCGCTCTCGTAACGGATAAAATAATAAAGTAATATGTATGGGCGTGAAATATTCTGTTTCTTTCGAAATATATTTAAATGCTCGGTCAATTCATTGTAAAACATTCACCAGGCCAACGTCTCAGTTTAAATAAATAATAAATAAATTAATAAATTAAAACAATACCAAATAAAATGTATTCGTACGATCATCTAAAACAGCATTTTATGACGAAGGACACCGATTTCTATTCACAATGTACAAACTTCCTCTAACAGAGAAGATAATTAGCGGTCATGGCTTCGGTACTATTGGAACTTCGATGATCACATTTTTTTAGCTCTACGATAGCCGCTGTACGTCTTTTTGCTTTCAAATACATCCTGTGACTCCCTCTTCCTGGTCATAAAATTTTATTTTACGTTCACACTCCGAGTAACGAAACCAAATAATCAAAATTTGTTTTTCATTTATCACTAAGCCTTCGAAAGATTGAAATATCAGACTGGAGAACAAAAATTTAGAAACAAAAAATTAAAATAATATGCAAAATGTTTCATAAAAATTAAGAATTCGGAAATCATTTAATACTACAACATCTGGATGTTTGTCACTCAATTATGCTATTTCAATATTTTGAATTCACGGATTTGGTTCCTCGTGAATTCAATCATGTCATTCCTCAATCTTTTATTCATGTTTCTTCCACATCGTTTATATTGGTTTCTTAATATTCAAAAGTGTAAACATTGTTGCATGCGTGAACTGCGAGGGCTCTTTTGGTTATTGTTTGGATTCTTGTCTCATTTTTGCTGAAAAACTCTCCTGGTGAAGTGTGTCTGCCTAGTAAGCCTACGTTCCAATGTGTGTTTATCCATTAGTTGACGTTGCAATACTTTTATTAATTGTGCACACCACATTATAGCTGAGCCCTCAACGAATTTCACTTTTGAATTTTTCAGGTAATGAGTTTTTCTGTGAATTTTTTTTAGGCTCAACTTTATTTTTAATGGCTTTGCAAACCTGAGGCTGCTTTACAAATTAAGTAAAACTTCATAGTACACAATTGTTTAATTATTTGACAATATACTCGAGGACTTAACAAAAAATATGAAAAAGAAGTTGCTGGTAAAACTAAGGCATTTAAAATATGTTAGCTTACACGGTGTTTTACTTTCAATATATATGGGTTTGTAGGTACATTTGTTCCAGGTTTCATTTTATCTCGATCCAAACATTGCGCTATAACTTGTTCCGACGAGCCGGCAACCGTTCGCCAAGTGACATTATGAATAATTAATTGCTGTCGTGTTCACTTATGCAATCCGCTCTCTTTAATTCGGATCGGCAATTAACTTGAAAAGTCGTGTCATTTCACGTCCGCCATTCACCGCATTCTGTGTTCATGCTCCCCCTTCAATCAAGTGCCCCAGGATTCTAAAGCTCTCCTTTTCAGTTGTCCAAATTTAACTAATTTCCGTTCAGGGCGAATTTTTCGTTTATTTTTTTAAACAATTCTGTTTGCGTATGCTGGATATAAAAGGAGCAAATTAAGTAAATTCATCGGTATCCGACCGCAGATTGCGAGGTAAATTTGAAACTTCCACGTTTGCTGTCTAATGTGCAGCCCAGCATAATTGAATTAAATCATTTATTTTTTTCTTTGAATCTTCAATCGAGCTCAAAGAAACCTAGAAATGGGGCTAAGTTGGAACTAAAATTCCAGCAGTAGTGGGGGTCGGAAAAAATTACCATCCTATCTAGTATAAATTGGATACCCAAGGGAGGAGCTATAGCCCCCTAACCTCCCCAATAGATCCCCCACTGATTCACATTACATTGTTAAATTGCTCTTGGGTTTCCATCCGGGTCAATAAGTCCATTGTCTAGATTCCTTTGGCTCCTGATCAGGCATCGTCATCCGCGAAGATGGTGCCCGAGTCGGGAGGCAAAACGTTGCAGGGCACGGGGTTCTTGAATCGGAAGGAAACCCGAGAGAATTTGAAGAAATATTTGAGGTTAAATATTTGAGGTTTTCCGGTGGACAGGATGCAGCAATTCTTCTCGGGTTTTCTGCGGGGAGAATGACTTCGTTTATTAAGTTTCGTATCAGTTTATTTTAAGTTTATTAAGTTTATTTAAGATCAATAGATTGAAAGGGAATAGATTTTATTGTAAATTTAAGAGGGAAGTCTATGAAGGGAGGGAAGACTCTCTGATGAATCTTGGGCGGAGTTTTGAGGGGGATCTTGCCCCCCCAACTTAAATGGAAATTGGTCCAAAAAAAGTACGAAACCTGCACATCAAAGTGAAAGGAAGATATAAACATAAAATTTTTAAATAAATCTTAGTCTTAGATGGTAATTAAAATGCTGTTTTTAGAGGCTAATTTAAACAAATTTTCAGGAACACTTAGGCACTATGGAATACCCCTGTTTTACTGGGAGGTATTTCATAGCCCCTAAATGCTTTCCCCCAACATAAAGCTGTAAACTTCCCCCATGGTCTGAATGTTTCTTTAATACTCATGGAAACCTACCTTAATCGGTGGAATACTTTAATTATTGCACGTGGGAATAGCTTGCGTCGTCTGTCCCGCTCTCATCCGTGCATGTACTGCGTGTAGACTAGCTCAACGTGGATATTCTGCGTCTCGTTCAAATAGCTGTTCGCAAGCTAGGCGTGTGCTCATCCCTTGCATTTGTGCCCTCTTGCCCTGGGCGTGGTTCATATTTCAGGAGAAGGCTTCCCTCTTGCCTTTCCCGCCCCCTCTCCCCCTCCCCCTTTTCCTCAATCTTGAGATCTCCCCCTTCCTACTCCAGAAAACCCGTGAGTAAAGTGCAGGGCTCGGAGCGAGCGGTAATCGAAGTGGCGACCGCCTGAATGGAAAGCGAATATCAAGAACGTCATCCTCATCTATATAGTTTCTATCAAACCCACCTCCGACCATTCACTGACTGAATGATTCACTCATTTAAAAGATTAGGGTGAACGAGGCGAAGTGCGACAGTATGCATTATAATCAACCTCCTCTTTTTTCTGAGAATTGGGAGGGTCAAAAAATCAATGAGAAATTTGAACATCTCGGGGAGCTTGTTAACGGCACCAAAGTCATTGTGGCAGCCATTACTACTACACCTTGTAACAGTCAGAAAACATGGAAGCCAAAACTGTCAGGTATTCCTAGGATTCAGTTCATTAGATAAGATATCTCCGGAAAAAACATCCTTAAGGAACAAACAGCAGGCAAAAAATTGTAATAACTTGCAGAGAGACTAGAAAAAGCCTCATTCCTTTTCCGGGGCTCGTACGATAATTGAACCACGGGCCTTTGGATATCCGGACCACTGGGCAGAACGCTGCGTTATTCAGACTCCTAAATTTCCAGATCAGAGAAACGAAGACGCATTGAAATTGGTCCACAATATTTATAAATAATTATTTATGTTTATATAAAATACATTGAATTAGAGATCTTCGCGTATTCAATGTATTAAACTTCTTAAGAGACTGCCCTTTGTCCTGCGTGGTGTATTGCTACAGTTCGCTGCTTATTTCGATGTGTTGCCAGATTTGGATTAAGTATTGGATGCGTTGCCAGAGTACGGAACTTTTGCTCTAAGGTGGCTTTGTGACATTTTATTTATAATCCCATATTGTAGCCATCAAAAATGTGTTGGAGATCCTCATGTCTGCAATATGTTAAATTTCTTCAGGAGTTGTCCTGCTTCCCAAAAAATATCCTTTCTGTTGTTTTAATTGTGTAAATAATGATTCTTTGCTATTGCAAAATACTTTTTCCAGCATTAGAAACTTTTATGAGGAGTCTTATTTATCTTTTTTGGACCACTGCCGTCTAACGATACATGAGCCGTGTTGCACATGCAAAATTCGAAATGACTATCTGAATATATAAGAGTCAGAGTTTGTGGTAGAATATAAACAGTAGGCTGCGTTTATGCTGGTGACACAACTGCTTCAATGGAGTGTGAAGTTGATGACGGGGCTTATCTGTTTACATGCATGACTGAAGGTATAGGCAATCATAATTCCCCGCCTGGTAGCCTTATGTTGGAGTTGGGACATAACTGGTGCTTTGTTTTTCAGATTACTCTAGATGAATCTGTGCTTTAATTACGCGATATTGTACACTGCTCATGTTGAGGAAAAATAGTCCTAAATCTATCGCTTTTGCGTGCACTAGCATACTATCATGCAATGCAGGCCCTCAAAAAAATACATCTAGTTATTTAGCGAAATGGATTGGCCCTGCATACGCGTAGGAATACATCATCGATTACCACAAACATGAACCTAAAGCTACGATATGGGGTATGCAAATGCATACAACGAGTTTTTGTTTGGGTTTTTCGTAAAAGTTTTTGTAGAAACTCAAAATAATAGTTCGTATGTTCTATAGTGTATATTTCTACGTCGCATGGTTTCATAAATAGTGGAAATGCGCAGAATATTTGCGAACAATTTCTTTATTTTCTAGACTATGGATGTATACTGATTTGCGATTAAAATTTGTTCGCAAAATCTTACATGCCTACAAAATATTCAAGGTTTAAACCCTTTCGAAAAAAAAATTGATGACGTGTGCATCTGCTAAGCGGGTCGCTGCTTCTCCGCTTCTTCTCGGCCTCCTGCACTGGTCTCGTGTGACTGTTTATTGTATACACTCTTTTGAGCGACTCCTTCCCTAAAAAAAGGTTCTTTCTTTGCGAATAATGGAAACAGAACTCTAATGACGTCACCAACTCATGGCAAGTGGGCGGGAACTTATACGGTCATTTTATTTATCTTATAGGCTAGTGATGTGGAATTATTTTTCGTCGTATACAATCTTTCTCTTCTGTTTAATTTACTCGTATAATTAATTGCGATTTTAGGGTGAGTAAACGACATCATCACTTCTTGATTGTTTGGACCTTGATAGTGATGAAAACGGGTAATAGCTTCCTTCGCGCAGAGGTGAATTACCTTCATCAGGAAGTGCCCTGGGGGTTGACGTGCGCCTGTAACCCCTGCTTGGCTCTGCACGGCATTTTCCCTTGCCAGCTAAGGTTACGGGGTGACCAGGGGTCGTGTCACCAGGGCCGGCAGGGGCGGCGGCAAGGCAACCGGGGAAGCAGACAAGTTTCGGTTCCGACCACGACGGTCTCCCTAATAAGATTCCTCTCTCCTCGGAGTCTCTCTCCCGCGTCAGTCCGTCTGTCCTCCTGCGTTTTCTTTCGACTTGCTTAACGAAGTAAGCGGGCCAAGTTGTAGCCCGAGGATGGGCGAGGAGGAGGTGGCGACGTCCAGCGTCACTCTCTGGAGACGCAATTTCCTGCGACCGCCACCAACGTCCGAAGGCATCTATCTCCGAAGTTAGTTGCGCCAGGAAGTGAGTTTGGTCGTCGACGGTGGCGCCTCGATTGATTGATGAGAGAACCCGTGCTTGAGGGCCCCGAGGGTGGTGGGGACAACCCCATTAGCCCTCCTTTCTCACCCCATCCCCCTGCATCGTCAGAGTTATTTGCTACATCTCTATCAAACTTCGAACGTAAAATGTGTTCAAACATACCCTCGTAATATAATATTTGCATCAATGCTTCTTGGGATTTCATCCGGCTATCTCCTCAATCTTCACCATTTTCTTTCGTCATCAGGGCCAATTTCATCGAAACGTCGGCAGCGATGGAGTTTGAGGAGATTAGCCTGATGAAATTCCGAGAAGAATTTATTATCACCACTCGCCGGGAAAAATTGAATTCATACAAAATTCTAATATCTTGCAACATGACTTCTTGTCTTTGGTTAGTATTGCAGTACCACTTCCCAAAACACATTAGTAAAAACAATGGGCGGAAAATAAACAAATTTCAAGTATTGGTGATGGAAATACATACTGGTGATGTACTAAATGGAGTATGGAACAGATTTTTATGGCACTATCGTCATCTCTACTTTTAGAATATGGTATAAATCCGTGCAATTTTTCATCTTATCATATACATAACCACACAAATTCATGTTTCTCAAGGGTTATGCCTTAATAAGCTAACTTATATTTTATTCATGTTTTCATATTTTTATATAAATATTTATTTATAAATTATATTTTTAAGTAAATTCTTGTTTTTTTAAGCCCTTATATTTTACCTTGGCTCTTGTTAACATCTAGTTTAGATATTTCCCTGCTCCAAGCTTTCTAAACACTACAATGAAAATCTCGTGTATTACGTAAATGAACGTTGCATTAAGATTATATGTCACTTATTTAAATCAATATTTGAAAATGACGCAATTTTCTGCATTTTACATTTCAACCAAGCCTATCCAAACTCCGAAATGTATTCCTATAAATAAACGGACAATTTTTTCTAAGGATAAGGCTCTGATTTACAAAGTTTTATTTTTTTAAGTGCTGTCTCGTTCATCCCGTTTGATATCCATCATGTGCAGTCTGTTTTATACCACTCGTTTTATTTATCCTCTGCTCCTAACAATAAGCTTTATTTAAGCTCTTGTTTAAGTTATGCGTTCTTTGTAATCCCCCCTCAGAAAAATATTGAATATGAATTTATTCTATGTTTGGAATTAAAATTATAATACTTAACCATGTATTACCAGACTCCTAACTTGTAGTTTTTTTAAAGTGCAAGACTCCACTGATAACATAACTTTAACTTTTTGAGGTGTTCCTTGTTTGCGAATCAAGTAGCAGACGTAGGGGATTAGTCCATGTAATTTACCCATAAATGAACACTTGGTGAGAGTATGTAATACACACTGCATGCTTTGCCGCGATTGATATTGAGAACCTTTTGGTAGTGGCTTCTTTTGAAATTGAATCAGTTTCATAGTATGATATGGAAATTCCTCGTTATATATAATAATTTTCTCGTTTTAAGATATCTCATAACCACGTTTCATTTTTTTCCATAAGGCTCGAAAATTATACTTCAATTTTCTTTTTCTTTCTGAGCGCTGTTATTTTACAGTATCTTGCACACTACCCGTATCATATTTCTCTTCCTCAAAATTTTGAAATGCTCCAGTAAAAATTTTGTTGGCGACTTTAAATTTATTTTTAAATTCTTCTCTACTAGAGTTTTGTACATGATATTATTCCATGCATTGCTTGCCAGTTTCGATAAAAAAATAAATGACTACATTCAACTCCTATTTTTCTAGCATTAATCTCAGATAAGCATGGATTTTACATTTCTATACAGCCTTTCGTTCTTCGAGAGCACTGATGGATGTATTTAGTCTCTTGCATGCCTATCTTTTTGCTTTTCCTCTGCTCCAAACTTTTTAAATTAGCCGATAAAATCCCGTTGTAGCAGCTGAGTATTTTAGATTCTAATATTCATTTAGTTTTGAATAAGAGATTATTCCATGTATTGTATTGAACTTTTTCCTTTATACCGTGTTTAATCACACTCCAAGTATTGTTTTCCCGACGTAAATAGTCAACTGATATGCATAAATTTTATTCAATATTTTTCCGAAATTAATATTTTTTCTGAGCGCTATCTTATATTTCTACCGTTCCACTTTTATCACATTTTCTAAGCTACAAACTTTATAAACGCTCTCATCAAAATCTCGTAGTGGTGATGAGATTTTTTATATAAAAATCATTCCCTTGTGTTCTCTTCTACGAGCATGGAATCAAAATTAGCATTGGGCCTGATTTGCATGCTTTAATTTTTTTACGCAATGTCTTCTTTCCAAACGCTATGCATTTTACAGAGTATATTTCGTACCACCCGTGTAGCTTTAGTTCTGCTTATAGCTTTTGAAATTCTCAATTTAGATATTTTTTGTGCTACTATATTTTATGCCTCGCTCTTCTCCAGTTAAGGCTCTTGGTATGGAAGAATTGCATACGTTATATTTCTGCGTTTCTTCTGTACAAATATATAACCAAACTCATTGTTGCTGTTTTAGGGCAGACTCTCATCGTAATCGAACTTTTTTATGAATACTGCCTTGTTCTTCCTAAAGGCTGTATATTTTACAGCACATCACTCGTATTGAATAATTTTAGGTTTAACAATTTTCTAAATGCCGATCTATTTTTAGTGTTGAAATTTTCTACTCAACCATGTATATGACTCACTCCCAAAATTAGTTTTCCAAATGTAAGACTCGGCTGATAAGCATAACTTTTATTTTATGAGTAGCTCCTTGCTTACGCATTAAGCAACGGGTGAGGGGGATCTTTCATTTAGATTTTGCGCCGCGGAAGGCGTTAAGGGCCGTGTGATTTACTCGCCCATATAAGAGCAACCGGAGCGCGCGCGAGTGTGCTTCAGCGCGATTGATTTGAGCAACTTCTTCGCGGGAGGTAGATGAGATCCCGGCCGAGGAAGACCTCCGGCTCAAGTAACTACCCTCATCCTCCCTCCACCGCATACTCCAACTTAATGAATAATTTCCTCTTTGCATGGATAATAATGTAAGAGCTTTCTTTTTTTCACCCCACCCCCCGACGCGGCAAATTCACTCGGGTTGGGAAGTTGTCTGAGGCAACTTTGGGTAGCGAACTTTACGATCGAATGAAAGTTTTATTTAATACTCTACGACGACGACGACGTCGACGCGGCTATGAATAATCAGTTTAAAAGGCACTTTCCGGAGAAGGGAAGGAAATCCATGCGTTTCCTCCCACGATCTCCTAGTGCAGGGGACGCGAGTGTTCAAAGGAGAGAGGGGCGGTGTAATTGGATATGTGCGCTGTTGAGCCGAGGGAGGAGCAGGGTGAAAAGTCCCTCTTATTTGAATTCTTTAGCTATGAGCGAGTATCGCGTCCCAACCCCCCCCCCCCCTCCCAAAATTTTACGTGCAAAATTAATACATTGGAAATATTTTCAGAAAACATCGGACGTTTTAATTTTTTTAAATATTTATTTATTCACGTACATTAATGTCGTTGCCTTCGGAATAGTCTCCGTTAGATTTTATGCATTTCTGCGTGCACTTCTGGAAAGACTTCTTAAACTCTATCTTTGGGAAAGCATTTAGCTTTGTCAGCGATTTCTTTTGATGTCATATTTGATCGTAAAACGTTTATTTGTCCAAAAGACACAGTGTCCGGCGTGATAAGGTGGAAATATTCGATATTCAGCTTATTAAAAACAGTTGCCTGTTTCCACACTCTTTCATTTTCACCGACAATGGTTTCGGCAACGCGTGCCATTATCTAGGCTCTTTATGTGCCATTGTGCCTTGATAATGGCACAAGTTGCCGAAACCATGGTCGGTGAAAATAAAAGAGTGTTGAAACTGACAAGTGTTTTTAATGAACTGTTTATTTGTCCGTTTAAGGTTCCCTTTATGTTTGGAAAAAACGAAAAGTCATACCATGCAAAGAGCCATGTGTGGTGAATACAGAACTCTGCAAATCATTACAGCATTGCTTCTGGCCAAAGATTCACGACCAAGCAATGAAGCTTCAGTCGAAAATCGCCGAGCTAACAAACACGTTTAAACTTAGCGGCTGCTTCATAGAATGTAAACAATAATACAGCGGATAATTTTATCGTACTTGAGGGGCATACATAAAAAAATTAGCAATCGGACACTATAAACTTGCGAAAATAAAAAAAAATACATCCCGTTACTTTCCGAGCACACCTCGTATTAATAGTTAACTGTCGTGCTTCAAGCCGAGTTAAGTTTTTTTAAGGCTAACGTTTGATTGTCTCGTCAAGTTAGATTGATTATTAAATCAGTTTTTTTTCCTAGAGGACTTTTTGTTGGCCAATGATAATATTTTTTAATGAATGAATTAAGCTATAGGAGTTCATTTTTCTCTTGCATCAGCTATGGAGTATGTAGGTACTTGGTAGCCACATATTCTTTGATTGGGTCTTCAGCCATTGGTTTATCTGCAAACGCTGGGATAAATATGGCTTTAGGTCTACAAAATTTGAGTATTTATCTCCTTTTAACCACTAAATGATAGCTATTTTTATTCATTTTGGTACTAAAAACTGTGCATACTGCTTCACTGATGCATATGTTTTATTCATTTCTCATTGGGGAGAAATAGCAAGCCAAAATTTCAGTTTTCTTATTCGAAAATGAGAGGGGATAAAATATTTCGTTTACTATGTAACGATAATATCTCTTTCGGAGAGAATGCGGAATGTTTTTATCTAAATAGTATTCACGGGGTTTGTTGTTAAAAGAATCAGTGTGACCGAATGTCTGGGAAACCTGTGAATTTCGGTTTTCTGGGAATCCACCGAGTGTCGCATAAGAATTGGAGCTTTAGAGAATTCCATAAAGCCTTCTGCCAAAATGTTCCCAATGACGTGAATTCTCGCAAGGCCCCCAAGCAACCCTTTTTGCAAGTAAAAAATGAACATAATTTATTAAATTTTTGTTTGAAATAAATCTGTAAATGCTAATCCTTTAAATATAATATTTTCTTGCAGTAAAATTCTATGAAAAGAATTTTCTCCTTGAGTAGTTATTTACTTCTTATTCTTCATTTATTAACTGCTTTATTGCCTAATATATTTTCTCTCTCATCTTTGGTAACTAAGTAGCTAGAAGAACAGTTAGTGAGCTGGACTTCAGTATTTGGTCGCTGCAATTTCTCTTTAAGGTATTTAATGATATTATATTCAATGTCATGCTGAGAACATTTAAGGTCGACATGTTTTGGAGGGGAAAGTGGAAACTTTGAGCTAATATTAGATACGAAGATCAGAATATTAATGTAATGACTATTTATTTATTTCCTCTCGTGATAATTTATGATCTAAAGGTTAATTAAATGTCAGGATGGTTTAAATGGGGTTGCTTTGATTTGTTGAAGTTATCTCAAGGTGTTACACAAAGCATTAGAATGACTTGAAAACTAATCCCGTCAGCAGCAATTTCTACCCCATGGGTAGTATTTACCCGAATTTGTACAAATATTTGGGACTGAGAATCACCCTTGAAAACAAGAAGATTCCTCAGAAAAACCTGGAGCTTTCATGGAATTGTTTGATTAATATACAGTGGACTCCCGAAAAACATGGACTCGACCGTCAAAGCTTCTGAAAATGCTGCGAAAATCCCCGGTTCCGTAAAAAATTTAAATAATAAAATTGCCTTTTACGTACGTATTCATTGGACACTTCGTTTAATGAACACCATATTACCGAGTTATATCATCTTTTATAAGACACGGTCTTAGGCGTTATTTTGTGGAATTGCTTCACTATAGAATAAAATAAAATAACTTTTCTTTTATTCCACACTTTATTTTAAATAGCACGACCTGATGATAGCACTAGATGCTGAACCCGGGTCGTGCTATTTAAAATAAAGTGTGGAATAAAAACAAAGTCATTTTATTTTATTCTATTATATCTTCTAATTAAATCTTTACACGTGACCAATTATTTTAAATATTTTGCCGCGAAATCTACCCACGTCTATGCAAGCCACGCCGAAAGGGAATTCTTTACTCCTGTGTGGCTGCTTCAATGCATCACTTTTAGGTGTTTAGGCGTAGACCGCAGTGGAGGGAGATGAGTCGCTGGAGGAGATGAGAGAGTTGAGGAGTGATTCGCTCGCGGGAAGCAGAACTCGCGCCGCTCGAGCTAAGTTCCGTGCTCTTCTGGGTTAGCCGGTAACACGCAATTAAAAATTCGCAGGTTCGAAGCCGGAGGGAATGTCTTTGGGCTGCGCAATATCCCTCCCCTCCTCCTGCCCGCAGTGCACACCTAGCGGATGGGGCAAGAGTTGGAGGCCGACGTGGAATTCGGCGTAGGAATGTGCGGTTTGCGTCTATATAGTGGTATATTTTTCCTGATGCATCAAAGTATATATCAGTATGATTTCAGTATTATTAGTAGTTTATAGAAATAGGCATTTCAATTAAATAAATTTATTATCGTGGGCCATGAGATAATTTACAAGTGCACAACAATTCAGTAAAAATAATTTGAAAAAGGTTCAAAGAAAAAAACACTAAATCCAAGACAAATAAATGTAATAAATAGAGAAAAAACTAAAAACAAAATATAAACCTACACAAGCATATACATACAATTGCATCCCGAATGCGGATACCCGGGTATCTAGCACACAACATTTTCTGACATATTGAATACATTTGAAACAGTATCACAATTTATTCAAAGAAAAATATTCAGGTGTAACAGGGAAACGTAGGACCAATAGGAAATTACATCTTGAATTCAGAATACATTCTCCCCTCATCACATCAGTACTCAATCATGTCAGCATTTCATTTCATAGTAGTGCAATCCTGAAGCTTAAATCATACGTTCATTTTTCCGTTCCTCAGAGCGATAGCTCCCGCTATAGATTTTCAGGGACCAAAAGAATGATCCCTCGACCCATCATTTTCTAAATCACAGTCATTACCACCGTCCCTTTTCAAATGCTTTATCCGTCAATTTTCGCATTTGCAACGACAATTCAATTAAAAGCCAAAGAGTGGCGATACAATTGCTGTAAGCGGCCCTGCCTTTTGATTGGCTGAAAGACGGTACTCAGCGATGGTTCGGATCGCCTTTACAGCTACGGAAAAAAGGAGCATATCGAGTTATGGAAAAATATATGGGATTTCTATTCCTGGAACCATAGGAGGAAATTGCGTGAAATAGCCATTTTTGCCGCCATCATACATAAGTGCTGTTTATATTTTTATGCCGTTATATTTTCCAGATACATTGAAATGTATACCGGTATACTTTACTGAGATGGTGTATATTCGGCAATATATTGAAAAAACTGGTACCTACCCAATGTATGTAATTCTGAAATTGAACATTTATGTACCGTTGTTCATTGCTTAGGCAACTGATTATAGAATTATGGTTTGTTAAACTTAGACTCATTATGGCGAGGGAAAAGCCTTTCATTGCGTTTTCACTGCTTCAAAATGATTTTTTCATTTCACTTCTATATTGAACTTGATCTAAAGTGATTGGAAACGCCAACCAGACCCAACCCGCTCTTTATGAGTAGTAATTCGATCAACTTCTACAATTCTTCACACGATGATACTTCTCATTCTACAATTTATAGGACTAAATGGGATTAACGAAAGTGCTTTCGCTTCGGCCTTGCATACCTTAAAATTTTAGCTCTACCTTAAGTAATTTTGAGTTTTGAGATGAAATTGTTTTTACAAATACTAACAGTGAAATCGAGTCTTTCTTATTTCGAGGGTTATTCTTCAGTCTGTCATCGCGTTGTCAGCCGTAATATTCTCTGCCTTCGGCGCCCCTCAGCATGAAGCAAAAAGAAACCACATCTCTCTGGACGACCCCGTGGTCCATTTTCTCACCTTTTTTTGCTCGTGAGAAGAAGTTTTGCTCGCGGCCAAGGAGACGGATGACGGACAGTGAGATATGGTCAGGAGGAGGAGAGTGGGGACTTGGTCTGCAGGTGTCACGGTTGTCGCTTGTAGGCGACCAGACGAAGCATAGTGGGAAAGGATTAGGAAACGAAGAGGGGCGGGGCAAAGTTAAGGAATGTCTGAATAGCCTGAATGTAATTACGATCTGCATTTGTTCCAGATTCATTTTCTTAAGATCCACTTAGCATTTAAGCAAATTATTTCCTGGAATTAGGTGCCCCTAAAGGAAAACAATCGCGTGTGAAGTCACCGACTCAACCTGCAATAAGGAATACAATACACAATATAATTATGATACACAATATAATATTATTAAACCACAGCTATCTATAAAAGTGACGTAAATGAAGCTGGAAAATTTCAATCACACGCACACAATATTTAAACCAATAGTTAAGTGAGAATTGATTTTTTTTTTAACAAGAACTAGAAATCTAAAAGATATAGCTATAAAAAAGATTCAAAGATGTTGCCTCATCTATGATGATAATATCACCTTTGGAGATATGAGAGTATTTATGAAGGTGGTGGTGGCGTATCTGTGGGATATATCCTTTGATTCGCACCTTCCATGAATATTAAGCATCTACATGCTGATGCATTTTAATACGATTACTTTTTTATGAAAAACAGAGCGAATAGACATAATCCTCGATTAAATCGAAATTCTATGCCGTTAAGGATGGGTAAAAAGTATTTTGGTCTTCGGTTCAAATCACACTAAATCTGTAGGAAATGGTAGAATGTGTATCTGAAAAACTATTCCAATTTTTATCGCACGTAAGGAAGAGGTGATATTTTTCAATACTTTTGGACAGATATTTATGGCGTGTTTTTAATTAATCAGCATCAGTTTTTTTAGGGTATTGGGGTCACTTTTCATGACATGATTCTCAGAAATCCGACAAGTATTACAGTTCAGACACTCATGGTGAGTTTTTTGGCAAGCTCCGCATTTGCTATAAGCCATTGGCCCCTGCGAGGCGAAATGGATACCCTTCGGAGAGTTCCGCAGAATAAATAGAAGGGGTCCAAATGATGTGGTTATGAGTGTAGTGGTCGTGTGGGGGGGAGGAGGTGGAAGGGGAGGCTGTGTCATTAAAATCCACAAAACCCGAAAATATATTCCGAGGACAAAGGGTGGGGGGGTGGGGAGGGTATTGGGTCGAAGAGAGAGAGAAAGAGGGGGATATTTTCGATGCGTGCACTTGTATTTGTTCACCAAGGGCGTTCGAAGGGTCGCCGCGGAAAACACGAGGGAGCAGAAAAAATCAAAAATACTCGACGTCCATCAAAACTTCGTATCGATAAACGCGATAGAAAACTCCATTACACATGGCTTTATGCATCCGGGATGTGAAAAAAATTCGTGGGAGGGAGGGAGAAATCCGGGTATAGTTTTATTTTTATTTTTTTAAATTTCTTTCGCTGCCGCTGGAGAAGGGATTTTTTTTAGAAAGGATCAAGGGAGAAAGGGAGTTGGTTTGCTGTGGGTGGGATGGGGAGGGGGTGGGAAAACGAGTCGACATGAAAGGGAGGGAGGGAGGAAGTGGGCGAGGGAGCGAGCGGTGTTGAGCCTTTGGACGCCTTCCAAGGCGAATTTCGTTCGCCTCTCGGGAATCTCGCTGCTGAGTGGAGCGAGTGGGTGGGGAAGGGGTAGATTTCACCCCTTACCCCCTTATACTCCCTCAGATCAAATACTTTCTGCTTCGGACGCCTGCTCCTTCTGTGTCCGAGTGCACTGGGCAAGCGAGGTGAAGTAATTCAACTTGGGATCACTGAACAATTTATTATTTTTTACCCCTTTCTAATCGAAGGATAAAGGGTGGTTTATTTCACACAATTATCGGAGTACCTCTGTAAGAAAAACCCAGGACTAACCCTCGAGACGTTATGATAAACTCTTTCTAAATTGGAAAGTTGATATTGAAAATACTGCTATAAATAATTGCAATTTTTCAAGATTTTGAAATTGATTACGACCTAGGTTTCATTTTTACTACATCAAATTCAATTGCAAGTATTTATTTTGTAAGGAAAAATTCCACTCCATCGCGCTCGAACCTTCGAACTTTATCGATAGTGAAAATATTTAACCGTAACCTGTACTCAAATTACGCTCTTCTGAGCTTTTGACCCATGATTGTACCACGTACTTTTTACTGTAAACCTGGGTAACTTTGGCACTGGTGGGGTAAAATTGGGACGGCGACACTACTATGTGATTTTAAATATCCTGTGGTCACATTGTGAGGCAGCGCGATTCTTCTGAGGTCTTCCGGAGCTTTGTTCATTGCTGCCATTGATATTCCCACTGTCCCTATCTGGGATTTTTCTTCCTCATAGGAAAATCTCTTCGGGATGGTGGTAGATTAATTGCGTATGCTTGGTTTCGCTATTTAGTGGGCCCTTTTCGCTCTGTAGCGTTGAGGTGTTTTTCCCCGTCCCCTTCCTTCCGCTCCTATCCCCTCCCAGAGGCGTCGGCGGGCTCCCATCGCGGCGGCGCCTCTATCCTTTTTCCTTCCTCTCCTCCCCCTCCCCGGGTGACCGGGCGCATAACCCTCGGCCTTGGTTCCTGGCCAAGGTGTGTTGTAACCTCTAAGGGCTCCCCTGAGCCCTCATTCTCTGCTGCCATTGATAGGCTTATCTAGAATCTCTGTGAACAATCTCTGCTGAACAGCAGCTATATTTACTGGACTACCACTTTTGTCAAGTTGCAATTGTGCTGCAAAGTTTCACGTTTGGCGGTGGAACTTTATTTGGACCACGAAAGACATGCAACTACTGAAAATTATGCATGCTTCAGCTATTATTTCTGTGAATATAGAACCAGATTACCTTAACCGTTAACCAGTGACGTGCATTTCTTGTTTCACTACCAGTGATGTGCGGTCTGGGAGACCGAAATAAAACAGAAATTCATAAAACGTTGCAAAGTCATTTTTATTGCTTAGTTTAATGTTTATTTGACTTTTCAACTATTATAAAACTTATATTTAATATTATGCATTCCCAATACGAACCAACTTTTTCAGCAAAAATTGTTGTTCGAAACAGGATCAAAAAACTGATATAAAAAACACTTGAGTTGTTATTATTATCGTACTTTGTTTAAATTAAGAACTTAATTATCCACGTTATGCAACTAAGAATGCTTATTTACAAATCATTAATTGCTATTATTCTTGAAAATCACTAAGAATTGTTTTTTTACAACTTTCTGAATTATTTTCATCAGCATTACGTTGACGGGTTTTTCCAATTTAGTGACATGAGGTCTCACAGACCGCTACTAAAATTCAGTGGCAAATTTTCAGAAATAAATAATAATACCGTCAAATTTTAAGAGTGCTATGTCCTTATTATACAAAATTATGAAGCTCACGAGGATTATAGATATTTTCAGTAGCAATTTTGTTAACAATCAAACAGTGGGAAAATTATTTTTTGCATTGGTTTTAGTCTGAAAAATGACTGTCCCAAAGTTACCCCAGCCTTTGGGACATAATTGGGACAAAGTCAGGGGGGAATCACCTAGCAAGAAAGGGTCATGGAATAAATTCGCTTCATATTTAGAAAGAGGAAGGTTAAATCTATTGAAGTCACTTGCATTTTTCCGTTAAATATTAGTTCGCTACTCGAAAGGCTGTGATCTTGAATAAAACGAAATGTGTATGCGTTGTGGTTTGTGATTTCTCCTCCGTCGAATTTTCTCTACTATCTCCGCGATCGTTCAGTCACACCAGAAATTGCATTTTATCGAAAGATTTGCGTAAATGATAGGAAAATATATGTTACGGTGTAAGGAATGATAGATTTTCCTTCCCTCATATACCCCTTTTTCTCTCTCAGATCAAATCCTTTGTGCATGGGACTTTTTTTCTTTCAGTGTCCGAAGGCTTTGGGCGAGCGAAGCAAAGGCGAACGAGTAATTCTCCTAGTGATCGTTTGAAAAACTCCTGTTTTTCCGAGTTCAAATCGAACGATACACGTGGTTTATTTCCGTATGTCATTTCTCAGTACACATCTCTTTGAACATAGCTCTCGGATAATCTAAAATGTCTTGCCCAAAACTGAGAGAATGGAAAGAAATGTACTTTGCCTCGACTTGAGCTGGAAACTGCGGTATCACGAGTTTGAGTCCCGCTATTTCAGAACGCAAATTTGATCCTGAAGAAGTGGTGATATCTGTGGTGTGATTTTATTTCAAATCCGGGGGATAGTTTGTGATTTCTCCTTCGTCAGATTTGTGGCACTCCATCCAGGGTCGTTCGATCAGGCTAGATATTGCATTTTTAGAATAATTTGCGTAGATATACGGTAAAGATATCGTAGGGCTGGGGAGGGAGTGTAGATTTTCCTCTTCACTCACAGTCAACCCCTCTTTCTCCCTCAGTTATAATATAATAATAATAATAATTTATTCTTCCATGCATACATATTTTTTACAGACTATTACATCCATTCAAGGAAGTAAGGTAGCCCATAAGGCAATAAGGCTGTGTTTGGGCTAACTTCAGTTTTCATAATTTACGGAAATGATAACACATACAACCAAAATACACAATACCTTGAGGAAAAAAAAACATGTGCGTAATAATATAATAACAGAGCTGACCTTAAGATGAGATACAACTTATAATGTACAACACATATGATGCCTAGGGTATTTTCTGCAATATACCGACCCTTTACCATAGCTTTTCGATGTCTTCAAAAGTCATTATCCATTTCTGTATCAACCTTTTGTATTTACCAAAACAATTTGTCTCTTTAATTGTATTTGGTAGCATATTATACAATTTTGGTCCCATATACAAAAAACTCCTTTTATACATCGTTAAATTAGGCTTGTGCATAGGGATCGAGAAACCTCTGCGAGAATTAAACAGCACATAGCTCCCAAAAATTTTTGGGCTATATCCACTACGCAAAAACATTTTTTTTAACACTTTATAACAATACATATATCTTAGCGGGAGTATGTTAAGTTCAATGAATAAAGGACGGGAATGTTCGTAACGCTTTTTAAGTAATAATAGTCTAACAATTTTTTTCTGCACGAAGTAGGCTGATTTTAAGGTGTTAAAATAAGCTCCACCCCAACAAGTAAGCCCATAATCCAACTTGGAGTGTACCAAAGCATGGTAAATCATTTTTCGGGCAAAGAGAGGGCATTTATTACGGATAAAATAAAATTTGGTGAGACTACGCTTTAAAACAGCACTTACATTTGCGATTTGCTTATCCCATTTCAGGCGATAATCTAATGTTACTCCCAGATACTTCACTTCTTTTGTCATTTTAATAACAGGGCAAGTACAAGAGTGCATTGAACAGTCTAAGGTGTGATACTGTAATTTGACATCAAGATTATAATAGTCGCAAATATCATAAAACATACATTGTGTTTTTCTTTCGCTTAGTTCCAAGCCGTTATATTGAAACCAGTGTCGTAGACAGGATAAGTCATGCTGCATGGCATTAACAACTTCATCCCAAGTAGAATACACATAATTTAGAGCCACATCATCTGCGAAAGTTGTTATCTTACCATTTAATTCAAGGTTACATAAATCATTAATATAAGTTAAGAAGAGAATAGGGCCCAATACAGAACCCTGAGGTACACCAGTATTGATACTGCTAAACGCACTAAACGAGTTTTTTACCTTTACACATTGTGAACGATTAGTTAAGTAGCTCCGAAACCAGTTAAGAGCTATACCTCTTACGCCAGCCATTTCTAATTTCCGTAACAGTATTTTGTGGTCTAATGAATCGAATGCTTTTTTGATGTCAATAAAATAGTCCCAACTCGTTTCTTGGCATTAATACCTCCAAAAACATCAGTCATATAATTTATTATTGCATGTTCAGTACTTTTACCACTTAAAAAACCAAACTGATTAACACTAAAGAATTTTACTTTATGGAGATAGCTAAGGAGTCTTTTTTTCATCAACTTCTCAACTATTTTAGATAGTATGGAGAGTAGTGAAAGAGGCCTATAATTTTCAATATTGAGCCGTTCCCCTTTTTTAAATACTGGAATGACTACTGCCTTTTTCAATGGATTAGGAAATTCACCTTTCTCGAAGCTCAAATTGCAGATATGGGCAAAAACAGGTGCTATATTTGTGATTACACTTTTCAATGTGCAGCAGTCTATTTCATCTATCCCTGGAGTTTTTCCTAAAGGAAGGGCATTTACGATTGTAGTTATTTCATAAGCTGTCACTTCTGTCTGTCTGTTCTGATACTTCTGCCTCGGACGTCTGATCTCTCGGTGTCCGAATATTGTGGGCTAGTGTACTGAAGTAATTCGTCTTGAGACCACAGGATTGCATACTTTTTGCCAGTCCAAATCGAAGTGTAAAGGGTTGATTATTTCCGACGACCATATCACAGTGTGATACTAGGAGAAAACACGAAGACAAGCCCTCAGGGAACCTAAACGGATTCCTCCACTGTTGGAAAACTGATATGAAATGATTTACCTAAACGCGGATTCGAACCAGGATCACACTAATTTCAAAGCTGTGCGAAACTTTGGTGACTGAAGTGGTCGTAACTCTCTGTTCGAAATCCTTCCTCAAATCCGGGTGATAGTATGTGATTTCTGCTCTGTGGAATTAGTGGTTATCTCTTTGGGGTCCTTAATGTTCAGTTTATCGATTTAAAATTTTATGACTTGTGTTTTGATGGGGTCGTTAACTTTACGATTGGGTCGATGAATTACGACGAAAAATATCTTCCTCTTCTTTCAGCTATCCCCTCATAATTACAATATATATTTAAAAAACCGCGAGTGTTACCGCATACTTATCTTGAGTTAGTGACGTCCATAGAATTTCGACTCATTACCTTGCTCAGAAAGGACCGCTCATCGAAGGAAAGGAAGTGCTCGCGAGAGTTTAAGCGACATCAAACCACACGAGGCAGAGAAGAGGTTGCGAAGTAAAGACGCGCTCGGCAATGGCTGGTTACGTCATCAATTCATTTGTAAAACGGTCAAGGCAACGCCACCTAAAGCCAATGACTAACTTTCCAGGGCAGTTTAATTATTGTGAGGTTAAGTTATTATGTTTAACTGTAACATATTATTGTAGAAAGCGATCGTACTTACTCTGGAATAAGTAGTAGGGGTAAAGTTAGCCTTAGGAATGCTTCTTGTCCTCGTCCTTATGAGCTGCCCATTGTTGTTGAAGTTAATAGTAATTATTTTAACGAAATGTGAATTTAAATCAACAACATTAATTGTTGAAGTTTATAAATAAGCAAAGGGTTGGTAAAGGGTAAGAAAAAGGTTGTTGACTAGTTACCAGTGCAGTTGAATAAATAAGTTAAAAGAGACAACAACATCGTGCCTAATTAAAAAGAGTAATTGAGTTACATTAGTTATCTGGGAAGCGAATCACCGAAACGTTTTCACCGCCCGCATAGTATCTTCGGAAATTAGGCACACAACAATTATTCACCACTTTAGATATTAACTTCCGCCGAATTTAAAAGAAAATTTCGGACAGCAAGGCAATTAGCGACTAGGATTAACTTGAATCAAGGCACAATTAGATCACTTTCAGCCATGCACTCGCGTTACTTCAAGCATGAATATAACATGGAGTCGCCTTGGCTGTAAGCAAACATCGGCCTCCGCTCAGTGACGTCACACGACAGAAGCTTTGAGGTCCTCAGGCCTTCTACAGTAGGTGGCGTTGGTCAAGGCCACCGATTTTTCGTCACAAGTTCTTCTGGAAGAAGCCGACGGATCGGAAAAATAGGTTATGGACGGAAAAATAGGGGTCTATTTATTTTTCAAACAACATTCAAATTGCCAGTAAAAGAAAATTCTCGAATGCGCACATTTGTTGGGATATCGCAGTGAGCGGTGAGATTTCCCCCACCCCAATCCACCGCTTTCCTTCCCTAGATCAAATGCTTTCTGTTTGGGACGCCTGCTCTTTCTTTGTCCGAGTGAGTATTGGCCAAGCAAGGCGAAGTAATTCATCTTGAGATCACAGGACAAAATGGTTTCTTTCCCTTTTCAATCGAAGTGTAAAGGGTGTTTTGTTTCGAGCTGCAATTGTTTTGGTGTACTTCGAGGAAAAGAATTGGGATCTAGCCAGTGGAAAAACGTAACTTAGTCACTCGTAGTGGGATATTTCGCCTTTTTTCTTCTCACACTGTCATTTGCGATAGAGTTTTAAAAAGAAAGCGCCCTCTCGGATTAGATGACAACAGCAGAACAGGGACTCTCCGGCCTCGCACCAACACCGATCGCAATTATACTCCAACGCATTCATGGCGGATATTAAATCAAAGGGCTGTGTATACTCGAGGAGAACGAAGTGCAACTGAATAATTTGGCTTGTTTTCCTCTGAATATGACATTTTGATTAAAATAGGCTTAAAAATATGTTAATTTTTTGAACAAAAATAGGCTATTTCACCATTTTTTTAGCTGTCAATTTTGATGAGGGTTTTAAAATAAAAAGACCCTTATGTTCCGATTTTGGATTCGTCGTCTACTTCCCGATCCAAGCGCGGCGAAAATTCACAGGCCTTATTGACCTCTCGCAAAGAAGTTGATGACGTCACGATTTCATGAATCCGGCACCAGCGGTCCCTCCTTACTCACCTCCTCCCTTACTCACCCTCCCTCACTCACCTTACTCACTCTCCTCACCTCCTCCCTTCCTTACTCACCCTCCTCGCGAATCTTAATGGCGTGATTCATTATTGTGTACACTAGGGTGGTGCGAAAAAACTCAAGTTCCGAATTTCGTATCGTAATAGTGCGGAAAAGTTGCAATACGTTAGTACAAGAAAAACAAAAAAAGAATTATTAAAATCGGACGTCATCTTCCGATCCCGCAAAGCACCTGAAAAAATGGCAAAAATTAAAAAAATTGTTTTTTTTTTCGTTGTAAAAAAATTTAATTTAATTAATACCTTTTAACGCTGTAGCAAAAAATGATTACAAATTGCATAGGTTATTATTTATATATGCATATTTATGGCGTTTAACTGTTATTACCGATCACACAAGATCATTAAAAATGTATAAATTTTGCAATTTCGCCTATTTTTCAGAGTTTTGTAATAATTATTTGAGGATAATTTTTGTGAAGTATTAATTAGCTCTTTAGATCAAAAATGACAATAAAACTGGCCACTAGAACTGAAAGGCAAAATTGCACTTTAAAAAGGCAGCATGTTAACCCTATTGAAGCCGAAAGTGAAGATGTTGAGGTTTTAAATGACGCAACGCAAAGTTCAACAATCAAGGAGAAATTTGTTGACTAGGAAGATTACATGCCTAGTACATCCAAAAAAATATAAATCACCATGGCAAATGAGGGTAAAATTCCTAAGTACAGCTTTTCATTGTGATCAATACGGGGTGTCTCACCGTACAGCTGCTGCTATAGCATCAAGTGTACTTGTAGACATTGGTGTTATAACTGAAGAATATACTTCTAAGTTCATTGACCGATGTAGAATTAGAAGGGAAAAGAGAAATATTATAAGTGATTTACAGCAAATCCATCTTGATTTAGGTGAGCTACACGGTTATACTTTGACGGAAGGGTAGACAATACCAGAGGAATAGAAATTATTGAATCGAAGGAGTACTGTCGGACAGTTATAGCGGAACACCATTCTCTACTAAAAGAACCGGCTTTTGTGTATTTGAGTTATGTTTCTCCAAGCTCCGGGTCTGCTAAAGACATAGTGGTCTCCATACTATCTTATCTCTCTGCTCAAGGAGTATCATTAGAGTTCTTAGAGTTAGTTTGCTGTGATGGCGCGAGCATCAACATTATATGGGAAGGTTGCACTATTCGAAAGCTCGTAAAACACCAATGATACCCGCTGCAATGGGCAGTTGGGTTACTTCATTTCATTGAATTACTTTTGTCATATTTTTCAGTTTTTATATGGTGAAACAAGTGGCCAAAAATCATTTAGTGGGCCAATTGGACTAATATGAATGGTTATGGAAAGCTTCCAAACTGCATTCTCAAACAATTGAATGTGAAATTCTACAAGTTGATAGATAAATTTTGAGCAAGGACCAAAGATACCTTATAGATATTAGTCAAGCAATCACAAGTGGCGACTTTCCAAATGACTTAGCAAACCGGGATACTGGACCATTTTCACATGCTAGATGGCTCGTGTGAACAGAGTAAAGGAAACCTCTCGATACCTACCTGGATGTAAAAAAAAGTAGTTTTCTATGTTATTGAACGGAACTCTAACTTTGATCACGAAGAGAATGTATTGATGGCGATGTTTTTTATTACAGAAGGCACATTAGAGAGCTAGGGCTAAAAAGAGTATTTAAAGCCAGACAGACTTAACGAAAGGGCAAACCTATCGTAAACTTCATTACTCCTACCATGAACTTCGAAATAACTGACCATATAGAATTGATTGACTGGAATGTAGTCTAACTATCTACTCCACCTCGAGAATAATTACTAATGAAGAAATAGCTTCCTTCATTGAATCTGGCGATAAACAAGATTGGGATGTTATAACTTCCCATATCACCCGCAAGCAATGGAGCCGTGTGTGGAATTGATAACGGAGGTATCCCTTAAGCTTTGTGGCTATCGATCCAGAGATGGATTTATTAGGGCTAATATAAATCAAGGTCCATTATGCCAGACCTTACCACTAAATCGCAGTACAAAGTAGTTTTCAAAAGTTAAAATTTAAAAGAAGGACAAAAAATTTAAATATTGTAGAAGCAGTAACCTTCATTGGTTGGATGGATGGAGGGTGTGGGTAGAACTCAAAGTGCAGCCACCTCTCCGCGGTGAGTTCTGGGTTGTTTAAATATTATTAAATCATATATAAACAAAGGAAGAGCTGCATAATTAAACATGCATTTTAGACTAAAATATTACCTTAAGTTATTATGACACAACACTGAAAAACCGGCTAAATTGCAAAATTTATACATTTTTAATGATCTTTTGCCATCGGTAATAACAGTTAAAAACCATAAATATGCATATATTAATAATAACCTATGCTATTTGTAATCATTTTTTGCTACAACGTTAAAAGATATTAATTTATTTTAATTTTTTTACTTCGAAAAAATAACAATATTTTTCATTTTTTTCATTTTTTCAGGTGCTTTGCGGGATCGGAAGATGACGTCCGATTTTAATAATTCTTTTTTTGTTTTTCTTGTACTAACGTATCACAACTTTTCCGCACTATTACGACACGAAATTTGGAACTTGAGTTTTTTCGCACCACCCTAGTGTACACTCTTGTGAGAGATTCCTTCCGTCAAAGAGATTCTCACCCTGAACGAGTGATTCTGAGTGAGTGGGCTCAACCTGAGCTCTAGTAATGTCACCAACTAATTTGAGAAAGTTTGTAGCATCGTCCGCGGTTTTATATACATGTATAACTTACGCAAGAACGAAATCATTGTGTAAGCCTTCGCAGTGTGATGATGAAGATTCATCGGAGAGGTTTACAGAAGCAACAATTTCGCCGGCAAGGCAGCAGGATTCTTTAGGTCAAGTCACCACTCTGCACTTTAGTGACCTGATGAAGCCATTTGCAATGCCGGCGAACCTGTTGTCTACAAAGTTGGACACACGTAAAACACTGAAATTAAAAACCAGAAGTTCATAAAACTGAAAAAGAAGCATTCATTTACAAACAGAGAGTTGTTTTTTGCTTGTATTTTATTTTTTTGATGTTACTACACTTTTTTAAGAGACCTGTCTCAAACCGGCCGAATTTGAGATACGTGTTGTTAAAACTTAGCCATCGTTATATTCCTTCGAAATATTTTGTATATTCTTATGGATATGCAAAATATATTATAACGGATTAAGTCCTTCGATTTTTACTCATTCAACGTGATATAGACGCTCGGCACCTGCCTGTTAAACGAATGGACCGATGAAATCTATAAATTTCGTTCAAAATAGTATTCTGGATAAAATTAGGAGATTCAGTCTCGCTACTATACTACTCGCTACAACTATAATTGTCTTGGAATGGTAAATATTAATACCCCGCTTCTCATGTGAATGCATGGCTTGCCTGAAATATTTTCTGATTTGGTTCCCCTATGAAAATGACAAGACGTAGTCGAAATCGAGCGAGGACTATGTAAAGCTGTGTGGAATGTACAAAGTTGTTTCATTTACCATGTTTACCTAATCGTAATTTACGCGAAGCATCACATTCATCCATTAATTAAATACAGGCCTGCAATATTTTTGCGCTCGCATTTCTGTGTGCCAGCTCGTATACTGCTGGGAGATGCAAAAAGTGTTCCACTAACTCGGACATCGGTCGGAGGAGGAATTCCCACGCTGCGCACGGGGGGGAGGGGCTTTTATTTCGGCTGAGTTTTAGGGTTCTCCGGAGGGCGAAAGGGGGAAGGGACAAGGCGAAGCACGATCATGGCGAGGATGCCTCGCTGCGGCCGAGCGGAAGAAAGGTTTTTGCGGATTTTTTTTCTGCGAGAGCGGAAGAGAAGATCGTTCCGAGGCCGTAGGGGGGCGGTGAAGCAGAGCGAGGGGCCTCCGAGGGAGGGTCCTTGGGGCCTTGGGGGTGCGCCCCTCAGCCCCAGCAACTTTAGGTTTGCGGATAGGAAGTTGGTTCCCGGATCTCGTGCTGGCGGAGTGGCACAATTTTTGTTGGGAAAGAGGTGTTTGCCTATCCCCACGTTATCATTTGATCGCACCGTAGCCCGCGTCGTGTAGCTAAGCCTTGGCACGAAAGATCAAAAAATCGCACTCATTTCCGCATGCGCGAGTTTTCCTCCTGTATTCGTGCCTAGTATGATTTTTAAAATCTCAATTTCATACTGTTATGTAAATTTCTCGAGAAAGTGTGTCGTAAATGAAAGGTTATGTGTATTTTATGGCAAATTTTAAGTGAGAAACGGGTACGCAATTTTCCGTGATAAAACGAGTCAGATATGAGCCAAAATTTTGAACAGTCGTTCATAAATTAGGTAAAGCACCAGGTCAAAGGAATATTGTGTTTTTAATTCCAAATAAATCATACTATCGCAACACCATCTACCTACTTAAATTCAATGATTTTTTAAGAAACTCTAGATCGCGCTATTTTTGAAACATTGGTAATTTTTGGACTACTGTACCTCACTAATGGGTCGTATTTATGTAAAATGGCATAAGTATCCGTAATAAAAAACCAATGATGATTTTTTTCGCTAAGTTCGCTTCCACATAAAAAAAGGATTTTGGACGTTATCCGCCTTTTCCGATTTCGGACTACTGTTCGCAAGCCTGTTCGCTGTCCCGGCGAGCTCTGACACACCCTAACCAACCAGTTTACAAAGAATTTTATGTATGAATAAATGTTTGACGGGGTAGAAATTTGGAAAACTATCATGAAAGGATAGAGCATTGCATTTTCCAAAAAATTGTATTTAAATCGCTCTTATATAGAGAGATTTATTGAGGTAGATTTTCCGCTGCACTACATGCAATTTGGTTCAAAGTCGACACCAGGATGGTATCATTTCGACAGTGAAACAACTCAGAGCCGAAATGAAGCCCCGGATTAGGCAAAAAAAGGCCACCAGAGAATATTTCACAAACCGTAAGCATAGATATGTCTCAATAAAGCAGTTTTTGTGCCGCAAGACCTCACAAACCGTTGAAAATCAACCTCCAAACGCAAAAGGATGAATGGTTTGTCGATCAAAATACCTCTGCGGCGGGAAATCATCGGTGGAATGGCGGGAGAAGTTGCGCCCGTAAAGGTAATTTGATCGAGAAACCATTCATCTCTTTCCGTTAAGGGGCCAATTTTAATGAGCCGTGTGATTTCGAGGGTTTTATGGTATGTGCAAAAAATGCCTTATCGAGATCAATCTATACTTCTGGTTTGTGAAAACTCCTCCCTCGGTATTGCTTTTCCTAATCTGAGCGTTAATTTCGAGACAAGTTGTTTTATTGCTGCAATCGTGATTCATAATATTAATCAGCCACGGAAAAAATATGAAGAACACTATGAAATGATACTGTCCCGTACTGTGAAAAAGGGCCTCTCATAAAGTAAGTTTTTTGCCTTCTTTTAACTGCCGTTAGTGCTGCTATAGTCGGATTGGCCGGTTAGCATTGATGTCTTCTAGGAGACTTAACAACTCACAACGGACCCGCGTTGAAATGCCATGTCTCAAGTCCATGATAAGATAATCGTTTATATCTACCAAATTTACTGTAATAATGTTTACATTTGTCCAGGTGAGACTCATTGATGAGGAGGCTACTTGATTAGCTCATTGATGCTTTCGAAAATCAAGTTTAAGTGAAAAATAGTGAAAAAAATACACTCTAAAAAGTCGTGATGGCACCACAAGTGTCTTGCCATTGCCCTGTCTCTCAGACACTCTGGCTTATTTGGTGTATTTTGGAATTCAGCTGAAAATCTCAACTCTACTGTCACAGCTGAAGCGTTTAATTTTTTCATGAGATATCCATCAATTATAGTATAAAACGTATCTATAATACATCTGTAGGTCGGTCGCTTATTGCGATATTTCTGTTTTCATTAGAGAATAAAATTGATAAACGATGCAGAGATGATTGCAATCCCTATGATCAGAAGTCTGCTTCTTGCTATCTCAATCATTTCCCCACTAGAAGGTCGTCACAACGAAAAGTGCCACGAACTACTCTGTTTTGCGATGCTTTAAAAATATATTTTTCGAAGTAACGTGGTACTTATTTGCTTATCGTGTTTCAATAAAATATATTTTATTTTGTTATTGGTATTGGTAAGCATAATATTTGTTTTGTTATTTGGTTGTAGGCATTGCAATTTCTTTTCCATATTCCGAATTTATGCAAGCTTTGCATAATAGTGCGCAAAGTATCATATCAGTTAGTTGGCATTCAGGAATGTCACGTAATTGTATGCTTTTTAATGCTAATTCCACATGATTTATATACATTTACGATATTGTGATAACAATAGTTGAGAATTTTGCTGCTAACTTAGCACTATCTTCCACATTTATAACGACAAAGAGTTACTCACGTACTTGTAAAGCCCGAATCATTCAAGATCATTCAAATATCCCTTAACTCAGTGCTCAAAATACGCGAGAAATTATTTCGTGTTATCCTTCCCATATCCGCATATTTTCCTGGGGTCTTCCTACACACGATGGCGAATTGCTTTGTTGTTGACGGCGGTGGCGCCAGCTGGCGGTGGTTGCGTGAGGCGGTGAAGAGGGCGTGACTGTGGTAGACACGCGACCCGGTTGTTAATTTTGGGCGCGGATGGAAAATCGTTGAACTACCTGGTAGTTTCATTCTAATCGGCCGTTTTTCTTATGAATTTTACCAATACTCAGAACTGAGGTGTGAAAAGATGATAACAGAATGTAGAAATAGATATAGGGACCAGCGTTCGTTGAATTCAGGAAGTGGATTGATTCCTACTGAATTCAATTCACTTCTCAGACATTGAATGTATTTATGCTAATTTGGATCCTATTTCCAAAATAGTTTATTGATGTTTCAGTTTAGGCATCGTTGACCTTGAGCATAATTCTTGCCGCCATTGCTGATTTAGTCAGGTTAGCCTGCTGTTCAGAAGGACTAATATAGAAGAGGTTGTTGAACTAGGCTCAGTTAATATTCAAGGGATAACCGCGCACTGTCCAGCGGTGTACCTTTTACGAAGTCATCCACAGGTGCACTTCAAGTGCGAGTATTCCGCAGAGGGAAGACTTGCCCGGGAATCGAACCCGAGCCCTTGATCGTCCCTTGGGAAATATGTTATGGCCCCCGGCAGGCACGTAGCCAGCCAGGTATTATACCACGCAAACTTTCTTTCCTTTTTCTTCCCCTCTGGATTTTTGTTGGCCGTAGGGGTCGAGGTAATTTGTGCTGCCAGACAAATAAATGGTATGGTGCTACAGGGTAGCATGTTAATGCGCATAGCACACAAATATCCGCATTGTAAGAAGATGCTTTGCTAGTTCAAGCGGTGGAACATCTGGCGGTGTGCAGGTGAAGTTACCCATGAAAGAAATTTTTTTTTTCCTCAGTGAAGTTTTCGCACTTTTGGCATATTTGAATATTATTTCTCGGAAAATTAGGTTTTCTCCTCCATATCTGACAAGCATTTCTATTTTTCATTGCGTAAGCTGTTTGAAATATACATTTCTTATTTTTTTCGAAGCTTACCGCGTATTAATTATTCAGGAACCTGCTATACCTGCTGATCACCTCTTGGGAAATGGGTTGTGGATCCCGGGTCAGATAGGCACATATAATATTCAGGTCGGTGGGTCGGCGGGAGGTGGATGTATTGATTTCATCTATTCGAGCGGTGTATCCATTTCATGAGTTCAACCATTCCGTGATATGTAGGTACTCGCTGCAGATCCCCGTGCCTACTTCCGAACCGTTTTATTGAGGTCTGAATTCAAGTCGCCGGCCTCGGTGGCGACGGGTTGAAGTCCTCGCCTGCCAAGCTGAAGGTTATGGGTTTGAGTCCCACTTTGATATGTTACATTTATCCAGGGCAACGGTTTTTGTGTTTGTGCAGTGGTCGCTTGTCAGGATTCTTGATGTAAAGGCTATCGCGTGCTGTTTTCAGGGCATGTGGGAATAAATATGCAAATGTATCGATGAAAATCATTGAAATTAGATGCAAATAAATTTCCACAAAGTGAACTCATCCACAATCGATCTGATGCATCGATGACTTTGAGCATACACCTTGCAGTCATTGCTAATGTAATCAGATAAGCTTGCTGGCTCTGAATGACCTTAATTTAATGAGTTAATTGAAGTATGCTGTGGAATATGAAGGCATGAACAAGGAATAGTCTGTGGAATTCCTTTTAGAAGTCATCCGCAAATGCATTTGAGCTGCGTAAATTTCTCAATATCATTTGCCTTGACTGGGATTCTAATCCGAAAATCTATGGTTTTGGTTTGGTTATTCTGTTCTTACAATTTGAGAACGAATGATATGATTCTTATGGTGCATAAATCATTTCGGTGAATACGTCTTAATTTCAGTCATCGAATAATCGTTGTATTGTCGTATTGGTCATTCCAATATTTTTTATGCTATTACTCTCGGTGTACCCAATGATTACTTAAGCACTGTCAGGGTGACACGGAGGAAATCTATTTAGTACCTTATCATGTTTCCAGGTCCGAAAGAAATGATAAAATAACACATTTTTGAACGGATAGGTGATTGATTTCCTTTCAACCCGAACAATCAAGGATTTAAATGACTCCTAGGGGTGGGGTGCAGTAGTAAAATCACTTCAACGAGCACCTACTTTTATATTTTGTGTAAGCGACTTATATCATAGCAACCCCTGCCAAACGCCCGCTGAAGCAGCTTGCAGGTAAGTACAAGGGTAATTGTTTTCAAGTTCCGATCGATCGTGAAATTAAATCCACGCTGAAAATCCAATTTAGTTATGTGCAAATGCATTGAGCCAAGGGTGAAGAGGGTGTTGTAGTTCAATTTATTCATGCTGAGGAGTACAACGTTGCCGAATTTCATCTAGAAATAGGTAGTTATTTCGGTGAAACCATCATTAAAGACGTCAACGTGCGGCAACGGTTCTGAAAATTTAAAGCTGGGCGTTCAGATATTCATGTTTTCAAATGTTGTGATCTTTTTTCTGACGTTGCTGAGAGGAAGTGACGAAACTCTGCATTCGTAGAGCTTCATTGGTCGTAGTATAGTCTTATATAGTCTGATTTGCTTTCCGGCTAAGTAATTTGCTGCTTAGCGGCCTTTCAAGCTCCAGGAGTAACTAACCGCTGTTTTAATGTGTGCTAATTCTTTTTAGGAGTTTTCATTTTCTTCTCTACCTCTACTAAATATTGTTACACCTAATTTTTGGATCCTAATTTTTTGGACCGATCTGAACTTGAGTACAGAATAACCCTCTAATGTAGGTAGAGAACGCTGAAGCTATCTGGTGCTCTAGGGGTGAGGTGGTTGGGTGGGGGGAAAGGGTCCAGTGGAGGTTGAGCCGTCGTGAAAGTTCCCTCGGGGTGATGGGAAGTTTATAAAGAGGAGAGAGGAAGAGAGAGAGAGGGGCGACAGCCAGGGATGCTGAAAGCAGCGGAATAAAAAAAGGAGTCGATCACTGCGATGGGATTGGCGGGTGTAGGGTTGTGTCGGGGGATGGCGTTTCCTTGACTCCCATTTCGCCGTTCCTAGAATTTTCTCATGAGTGTCGCTAGGCGCGTCGATAGCTCGATGGAATTGAACTCTCCCTCTCTCTTTTTTTTTGTACCTCGGTGGGAGTTATCGTGTTGCAAAACCTTGTTTATCTCGCCACGGTGTAGGCAAAAAATAGAGAGGAATATTGCGCTAAAGACTGCTGAATCCACCGTAAAAATGTCACTTTCGATCAGCGCGTTGCCAAGTTCCGAGAATTAATGCCTGAAAATCTCTTTCATGAGGTGTTCATCCCTCCGTATCGTAAACAATATGTCACCTTGGATGTACTGATTTAGGGCCTATGATACTTGTTCAACGATGCTCATTTTGGGATAAGCATAAATACTTATTTTAGAAGATTTTTAATGTAAGTATAAAAATTTCTTCCATGCTCTTCTCCCGATAATGACTTATAAGGACTGAAAATGGTCGACTTGATCAAATTATGAAATTTTTTAAAAACGTTTTAGAGTTTTTTGATAAAATAACTACAAATTTTTCCAAATAAAGTTTAACTCCATTGCATCTGTTTTGAAAACCATCGAGATGAATTGAAGCGGTAGACAGATGTAACTTTTATTAGAATCGACTATGAAGACTGCGTGTAAGTTTTTATCCTGGTGGAAAAAAAACCCAGTGTCCACTGTGAAATTTCAATTTTCGAGTAAACAAGCAACATTCTGGGATTCCGATTGCAATATAAATCTCTGATATCTATAGTTACCTATGATGCCCTTCAGAAAAGACCTCATTTGAAGATCATTCAAGAATTCGATGCATCAAAATCGAAGTACCATGCTGCGCACGCTTTCGTTAAGCCTTTTGCTTAAGTGGCAATTTGTGCCTACCGTGATATGTATTTCATAATTTGAATGGGTGGATAAATGATAGTTCATAGATTGTTTAAGTATTAATGCTTAGGAGTGTATGGCAATTTTTTTTCTAGGAATTTGTATGTTCTAGGATCCGTCTTAAGAAAATTTCCTCTTAGGGTTTGTTTTCCGGCTTAATTTGGCGTAAGTCTTACTCACAAATGCTAAAGGCGGGAAAATTTCCACCATGAATGTGGTACTAATTGTCGTATTAAAATAATCTATATCATACGTAAATACGCTACCGTAAAAGTTATTTCTAGTGCCAGTGAAATTATCGTGTGATTCCATAACTTAACTGAAAGGGCATTTTTAATTCGTAATATCCATTGAAAAGAATTCCGGAGTACGGAAACGTGGACAATGACGAAAGAAAATGAGAGAAGATTCGAAGCATTCGAGATGTGGGTATGGAGAAGAATAGAGAGGGTGAAATGGACGGAGAGGAAAAGGAACGACAAAGTGCTGGATATGGTTGGCGAGGAGAGGCAGCTTTTAGATGAGATACGGAGGACACAGAAGGTATGGATGGAGGGAGTACTTAGCGGGGAGGGGATGTTGAAAATGGTGTTGTAAGGTAGCATGTTAGGTAAACGAGGGAGGGGAAGGAAAATAATAGGATTTTTAGATAGATTCTAAGGGAGAATGGTCTGAAGCATTTTTTTTTACACGCTACTTAATTTTACAGGCATCATAATTTGATAATACTCGCAATATTTATTTGGCTATCAGTCTTCATAATAGACTGCTGTTATAATTTTTTCCAACCTTTTAAAGTATGAACTTACTTTAGGGAGAAGCCTCCACTCCAATGCGAAGATTTTTCTTGAAAATATCTTCTTTTTCTTTGAACCAGCACGAAATCACCTTTCCTGTATTAGCCCAACTCATTTTCAACTTCTTCGTTGCTCTCGTCTTAATTGATTCCGAGATAAAGCGCCAGAAAAGTTACCCTCATTCACTCTAATAGAGTTTCTTCAGTAATTTATTCCATGGTTTTACCTAGAAATCTATTCTGTAACTACTTTGAAGTATTTTTAAAATTTCCCGGATATCAGATTGCTTTTAGCCTTTAAAGTTGAAAATTTTACTCTTTTCAGGGTTGTAACTTGCACTTGAAGGTGGTGAGCTTTAATGGAGTTCAAATTTTAATGAACGAATTTGTCATGTGATGAAATTTAGTTTGGCCCCTTAAAGAACCAGTGGTTTACCTCCATGTTTATATTGGTTAGCCTTTGGATCTTACATGTAAAGGGCCCTATGAGGGAATCTAACTCAAATTTGAGTTCTCACTCTACAACCGTGGTTCAGATCTAGGACTCAAGTTGAGTTTGAGTTCGTATTTTAGAAACTAACTCTAACTCGACTCACTTGGTTTAGAGTAACATTCAGTGGTAAATTTGACAAAATCCAGCAAAGGTACCACTCATGCTCACATAATCGTGAAAAAATTAACTTTCTTTGAGTATAATATCACACGTAGAAGTATTTTTACCAGAGCTTTTTCGTTTTAAAAATGTTAGGCTACGGCGACGGACACCTTGAAACTCGGACACTCAATTTATGTTGGGTCTCAGCTTATTTACTGAGGAGTGTGGTCTGAAGGAGCCTTGAGACTCCAGTAAAAAATTCTCGCAATGCCAACATGGCAACTGAGTTCAGTTTGAGTCAAGACCGCGGCTAAACGTTCTGGAATACGGGCCAAAGCCTCGCGAAAGTTTACAACCTCAATTGCGCAGAACTGAAGGGGGATGCAATCTATTGGTGGGGTAGGGTGAAAAAGGGGTAAGTGAGTACTTGGCCTGCAGATTGATCAACATATTATCTCAGCGCAGTAATAGACTGCCGAGCCGCATTGAAAGATTAGGCTTCTCCTGAAGAATGGATCATTCAGCCGGGATGCATCATTTTATTCATAGCATGATATAAATTTCGGTTAAGTTTATGAGAATGTAAAAATTGGCCCGCACCGTTTCCACCCTCCCAACTGAAACAGTTTTCTGTTGGAAAATGGACGTCCATGCCAGAATCGTATTCCATCATTTGTCGTAAGCTCCCGCTAGGTCTCTGAATGTCGACGAGACAATTGCCTATGTACCCCTAAAATTTCAATATGGCACACCGTTCGTTTAAAAGAAATAAAATCTACGACCGGAATAATGGCTGGGTCGATGCAGTGGCTAGAGTTTTCGCTCCCCACCTTGCGGTTCTGGGTTCGAATTCGTAAAGTGACGTAGATTTTCCAGATAATTCCCGATCCCTGATCAATTGAATTGTGTTGATCGCTTCTAGTACAGCGCTCTGTCCGTCAAATGCGACTTCAGTCCGTGGTCCCCTCGGCGCCTTTCGTTGATAGCAGATCGCGTTTCTTGCAACCCTTTCTCTCCAAATTTCCCTCCAGACAAAAATTATCAGAAATTTCGGTCAACTACTCCTATGCTACCTTTGCACGGTCAATATACCGCGGCCGTTGAAATTATCAATGGGCAGGCACTGGGAGCGATCGACCTAACGATAGTTGGCCGAACTAGCTGTGTGAATGCATGTCCTGACAATAGTTCACGTAGTTCCGAACGTTGCCACTTTACGATGGTTAGGCGCTGGGAGACCGGAAATGCAAGCGACAAGAGAAAGACGAAAAGTTCGTGAAGCTCTATTTTTTTCATGGATTTGTCCTAGGAAGGAATAATATGGGATGAAGAAAAATTATTCGGTAAATACCTACACGTTGAACACAGTAATATCTTGTCCCTGCATACCTCAACAGCTGCCAACCGTCGATTTCCAGCTCACTTTAGATGTCAGCACTAGAGGGCAGCACAGGTTTTAACAATCGTCGTGTCAATGCACGATAGTTCCGACAATCGCTGGAACAATCGTAATGTGAATGAGGCGTAACGCCGACGCCAGGTCTTGTCCACCTTTCTTTCCCTTCCGAAACGGCGCAAATGACCTCAACTGTCGGTCCCCTCTCCCAAACACCGTACCAAACTAGACCGACCGAGTAATTCGTTCTCATGAGGTAGACAGGAGACAAAAGGGCCCCTTCTCCCCCCCCTCCCGCCCTCCGTCTACTTCCGCTTCCTTCCGCCACGGCCTTACTTACTTCGGGTTGATTGACCCGTCGGAGCGAGCGTCCCTAAGGACTCGCGCTAGTACACTGTGTGGAAGTCTCTTGTGCCACAAGTCTTCCCTTCGTTCTCCATTCACATTCTGCCGAGGCACTTCAGAAAATCACGATAATGCCGCCGCCGCCACGCGAGTGAGTGGTTCCGACGGCCACATGTGAGCGCTGTTGAAGCAAATGCAAGTTTGAGAGAGAGAGAGAGTCTCGGAAAGTTTATGCTTTAAAGGCGCAGCAATTGAAGGGAAGAATTTATTTCGTATATAATGCTTCGTTTAATTTCGGATGAGATAAAAATATGCTATGTAGGTCTATCTACACAGAACACCTCAGGCCGCCTCCATAGGCGTGTTGTGGATAGTGCTAGGACAATAGCAGTTCACAAATAAAAAAGGAAATGTTCCAAGTTCCGCGTAGTATTTATTAAAATCCTCTTCATTCGGGGAAAAAACGAATCGTCATGCCAGTCTCTCTGCTCATGCTTATCTCTCTTAAATTTATGTTTCTGTCGGACCTGGAAATATAGTGGGGCTCTAATGTGATGTTTTCCGTGTCACTCTGAAACATATACATTCTCAATCGCTCAAACAATCTGAGCCTAGCACGCAGCCTCCAATTCTCTAGCGGCTCCCAGTCTTGTTCGTTAACATCTATTCTCCCTTAGCAGTGTTTGACAGATCGCGCAACTTCCATTTCCATTTTGTTAAGTTCACGTATTAAGTCTTTCTTCGCGGGATCCCATGTGCTCGCAGAATATCCTAGGCGTGGCGGGACGAGTGTGAAATAACACCTCTTTTATATTCTAACATCGTCCCTTAACACGCTTTGAATAAACATATTCATGAAGAATTTATGTCCTTTTAATATTGCTCTTGGAGGAGTCGGTAACCCCAAGTAGAAACTTGAAGTTTCCAAGTGTAACCGAAGCTCCTCCAAAAACACTCGCAATTATTGAATAGTGTGATATTCCATGTATGGAGCAAATTCATCGTTATAATTGTAGGGTTTATTACGGTAGTAAAGAGTCACCAGGTCAAAGTTGCTATGCGTTACGCTATACGAGAAAGCAAGCATTCTTAATGTGTAGCGTCGAAATTTCACCGCTGGGTGTATGTTAAATGGAAACAGTGCATATGAATAGCGGATCTCCATTCCTTCCAACTATTTTAGATATCTCCAAGGTTTTCATAGAACTCTAGTAACTCGGAAAACACTGATTTAATTGCGAAGGCGACGAATATACAATTTTAGGGCTCAGTGGTGAGCCATAACTTAATTTAGAACTGTCACAAAAGAGAGGAGATGAAAATATTCTTCTTTCTCCCTGATAATTTTTAAAGAAAATGCTATGACTGAATGCAATATCTATTTACGAAAGTTTATTAAACTCATTATCGTTCCATGTATTCCGTTTCATTTTATTTATCACAAGAAGAAGGCGAGGTTAGAAGGAGAAATTAGCTGGAGGTCGTCTCAATTTTATCAAGCAATTCGCATTGAAAGATTTATGTGGAGTATTGTTAAGCAAAATTAACTACAAATATTGAACCTAATAAAATGATTTGTGCGACCACTCTCTCTTTTCGCCGAATGGCCGGGGGAAGCCATAGCAGCAACCTGACCTCCTTCACTCGGCTCCCGCTCTTCGCCATAAAGGAACACGGCTCGGCGCGCGGCGTTTGTTTCGGCGGCAAACCCGCATCGACTTTTCATTGGCGGAAACAAAAACCTCCGGAATGGATTTCGAAGAAGGGAGGCCGCCCTGTATATTATATGTACGCGTGTATGTGAGTTGAGGGAGAGAGTGTGTGTATATGTGAAGGGGGGAGGGGATTCCTTTTCCATTCCATGCGAGAGGGATGAAAAATGTTAATGGGGGTGATGTTCGACCCTCCCCTGCGGCCTCCTCCGCCGCCATCTCTGTTATTGGAAAGTGGTAAGAACATTTAAACTGTCGATAGGGCCCGAGGGGGAAAGGGAAGGGGATTTGGAGAGTTATGGGGCCACGGAGAGCGGGGGTTGCCCTCTTAAATCACGCTGCCCGGGGGCGGGAAGGGGTCAAGCCGGGGCCAAACCCATCCCCCGCCCCGCTTCGGATGCGCCGGCAGAATTCTCTCTCCATCTTTTTTGCGTTCCTCCTCTCTCTCTCTGTAGCGGAGCAAGGGACTCGCCCCGGTGGGTAATGCAAACATTCGTTACACGATGAAGGCAGGGATGGATGATGGCTGAGAGGGGGCAAAAAAAGGATTGAAAACAAAAACTTCGCCCTTCTTTTTTTTTCTATTAAGCGGCTATAAGCGGAGGTGGTTTTAGCAGCGGAGGAAAAGAAAAAAATAATAAAAGACAGAGCGGAATGCGCTTTGCCCTCCGAAGCCGCCGTAGTCGGTTCCCATCCTCTGGTGGTCCCCATAGTTTGGGGCCCTGGCGACCCCTTGCGGCTTCCCATTGGTGGACAGCCGCACTTTTTGCAGATGCATAATTGAATCGTCGAAATAAATATCGCCTCTGTTCCCCTCCTCCCTTCGTTCATAAAAAAGGGCACCCAAAAAAGCATTCCCTGCTATTCATGCTACCAGGGTATTTCGTGTCCAACCACAGTTTTTCTCCTAAATCTGCCCCTTTCCACATTCTGAGGATGATTTTATAGATCTCAAGAGCGAAGACTTTGTTTCCGTAGGGAAGAAGTTAAACGATCCATGATATGACGCTTCATTTAAACCAGGAATGAATAAATATTTTTAACCCACCTCCAAATTTCGATTACATTAGTCAGTTTCGACCCATTTGGTGACGTTAATTATGTAGGACCTGATGCTTTGACAGTGATTGATTGAAATGTATTTTTCACATGATTTTAAGCGATTGAGCTTAGTCCTGAAAATCAATTGAATAAGTTACGCCATCCGTACTCAAGTGGAAAGCAGGTAGTTTGCACTCGGAAGTTGGCTGTTATCACAGTGACTCAAAAAAGGGTTCTCACTGCTAGTATCAACAAATGAGTGCCTCAATAATGCAAATACGTTGCCCCATACAGAATAAAAATAAACGCAATCAGCTATGTTTGCGGGATAAAGACATTCTCTCCTGCCCTTCTTTGTTGGAAAATTGAAGTGTATTTTGACTTCATATAAAAGTGTGAATTGAAAATGTAAGCTGTATATATGTCCCTTGCGGTCGTAGTTAAGCCATCGTCGGCAACTTGTGATGCATCAGTAGCCATCGATTCCTCGTGCACTCAAAGTTGGAATGTTTCAAATTCGCGAATCAATTGATTAAAGATCGATCACATCTCCAATTTATGCATACCCTCTTTCCGGTGTTTCGTAGTCGCCGTTCACATACACAGTTGGCTGCTAATGCAGTTTACTTCCGCGTGAAAGTATCGCTGAAGATTTGAGATCATTCACTAAAACCAAAAAATCCAAAGCGAACTGTAATGCTAACTGCTACGGACTATTATTTATCTAATTTCCTTTTTTTTTGTATTTACGAAATCAGCGGAAGAAGAAATCAATGCTGTATGTGCATAGAAATTATTGCAGATTAATTTATGCTTCTTATTTCACAAGGTATTCAAGAGTTTTTTCAAGCTTTTTAGAAAACTCTTCAGTATAGCCTGAATTATTTTTTTGCCAAACAATGACTTTCAAATTCGACAATTATCCAAATTCGACAGTCATTTCAAAAACGTTTCTCCCAGGTTATAAAACCTCTCCCTCTACCGATATTCAATGATAGCGTTGTATTTTAAAGTGAGATGACTTTATGTAAGAATATAAACTTGCGACTTAATCTTCATTATAGATTCCGTGTTTCTTTTATTGTATTTTTTCTATTCTTCATTTGCTAACCAGGAAATGAAAGATGGGTTGAATCTAATGGTGAATATATCTAAAAACAGGATACCTTAATGTGATATAAATTTGGAATTAAAATATCCCTGAAACACGTTGTTTTAATATTTAAGGCAACCATTCACGGGTATTTACCCGCTGAGTGCGTGGGCTATAGTTGTGTATTTGGTTCATCTTTTGTCAGAAATTTTCAAATGAGAAACGTAACTTAATTATCCCAGTGGAAATAGTGGGAATAAATGGGATGGTTGATGGATTGATTGGGATATAAGGGGTGCGTGGGTTGTCTTTCACACTTCTTCGCTATCGACGCGTGATTTCTCCCTCATTGAGTGGGTGGCACAGATGAAGATGATGGAGGCTGCGGCGGCTCCTCCTTGCATTTGATGGGCAGAGGGCGCAAGCTGCGTTCGAGTGATCGCTGGAGATGGACCTTCCTCCCTCGACACCCACTCCGAGCAAAGGGCCTAACCAATTCCTTGCTCTGCGTAATGACTTATCGTAGGGCATTCTCCTGTTTGAAATGGCATGATCATTTCTTTTCAGCATAATTTAGAGAAATATAACGCCAATAAACAATCTATCCAATGACGAAACATTCTTCAATATAATTTAACTTTAAACACTCAGCATGCCCATACTGGCGCAGGAGATAGAACTCACGTGGTGCCTGGCGTGCTCACACTATTTTAAATGGCAGCAAAGGGTAAAATAGAATAAAATCCGGCAATGAAGGGTGAACTCTGAGAAATAAAACATACTGCAAAAGGTTAGCTTACATTTTTATTAGATACCATGATATTTTTATCCAATCATTCACAAATTTTAGAGGTATTAAGCATTTTTTTAAATATTTGTATCTATGATGAGCTATAACCATTATTATACACTATTAGAGAATGCATTTGCTTCTGTTCTTCCATCCTTTTATTGCCAATAAGTTATTTTTTGTAATATGATCCTGTCTTAAGATTTTAACCATGCTTTATCGTGTGAATTGTTAAGTATGATTGTTTTAAGTACCTCTGGAATTATTCGATCCTCAGGAGAAGCATGTGGTTCCATTTCGGAGTCGAGGTCACGCGGAGGGGGCTGGAGGATGGGGGTTGCCAAGCCGAGTAAAGATCGATTGTTGAGGGTCGATCGGAGAATCGAAGGATTAGAAGTGACAGCGGCCGGCCCTGCCTGCGTGCGTGTGTGGGGCCAGGGGCGGCTGGATGTCACACGAGTGTGTAAGGTGTCGTCTTTGCCGTGTGAGTGAGTTATGGGCTGGAAATAAGCCCTGGGGATTGTGACGGCGGAAGAGAGATAGAGAAAAAGAGATAGCTACGTGGCTTTATTCATGTTTTGGGGATTGCGAAGCGTGTCATAAAAACGTAAATCTTTGACCTAAAATAGCGAATGCGGGCTTCAGCGCAGTTGCTCAGACAATGATAGGTGAGTAAGGTGACAGTAACTGGGGCGGAGGAGGTTTGCTCTTTTACTAGTGGAACTCGCTGGCATTTGTGCTTAGTAAAACGATTTAAACGACATTGAAGATTTTAAAACAATGATTTTAAAGGTTAAAATAATGTAGTTATCTATTGTGGCTATTTAGTTGGCCTTTGTATAATTTATATTAGTCAGTGACTATTTTAATAGTGGTGCAGTGAGTATAAAAAATTAATTTCTACTCTTTATTTGATTTCTGGTAAATATTGATTATCACTTTAGGTACCATCAAAAATCACCATTTAAAGTTCACGGTTTGAGAAAAATGAAATGGACGAAAAAGCATAAATGTCACTAATGAATAAGAATACCAAATATCAGTTTTACCAAGCAGTGGAAACAATGATAAAATAGGTTACTCACTCTAGAATACGTGGGTTTTATCGTTTTGAAACTGTTCATAGCAATATTCACTCCCTTGAGGGATTTAAAGAGGCTGACGTTTGTCCAATTGTATTTGCACGGCAGAATATGAAAAAGTGATTCATGTTCAACATTTTCCCCGTCAATTTTATACGGTAAAAGAAGTGCCTCTCCCTCGGGAGCGATCTTGTGATCGTGAATTTTTGTTTGTTTTAAATTTGTGTTTCGTAAGCCTTTTTTTCAAGGTGTGTAGAGGAGACCTATGCTTAGTTCAGTGCGATTAATTGTAAGATGTAATGGGCTGGTTCACCTAATCTATTTACTGGCGATTGTGTTACGATTTGAAACATTAAAATTGCTCGCATTACGTTTTTAGATTCGCCGCCTACTTATTGATCTATTGGCGACAAAAAAACCGCATTCACAATACTTTTGTGAAATAAATGACGTAAGAAACTCTCGCTGAGTGTGTAACTACGTCTATTCAGCCTTGTGCATGGGTGTCACTGGGACTGTTGCTGTTCACACTCTTGTGAGCGCTGCCTTCCTCAATGAAAGATTCTCCCTTCACGTGTAAATGAGCGAAAACTCTAATGGCGTCACCATCACATAATAAGTGGGCAGTGGTAAATGCGTTTCCATTTTAAACGTACGGAAGAAAGACAATGGGGAAGATTTATTTTTAATCATAACTTATATTACCTTCCCATCTACCAAATTATTTATACGAATTGCGTTGTCGTAAAAATTTGGCTATTTTAAATTTGAATGAAATTAATTATTATGTCTTAAATAAATGTTGCCTCGGGTGAACTCTACGTACCCCAGAACGTTTTACGGCGTGAGCGTAATTTTTCATCGAGTTAATCGTTAGGAAGAAAGGCAAAACTTTATTATTAAATATAAAAAATTAAATTATTAAATATTTTAAATTAAAATTATATTAAAGGTAAGATTTTTATCAAATTAAAAATGCAATAATTCATTGGAAAGTACAACTAATTACCAGTTGTTCAAATTGTGGAAACGATTAGATGAATGCCTCACTTTTAAAGATGTGGGTCCTATTTTTATTAAACTGTCCACGACAATACCCCCAGCATTAAAGTATGCCTAGAGGAATGTTGAGGTCAATTTTATTTGTGCGGTGGAATGTGATAAAGAGATTAATCTTCAGAAATTTACGCGTTTATCTCATCGTAGATACGGTGTGTCACTCTTGTTGAAAAGGTCACTTTTCGTGGCCATTAATGGTCGGGACTCAACCGATTTGATTTTATTTTGTAGCGTCGGTATATCGAGGAGATATGTGGGTACATTTACCTGTATCACAAGTATGTATTTTCTCGTTGGTAAAGGTTATAAAAGAGAGACATAGGTAAATGTTTTCTACGCTGAACTCCATGTTCCCAGAAAACTCCGAGATGATATCGTACGTTTTAAGCGAGAAATGTTTCATGACAAAAAAAAGGCGAAAAAAGCGAGCGGGATTGACGCATCCTACCAAAGTGTATCCCATCCACAAAAAAAGAAACACCCCAAAAAAAAAAAAGTATTCAAAAAGGTGCATTGCTAAAACTCTCATCTGCGAAATGCTTTTCTCGGCTGAAAGGGCTTTTTCCCGCACCCTCAGAGAGAAAGAGAGAAAAGAAAGGAGAGAGGCATGGCTGAGGGTGCAGGCGCGTGCGTTCGAAGGGTGTCTATTGGAGTGGAAGGGGGAGATGGCGAGTGGGCACTCGCAGGGCATCTTGGGAAGGCGGCAGGTACGTCTCTCTCGTGGACGAGGCAGGAAAAAATGGAGGATATTGAAAGGTCTGATGATGATGACGACGATCCGAGAGACGAGAGGACAGAGGGACGAAGAGAAAAACTTAAATATGCGAGTTGAGGGCTTGCAGACAGTTGGGAGTGCGACGCAAGCATCCCAACTACAGATACTCAGCCTCAACAATTCCGTCTTCTTTGAGTCTCTCATATGTCTAGTCTAAGGTATTTGAATAGTTTTTAATCTTGAAGGAAGAAAAGGTAAAAAAGAAATTATCTTATTGGAAATAAAGAAATAAAACCTTTGTAAGGTTCACTGTTATTTAATAATGGACACGACCCGGGTTCCGTAACTTGGTTACATCGTCCTGACGATTAAATTAAATAACAGTGAACCTTACAAAGTTTTTATTTCTTTATTTCCAATATGGAGAGGTTTCACAAAGTAAAGCCTGAAGTTATTAGTTAGAAATTATTTTAATTCCGCATTTGCGAATTCAACTGAAAACGAAAATTAGAAAAATGATAAGAAAAAATATCAGTTTTGTTTTTAAAAATAATTATAAATAAACTGAAAAAAAACTTAAATTACAATTATCAAATTTCATGTTATAAAAATATATTTAATTGCGATGTATTATATTTTCTACAATGTATTTGGTTGTACTATTGTTCAATTTTCTAGTCCTTAGTTTATTGTTTTCTTTTTCACACTAACCACAATAACACCAGCAACGTAAAAAATGCCGATACAATCATTTTTAAGCAGACTGGCTGATTGGGAGAGCCACTGGTTTCACAGGGAACGACAATTTTAAATGCGCCTGCAGCGCAATCGTGAGTGATTGGAGTGTGACCCTAAAGTATTCAAACAAAGGTTCATTTAATCTCCCGGATGAGTGAATATGTCCGGAGTCAGATAATCAGAATGCTAAATAAAGTTTAGTAGATTGGGAAGATTTAGTAGCTCCGAATTCGGTTCTTCGATTGACTCAAGGAATCATCAATGGGGAGTAGTGCATGTTTGAGCCGTTGAGGGCTACCAGAAGAGCTTCCCCAGAGAATATCGCGTACCCTTGTATTCGTATTGGTACTAATTTACCCCCGCTGGGTCACTAATTGAGGGTCCATGCCTTCAAATCCCGGGTGAAGCGTTGGGGTCTCCTAAAAGTGTGAGGCGGGCCAGGGAAAGATTCTGTTCCCCTAATTTGAAAGAGAGAATTTCACACGCATGTGGTTTAATTCTTATTGAGTTCCACCGTTCCCTATCTAACTCGAGTTGAAACACTTGAATGATAGTGATTCACTCCCCCCGTAAAATAAATGGGGAATCCGTATTATTCATCTGAAAAGGGAAGTCGCTCAAGCGTCACCTCCTGATGCCGTTCAAAGTTTAGAAAATGGATATTTATGAACTGTAGTTTATGTTTCAGACGCCAACGCTCAATAGCTCTCTAGATAATGGCGACGGAAAGTATCACGATAACGCTTAAATTCATGCAAAACGCAGCGCAACAATAGACCCATGTACTCTGTTGCTATGACGAAGATCACTGGCATCATTTTTATGTTGCGGGTTGCATAGCTGTAGGAGTATTTTTCCCTGGTACTTTCTGTCGCAAAAATATCGAAAAGTATTGAGCCTAGTGCCATGAGCCTTGGTATGATTGCCATGGGAATCAAAGAACCTGGATAGCGTAGTGGTCCGCGCATTGGCCCGGAAAGCCAAAGGTCCGTGGTTCGATTCCCGGTCCAGGGGAATTTTTTCTCATGGCAATTCTTGTATAAGTATTGAGCGTTGGCGGTGAAACCGAAATTACACCTCATGGGTATCCATTTCCTATCGCCTTTCAAAATTTGAATGAGATCTGGTGATGGCACTTGAGAGACTTCCCGTGTGACTCGCAGTGTTGTATTATTCGGAATGATCTAGTGTACGCGGAGTGATTCCAGTATCTGCCTCAGGTTGGTAGGAGTTTAGCCATTTGCATGGGTATTCATTTATTTGTCAAGGAGTACTCAGCACATATGAATACTCAGTCAATTATATGGAACTTTTTAGATACATGGGGGTGGAAACTGGAGTATAGGCATTCACTTACTCAAGATATACAGCGTTTAGCAGCAGTATTTAAACAGTCATAGAGTACCGTTAATCGATCCAATTGAGTGCTATTGGAGGCAAGCAATCATCTGCCTCACATTGGAAGCAGTTTGACCACTCGAATCGATATTCATTGGTTTTCTGTTTGCTCGAATACTGATACTTTAACTTATCATATATATATGTATAGTACTTGACTTATTTTCTGGGTGATCGAGTACCATCTTATTATAGAATTCGTCTCTTCGCCTCCCTATATATGAATTTATGTGATTACTCCAGTATGCGACGAGTACTTGAGGTACTTCCAATCTGAGTGCTGAAGTGTAATACAATCATATCATTAAAGCAGTATGACTTGTTTACTGCAGCCCTCCATTTCTTCTCTTACCAAGCCAGTGCATTCAGATCCCTGATGGTAATAATCCTTGTGCACTACTTTATCATACACAATTACTTATCTTTAGGTCTTCCTTAGGGGAAATCAATTTCTCTCTCCATAATTACAAAATCGTGTAATTATGTAAAAATTAACTTTTTCTCGTGGTTATTGTTTTTTATTTATATATTACAACAGCCATATCTATTTTTTTGTTTTCATGTACTAACTGCTCTTATTGCTAAACGAAACGTCTGTTTTTCCTTGCAATTATTTCTTTATTCGAGGCTGACGCTCAAAGTATAATGATATAATATAAGTCTATTGAATTTCATTTTATTTTTTGCGTAATCACTATGACTAGTGACATGGCATATAATCCGGCTTCAATTCTGGTTTATGGTGCTCCACAGTTCCCTTTCTTCCCCTATTCTTCGGTAAACCTATTCTTAAGTGCAGTGCGGTGCTGGACTTGAGTGCAGTATGGGCACTAAAATGCTCGAGTACATTTTGAGCGCTTCTAGTGCTCGCCTCCACTCTCAGCCATTGTCCACTCTTATCTCCATCGGCGACGGGGCAATCTCTCCATCCTCGGGGCCGCAGCAGCATCCTGGGGCCGCGGCGCCATCGATGAGCCGTTGAGTGGATGGGGAAGGGATTTAGGGCGATGGGTGGCGTCTGCTGCGTCGCGTGCTCCCCCGTCGGAGGGCGCTGGAGTGAGCCGGCGCGAAATCCGGTCGCAACCAGTCAGTCGCCCTTGATCCCCCCGAGACCTTGTTTGCCTGCACCCGGATTTCGGAGGCGCCCGACCGGAGTCGTTCGGCCCTCGCAGTCAATGTAAACAGAGCGCTTTGAGGCAGCTGCGTGGAAATCAGAGGCTGGGGGCGACGATGAAACCCAAAGCGTCTCTGTGATTGAGTCGTTAACTCGGAACCGAAATTGCAATGCATTAAAAAAGAATCCGGTAGATGAAAATGAAATATAAATTAGTCAATTGCAGTGATAGAGCTTTCTATTGCAGGTGTCGGCAATCCTTTGGGACGGAATAGCCAAGCGTTAAACAACCAGCTGCCCATCTACAATTCTACTGTGCTTTAATTTGATAGTTGGCAATGCATTTATTATAGAGACGCTTTATCCTCTCTCCTTCCTACATCCATGGTTTTTATCCTATATGAAATATTTGTTTTGTGTTTTGAATGTAAAATGGTATGATAATTATTTTTTGCACGTGAAACTAGAATTCCGCAACTTGATATCGAAATAGCCGTAGCGGATAGCGAGCCTCCGGTTTCAGGCCGCTGCACTAGTGGAATGAAATGTGGAAATCCATGCATTAAAATGACGTTTTTGATCTATATAATACCACATCCAGAAAGATGGGCCACCACAAAAATACCACAGAGAAGGAGAGCAGGCTCCAATTACTCTCAGCAGCAAATATTTAATTTCGCAAATGTCACTTGAAATTTTGAACTTACTTTTTTAAAGTGATATGCAGCTGTCAAATCAATGATTAATTAAATACCTACCAATGAGTTTTCCGAAACTCTTCGTGATTGTTGTTCAGTCACCGTAAAAACTGAACATCTGCCTTATGTTTAGATAACCTCTGCTGTAAATCATTTTGGATGGGTTGGTTTGTTTTTGTTTGGAATCCGTGGGAACTCGGAATTTTCATAATTCGAATTTATGGGGAAATTTAGTTTCCGTTTTTGTATCGCGATTTCGAGAAGTGATAGCACATAAATTAGTATAATTCTGGGTTTTGTGGATTCTTTTACGACAAAGAGATTCAGAATAAGCGTATAGCGTATCATTCTGGCTTTAATGGTTTTTTTTAGCTCTGCAACTTGGTAATCAGGGATCGAGTCTCGGTCTTTAAATGAATTTTCTTTCCCTTTGCTTGTTTTAGTGTGTCCATTGTAATTCGGGTTTTCTGTTTTATCGAATTTCTGGGTAATATTTCAAATGGGAATTTAATAGCAATGTTTTTTTTATAGCATTTATCCATACAAATTGTAGAGCGTAATAGTTCGTTTCATACTTTTTTAACCTACCCAACTAGTAATTTGGGATTGAATCCCGGTGGCTATCATTGTCTTCCTCTGATTGCGGGTTGGATTGAGATGATTGTCCAAAAATTTGAGATACTTGGCCGTGAATTGGCCGAGCGCTGCAGGGGAGGGGAGCGAACCCGCCAACGGATCTTCAGCATTTTATTTAAGTTCATGGAGATAGTAAAATCACGATTTTATAAGCAAACTGAGAGCGCTGGGGATTTTAAAGGAGATTATGCTCCGAAAAAAAACTAGTGAATGAACTTTTCTACTAGCTACAAATATTCCAATTTAAAACTTCCAGCTTGAAATTCACATCTATAATTCTTATAATTAATTTTTAAAACAAAATTCAGGAATCAAAATTTTAATCACGTAAACGTATATTTTTCGGAATCGTTGATAACTTCTGGTTAGGTATAATTAGATCTGCTTTTCTCCTCTTTGTATTTGTCTTTGACCTTTCCAGTAAATCATTTTCGGATGAGCTTGCTTCCCCCTCGTTTGTTTTTGTTTGGGACACAGAGAAAATAGGAACTCTTATCAGCCAGATTTACTGGTAAATTTATGTTTCCGTGTTTTTATCTTGATGTATAGCTTTTATAACGAATATTTTTCTATAATATTGATTTTGGTGGATAATTTTGTGACACGAGGGAGCCAGAAATATTTTAAAGGACGGAGTTTTTTTTCATATTTTCTTCATAGCTTGGTCATCGGGAATCGAATCACCATGTCTGATATTATCTCCCTCGCCAATTGCGGGTAGGAATATGAGAGAGAAGTGTCCCAAAGGGCAAGGAGATTCCGTCATTGCCCAAGAGAGGACAAGGGGAGCAAAGCTATCCCCTTAGATGAGTCAATGCCAGATAATGCAATCATTAAAGTCTTTCAAACCGCATTTATTTTGCTAAACGAGAGTCCATTAGCCTACCAGTTTCGAAAGAGGCAAGGCTCCAGATGAACTGGTCAATAACTTCTGTAGTGGCTGCAAATGTTTCAAATTTTCCAATTCGACTGGAAAATCAACCCTTCAATTTTTGTTTTAAATTATTTGCTGATTTAAAGCCGTCAGCTTTATGATTATGTTAATACCGATTCATTTTACGAAATGTCTGAGAGTAACGTTTTAGCTACCCTTTCCGCCTGCTTTCCGTTGTGTGTTTGGATATACTTAGCAGTAAATACTTTTTATAAGGAGGTTAACCTTTTTCTTGCCTTAGTTTGAGGTCCTCAGGGATTCGGAATTCTAAATTGTTTTAATTCAAGGGGAAATATTATTTCAGTTTTCATATCTTGGTATTAAGCCTAGATAACGTATAATTTTTATCTTTTTGGATTTCTATGCTACGCGAGAGATCCATAAATATTGTAAACCGTGGAATTTTGGTTTTCATAATTGTTTTTCTGCTCCATCTCTTGGTCATCGGGAATCGAAGAATCCCGGTGGTTGCTATTGTCTCTCTCGCCGATTGCAGGTGGAAATATGAAGAGAGAGAGAGGTGTCCCAAAAGGCAAGGAGCTTCCGTGATTGGCCGAGATAGGGCAAAGGGTGGAGGGGGGGAAGGGGGGTGGAGGTGTGTGACCGCGTCGATGGGTCGATATTCGTCGGTGCTCGTGAGAGGGCGCGGGGGCTGCTCAGTCGATATTCATGGCGATGATCGAGTTTGATATCGAAGCATGACGTCCTCGGGGGAGCGCACACCTCTTTTGTTTGCCGAGCGCGGGGCGGGGGAGTTAAGGGTGGAGGAAGGGGTGGTAAGGGGGTGGGAGGGCGAAAATAAAATACTCCCATGGAAGGAGGTCGGAAGAGTGGTTCGCGATAGGGGTGGGTTGGGGTTTATAGGGAAAGAGGATGTGACGATGTTGTGTGTGATGGTAATGGGCTTGGGAGGAACTTGATACAGCAAGTGGGATGTAGGCTAGGGAAAGACCACAAGGAGTCTGCGCGATAACATAGTTATTCAAGTATTTTCGGTGCTTGAAAGGGGATTCTGGTGTGACCTCTTTCTCAGCCTATCAAAACTGATCTGGTCCAATAATTTAGTGTATTTCTTAGATATATCTATTTGTTGCGAGGAAAATTTTGTAAAAGTAAAGAGTTTACCTGCATGGTGCGAGGATAGGTAAGAGAAATTCTTTTATCTTTTGTTAATCACAAGAAGTCGTGATAAAATTTTAAGAACATGCAGTATGAAAAATCATGTAATATAGTGTGTATAATACCATTATCTCTCTATTAAACAAATATTATGTTATTTCGAAGGGAGGTTGTGGAGTTTAATTGGGTCGGAACACGAATAAAATGAATTGAAGGAATAGCAAATGATTCCATTGAAGGTCGTCGGAGGAGTAGTTCGCCGTTGTGACTATAGGGTTTCGGGAAAACGGATGCGACAGAACGCTGTGGTGATAATGTTGAAGTTGGGGAGGACCTAGATATTGCAAGTGGGAGATATTTTAGAGATAGACCAGAAGTATTCTGCTATGTAACACGGTTATTTAAGTAAGAATTTTGCTCATACTTTCTTGAATTCTCCCAGGCAGAATATTGGCCCCAAATTAAGAGAGAAACTTCTAAAAAGAGTTTCATTTAGTATGGGAAACACATGGAGTTAAACAGAAGGCCTGAAAGTGTGACTATAATATGAAGCAGAAGAATCAGATGGATTAGTCGTGTTAGGAGAAAAGGACGTGCCTAAGTGAGACAAGGCTAGGGAAAGGATGGAAAGAACCTTAGCCAGAAAATAGCTTATTAAGAATTCTATTGGTTAAGAGCACTCAAACCTTCCGCTTGATCAGATTTTTCCGTGAAGAAGTACTCACTTAAAATTTATACTTTGATCTTGTAATTTTCAGTTAAGTAGACCTTAGTTAACATTAGCATTTATGTTAAATTTGAAATTTTAACCGAAATATTTCTCGATGTCTGCGAAACTAATGCATTTAAAAGCATTGCAACGTTCTATCTTCATCTTTGGCAGTTTTTCAGGATCATGTGCCTTTTATAAATATTTCTCCCATCATCTATTTAAATTAACTGTTTGATCGGAGGTTTGTAGGGAGGGAAGTGGAATCTGAAGGGGCAGGAATGTACGAATAAAATAATGCCTCGGAGGGTGGTACGGAGAGATGTTCGCTCCTTTGCCTACAGCGGGGTTTAGGGGGAGGGCATTTGACGGGCCGCTGTGGTGGTAATAATGGTAGAGTTGGAGTGGGGGATGGAGAACTTCAGACCGTAATTAGGATGCAGTTTAGGGAAAGGGGGAGCCTGCGATTGCGATAGAACATAGCGAGGAGAACTCCGGTAAGAACTCTACTTGAACTACGTATAAAATATGGTCCTCTGGATACACCAATAAATGAATTCTTGCGTAGAACATATAGTAATGAGTGGCTTTTCGTGGAAAGAATGGCTAATTTTCTTGCATTTTTTTAATGGGCACAGTATTTCATTTTGCTACTGTAAAAAAATAATTATCGTAGTGAATCTTCGTGAACGTAACTTTTAGAAACTTTTAGCGTGAAAATTTTTATATCACATTGTACGTAATAAAATTAACTCTTTCGTCTATTAAATAAAAATTGACGGAGGGATGGAGGTGGTTGGGGCGAAACAATGGATAAAAATAATGTGCTAGAAGGAGGTCGGAAGAGAAGTTGGCTCTTGTAAGTATAGAGGGGAGTGGAGATGTGACTGAACACTGTGGTGGTGATGGTGGTGTTGGGCAGGAAGTGGAAGTCTTAAAAGGGACATCGTAGGCTTGTGAAGAACCGGAAGGAGTTTGCGTGTGAACAAGGCAAGGGTCAGTGAATTGGGTCGGAAGATATGTCTCTTATCTTTCTCGGTTGCAAGCGTATTTTTTGGCAGCGCAGTACTATATACAGTAATATTTAAAATTCAGTTGTGTTGCATCGTCGTATTTTAGGCCCCTTTTAGTTTCAATTATTACAGTTAATTAGTATGCAAAGCCTTAGGTGATCCCCGTTTTGGTTCATCTTTAGGATATTACAGCAATGATTCCGCAGCAATATAAATAAAGCAATTTTCTATGGGGAAATAAGTTACTATTTATACGTGAAAACACATTATATGGGTCGAATTTCTGTTCGAGTAGCTGGCTTATTATATTTTAAAATTTAAATATCCCAAACTTCGCCTGCTTATCCTGAGATTAAAACTGTGGCTCAATCCTACCATTAGTAGCCAAGGGCTCTACCCACTAGGCTACCACGCTTCTCTGATCTCTTTCACCATCAGTTCTTGAGGGAGGGTTGCGGAAAGAATGTGACCGTGGCGTCGGTGGTGGAGAGGCAATAGTTTTGGGGCAGGAACTCCCTCGTCTTCCGCGCCCTCTCCCGGGGATCTCGGTTAACCAAACCGGAAACATTCGCAACTCTCGTCGGAAGTGTGGCGAGGCCGATCTACCGCGACGCGCTCTGCCCCGGGCCGCGGACGGGGGAGAGGAACTGGGGGAAGGGGTCTCTTCCTTGGTTCCGCCGTCCTCGCGGCGAGCTGCTCCAACCGCCAATCCGCTGCCTTTAGGAATTCCGGGACTACCTATCGAGAAATTTGCCCACCATGGATGGGAGGCGTGCCTAACGGATGAGAGCCTATCCATCTATGAAATGCAAAATAAGTAATTTTATGTCTGTTTGCTTTTTTGCTCAGCCGTAAACGAAGCATGAGTCGATGGGTAAACCTCATCAAAATGGAGTTACGAAGTTTTCTCTGCTTTCTTAACTTATATACTTGATGAATATGCATCCCCAACATCCTCCTCGAGTTTTAAGTATATTCCGAGGAAATTTCAATCTATGAGGAGGAAAAGGCGGAGGCCTGGGAAAGGGGGAGAGAGAGGTAACTTCGTCGAAATGTTACATGCTTAAGCCTTTATAAATTCCTCGGGGAGGCTCAACAGGGCTAAGTTTCCTCGCTTTATTAAAAAGTGCTTGTTATAACTTAATTGCCATTTTTTTCAAGGGTTAGGCGTTAAAAATAGATTATAATAGGTCAAAATGTAGCGAGTAATGCCCTTCAACAACTCTTTCGTGTTATATTACGGGTTCACCCAAACTTTAAGTGAGTCTCTAATAACCCAGTATATTAATGAAAATTGGAAAACTGTGTTCAGATTTTTTTAAATTCCAATTAGAGTTTTGGATGGTATCTCTCTCTATGTTAGAGGTTGCCCATGTTGCTGTGGTGTAATGGTTTCCAAAAACTCATTCTTCAGCCTTTCTTTTTATTCCTTTGTAAGAGTTGCATTGCATTCCCATTGCCAATACTTATACAAATTGTTAAGTTTGTAACACGATAACTTCTCGGCCTTCCTCTTCGTCTATTGACAAGAGTTTTCCTCCTATAAAATGCTGCAAGAAGTTGTCATCGATAGGATTAAATTCCTTTTCATAAGTTAGTAAATTAATACAGAATAATTAATATTTTTGCTATATTAATCCCTCTAAAAGCAACCTGAATATTTGATCATTCTAATGAAATACTTCTAATGGGCCCCTCAAATGCACAAAAGATAGGTGAGTGATCAGAGGTTGAACTGGAACTTAATGCATGTATTTTTTCATGTGTCAGCTTTTCAGTAATAACAGGAATTTTATACGGATAGCATTGCACATGTGTAGAGTTAACAGCAAGTGGGTGTTTGTTATTTTTTATACTGTAGCACTCTCACATATTTCAATTAAATATATTTTTATTGATATCTAAATGCTTCCTTTCAACAGAAAGTGATCTACACAAATCCTGCATTAGTTATGTAAGAATAAAATATTTATAGCTTCCTTAAAAATTTGAAGAATTGCAATAGAAGTGATCTAGTTAACTAATAGTGTAAAACTACTCCTGCTGTGTTAGTTGTGATGAAGCACGCAGAAGAAAATGTTCAGATTTATTCTATATATGAGAATATTTTGTAGGTATGCTGTCTTATGGGTTTTCAAATATTTTTTCATTAAGTAGATTCTTTAGGGTGTTTAACTACAAACTACATATACTTGGGCTCAGATTGTTTTATCAGTACCTCGCTGAGAAGTAGACTTTGAAACATCTTTTCTGGGTCGTTGATCATTGATATTTTAGACGTGAAATGCGCAAATTTCTGGAATCACACAGCCACCGAAGCAATTTCAAACATCCCTTATAATTATTTTTTTCGATTAGTGCAGATATGCAGTATGAATTGCGCAATTATGTGAAGTCCAAAACCAATAATGTAAAGTATTATCTTGTAAAAGAATAAGTATTTGCGTCCCGCGTAGCATTTTCAATAAAAAATACGGCCGCCAGTAACATCAATTCAACATGTGGCTCACGTGAAAACCTGCCTAGCCCTGCATTAGACGTAAAATAAAGTGAACTGATACGAGCGTTTTGGCAATCACTTGCGTGAGGACGGTAGAACTCCGCTATTCTGTACACAATGCTGATAATGTCACTTCTCCATATTTCTCCAATGCCTTTTCGTCGGAATTTTGGCGGAGGTTTTCCCCGAGCGAATTTACGCGTCCTACTCCCCTTCCTTTGCGAAGGTGACGGTAATATGGGAACCAAAGTGTCTGATCTCGCGTCGTTGGCACTCATATAGATAGGATGTTTATGGCATAATCACCTTGGACATGCTTGCCTACGCACCTGGGCCCTAGCGATTACCTTGAGTGTTTCCTTTGTCCTTAGCGAGACAAGGAGTTTCCACCACGTTGTTGTAACCGTGCGATGCAAGGCCAAGTAACGAAATGAACCCTGTCACCTTTGCCCGCCTTCAGATATTGTTATGAACCACACAAATCCGTCGGTAAATTGAAAGCGAGGCAATTACTTTTGAAAACCGAGAGTATCGAGAAATAATCACCAGTCGTTTATTGAGAGATAATTTTTTTATTGATCCCTCATCAACTTTGGAAATCTCACAATTATTGCCAGCATATAAAATATAACTAATGTTCTGCAATGATACGGTTGAAATGATTGGAGAAGTTTCCAATACGCGTACAAAGCGTACATTAACCGAAAATGTGATACAAGAAGCCGGCACAGTCCACACTTCCCGCTGAGTCTCGATAAATTATATTTGTGACTGAATTAGGTTTTAGTTTTTTTTGCAGTCTATGAAAGCGTCTTAAGTTTTGGTGAGTGAATTAAATTGATTATTATGGTCAATTTTCTCGGGTAGCAAGAATGCATCCCGGATCTAGGGCATGCTCGCACGGCAAGATGTCTACCCTCCCTCGCCTTGTGCACCGACTCTGATCCTCGGATATCCTGCAGCTTCTACTTCCCGGAGGGCACAGGTGTCGTACAAAATGCGGATTGAACGGGGCAAGCTTAACTCCGTTGCGGTGGCCCCAATGCACTCCCGGGTAAAATCTTCCTCCACTTCTAACTTGCGTGTCCGTGCAAGGGTTGAGTGGGGAACCACTCCCACATACTCCTCATCCCTTCTTTAAATTAGGCGAAACCTTTGCATTCTTGCCCCTTCCTTGAGATCTCTACCACTCCTACCATTTCTCTCACTGTCTTATGCCTACTCCTCTCTCTTCGTAGTGAAGAGTTCTCGGGATCGCCACCGGGTCAGGAACTCCATAACTGCCGACGTTTCGTTGCCCGACTCGGTCATCGTCCACAGGGCTGTGAGTGTCGAGTGAGAATTTTAACTTGCTTATGTACAGTCACTCTGCATATATAATGCAGTCACTCTGCATACACATATAAGCATATTTGTAACAAAAGAAGATCTCGCCCCGGCAGACGTTGGGTCGAGTCGTCAGCCGGGCTGGCGGATGCCTACCCTTACCCACCTCCCATCACCACTACTATTATAGCGGCCTCCTTTTTGTCGTCGCTAGTGCTTTGCAGTGAGTTGTAGTTTACAGATATGAATCACCTCCATATCCGCTTTCCTTCCCCTCATTGCTTTTTCTTCCCCTAATACATATTGCACAGGAGGTTTCTCGCGTCAGAAACTACAGATGTTGTCAACATAATTGTCACAGTTTATCTTGAGGTTTGATGAAAGTTTTTATTTATTTCTTTGCCAACGTTACTTTATTTTTCATACTGCGAACAATTTTAAAACAAAAAAATATAAGGAAAATTAAAATAAAAGAGTAAGGCTTTAGAAAATAGCAATATAGAGGAAATGTTTCCCACCTTTAGATATTGTTATGAACCATATAAATTGGTCATTAAAGAGAAGGGAGACAATTGCTTTTGAAATCCGAGATTATTGAGAAATAATCGCTAATTGTTTGTTGAGAGAATTTTTTTATTGATCCCTTATTAACTCTTGACATCTCACAATATTGCCAGCTTTCTTAGCAGGCCAGGTTTCTCTGCCATATGACTTTTCGGGCCGCACAACGCCTTAACAGACTTTTCCCCTTGATCCTGTTCCCAAATCTGCGATCATACTACACCCCTGATACTTTTTTTTACCAGTTTCTCCACCCTGTAATGAACGTACTCACGGAATCTACTAAAAACACTGCATCACACGACAAAGAAAACGCCCAGAAATTCAGTGCAAAAGGCAAAACAGCCGCACAAACACACGGACACAGACTACCGCAGCGAGTCCATCGCAGCAGCAGCGTGGGAAGTTTGCGCAGTCCTTTTTATTGGAGTCACGGTGGTGTTAGCCATTACCATTGTTGTTTTCTGCGGTCTCTCCGCTCCGGGTGCCGTGCTGACCGCTCCCAAAGCCGCAGAGAACGGAAGGAAGGAAGCAAGGAATCGCCGCTCTCACGCATTCTCATGATCCTCCACTCCCGACTCCTGTTCGGCCATTGAGAGAGGGTTTTTAGGGAAAGAGTGGAGCAAAGCAGGGTGTAGCCACGTCGATTTTGGCCTCCTCTAGGGCAACAAAGGATATAGGGTGGGGGGAAGAGGGAGGCGTCTCAAACCAGACCACCCCAATCCCCCCCACCCCCCCGCGTCGGGTCCTTTTCTTTCCGCCGAGCTCCACAAATCCGAAATGGCTGATTTATACGGTTTGCCTTTTCGGAAAAAGGGCTTCAACAGCTCTCTCGATGGGCCCTCGAAAAGCGACTACGGTGTGCCACCAACCGGCCGCCGCTGCTTCACTGCCACTGTATATATGGCAGTGCAGAGCGAACGAGTGTTTCAGAAGTAATTGTGCCGGCGTGATGGAGGGGACATGCATGGCGGTGAAAAGGTGTCTTATGGGAGAGAGGTTATAGATGAAGGAAAGGGGCGTGGCCCATTTAAAGGATACACGGATCTCGTCCGCTTGAAAAGAGTGGAGAGAAAGAGTTGGGAAAATTCACCTCTTATCATGTCTCCTCCTTTTGGGACTTCACCCCGTCGGCCTTGGGTTTGATTCAGATGTCCTGTGTTCGAAACCCGTGTTTGTGCGTTTCTACCATCCTGGGAACGGAAAAGAATTTCGAACTCAGCAGAGTAATGATAATCACTGAAGAAATATGAGTTTAAGGAATAAAAACTTTGCTTTTTCCACATGGGGATTTATTTTGTCCGACCATGTTTCGTAACAGCGTAACACCTTCTCATCTTGAAAATGTAGCGATGTAGCGAAACTGTGGTCAGACAAAATAAATCACCATGGGGAAAAAGAAAAGTTTTTATTCCTTCAACCCCTACGATAAAGGATTTCCACTACCATGTCACACCCGCTACTATTACTTATACTAAAGACATGTTTTCTTTCGCCGTCAAGACATATTTTGATTAAGATTAATGAAAAATTAATTTCAATAAGAGCATGATCATAATATAATAATGTATGTTGCAACTAATGGCACTTGTGCTGTTCAGTGCGACCTAAAAGCAGTGACAGATTTATTAGGGAGGGGGGCAAAAGGGGCTATTGCTCCCCCCTTAGGATATCCAATTTACACTAGATAGAATGGCAATTTTTTCGGACCCCCGCTACTGCTGGGAGGTTATCCCCTACTTAGCCACCCCTTGTCCCTATCCTGGATCCGCCACTGCAAAATGGTCTATTTTGAATGAAGGACTGTATTACAAAATGGCACCAGGAGTGTCAAATGATCCTGGACAGTCAACTTCGAACTTCCACAACTACGGGTACCTATCTAATGCATATGTATATTTATCATTCAATAGTGCGGAAGAGAATGTGGTAGATTGGCTGATAGATTGATTATCGTATGATAAAAGGGCCAAAGTGCAGTTTCTGGTTAAGACTTTGGACACGTAAATCAACAACCTTTGCATTGTCACGTGGCTTGGGGAAAGAAACGGAACTTATTGCCCTGAATAAGTGAAATAATGACCTAATCCGTTTTGAACTCTACCCTTACCTAACTATACAATACTAACGGTTAAAAAGTTGTTTGAGAGAGTGCAAGAGAAAAAGATAGGCATGAATTTAATGTATCTTTCTTTGATTTCAGGTGAGTGCTGTATTGCTGTTATGAAGATAGTGTGGTGTGCATCTCCTTTGCATTGCGTGATACAAGTAAGCAGTGATTTCAATTTTATTTTATTTTTGAAAACAGAAAGATCCATGCTTTTATTTTGCTGCAGTTGATACGAAATAATGTTATCGGAAGCCAAAGCACTTTAAGGTGTGAATTGCATGCATTGATTGACCACTTTCTAGCAGAGCTGTGTAGCGGAAAAAACATTGTTACAACGAAGGTTAAAGAGTCAGCTGAAAAAATGGAAGATGGCCGTTTTTAAAATCCGTAGGTCTCGTAATCTTAGTAAAACAAGAAACTTTTAAGGGAACATTCTCAACGTTCAATAGTCAATTCACCTTCAGTTCCTCTGCATATAGTTTTTGGATTTATTTTTTTAATTTTCATATGCATAAACCATGCGTGCGATGAAATATTTAAAAAATGAGATGCATTTACTAATAGGAAATTTGATTGCGAGTGATTGAAGTAAAATTACGATTGAATATAGAATTTTTTAAGGAGAGTGAACTTTTCCTTCATTGGAGATTGAATGGAATATTACATTAGTAATAATTATTTTTTTCCTTATCTCGACCTCTTTTATTTAAATATGTGCAAAGCTAAGCCCTGATGATAGTTTAAAATAAACAGAAACGTTGCCTAAAACGTTTTTGCATAACATATATTGACCTACACTCGAAGAACTATTTTAACATTAGTAATAATAATCCTTTTATTATAAATATGCCAAAATATTGTAACTCACGCTAGAGAAGTAGAAATAAAATTAATGGTCCTTCATTTGATGAGATTAATGCCTCGTGTTTCTGTGAGAAGTTCAAACATTAAAGATCAGAAGGTGAGTGAGCGATAAATTACGAATACGAGTGTCGCCTGCAACCTGAGCTCGAACTGGGCCAACCGTCGTGGGAAAGTCGAGCGATTGTTGGTTTTATTTTCACATTAGTATCACTTTAAGCGTTCCGTGGAGGAGTTTTGCTTCTTGAGGGAATGACTGCATGCTATGGGTGCTCCAGAGTTCCCTTTCTTCTCCTATTCTTCGGTGCCCTTCCCGTATCTTTGCGTTTATTGATCTTCATTACCTGTCACCGGCGCCAGGTCTCGAATACTTCCCACTACTTTCGGGTCAGCTTCTCCTATTGTCCTGTCCAGAAAAGACTCAATGCCTTCGGAACTTGAGTGCTTGCGGGTGCAGAATGGAAGGATAGGTCGAGAAACGAAGAGGTGTACCGAAGAATTCTAAGTTAAAGGGAGTTGTGGAGTAGAATACGCCAGAATAGGACCCGAAATCATTTTCAGCATACAACCGAATAAAATAGGTTTAAATTGAGTATTTCGGAGTGTAAACTGACTTGTCTCATTTACAGGGTTCCCACTCAACCGTGAAAACCTTAAAACCGTGAATAAGCCGTGAATTTCGTCTACCGTGAAAAAACTTGGAAATAGCCGTGAAATTCGTCATGAAACCTTAGAAATCTCTCAAACTTGATTGTAGAACTACGATAGACAGACTAAAAGAAAAATCGATATTTCGATCATGTTTCAAACCGAGTCACGTGCAGATACTGTCCACGCATTTACCTGCACACGTAAATTCGAAGCGCAATTATTAATTGGTCCGTGTGCCATGACAGCACATTGACCTTAGGCCTGCAATTGGAAGACATTAGCCCTGGAAAAAAATCAGGCACTTCTTCACTTAAGAGCCACCCTGCTCTCTCCCCATTTTCCCACTCATACCCTTTAGCCGGACCTGAAATATGCTAACGATAGGTGGCGTCATAAGAGAGAGCACTTTCATTGCATTCAAGGCATCTGTTGCGTTTGTTACATTTTTAGTTAACGTGCGGTCGGTGATTGTTACGTCATCAATATTTCTGCCTACAATGGCTTATCAACAGATCGTGAATTTGATGGCATTTAGGCCGTGAAAACCTGGAAAAACCGTGAATTTTATAATGTAGTTAGAGTGGGAACCCTGCATTTCCTAACTTGGTCTCTTCAATTCACGATGTGGTCTATTTAGTTTTATTTATAAGTTCCCATCCTCCTCCTACCTCGCCTACCCAACATTCTTCCCACCAACATGTATGTTAATACAAACTCCCCGCTCAGTACTTGCTCCGTCCATACTTTCTGTGTCCTCCGCATCTCATCTAGGAGCTTCACCCACCATGTTTATCACGTCGTCGTTCCTCCTCTTCATCCACTTCACCCTCTCCAGTCTTCTCCACACCCACACATCGATTGCTATTTTCCTGTCCTCCTCCTTAAGATTCCATGTTTACGCGCCGTAAACCACTACACTCTAGATAAGACCCTTTATATTTCATTATATTTTTTCGTAACGATGTCCACATTAGCTCTTTTCTGATCATGAATTTCTCCTGAGCTGTCTCAATTCCCTTCATGAAGACCTCTCTTCTGGATTCATTTTTCTCCAAAGTTACTCCCAAATCGTTACACATATCTACCTGCTGAAGTTTGTGACCTCCTACTTTAATCTTAATTATTATATTCTTAGCTCATGATGCTTTTGAAAAAATTCATAACTTTGGTTTTCTTTTGATTAATCTTCATGTCATCTTCATCGCAACTTTTTTCTAATGCATCCTCGGTGCCTGAAGCCATTTCACCGACTAGCTAATCAATGCCTCTTCATACCTCACTGATTTAGACGCATCCTTCATCTTTAACTACCGCTTCAAAATAATCCTTTGCTTCCCGCATCACTTACTCTGCACCCAAGGTACAAGTTGGACAGAAAAGGCTTTAGCAAACAGGTGAAAACTACCTGGAAAGCCTCCCCAAGGAAGATCTAGAGATAAGTATTTGAGATAAATGAGAAGAGGCTCACGGGAAAAGAACATAAGATAGCTGAAAGAATTAGTTTGGGAAAGCGAGAAATAGATGCGAACAGTGTACCAAACTCAGAACTTAAATACTATTAAAACTATGATAACTTGGTTCTGTCCTCCGCCTCTTCTCCAATCCCAGAGTCCACGACGCTATCAGCAATGGCTATTTTTTGTCCCCCACCCCAAAAACACTTGCGAACTCATTCAATGCCCAAGAAATCAGGGACTGACGTGAAGAATTGCAGAATATATATTTTCACGCGGGAAGTCGCAATATTTTCGCCTTTCAAGAGGGTTGCCAAAATATATGTGTATCGGTGTTGGCAAGGTTTGTGACACATTGTTGCGCCCTGCGGTCCATTTTTCGTATGTTTTCTCCAACGATTTACCCCACTCGATGGGATTCATCTACTCCAATATATCATCTAAGGAAGCTGAGTTATATTTGAGCTGAAATGTTCATCTGTTTACACATATAATGGATGAGCAGTCTAGGCTCAGCTTGACCTATTACTTTCTACGCATCAATTTCTCGCAGAAGTTATTCAAGACCCTTTATCTTTTGAGCTTTTACTTTCTCCATATCTCACTAAATCTCTGATTTCAGCGCGTTCTTTAATTATATATGTATTTTGTCAATCGTTGATCTTTGCCAGCGTTTTGACTCAGTTGTACGCCATTTTCATTCTCAGTACATCTCCGTGTATCGCCTACGTCTTCACCATTTATAGTTCGGAATCTCATATATTCAACAATGTAACGATTTAAAATTATTATTGAATTCGATTGTAGCTATGTCTTTTAAAAGTGGCATTCAAAAGCAATGAATCCGCTAGATTTTATGGCCTAATATAAATTTCGGGTAATGTCTTTAATAATAGTTTATTTCTCTATAGCAGTTCTACCTCTAACATCAACGCCGCCCGTGGCGACTTAAATAAATCCTCTTCAATGGACTGTGGGTGAAAAGACATCCACATACTATTCTGCGAACTGCCACTATAGGCGTGTGAGGGGGGGGGGAGGGTATTAGGACACCAGCCCCTAGCTTCAAGAATGCAAATTTAGATTGACAGTCGTAATGATAGCTTATTTATCCGTGAAATTTGGTTTCCTCTACTGTCAGCGACACGAGTTGCGACTTTTGTAAATCCATTTAAACGCAGGGTTGGTGACAGCACATCCAGTTGCTGAGGAAAATCCAATATTCTAAGATTAGTGAATAAATTACTCGGACAGCTTGATTACAGGCTATGTAGGCGCAGTATAAACAAACACGCGTTTATTCCGGAATCCGATTTGTTGCAAATTTGTAATTATTACTAGCAAGGGAACGAACGAACGACCTTGGTAAGTAAATTTCCCTGTGGCTGCACTGGCGGGAGTAGTTGAGAATGCATTGAGTACTCCAAGGGTTGTAGGAACGAGCAAGCCTTTCCACAGCGATAAGATGTACCTCTAGCGAAAGGAAGGTAAGTTATAATTGTATGAAATATTAAAAAGAGAAAATTTCCTTTATATTGCTATTTTCTAACATTTTACTCTTTTATTTTAATTTTTCTTATATTTTTTGGTTTGTAAAATTGTTCGTAGTATGAAAAATAAACTTTAAGTAAAGAATGATCGTAGGCTTTCCCGGCGTATAGAATTGTGGAAGGTTACACGGGATTTCCACCGGGTCAGGTTCTCCAACTCCATCTCGGCCGACGTTTCGATGGGCGAGTTGTCCATCGCCTTCATGCCCTGAAGACGATGGACAACTCGCCCATCGAAACGTCGGCCGAGATGGAGTTGGAGAACCTGACCCGGTGGAAATCCCGTGCAACCTTCGACAAAACTTTAAGTAACGTTGGCAAAGAAATAGATAAAAACTTTCATCAAACCTCAAGATAAACTATGACAATTATGTTGACAACATCTTTAGTTTCTGACGCGAGAAATCTCCTGTGCAATATGTATTAGGGGAAGAAAAAGCAATGAGGGGAAGAAAGCGGAAATGGGAGTGATTCATATCCGTAAACTACAACTCACTGCAAAGCACTAGCGACGACAAAAAGGAGGCCGCTATTATAGTAGTGGTGATGGGAGGTGGGTAAGGGTAGGCATCCGCCAGCCCGGCTGACGACTCGACCCAACTGCTGCCGGGGCGAGATCTTCTTTTGTTACAAATATGAGACGGGAGGAGGGTGGGAGGGGGGAGGAGAGACGTGCCTCGTGTGCGCCTGACACGGGGGTGACACATTGTAGAGGGGGGTAGACGGGGGGGGGTCGCTTTTCTCGGGTGGCTGATAGGAAGATGGGGGGAAGGAGTGGTGTGGGCGGCTGCCGCCAGGTGGCTGCGGGATGAAGTGTCGCCCGTGTGTCTGCGAATGTGAGTGTTAGAAAGAAAGGCGCACGGAGGTGGGGGAGAGGGGAGTGCCATCTGCAGGACATGACTTGCTCTCGGAAACACAATCACCAGTGTTTTTCAATTTAGTTAGGCCTCACACGAATCGCCCACTCTTTAGACGGCTTCGCATCAGCATCTTTCCATTGATTAATGTTTTGACCTATGATATTGCGATGGAGGATTCTCCAATCGGCCACTAGATGCGCTGCCACAGGAACAGAATTCAAATGGATTTACAAAAGACACTATGCACGACGCTGACGTTGTGGTGAACCGAGTTTCGGGGGAAATTATTTGAATTGAGGACTGTCAACCGAAATTAATATTCGTGGTGATATGATCAATCAAGCGTTTAACTCTATGATGCGATTCCTCGTGAATGCACGTGCTATGAATGGTGCAATAGTGAACAAATACTGTAAACAAATGGATTGCTCTGCGCTTATCGCCGAGAGGCAAACATGTATGTAAGATATTTAAAACCTTCGCGTTTTCATATTTTACTCTTGCGAATGAGTGGCTGAATTTGGAAGATTGTTTTTCGACGAAATGTGCTTTTCCTCTCATTCTAAATTACCACTTGTAACCGAAATTTATTTTATTGACGGTATGATTTATCGAATTCATAACTTTTGAATGCTATTCCTCGTGAGTGCAAATATAGCACACTAAAAATACAATGCACTTGAGAGAAAGTGTATAAGATAGGCACTCGTCGCCGCGTTTATAGCATTTTTGAAAACCGATTTAAATGTGATTGCACGTAACGGAAATGGAACTTCTGCTGGACGGAAAGGGTCCCCCTATACAGTGCCATTGGTGCAGATGATCTTTGCCGTTAGCCAATCAGATTTCTCTTCCCGTAGTCCACTGTATGGCGCTCTCAACAGTAATACACTTAGTTGAGTCGTCGTACAGGCCATCACTTTGGTGATAGCGATTTAGGCCATTTTCACTTTAAGATCCCCATTAACATGTGTGGATATCATTATTATTAAAGTATTCGACCAATTAAAGTAGGTTTGTATTGGAAGTCTCCCCTCCCTTCATGAACTTCTCTCTTCAATTCACAATAAGGCTACTACCTTTTATTCTATATATTCTATATCTATAAATCCTATTGCGTTCGTTCCTCTCCCTCGCTTACCCAACATTCTTCCCTCTAACACTGTCTTCAACATCCCCTCCCCGCTTAGTACACGCTCTATCCATGCCTCCTGACTCCTACGGTTCTAATCTAGAAGTTACCTCTCCTCACCTACCATGTCCAGCACTTCGTTCTTCCTCCTATCCGTCCACTTCACCTATTCCATTCTAATCTACACTCACATCTCGATCGCCTCCAGTCTTCTTTCGTCCTCCTCCCTAAGTGTCCATGTTTGTGCACCGTAATTCGATCACTATCATGCACATTGGACTGAAGTCTTTGTTTTTGTCGAGTTTTGAAATATTTGTTGCATTTGAGTATGTATGCGCGAAGTCGGCAGCGGAAAACAAATCGTCATACTTTGAGGGTAATAATTTTATCGAAGGGAGTGGTTGAATAATCTCCAAATAGAGGACTCTGCCTCTTTCCATTGCCATCAACCGTCTCCTTTTTGCTCGGAGCGAGTGCTTTGCAGAGAGTTGTGCATTTGGCCTCGCGATATATATCATCTCCTCCACTGCTTTTTCCTCCCGTTTTATCATCAACCTGAGAAATCGGAGAAGAGCCCCTTTTGATTTGAACCTATTTAGGAAGGAATATTTTGTGGAGATTGATGGCTTGGAGAAGTACCGCTCCGTGATCACGCGAACACAGAATATCCTAAGCAGGTGAAGAGAGATGATTGAAGACTCGCTTTTAGTTCTTCTTTCGACGATTTTACCAGGAATAGCGTGTTTTATCTCTCTTTTTTTTCTTCTCGGTTCCATTGTAAGGCCCAGAAACAGTAGCCGGCAAAATTCAATCTTACCATTATTATTTTACCAAGTAGGTTTATAATTTCCGTTAAAGTTTCTCTTTAGAAATTTATACTGTAAACATTTAGGTTGGTACGTACTTTCAAAATATAGGTATATCTACTGTTAACGTTTCTCTTTTTCGTGAGGGTTTTTGACCAGTAATTATCTTGCAATGACTGTCGAATGGGATGATCAGAGCCGATCCATTTTTCTTGTTGGTCATAAAAATCGATGTCGTTGAGCATTTTACATTTATTTTTAAGTTAACCTTGAAAAAAGTCATCTCTTTCTTAAACTGCCATCTCTTGATTTAATTTTTTAACGTTCTTTTTGGCCAAATATTTCTGCTTAAGTTGTGTCCGATATTAAAAATCCTGTCTGGATATAATTTTGTATTGCCATGTTAATATATATAACCTGCTGTTTTTTTCCTTCATGCTCGATTTGTGTTTTTTGTTATCGTCAAGTTTTTGAAAATCAAGATTTTGTGCGCTGTATTTGCCTGATAACGGCAAAAATAACTTATAATAACTCCAACTTCTCTTCATCAGGAGATCCCACTAATTGATGAAGAACATTACGCATTTAAAATTAGAAATAAGTGTAGGAAGGTACCGACTACTTAGATATTTTTTTTCTGGATGCCAATGCTTGCTCTAAGCAATCGAGCAATCTTTTCAGTATCCAATTATTCATTCGTGTGCATGAGTAACAAGGAGTGATTAATTTTGGCACAGCCCCGCAGAGGGCGAAGGGGTTGACTGCGTCTGGGGGTAGGTATGTGGGAAGGGGGTTTGGCGCCGTTGTCACGAGGGAGGGGGACCATGATTAATGGTGGTTGGTGGAGGAAGTGGGGGTGGGGTGGGAAGCGCACGCCCCCTTTCATATTTCGTCGGAGGTATTCCCTCGGAGTATTTCGCCGGAGTGGCTGCTCGGATATCATCGCGTGTGCTGTTACGTGTGCACTCGATGAGCGCACCCTTGGGTGGTCTGACCCCGCAAAATGTGAACTGTTGCACGCATCAATACATCTCCATCTACAATGTATGCCACAAGCCTACTCAGTAAGCGCGTGGCGAGGATTGTTTGGGTAGGGTGCCAGCAGTTAACAAAAACAAATAGCAATAGAAAAGGAGGCAAGGGGAATTATACTTTGTATAACTAAGAATGGGAAATAAATACGCTATGTGGGGACACCTAAATCTACATGCTACCCCACAATTCGCCTGAATAGGCGTGTAGCTGGGGTGTTAGGACACTGGCCTTTAACACGTGAGTGGTTTGGAAGGCAAGGGATACAACTGATTTCTCTTTTCTACACAGTGTTAGGTACAGAAATTAGGTATGGAAAACAAACGAGATGAATTAGATATTTGATATAGTGCATTTGATTTTCCTCTCGATGACATCACCGATCTGAGACTCACTCGTATCCCGTGGCAACCAATGTTTCTGCATTTCTTCTAATAATTAACTTTACCTAACTCTGTTGAGAAAAAAATCACTTGTACCCCTTGGCTTCTAAACCACTTATATAAAAATCAAATGCTTTAACGAAGTTTCGCCAAGAATTTATTAAAGTCATTCATGTTTTTAATAAGAAAACATTTCTAATACCTATTCGTTTGTAAAAATGTTTCCCTTAAAACGTCGTTTGTGTCGAACTTGGAAGTATCGTGTGTTTTTTTAAATGATTTTCTCCGCGATGTCTTGATAAATATTTATTCTTTAGTGCTCGCGCAATATAAGCCTAGGATTTAGTCTCCGAGTCTCTATTGACTCACTGTCTAATTCGCGTATAAGCGGTGTTATGCTATGCTTTTATTTTTTCATCCGAAATCCTTCTCGCACAATGCTTGATGAATACTAGCTTCTTTTTGGATCTGCCGCATGTGGGAGCGATGGAGGTTTTAAATTTTCATCGCAAGTGAAGGCCATAACCCTGACCTAAATTGAAGGTGGCTTCAAAGATAGGAGATTCATATTATCTATATAAATATCGGGGTACGGTAACCTTTCATGAACATCAAAGAAATATTAATGATAAAAATAAGGGGTGCCTACGCGACAGGGAATACAGGAGGAAAGTTCGTTTAGTTACTCTTTTATGAGTGAAAAATAGCATCCCATTTTTATATTGCCTTTGATTGAGGAAAGTAAGAAAATGTCTTGATGCATAACGCAAACATAAAATTTGCGTGCGCACCGAATTACTAATTTTGCGCTAGCTTATGAAGCAGCAAGGTAATTTTAATTGGTTGTTTCGAGGAAATATATAATTTAGCTTGTGGTTTGGATGTTTTGTTTCCTTATGACGATTTTGTGTGAATTTCACCAAGGAGTTAGCAAGCCCAGAGAAATATGATGCTGAATTCACCCTGAAGGAAGATGACTCAAGGTGGTATAATTAGTCGCTAACCTGACCGGCCATTGTGGTATCCGGGTTCGGATCCCTGCGAAACCAAATATTTTTTGATGAGCAAATTATAGTATATCCTTAGTTGTATAAACCGTTTTCCTACCATTTCCCACCATTCCCCTATCGAGGCAGCCTATGGGTGGGATGTAGATGCTGCCATCTATGTCTAAATTTTAGATTTTCCATGACTGCAAAATGGGAATGGGGTCATTCACTCAGACACTAAATAGTCATTCATTGCAAGAATGGAAGAGAAAGAGAATAATCTACGACGAAAATATCTCCCCCGTTCAGCCATTTTATCGTTAGGTAGTTCATATTGAGAAACCGAAAAAGTTGCTAACCTTGTTTTCAAAATTTGGTGACGTCATTAGGTTACTGGATCACAGTGGAAAAAAAACCTTTCACCGAAGGGAATGAGTAACTTTTAAAAGTCCACACCACAACGAACAACGTGACGCCCATGCACAGAACCGAAGATATGTTGATAAGCGGTGACTAGCAGGTAATGAGTTCGTGACGTCATCAAATTACCTGTTCTAGGGTTAATGCCGTCGATGTTGTGATGCTAAAAAGTCAAGGAGTGGGCTGAAGATCGATAATCGGAAAAATGCGGGCTTATTTATTCCAATAACTTTATCATATTCGGCAGGAAATTAAAAGTTCCATAAATACCTCTTTTTTTGTTGGTAGTAACCTTACTACATATAGAGCGACGATGGACATGCGAGTTGATAGTGAAAAAAAATTAGTATCAAATTTATCGAAACGAAACTCTTTGAATATTTTGTTGTACGGGTTGTAAAATAAAAAAAAATATCTAAAAAAATTCTTTATTATTTTAACCAGAATGGAATAAAAATCAGCGTTTCCTAAAGGCTAAAGGTAACAAACCACAACTTCTGGCGTGCAACGCCAATAAGTTGGTGAATTTCATTGCATTGCAATATCATTATTTTTTTTCTAAAGCGTTATCTTGCAAATCTGAAGACTCTCCTATATTACATTCTCAGTCAGCCATATCTTTCTCTCCCTTTTGAGCTGCTCTGTGTTGACTCCGCGTCATGGGTCTCGTGGTTCCTGGCGATGCTTAGAGGGGGTGAGGGGGGCTCATTGCCGCGGCGCCAAGATTGATGAGGCCCCGGGGGGCTAGAGTGTGCGTGGCGCCCGGAGGCGCCAGGGCGCTCGCAAAATGCGCTATTCACGATCCGGGCGCATCGGCGCGTGCACGAGTGGAGACAGACTTCTCATCCCGGGACGCACACAAAGGCCGCCCCTGGCAGTGGCACCACCCCTGGGAGAGCAGACCCTTCCGTCCAGGGCGACATATGGCTGGCCCCAGCGTGCGTGCGAGCCCTCCAATCATCCATGCAGTGTATATCCGATACATAATCTGCGACGGGTCACGGCTGACTATGTACTGCCTTACTTGATCGAATTAATTGTGGGACGAAATTTGGTGGAATTAGCTCGGCATATTCTAATGCAAGGAAGCAAAAACTTTGCTATCACACATGAAATTTACTCGTGAAGGGTTTGGAGTTACTATGTTACGCTCAGCCTTAGATATAATTCATAGCGCGGGTATGTTCGGACAATGAAACTTATAAAATCTATGCTGCAAGATAACACGATAGGTTGAATTAGGTTACAAATAAATGTTATCTGGGATAACAAAGTTTTCTCTTATTATAATTGCAAAAACATGATGGCACACCTTCATATATGCACGAATATTACGATTAAGTATTTTCCAGTGGTCTATAGTACATAAATATTGTCACCCACCGCGCATTTAAAAGAGTCGCCACTTGCGTCACTGCGGACTGAAATATTAAAATTTCTCGAGAAAATAAGCTATACAACTTGGACTTTAACTGAAATTTATGTTAGAGATTTTATTGTCCATTAATTGTTTTAACTTTCCAATGCTCGTTTTCGCAAATGCAAACACTACACTGCAGGTATTGAGAATAAATGGATCTTTCTACACTCATCGCCCGCCTGCGTACATTTTTGGAAACCTGTAAAATCGCCTAAAATGGCAACTATTTACATTTTCTTCAAGGCAGACTGTAGCCTTCCCTACTTGGTTCTTCGCGGCTTTTAAATACGACTCTTTCATTTTACGGTGTTTGAGGTTGAAAATTGAATTCTTCAGAAGGCTCATCACTCCTGCTAGACTGTTTTTTTTTGCGTCCGATTACGCGCTTACAGTGTATGCCATTATCTTTAAATAATTGCGGTACATAAAGTAAGTCTGGGTAAGCATATAACTATGTTGTAAATAAGTATGAAAAATTTTCGTCGGTATTCTCTCATATGCAGTATTTTTATATTTGAGATGCAGACAAGTGTTAACAAGGATCTGGGTTATGCTCCTCATTAATGTCAAGATGGTAGCATCATCACTGGTCAACAATCCTAGGATTGGTTTGACGCAGCTCTCCACTCAGTTCTCCTATCAGCTAATCTTTTCACTCCTACGTATTTCTTCTCTTTCACATCTCTCTTTACTTGTTCCATATATTTTGTTCGAGGTCTTCCTTTTCCGTACTTGCCTTCCACTTGTCTCTCGACGATTGTCTTCATCAGGCCATCAATTCTCCGGATGTGGCCTATAAGGTTGCTTCGTCTTCTTGTTAAGGTTTTCATGAGGCTTCTCCTCTCTCCTACTCTTCTTAGGACTTCCTCGTTACTAACTCGGTCGATCCATTTGATTTTCATCATTTTTCTGTAGCACCACATTTCAAAGGCCTCTATCCTTGCTTTCTCCGCTGCGGTCATTGTCCATGCCTCACTTCCGTATAGGAGCATACTCCAGATGTAGGTTCTTATAAATTGTTTCTTTACTTCTATATTTAAGTTTCTCGCTGTAAGCAGGTCTCTATTTTGCTGGAATGCTCTCTTCGCCTGGGCTATTCTGCTGATGATTTCTTTCTTGCTTCTCCCGTCACTAGTTATCTTGCTTCCCAAATAACTGAATTCATCCACCTCTGTCAGTTTTTGCTTTCCTATTTTGGGTAGGGTAATGGGTAAATATCAAAAGTAAGCACGAAGAAAACCAAGATATTCGTATGCAGCAGAAGATGGCAGCATACATTTGAAATGAGTAATGCGTACCAAAAACGACAATATAACTGTGTATAGTGAAACACAGTAGCTTAGTGCCATTATCTAACATGGCTTTGAGCTGCCATAAGTTGAAAGGTGGGTCGTTATAAAAAGGGAATTAGGGGAATAGGGTAATGCACGAATATGTTCCATTGAACACCATAGACGACCATGAGGAAGCTTAAAATCGGACTCTGTCGAAGTTCTCCACCCCATCATTGACGAACCGGACGTGACGCTGACTTCAGGGCCGGAGGAAGAGGCGCAGGACTTCTGCGACGAAGCGGAGAGCAGTGGATTTGAGAACGTCAGCCCTTTCACTCACGATTCAATGACCGCATCGAAGGCGCGTCTGAAATTGCCGTCTGGCGACTCACCACAACCAGCTGGAATGCATAAACATTGCGCTTGAACTACGATTTTTTCAACGTTGACGGTCTTAAGAGCTTTATGTTTTATAAAGGAAACTTAAAGCTTAGATCTTGACAATTAAACAATAATATATTTACGTAAAGTCTTGAAACATCAGTAACAATACTTTATGAAATGACTTTTTATTTTATTATTTTGTTTTCAATATAATCTCATTTTTTTATTACCTAACTGGTATTTTTTCTTTTGATTCTATTTTTGTTCAGCTAAATATGAAATATGGAATCTAAGAAACATATTTACATTTCGTTTCCTTTTTTCTACTATTTTCAATGATTAATACTGATTAATATTCCAAAGATTAGAAGGAGGTTTATTCATAGGATAGACTCATTAGAGTTATTTATTGAGGCGGTATATATTTAGTTGGAAAACTTGGATTGTAATCCCTTACGTCTATTAAGATGTGCGCTAATAGGGCCATGCATCCTGTATTTGAAATTATTTACCAGGTGGGAAAAGAAATCACCGCCGAAATTCACCTGTGGTGGGATGTCTACCAACCCCCGATTGTCTTAGCGTCAGCCGCGTGCAGTAAGCTATCGCCAGCACGGGAAATCGCGCAAACTCCAGTTTCCACGGCTTAGATACTAAAATGGCGAGAATTGGAAACCAATCCCCGGAAAGGGTAGAAATACCATCCGTTGCAGTCGGTATGTTTCATTATAAAGATTCAAAGCTGCCACTTAGTAACACCCGAAACGATTTGTTGTAAAATGAGTCTGTTCGAGCCAGAGCGAATCGTTCTCTTCAGATGTTGGCCGATCGTGTCTCGTCTCTTTCTTCTGATTCATAGCATATTTGAAAATAACACCATCTTTATAAAAAGTCATGGTGTGTAGCGTAGATACTCTTTTAACGTTTTCTTGAATCCCATTCATTAATGATGTATATATGCATCGTTTCATTAAGTTTTACGTCTCCTGATTACCAATCTTCTTGCCACCCATTCATTCCATAGTTCTTCATCGAATCCTATTTCTGCAATTCTTTCGGCAGCCCATGTAACAAGCTTCAAATGAAAGGATTATGCGTAAAATTACTCGAGCTTGGCATAGGGTAAGGCTTTTGCAGACAGTAATTACCATCAGCCACTCCCTCATCGTTATTAGAGCAGAATCATCAGAATCAGTGTTGGTGATATTGATGGAGTTATCCGCCGAAACGTCGGTCTTTTAGAAGCAATTTACTTAAGGCCAAATCGGAGAAAATTTCAACAATACTATTCGCCTGGAAAGCCTACTATACAGAGTGTCCCATTTATCTTGACAACCCAAAATAACTTTTTGTCCAGATGCAAATTCAAAACTGTGTCAAGCAAATGTTCATTATCCGCCAGGGGGACATTAATCAGCATGATTGCTTTCCTTTTAGCTTTGTTATTTACAATGATATGAACAGCGGTATGTCTTTTTTGAATGGCACCCCATAATTTTTAATCGGCAATTCATTTCTTCTCTTATAGACTTATTAAAAAATGTAGCACGGTGGACCATTAACATAAACGCAGTGCTATGAAGAATAACTGACTCACTAGCGCTAAGTGCAGGAACGCGGGTAATTTGCATCTGGACAAAAAGTTATTTTGGGCCGTCAAGATAAATGGGACTCCCTGTATATTACGAAATGTTCATCTTAGCCAAAGTATTAGCATAACATTTTCATGTTTGTAAGTCAGAAAAATATTGGCAATACCTAAGTACACTAAACATTTCAAAGTTTCATTCCCCCTTTTCTCCTTTGTTCCCCCACTCCTCATACTTACTTAGCATCCCGTCTCCTTCGTATGGTATATGTGTCGGATTTTTCTGATTACACTGTGTCACTTTTGTAAAGCATGCGTATCTTTATACTGGCATTACATGTTGACACTTTGGTCTGTTGAGTGTTTTTATTAAATACTAGATGACCCAGTAGACTTCCTACCTCCTCCGTATCTACGTGTGCATAAATCGATTGCAGTAAGTTCTTCTCGCATGAAACTCAAAAACGGTCAAACCGATTTCGCTGATTTTGGTGGTAAAATATCTGTGGAAGTCCAACAATTTGATGCTTGTCCCGTCTTTCGACTACGTTTATCTAATTTTTGTGTTACAGAGAATTATGTCAACAAATGAAGTACCTACCTACAATTTTCTTCGGTCAGTACCGTATGTGCCCTGTCACTATTGAATGCGGCAATTAAATAAAACCACCTTGCGATTCGAATGAATAAAATATCTACATTTACATTAATTCCAACACAATTACGATAAATTCATCAATTTAATACTTTCTGATAATCTATATTTTTTTATTTTTTCGGTGTTTAAATACACAAAGATGACGAGGTCATTTGGAAACAACTGTCATATTTTGAATGCTGGCCAATAAGGCTTTAGAGTCATTTCCCATTCCAGAAAATAATTAGCGTTATGGATCTGGTGGTGACAGCAATTGTGGTTATTTTACTTTTCCAACAGCACGATATAATCCGGTAAATTCACCGCTGTGTGTGACCACCTTACAATGTTGGCAAGTGATGTTTATTTTCCTAAGTGCTACTAATTTATCGGCATAATAATCTACAGGCCGATCGTAGTTGAATGCTATTCGTTCCAGTATCACTGCAGCACTTCGTCTTATTCGATTAATTTCATTGTGTCGCGATCGCTGTAGTTGAGTTTGATGTTCACGAAGTCGTTGCATTCTCAGCCCATCCTCATCATTTTCAGGCACTCTATGACGCAATTCTGCTATACCAATACGAGCATTATTATTATTATCCGTCTAACCCTGGTCATCAGTACGTTCAGCACGTAAGGTAGCTCATCGCACATTTGATTTAGTTCAACGACCTTACTTTGGTTGTAATCTCATTGGCATTGTAAATAGAGGAAATAAAGTTCTCGCGCACTTAGCGTTAAGTTGTGTCTCCATGTAAAACTACATAGACTAATGACTGTCTTAACATAAAAAATAAACGGTTAATTACGAAATTAGCCTAAATTAAGTGAAAAATCTTATCGCGAATTAAATTTGTGAATAAATAATGGCAAATGAACTTTTTAACAACTAAATCAAAGCATTTATTTTGTGATTAAACTTAGAAAGAATTTTCAAGCTACATTAACAATCCTAACGGTCGTCAAGGGGATAGTCCTCAGAAAACGATAAAATTTCAGAATTTTTATGAACTTATTTTCAAAATTCACCGTAAATCACCTGGAGAACGAAAATCGGTTGCAAGAAAAAGCATGCTTATTTATTTGTCTTGCCAGTGGTATATGTTTCGATTATAATTGACCATTATATCTAATTTGAATATATAATAGAAAAAACGTCTTCAGGCATTAATAGCTTACTTTAGATGCATTTCTTATGGAAATTGGTAGGTCCCATTCCAGGTCCATATGGGTCCTGCGTCATAGTATTCTTGTAAGCCTTCCCTGGACTCTCACGAACATTACAAAACCAAAATAAGCCAAATCGGTCCAGCCGTTCTCGATTTTTATCGAGACTAACGCACAACAATTCATTTTTGTAATATCGAAAAATATCGTGTGGAAAATTTGCAGCTGAATTACTTCAATATGGGCGTTAAATACTTCTATTAATTGAAGCCTGATACGCTTTTATAAGTTATTGTTATAATTAGTTTTTTTAATGAAACTACTGGTAAAGGACGTATTTGGAAAAAAGAAAAATTCGTAGAACAATATGTTAAAATTGTAACAGGAGCTTAGTAACACAAAAAAGAGCCATTACTTTCTGCAAAAACACACAATTGAAGAATAGAATTATACACAAATGCTTGTGCATATGTTATACATAAAACAACCTCTTTTACGTGTATAGGAATAATAGACGTAACATATTCATTAAACAAATACCTATAATGGAATGAGATTTCACAATCGTATAAAAAACAATGGACTGAGGCTAGACATATCTTGTGATTATGTGCTTCTATCTAATTTTTCTGGAATGCCAATAGCATCTGCTCCCCGCCCCCAAGACGCGCGGACAATGGAGGTCAACAGTGGCGTTGCCCGTGAGTGGGAGGGGGAGGAGTGATAGGGAAGGGAAGGGGTGAGTGGTTTCTGTGGCGTCCGAGAAGGGTCGCGGTCTGCGGCCCTTGTCTCTCGTCGCAGGCATGGGGGAAGAAGGCGTTGGGGTGTTGGGAGGGGGGTGTATAGCGTTGACACGCGTGGAGAGGCAAAAAGTGCGAACGGGGGTAACAACTGGGAGAAAGGGGGTGGGGATTGTGAAGGCGCCGGTTTTTTGTCGTCTGCATAATTGCTAGAGTTTTGCCGTTCATGAACGAATCGTTCAAAATGAAATGTTCATGTGCATGAACCGAATGGCCGTATCATTCGATAAAAATTAGGCACCTCAAGTATTTTCTTTGGATAAAATCCCAAGATCCAAGCGTGACTGAGTGACTTATTTTCCATATTAAAGTAAACACTTGCAATTTAAAAGTATATATTGAATGCACTACGCAGCAATTCGAAGCATTTTTTTACCTTGAAGCTGATACCATAATGTCGAAATTTTGGACGAAAAAAAATATAGTATTAGAAAGTTGTAATTTTTTACTTCAAAATTTCCCCTGAATGTATTTCAGAGGACACGAGCATAAAATAGACCATAGGTAATATTTCCCTGACCAAAAATATTCTCAGATTCATTTTTTTTTTATTTTTTTGAGGGAGAAGAAATGCTGAAAAAGGTCTAGATAATCAATAATCAATTTTAGCGAAGTAACGCAACAGTACCAATTCCAAAAATCATTGTGCTCGAAAAGTTTTAGTAACAAAGCATAAGTTTTAAGCGAGGATTACGTCACCAAAAAAGACAAATTACGACCAATCAGGAGGCTTCATGACACGTCATGTCCAGCTTTGTTGTATCACACAGCATTCTCAAATACCAGTGAAAACAAAATTCTAGTAACAATATAACATTAACAATTCGATTTACATTGTCCAAAATATTCGAAATAATTTAAATGTATGAATTCCAGCGTTTAATTTCAGAGCTCGATATTGTTACAATTTAAAGTACTCCGATTGATTTAATGAATTAAATTATTTTTATTTAGTTAAAATTATTTATAAAATCGTTGATAGACTGAGGAAAAAAATTTCATTGAAATATACGCTCAACACGGAATTAGAATCATGTTTCATTTGCGGCAGATTGTAGCTTTGCTGTGACTGGTATTCAATTAACGGCAAAAACTTACTGCATGATTCATAGATTCTCATAAGTGAAAAAATGCTGAGGGAATATTTACTATGATTTCACAGCCTAATAATTTGGAACGAATCTTGCCGATGTTCAATCCCGTTATGATTTCAGTTTTGCCTCCTCTAGTGCGCAAAATGTGGTCGCTTTTTCAGGCGGTGCTATAATCCGTTGTACCCACAATCGACCAGGAGGGACGGCATCACAACTATGTTTACCGCCTTAAGAGGTGTTGGAGAGTGTAATGCGTTCCATCACCACCGTACCCTATCGCCTATGTCCCCATTACGTCTTCTTGGGAACTCTCGGCAGTAGATTGTCACCCGAGCCCAGCCTTCTATGTCCTCGTCTGTAGGCACCGCTTCGGAATTACCATGCTTTCGAGGTTGTACGTCCCCGTCCTTTCTGTCCGCCCTGCGACTCGACACTTTGAAACATTAGACGTCCTCATGTGCTTAAACAATTTCGCCACTTTATGCACTTGACGTTTTAGGCAGTTCGCCACTAATCAGCCGAAGCCGCTGATATCATACGATGCATAGATTCACCTGAGGAGTCCATTCAGGTTATGGTGATAAGCCAGTTGTCTCGCGTTTTGATTCGCGGGGAGACTCATGAGGTTTGTGGTATTTATCCACAGCAAGCTCTTTACTATTCAGTAGGTGTGTGGCGGGGGGTTTAATACACCATTAGTTAACAAATTAAAAGGAAATGTTCAAACTAAGTTCCGCATCGCATGTCAAAGTCCTTTAAATTTTTCGGAGGAAAAAAATAATTCCCATACTTATCCGATTGGAAAAATATATCTCTTAATTTATCGTTTGCGTCGGGCTGAAAATATTTTCTCTGATGTGATGCTTTAAAACATGTCTTTTCGCCACTGCTCAAGAATCTAATAGTGCGCAGCCTCCGAGTCTCCAGCGGTTTCCAGCCCAATTTGTTTAACATGTGTCCTGGGACAAAGTTTCTGCTCAAGCAATGAATCAACTGTTTATATCTATATATTGAAGAATAACACTTATTTTAAACTTACGACCTCGCTCTGATAATTACAGGATATAGATATAGAATGAGAGATTTGTCTACTCATATCTATATCGCAATTTCGGAAGTTTGAAAGCTGAAAAAATTACAGAGAAGATTTTCAAATGAGAGATGCAGTTGACAAGGGCCAACCTATACATATATCCCAAAAATTTCAAGATGATGATGTTTTAGTGAGTTAAGCCTATTTATAGAAATATTAGTAAAAATTGAAGTAATCTATTTGTAAAAAAATATCTTATCAGCTCAAAAGTGTTTATCAAAATAAATAATACCTACGGGACGCTATCAATGATGTTTCTTGCGAACTATCAGAAGTGCAGATCCTGCACGCAGCCTTTCGCACACAGTTGAAACTTTAGTGGTTTGTTATTTGCCTCAGTGTATTTTCCGGAGTTTTACTCTCTCTTCAATATGCTACTTTTTATCCGGAGATTTCGTCCAAAATTGACGAATTGAGTGTCAATACGGATAAGAAGGTGATGAAAAAAATGACTGCGGCAATGCGCGTTCCATAATTTTAATAACCCAAATTTTCCGGTCAAATTAGAATCGTCGGAACCTCATGTTAATGCTAATTTTGCCATTGACAGATGAGCATAAGATTCTCACGCAAAACGAGAATCTTCGTTTAATATATTCACCCAGTAGGTAATGCGTGAAAACCGGCCATAAGGAAAATTTGGTTGGCTGACACCCGTCCAAGCACGTGACACCTGACTCCCGATGTGATCTATAACATGGCTTCTCTTTTTAAACGTTGACAATTGAACATTTTCAACATCCTTTTTTAAGATATTGAAAATGTTGTCGTACGAAAACAAATTCAGTGGTTATATGGTAATGTCTTATACTATAACTATATTAATGCTTTACACCATATCTTGCAACGTATCATAGAAGACTAGTATTCACCCTATTATTTATTATTATAGTACTCTACCGATTAAGGTAGGTTTCCATGGAGTGTTCAAGAAGTGATCTGGGAGTCTCCCTTTCCTTCCAGCATGCCTTCTTTAATTCACTGTAAGACCCAATCCCTTTCAATCTATCTATAAATTCTATTCTTTTCCTTCCCCTCCCTCGTTTCCCTAACATTGTACCCTCTAACTCCATTTTCATCATCCCCTCCCCGCAAAGTACAAAATTTTGAAATAACAGCATGAATTTTGACGAGTAACGTGTCACGGAAAAAGACTCGTAATGCGGACGAAACTCGTTCTTTAACCTCCCCTAATGTCTTAGAGTTCTCTTAAGGAATGCCTCCACTACGCCTTCTTTGCAACTTAGAGCAGCGTGTTGTCACCCTTGCCCCCCCTGCCTGTATGTCCTCGCCTTTGGCCACCACCGCGGAATTCCCAAGCAATCGAGGCTGTTCTCAGGGAGAGCCCTTCTACCGCTCGTTCTACCCGAGCCCACCCTCCCATTCTGCCCCCAACCACTTTGAGACATTAGGAGGAATGTCGGCGAGGGAAAATTCCCACCCCTTCCTCCGGAAACCCTTTTCTTGAAAAGGACCTCCCTCCCTCCGCCCTTCGTTTCTCTTCTTGTCCCTCCTTCCTGCGAGACGTTCTCCCTGAAAGTTTCGGCCGGAAAGCTCATTTGCTTCGCTCGAATGGGGTGGCGCTGCTGTGGCGCTCTGAAAAGCGCCCTCTCCGACGTCAAGCCTTTCGATACCCTTCGCTCCGCGTTCATTCTTCGAGTTTATGCACGCAGTGTGTGCATTCCGCGCGCGCGATACACAAGGCCCTTCTCTTGGGGGTGGGGAGGTGGTTTTCGTTCGAACCTCGCGGCCCCGTGGCTTTCAACGCTGCGGCGAATATTATATCCACTGCTCCCATACCATGAGTGGAGTGGGCAAGAAACTCAAGAGTGCGACAAAAGTGGTCGAAACGGAAAATGGAGTCGTTCACTCAGACGCGAGGACGAAATTCGTTTAAAAGATTCGGTGTATGGAAGGGAATCGTGCCTAGAAACAAAAAACCCACCCAATTCAGCCATCCCCGCTTAGATAGGAGTAAACGTGAAAGTTGCCGCCCACTTTTCATGAGTTTGTGACGTCATTAGAAGCAAGTTTCACGAGATGGGTATTGTAATCAATCTCACGCGCAAGCAGCGTACATATTTGCTAACGTGACTTCTCGGGTATGGTTGCATTGTTTGTGCTTCTGAATCTAGGTCTAATGTTGTAAAAATTGACTTTATACATATTGTTAAAAGGGGTACATTATTGCTATAAAATTTTTTACAGCAAAAGATCTTTTGTTACGTCACTCCCCTGAAAAAAATCTCTTCATTTTCTGAGGATATTTCACGATTTCAGCCGGCAGTAAATGTGTTTCCATGAGATTAATCCCATCTAAGACAATATCATTCTCTAATTTTCTTTATAATTAAACAAAAACCGAAATTGTTCTATTTTCTACGGGAAAATAAAAATTCACATGGCTCCTTCTATACTGTCGCCCTTTATTTATTAGATAATGTATCTAGGGAATGGAATTTCATTTTTTTGGACAATGATAGTGACATACATATGTCGTAACTAGGGTCGAAAATAAAATCAAAGTTTTGAACGCGACAAGTGTGTTTAAATTTCCTTCTTCGTGGCTTCACTGAGTAAAGACGCAAGCTCTCATCAATGCTCATGTTTACACTCACCTAAAAAAATGGCATGTTATTTAGGGAGCCACTCCCCAACTATCACTGTTCTTCATTTCACAAAAGAGCATGCTACGAATGATTTTTAACCTAAGAAAGTTTACTTCACGTATACCTTATTTAGTGCAGCATAAAATGCTGTACTAAATAAGGTATGTGCGTGCGTGCTCCCATGCTCCCTTAAGTTTATGACCGTAACGTTTGTAAAACAAAACATGAAATTGTGCAACCAAAACAATTCCATTCATCTGCATGTCACTAGAAGGATGAATGTCATTTACATCGATTCCCATAAGTGCAGCTCTATCTGAAATACGCAGATTATTGCTCTAATAAAATTTATAATGTTAAAACCTCCTGTAAAAACTACTACTGACGTTAATTACTTTAAAAGGAAATCTATGATTTCTTTACTTAAACATGTATTTTAAACTGCGGAAATTATCTTGTTAATAAAATAGCAAAGTCTCCAACCTTTCATTGCTAGCTACTCTTGGTATCTTTGCATGTAGTCAACGACTTCCATGTTTGTGCAAGGAAGCCATTAGTAACAACAACATGTTATAATTGTATTAAAATATTTTAGATATAATTCCTTTTAATGTTAAACTTTGAACTTCTTTGTAAGCAGTTATGTATCCTCGCTCTAGACTATTTCAATTTTTCCATGGTATTCTTCATGAAGGGGAAGGCGGGTAATCTGCCCTGGGCGACACGAGCCCGCCACACTGACTCGTGTGCTTGACGTCACTCGGAGCACGGTGGAAGGGGGAGAGAAGTGCATCCGTGCATCGGGACAAGTGATGAGGCACGCGCCGCACACTTCACGGTCTCTCTCATTACTTGGACGCCGGAACGCGGTGACACAAGCGGCGAGCACATAGCACGCCACCAAGGTCAACAGAGGCGCCAGAATACGTTGAGCGATAAATATGTGCATTATATTTCTTGACCTCGTGTCTTAATTTTTACAAATATGAATCTAGAAGTTATGTGCTGACATATCCATGGTGAAATATAAAAATAAATGGTAATTTCCATAGTTTAATGCATAACTCTACTACAGACCATGGTTTCGACATTCTTATATAATTTTCAAGTCACCTTGATAATGATAAAAGTCACCATGGTTTCGACACACTATACCATTTTGAAGATGACTTGAAAATGACAAAAGTCTCCTAGAAAATAACATAGACTGTCGATAGCATGGTCATTAGTGAAGTTATACATTATAGTGTGGAAAATATCATTAGTTTTCTTTTAATATTTCATCATGGATATATCGCATTTCCACCACGCGCAGCCTGGTACGGTGTCATATGTGTCAACGTTCAGCAATTATTTTTACATTTTCAAGACTTTTATGTGGCTGTTTAGTTTATTATTCACTAAGCTAACTAAATAACTAAGTATAGAATAAGTTTTCGGAATCGGAAAATATATTTTTGAATAGGCGGAACATATTTTTTAAGTTTAAAAGTGTTAAAACCTCCAGATTCATATTTATTAAAAAGATAAATATATATTTGCAAGCAAATCAAAATAGAGCATATGTTATTTCCATCAGTGCTTCATCCAGTCTCATTAACACATAAGTACATCAATATAAATTTAAATACGGCGATAGAAAGGGATAAAATATCATGAGAGGACAATGGAAGCCAATACAAATTGGACAAAGATAACAGAGATATAGCAAACGGTGAATTCCAGAAAGATTTGTGACTTTTTTGTGTCTTCTGCCATATCACCGTGGTCTTTTTCCATTTTCCGTTTCATTCATATCCCTTTTTTCTTCTTCTATGAATTTATATTAATGTATGTAAAAATACTAATAATCGGTAAAGGAATTGTCTGTAACGTATGAATTATTCATATACTTCCTGGACACAGCACAATTCGGGTGGAAATGGTATAAAATTTTGAAGCCAATTTCTCATTTTTATTGTTATTATCATTGCGTGCCGTGGGAAATATGCTATCGTTGATTTATGAGAGAAATGATAACTTTTTCAGCCAAATAAAATGATTTTTCGGAAAATGCGAGGAATATAAAAAAAAACGATTGAAATCGTTGGCAATTTATTTACTTATTCATTTGGCGAAAAAATCTGTTCTCTACCTCAAGACAAGTCCTTTTTTAAAAAACAAAAATTGCAACCGATGGATCGAATGCCTGCACGGAATTCAATGTTTTTCTTACGGTTGTCAAAATATTTTACGCTAATTGGATGAAAACATGCAACATAATGTTTATCGCGAATAAACTTTCTTAGTGCGCTTACACATGATGCAATGTATATATATATATGCATTGAAAAGTTCGCGGCTATACCTGAAGAAGTCAGGGTTGTGCGTTGATTAGTGAATGAATGAGTCAGTCAGGACATGTTGCTGCCTGTATGAGATGACGTCGAGAGGTCACGTGGATGGAGAGAGGAGACAAGTGGCTGGTGTGGAGAGTAATGTGCAGAGAGGAGGAGTAGGTGGTGGTTGGGTGGTAGAGAAATAATTAGGAGCATTGAGAGACAAACGGTGGACTTTGATATGACCTACTAACTTGCTCCCTCTGCAGCAACAGTAATTCGGTTAATTAATCATCTCACGTCGCCTCCGGTTTCCATTGTTGGCCGCAACTGCAAAGATAGCCACGATAGTTGAGGCTGATGCTTGCACTCACGACTTGATATCATAGAGTTCTGTCAATAAGCTCGGAAAAACAAATAAGCATTGCAAAAACTTAAATTTGAAATAGTATTTTAAAGAATCTACAGGGCGAGAACTTGAAGAAAGGCATAAAAATTCAACTTACTCCTGTTGCCGAAAAATTGGAAGCTAAGCACCATGCGTAGTACATTTACATAAACACCGTAAGGACACATCAGCTAAGCACCATAATTAGTCATCAATGAAGCGATAAGCATTAGAATGAATACACAAAAACCTGGTTGCTAAGGGATACGAGTGAGTCTCTGTTCTTTGCTGACATCGAGTGGAAAATCAAATGCACTACTAAACATCTAATTGATCTCGTTTGTTTTCCCTTCGTAATTTCTGTTACTAACTCTGTGTAGAAAAGAGAAATCACTTGTACCCTTAGGCTTCCAACCCACTCGTATGAGGGTAACTCGACGCTCTTATTCTCTTCGTCTAGGATACAAAAACGGATTGGATCCGTAGTACTCTTCATCTGGTCCAGAAGTTGGCAATCGGAGAGTGTTGGGTAGCACAGAAATGCATAAACGGTGGGTTTTGTTCCCAGCCTCTTATATATAAGACGGAACGTTACGCTGGACATTCCATCTTTTCTATTTGCTCGCTTTAATCTCTTATTCCTCTCCCCAACCCGTTCGTTTCCCATCCTCCGCGCATCACTGCATGGGACAAAAGCTCTTCCGAGGACAGTACACGTTAATTCTTGCAGTTCCTTGAGACGGGTGGCGTTTAATGAGAGGAAGTGCATCCACTTAGTTTCCCGTGCGACGAGGTGTCCTTGGGAAAAGGCGAAGTGCGAAAAAGAGGCGAGGGCTGAAGGCAAGGTGATCTGGCGCGTGGGAAAGGGATACTCTCACGTATTCGTTCGTCGCAAACGTGGCGGTGGGAGATTTTGACGGAAGATGGCGTGGGGTGAGCCTGAAAGCAGGGGCTTGCATACAAACGCGAAGTCGCACTCCGCCAGGGTAGGAATGTATAATGCGTAACACGTCCAGAAAGTAAGAGCCCTGAATTTTTCTATTTTATAAAAAAATACTTATTAAAAAAATTAAGTTACATTAAAATCTCTCTTTAGCCTTGTGTCAATACAACACGTCCATTAATCCGATATGCAGGGCTGGCGACCACCCTTCGGCTAACAAAATTTCGCAAATACACCAACGGATGAAGTTCGCCATGAAAAAATATTTGACTTAGCCGGGATGCGAACCCGGATCTCCCGATTGCCGGTCAGGCGTGTTAACCAGTTCCACCAACAAGCCATTTTCTCTGAGCGGACTTCGGGATGAGTTTTACCGAACAAGATGTTGACGTCACAAGTCCACACTGTGGCACATGTGGCGATGGTCGTGCTTACTAAGCCACTGTCGGGGTGAAAAACCCTTATTTTGTCGCTGGTCTGCGACGACGAATTTCAAAGCACTGCAGGAACAAGTGACTTTGTACGCAGTCACGAGCACGGGTGCAAAATATTTTTTCATGGCGAACTTCATCCGTTGGTGTATTTAACTTTGCACCCGTGCGCGTGACTGCGAACAAAGTCACTTGTTCCTGCAGTGCTTTATAATTTCGTAAGTTTTAAATAAAAGATTTTTCAGTCCATAGTAAGTGTTTGTTTTATTATTATGCATGAGGGTGTTCCTTAGTTCATAATTTGCGTGAGGTTTTGTTGTTGCATAGTCACAGTGGTTTCCATGGTTTATTCTGCCTTTATCGCCCATAATCGATATTAGTTATTTGGTAATTTACCTCGACTCGCACTTAAGCAGGAGGGAGAGTTGGCGTCACTGTATGCCTTTCATTGCAAAATTATACCTTAAAATGTTTTTTGTGCCATTGTTCGTTTCCTGTATCTTTCCAATAATCTGACGTTTTCAATATTACGCCCTTGCCACGGCTGCATACGTGTTGGATTACCGAGATATCGAAGGGATGTATGTTAATTGCCTTTACACGTAGTTGCCTTCCCGTTATATGATGGTTTTGATTCGCGGCGTAAGTTTTGTAATTCACTCCCCACAGAAATCTCCCGCCATCTCATTCGTTCACTTACAGACCTCTTGTTTCATCTCATCGTCAGTTAAAATATTTTTTTCCACCCGGATGAGCCTTCAAGGAGATAAAAAGATGAAAATCTGAAGGCGCCAAGTCAGGAAAGTGTGCAGAGTGGTCCAAAAGGCCTAATGAAAGAAATTAAAAAGCACCTTAATGGAGTTTGCCGTGTGTGGGTGGACGCTGTCGTACAACAAACTCATTCCCGTAGTTAAAAACACCCTCGTACATATAGAGAGGCATCCGTACTGGTGCCGCAATCCCTAAAGAGACGAAGTTAATGTGCCTTAAGAAAATTTTAGGTGGATAAAGTTAGCTTCAATGCTTAATTTCCCCTTCCTTCCTCTCTTGTCAAAATCTAGGACTGAAGTGGATTGGGGTGCGAACTGCTACTGAGGATGACCCTCGCCCCTTTTTTGCGTGTTTGCATATGCAAACCAAAAAAATATAGGTTTATATGTGCTCTACGTATATCATCCGAGGCCTTTCTCCGCATTTCTTCCCTTCAACCTATCTTCCAACGGAAATTAAAATCAGATCATCGTTTCTCATGATGTGGCCGACCGTCTTCCTCTCTAGATTTTCCAAACACTTCTCACCAACGGATCTTTTGCGTCGTCACCACTCTTCTGTTGTCCTGCACTATTCTGCTCGTTTACGGGCTGCGATGGCTTTTTGCTAATGACTGGAAGAAACAGTAGGTATTCATTTACAAGCTGTAAGAACGCGATCTTTTCCGCCTATTTGTCTGCAAATAATGCTGTTGAGGTGTTCAAGTGATTTCTTACTTCTGTCCATAGGAAACCAAATGTGGAAGTTGTTAATTTGTTTATTCGGGATTTATAGTTATGCGTAACCCAAGTGGATGCAAAATATTGGAAGGTAATATAGATCCAAGTTTCGTGGTTTGATTGATGCGATGACAGAAAACGAATGATCACTTGTCAATCGAGCGGTGAGTTTTGTAACGTCATGTCATTATCGGGCGTTAAATGAATGAAATATTATCTCCATCTGGACGAAATCTACTTCCAATGCTTTTAGGCATTGACTCATGCGACCGTAAGTGTGTGGTCAATTTCTATTGTGATATGACCATCATTGCACGGCTAGGACAGTTTTACCTGATTCGGCCTTATGATATCGGCCATATTCTTAACGGCGAGGACAACTATAGACTAAAAACGCTAGGGCTTTAGATTGTCAATAAATGTATTTAAAATACTTGTAACACTAGGATAAAAAGTTCTTCGATAAAAGTTCTGATAATCTTCTCCGAGTGTTCAAATTTCTAGTACGATCATTGATAATGATAAATACATAAGTACCTACAAAAATGAAACAAATAGAATAAGAAAAATTCTCAACATCAAAAGTAAATATTTTTTTGTGTTCAACACACAAAATATTTTATTGCTCAACCAAAAATAATTTCAGCATCTTATGAAACTTTGGGAATTCAACCGATTTCACCGTTACGGCATCATCAGGCGCCTTCGCGTGCACTGTGTAGTTGATGATGGCGTTACGGTGAAACCGGTTTTACCCTGTGAATAAAGGTCCTGAGAAAGTACAGTGTCTACTCGTTGTTGTAATCATAAAGCATTACCTTTCACAAAATTACGACTGAAACCTTCTAATTTCGTGCCACTAAACACGCTTTTACGCTTATTTTAGAGTATATATATATATTATTCAGAGGGAGACTAAAGTTTGAAGGCGTTGGGGCCGCGTTAGTACTCATTTTGAAGGCTTTAAAATAATTCCTTTCATGTAATTCCAAGTCATTATTTTGACGGGGCAAATGTAACACTTAATTTTGAGTTATTTTGGATTGGATGTGACGATTGGTGGGAGGAGGACAATAAAGCGAACAATAATGAGCAGCAGAGGTGGAGTGAGGCATTGTTGTTGTTGCTGCTGTTGACGGCGCGGGAGGGAGTGTAAAAGGGGAGTTGGATTGTAATAGTTGTGGCGAGCGGATGTGCTTTTGCTCCCGAGTTTATTTTTAAAGTGTAATAAGAATATTTGTGAAAAATAGGAGAGAATTCCCTTGAAAGTTTCCATCACCACGGAAGATTGCTTCATCTTTCAAGAGACCTGTATATATGTGAAGTCCTCTAACATCGATCACACAATTCAACATCAACACTAGATACGAGCAGGACTTCTTGGCTATTTCTACCTTAAGTGCAAACTTTCAGCTGAAAACTTGCATAAAATTATAATCCATCCTATAAAATTCCAAGCCGCGAAATATCTTTTCTCTCCCCCTGTATATTATTTCTCTTCGGGTGCAGAGCGCGGCAGAGGCGCCAGGGGGGTGGCGCCCAGGCTGATGACGAGGCTGTTGTGACACGTGTCTTGCCTTCATACGTGCAGTATATATATATGTGTGTGTGAGGGGCGCGAAGAAGGGGTGTTCCGCCTTGCCTCGGAGACGAGACAGGAACCCTTTTCGAGTTGATGGGATAGCAGCGAGAAAAAAGTATTTTAGCAGAAGCTGGGCTCTTCCAAGCTCCCGATTCTGGAGAGAGAGAGAGAGAGAGAGAGGTGGCTCTTCTGAAGTAGATATTTCGTTCTCTCGGTCTGCAGAACCCCTGGTTGATGTATGTGAGCATCAAGGGGACTTACATGGAGGAGTTCCTAGTCCGCCCCAAGGGAGCTGGTTTTACGACGTCACTTAGGGCACGTTCTAATCGATTTTCAAAAATGCCTGCATCGCAGCAATGAGTACGGAGCGAAAAATTCATTCTCAATATGTGCAATAAAGTATTTGCCCACGCAAGGGATGACATTGAAAAATCTTATAATTGTTACATTGTATCAGCGAGAATGTAGATTCCGGGAGAAGATTATAAATTTTTACTGTGGAGAAGCTTATCAGTCCTAAGATTGGTTTCACGCAGTTCCTGACTCGATTCTCCGATTGGCTAATCATTTTACACCTTCATAATTCCTGATTTACATTCTTTATCACCTGCTCTATCAATCTGATCCGAAGCCGACCTCTTGTGTTTTTTCTTTCCAACTATCCTTCAACGATAATTTTCACCAGGCCACCATGTAGCATTAGGGTGGTCCATATTTTTTAAGTTTTCGAATTTATTTTGGGACCCCCCCTAGATTTGTTCCATTTGGTGAGAAAATAAATAGTGTAAATTATTTTTTGCAGTCGGATACCAGGAAAACGTTCCGCATCGCACTTTAAATTTTGGAATTTTTGGGCGTTTTTCGGACATAACTGAAGGTGATGTCACTCTTGGATTATTCTATCACTTTTCTGTTTTTTACAACAACTCGCTAGATATTTGTAGTTTATCACCTGAAATTTCTTCCATTTCTGTCATTTGGTTCCCGGGATATCTCACAGAGAATGAGCGCGCGCCACCCCAAGCAGACACTTAAGAGCATTCAAGGTTAAATTGACGAAGTTTAGAGTCTATCTAAAGAATTATATGGTTTTACGATGAGTGAGAATGATGAATAAATATTGATCGTATGCAACCCGCGTGCCCCCGAAAGTGTCTTGGTCCCAAGACTTTAATGAAACAGGCAACTTATCACGCAGTCACGAGCTTGGGTGATAAAGTTATTTACACCAAGATTGAAGTCACCCAAGAAAATGGTATTTGGCCCAGCCGAATACTTAGGCTTGGTGGTGTAATCGGTGTCATTCCTATTCTGCAATTAGGAGATCCGCTTTTGAATCCGGAATAAGCCAAATGTTTTTTTAAATATTCCTTTGTGCGTTTTTCTGCACACAATCAAAATGGATTTTAAATGTCACATCTATCTTCATTTTATTCATACAACCTTTTGATAATGATGGATTGGAGCGTCAAAACAAAAAAAAAGAACTTTTCTTGCGAAAAGTGAATTGTATTGCAAGCATCGGCGTATTCTTGTAATTTAGTACCCCGTTCAGTGCAACTTAACTTGGTGTGACTCGATTATTGAAGAACCAAACCAAGTGATATATTTCTTGGTGTACAAACCGCAGGTTAATTGTGTGATCGATGTTAGAGGACTTCACATATTTACAGGTCGCTTGAAAGATGAAACAGTCTTCCGTGGTGATGGAAACTTTCAAGGGAATGGGTTTGTTAACCAGTTTTTAATTATTGCCGATTGCAATAGAGTCTGAAAATAAAGTGACCCTTATTTTTCCGTATTTTGATCCGTCGTCTACTTGTCGAACTATTTGCGCAGAAATGTTGATGCATTTTGCTGGTAAGTTCATGACGTCACTGACTCTTGCCGAGCGGCTCACCGGTTCTCTGCCTTTTCACTACCTTTCGGATCCATCTCACGTTCTCCGCTGTCATTGACACTCAAATGAGCGATTCTCTCCGTCAAAGGGTCTGGTGCCTCTGAACGATTTAATGGATCCAAACTTAAATGACGTCACTAAGTCATGAAAAGTAGGCGGCAACCTTTGTATTTTTTTCATTTTAAAGTAATAAGAAAATGGCTGAATGAGGAATATATTTTGTTCGTCATAACCTATCTTTCCCATCCATCTATTGAATTATCTGATTTAATGCGATTTCTTGTGAGAGTGAATCCCCATAGTAATTTTTCTGATGCAGATTTTCGTGACGTTCAGGTTCCCAATAGGGTAGACTTCCGGTTTCCGTCCGCGTTGTCATTTTGATGTTATTTTGTTATTTCTATAACTATTGACGATGATAAATCAAGAGAAACGTTTAAGCTGTTGTGAACTAGCTAAAGATCTTTTTCAGTTTTCATAATCTAACTGACGCCATTCTAAGTCATATTTTGAGTGTAACAGAGAATTGATAAACTTTAAACATAAATATCAGCATTAGCTTGAAAAATGAAGAATCATAGCGAGTAAATAAATTTAAAAAACGAATGTGCTGCCGTCAGAGTGTCTGTTGTGCATTCGAGTAATGAAGTGGCGAGGATGAGCGGGATGGCGGATGGGTCGCAGGTGCGATGTGGCGTTGCCATGGGAAGGGGAGGCGGAAGGAAGGAGGGTGAGGCTTTGACGCAGCATATTCGCGAGACGCGAAGCGATGCTCTCTCCCTGCCCGCTGCTGCTACGGGATTCGTCCCGATTCGGAACCCTTTTGGCCATTTTCCTTTGCCGTGAAAAATCTCCTCTGCATCAGTGCCATCTACTCTTTGCGGAACCACTCCTGATATTATCGACGAGGATATGCAGTTGAAAAACTTGCTGCCGCATCTATCTCTTCAGACCGAAATAAATACCTTTCGCCTATTTTATACTCATGTGATCAGAAACTTCTTGTGATAAATATTGGAATCGGGCCTCAAGGGAGATGACACATTGTCTCCTCAATTAGCTGCATGGTTATTAAAATTTTTCCAGGTGGATAGATATAATTTGCTATGGGATGGCAGATATTCTACTTAGTTACCGGTACATCGGTATTTTTCTATTGCTAAGGAATTGTAACAGCACTGTGCTTGTCGGCCGGTATGTTAGGCAAACTGATAGAAAATTCTGGTCTAGTTTAAAAGAATTTAAGCATAATTTGTTGCACAAGGACCGGATCCAGATTTGCCACAGAACTAATTGAATCTCGATTTCATTGTAATTTTTCGCCAAAGATTTTTCTCATAACAGGAAAAGTTTTGGACTCTGTTTTTTAAAGAGAATTTTGAAACAGTAACCGGAAAGGTTTGGCTTAGGGAGTGATTACAAATGATATTACGGATTTTATAAGTTCTCCAGTCACCTCTCCTTTCGAGATGAAAGGATTTTAAATGTCAGATATTCTAATTATATGGGTAATTATCAACGCTTCCTTTGAACTTCACCTGTGTCTTACCTAATTGTCATGTTGACTAACGTTGAACTACTTTAATTTGTAAAGAATTAAAATTTTCTTCGTGATTTAGTTTTCGAACTGCTCGCATTAACTTTTGAAATTAATTCTTTCCACCCCTTTGAGCCAACACTTCTCCCCTGTTTCCCGTTTTTAACCCTGTCAATCAATGTCTCCTCTTTTTCCTCAGCACCGTTCCCCGCTAAACCACTATACCTCCAACTTAGACCATCGTTCAGGTGCACTCCAAGAAAGCACGCTTGAAGTGTATATTTAAAGCTTACAGTGGTGATCCTGCGTGGAGGGACCTAACAAAGCGGTTAAAAGGACCAAGTTATCTGGCGAGGAGGGATCATAATTATAAGATTAAGGCTCCAAGGTAACTGTCAAATAGACTAAAATTTTCCTTCCTACATCGGGGGATAGAGGATTGGAATGGTTTACCGGAGGAAATTTTTTTTGAGCCCTTCCACACTAATGGCACTATATTTATCAATAGGGTAAATAAAATTGATTTTTGAGGGCTTTATAAACGTATATTTTTTGAATTTGGTGTTTCTTGTTTTTTTTACTTAGGTCTTAGTATATTATTGTGTAAAAGTGGATGTTGGGGGCAATGTAGATGTAGTCATGTATTATTTTTTGCTGATTTGGTGCTATGTACATGGGGACATGTTTTGTGTAAGAAATGGTATTTTGAGGGATTTTAAAATTTTTTTTGTACTTATTACTTTGTTTTGTATTTTGGTTTATGTATATTTTTGTGTGTGATGTAACCTATCAACCTAGTTAGTACTTTGCATTTTATATTTTTGTCTTAATGTACTTCCTGACTTTATGTTACCACCCGACTACATGGTCGACTTGTAATAATTTATGTAATAATAATAATAGTAAAATCTACCCTAGTCCATTTAGCGCAGCATCTCCCTTCCTCGTGAACTTGCATATATGTCACACTCACTCCCAAAAACATTAGAGATTTATCCTATCGCAGTAAGTGGAAACCGGTTGGGTTAAATAAACTTTGTTTGGACATTCACTGAATCATTATCATTCCCATCGTCATCACGAAGTGCCACATGGTTGAGCCAGCTCTGATTGAAACATTACTGCATTAGTTTAACTGTGCAAACAATATCAGCAGTTGCGGTTGGTTACTGTTATTCTTCTCGCTACGCTCTTGATAAACCTTACACTTGTCAGTGGATTGGTTCAATGCCGTAGTCAAAACTAGTGGAAGTGGTGATGAATGCCGTTAATTTTTACGTTATTCGTGGATTAATTTCAAACATTCGTCGGAGTGCAATGCTAATGAGCTTGTCAGCCATATGTAAACTCATTTCCTCAGCCTCATATATCCGCTAATATGCAGTAATTTACAAATATCCACTGTTTTAGATTTGAGGATAATTGAGTTCCTTCGATTGCTATTTACTAAACTCAAGAGAGAGGCAATAGTTTTGTTGGGCATGGACTATATTGCAGTGATTTCTTTTCTAGAGTTGTTTTTCTTTAAATTCAGCCTGAATGTTGTCCAAATTTAAAACTTCATGGCTAACGCGGCATTTATTAATGTTATCCAATTTGGAAAAAACTCTCACCTGAGACCCTGATAAAACCTCGATCAGGCCAATTTTATCCCGAAAAATGAGTAATTTTTCAGTCCATCCTACTATCCCACTTTAATGTTGACTCCTGAATAATTCCAAGTTATTACCTCTCTCATTCAGCTGCTGAGCGTGGGTAATGGCTGTGCATGTATTTTTGTAAAAGACAGTGTATGCATTTGAGTAGAGTGCCTTCCCCAACTTCATCCTTGAATTATAATTCGAGTGAAATGCTGGTGAACTTGCTGCCTGCCTGCCACTGTCAGTTCTGGGAAAATGTCATTTCCCCCTCTCTCCTGCTCATTTCACCTATCGAACGAAAATCGATCGATTGATTCGATCGCTTTCGAGGTGTTCGCTGGGGTGGGTGGTCAGTGGCCTTTTCCAAATCGCCGTAGGCTGGTCATTATCGGAAAGGTGAGGGCAGGCCCACCTTGCGTTGGCGCCGTTCTAGTCAGATGGCTGTTTAATTAAGCGGAAAATCAATCCGTGGTCATAATTGATATGTCTAACAGAATGCATCTCTCCCGCTCGACCTTTTCCTGACGTATTGCTTGATTAAAATCTACGATGATGAAGATAAAATGGATCGACCGAGTAAGTAATGAGAAACTGCTAAGAAGAGTGGGAGAATAGAGTAGTATTCTAGAAGTCTTAGGGAGAAAACGGGACGACTTATTCGTCCGCATTATGAAACATGATGGCCTGATGAAATCAATCGAAGAAGGGAAGGTTGACGGGAACAAACGCAAGGGACGGTCCCTAATGAATTACATAGGACAGGTTAAAAAGGATGTAAGTGAAAAGAAAGACGTCACTAGGAAAAGGCTAGCGGCTTGGAGGGAGGAATGAATATCTCCATCAAACCAAATTTGGGACTGTAAACTTATGATAATGATCGCATTGAATTGTTGAAGGTATATACATTTGATTCTTGCGAACATCAAGTTTTATTTCATGCTTACTCACCGGCTGTATGACGTCTCAGTTATTTAGGTGTAACACGTAATCAAAAATGAAGAAATACGTTCGGTCAAGAGGAAGGGATGCATTCCGCAGCTTGGCTTCCAGTTTGTCCTCTCGATTTCAAATTAAAAAAACTTAATATTAGACACGGTCTCAGGCGTTACTTTGTGCAACTGCTTTCATCATAAAATGTACTTCTTCATCATCGTACTATTTTAAATAAAGTGTGGAATAGTACCAAGTATTTTTATTTTATTAAAAAACTTAATTTCAAACCTGAAGACGTTTGCTGCAACACCAGCGAAAGTGCGCCAGCGAAAATGAATCGACGCGGAGGACAACCCGGAAGCCAAGCTGTATTACTTTACTGGTTGGTGCGTCAGGCCGTGTACAGACGGTGAAAAGGATTTGGTTAGACTGCGAAGCCATTGACCTCGAGAAAATAATGAACTCACTCGAAATCAGCATCAAATACAAATATAGATTTCAAAGCTTGCGTGACATGAGTATTTGTGGCAGGCCATTGAATGTATCATCAAAACGTAAAGTAGCTTTTACAGTAAATAAAAGACACAAGCTGCGATGTGGAGAAAAACTTTACAGGCCAAGAATACGGTCCATTCTCATATGGTTAAGTATGTCATGTGGAGAAAGCGACGGATGGTTTAATTCTTTTGCACCATGAGGAAAGGATAGGGAAGGAAGGATGGATAGAAACCCGGCGTCGGCATTAACCTGCTCATAACGAAAGGTGCCAAGAGGACGACGCCGTAACGTCACATCCGACGGACGCCCGTGGGCCGATAAACGTTACGCTATTTTACCTTACCTTAGAAGTAAAGAAACAGGATCGAGCCCGTGGTGTTACTCATGGCATTTCATCTTAATATCCAGCTATCTAAAATAGCTCTTTTTATAAAGGCTTTCGAACAGTTTTTTTTCCTTTCCTTTGCAATGCTATAAAAGAACTGCCGCAATATCACTGCAGTAATCTTGGTTCAAAGTTCACAAGCTCGCAGCCATGTAACGAAGTTTGGTTATGGTGCAAGGGTTCTATCACAGAGCATGTATAATTGTGTGAGTTGAAGAATGTGTTAGATGAAGGAAGCAATAAGCCGCATTGCATTATAGGACGACCATGAAGAGCGCTTGTCCCCCCCCCCACTTCTTGAATCCCCACTCATCCCCGCGGCCACCCTTAGTGAATTGACTAGGGGGGGTTTTAGGAGCAACTAATACTAAGAAGCATGGGGTAATTGCATACCCACCAGGGTAAGCAGGCGTTGCGGGGGCCCTCCTCCAGAAAAAAATTAAGAATAATGGCTAAAAATGGCGAGTTTTACGGCTTTCTGAGGGATATTTGATTAATCATGACGCTATTCTATGAGTAATACTGATCCAATTAAGTTAAATGGCTTAAACTTAAACATTTCTCTGAGCTCTGGGGGGCGGAGGGGGACTATCCCCAAAACCCCCCTCGCTGCGCCACAGGGTATCAGGAAGTTTTCCCGAAATTTTACCCACGGGTATTTGAGTCTGAAGTTGTATTCTAATTAATTATCAGTGAAGATAATGATGGTATCTCAGTCAATCTCTCCTTCTACCCTAGAGTTTTTTTTGTGCCGATGAGGGTAGAAATCTCCTCCCTCTTAACCACGGGCAAGTGAATTTCTCAAATAAAGGCGATGCGAGACCTATTTCTTTCCAATTCGTAGCTTCTTTTTGATATATTTGCTCTTGGATTTTAGGAGGCTCCTCCAAAAACTTTTCCATCAGTATCCAACATTTCTACCCTTCAGAGCAACCGAGAGGAATTTTGGGTGCGGAAGAAGAAGTGGAATAATTTGAATTGGTAGGAAAGGAAGCAACGATCGCGGTTTAATTGATGGACGTTGCTATCGCTTTAGGTCGTCGAGGTTTCCTCTTCCGATTGATTTGCATCGAGATCTATGAGGAAGAACCGACTAATGTGTAATCGATGGATGAATGACGCGCATCAGTGACCACGGCACGATTCGTGTTAGATCGGTGGCAAAACAATTGCGAGGTGAGACTAAGCGTCTTCGTTAAAAAATGACCGATGAGTTTGTCTCGCTCCTGAATTCTTCACTCGAGTGATTAAGCGATTCTGAATCGGATGTGGGGTTCACAGTAACTGGCGTGGATTCATTATTCCTTTGTTTTATGATGACTCGCGCTGTGGTCTCTACCATGTGGTACATCTCTTGGAATGAGCTCGTTCGCCAACTTTTAATAGGTTTTAATGTTGATGGAGTTGTAAAATAAATAGTCCAATATGTTTCCGTTTCCATTCCCATTCCTTTCGACGCGTACTTCTCTGCTTTTCGCGACAAAAGAGGCGAAACTTTAAACTTTTCGTAGATGATTTGATGACGTCACATACTCATTCGGAGCAGGCCACCGCTCGTAAGCTACTCCTCAGCCATATGCATACACCTCGTGTGGTTCGTATGTTTACAATCTTCTGGAGAGATCCGTTTCATCAATAAATGTGCTACCCGAACAACTGAACGAATCAGTACTCGAATGACGTCACCAACTCGTTGAAAAAGATCGGTAACTTTCACGTTTTGTTACTTTTATAATTGTTAGAGAGTGGCTGAAGAGAGAAGCTCAATGTTTCTCCTTCCATCTATCGATATGATTTCATGATTTGCGATTTTGAGTCAGAGAGAAGGACTTAATTGAGGCCAACTTCGAGTGGGATATGAACTATGGAACATCAAATGTAATGATAAAAAATTAAGACCACTGGATACACAATACTTTTTGGGCAGTGGGATGAATTATCAGATATTAAAGATGAAGAATGTTTCTCTAAGGGAGCGAGGCTTGGACGTAGGTAGCATCAGATAAGTCAAGAGTGGAAGTACATATTTGAAATGTGGCGCTACCAAATTTATAAGGGTAAGAGATGAGGGTAAAAGGGATCGACCGGGTAGTAAAAAAGTGCTCAGATGAGAAGAAAAAAGAGAAGTCTATTAAAAACCTTAAGGATAACACAAGACATCTTATTAGGCCACATTATGAGGCATGATGGCCTGATGAAAACAATCGAAGAAGGACGGGTGTAAGGAAAAAGTTTCGTCCCCGTATGATTTATTTAAGGCATTTTATAAAATATGTGAAAAAGAAGAAAAATGTCACAATGAAGATCTTATTATTGGACAGGAGAGCGGAATGGACAGCTGCGTCAAACCAGTATTAGGATTTTTGACTAATGATGATTGTTATGTGGTGATAGAAAGCACCTCTGCGTCCAAATCAGTGTCCATAAAACAGGTAGGCGGATAGTCAATCCATAGATTCTAAAGGGAAGCAAACGCCTCTTTTTCTTTAGCGATTAATCTTTGTTGCTATTTCAAAGGCCAGAGCTCTGAGATCCATGGAGTTATAGTCTGCTCATTCCAAGCGACCATCTCGGTCATCATTTGTAAGCGGATTCCAAAGCTTTAGTATGTCTCTAGTTTTAACCATTCTCCCTTTTTGACGGAGAAATCTCCCCGTGAATTCTCTCAGTCGTTGTTAATCACGCCCCTGGCTAAATAGACGATTATGATCCTCTTCGTTACTTTGATCAGTGGCGCGGCAAACAGCTGTCATCGTGATTGCAGCTCTACCTTTCCCCCCAAGCTCCTGTTTATTCTTCAAGTCTCGTATATTTGTTGCCGAGGTGGCGCAACAGAGTAAACACGCCTCGAACGCAAGGGTTGCTCGGGTCACTTCATCGAGGAAACGATGGGCATTTTGTGGAGGTCCCTAGAAGGTATGGGAACGATATGATCGCTAAAGTCGTGAATGGTAGGTGAAAAGTTTTGGAGATCTCGAGGTTAATGCAGGCTTCAGAATTTTAGTCTTATTTTTAAAAATATCTATTTCCCATATTTTAGTATATTTGATTGCCATAAACGTATGCATAGGATTTTATTTATCAATTTATGTGGCATAGTCAGGCTGGACTATGTTTGGAATTACCTGAACTAAGCAGATCTTCCCATATTTCTCAATAAATCTCAGGTGCTGACCCATTTACTTAGAATATAAATAGTCGTTATAAATTTGGATACTTCGTTATAAATTTGGATACTAGATGGGTCTTGGGTGGGCTGCGTGGCAGGTTTATACCAGAAAACTTCGTTTTAGAATCTGAAATAGCGTTGCGGAAATCGAATTGCTCTGTTTGAAATGTCCGCAGAAATATACTTAGATCAGAGAGTACAGAGTAGTGCTTGTACAGAGGTGCACTGCGCGGGAGATTGAAGTTTTTAAATTAACATTTTTAGGCGTTTAACGAGTGGTTCATATCACCATCAGCCTATTTTTTTGCAATTACAACGGGTCACCTGCTGTATTCAAGCTTTATAGGAAGGGCCAGCTACTATTTCCAAAAAAACACAGTGAGCTGAAGCACAAGGTTCTTACGTTGTAACGTGATCTACTAAATACCCAGAAATCCGCATCAATAAGCGTATGGTGAGAGGTTTTGGGACAAACGTCGTTTACAAGGGATAAAAAGTACGCACAATAGTGATTCGGCTGCACTGGTAATTCGGTTGTAGTGATTTTGTGCCCTAGACACGTGTGAGTGTACTCCATTGTTACGGATAAAGGAATTCCTGTCCCTATTTTTAGGGAAGATATCTCTCTCTCTTTCTTATGATCCATTCTTCAATTCTAAAGCAAAATATGAGTTACATGTGCCCTTCTAGGCCCTCCTCCCTATTTAAGCCTCGAGTAACCTCCTTCATTCTTTGAAGAGCTGTTTTACGCTCTCTCTTAGCTCGTACCACGTAAGAAACATTTCGCTCGTGTTTCATGTCCCTCTACCCCTTCTCCTTTTGCTTTGCATACCGTCATCTATTCAAGGTTTATGGTTGGAGTATAACTTAATGCGAAATCGCTGTGGGCTGAAGCCTATGAGCGGTTTCGTAGAAGTGTTGCGTTCGAAAAAGTGCCTTCATTTATGTTACCCGTTTGCTAATTTCTGAATTAAGTTGTTTGTTTGTAGCGCGGCGGTGATCGAAGAGAATCGCAGTGAATCCATTTGCCCTCAATATTTCTCTCAATATTTGCAGTTCGGTATATGAGCTCGCGAGGAATAGTGTTTGCATTATGCATGCGATGGGTTAAATTATCACGAATACGAATTTTGGTTAACAGCAAGTTATAGCTTATTTCACTCATGAAGTTCGGATCGCTCTGCCGTCAGCGACGCGAGTAGGGACTCAAGTAAACACATTTAAATGCGCATTGCATCTCACCATATCCATGGATCGAGTGGAGAATCCTCTGTTTTCTGAATCGTGGACTCTGCTTTTGGCTCGTAAAGCCTCTTCTACTTTACTCGAGGTTTACGGGTGGACACAAAGTATCGTTTCCCGCGAAATCACTGCGGACGGCCTGCCGGAGGGGCACTTACTTGTGGCGGGTGAGGAGGCGACTCGGTATTTGGTAGGTGCGAATGTTTGGCGCGTGCCGCCGCCGCCGAGTGCAAATACCCCACCTTCAAAGGCAAACGCCCCTTCCTCTCCCTCATACATATCGACTTCCCCTCCCCTACCCTTCCCCTCCTTCCCCCTCTCCAGGGGCTCTTGACGTCATCACCCCTTCGCTGCTTCCATTCGACCCCTCCTTGCCCCATTCGACTCGCTGTCGACGGGGCGTCATTCTACTGCTTGCGGCGCCGGCATCGGAATAGAGGCGCCACCCGCGCCTTCTGGCGCCTCCCTTCCTCACACTATCAACCTCGCGCACTCTTCTATCCACTATCGCTCTTGCGGCTAAAAGGAATACTTATTCGCACTGCTTATCCCATGACGAAAATAGAACTCCTTTATCTGAGAGGATCGTGTTGGTGTGGTTGCTATGGTGATGGCTTCTCATCCTCTCTATCGGGTTCGAGCCCCGGTGGTGGCGGGGAGTTTTGTGAGATCGCTCGTTCCTTGATTGAGGGGAAATCTTATAATCCTTAGCATTCCAGTAATATTTTTCCGGTGGACGTGGAATATTCTTCCATTCTCCCCAATATCCAAAGGCTTCGTAAAATGTTCTCGGGATTGCCACCGGGTCAGGAACTGCATAACTGCCGACGTCTCGATGTCCATCGTCTTCAGAGCTATGAGTGAAGACGATGGCCGAGTCGGACATTGAATCGTCGGCGGTTATGCAGTCCCTGACCCGGTGGCGATCCCGATAACATTTTACAAAGTCTATTCGCCGGGAAAGCAATTAATCTTACCTTATCCTAAAGCTAGATCTTCTTCCTACTTCCAAAAACGTGCATTAAATCATTATAGTGAGTAAAAATCCTGCTTGATAGTCAAAGGGAATAAACAAGCCATATTTATCACTGTAAATCATTTGCTAGTGTTTTCTTGAATATACTGTTTTTCATAGTTTATGTTAATTACCTATGAAAAAGTACCGATAAAAATGTTGTATGCATCCGAAACGATATGCTTTGCGGACAATTTTGCTGCCCAAAGATATTATGTGAATGATTCTTTGCAACTAATTTCCTAACTTTACGTACCTACATCAAAAAGCAAGAGGCATTATCATGGAGTCCAGAAATATTTTTATGGACTTCCCTGGGTGTAATCCCGGAGGTGCCATAGATTTTTAACTTTTTATTTTCTTTTTTTGATATATCCAACGAAAAATAAAAAAATGAAGGCCTTTGCATTGGTTTAGTAACAATAATTAATAAATAGAGAAAGGGAGAAGAGAACCTCATGAAAACCTTAGTGAGAAAATGGAACAACTTGATGGAGCATATGTTGAGACATGATTGCCTGATGAACATGAACGTGATGGTCAAGGGAAACGAAGATGGCAATAATGGAAAAAGAAGACCTCGATCAAATTAAATAGGGCAGGCAAAGAAGGATGTTAAAGGGATGATATACGTAGGTGTGAAAAGATTTGCTGATAGGAGAATTGAGTGGAGAGCTGCGTCAAACCAATCTTAGGACTTTTTGACCGTTGATGATAATGAATAGAAAATTCATTAAAAATTCATTCATACTATAGAAACAGTTACTTAATAAGAAAACAAAGCGAAGAAATCACATTGAAAGACGTTTTAAGTGGAACTTGAAAATAATGTGAGTGTCCGATATGTGAAGGGCTGGGGAAATGGCAGATTAGTTGTTCGTAAGTATTAGTGTGACATATTGGTCGTTTGGAAATTGAAAAGTGGAATATAGGCTGGTGTAAACTTTCTATTCTGCTGGTTGTGCGGTCCGGAATTTTCAGTGAGGAGAAGGAAAGGAGATCAGAGAAGCGGAAATATCCGTTTATAGAGATTTCAGAGACTGTCTCATCTTTGTTTGACTGCTTTGTGGAGGGCACTTAGTCTCTGTCCTTCGGATTGGATGTTAAGCCGTGATGCCCTTGGCAACTCTCCTTTAAGAGCACACTAAGGCCGACGCACAGTGGGCTGAAATCGAAAAAAGGCTGGTCAAATTTTTTTTTCACTTTTTAATTTGGAAGAAACTATTATATTTTCAAATTATAGAATGATCAGTGACCAATTACTGAAATAATCTTTTTGGGAGATCTTTTCCGAAGACACCTCCTTAATTTGGATCGTCTAATATCCAATAGGCAATAGTTATGATGTATAAATGCTAAATGAAATGTACTTATCAAAGCATATACGAAACTTACTTCTATTGGAGGAGCCAACTACTGATAAGGACAGTGACGGCAGGGAATCCTATGAAAACTGGTAATGGGCTGGTAAATTTATTATTTATGCTTTCTTATGTATTGTGTATTTATGTTTTTTTATTTTGGTACATAAATAATTTTATGTGGCATTGTGGTTTTATAGTATAAATTGTTTGCTAGGTGATTTCTTATGTGTGATATCACATACAGAATGTTGACGTAAAGTTAATTGACTAAATCATTGATAATGTTTAAAAAATTATGTATTTAATATGACATTTTTATTTAAATTATTAAATTTAATGTTAAACTACTTATTTTTTTATTCCTACCTATTAATTTCAATTAAGCGTTCCCTTTCTACTGAAGCGTCCAAATAGTCGATTTTTGTTTTTTTCCGTCTCCGCGAATTTGTTTAAAAAAACTACCTGGATCAATTTTTTGGAATTATGACATTATGTTCATGTTATATAGCCTGAACAAGATTAGTAGGAAAATTTTCATAGAGTTAATTATAAAAATATGGAAGATATGATTTTTGGCCAGCTTTTTTTAGATTTCAGCCCACTGTGCAACGCCAGGTTTTGCTCGTTTTTCTCCTCTCCTATCCTTTCCTCCAGGCGCTAATGAGCGAAGTAGACGTCTCCTCTTCCGTAACACGAAATGTGAACTGATATCGCAGTTTGCTCATACACAATTTTTTTTATCGACTCTAAGAGTGGTATAAAAACGATGAGGAGTGTATTCGCTGACGGGAGGAGTATGGAAAAAATTTAATCGAGCTCTATTACAAATAAATCACAAATCTGTAATTAATTCTAATCTGAAATTACTCTTTGAAAGAGAATTCGGTTATATTAAAATTTCTTTGCTTTTGCTCCTAAACATGGTGCAATAGCTGTCGATATTTTCGATAACACGGAGTATAAAAAAGCAAAACAATATTTTAATGATTTTTTAATGAAATTACACAAAACAGCAATTAAAATGTTTGATTCAGGCGTATGAATAAATATGTTCGACCAAATATTTACACCCGTGGAATGAGATTAATGAAGCTGGAACCGCCTTTCAATCAACGCGAACGGAATTCAAATTTTCACTTTTAATTACTAAAATTGCGACGATTACTCAAATTTAACGATTACTCGCAGGAGCTTTGGATTAGATTACGAGTAAATATCACTTAAAAAACTAATAGATTAAAAGTTTTAATTACCGAACATGTGAGTGTAACAGTAATTATATCACTTCAATTTCGTAACATCGCATCACTTGCCATTACTTCTCCTCTTTTTAGATCTATCGCATACTTTTCGAGCTGTTTTCGGCGAAAAATCGACGCCCTTAACCCATGTTAACCCAATGTTGCTTACAAGCAGCATTTAAAATGCATACATTTTCAGTTCTATTGAGAAAATAAGCCGACTACGTATTATTTTGTGATGTAAATTATGACGACGAAATATTTATCTGCCACGATAATTATGACTGCGATTTCAAAGTTTTCGAAATGAAAAACCTTGAAATTTGATTTTTACTCGAAGCAAGTATGAGTTAGAAAGGGTTAACCCAATCGTACATGAGTTGTTGACGACTCACATTGTCGGCAAGAGGGTCACCACTCCTTTGCTTCTCCCTCATACTCTGCATCAATATCGCGTGGTTTTCTGTTGTTTACACTCTTCGTAAGCGATTCTTTCCGTCTATGAGCGGTTATCCTTGCACGAGTTATTGAATAGGAACTTTACTTTCGTCATCAATTCGTAAAAAATGGGCGAAAAGTTACGCTTTTTTCCAGCCTTTATATCAACTCACCAACCTGTCTGTTTGTTTGCCTGGTACAAATCTTGTAACTCAAATTTGACTCACTTCCTGTGAAGCAAAAACGCTGAAATTTTGCACACTTCTTCATTTCCGATGACAATACATGAAAATATAACTTTTTCTCTCCAACCCCCCTTTAACCACCCTCCAGTCAACCTATAGCCCCCCAAAACATGTTTTTGATCTAAGAAGTTCCAAATGGTCGATTTTCGTGTTTTGCGACCACAGTAAAAGTTATCCACTTTAGGCATATCCACATAGTAGGCATTTAAAAGCATAGGGGTGGCATTTTGAAACATAGGGGGCTTACCATTCACTGAAAATTTAGTAAATATAGTGACTTTTTTAATACGTCACTTTTGGTTTTTCGGGGTCACTGAGTTTTTTTGCTTTGTGTCATATATAAACGTTGCTCATCCCCTGTAATCTAAATATAAAGGCTGGTTTTTAAAAAAAAATTTTTTTATAAGAGCTTATTTATTTTAAACTTGCGAGAGATCCGCTGAATGAGTACGACTCAATTGCATGTAACAATTCCTTGCCGCATATGAGTAATGAAACAAAAACACATATCCTTGCCATAATTTAAATGTTTTTTTTTCTTTTCTTCCAGGTGAGTGTCTGTTTAGCTGAAGCAGCTGAGAAAAGAGTGAAATGTGGTCCATCTTCACTATTTCTTTTGGAACTGTGAGTAATAATTTCAATTTGAATTATATTTAATATACAAATAGAACGCATGTTTGAAACATGTTTTGATTTGATAAAATATGAGACCAACTAATAGTACTATTAAATCAATGTAAAATAACTCCTTATTTTGAAACAAATTCCCTCTTGGAGTAACTAGAGAATTATTGGCACATTCAGGGCCAGTAGCCACGCTGAAAAACTCTTAAATCGGTTTTCTATTTGAAATTAGCGGTCGGTAAACTTCCTTGCCTGCGTTAACTTCGTTCAAGTTGTTGTGACTCAAAGGTCTGCAAGTTTTTCAATAACGATGCGTTGTGCAAGATTTAATCGGTTGCTGCCCTTTGTAAACACTTTAACTATCAAAATTGTTTTTACAAGCAAATGGTATCTGCGCTGTCTTAAAGAAATTATTTCGAGAGTTGCGAGTGTACAATTCCAAATAATAGTATTATGAAGTCCAAAAATGGTTAATTACTCCTCATTTTGAAGTCCTACGTCTTTCTTAGATCTTGGAGTACCGAGAGTATCTTTGGCGTATCCCATTAGAGTCTGTAGCCACTCTGAAGAGCCTTCTTGAACTCGATTCACTGTCATAATCCTAAACTTATATGACTAAGGGACCCGTGTCCAAATTATTTGGAAGAAAAAAAATGGAATGGCTTTGCTAAATAACCAGGGTAAAAATATCGATTTCCGTTCTCCATGAGCACTCTCATTATCTAAAGTGTCATCGAGTAAGAGTTATGCGGGCTACAAGAAATTATATCGAGGCTCGTGAGTGAAGGAAGCTTTTCATAAGGTGATGATTGATTATTTTCTGTGAGAGAGCAGAATTTGTTGTACTCTTTGTGTTAACTACATGGCCATTTTTAGATAATATAGTATATAATATTGTCTTTGGACTCCCAGGTACTGCGTAAATCAATTTTTTTAAATATTTCAATTATTTTATTTTCATTAAAGCTTATTTACTACTGTTCCTTGGCGATTGCAAAAATAATATGAAGGAATCTCATTTTGACACTAGTGACCTGCCAATTATGTTCTTAATTGAGTAGTGGTTGTAATAAAATATTTTTTATTAAAAAACACTTAGATAAATTTTCGGAGACTGCCCGATCCGCACTTGAGTGCTTAGTGCAGGGCACTTCAACCACATATCGATCGTAACACCACGAGAAATGTGCTGGGGAGCCCTTTTTTCTTTCATATTTTTTAAATTTTCGCGGTATCATTAACATATTATAACGACCATGTCGAAACCATATGCAAACGCAACTATAGGTTCATTGATGAATTTTACACCAGATGATATCACTCTATTTGTAAAATTTGCGTTAAATGTTATTGAAATTTGGTCTTGTATCGTATATTTTTCTTTTATCGATTGATTCTACAAAGTAAAACACGTGGGCAGAGTATATAAAAAATACGCTCCCTAAGAAACAAAAAAGACTACAGATGCCAAGAGCGGTAGAATGATTGTGAATGTATAATGTCACCTGAGGATGTGTGAACGGGAAAATGTCTAATTTCACACTTGAACGGGATATCCCCGTGACGAGAAGGATATATTCCGGTCAGCGGTGCTCGAAAGCTCCCTTAGTGACGTGGCCGAGGGGTGGCGGAAGCGAATAACCCCCTCCCTACCATCATCGTACGGGGCACCACCCCCTTTTTCGGGGCGTCGGCAGGTCCTTCAACTGGAAGCAACGATCTCCACTGTGACGATAACTGCGCGTGAAAAAAGGAAACTATGCATATACACGGGACAAAGGCCCCTCCTATTTGATATCCGGGGAACTGACCTCCGCCTTTGATTTCCTTGGCGTCCGTCATTGTCACCCGATCGCGCGGGTACTTTTAAGGGGCGCATCCCTCCTTCTTGGACTAACCGGTCATGTTTCGTGACGCATTACGTACTCCTTTAAGGGTCATTCCACTTCAAATTTACGTCAGTTTGCCCCTAAGAGTCTCGCATTTTGATGAAAATACCTACATTGGTTAATATTTACCTCGAGCATGTAAGAAAGCTGAACAACTAAGTAATCAAGTTTGACTAAATACCACAGAACAGCTTTGCGAAAAATATTTTTCTGCGTTTTTAATGCGCATTTTAATTTATTCGCATTTTTTGCCAAATGACAAGGCTTGATTCATCACACTCCTTTTTCTTTCACTGCCAAATTGTCATATAGCCATGGTAAACGGCTTATTTTAAAGGTGAGAATTTGATGAAGACATTAAGTGTGCGGAATTGATCGAATTCCTTTTCCTGATATTTTTATATTTTATTGCTTAAAAAAATCGTTAATTAACTATTCTCAAATGCTCCGTGTAAGAATATATCTTAAATATTATTTTATAATGTAGATACATTTATTTTACTATTTGATAACAAACATAGAGGAAAATCATTAATTCATTCTTTAAAAAAATTATTGTTACATTTACATATTTTTCTCCCGCGCGGTGTTTCGGCTCCTCCATTAGAAATATGTACCATATAGCCATAATGCAATTTTGTGGATGTGTCCATTGCTCCAGGAAATTATATTACAGGCCAACAAAAAATTTTATTTGAAAACTTTTTTTATTTTAATAGATGATCTTTATAGATTTTGATGTGCCAATTCCATACCTGGCCTTAGTTTTTTTGTATCACCCATAGTTTCCATATTTAGTCCAATACCCCTATACGGTATACAGGGAAATCAATGAAACACTGTGTTACATCATAAAATTGTTTGTATTTACTAAAGCGTGATAATACAGGGTTCACTTGTCAACTGGAATTGGTCTACATTTTCTTGCCCTTTTTTCCTTGAAGCTGCTTGTGTAGCTTTTTCTGCGATGAATCGCTTGCTGAACTTCTCGGTGAAGTACCAGCAGTGATCCCCATTATCTCCGTTCATTAGACCTACTTTTTCAGTTTTATTAGTGCTGTAAAAAATCTGTTAAATTCTAAAAATATTGCTTGATTTTATAAATATAACTGTAAAATGTGAAGAAATGGTGGGTAATACAACTTTCAAACCATCATATTTGGATTCAGCAACTTTAAAAACATAAGAATAAGGTATTTTATTTATTTTATTTTTATTTTACGCTCAAACCACCGGATACAGCTCTTATTGGCCATTTTACACCGGGGTGTTCAACAAAATGTAACAAGAAAACGTACACAAACGACCATGCCCTGGATGGGGGAAACCTACCCAGGCGGGACTCGAACCCGCGACCTCTTGTTTGGCAGGCGAGAACGTTACCCCTACGCCACCGAGGCCGGCTATATTCAGTAAAAAAGTTTTTTCATTGTTGGCCTGTGTAATCCAACTAATTTTTTTCAATTGCGTAGTTTCAACTTCGTCAATATTGGTTATGTTTATAACTATTACGTATATTCATCGGTGAATGGCAGCACCTTAGTTTAAAAAAAATTGGTATTGAAGTAATACTGCACCCTAGGTCCCTATGGGGCCTTATTTTTAGAACAGGCTAATTCGGACCCTGGGTTTCTCTCCATCCTACCTTTCCCTCATGGTACAAATGACCATATGTATCTGTCAACTCCTTTAAGAACCATACCATGCTAAGTAAGATGAATAATTATATCAATAAGAAAATAGAGGAATTATACTAAGGTGATAGAAGCAAAAGAATAAGCCTTGTAAACGATATAACTGAAGTGCAAAGGGATCGATTTATTCGGGAGGGAGTCAGTAAAGTGGTGACACGGAAGAGAAGAGAACGTTAAAATATCGACAATAGCTCGTGAAATATCCCATTACAAGTTTTTTCGGTAAAATTAACTATATAGGTTTTATTCAATAGCCAAATTTCCTCACATCCTTATAGGTGTTATTGTAATTTCGGCTTTTAAACCTCTCATTACTCTATCGAAATGAATCGTAAAATGAATGATATTTAATACTGCAGTACTCGGGTATTTCGGAACTTCAAATTGATCATTTTATTTATTCATTAGCTAATATGGAGTGCATTTAAAATTTTCGCCTTTAGCGGATTTGCTAATCTGAATGTATATAATGCAATATATTCGCATAATTTGATAGATTACGGTATAGAGGTAAATTCAACCTAGGTTGACTTTGTGTAAAGCCTAGTTGGTTTTGCTTAAAGGTCAGTTACTATTCTTAAAATATTCTCATCAAGAGTAACGGTTGAATAAATCCGGAACATTAAGTTGTACCTAAAATCATTTTGTAATATTGATTATTTTTTATGGTGAAAACTGCGCATATGATTGCTATTCAAGTAAATGTTAGCTATTAGTTTGAGATAAATTGCATGCTATTTCAATCATCATTTTATAAATAGTCAAAATGTATGTAATTAAGTGACTTAATTAGGTTAAAAAATTATTTTTTGGTTTGTTACGGACAAGTACTGGGGTGAAGACGCACCGTATTTTTGTAGCAATTTGTTGTGCTTGATATCACTATGAACGGTTTTTCCACCTTCTAATTAAGTATGTTATTCCTTCGTCTTATAATTTTGCCGGGTGTTTGAGTTTTCCACCGGTATTAGCTTTGTTTATCTGCGTGTAATCCCCGTAATGTGTTAGCGTTGGATATACGGGGAAATTTAGCGCGTAATAAATCGAATTTCATGGACACAGGGATCCTTTATTCACGTAAACACAATACTCTTTATTATGTGGTTCTCTTGTCTCCATGACAATGCTTGTTGGGTAAATGAATGGGCAAGCACTCGAAAATAGAACATGTGTTCACACATTCCGCAAACGTTAGTTCACCCCATGCGGATTAGGAATTTATTGAGTTAATGGATCTACTAGAAAGTAAACACTCATAATGCGATCGATGGGATATGACACAACAGGCTGGTAGGGAAAAAAATTCTTGCTTCGCATGAATTGTAACTTATATTAATGATTAAGTCAGTCTTTATGAAATACTTATTACTCATTGAAATTCTTTTTTTTTCATGTTTGCAAAATCATTTTAGTTCACCCTAATTCATAAATTTATTGATAGAAGGACATTATTGTATGTATTTAGTTACAATTAGTCTCCATTTTGCCTAATCAACCTTCTCAAAAGCGTTAGGCAACTGTGTTTTCTTTCATTTCATCATGAATTAACGCTTAGGCTAAACGAACACTGATTCGAAATGTCCAAGTTCTCACGGAATAGTTTCTATTTAATGCTATAGACTTATCTTGATTTATCTTAATTTATTAGGGGATATTAATTTAAGATTTTTGAATTGTTTCCATAGCTACACTTATCTTTGGGCTTAGAGGTTGGTGCTGTTGAAATACTTTTGTGCTTGGATGTTTTTTCGTATCTATAATTTTATCATTTCCGAACTTATTTACGAAATGCGTACTTTCCTTTATTCCCATTCATCCCAATCTATTTTGCACCTAAACGCTATCTTTATTTCTACTTAATACAATTTATGCGTTAACATAAATTTTGTTCATTCAGTGTAATGAGTGTAGCACGTTGAAGACATCACGATTTTTTTTATAGCACAAAATTTAAAGGTTGACATTAGGGCATTAAAATTTTTGGAAATACCGACTAACTTGCGGAAAATTAGAAAGTAATATAATAATAGCCAAGACTTCAAACGATCAAGTTGATCTGCTCGTTGACTTAAGTGAATATGTCGGAAGGCATGTAATCTAATTGCGAATTGAAGTGGAAGAATATGCATTACTTACGCTGAAACCGCTTCCTCGGTTGACTTTAAGGAATCATCTAAGAGGACGTGAATGAAAATGCGGGTTCGCCTGACGGCTTTTGATCACGCCATGGATAATGCGCTATAGGTAGGTAGGTAATACTCTTAGCCCTGAAGCCCTCTCAACTCATGAATGCCTAAGCCAATCGAAAGATCGGTTTCAGAGAAATTTATCTTTTCCGATTTTTCTTTTCCAAATACAATTCGCTTTCGGACCTCCTGTTTTCGGACAAATAGGGTGGTTTCCTATTATTTTTTTATTGCCAAAATCGAAAGATAATTACTCCTGGAGTATTTCAAGCTTTCAGATTTTTAAATGAAGATATCTATTTTACGCGATTAAATGAAAAGTGGAAATTTTCAAGCGCGCAAAAACGCGACGCCTAAGTAGGAATGCTGGGAAAACATCGTGTGACGTCATTCTGGTTCCCGCTCTCGCCGTGTGAGGTGACCTTGGGGCGAGGCTTTGAGCGCTGATACGATGCAGGCTGCTAGCAAGCAGCAGAGTACCCTGCTAGCAGGTAGCGCTTGGCTTAAATAAGGATTATTAATACCTTATCAAACGAAGAAAACGTTTCGACCTTAGCCAGTTTTAATAAGTGATTATTAAGACATGTTTCCCTGAGTTCTGTGCCTCATGCATGCATCGGTAATCTCAGACGATGTAAAACTCCTATCTACTCGTATAGAAACTACGTCCCTGTGACGTCACGTGGAGTGGCATCGCATGGGCGCTAATCTGGCCTTTTTTAAATGAGGATAAAATTATTCATTGCTATTTGTCTAAACTGGGATTTCCAAAACCAAATAATTTGTATATTATATATACACTAATAGTGGGTAACGAATGGCAATCAATGCCTTTCGTTTCCTTTGATGAATGAAACTACCTTATTCAGGAATAAGAAAAAAATAGCGTCCAAATTTCCATGTCCTTCGCACCAACGGCGGCTCCATCGTCTTCTTTTGTCACTGGGATAGCAGTGGAACAGCATAATGCTAGAAGGGACGGCCGCCGCGCCACGCCCCCGTTTCCTCGGCCTCCCGCCAGAGCGCGCACCTTCTCCTTGTCGACGCAGAGTGGAGCGCCCCCACCCGCCGCCCTCTCGCTTTTGCGCTTTCATCGCGGATAAGTCCTTTTATTGGAGCGACGCAGCACTCCCCCCCCCCCCCCCCCCCCCCGCTCTCTTACGACGACGCCTTTTCCGCCGCGGATGGTCTCCTTGCGCGCGGGCGCCATCTTACCTCCCCCTCCTCCTCCCTTGCCCTTTAATGCAGCCAGCGGGATTTTTCCCGATCGTCATCTTTTAGCGAGAGGATCTCTCCTTTTGCTTCCATCAAAAAAGAGGGGAAATAAAACATCTCCCGCCTTCCATTTTCCACTCTTCCTTTCCCTACCTGTTCTCATCCCCGCTCGTGATGGCCTTAGTCAGTCGAAAAACCCGTTTCGGAAATATTTAATCTTCTTTTTTTTTAGCTTTGATAGGCATTATGATCTCCTGTCTTCGGACGTATTAAGGGCTATAAATATATATTTCTCCGAATTCATTTCATCGCGGGTATTACCTTTCGACGAAGAGACTCAGGCTCTTCTCCTCACCTTTTCCGTATTTGGAGGCCTTGCGCTCGGGCGCCATATTACCCCTTCCTTCCCGGCTCTGTAATTAAGCTTGGGAGATTTGTTCTATCAACATCTGTCAGGGAGAGGATTCTCCCTCCTATTTCTTCCAGAAGGCGAGGAGAAAAAACCCCATTTCTCGGTTTCCGTTTTCCATTCTTCCATTCCCAATTCCTTCCTCTCGATGATTGCCTCAGTCAGTCGAAGTCATAAACTTTAACCCTAAATTTGCGTGTGAATATTTATTTTTCGGACTCTAAAGTGTTACCCAAGAGTAAATATAAATGCATCAAGCGTGTTTTATGTAATCATTTTACGCCTGACTAAGTCATGTCTCTTTCATCGCGGATAATTCCTTTTATTGGAGAGACTCAGCCTCCTCCTTCTTGCCTTTTCTGCCGTGGATGGGCTCTTTGCGTGCTGGCGCCATCTTACGTCCCTCTTCTCCTCCGGCCCATAATGCAGCTCGCGGGATTTTCCCGATCGTCATCTTTCAGAGAGAGAGGATTCCTCCTTCTCTTCCTGCAAAAAGAGGAGGAGAGAGAAAAAATACCATCTCCCGGCTTCCATTCTCCACTCTCTTTTCCTCCTCCTACATTCTTCCCCCCCCCCCTCAAAATAACACCCCTTCCTCCGTCCCGCCCCTCTTTAGGCGGGCGGGCGGGCGGCTGACGAGAGAGGAAGTGGAGTGGAGATTTATGCATTGCGAGGGAAAAAGTGGAGCCCCCGAGGCACCCGGCCGCTCCTCCCAGGAATGGTGCCGCACCCGACGGCACACGCTTTGAAGGAAATGGGCGCATCACTATGATTTTCCTAGAGTACCCACCTACATTTAAGGATGGGATGCAATCACCGTGTACCCACCAACGTACGCGGGAGTGAATGGAAACGGATTAAACTCAACAAGCCGCAGAGAGAGAGAGGACAACATTCGTGTAAATATGTGGACGCGAAAGGCAAAATTATGGGAAAGGATGACAGTTGTGTGAATTTCACATAAAATTATAAATTCACGACCCAGATTCAACATAATTTTTTATTCTCCGAATCATCTACTTCCTCTGCGCGTTTTCTTCAGGTCCAAACTCTTGTATCCGCAGCAGGATATGACATAATTTACAGAAACCGATCTCTTGAATATAAAATTAAAGACCAATTTTATTATTTGCAATCATGGAACATTTTCACATGCTTTGCCCAAACTTTATACGGCTTGATGAAAGAGGCAAAATTTTTATCCATTGAAATTATATGGGTAAAAATAATTTAAACGCATTGGTGTATATCTCTGGCCCTAATGAATTTATCGTGTTCAGCACTAAATATTGTTAGTACTAGGGGCTTTGATAAAAACCCTGTTCTTTATCAGGATGCATAATGTAGGAAAAATGTTTCCGTATCTTAATGCTCGAGGATGTTTTTTTATTTTTAAATCTCGTTGTGTCAAAAAATATTTATGGTATTAAAACCTACTTATTTTTCGCTAATTTTTAATGAACTTCCAAAAAGCTGTCCAGTTTTAGAGTTACTTCCCTATATTCATGCTTATAAGTTTATCACGATGATGAAAACTAAATAAAGGTCCCTCGTGGCCCAAAATGAAGCCAAAAGCCACGGCCATCGCTCTTCTCCTTGAAGGAAATCCTATCGTATCTATGATTAAACTCAAAATAATTTTCTAAATTATGAAATTTTGTTTACCATCTTCTCTTTCTTCAGTCACGAGATTGTGTCGCGCTAGAGTCTCTTCAGTCACCTGTCTCTAAATTCTGGTATTTATTCGGCGACTTAAAGCTGAGAAAAACGGTTTCTAGTTTATTTGCTTTTATGCAATTAGTCATTTACATTTCTCTTTATAAGTTTATCAAGCCGCTTTAGACTTCTTGAAAATGGCGCAATTTAATCGGTTGAAGTAAAGAAAGTTAGTTTGACGAAAAACAATTTTTTATGTTTTATTCGTTGCTCAGAAATTGCGATAATTGAATTTATGTTAAGATAAGAAATCTAAATGAAAAATCTCTCTTCGTGATGATTCTGAAAATAAATTTAATTTTTATCGTCGAGTATTTTGGAGCATCATAAGCGTGATTTTCATGTACGATATAAAGGTTTTTCGCATAGTTTACTTTTAAATTATTGTTTGTGCAGCTAAAACAATTGTTGCGACCTATTTCTGGCCGTTTTCTTGTCTGAACGGGGTCTTTTATTCAGACTAATTTAAGTATACCGGGATTAGCCACGGTGATAACTTTCCGGAGTCATCCGCATTTCACAAATTTTGCGAAAAAAACTTTTCTCCGTCTTTTTTTCAGGTTTGATGACGCATTTAGCTATACAAATCATTGCGGTAGATGGATGTGAAAGACAAGGTGTAACGTAAAAAATATTCCTAGTGCAGTCATTCTTTCGAATAGGTATGCTAAACAAAACAATACGAATAAAGCGCAGACTTTTCATAATTAATTGACGCCATTAGCCTTCCGGTTCATTTAATCATCCAGTACGAGCCGCTCGTACGGAGAAGGAATATGGAGGCAAGTGAGCACTTGTCGTGGAGACGACAGCGAACCACGTGAGGCAGATGCGCGAGATCGAGGATATGGCGCAGATACGTCGACCCGCCCGTCGTGAGTACGTGACATCATCAACTTGCCTACGAAAGAGTTTTGACTATCGATTCTTGCCGCGAATCGCTCGAGATGCAGATTACCGATCAAGAAACCACAAAATATGGGAATCTAAATTCTTTTAACTCTATCACAATCCACAAAATTAAAGAATTTGTTAACTAGCACATCGCGATATAAAATTTTAGTGAATAGTCTTGTTTATTTTTGAGAAAAGACGGATAGCACCGCAACCGAAGGGTTACATTTTTCTCTGAATATGCTGTTTCACCCATTATTGCCCGGCAAGGCTGAATTCTGCATATTTTTCTTCTCCACTGAGCTTATCGCCTCCTTGTGTATTTCAGCGCGACCTTGATCGATGTGTTTTGGAAAAGGGGTGATAGTGTCGAGTGATTTATTGAGCCGTGTCTCAAAATAAAGTCTGAAACAGCAGTCAACTAGTCATGCAATGACTGCGAGACACTTGAGCATGTGAGATAGCATCGGCCGGAGCAGTGTGGGAGCAAGATGAACCTCGAGATAGTGAAAACAGCGCGGGGTCTTACCAAGTCATCGATCGTGGCTTGTTTGTGGTTGCGAGGTGGATGATATAGCGAAGAGCGTCTTCCGTTTTTGGACAAATGTTTGCGTTAGGAAAGAACTGGCGATAAGGCTTCGGAGGCAGGAATCGGCTTTGCCGAGGAAGAGAAGCCAAAAGGGATAAAATATCAGGCTTTGGCGCGAGGAAAGTAAAACACATAAAATTGAATTTATGGGTCAAGTTTGGTACATCATATACGAAACGAGAATCTTCACTGTTTTTTTTTTCGTTTTTTTTTTCGCATAAAATTTGCCTTTATCTGCGGAGAGTGTTTCCTTTGATTTAACATATTTCATGTTTCCTTTGGAAGATACACAAGCTAATTGGCCTGGATAATCATAGCCATTTCTATTTAGCCTACTTTATTGAGCATGGGAAAAGAGAGGGTTATATTCAGGAATCGCAATAAGTCCGTAGTCATTTTTTTCATAAAATATTCTTGTATTTAGTCATCCATCAGGTGCCTCTAACTCAGGCTAAAACATGTTCTCATTGGAGAATGTAAAGTGGCACTTGGCTGTTATATTTCCTGACTTTCATTTTGCCTATATTTACTCAACTTCTGATGCTATGAACAGGATCTTACATGATACACATGTTATGCGTAAATCGATTGACAATACGGTTCACAAAATATGCACTTTAATGTACCAATAGTTTTTTTTATTCCTTCTTCATATACAATTATAGAGGGAGTCCTGAGAGTATCTGGAGACAGGCGTGTAGGGATTATACATATGTGGAATCCGATCGAAAAAGTATGGGCTCTGAGAGATGGGAAAAATTATTTTTCACCATTGGAAATGAGATATGATATTTTTGACACAATTTTGCAGTTATTGGCGATCACTGTAAGCAGCTTAAATCCTTTAAAAATCGTTGTTGGTCTTAATTTGTAGAACATTTCCGAAGAGCATAAATTTTTCCCGCAATGCACAATACGATTTGCATGTTCTCTGCCCGTTTTAGCGTTTCGTCGCCATTATTAACGGATTGGAAGCAAAATGTTTGGCATGGAGTTTCATTCATTCTATTTAAAAACAAATGCATTATAAACTATTTGGCATTTTAGATGTTGCCATTGCGTAAAATTAAGTTTAACCTCTGTGAAACCTTTCCTAAGTTAAAAGTAAAGTTGGAGCGATGGGGGTTAGTGGAAGTCCCTATCAGTGCTTAAATCATTAGAGAGAGTGAGCATTAAAGTTGTTGGAGAAAGTGTGATCATACCTTTGACTTGAGAGGAAAAAACAGTGTAAGCGATTCTATGGGCCGTCTCCAGTTAGGGGAAACAGGTGAATACTTGATGCTCAACCCAACGCAAGAATAATTACACCTGGCCAATAAACAAGTGCTTTCTTGCCAATTTTCCCTTTTCTACATCCCCTTAAATCTAGTCTTCAACGGTGTGAAACCATTCAACCCTGTATTCTATTTCCCCCCCTATCAGTGCTTAAATCCCCTGTGACATATCCATTTGTATGGCTTTAACAATTTCTTCCTAATTGTGGGCAATTATTGCTATCTTATGTCCATGCTACTTGCAATGCTTCACCGCATCAACTGTACCCCACACACATGTTATGTAATGGACTGTTGCCTTAAATTTTGGAGCGAAACATGCTGAGATAGTATGTTGCTTCCAATAATTTTTCCTTCTTCTGCACTCAAATTACTGCATACCTTCTTTCCAGTACTTCCACTCCTAAGTTTCCCCAATCCTCCCGTGTGTTAGGTTTTTATATAGATACGGATGCAAGCATTATCAGTCACCTGAAGATGTAACATGCAGATGTAAATTTAAAGTCAAGAAACCCTGATCGTGCTAGTTAAAAATAAATAGTGAACCCTAATTTTACTTACTTCTACGATTGTGAAGAATATATCAATAAAAATTAGTCCCAAAAATTGCGTTAAATTATCAGTGCATTCCAAGGAAGTAGGAGATTGTGCAGCGGCATCATTTGTGCCAAGTCCAAAAGAATGTGGCCTAGGCAAGTGTTTCTTCCGTGGATTATCTCCTACATTTCCGTGCTAATTTCAATCTCAGCTCCCCAATTAAAATGCAGCCTTCTTCTTATCCGTCGGCTCAGAAATCGTGAGGGGGCGGCAGAGCACGTGAGCATCCTTCTTTTCCTTGGCTCTCGTGTGTGTGTGTGGTGACCCGATTCGGGCCAATGTGAGCAGAGAGCCCCGTAATTAGGGACCTTTCCACCGCTTTCCCTTTCTTCCACCCCCTCGTACCTACCTTCTCTCTCTCTCTCCGTATCCATGGGAATGTGTGTGTGGGGGATGAGGGTAGGCGCGCTTCTTATCTCCGCTCTCCGGGGAAAGTCTTAGCAACTATCATCCGACTTGACTTATGGGATGAGCCAAGAGCCCACCCCTCCCCCCCCCCTTCTCCGTTCCCAGGGGTTCTCCCACCCCCTTTTCAAGAACTCAACCCCCTCCACTTCTCCTCATCCACATTCTGCTCAAAAGGTGGTGGATAAATAGCTGGAGGTGGGGATTTTCAAAGGCATTCAAGTACACAGATAGTACTCGTCTAAAAGTATAGATATTTGAGTATTCAGTCATGGTATTCGAGCCTCAATACTATTGCACCACATGCGACCCCTCTTTTTCCTACTCTTTCGTATATTCCTTCTTTAGTGATGTATTTCAGGATGAAAGTAGGAATTTTCACAGGTACTCAAGTACACAGATGGACCTAGAGTACTGATATTGGCATTTGAGTACTCAGTTTTGGAATTGCATGTGTAATAAAATTGCTCTGAGCCCTTTCCTCCCATTCGAATACTCCTCGAAAATTAATGGATTTGTTGCTGGAGGCAGGGGTCATCACAGGCACTCAGGTACACAAATGATACTCGGGCATTGATCTAAGCATCCGAGTAGCTCCCACGGTAAATATATATTTGCAGTAGGTATCAATACGAATACTTGTGTTCCTTATCATCACTCTGTGTACTTGAGGTTAAATTTGGCTCAATCTCACATGCTGTCATGAATAAACTTGTCTATAAAGGATTTATATGAATACTTGGGTACTTGGATGTTTCCGAAAGCTCGAGTATCTATCTAAGCGATCGAGTATCTATATGCGTACTCGAGTATCTGAACTTGAGTTCATTTGGCACGTTCCGCGGTGGAAGAGCCGGCTCCACCGCTGCCGGGCGAGGGGGAAGGGGTGGGTGGGTAGCGTGAGTTATGAGGGTGGGTGAGAGGGAGGTTTGCCATCATCTCTTGGGGGCACGAGCGATGGGGGGAGTTCACCCCGGAAGTGGATTTTGAAAATCACGTCGTCCTTCTTCCCCTCCCCCCCCTTGTCGTCCCCCCCCTCCCACCAACACTTCGCTCCGCTAATTTCATTTCCCTCTCACTCGAGTCGAGTGTCGTCTCTCTCTCTCTTTTTAAATATGGCGGAGGAGCATGCAGCGGAAAATAAGAGATCCGTGCCATTTTTCTGCGTTGCTCTCTCAAGGGAACTACGCAGTAGAGAGCTGCGTGTGTCCCGAAGAACTTTTAGTCCTCTTCCCGCTTCGAGCGCATTTCAATTGATATTCATAAATATCCGAAGCGCGTTGATGGCTGCTGAGCGATCCATTTATTCTTAAATTTTCTAATTATTATTATAGTATTCTACCGATCAACGTAGGTTTCCATGGATTGTTCAAGAAGTGATCTGGAAGCCTCCCTTTCCTTCCAGCACTGCCTTCTTTAATTCACTGTAAGGCCTAATCCCTTTCAATCTATCTAAAAATCCTATTCTTCTCCTTCCCCTCCCTCGTTTCCCTAACATTCTACCCTCTAACACCATTTTCAACATCCTCTCTCCGCTAAGCACTAACCTCATCCATACCTTCTGTGTCCTCCGTATCTCATCTAAAAGCTGCCTCTCCTCACGCACCATGTCCAGCACTTCGTCGTTACTTTTCCTCTCCGTCCATTTCACCCTCTCCATTCTTCTCCATACCCACATCTCGAATGCCTCCAATCTTCTCTCGTCTTCTTTCCTCAGTGTCCACGAGTCCGCACCGTAGAGAGCTACACTCCAAATCAAACTCTTCACTAACTTTTTCTTTAAACTCTTACATAGCGATCCTCTCAGAAGCTCCTTCCTGTTCATGAACGCCTCCTTTGCTAGTGCAATTCGCTTCCTGATGTCCTTGCTACTGTTTCCGTTTTCCTCTAATGTGCTGCCCAAATAGTTAAACTGCTCTACCTGTTCAAGTTTTTCCCCACCTACTATTATCTTGAGTCTCACATTCCTCACTCGCGATACTTTAGGGCACAGTAAAACTCGTTTAAAACGAATGTCAGCGGACCATCGTTCTATTTTGTTATAGACGGGTTTTCGTTATATCCATGATGAAGGATTTTTAAATAGAAATCACGGATTGTAGTGTTCCGTAGATCGTCTTTATTATAGCAACGGATTCGTAACAATAGAACAACTGATGATAAGGTAAGGAATGACTATTTAGCGAAGACGGCCGTAATTTCTTTATAAAAAAGGAAATTATTCCCCAAGGGACCGAAGAATAGTTCGTAATAATGGGGATTTAATATCATCCGAACTCGTTATATGCGGTGAAATTAACGTTCGCGACCATAAGAAATTCCAAATGCCCAGAAGCCCACCTCGTTATACCTTGGATTTCGTTACTTGCGTGATCGTTTAAAACAAGTTTTACTGTAATTACAATCTAAAGGAATGTCGATGAAAATTTATGAATTCGGTTAGTCACGAATATCTGTTCTTAGCCCTGATTGTGGCTTATTTCTCCGTGAAGTTTGAATCGCTCTTCCAGCAGGGAATCGAGTGGTAACTTAACCGGTGACGTGCTGTCTGAGAGACCGCTGCGTTTCTAAAATTATGAATATTTTCAAAATTGCTATTAAAAATATCTATAATCCTCGTAAGCGTTATAGTTTTGTATGTTAAGGACATAGCGTATGATTAGGACGTTCTTAAAATTTCACGTTCTTATTACTTATTTCTGAAAATTTGCAACTAAATTTGAGTAGCGGTCTGTGAGATCTCACGTCATTGGAAATTGGAAAAGCCAATAAACGTAATGCTAGTGGAAATAATTCAAAAAGTTATTAAAAACAATTCCTCGTGATTTGTCAAGAATAATAATAATATTTAATAATTTGTAAGGAAGCATTCTTAGTTGCATAACGTGGATAATTAAGGACTTCATTTTTAAAATAATTACGATAATAATAACAACTCAAGTGTTTTTTACATAAGTTTTTTGATCCTGTTTCAAATAACAATTTTTACTGAAAAAGTTGGTTCGTTTTTGGAGTGTATAATGTTAAATATAGGTTTTATAATAGTTGAGAAGTCAAAGAAACATTAAACTAAGCAATAAAAATGACTTTGCAACATTTTATGATTTTTTGTTTTATTGCGGTCTCCCAGACCGCACGTCACTGGTAGTGTAACAAGAAATGCACGTCACTGGTTAAGGGTTAACATATTCCAGGTGTGTGGCAGATAGAACTGTGCAAAACGGCCTCAGTACTCGGCCACAATTGGTCGGCTGCTGGCGAGTCATTTCCCATTCCACGTTTTTGGCAGAACAATGGCCGAAGAGACCGCACTGCGGGGAGTAATCGGAATTCTGCGGTCGAGTATCCCCACGCCGAACGAGGGATCTTCGAGTTCAGTCATGCTCACTCGACCGCCCGAGAAATCGTCCCCATTTTTTTTCGCAGGTCTCTGGAACACTCCTCCTATTTACAGATTTGAGCAAACAAATTTGTCAGCGAACGCCCAAGCGGCTGCCGAGACGCCCGAATACGTTCGTAATCCTCGGTTGACTTTGCATTCGGTCCGAGTGAGCTGTCGAAGGCAGGTACACTCGGTCAGTTTCGATGCTCGTGTGTTCCATTGATGTTCCATTCCAACGCCAGCCGAGTGAAAGTTGTCAAGTTTGGGATCGCCTCTGTAGGGCTCTATTGACAGCACGGCTTGTGGCCGTCTGGAGAATTTTGTTATTATACAGGGTGTCCCATTTATCTTGACCACTCGAAATAACTTTTTGTCCAGATGCAAATTCAAAAACGTGTCAAGCAAATGTCCATTAGCCGTCAGGGGGCATTAATCAGCATGACTGCCTTCCTTGTAGCTTTTTATTTACAAAGACATGAACAGCGTTTTGTCTTTTTTAAATGGCACCCCATATTTTTTATTCGGCAATTCATTTCCTCTCCTAAAGACTTATTAAAAAATGTGACACAGTGGACCATTGACATAAACAGAATGTTTTGAAAACATAAGAAACTAGTCCACTTGCTGGAGTTAGCCGTAAGCAAATGACAAGCAAGTCAAAACATAACTTAAAAGTCACTTTGAGCCCGGGACCACAACTGCGTCCACGTCTAGGGTGCCATTTAAAAAAGACATACCGCTGTTCATATCTTTGTAAATGACAAAGCTACAAGGAAGGCAATCATGCTGATCAATGTCCCCCTGATAGCTAATGGACATTTGCTTGACACATTTTTGAATTTGCATCTGGACAAAAAGTTATTTCGGGTAGTCAAGATAAATGGGACACCCTGTATAAAAAATGAAGTCGATCGTCGATGGATCGTCGACTTTGTGAGTTTTTCCACGCTTAGAAATGAAAAAATTATAACACTACTCACGATTTTCATCCTCCTCGACCGGTTTATTCGTTATTGCGTGGATCTGAAGAGGTTAAAAAAATCCTTAGGTATTCTCAAGAGTGTATACCATTCTTAACCTCTTGAGACGGACGTAATAGCGACGAAAAAACCAGTTGAGGAGAAAAAATAGCATGAAAACTTACAAAGTTTATCATTTCCAAAAACTATAGCATTTATCATTGGTTTCGGCTTTTCTTTTCACGCAAACCCATGTCGGTCATTTTTTTCTCTTACGTTTGTGGGAGACCGGAAATCGTATTCAGAGGAGATTTTTCTATGGCAGATCCTAGAAGTATGTGTGCTGGTGATGCTTGAAATTCCATTCGTATCATTTAAAATGGAATTTTAAATTTTTCTGATGCTTCTATGATCTGATGATGATAAATATTCTGATGCTTCAAGAACTTAATTTTTGTGCGCCAATATCTACGAAGAAAACCTTTTCCTTTTCCGTATTAAAAAGTCACTGTTTCAATTGAATCACCAAAAAAATGCCTATAAAATATCTCATATTGTCTATTATTTATCAGACATAATGTTTATATATTTGAGAAGCAGGCAAATATAATAAAAAGGTCCGTTTTTTCAAGGTGATAAAGTAAGTTCGAAGGAGTATTCGTCATCATTGGTAAAAAATTCTAATATTGATTTGACGTATGTCTATACGAAATACTCCTATCGGCGAACATTTTTATGCCTACGAGTTTCCTCTCCTTCACCCATTCCTTAAGATGTTCCATGTATTTAATTATTGGTCTTCCTTTTCCGTTCCTGCCACCCACTTGTCCTTAACGATTGTATTCATCAGGATAACACGCCTCAAGATTCGGTTAAGCTCTTACGCCTTCTTAATAAGGCTTACATAATGGTCCTCTGCTATCTATCACTTATTAGGACTTCTTTCTTGCTCACACGGTTGGTCCATTTGATTCTCAGCAATCCTCGGTAGTACCACATTTGAAATACTTCCACCCTTGGTATCTCCGCTGCTGTGCTTACGCACGCCTCTTTTCCGTTGTAATTTTCTTTTAATTTTTTAAAGTTTCTTGTAATTTTTTTCCTTTCTTCAACGATTAAATACCCCGCTTGAAGTGGATTTTTCTTTTTCCGGAACGATCTATTTGCCTCGGCTGTTATGTTGGTAATATCTTTCTTGCTTCACCTATCGCTTGTTATCCCGAAAAGAATTAATTCGACTTATCCTTTTCTCCCTATTTTAATTCCCTAGAACTTTTTCTCTTCTACTGCATAATTATACCTTCATTGTAATCGTGCAAATTTACAGCTGATATCTACCCATTATACTATTTATAATTAAATGAGTCTTCTTCAAGTCCTTATTTGTCCCTGCTAGGAAAGCTATGTCGACAGCAAATGGTTGCATGCCAATTTTTTCCCCAAGAATATTCAGGTCTTTTCTTTGATTCGCTTTCTCGTTTCGTACACGTAGAAAATAATGGCATCATTACAAAGCCTTGTCTCATTCCTTTCATAATATAAGCTTCTTCACAGTTGGGTACTGGTTTGGATACTACTTGTTTTTGTATAAACTGCTTGTTTTTTATCTAAACTTCTTGTTTTTTCTATAAACTGTGGATGATTCTGCTGTCATTGTAAAGCACACCAATTTCAATGCGTCGGCAAGAAAGGCAAAATATGCCCGGTCGTGTGAGAGAGGAATTCGTCCTCTTGATGCCTCCCGCGAAACAAATATATTGCTACGTGCCTGGAAGTCAAAGAAACTATGTACTGCGTTTGGAAGCACGGTGCGGCCTGTCGCCCCCCGCGTTATACACCGAGGCACGCGTGCCTCGTAGCACTGGCTATGTTCGTCTCCTCCCAGCATTCGAAGAATCCACTACCACTACTAAGAGCTGCGAATATCCCCGTGCGCCTTTCCTCTCGCTATCCGAGTGAATTCCTGGACGTGTCTTGGTCTGCAGGCCAGGGGAGCGGGCCCACAGTCAGGTGTCAAAGGGGATCGTCCGTGCTTGCATTGTCTTCTCCTAGCTATTCGCCGGGGAGAGGAGGAGCTGTTCTTCTGTTCCTTCCATGCTCCGAGTCGGCCGTCTCCGTCTTCGCATTCTTTCGACCAAAGGGTTTTCCCCGGAATGCACCTCTCGCTTTGAAGGCGGACCACGCGCGCGCCACCTAGCTGCGGAATCCACGGATCGCCGCTGCCGACGACTCTTTGAAGCGACGGCGGCGGCATCTGCCTTTTCTTGTTGCCCCCTTCCCTGCCATCTCTCGGCGCGAAATGAAATCCCTACCTTCCGGATTTAATCAACTGCCGTGACGTCTGGATCTTCTTTGTGTTTTCCTCAACGTGTCTCGTTAGCATCGGCGTCTTTGTTGGCATTCTGATTTCATGCTTTATCGTGGATGATTGTTCGAATAATATGTCAAATTTGGCCTTATTTTTGGCCAATTTCATGTCCTAGTCCAAGTAGTTTACCCTGGCTTTTAAATTAACTTTTTATTCAGAGCAAACCTGGTGTTTCCGCAGATTTATTTGCCTCTTTCGATGTACAATCAATGATTTTTTTAAGAATAAGGACAGATTTACTCCTATTAAACTGAGCATCATTTCGAGATGGAAATAAATATGGAACTCATTTCCTTGGTCTAAAGTCCAAATTCAGTCACATGTAGTTGTGGATAAAGAAGCGGTTGATAGGAGTGTTATAAGTGTTCTTCATATCGCTATCGTCTTTTATATGTGAGAAACGATTTGGGAAAACTGTCTCAAGAAATGTAAGGAGGTGACTGAAAATTGGAGATTGTTGAAATTAAATTAGAATTGACATTTAGGCAACACGCGGGATCCAAGAATGGCCGCTTCCGACGACTTTTTGAAGCAACATCTGCCTCTTGTTATTCTCTACCTCCTAACATCATCTCTCGGAACGCAATCCCAATCCCAATATTCCGGATTTAATCAAGTGCAGTGACCTCTTAAACTTTATTTTTGTTTTCTACAAAGGACTAAATTAGTGTGAGGGATCATCGATTTTGTTAACGGCATTGGGAGTTTATGGCATCTTTAGGATTATTGCGAGCATAAAATATTAATTATTTTAATTTGACTGCATTTTATTAGTATCTTCCCGTTTCTATTACGTGATACAGGGCCCCAAAAACCCGTAGATGTGAAAGGGAGAGAAAGCCTAATTGTGAATTGAAAATAGACGTCCAAATTTGTAGGGGATTCAAGCCAAGGTATTTTGCAAAATGCTGCATGTGAAACTACCTCAACGGGTATGATATATAAACAGTAGTTATGGTTTATAAAATATTTTCGAGGAAAACGGTAAACTCAATTTCAAGTTCACGGAGAGGAAAGAGAACTCGTTTTATCTTTGGTAATGGATAACTCGCTTATAACTTTTGATATCATCGTCAAAGTTTCAGTCTGCTCTGTACACCATGGAAGTCTCAAGATGTTGGTTCGTAGAGAATTTTTGAAAGGGGATCGCAATGTTAGCCCCGTCGCCTCAGGGCAGCTTTACATCTATTGGGAACATAGGGCACGTTTTGGGTGAGAAACCCTTCATTCTCGCGCCCTCGCTGGCAAATGAATAGTTTTCCTCCCACCATAGAAGCCATGAGAGTTTAGCGGGACAGGTGTTTCCTGGATCCGTACGCACCTAGCTCGCACCTCACGTCGGCGTCCTCTGTACGGTCGGGATCAGCTGCGCTTCGGAGCAAACAGAGTACGGGCTCCGATCTCATCGTCTGGATGCGAGGAAATTCTTGGGAGGCGATTCGACGTCCGGCAAAAGGTGTTTGGGGGAGGCCGGCATTCGTGGCATAGTTGCGGAACAATAAGGAGAGATCTCAGTATCGGCCGACGAGGCGAGAAGGCAGAGGCTGACTTACTCCACCTCCTGCTAGCCCTTCCGACCCTTAAGAGAACGCATCCTCCGTAACGATGGTATTTTATCTTTTTGGCGGTAAATTAATCAGTTGAAACTCAGGCAAACATCTCTTTGATATTTACTTAGGATAAACAGTTGGCTATTTTCATATTATCTCTCTTATCAAAGATGCTATGGGTATAGTCAGTGTACCTTTTTTATTACAAAATCATAATAAGCTATGGTAAGCGTGAGGAACCATTAAAAATGAAAATAAATATGAAACTCTTTTCCTCGACCAGAACTCCAGATGCTGTCATATACAGTTATTAGTTATTTTAAAAAGTTTTCTTGTACCTTTATTGTTTCTTTGATGTCATTTTGAAGACGAATTATGTGTTCAAAAACTCTCCGCTATCATCCTAATTTAAAAATAATACACTGTAGGCTTTTGTCAACAAAAACTTTAAAAATTTCAAAAGACAGAGTTGAAGTAATCAAAATTTAGATACTCGTTGACCAATTTACCGGGGAATATTTTGTATATCCTGTAAGTTTAAAAACATTCAATAACTTTTAGGCTTGTTGTCCGTCACAAAAAGATGGGTTTAGAAAGGAGATATGCCTTTTTTGCTTTAACAATCGTAAATTAAAAATGTCTCCACAGAATTTTCTCTATGCATATCACGCATTTCTTTTTGTTCTATTCGTTTCTAAGGAAACATTTCCTATAGTATCTTATTCTAATTGACTCGTCTGGTTTTATTTTAAATTTCAAACTCATCGTGTGGAGGCGGGAAATTCTTAGGGAGCGATTCAACGTCCAGCAAAAGGTGTTAGGAGAAATGGCCTAGTTGCGGGACAATAGGGATAGGCCTCAGGGCCGGCCGACCAGGAAGATGGGCTAAAGCAGGCTTTAATCACCTCCTACTAGCAATGCCGACCCTGCCCTTAAGAGAATGCATCCCTTATTCAGTGACGCTAGTGTTTTTTTTTCTTTTTGGTTGATAAATCACTCGGTTTGAAGTTAAAATCATGAAATTTTAAGCGTTTCTTAAAGGCCTGTTGCACTAAAATACAAACCATATAGACAAGACTATATAGTTCGGAGAAAAAAATGAGAAGGTGGAAATCGGTATGATAAAGCTGTAAAAATAGCTGCGTATTTTTAATTTAATTTACCGAGAGGAAAACTATAATTAGCCCTTGGAAAGTTTCCCTTAGCTCGTGGAAATATTCAATTTTTGGTATTTGTGCGTCCTATTTACGTTCCCAATGGCTAGGTAATTACTTGCTAGAACCGAATTTAACTTTTTTGTCTTACGAGTCTGTTATCTCCCGCGGGCGATATCATGGATAGAATGCCTACGTATTAACATTGACCTCTTACAATTAGTTCTTCAAAACTCTAGTGCTTTGATGCATGACCTTTCGGAGGAGAAGTAAGGAGGTTAAATTAATTGGAGAAAGTAAAAGTGAAAACTGCTACCTTTTATAAACAAGGCATCCACTTACTTTTACGTTAGAGAATACTCAGGGGGAACATTTTGAATTGGAGGCAAATGTTACCCTTTGTCTAATTTTCTAACCCGAAAATATCAAAACGATGCATACGTTTTTTGCGAGTTATTTATAGAATAAAAATAAAAACAAGCTTCAATGAATGAAAATTGAAAAAATAAGCTTTTCATCAATCGAAGAATAAGCGTGGGTCCTGGTTAGGTCTAAGATGAGAGATTAGAAATGAATCTTTGAATATTGAATCTCAAAATAATCATATTTAGTGTTTTCTCTACTGATGACTTATTGTAAGATATAGTAAATTAAAACTTTGAACAACAATATTTCGCAGTGGGCTAGGTTTGAACTGGTTTCCTACGGAAACTTTCAGTCGCAAAAGTTCTGGAAGAAGCTAACATAATGTATTGAGAAAACTTAAAAATATTTATGCATGTGGAAACTCAGTTGATTAATTAGAGCGCAATGAAACAAAGTTTCAAATATTTGATTGTTGAAAAATGCATTGCCATTAGATCCAAGTAAGAACGCGAACTTTGAAGATAATGCAAGAGTGAAAAATTTCAAGTTCCAATAATGAGAGGAAGTTTTACAATCATCGAAGTTACGAAATTCTGTAATGAGCAATGTGGCTACAGAACAATCAACGTTCTAGTACCTTTCAGAGTAAAATCAAGAGAAAGAGATATAGAGTACAAAGAGAGAAATGAAGATAAAAATGAGAAGACCGTCTGAGTTTACTGTAGGAAGTGGATCACCACAGTTTACTCTTTTTTAGTTTAGAAATTTTAGTTTTTACGCGGTGGACACAACTTACAATTTTCCATCTCGTAGAATATTAATTCACTTCGGTGGCTTTGAAATTGTTTTTCCAAAATTTCAGCAGCATGACGATGGTAGCAGAGTCATCCGTTCATCCTCAATATTTGCGATATTAACTATCGCTAAAATATACTAATTATAGTTTATTTCACCTTGAAATTGGTATCACTCTACCACCAGTGCCACGATTGGCGAAGTTTGGATAACCCATCCAAACGAACGGAGGATGAGAGCGCTGTTAAGGGCCGACTGGATATTCCTCCACGTTGCATTCACTGGAATTAGGTTCAAGGCGACTTTTCAAGATAAGTTCGTACTCCTAAGTCGATATTCAGTTCTTTCGTGTAACGCTGAGTGCAACTGACGCCTTCTCGTTAAGCGGCACTCTGCGTGACCGTCCTTCAAACATGCATTTATTTTCAGTCTCCTAGGCAATGACACATTATCTGCTGATGCAAGGCCAATGCTAAAGAACCCCTTGAAGCTATTATGGGATTTTTTTCCGTCTTCTTCGGTGAAACCAGCGTCGTTTATCACTGTGTGGGAAAAGCAGAGCCAAGTTAGCAGTTTACGACCCTTAATGACCCATCATTGGTTTTGGATCAATGCTACGGCCCTGGCTCGTAGTCGGGGCGCGTGAGAAAATTTCATTGAAGAGATCCAAATCGGTGCTTATTATACAACGCCGGACAGGCAGCAACCCGTTTCCATTATGTGACATTTTTTTGCCTTTTCATTCCTGCGATACTCACAATCTTAGGTACCGTTCAAGTACTGCGTAGCCATATTTTTGCTCTTTTCTGATCCTTCCTTCCCCCTAGCAAGAAAAACTAAGCGTTTGCCATACCTATCCCTTCTTCCTACTTAGTTTCTTAAGATTATTTGATTGTCTACTGTGCATTATGACTGTATATTTACCTAAATACTTTACTTAAATATACCATGATAAGCCCTGGGTAATCACATGTTTTTCCCTCTGAGTTTCGGCTCCTACGATTTTCCAATTCACCGTAGTCCTCACGAGTCAAGCATGCGAAATAAAATAGCGTTGCGACCTGAATAACAGGAATAAACGCAAAATGCAGCGGTGTTCCCCGTAACGGTCGCCAAGTTCTCTGATACATTAATATGCTTAACAATCTAGTTTTCAAAATCTAGTAGCAAAAGATGTCATCAGCGTAACTTATTAAATTTGGCATTAGACTAAGTATTGAAGAACTTGAGTGTTAATTTTGTTTTTTTTTTCCGCCAAGTATCAGACTAGAGTTAGGATCAGCTATCCATAAGAAGGTAGGTTAGTGAACGAATGACCACTATGGTGCGTGATTCTGTTTTTCACAAGGGCCCACGCCACGGTAAAATATCATTAATTTTACCCCTAAATGGATACTATTTTTATAATTTTCCCTCATGTAGTGGGCGCTACACTAATTCATCGGATAACAGTAAAAAAAAACTTCAGACACGAGTCTATCAAAGTCGAGATAATACAATAGCTTTAGCGAGAGTTACCAATTTCTTCGCTGGCTTAAGTTAGTAACCGTTAATAAAAATAAAAATAAACGAACTGGGGGGGGCGGGTGATTCTGTTTTCTCATAACGCTACAGCACCGTACATTGCGGTAAAAATATCAAAGCTAATACTGCCCGATAGATCCATGTCTATAATTCCGCCCTCAATTAGCGCATGCTGAATTCATGTCATTCGACCAAAATAATTTCAGACTTGGCACTCGGGCTCACTATTTCTGACCTTCAATTCATAACGATTCCACGGCGTTACAATCACGAACATTAAATGAAGTGGGATGATTGTTTTCCAGCTATTTTTATCAATCGCTAATGCAAGTTACCGAAAGAAATATCGGCTCTATACAGAATTATTTTATGACCTTCTCGCGGCTATCGAATTTTGTTATTTTGCAGCGAAACCGTGGCGACGAAGTAACCGGAACAAAGGCCCAGGTCAAGGAAAATGTTTTTTATTCACTGGAATTTCCGAACTTCGCGTGCCCTTGGGTGAGGGTAACTTCGTGAAGGTTTTTTTCCCTCGGACTAGCCTCCGCGCGGTTGTTCCCCAAAAATTCTCTCCCCCATCCCGTGATAAGCGCCCACGCCGTGCCTTGTATGTGTGCTGGGATGGTGGGAGGGAGGGAAGGCGGCCAATTCATGAGCGACGCGTGTTCAACATCCTGCCGCTCATCCATTTCGGAAAGGCTTCCCTCTCTCTCTCTCTTATTGCATCCTCATCCCCACCCTCTCCTAACCTCGCTTTTATTGACTTATTGAACGGACCGCCACCCCACACCACACCACCTCCCCACCCCCCCATCAACTACTCTTCCCATACACACACATACATGTATGAGTTGAGCCGCTCCGCTCGCTCGCGGCATCAGTCACTCCATCGCAGGACCAGTGGCGCTGCCCGCCATCCATCACGCGCAGTTTGGATGAACGGCCGAGAGTGGCGCTGCGCTCGCGGGCCCTCAGCTCCTCTCTCCCCCCCTTCACATGCCGTAATGGCTTAGAAAGCGGACAGCACTGCGGGAGGAAGCCTAAGACTCTGTGATATTGAACATTCAGCATTTGATTACGATATTTTATTTATATGTTGATAGTTTGTCAAGATATTAAGGCATAAAATATCGGGCCCGATATAATACTGGGGCCAATATGAATAAATATGGTAATATGGTGGCGAGTTTTATCAGAAGATACATTGTGATATTTTACCTGAATGCGATAGCTATCGGTTTCGATACCTTTCGGTCAATAATATCGTGATATTTCATAGGGAGATGATTTTTTTTCACCGGGGCCGAAATGCTGAGCAATCTTATCGCCATCGTTCAAAACTCGGTATCGTTACCCGATATTATTAAATTTCGTGATGTTTTGATGCATCGCCCAGATTGTTCGTGATCCTCTCCGCGCAAGTTGGGCGAGCGGCCGGGAGAGGCGCTGCGCTCGCGCCCACATGTCTTCTGCTCTTCCCCCCCCCCCCCCTCGCTCCTGCCAAAAAGGGTTCGGGGGAGGGGGGCGGACAACAATGCGGGAGAGAGACCCTCACTCGACTGGGGAGTATGGTCGGCCTTTCTTCCTTGCCTCCTCTTCTCTCTCTCCCTCTCTGAGTTAATCAACTGTAATTGCTTTTCGGACAGACCGCGGACCGAGCTTCTCCTCTCTTCCGCCGCTAACGACCGTGGCGCCCTCCGACATTCATCCCATCATGCCCTCCGTGCGAGCGGGAAAAAAGAAAGCAAAGAGGAAAAAAAAACGACCGCGCTCCTCTCTGCCTCTCCCTGGGGCCTCGGCGGAAAGAGATTAACAATTGATCCGCGCAACTCTTCCTTTGCTCCCTCTTCGGATGATTCTCTCCTCACGTAACGAAGCACGCCGCTTCGGAGCGGTGGCGAGGTCTTGGCCGGAGAATATTGCCAATGATATCACACTCCATCGACCAGCGCTTCTTCGTCTTGGTCCTTTTTATTCGCCTAAAATAGTACTTCCGTTTCCACTCTGATAAATTGGCTAGAATAATAGCATTAGAACTGTATTGTTTTTTTAAGGATGCTTCGACGCAATAGGTCATTTCACACCTCTCTTTCGTCTTTTCTTTTTTGTATTTTTCAATCAATACCTGGTACTTATGGCTATATTTAATAGCTACTAATAGTATTTGACCATTTAAAAAAATGTAATATTCTATAAATTTATGACGTCAACTTTTTCACGTATGTTGCTAAATAATCCATAATAGTTTCACCAGCTATTTTGATGACTTCAAAAGTTTCCTGCTGGCGTCTTTAGTTGAAGGATAGCAAGAAGCTCGTGGTCCTCTTTTATACAGAGAATTTTGGGGTAAAAACCGAGAACTTTCTTCGGCCAATCAGAGAAAATTCTCAAATTTGCAAGGAATGATATTCAATAAATTTAAACTGTTGTCAATTATTCAATAACAAACGCGGACGCAGCCCAAAAATGGTGACGTCATCCATTCATCGCCGCCGCAACCCTCGAATGAACGATATCAATTGCTTCGTTATCATCACCCAAAAATATAGTCTACCTGCCCGTATATTTTGCGTTTTTTCCCACAAAAACGTGTAGCGCTCGTTAACGGCTAATATATGTCTCACTGTCAGTTGCGAACGTCATAACTGGGCGGTCAGTATTTCTGCCTCAGTGAAAAGAACTTCGTGCGTGAGCGCGGTATGCCTGATCATTAGGTTTGATTCAGCCACCTATTTCATTCGACGATTTCTTGTTCTTGTTGGCCAAGGGAAGTTATCAGGCTTCGTGAGGGGGAGTTTGTTATTTATAGGGAACACTCAAGCTTCCTTCCATTTCCCCGAGGCCACACTTTGAAGATGGGACTGCAGGTCCTGAGGTGTAACCCGCACTGAGAGAGTGGTGTTGTCGCTAAATGACTCTTTAGCCGCTGCATCGGCCCTCTCGTCACCCGGTATTGCCATGCCTCCTGGCATCCATACAATTGAGACGTCGACACCATTCTCATTCATGGACAATGCATCATAAGTCAGCTAAAATATCTACATTAATTTATTTTTCCAATATTTTTTGCCTTGGCACCCAAACGTTCCACTGTATTCACAGATTTTTCATGCGCTAACTCGGAAACTTACCAGGATTTACCACCTCTGCTTTGTTACCGTTGAAACATTTACAGAACAGTTGACTTGCATTTATGAAGCTAAGAATTTGTTCATATAAATAGGAATTATGAGAGCTGAGAACCGAAAAAAAGATTGACGGTTGTGGTAGTTATTTAAAATGAAGCGAAGTATAGCTATTTTTGCCATGTTCTCAATCTTAGTGTGGTCTAAATCATTGTTGCTAAATGACTTTCCTTTCCGATTTACAATTTTTCAATTTGCTTAAATTTTACTCGTAAGTTTTGCATTCAATTTCGGCAATGAATTAAATTTATCTCTTTGAAATGAATGCCTCTCATATATATTATTTCAATTATGCCAGAACATTTACAACGTTTTAATCAGAAGACGTATCTTGATGCTCGAGGATGAAGTTATGCGGGAGATAGTTTATATTCGTCATGTATACGATCGATGATATAAACAATGCACATGCCTATGGATTGCGAAAAGCGATTTTCCAGAAATAATTTCTCCCTATACAATAGGTTATCTTGCTGTGGAGTCATGAACTTTCCCATGGCTAAGATTGAAAAGAAGCGGGACTAATCGCTTCAATTAGGCAGGTGCTTGTTGATTACAAAACGTTTGTTTTTGTTTGTTTGTTTGTAAATTTTTTTGTAATTTGGTATTTCATTTTTCACTTCCCTTGTATCATATAATAAAACGTTAGCTTACTAAATCGTAGTTTCATCAAATTCTATACCAAATTCCGATATAAAGTTAATTTAGGAGAGAAACCGGCATAAATATGAGTTTTTTCAGTATTTTTTCTAGTTATGGATAACTTTATTGGGTGACATGAGAGTATTAATAGCCATGAGATGGTCTATTCTTGGACATTTATTCTGAATTTGACACTCTCTATGTCTCCGTGTTGACGAATTTTATCGTGAATGAGCGTTCTTTGGAAGTAGACGTGTGCCGTGCGTCGCACTAACTGAGCATATCTTGAAATATGGCAACGCTGGCGCTGCGAAGTATCTCTTTGATATTCACCCTTGCCCCGCGCGAAGTGAATGCGTCGAAGAATTCCGATATCGCGCGAAGGGAGTGTGGCAGAGATATTTAGAATGGATGCCGAAGGCACCAGGGCACAGTGAGAATACGCATTCCTCGAGTACACGCCCTTGAAGAACAACGTGCTCACCTAGACTGTCCATCTTCGCATGAATGATTTGCGGATTGCATATAGATTCAGGATACATGTGGATTTCGACATTATCACTTTACAAGTAGAAATCTCACTTCGCACCTCCTGAAAGCATTTGTTATCCGTATTATGCCGTCATCACTTCTTTCTTTATCCCTATGGATCATTGTATTATTTTCCTTTCATAGGTATCCTGGAGACTGTTGAAATAATGATATTTAGCCCTCCTAATAGCTAGTAGAGTCTTGTTTATCATGGTTTTATAACTTTATGGTGATGTTATATTCTACACAACTTTGTTTTGTTGGCTTGTTCACCTAGAATTCTGTAAATATCGCACCTCACGTGTGATTGATGCCAAGTTGATGGCGTCACGATGCGGGTGGCGACACGTTTTTTCTTTGGGGTCTGTGCACTAAGGCGGATCGGAAAAATCGATTTTTTCCAAATCCATCTGGCCCGATGGAAAAAAGTTGTGGAACCGATCAAAAATAAGGCCTGAAATTTTTGAGAACTCTGGAAAAACCCCTGACCCTCGCTCAAATGCAATTTAAGGGGGGAGGGTCAAAATTCGAAAACTATAATTTTTATGGTCATTTCCTAAGGGCACTTGAGAGGCTTCTTCATAGACCGTAGGCTACTTTCCTGCGTTCTCGGATCTAAAAATATTCCATCACTCCTCTAAAAGATGGTAGTATCGATTTGTTTAACGCCGACGAGGCGCCAAATAAGGGACAAGTGGTCTCACTACTCATCCTTCTTTACCACCTTCTACCATCTTCCAATTTATATTATCAAAGATGAACGCCCTCTTAGCAGCACACGCGGGATGAATTTTGCTTATTTGAGGCGTGGGAGGAGGAGAAGAGAAGCGGAGAGGGGAAGGGATCGGGCTGCCGTTCTTGTATCCGCGATGCTGCGTGGACTTAGGAATATTTTCTTCACGGACGCGGACTCACGTTAAGAATTTTGTGGCTAAACGGTAGCAGATAAGTCAAAGAGAACGAAATTTTTGCCCTCTAAGGGCAGTAAATCGGCAAAATCTATAGGGAATGACCATAAAATATTATATTTTTAGAATTTTGACCCTCCTCCCCTATATTGAATTTGAGCGAGGGTTCACCTAGACGTCTCAAAATATTTCAGGCCTTATTTTTGATCGGTCCCAAAACTTTTTTTCTCTGGGATTTGAAAAAAAATCGATTTTTCCGATCCGCCCTACTGTGCACTTGTCTTGAGGCTTTCGGTGCGGTCACGTGACCTCCTGCACGCATACCCAGGACCGTGACGCGCTGCCTCCCCCCCCCCCCCCCCTGATTCACGTGGTCCCTACCAACCCCGGTAGTGAGGACGACGACGTGTGTTTGCTCTCGTTGCCTCTTGCTTGGCGCTCATTTGCGGCGCCCGGCGTCGCTGCCTCCGCCCGACCTGCGTCGGGGATTCGCCGGGGAGGGAAATGTCGCTCGCCCCTCGCTCTCCGTCCGCTGGGAATCCGCGTTGCGAGCGTGCGTCGTCTGTCCTCAGTCGGTCCAAGAAGGCAGACGCAATCACAAGTCGAGGCAAAGGCGGGAGGGAAAGCTTCCCTTCTCCCTCGGGGTATCCTCGCTATGGCGCGCGTCAGCAACTTGCAAGTACATACCTTCGCCGTAGGAAAGCAATTTGACGACCCTGAGTAATTCCCGTGAGGAGTACAAATGAAATTTCCCGCGATAGTAAGCTGCGACTTATTTCTTTTGAGAAACCACCTATATAGGTGTGTTAAACTGTCGAACTTTCCATCATTTGACCTTAGAACTTAATATCATGAACAGTACTTCATAATAACGAGGTTTTAGGACTTGTTTCTTAAGGGTAATAATTGAATGGCGACAAATCAGTTTGATCATCAACGTTGATTTTATTGGAAATGAGCAAAAATTACGGTAATTTTAGTCGCAATTATCTTCAGTCAGGAATGAGAAGTTTGCTTAGTTTCAGCTCTTCCCTCAATTTTCTTAATACATTGTCTTCTTAGGTTGTATACAAGTATTCTGTTTTACGCACTTTGTTATCTACTCAATATATCTCACCCGAAGGCGCTGCCGTTTTTCCCCTCGGTATGTTCTTCAACGACTTTTTTCATCAGAATTTCCTAGTCTAACGGTAAAATACGGTATTTATCGTGGCATTCAATAAAATATTCATGGCTTTCTTCATTTTACCCCGTCGTCAGTGAAAAGCGGGTGTGGATCCCTCGAACTCGGGTCTTCTAGTGTCGATGCCTTTACTGTCATCGATTTTCCGTGCGAATATTCGGGATGGTGTGCGTGTCTCGTCACCCCCGCCCCTTTCTCTTCTCCCCCCCCCCCCCTCGTCTTAATTCCCCACTCACTTCCGGTCTTTTCGGCTGGCCTAATACGCGACGCTTCATTAGTGGCAATTTCCTCTTTATTAACGCGGTAAAGATCAGTCGAGTCTCCTCTTTTGCGATGCTAACTTGCGGTAAAAAGGACGGACTAGTAAAGTCGTCATGTCAAAGGTCCCTAATCATCTCTTTATTTTTCTCAGAGAACCTTTTCGGTTCACACTAAAAAATTCAGCGGAATTTGAGCCATTTTTGGCTATGCCTAGCCGGCGATTTTCTTAGCATTAGCGTCATCTACAAATGTATCATCAAATATAAAAGTAATCATTTATGAACACATATCGCTATGTCGGGTAATATTGAACCGGAAACTTAAGATGGCAAAATACGAACCTTTCAAGGGTTGTCCCTCTTTCCCAAAGGTAATGGTACCCGAATACATGTATTGTCAACTAATTGGAGTGATATTGAAAGTGTTATATCTACTCCCTAAATTTTATCGTGGATTTTCTTGTTTAAAATATCGACTCTGGTGTTTTTTTACTTTTAATTTACAACTGATAAATTTACCGTTTGCCGCATCTACACCACAAAAAATGGGTGAACTACAATGCGTTAGATACACCTTTCATGCACCTTGTTCATTTAATGGAATAGAGATAGAAAATAGGTTGGATAATAATTCCGCATATTTACCAATAATTAATTATTCAGAACATATTCCTTGCATTTGAAGAGATTACGGTGGCCCGATATTCACTGTATATGGTGCAAGAGATTACAAATTCGTCTCGAGAACACAAGCGAGTGTACTTCGCGTCATGTAAATAAAGCTTTAAGGGTATCATATTTTGTTTATAGGCAGAAAGTGATACATGCAGCCGAAATTTTCGTTCTCCAAGCTTATTTGGGCCAATATGGGAAATCATAAGGCAGTGGAAGTGCCTTGCATGTGTCTCTATCTTCTCATCCGGTCGTTAAAAGAAACCGTGTCTATGTGGAATTTAACTCGGTACTTGGCCCAGCAGCTCAGGTCAACCCCATGCTCATTCCTCATCCCTTCCACTGCCTCACGCAAAAATACCGTTGCTCAACGGTATTTCTTTTATTGTAATCCCTGATGAGGATGCACTAACCCTGACGGGTCTTAACATTTTATAATGAACCGTTGGAAGACATTAACATGTGTTCTCATTTCATTATGAAGTTATTCCGCGGAATTATATCTACGTCTAACTATTTTATCTATAATTCACAGTTTAAAAACAGTCTATTAGGCATAAACTCTTATATATTTCTAATTTGTTCCGAAAACATATTTTTATCTCCATGGAAAATAGCATTGGGGACGTCAGACTTTACCAGTCCGTCTATGTGATGATTGGGCATAGGGATATTGTAGCCTCGACCTAAAACCGCACGCATCTGTTCACCATCACCCTGCATGAGATATAGAATGCACAACAGCACTCTCTGAGTCTCAAGGCAGCACTGCCTTCGCGCTGGGATCCCGAGCGCCGAGATCACCTTGAGAGCCGGCGCTTCGTCCAATAGAAAGCGCCCGCAAAGTATAAATGAAAAGGTTCGCGCTGGGACGATAGGGTTCTTCTAGGGACCTTCTCGGTCTCAAGGCCGGCTGACCTGAGCCGTGCAGACTATCTGGCAAGGGCTCTATACTCACAGATATGACATAAAAGACCATTAAAACCACGGGAGTGACAAAAATAATAGAAACAGTACAATGATAATGGAATCAATCGCATTAGAAGTGTGCTGAAGCTTTTGTCGAGAAGGCTACATTTCTGGATGAAAGACATGAAAAACCTTTAAAAGAAACTTCCCGCGTCAATGCAGTTATTATTAAAGTATTATACCGGGTTCCATGGAGTATTTATGAAGTTTGCCGGTAGACTCTACTCCCTTCATGGACTTCCCTCTTCAATACACAATATCACCTATTCCCTTTTATTCTATCAATAAATCCTATTCTCTTCCTTCCTCTCCCTCGATTGTCCAGCATTCTTCCCTCTAACACTGTTTTTAACATTCCCTCCTTGCTCAATATAACCTCCATCTGTACTTCTTGTCTCCTCCATAACTTATCTAGAAGCTACCTCTCCTCTCTCACCATGTCCTGCACTTCATCGTTCCTCCTCCTCTTCGTCCACTTCACCTTCTCCATTCTTCGCCACACCCACATCTAGGATTCCTCCAGTCTTTTCTCGTCCTCATTTCTTAAGTGTCCGTGTTTCCACACCGTTAAGCGCTAAACTCCGAGTCAAACTCTTCACTAACATTTTCTTTATGATCTTACCTAACAAGGCTATAATATGCTACTTCTGGTTGCCTCCTTTGCTAACGATATTCACTTTCTGATGTCTAGATGTTGCCCACCTTGAACAGATAGAGAAAATACACTATTTGCGATGCAAATTGGAGGAAAGCGACATTAAGTTTAAAGACATCAGTAAGTTCAGCAGAAACTGAAATAAATATCTCTTTTACATGGCTTCGTTTGGCCTTAAATTCAATTGAGTTGATTCCATGGGGCTGATTGAGTATTAAATACTCTAATTTCTATCGAATTACCCTTGAATGAAAAAGACTAGAGGATGAAGAAAATGGAAATATCTATAATGCATGTACCGTGTAAATAATTTCAAAGGAATGCGTAAGAAAAGAATGGAATAAAACACATGTGTTAAGCCAATGAAGGTTGGCATAAAAGATGACCCACCAATTACAAATCATTCCGGCCTTCCCCCATTCCGCTGCTCACTCTACTCTTGATGATCTCGTTTCCCGGACTTACGCAATCTTTGTAACGCGGGCCATGCGGTACATGGTTTCCCTATAATTAATTAAGAAAGACATCCTTCATTATTATTCATTTTGTTAAACGAGGAATCATCATGTTGCGCGTCTTAGATGAGGACGATCCATTGGCTTCCAAGCAGTTGCCGTCCAATTGGCAGCAAAGGAACCGCCGCCCTCCGTCCTCGGCTCCTTTAATCGTTTAGGGCGGCTTCTATTGCCTCCTCTTTCTCCCAAACGTCTTAGAGGGGTCGCAGCGCGCCTTTATTTTCACATCTGTGGTGGAAAGAGGGCTTATAAACGCGATGGAGAAGGTACCGGTTATGTAAAATTTCCTGACAAATCTAGAGGGAGCTGAAAGGGCTTACCTAGCTTTGGAACGGTGAAAATGGAGGACTGGGGTGCACGAACCTCAGGATTGTAGTACTTATTATCATAAGTCAACAATGCTAAGATTGTTGCTAATGGCTTCCGGGTGCAGCTGCGTGTTGCGCACTGTCTCGCAAGCTTTCGCGTCCGTCTAACCTCCCCCATAAATTCGAGTATATTAATTGACAACCAATTCCGTAATTTCATTCATCGCCTGATGATGCGCACTCTGACGGACGCGAAAGCTTGCATGACAAAGTGCAACACGCAGCTGCACCCCGAAGTCATTAGCAACGATGCCCCTCGCTGCGAAAACCTACGTTCAATACTAAGATTGGTATGACGCAGCTCTCCATTCTTCTCTCCTATCCGCTAGCATTGTCATAGCGATGTATTTAATCTCTTCTCCATCCTTTATAACTGTCCTATGTAACTCATTCGGGACCGTCCTTTGCCTTTCTACCCTTCCACCTGCCCTTCTACGATAGTCTACATCAGGCCATCGTGCCTCAAAATGTGGCCAACTTGTCCCGTCCTCTGCTTAAGGTTTATAGGAGGCTTCTCTTTTCTCCCACTCTTCTTAGCATTTCTTCATTACTTACACGGTCAATCCGTCCTACCTGCATCATTCTTCGGCAGCACCACATTTAGAATGCTTCCGCTTTTTACTTGCACATGTTAACTTTCAAGCTTCGCTTCTATACAGAAACATCTGTAGCATCTGATGAACTTTCTCCTTTCTTCTATGCTTGTATTCGCAGCTATAATGAGATTCTTCTTTTTGAAGAGGGCCTTTCCTTTTGCGCTATTCTGCTGACTTTGTCTTTCTTGCTTCATCTTTACTTTCTTGCTTGCTAATTTTCTTTCTGAGGTGAAATTTGTTTGAAATAGCTTTTTTTTGCGTATTTCTGTTTTTTTTTGTGCCGTCGTATCTATCGAATTTAAAAAAATCAATATATTAGTATACTTTTTTGTATTAGCTGACAAAATTTTGTACCCATTTTTGAGGCAATTTTTTTGGAAATTTTTGGCAAGAATCAATTTCATAGCGGTGTTCTGTCCTGAAAAATGAGAAATTGGCTCATTTTCGCAAATATATACCCCGTACACTCTCCACCTCTACAGCATTTTTTTCCGGTGAGGCCTTATCTCCATCCATCTCACCTTCTGACCTCTCTCTATCTCTCTCGACCAGTACAGTCCACCCTTTGCCACCACATCCTGTGTGATGTATTCTATTGTTGTTTTCCTGATGGAATAGGGGGGTTTCCTATTATTTTTTATTACCTTAATGGAAAGATTATTACTCCTGGAGTACGTATTTCAAGCTTTTAGATTTTTAAATGACGATATCTATTTTTCGCTATTGAATGAAAAGTGAAAATTTCAAGCGCGTGATAACGCGACGGCTAAGTAACGAATAATGGGAAAAGTCCGTATGACGTCGTCCTGGTTCCCGCTGTCGGCGTGTGAGGTGACCTTGGTGCGAGGCTTTCAGCGCTGATATGATGCAAGCTGCTAGCTGGTAGCAGAGTACCCTGCTAGCAGGTAGCGCTTAGCTTAAATAAGGATTATTAATACCTTATCAAACAAAGAAAACTTTCCGACCTTAGCCAGTTATAATAGGTGATTATTAAGACATGTTTCCCTGAGCTCTGTGCCTCATGCATGCATTGGTAATCTCAGACGATGTAAAACTCCTATCTACTCGTATAGAAACTAGGTCCTTGTGACGTCACGTGGAGTGTCATCGCATGGGCGCCAATCTGGCCTTTTTCAAATGAGGATAAAATTGACCATTGCCATTCGTCTAAACCGGTATTTCTAAAACCAAATAATTTGTGTATTATGAATACACTAATGGTGGGTAACGAATCGCAATCAATGCCTTTCGTTTTCTTTGATGAAGGAAACTACCCTATTGTTTTATCTATTCATTTACTTGAATAAATTTTGACCTCACAACTCCTTTTAATAATTTTTATATTGATTGTGTTTACGATACTTTATACTCCTTTTACATGGCAGACATTAGAACTGCAAATATTGTAGACCGCTAAGGAAACCGTTTCCATTGTATTATCCGTTTACTCATTCTCCCCTGTTGGGCATATGGGTTTATATTTCAAGAAAAACTTTCTATCTGTAGCTAAGTAAGCCATAGGTTGTAGCTGAGGTATGCATATATATGAACATACGAAGAACGTTTCTTTCTACTCAGTCCATGGAATATTTACTTTCCTCCTCCTCCACGTCTGGTACCCACTAACCTATGAGAGTTTAGAAATATTATTACAATGACCAGTGGTCTAGTCAAGAAAAATCGCATAAAATGAATTTCTTGTCTAAACTATAGCGAAAAGCGTTGATTGAGCGATAAATTAATTTGTTTTTTTTTGCATAAACATTTGTTTTTATGTATACAACAATGATATTTTCATTCCTCGTGGATATCAAGCCTTAGGCTTAAGTTGTTTCTGAATCTATCAATTTCATTCGCAGAACTATCATTGAATCACAGAAACCTTAAACACCAGTCTTCATTCAGTGGAAGAGAATCCGACGTAGGCCTCATTCTTTTTAACTTGTTATTTTTTTTGGAAAACATTCATTGTGTTGATAAATTTGAATTTATTCGTAGGCAAACATTTAAAATGATGGAATATCTAAAGAACCCTTCTTTCTCTTTTGGCTCCTCACCTATTGAGCTCGGCTTCAAATCCTATAGAATGAAAATATTGGGCCAGTTTTATCGCTCTATAACTTACCTCAAATACAATATCTCTCTTCTCGACCTTATGATTTATATATTCTCCGTACATTAAAAATAGCGTGTGTTGGCCGTCAGTTCTGGTGATTAAAAGTCCTTTTAATTCACCCAATTTGACGACCAACTCTCGATAGTTTTAATGGTTGCATAAATTATCTCCACTTCTCAAAAGTCTACGTCGGATTCCAGATGAATATAAATATCGTAACGTTTCACGGCGCATCGATGCATGGGCCAGGAATACCCCTCCCCACTTCTTTAACACGCATTTTTACTCTCTCTCGTCCAATGCATTCCATCCTCTCTTTTAGCTTCCTCCACCTGCGTCTTCCCCCTTCCACTCCATTTTTAATCCCCCCTCCTCCCCGACGCCTTCTGCCGTTTGAACGAGCACACTCCTCCCCTCTGGCGGCCACACCTCAAACCTCGCTTCTTCCCCCCTCCTCTCCTCCGGGATGGACCTCCCCCCCTGTTTGCCGCACCCGGGCTGCCGCGAGAGCGGGGAGCGGTGGTGTCGACAGCACGGAAATCGTCAGATTATGCAGCGGAATGTGGATGCAGGGTGCGTGCGGATAGAGAGAGAGAGAGGGGCTTTTGCCGCGCTCTCCGGGTGCAGGGAGGGTGGGTTGGGGTTTTCATGGGGTGTGGATGGTGTGTCGGAAAGGGGTGCGGTCTCTCCCTCACACCACCACCGCCAACCCGCGCTCCGGAGCGGAGCTGAAAGGGAGAGAGAAGTGCTCTTGTTCGCGCTTGAGGGGGTGAGGAGGGGGGGGGGAGGGAAGGGAGTTAAGGGTGTGAAGGGTGTTTTGGAATTCTCGCCGGGGTCGGCCAAGCCACGCGCGAATTATGCAGGGTTTATTTTGATGAAGCTTTGCGTTTTTATCTTCCACACAATATTTCTACAATTATACTACATGGTAAAAGTGAGTTGTACATCTCTAGGTTTAACAATAACTGCTGTCTAATTCTTGTCAAACATCCCCTTTAAACAGACCATTGTTTGAGAAATTTTCGCATAGTACTCGAAGTATTATTCCTGGAAAGAAACATTTTTAATGGTGATAGGATAGCTATCATTGCGTTTATTCGGCCGTGATGAATATCATTGGGAAAAATGAACAAATTTAAGTACGACTCTCGCTGACTACGTGACTATCTCTCACGTAAGAGAACTTTAAGGTATCTGACACAAATGAAACAACGGCAGGTGGTCAGATACATTTATGTGTAAACTAGCAAACCACAGTTGGAACCTAGTCAAACCAAGCTGCGAGCTGTTAATTTTAGAATGAATTGTGATTTTTTAACTTAAACAGTATAAGCGTATCCTCAGAAAATAATATTTGATGACCAATTAATGCTGGGAAATAATGTTTATATTTTGGCTGGTGATTTAGTTTCTATGTTAAAAGAGGCATAATGTTTATTTATTTTAATATTTTTATTTGAATCCAATTCGAAGCTTGCCTAAGCCCATCTTGCGTAGTGAATGGAGTTACGGATTCTTGATGCTAAAGTAGATAGACAAGATAAGAACAAGCAGGAAGAAGAAAGGGTAACTATCCTGGAAACCCACCATAAAATGGGAGGTTAGCAATGACCAAAATAAATTGGGTTAGATTTATTATTTCAGGCCAAAAATGAACCACACGTACTACCGTTGTTAAGCTACAAATTTCGGTAAATGAGCAATGCTCAGTTTTTTTAAAGTTGAAAGTTATGGGTAGTTTAGCAGCGATTTAATGCTTTAACATGCCTAATTTTATTTTGTGGAATTAGTAAAGCGATATCCTTTCTTTACCTTCCCGGTGGTACTTATTGTTAGTCTTTTGAGATGTATAAATTTTTTTCACATTGTTTTAATTTCGCAGCTTATTTTCTAACATGATCTTCACCTGACTCTTTTGGTGGCCTACCGGAGCTTTGCACATTCTCAAAACAAGCAAATCCTTCTCATAAATCACCTTTCATTTCGCGCATTAATCGTTTCCCTTCCGCATGCCTCGTAAGCGTATGATGAATTCCCGCCTCGTTACTCACTCCGAGTAAAGTCCCGTTCACTCGTCTACACCTGCACGGCTTACAATTCAGCCATTGTTTCCCTCTGTCAAGTGCGTTCTGCCTTCCGTGCATGTGAACTGCCACCACTTCACTCTGCATCCGTTTCAACGGACTGTCCTCCCACAAACAAAGACTCCCCAAACAATTCCCCGTTATGTCGCCCCGGAGGCCTTATCTCGCACAACAACAATACATATATAGCACAGGCAGCGCCCTCTTAAACTCCCCCACCTTCCCACCCCTGCACCCTCGCCTCGGAACAAAATGTCGGGGATTGTCTTTGTTTGTGCGGCCAAAGCCTTCGACTTACTGCGATTGAGAAGGTCCATTATTGACTCCATAAATCAAAACAAACACCTTTTGCATTTGTTTGGGGCTGTGGTGTAGTCAAAGTGGCACTCGGTGTTCCGCAAGGAAGCATAATCGACCCACTTTATTTAAATGATCTCTGCAATTACTTGTTAAATTCGTTAATTTGCTTTCGAAAATCTCAGCTATCGTGCGATTGGAGAATGTTCTGAAATTGAAAATTTTTGTTCCGGGCCTAAAGATTGCTTCGAGTTGATCCTTGACAGTGGACGGCAGTAAGTTTCCTGCTAATGACATCCATCCATCAATGTGTATACGCTATGGGTAGGTATGAATTGTTCCACAGCTGTTAAGAAGCTTGGATTCATCATGTGCTTTTGTGAAGATCATCGAGCGAAAAGTTGAAAGAGAGGCCCTAGTCCGTCTAATATTCCCACGCCAGGCCGAATTCACAATTGAGACAAATTTATTAGATCCGGCAGAAAAATTCCATCTGCGAAGTAAATAAAATGCAAATGATACTATTTTTACGAAAAATGATGTTTTTCAAACACTAGTGTGACCGAGCGAAGATCGTTAAAAAACATGTGGTGTAAATTCACGGATTAGGTTGGGAGCCGCTAGAGACTCTGAAGTTACGCCTTGGCCATTAACCCCCATGTCATTTAGGGGTTAAGACAAACGCTTATCCTGCTAGTGTGAAGAATTGATATCATTCCGAGCGGCGTGGAGAACATCGTCCTTGAACCGCGCCACATTTTAAGGCCCGTCAGAATTTACAGAATAAGACATTCTTTGATAATGCATGGAGATTCGTTTTTTCCTCCTTGATGAGGTGTCATTCCTCAAGGATCCGTCTCAGCAACTTCTCTTTAATCGTTATGACCTGCCTTATTAGATATTTTTGCAATAAAATACATTCTCATCGCTTTTGTTTTCAAAGTTTCTCTACACAAAAGAGTCTCAACGGAAGAGACAATTGTAAATATTCAAGTTTTTTTTTCAATTCATTTTTGCTAATTTATATAGCATTGTAATCCCAGTTGTGTTGAATGTGGGTCGATGTAATGAAGGTGCTAATTTCATATTTTCCAATTGTCGTGTGCATGGCTTGATGTTGATAATTCTTCCCTTTTTCTTCCACCTCCTACCCCCAATCCTCATACCAATCATGTCATCGCGCAATCAAATGTTTTTCCCTGTCTTATTCCTCTTTTCCTCAATTAAGGTGTGATTGTCTAAGAATATGGTACCCTCGGATTCTTAGCTCACCCCACTAAAGGATACGATTAAAAAAAAAACAAAATAAACTCCAGCCATTACTTTTCTTATGACCCTCCTCATAAGAACGTTCATAAAAACAATGTATTCCAGTCGGTTTTTCTCTGCACAGAAAGACTATACACTTAAGTCTTTAGAAATTTTATAATTTTTAATGCATTTAAATAATGGTGTAGGTTTTTTGCCCTTTTTCCGGCCTCAGTGATTATGGGGGTAGAGTCCTCGCTTACCAACTCATGGGTTTCGGGTTTGAATTCCGACTGGGTAGGTTATCCATATTCTAAGTTTTGAATGCGTATAAAGATGGCAGCGCTGGAAGGAAAGGGAGGCTCCCAGATCGTTTCTCGAATACTCCATGGAAACCTACCTTAATCGGTAGAATACTATAATAATAATAATAATGCTTGTACATCGACTAGATCGTATGAGGCTTTATAGTACTTAATTCGGTTGATTAATTAATACGAATGTTTCATAGTTACTACCACTAATACACATTACTTTCATTGTTCTAAGTGATCGATAAAGTGAAGGAGCCAAATTCATATTTCGATATTTTCATCAGCAAAGCGTTGGATTTCGCTTCTCTTCATAGCTCCCTCCCCTTCACCCCTGATCCCTGTTTCTCACGCCAAACGCCTCATTACGTAAACAAATGTTTTTTACCCGCAATATTCCACCATTCCTCGATTAAAGTGTGGTTTCCATAAATAAATTGCTCGGCAATGTGTCGGGAATCTTTTTTTTTGTCGTTTTTATCTCTCTCGCAGTGTTTCCCACGCCTGTGGCGTTTTCATTGTGCACATGTTTTCCAAACCGAATGCTCATTTCCTCTCTCCTTTTTCCAGGTAAATGAAGTGCAAAGCTTGTCACTTTGTGCGGGGATTCTGAGGGCTATCATGTGAGTAGCGCAAGTGCCGTGTTATGGTTTCATTTCCACGAATTCTCTCGCCTCCCGCAATATCCCGCCCTCCCTCCATCAACCCCCTTCTTCCCCGCCCCCTCTCTCAACCACCCTTTCGCACTCTGCAGGCTGATTACAGTTTGTTTGAGATGGATGTTTGTGTTTGAATTTTCATTCGTTTTATTGGTGTGGTACGCCAGAAAATGTGGTTTAATACCTTTTGCCTTTGGGAACCGCTGTTTTATTTTCCGTGTTGGAGAAAATAATTAAATAAATCTCCCTTTTTTTTAGGCCCATGTCTACAAAATATTTCTAAAAACTACATTAGGATAAATTAAAGACTCAAGTTAAATTTTCACTATTAGCTCCTTAAATCGTAAAAATTTCCTATGTAGCTATGCGTTGGTAAATTATTGCTAACTAAAATGAGCTCGTTAGAGAACTTTTAATATACTGCCGATTATGATGGATAGTATAATTAATACACATGTATTTTTTTACGTTGTAAGATCCTTCGCGATCTCGGAGCTATTCGAGGAAAAAAATTGAAAGGATTGCGGTTACTGCCTTCACTCGCGGAAAAAAGGATTAGACCACGAGCTCATACCGAGCTGGTAACCGTTGCTCACTTATCTGTTGGTCATGACTGGTTCGCTGCTGTTTACACTCTCGTGAGAGACTCCTTCCTCCGCTAAAAAGTTCTCCGCGGGAGAGAGAATTAACCATAACTTTGATGTCGCCCCCAACTCGAGAAAAGGGGTGGAAAATTGCGCGAGTGCTTGTTTTAAAATTACGGTAGAAAGGTCGAGTTAGGAGGATTTTTTCGTCGTAGCTCATGTCTCCCTTCCATCGACTGATTTATTTAAATGAATTCGTGTCTGAGTGAACGAACGAATAAACGAGTTCTTGTTTTTAAATATTAGTTTTTCTCGCATTTCTCGAGACCCTTTTACCTTTTGAAATAAATTTAATTCATATCAATTTTGACGTTTAAATTGGTCATCGTCTCTTCCTAGATTTAAAGAGACTTTTTTTCAAAACTTCACTTTTTCTTCACCCCTAAATCCACGAATATTACAATAGGGGATCTTCAAGTCGGCTTCTAAATGTGTTGTCACCCACCGCTCATTCTAATGGGTTTGCAAAAGTCGCCACTCGCGTCGCTGACGGACAAAGTGATCCGAGTTTCACGGATAAAATATGGTATAATTAGGGGCGTATCCCTAAATTTAAATACGCGATGATGCGAGCTATCAAATATCTCCATTGGAATACCGTTATAGTGGTCATTAGGACCCCATTTTAAATTAGAGAAATATTATGGGCACCTATTAAAGATGAGTCCACTGTTAAATAAGGTAGGTGCTTCTACATTAAAAAAAAAACTTTAGTGTAGCCTTTTATGATGTTAGGCACGATGTGGTGGAAGATCGTAATATTATTAAAATGAGACATCGCAATATTTCCACGTATAGTTTTATTTTTACACAACGCGTTTCGTAACGCGTTGCGTAACAATAAAACTATAAGTGGAAATATTGCAATGCCTCATTTTAATAATATTTAGTGTAGCCCTTGGCATGTTAAAACCTGTTCTTTTCCTCTTTTACATGGTTGTATAAGTCAATCTAAAATCGGTTTCAGAGAATTCACACTCCTTCAAATCTTATTAGGATTACCTGTCCTCGGGGCATATTGCAGCACTCAAGCCAATCAGTAGCTCAACTTGATTCGTCCGTCTCAGAATTAGCACTTCCGCAAGCGCGGCTTTTTTTCCGCCAGAGTGCCCCTCGAGCGTTATTGGACCACGGCTCACATGGCATGGTGTGCGCGATGGCGCCGGGGATCTCCGCCAAGCGCCACTTGCTGCTACGAGGTCTCAAGAGTCGAGTTCCCTTCGCACCCTGGCTACCTAATGAGCGCCCTCTCACCGTTGCCAAGGCAACGCACGGGATGCATCCCCAACTTCTGTGCCTTCGGCGGCGTGCGCTCAGGACTTAACAACATTTTCTCCACGCTTCCACCGACCAGACGTAAAGCGATGAAAACGCACGTTGCTAATTCTGTGGCCTACGGCCGGGGGGTCGCGCGTGTACCAGCCGCACAGCGGAAAAAAGAGGAGGGTTTCAAAGAATACCGACTGATATTATGAGGAAAGATGGCCGGCAAAATTAATTTTCCCACTCTTATGGCCGTTCTTCAATTTTAGCCAACTATCGCTTGTGATAGATTTAAAAAATTATATTTTAGTAGTAGGAAAATATCATTTTTATAAGAAAATCATATTTATTAGGGATGATAATGGCTTATGGCCCCTAAAATTATTGAAAATTTCAAGTATGTTCCGATGGGAAAGTTACTGTAAGTTTTAGAAGAACGTCTCAGTTACAAAAAATGATAAACCTGGTGGTGTAGGACCATAAAATTAGAACTTGTAGGTAAAAGATATCATTTTTATCTCTTACCGAAGCGAATATAACCTTAATCCGAAGAATCTTTATTGGATCAGTAATGATTGCAGCGCCTCCATTGGATTTTAGTGGCAATTGTCTTTAACTAATCTCCATATTTAAGTTTTTATTTATGACAATTTGTGTGAATATTTCTCGAGATACTGTTCCGATCATGGTCAAAGTTAAAGAAGTTTGTATTTTTATCCATTTCTGAGCTATCCTCAAAATTTTCATCGGTCTAGTTAATTTGGAAGTGGTCGAAAGTTGAGTTGTCAAACAAAGGCCGTACCTATCTGACAATGAGAGTAAAGATTAGTGAAGGGCTGGTGACCTCAATTATTTGGTCCCGACAATCCTCGAGTGTCTAAATGGCAACGTGCTATTGACTCTCGTGACTTTCATGCGATTAGCGAAATGATAAACAATTGCATTGTACTTGAGTACTTACCAAGAAACATCATTCAAGGGAAGTTCAATCTTTCATTGGTCACTAAAATTAATGAATCATATATTATTTTGATATGTACCAAATTTTCTTTCCCGGGCTCATTGATGTGTAGGTGATACATATGATTGTTATACGCGTTTATCGAAGAGGGTACTAGCTACCCCCCTCTACTTACTCTTTGACCCTTATTCGGATAAAAACGGGACGTCACCAGAATTTTAGCCCGAATTCAGGAGTGGAGGATAACATCCCACGGTAGATGAAGTGTCGAGTGATGCAGTCTTTTCGTAAATGTTGTAGTATCAACCTTTTCGCGTGATCGAAGCGCTCCATCCGTGCCTGCAGAATAATCCCTCCAGTGGCGGTAGCAGAAGAGTCACGATATATCTCTGGATGTGCACTAGTGGGGTCACAAGGGCCGGGAAGCGGGTCGCTGCCCTCACTAACATCATCTCTCTCCGTACCGCTCCATGCGCTAACTTCCCCTCTGCACTGGCACGCACCGCTGCCCAAGCAAGCGTGCGTGCGCGTGTGCGACCACCCCATACCACTCCCACGCCCCCCCTCTCTCCTCTCTTCACATCAAAGGGCAGAAGCATTTGGCCCGCCTTTCGGACTTTGACCTCGCCATGAAAACACGCTGCCCATAGAACCCACTTTTGAAATGAATTGCAAAAAGAGAAACAGCATGAGGGGGATTAATTCCACCGAAAACGGGTGGTTTTAAGGTGAGCCGGAGTTATTTTCGTGAATAAATCTTCAAAAGTGAGTCCGTTTTGTATCTTTTCTGCGTTTAAATTCAACCAGGAAACATTAATCCATCTAACATCGCGTTACAGACATGCATGTATCTGAATGCTGCCACAAATTTATAGAAAATGTTAACATGTATACTTTGGAACATCTATCTAGAGCTTACAATGTAATTTTTTTGTACTGGTTTATATTTTGCCGAGAATAAATTTAAGCCCTGACCGTGACAGGGCACGTCTTTCTTTTCGAGGAGTACTTCTAATACACATGTTTTCAACGAATCGGTCTGACTTGTCTAGAGATAGAATTGCTATGGAGGAATTTCACTCGTTACTACCCTTGCGTAGTTAAGTGTTAGCAGTGTTACTTTGCACTTTTATTTACTTTTAAATGCAGAACGCGTTTTACCTATTTATGGCTGCAGAGGTGGTGTTTTTTTGCGATTTATTGCCACTGTTGTCAGATGCATAGATTAAATAAAGTTTTTCTTTAACTTTTTTGTTTAAAAAAATTCAAAAACGAACAAAGGGAGAGAAAAGAAAAATTGATTTTGAATTTGAAAATATCAATATTATCTTAATAAAATTGGTGGACAATTGATTGGGTAAGAATTAGTTATTATAGTATTTAATCAAGTGTTGTTTGTTTGAGAAGGTTCAATCATTGCTAATTTTGATGTTATAAGGGACTTGTGAAGAGGTGTGCGCAAAGAGATGCTCATCACACGGATGTTCCGATAATTTCGATTGGTTTCAATCCATCCATGAAAAATATTTTACAATCCAATCGGATATAAAATGTTTCTACAAAGTAGAGCCTAATATTGTTAATTTCATTAGCTGTTACTTTCTAGACAGGCTACCGGGTCAATCGTTTTAGCACTTCGAGACGTGAAATCAAGATATTTTATTGGAAAGTATTCCATATTTGGTCCATGTTTGAGCGCAAAAGACCCCCTGGAGGACAAGGAACTCCATCCCTTCTTTCTCAAACCGAGGGAATTTAAGCCTTTATAACAAATTTGAATTTTATATTGTTATTATTTAAGTATTCCACCGGTTACGTTAGGTTTCTATTGAGCATTTTGGAAATAAACCTAGAGCTCCCCTTCTTACTTTGGGTTCTCTCTTCAATTCACAATTAGCCATGCTCCCTTTTTTTATGTATATATATCCAATCGCCATGAGAGCTATTTTCACGGGTTGCGTTCTCCCAATCCTCGAGTACTGCTCCGTTATTTACTCCACTGCCAGTCCCTCCAACCTTAAAATTATTGAACGCCCAGTTAATTTATTTATTTCAGTAGTCCGACACCGTGTTCCTCACCTCCATAATTCTTCTCGCTCTGAAGTAATATCTGCCCTATCAGTGGTCCCACTTTCCTCCCGTAGGAATTTCCATGATATTTCTTTCATTTACAATACCTTAAATGGCAAGTTCCGATCCTCAGATATGCTGCCTTTCTTTTCACTCCACATTCCCACCCGCTCCTTCCGTAATAACCACCTACTACACCAACCTAAATTTCGTCTTTCTCTCTTTCAGAGATCACTTTTTTACAGACTCCCTACCTCCTTCAATGCCATTTCGAGTACTCACCCTTCCCTGGATCTTTCAATGCCCATCAGATTATTCAAGAGACAGCTTCGAAAAACCATCTACTGAATCCCTTTTTTTTCTTTTTTATGTCCTTTTTATAGTTTCTTTAATAGTTTATATTTGTTAAAGCTGCAGAATTTATGTTTTGCAATCAACGTAAAGGCCATTTTGGCTATGCTTGAATAATTTAATAAATAAATAAATACATCCAATTCCCTTTCTTACCCTATTGCTTACCTTACCTAACATTCTTCCCTCGAATACTATCTGCAATATCCCCTCCCCGCTCACTACTTAACCCTCTGTTTCTTTCGTATCTCATCTAGTTTCCTCCCCTCCCTAAATGGATTCCAGTCCTCTCCGCCCACTTCACCTTATCCATCCTCCTCGATGCCCTCATCTCGATCGCCTCCAATCTTTTCTGATCCTTCCATTGTATCCACGTGTCTGCAGCGTAAGGCGCTGCACTCCCGATTGAGTCCTCTCTACACTACCCTTTCCTTCAAACTCATGCATAAAAATCCTCTTACTTTCCTGTTCAAGAAAGCCTCCTTTCCTAACACAATTCCCTCCTTTTTGTGAAGTTCTAGGGTCTCAATTTAATCACCAATTATTTTTTAGTAGTAAAATCATGTTTATGGATCATTAATTTGCCTTTTCGTTCCTAGTATGAATGATGAATATTTATCTAGGTAAAACCTATGAGCAAAAGAATAGCAAATGCAATAACGATAATAAAATAACATTTTGACAATGTACATACATGTGTATATATTTTCTGCGTAAAATTTATTATTGTGCTTTCTCAGGAACAAATTGAAGTACTAACCTACTTAGGTCCGAAATAAATTTCAGAGGATTTTAAAAATAACCCTGTTTCTAAATTATGGTTCATTTCAGGTTATTTTTTTCACTGTCATTTGTTTCAACTCCTTTTTGTGGACGGTTGCCAAATGATTCGTCTGCGATTTCGGGGTCTTTGCAGAGCTTATAAAAATCCCATTTTTTATCTTTGAAAATTCCCTTCTCTCACTCTCTCCCTAACACGATATTACAAGCTCATATTCACATTATTTATACTCCATATCTTACTCTTTATTCGAAAGTAGGTCGCTTTTTCGTTCTTGAGTTTATCTCTATCCTCACGGCAACAGTTTTGTTTTTTCCCTTAAAGTCAACACCCCCAAGTTATTCTTATTGATCTGAAACGTCTCCTCAAAGAGTTATTTTAATAAGTGTGCATTCCGCTACTTCTGCTATAGTAGTTGTAACCACCAGCCTTTGGGCTTATTATTTTCAAAAATATAACTCCATTTTGGTGGAAGAGAAGGTCATTTATGCAAAAATTCCAGACAAAAATATTTGCTGGCTTGGAGATATTATTAGCAAACAGCAGTTACATACAGATAGGAATGTTTCTAATTACACAAGTACTATTATGGATGCTCTAATTACGCGAGTTCAGCTCAATATGCTACCCTCCCTTTTATTATCTTTAATAAGAATGAATAAAGAGTAACGTTTAGAAGTGTTTGTTAAACTCCAAGCCGAACACTAACACTATTTTGAGGTGACGTCAAGGGAAACATGTTTCAGATCTATTGATAGAAGGATCTATTTATCAATAAGAAGATGAGATCGATATTATTAGTTTGAGAAATTTGTTTTCAACTGGTGTTTTCATCATCAACCCCTGGTGTATCATGCGTTCATATGACCCCTTCAGAAGGGTAGGACACCTTCGTATTCATCGTGTATCCCTACCAAATTCTTTCACAAAGAATTGTGCCAAAAAGGCCAATTTCAGGGGCAATTCCACTAGTCCTTGTCCTGCTGAAACTAAGTGACTGCTCCCATGTCTTCGACCATATATTTTGAGCGGGTAGAATTTATATACGTCGACATACTACCCTACAAGCCGCCTTAGTAAGTGTGTAGTGTGGGGGCTGGGGGTGCTGGGAAACAAGCCATTTACCGATGGCTCACTCTGGAATGATATGGCTATTGAGTCCCACTTAGCATTTATTAAAGTCCTTAATTGTGCGGGGAAAACGAATTTTTACACCTATTTATCCGTTGGTCAAATTATTTCTTTTATCTTATAGTTTCAATGGGACCCCGAAACATAGGAAGGTTCCAAGATGGGGTTATCCGATCTCAAAGATATGTTCTCATTGAGAGTGCAGGAGGCGCTAGAAAGGACGAATTGGTTTAAACTTTCTGTTTAAAGAGATGATTAAATATGGGCGGTGAGAGTTTTCCTTATTTTAGACTGCCGTTAGAAGCGCTAAAACCGTTCTTTAGGATTACAATAAGAGTTTTTTTAAGTTTCTAAATGCCAGTCTTAGTTGCGTTATAAACTTTCTGGAAAAGTGCATTAACCCGTCAGTGCCCAAAGATTTTTTTTAAATCAAACATATTTCATTTTTATAAAATATGGTACATATGATTTCAACGGAATAAACACAATTAAAACTGTCTGAATTAATGAGGAAACCTTCTACTAAGTATGTGCACCGAAACGTACGCTGAAATTCACATATTATTTGCATTGCAGCAGTATTGGCTCGGCACTGCACTGGGTACCATATGGCAACCGTGGGCGTTGTCGGGGAACGCACTGAAAATAGAAAGACGATTTATTTTATTTATTTTTTTACCAGGAACAGGACAAGAAACCATGGATATATCAAATTTACTGCGTACATTCAAAAGGAGACAGTCGTCATCCATTTACAAATGTAGATACGTCGTCATTTCTTAGCTATAATAAATAGTACAAATCATATTTTTGGCAGTTGCATCCTGTTTTATGAAAACGGGTTACTTTCAACATACTTTATGAAAAAAAAATAAAATAGCCTATTCCTTTTGCTCACCTCCAAACAGTATGAGACAATCTCTGGCGGTGAAAGGATTTATTCTTTATTTTCACTTACACATTTTCCACTTGAATTCAGGTCGAGTGTTATATTTCGCAGAGCCGCTTTCAGTGATCATTCTACTGAATACTCTGCTGTACTCGTCAACTCATTCGTGCATTCCATTCAGTGCGTATTACCGCGACTGTGGGAGGTATCCGCTCGGAAACTGAATTCCGGCGATAATAAACCCCTTCCGTCCACGCGATTCCGACGAATGGATCTTTTTCTTGCCTCATCTACCGGAGGGGGGCGTGGCAGGTGCCCGAGCGAGGAGGGATGGGCCGATTGGCTAATGGAAGCGATCGCCCTCCCCCTCCCTCCTCCACCCCCTCGCTCCTGTCCTGCGGTTTTAAACTCCGTCCCGTAATCCGTTTGCGAGCCCGCAGCAGCGTCCGAATTCGGCGGGGGATTATAATGGGATGCCGGCCGCTCCCCCTTCGCTGGGCGGGGGGGAAGTGGACGGACCGCCGCCGGTCGCTGCTCTCTCCATCGCCGAAGGGCCGTGATCATCCTTACCCCACCACCCCCCCAATCCCACTTCCCTCAAGGCTTACTTGCAGATCGAGTGGGTCGCTTGCTCTCCACGCCACCGCAGCATCCCTCCTCTCTGGACCGCTCTCTCTCTCTCTCTCTCCATCTCCATGGCAATCGACGTTCCCTCCATTTCTTCCACCTCTTTCATGTACTACAAGACCTTCCCAAGGTCTTTTTCAGCTCACTATAGATGACGTACCAGACCCTTCCCGGATCCTAACGCCATCTACAAGATACTTAAGCTGCAGTGCTTCACCCAAATTAATTTTTTATTTGATGGATCTCTACTTTTTCTATGGGTTGGCTGTTTCAAGGATTTTTTTTAAATTTTAGTTTCTTGTGCTAGAGCTTGAAGAATAAATGCACACGTATTTTTAAGGTTTTTTGATCCGCTGCCTACTTCTTCGGCTTTTCGCGACGAAAAGCCGACGTCCTGTAGCCTTTTCCAGAACTCTGTAAGTTACACACTAGACTCGTCACTTGTGTGATATTTGGCACGATGAGGTGAAAGTTATTATTATTAGCTAAATAAGAAATTGACATATTTCAACTGAATTTATTTTCGCACAGCCTGTTTTGTCGTTGCAGCTACGTAAGGAAGAACTTGACTGCACATGATGGACTTTAAAATGTTATTGAATAAGTGAAACGCGTCGTGCGATAATGAATTCAGTGTCAATGCTTCAATGTCTTATTGAACTAGTACACTTAATTAGTCTATGAACTTCGTGTGTAACTTTTAGCAAAGCAGTCTTTCTTAGTATTCACCATTCCTTTTAATAAAATTTTCAGCATTTTGTCATTTAAAATAGTTTGGAGCTGGTTATTTTTGATGGCGTCGAAGAGGATTACCTATTTGCGAGGCATAAATCATCGGATTGACGATAAAAAATATAAAGAGAATCTTATGGTCAGAATATTGCCTTTATTCACCGTTTTATTCCAAAACTTTCAGTAAATTTTATCCGTTCTTAGTTCTTTAGGCGGTTCCAGAATCTTTAATTTTTAGCAAACCCGTAGAATATTTGCAACAAATTGAATGCAGTCGTTTTTTTGCCGTACACTTCTTGGAATCACATAGATACACCCCACTAGTCAATGGTAACTTGACGGTTATTTCTCCTTGCCTAGAATCTGACAATGAGGCCTTGGGACCTACTTCTAGATCGAGTCGTTTGCTCTTCTCGCCGACGCAGCATCCCTATCTGGACCACACTTTCCCTATGGCAATCAACGCCCTCTCTACACAATCCGCCTTTCTCATGTATACACTGCAAGGACGTCCCGAGGCCTTTTTCAGCACGATATATATGTGACGAATCAGACTCGTCTCAGATCTCTGACCGATAACTCTATGATTTAATAAGCTGTGCCACGTGCTGTTCACATAAGAAATATGGAGATTTTTCGTTTCATAAAGATAGAGATTTCTTTAATCATTTAATTATCAAGTTTTTCATTATGATTGGAGATTGAAAAATATCTTGAGACCAGAATATTTCTGTCTTGCGATCCATTACCTGTACCTCTGGAAGTATTTTTGGTCATATAGCGACAGCCTTCTCCCCATTCGCAGATAATTTGATGACCTCACGAGGTCATTTCGATAGTTTCATTTTTCACGCATGCAGTCTTCATCCCATACATGCATTCCCTCAAATGCTTCTGTGGGGTTCATTTTCTTCTCCGATAGTTTCCCCGTTTTTTAAGCTATCCCTACCTTCCTTATATGAGCCCATTATAGTTGTTTTCAGTTGGAACTCTTGTGAGGGATTCCTTCCCTCATAGAGCGGCCTCTGAAAGATTAAGTGAACCGGAACCCTGATGACGTCATCAACTCGTGAAAAGTAGGCGAAAAGACGCGTTTTTTAAATTTTGAAATCAAAAAGAATGCGGGAATGAAGAATTTTTCCGTACTCATTACTTCCTTATCTTTCCCTAACAAGACTTTCCCTTAGAAAGTAATTACTTTTCCATTGCATCCTGCACCAATCTTCAATCTGTATATTTTTTTTACACCTGCGTATTTCGGCTGTTTAAATCCTTAATTTCCTGTTCCACGTATTTCAACCGTGGTCCTTCTTTTCCGTTCCCACTATCCACTAGCTCCCTGTCGATTGCCTCAACCATCCTTCATGATATGGCCATTTACTTCTGTCTTCTAAATATTTTAATTAGTCTCTTACCTCATGCTCTTACTAGGGCGTCCTTTTTTCTCTTCCGAAAATTTTTTTGAGCCTAGCGTTTATAACTTGGGCTAAAACTCTTTGGGTATATCCCCTCGCTAATCCACGCATTATGGGGTGGCCGGTGGGGTAGTATTATATCCGTTGTGCTCGCAGTGCCAACATGATCTCCCAATCAAACCGCGGTTCTTTTGGCTCTCTCGGTTTTATTTTTCACGCGCGCCGTCTCACCCCTTGCAAACACTCCCCCAAATGCTTCTGTTGGATCCATTATCTTCTCCATGCTGGAAACCCGCTCACTCACTGCAGGTATCTCCATTTTCATATCTCCAGGCGCTTCCCAAACCAACAGCGCACCTTCAGCCCCGAACCCGGTCCAAATCGATATCTCTCGCCCACACCCTCCCTAAACAACCCCCGCTTCCCCTCCTCCCAACCCTCTCCTCAATTGTCACCCCATCATATCTTTTGGGTGTCATATTCGTCTCTCTTTGAATCCATTCAATCCTAATATTGGAATGCCAGAGACCTCCATTTCTCTCCCCTTGCCCAAGTAATTTCCCTTCAATACCCTGTTGCTATTCTTCCTTGCGTCCTTCTTTCTCTGCCTCAATTACTTTCCTCTATTGGCGTACACAGTGGAGCTTGCGTTTTCCGAGCTTCAAAAAGAGTGACATTTTTCATTCAAGTGGTTTTAAAATTGCTAATACGATTATAAATTGTCGACCGTATTGAAGAAACGCATAATTAAGTGTCGTTTCATTTGCAGCTTGTTTCATTGCAGTAGTTTTATTAGCTTTCTATATGCAAGTCTTCAAACTCTACGTTTTGCAAGGACAGCAAGTCTTCATGTGGGGTCTGTTCCATTTGCTCTTCCATCCATTTTATTTCTCAGGTGATTGTTCTATCTTGTGACATGACTTATACGCCAACGGGTCCTTCTATGGGGTAATGAAGCATGGTGCTTCACTCTTCTCTTTCAACTCCCTTTCTTCCGTACACCTATTCGTCGCTCGCCCTATCCGTCCAATTGATTGATCTTGGGAACCCGTGGTCAGAACGGTCTCGAAAGCTTAAAGTTTTTTTCTGGTCAGCTTTCTCCGATAGTCCAATAGTCTGATCCTTCGAGTGCCACAGTAGTGTTCATAAAAAACAACTTCCACCTCTATGTATTACACTCAGGTTGATTTTGCGTATGTATTCAGATTCTCCGACAGTTATATTTATATTCCTTTTACTGTAATAATTTTTATTATCATTATTACAGTGTTCTACCGATTAAGGTAGGTTTCCATGGAGTTTTCAAGAAGTGATCTGGGAGCCTCCCTTTCGTTCCAGCGCTGCCTTCTTTAATTCACTGTAAGGCCTCCTCCCTTTCAATCTATCTAAAAATCCTATTCTTTTCCTTCCCCTCCCTCGTTTCCCTAACTTTCTACCCTCTAACACCATTTTCAACATCCCCTCCCCGGAGATCTAAAAAGTATCGTCTGTTTCGATCATCGAGTAATTCTCTAGCATCGAATTCTTTCTGAATCATGGAGCAACTTCACAGAGTATAATTCTGTGCGATACGAGTTTTTACAGCTCAGAAATTCCTCTGAATGTCCCGAATGAGCTCTCATGCCGACTCTTTCTTTATTCTTCTCTGGCAAACAGCGTGTGCGTATGATTAGCGAGTCTTAACTCTGAATTCGCCTGAACGCATTTCCAACGTGAATTTAAGCCGGCGAGGCGAAAGGTGAGCAGGGACTGATGCACTCAAAAAAGCTGCATTATAAAAAATAGGGCTAATATCCTAGCCATACCGCGCGTTGCCCCGGACAACGAGGTCGGAGGCCGGGCTGCTAGAAATTCGGGTCATACGCTTAATACCGGGCATTAAGCATAGGCAATGGCCGTGGGGGAATGGGGCAATGGTATTTGCGTGGTTAGACCAGGGCACGTGTGCAGACAATTTATACTGCGGTAATGTGCATTGAATTTTTTCCAACTGATTGCAAGTTTTTTTTTAAGCGGATCTGTAGTTTACAGGCAGTTTAAAAGATTATGTGACCAACCATCATCATGATTCAAAAATATAAAGATTTTTTAACGCATGTCTCCTATCATGTGGCCTTTTCCATTTTTTACTTAATTTTTGTCTTTAATATCACTAATAACCTGTTCTGGGTAACTCATCCCGGGCCGTCTCTTGCCCTTGCTCCCGTCCACTTATCCTTCGACGAAAGTTTTCATCAGGCCTATTACGTTGAGTGACCACTGACTATAAAACTTAGCTACGCACACCCCTTAACAGCTAAGCATAGGCGGTATTTAGTAAGCAAATTCGGAGAAGAGTTTTTCACACTCAACGTGAAAAATAATATTTCGCTACCTTCTAGTATGATAAATGTGATCACAATAATGAAAAAACGAAATACAACACGGCAAAACATAGAGGTAAAAAATGTCATTCTATCCTCCCAGCGATGTTTCCATTAATAAAATTAATGGCGTCACTCGCTGGGAGTTCTGATTGCGTGTTCATATTTTTCCATTGTTCTTACTCCGCATGTATTTGCTATAGGAACCAATAGCCGTAGGCAAGTTTTGTTTATGCATTAATTTGCACGCAGTCTTTGTAATTATGCGTAGTATTATTATATCCGTGTGGTGTGCTGGCAGGAGATTGGTCACCCCCTGCCATACATCCAAGACTTGACTTGACTTATGTTTTATTCAACCGGGCCCAGCTGAGGCCACAATACGGTCCCCTCTTCCCCTGGGCCTGGGCTCTTTTACATAAGATGTTATTGTAATAAGCATTTTATTGGCACGTGTGCCCGTAAGTCCATTATATTGATGCCAGGATGTACGAAGAAGTCAGGAGGGTGCTACCGTGTGGAGTGACTCCTTTCATCCACCGATGTAATTGAGGCAGCCTCCGTATAGTCGGCACCACGGGACTCACCACATTTGAATTGTCATGGATAAATAGATAAAGAGATAATCATTTAGGACATGTAAATGTTAATACAGGCGATTCAGTTAAAATATGTTGACTAGATAGTATGATTATATACAAATCTGAGATTGGAATAAATAGTAAGGTAAAAATTGAAAAGTTTACGTACGTCCTATGAAAAAGAGTTAAAAATCATTATTAGGAATCACATAATCGTTTAGTAAATTACATAATCGTCGTTATGGAAAAACTCTTAATATATTTCTCCTAGCGGAGAGGGAGCATTTTGATGGGAATAGGAGTGTGGGTAGCGGCCCTATCGATCCGCTGCCGCCGGCCCTGTCTCTCGGCACGGGCCCCGGGACCTCCGAGGGCCCGCGGGCCATTTCCCAACGCTCCCGGCCCTTTTATGCCACCGTGTTGCTGCCTGCCTCGGAGGGAGTGGGTTAACAGGACCGCCTCTGTGAAAAAGGGGGTTGTGGCGGTTTATCGGGGTGTGCTGTGGGGTATGCGCGCCTCTGGCGGGAGATTGCGATAGTTGTGCTCGAGTGGTGGAGGCGGTCTTTGAGTTTTGGGGGGCGTGGAACAAGGGCATCAAAGGCCGATAATTGTGGAAGGGAAGTGCGCCTCTTGGTCGGCTGTAGTGAAAGTGAAGCAGGGGGTCTCCCAGGAGGCATTCAAGGAGTGCGCCCCTCCCAGCGCTCCTCTCCACTCGAGTCCGAAGTTTCGGACGAACAGGCTCGCTCAGAAGGAATCCTCGCTTTCAATTCTAAGCCTTCTCCGTTGAAATTACATCGCTCGATTTTTTTATCTCTGGTATATGCTATTTTACAGATTCAACGGTGTCAGACGAGATGTTGTGGAACATGTTGCTAGAATTAATTAAAAAAAAAAGGTTTTGCACCTGATTTTGATTTAGTGTACCTGATGACGACGCAGTAGCGTTGAAACCAGTTTTACTCATTAAAAAAGTCTAAGTGGACATTGAAAAATCTTCTCTTTTTTAAGGCTATTTTATCATTATTGTATTTTTATTACCTACGCCGGTTTTTCCATTGCATTTCATTATCGAATATTAATCATTAAAGATATGCGAATTGTAAATACAATTCTCAATTCACGTCCAAGAATTCTACTAGCATGCTCTCAAATTCGGACGCTATGTCACAAGAAGATAATTTAAGCCATGAATTCCACAACGGTTCGAGTTAGCTGAGCAGGAATTTGAAATGAACTGTTTTCATTTATATTTCTTTTAGCTATTGGAGCTGGTAATTTGATTACATTAAAAAAATGTATATTACTCAAAGCAACATATCTTATCGGGAAAGATTCCAAATTATGGCTATGGTTACTCCGGCATTGCTGGGAAAAATTGATTTTTCTAAAACATTTTCTCGATGCATAGAAGCTGATCGGGAATTCATGGATTTAACTTTAGACTTTGTTCGCAACCTGGTATGTCCTTGTCCTGTATCAATTTCATTAGAAATATCTCTTTATTTTCTACTCTTCTGCTGACCTTGTGTCATATAGAACATAGTTTCCAGGAGGAGGTCAATGTTCTTTCATCCTTTCAACGCCTGTATTCACTTGAGTACAAAATTTCGCTAAGCTTTGTAATCTGAGCGAGGTTTTGTTTTGCGAGAAATAATCCTTGCTTTCAGGGCTCATTCTTACCAGTTGCAATTATTGTGTTCGTTTCTTAATGATGACTGATTCTATTTACGGAAACACGAGATTTTAATCACATTGGTAATAAGCATTTATTTCGGTTTAACCTATTATTTTTCTTCATCGCTATCTGAATACTAATTTGACTTTGCTGTCCGCTATATTATCCTTTGAGCTAATCTTTTCACACCTAATTACTTCTTCTCTTTCACATCCTTTATTACTTTTCCCATATATTTTATCCGGTATCTTCATTCTACGTTCTTGCCATATCCACTTTTTCCTCGACTTTTGTTTTAATCAGGCTATTGTGCCTCAATATATGGCAGATTAAGGCTTCCCGTATTCTTCTTAAGGTTTGTAAGAGGCTTAGGTTCCGCCTTCTTCGCAAAATTTTGTAAGGACCCACTTGTATCCTACTCGTCGTAAGACTTCCTCATTGATCATTCTGTGAATCCATTTGATCATTTTCTGTCTTTTGTGGTACAACAATTCGAATGCTTCTATTATTGTTTCCCTTTTGTCTCGTTTTTCAGCGAATAAGAAAATGTGAACCAGTTCGAATAGCACTTGAGATCTAATTTTATTTACTATCCGTATTGAAACAAGACTTTCGTATTCGGATGGTCCAGGTAAAGATAATGATTTTTGTATAATTCATGGCTGGTGTGTTTACTTACCTCATGGCTGTATCAATTTTGTGTCCAAAATTCTGTCCTTCTCTTAATTTGAGTTTCGAAAGTAATGTAGCTCCCAGGACGAATTCGAGGATAGCGCTTTCCCTTTTCAATGCTTCATCTCTTTCATTTCGAAGTTTCGGGCGAGCAATCTGGTCGGTTCTGTAATATGGGTCTCATTCCAAAACCTCGCTTTCTCCTCTCCCTCATTCCACTGAGGTTATCTTGTATCCTATTCGAAGTTACAACGTCCCGTCTTCATTAGTCTCCCCTTCATTAGTCAATTTTAATTCAATTCGTGTGGATGAAAATGTATCTCCACCTTTTCATAATAGACATCATCGACATCATGGAAATATCTAAAATATTTTGTGGTATTTCTCCTTTGATGAAAATCCAGCAATGTTGTTCTCTCGACTGCTGCTAAAATTTTTAGCAATAAATGGAGAAAGATTCTCCTGAGTTGCCGTAGCGTTGTTCATCTACAAAATTTCCTGCGTTTTGAAGTCACTTCTGGACATGTAGAGCAGTCCTAGAGCTACAGCCGGACGTAATTCATGAGCTACAGCCTTCTCATTGATAGAATAAAAAAAATTCAAATTTATCATAAGATCGTGGGACCAGAGTTCAGGATAATAAGTAACATGATATTTGTAACAGTCCCCTTGCCGTGAGAATTGAATTTATTAGCTACTAATTTTTTTGGGGAATACTGTTGAAATAGTTTTAGGAGATATCTTTATGCGGAAAATTGATGTGATACACAAGCCTCAGGCGTACCTTAAGACTTTGAACATCATCCAGGATTCATCAGCCATATTTTTATCGTCACCATCAGTGGTTCCCAACCCTTTATGTCTAGCGACCCACCTTTTAATTTATTCCATTTTCGCGACCCACCCCTACCCCACCCAGGATTATACACACACATACAAATACGTATGTATGCATATTGTACGCTTAATTAGTATTTATATACATTCGGTCAATCTTATGAAATGGAAACATACTAAGTATAAAAACTTAAGGATATGGGTAATGTAAATAAACAGTTAAATTTGGTACATTTTCACGAGCCACGCCGCGACCCACTTAAATTCCGCCTGCGACCCACTGGTTGGGAAACGCTGGTCTACATTAATGCATTTATCCACAAGTGTTCAACTCGGTTATTTTAGAATTAGTTTTTCCGGGCTTTTGTCTGCTTGGATGCGAACATAGTAATGCAATCCTTACTTACAATACTTGAGTCCACCATTTTTCCCATCATTTATCCTAGGCTAGTTGTTTGACATATATAAGGCTCCTCTTTCTTACCCGTATCCTCCTTGATCTAGGTACTTGTCCCATAGTCATTATCTGAGTATTTTGCATCAATTTTTCCCTCTAATAAGTTTCCCAGGTAACTGCTGAGACTCATTACGCGGCTAGCCCAGCGTGTTCTTCTTTGGCGTGATAATGTATTTCCTTCTAATTTTCTATTCGCCTCCTTGAACGCTCTCAAAAACCACGTTTACAATGATAACAAAACAAGTTTCGAATTGTTGAAATTCTCTTTTTAGGATAACTTGCGTAGAGTGAGATGTTGAAAATTTAACTTGTCGTCAACAAGACGGAGTCTATGAGGCAGAGAATTATTTTGAAAAAATTACGTTCTCGGCATACGTAGGCGTACGCATTCTTCTGTACGGGGTCGTAAAAGTGGGAGGCGAGAGACGAGATTCTGTTGGCAGTTCCTGTCAAGAAGGGCGTTTTAATCAGAGGGAGAATTGGCTGCGCGGTCGGAAGTTGAGGCGTTGGTGTTATGTCCGAGTGGTTGGTTAAGAGGAGGCGTAGGGGGAGGCGGGGGAGTTAATTGTTTAGGGGCCATGAAAAAGAGGAATGAGGGAGTACCTGCTGCTATGCGATGCTGGGCGATGTTAAAAATTCAATATCGAATTACGATTATTTTCCAATCGATAATTGGAGTGACTCTGGCTAATATCGGGCCCAATAGATACATTGAATCCGTCAAAAAAATCAGACTTTAAAAAATCAGACCGGATAAAAAATCCGGCGCGATGAAAAAAATTCGATCAAATTGTTTATTGGGCCCCTATACTTTCATCAGACGATTATTGGAGATATTTATATGCCAGGCGACTTTGATCTGAAAACTCATCGTGATATTTTATCCAAAGGTCTATCTATCTTAGGATTTATTTGGACAGTTTTAACAAGAGCCTATCAGAGTTTCGGGCCCGATATGCCAGAAAAGCATTATTCACCAATGAGTAAAAATTAATATCGGATTCCCTAAGCATGTAAATTTCGTTTTATTTCATAAGGTATCGATACATCTTCCAGGTAAACTGGAACAGTGTCTCTTATCTCCGTTTCAGGACCTCGGCGTAGGGTTGAAAATCTAATGGGAATGTTGGTTTGAGTGAATATAGGGGTGATGGAGTATTGGAAGTAGAGAAATTAGAAATGAAGAAGTTTGGGGGTGTGAAGAGGAGTAGGGGCAACTATTAGGCATTTTCTCACAGCGAGGATGTCCCATCTACGGTACCAACTTGCTGGTAAAAGACCCTGGAAGTAGTCTCAGGAAGATTTTGGAAAAAAACTTGATGCAACGGGCATTTCATATTAAAAGCTAGTACGAGGTGGTTCATATCGGTACTTCTGTCACTGCATACGAATTATCCTAACATGAAATCGAATTTTTAACCCGGAGAGAAATACCCACGATGGCGGCAAATAAAATTTATTGTCATTTTCCGTCGATAATCGGAGTAAATATATGGTTTAAACATCTTTAATTTAGTCAATGGTGTCAGCAATCCGAATATTTAGCAATAATTGCCGCTTATATCTCATTTTTTTTCAGATATTTGGAAATTTCACGGGATATAAGAACTGCCATCAGATAGAATTCAACTTGTCAGTGTGCGGATAATGAGAAATATATTCCCTACAAATATTTGAATCCTTCTTTAATTTTTTTTCTCAAAGATAAATTCATCGGGATATGACATTATTATAGAGGATGATATACCCTGATATTTATTGGGAAGCTGTGTATCGATGTATCGCCTATCCCTGCCTCTAGCAGTTCTTCTCACCCCGTTTCACGCCCTCGCCGAAAGGGTGAAAGTAGAGGAGCAATTTTGGAGGGGGTGAAAATTTGGGGGGGAAGCGATGGGTAGAGGTGTGAAAGTGAGAAGGTTAAGGGTGTGAACAGAAGGGTTGAGGGTGATGAGGCATTTCCTCGCTCCGAGGGTGTTCATTTCAATCTTTACTACCAACTTGCGAGTAAGTGACACTAGCTGATGGGATCGCTCGTTGGCACAGATGGGATGGCCCCTCGTGAAATGGTTTATTAAAGGAGGAAAAGGGGAGAAAAGGAAGGGAGGTAGTGGAAGTTTGAAATAGGGTGACAGCACCGTAAACGCTTGATACCGAATAGCAATATTTGAAAAAAATATTAGACCTTAACTTGCCTTTGGATGAAGACTAACCAGATTTATTTTATGTATCGGGAGTTAAGAGTTCTTAGATCGTTTTTATGCGTTAGTTGTTATTAATTAAAAGTTTTGGAACTTAATTTACGTACATACTTGGGAAAATACTTAATTTATAATGCTTGGGAAAATATTACTCGCATTCATATATGAGGTGTTACTTCCTACAAAGCACACGACGTAATTAAACATCAATAACAGTTGCATAGAAGGCTAAAATTTCCTTATGATTATTAATAAATACAAATATATTCATGCTACAGTAGAATTAAGCAAAGGGTTTATTAAAGAGAAATAAAGCTCAAATTGCTAATTTTTGATCGAATGAGATATTAAAAATACAATGAAAATGCAGCTAGAAGAAAAAACATAAATTGTAATACTTAAGTGAAAAATACTATCAGACCTCCTTTGTGACTCCTGCCATTGCTAGTTTTTACCCCTGATAGACATACGTACGATGAAAAAATGAGTTTTTTAAATCACTCTTTTATTCAGTCTATTTTCTTTATTTTCTTCTCTTGGTGCATTAAAACGATGGCAATCGAGGGATATTTTTCGCACAATCAGAAAATAACACTTGCTTGGATATGCTGAGAAGATATAACCAATAGTTTACTTTTTTTTGTATAAAAATTCCCAGCTGACGCATCATATTTTAATTTTTATATTAACAAATTAACATGAATCTTGCCAGCATTCGCTGTTCTCTATTTATTTTAGATATAGCTATGTTTGAGGAAATGTATAGCTTTTACGCGTACGTTTATGAAGGAACGGACCGGGTTGGGATTTTAATAAAATAAAATTTTGAGGTACACTTGAAGCATAGATACTCTTGAAGATAGTTGAACCTAAATTACGGGAGGGGGTCGTGGAGGGGGGAAGGTACTATTTGAACTCTGTTTCGTGGCTACGCAAATGACCTTCAAGTTATTATAACAATTATAGCACTTCGTGTAGAAAATTAATGGCCCCTTTCTTTTTATCTGAATTAAGTAACTCATTGATATAATAGGATTATATTTGCACTATTATTCGCAATGATTTTAAGCATCAAATTTCATAATTTTGTTCTTGATAGACTTCAACGTTTTAATATGGCTACACATTAAAATTCATTCGGGAAGATCTAATTGGATATAAAGATATAAAATGGTCCACCGGGATAAGAGTTATACCTGTAAAAGCCTGGAAACACTCTCTAGATTTAAATTACCTTGCTAACATAATGCGGTTTTTAATCATGAAGAAACATTGCTTAAGAGCAAATTTTATCCAATTTTCCTCGAAATACTGAAACGTTTTTGTATTCATTTCACCTAATTTTGGAAGGCCTAATGGGACGAAAGGCGTAAAAATATTTAAATGAGTGTGCGTATATGCTTCCTCCTTCATTGTGCGGACGGAGGGAGGGATGGAGGGCGGATCATGAGGTGGAATATCACCCCCTCTCCCCCTCCCCTACTCTTATCTGAAATGAGAAATCACACCTGCTCCACGTCTCTTATCCTTCCCCCTTCCTCTCTGTTCTTCAAGCGCCGAAATGAACAGGTCTATCGCGGCCAATCAGAAAATTAAAAAGTTTATCCAATCAGAAGAGGAATCAGCCGTATTTAAAGAGTCTTTAAGCTGGGTTAGTGAATGCTAGTGTAAGCAGTGTAGGCGGCTGAAAGATGATGCCTGAGAGAAAAAGAGGGATTGGAATGGTATATTATGATGGCAACCCGGCAAAAAAGCTTCTCTGCTCATATATATTACAATATATTAGGTACTAAGCGGCAATGAAAAAGTAAAACGATTTCTTCTATGACATAGAAAACGCATTTTTTGCTATATAATTCATTACCTCTTCGTTGTTATAAATGTCACTTTACTTACCTACCCATACGACTGACCCCAAGTACTTGTCAATGGTAAATAATTAGTTATCTAATATATTCTCTATTTTATCAATGGTTGCTGTAAGGAGAAAACTCTTCTTGAAACACAATCGCTTGTAGTCGCGGAGACCGCTCTACATGTCAAGAATCGACTCCAGAATATACGGAATTTTGCCAGCGAATGATCCAGTGGCGATTACGAAGAAACTTTCCTTTCGTCACTAAAAATCTCCATAAATTCGTTTAATTTGATAGATTTATTACTCGGTTTTCATCATAGGATATGTACCATCTAATGTTTGGGGCAAAAGATACACTAGCGTGATATCATTAAGTGGTAAATGTTCGAGCCCAAGCTTAAACTTCCTGGTATACAGCAAAACATATAATGGGTGCTTGGCAGTGGGATAAGACGGTATATAATGTAATGTGAAGGTATATAATAGTACGCGCAAAAATCCTATTATGACTTGATAGGGGATCAGTCACTGCTCATTACATGTTGCAATGAGAAGCGAATGAGGACAAAGTAATCCCTCTCCCAGCAGATGTTCCAATGCTAGTTGTGTCTTTCTTAACTGTGAGCTGACAGCGAAGGTCTTATCTGCAAAAATGCAAAGAAGGATCTAAATAGTAAAGATTCCTAATCTAGCAACAGCGTAACTACTAGAACAGCAAAACTCATATGTGTAGCACTCATGCATGCAAATGGAGGGCAGCCAATGCATTGACCCAGTACTTTTACGACAGAGGATTCTGACGTTATCTAGATTTTTTTGTCTCCCACCGAGTATTTTAAACGGGTTTACAAAAGTCGCCACTCGCTATGCTGCTGCTTCAGCGATCCGAATTTTACGAATAAACTAAATATGACTGTGAACCGAAATTTGTATCGTCATGATATATTCTATCGAATTAATAATTATTCTTAATGCTATTCCTAGTGGCAATTATGGATAAAATTGAGATTAATTTCGTTGAGACAACATTTTTATGCGGGTAAGTGACCACCAATAACTGAGGAACCGATTTAAGAAGTGTAATTTTGTGAAGATTTCATTTAACATGACTATAAAGATATTTTTATATTCTGGCTTTAATCAACCCATTCACTAGATTTGTGTAAAATTTGGCCTTATTTAATTAATCAAAAAAATCATTAATGATTTATTTATAAGGCATCACATGCTATATTGCAAATATTGATAGTAAAAGGATTGGTCTGCCCTCTTCGCCACGCTGTGGATATATATGAAAACCGATTAATGTGGGTATGAAGCGGCATTGATGATGCTTTTGCGGGGCGATTGGGCCATGCTCTTTTATGCTGTCCCCTTGCTTCTGCTCCTGTGAAGAACATCGCGTTTGCTTGTCTGCTTTAGAGAGGACGGTCTCCGCTGCGTGTTTATTTTCGCGGAAGGATGATTTGCCGCCGTCCCTCGTTGCTCTTTTGTTTTTGAGGATCCAAAACCGCTCTCCTCTGTCTGGACCCATGCGTGAAATCGATGTTTTGCGTTCTTAAAAAAAAGAACTAGCTTTGCATCGTTGTTTTTTCCCGACCGCTACGAGGTCTAAAAGGATCACCTGCCCGACCGTATTCGCGGAAGAGGCGGTGTAATTTCCTAAAACTACATCCATGTACCGCAGTGAGAGAGGAGAATTCATTTGCTTTTTCATTCAACTCCAAAGACATGATGAATCCACAAACCGGACATGAAAGGAATTAATCATACTATGTTTCCTCTCTTATCTTTGGCGTCCTACAATGTTTTTACAGCTGTTATACTGCTGGATACCAGAAGACTTATACCACGAATGCAAACAAGTAACACAGCCCAAATACATAAGCTGCACCATGTATGATACACACCAGCGATAGGAATTTTTTTGGAGGCGGTCTCGTTTTGTGTGATTTATTTAGTCAGTAGAAATAGATGTATGAGGAATCAACATCGTTTTGTGCATTTTTTTCAGTTCCATCAGAAATTAAATCCTAATTATTCTGAAAGTAAACTGTAAACATGCTATGACTATAATTTTCGTTATCAATACTTTTAAATTGCAACATAATATTTTTATAAAAGAAAGTTAGTTTATTCTTTCGTAATTCTCTATGCGATGAAAACTATTCTAAAGTACTCCGTGAATTCCTCCCCTCGCAAAGGTAGTATCTGGATGGAGGCTGTATCCTATCTCTTTAGCAGCGAAATATTTTTGCGGATCAGTTATTAGTAATTAATGAAGAACCCATTTCAGCAGTCCTATTTTATAAAAGGTTCACGTAGGACGATTAAGGTTCTATTAAATTCTGGCCTGGATCAAGCCATGTTCACCAAGCGAATGAAAAATTTAGCCTTAATATGCATAAAGCATAAGCTTTGCTAATGGTATTTTCAGTATATTAAAAAATTCACTAGATTCAAAACTAGGTATTTTTCTGCATGTTCAAAACTTTATAGGACACCAAAATGCAATTACACCTAGCAGACTGGATGAAATTGGCATAAATGAAACGTTTTCATGCGTGACGGGCGTAGTTTTCATCATATACTCTTCTTACTGCCGTTATCATTTTGTTAACATTAAATAATTCACTCCTAATAAACTTCATTTTTCATGAATGCTTTAAACTTTTAATATAAATTCATTCATCTATTCTGTAGATAATGATATCATTCACACAACACAATACGAAGGCTATGAGTTATTCTCTTTGGTACCTATGGAATTTGTTTACGGCATTGTTAGTGATATTCAATTGTTCATTATTTGTTCACATCATTACCTTTATCCTTGATCCCGTCATTAATATTTATTCCTATACTGAAAAATTTTGGCAAATGAAAGCCTAATTTTGAACAAGCGTTCGATCGAATATTTTAAATGTGCCGGATGAACGTGTCATTTATTTTAATTTTTTGGTCTCTATGGTGTTAATAATAAGCACACTTCCTGTTCATCAGAGAGATAATCATTTTCATTACTTGTAAAAATTGGGTCCATCGAGTTTATCTTCGACGCGTTGTTCGTTTACACTTTTTAAAATTGGCTCTCAACGAAATTGTGGAAAACTATTAATTTTTAAATGTATTTAATGCCAGTTTATTCTATAATTTCATAGAAAATACAAATCAATCAATCAATAATTAAATGATTTTTTGTCTCTAATTAAATTAGTTGATAAAATAAAATCTACAAATAGAAAAAGTTAATTAATGCAGGCTGTCTTCATTAGTCACAGGCTCGTCAGGAGTTGCTTGTGTAAGAACAAAAACAAGAACGCACGTTGATGCGAACTTCCTTATTATCACAGTCAATCACAAAATTATATGGTATCAACGCACCCAAGACATAAAAATTACTACAACTTTCTTACCTGAATTTTCCAACGATAAAAAGTTACTTATTCTTTTCATTTCCGGAATACTAAGTTGTATTATGTAATTTTACATTTAAAAATTTAACAATTACATATACAGTTACCTTTATAGCCTTATGTTACCATACTTACCATACATAATGCACCCTAAGATTTCTATACAATTCCCTGATGAAGGTGAACAAATTCACGGAAACGTTGGAGTTGTGAAAATAAAATTATTATTTTAACTGGCTGAAACTCCAGGAAGAATTTAATTAATTTTAAAACTTGGTGCATAATATTTATGATACTCTTATAAAATGATAAAATTTGAGTTCTATTCGCGTATGTACGCTGATTATTACATCAGTGTTGAATATTTTCTACCTCATTTGGCTTCCTGGAACTAAAACTCTCCTTAGCACAAGTAATAATGTGGTGTTTTTGTTTCCTCCATTTTAGGAGTTCAGAGTCTTTTCCCCATCCCATCCGTAACCCATCCCCAACCCATCAGCGCCCAAAGTTTTTTTAAATTCACACATATTTCACTTTAAAAAAATATGATATACATGAGCTCAATACAATTAACACAATTCAAACTGACTGAATAATAGAGGAAACCTCCTACTAAGTATGCGCACCGAAATGTACGCTAAAATTCACATATTAAATGCATTGGAAGAGTATTGGCTCGGCACTGCACTGGGTGCCAAATGGCACCCGCGGGCGTTGACGGGTTTTAAATCAAACGGCAAATTTGGTATTGTGGTTTTCATGTGTAGCTGTCAGGAATATGAACGGAGACAAACTTAGGAACTAGTTGTACTTCGACTAAGAAGCACCTCCTTAATAACGAATGAAATTCTATTGTGAGTATGTATACTTATTTTTTTAACTTAACAGAGCGTGCCCTCGCTCGCTCTTGTGCGTTTGAGTGGAGTGCGCGCCTGCACTCGCTTCTCTCTCCTCATCTTCCTCTCATTTTGCGTGAGCACGTGCTTCGCTTCGGGGTAATGGAGTGGGGGCAGTCACGTATTCCGGTGGAAAGAGAGAGGCTGTTGAATATATGCACGCGAAGACAGAGGGGGCATGAGAATGGAGTGGACGCAATAGACCTCTCCAGGGGCGACTGCTCCCCTCCCCTCTGACCCCCTCCCCCCATGCGGTGAGCGTGGGCTATTTTCAAGTTGCTCATCTATCCCACGAAAATTCATTATTCGGCCTAAGGAGGAAAAAATTATGTACGATTCTTCATGTGAAATATGCTACCAGTATGGAATTAGTCGCAGTACTTACCCTATTTTAATCTTCCTATTTTTACAATCATCCTGAATTCAATAAATTTAACAATTATTTTTTTAACTGTTGCCAAAATTTTGCGGGTAATTGTGTTTTGATTAATTTTTTTACGGTTTTAGTTTGGTGATAATGGCTTTTTTTTGTTAAAATGCTTAAATCCAGTTGCAAACAGCTCTGTAGATGCAAAAATTTACATTTTCAGAACTTCGGCAAGAAGATTGGTTGGTTTTAAAATTTACATATATCTAATGAATATAGATATATTTTAATTTTAGATTGAATTCGAACAAATAACAATAAGATTGGAAGGATAGTAAAAGATGAAGGACAGGCGTAACTATTCTCTTTTATTCATATTTTCTTAGACCTGCGTTTTAGGATTGGAGTTATTCGCTAAAGCGAGCAATTGTTGTAAATTTAATAGTGACTTCATGAAATGCAGAAAGAGATTTTTTAATCTGCGAATAAAGTGAAAGTGTGACGAAATAGCATTATTTTTACATCAGAAGTTATGAAGATAACATTCATTGAAAAAAAACCACCAGTGAAGCATATCTCGTCACAAGTTTGAGGCTTGCCCGAATACGTTTCACTGCATATATATTGCGTATTTGGTTGAGTTTTCATTAATACGGCGATGAGGTTTGCTTTCTAAAAAGGAAATTTGAATTTAAATCTACGATAATTTAAAGGATTAAAATATGGAATGAAAACTCCAAATATGAATGGAAGCAAAATGATTGTTCGCACATTATTACTCAGAAAAAGTGAGTGGTACTGAAAGAAGGATGTTTGGCATAAAACAAGTGGTAAGGGATGAAAAAAAAGATGATTAAAATGAGCAAAAAAGTAGTTTGGAAAAAAAGGGAGATTTTCTGTGTTGGATGAAAGCTTAGGTTGCATTATTTGAATGTTCTGATAGCAATCGAGGCGATTTGGACGTGACTTGATTTTTTTATTCCGTATTAGATATGGCAATAACGCCTTTTTTTCCACTAACCGAGTTGTTCTCATGTAAAAATTCAATTTTGTTTAAAACCACAGATAACAGAGCATTGATTGTAGTTACATTTATAGCTGAGAATAATTAATTAATTGAAGAAGCTTTCAAAAAGTTCTGCTCCTAATTTCGTCACCTTTGTGGCAAAGAATCGTTTAAATACCCCAAATTAATTGCGGGAGGGTTTTGTGCTGTAGTGACCATAAATTTAAAAAAATTACTAGAACATGAATTTGAAAAAATTCTTACCCTAAGTTTCATTTTCTGAACACGAACCTTACATAAAAATCTCATACCTTGTCAATAAATAAATACTGTTTTAATGGTGTTCCGGATTAAGAAAAAAGAATATGAAATGTATTTTCATGGCAAATGAACAGATATTACATAAAAATCTCATACCTTGTCAATAAAAAAATACTGTTTTAATAGTGTTCCGGATTAAGAAAAAAGAATATGAAATGTATTTTCATGGCAATTAAACAGATATTACATAAAAATCTCATAAATTATCAATAAAAAAATACTGTTTTAATAGTGTTCCGGATTAAGAAAAAAGAATATGAAATGTATTTTCATGGCAATTAAACAGATATTACATAAAAATCTCATAAATTATCAATAAAAAAACTACTGTTTTAATGGTGTTTTGGATTAAGAAAATAGAATATGAAATGTATTTTCATGGCAAATAAACAGATATTTCATAAAAATCTTTTACCTTGTCAATAAAAAAATACTGTTTTAATGGTGTTACGGATTAAGAAAAAAGAATATGAAATGTATTTTCATGGCAAATAAGCAGATATTACATAAAAATCTCATACCTTGTCAATAAAAAAATACTGTTTTAATGGTGTTCCTGATTAAGAAAAAAGAATATGAAGCGTATTTTCATGGCAAATAAACACATATTAAGAGATAAGCTCTGGAGAAAACGCACAGGTTCAGAAGCACAGATAAGATGATGCTTCCATGTTCAGAGGCGCGAAAACTAGTCCACTCTGGTTGAGGAGAAAGCGAAAAGGCTCGTGGCGTGGGCGAAACACTTCTAATAGGGTGGAAGGAGGAGGAGAGAGAGGGGGGATTAGGCGGAATGGAATGGGGATTTGGTGAGATGGAGAGAGGGGATTTGCTCGCTAGGGTGTAAGACGAGAAGTGAGGTGCCTCTCCGTACATTATTCAGACGCAATCACGCGCGCCGCTAAGCCCTCCGCGCGCCACCTCCGCCTCCCCCCCCTGCTCCTCCTCATCCCCCTGTGTCCACGGGGGCAAGAGGAGGGGGGGAGGGGATGATCCGGGGGAGGAGGGGGACACGCGCACCTGCCCCCCTCTCTCGGTCAGGAGCCACGCGGACCAGAAATCTACTTCTATGGATGCGGGATGCTTGGGTGGTATGCGGATTGCCTATACTCATGTTTTGTTGTCATTACTGCATTTGCACAGAATTGCTCATCATCATATTTGTCAACAATGCTATGATTGGTTTGACGCAGCTCTCCATTCCTCTATCGTATCCGCTAACCTTTTCATAGCTACATATTTATTCTCTTTTACATCCTTTATAAACCATTGTCCTACGTAACTCATTCGTGACCGATCCTTGCCCTTCTTCCCTTCCACCTGTCCTTCTACGATTGTTTTCATCAGGCCATCATGCCTCAAAATGTGGCCAACTAAGTTGTCCGGTCTTCTGCTTAAGGTTTTTAGGAGGCTTCTCTTTTCTCCCACTCTTCTTAGCACTTCCTATCACTTCCTCGTTACCTACTTACACAATCAATCCATTGCTATGAGTTTAATTTACCTCAGACCATGAGTCCAACCACGGACATTTGGCTTTCCGACTTCTGAGGTTCGATTTCCGGTCCAGGTGATTTTATTCTCGTAAAAATTCATTTAAATTTCACCGCCGTTCACACGACAGACCTCGAAGTATTAAACATACACAGAATTTCAGGGTACCCACACAACCGTGAAAACCTTAAAACCCTGGAAAAAGCCGTGAATTTCGTCGTAAAACCTTAAAAATCTCTCAAACTCGATTGTAGAACTACAATTGACGGATCAAAAGAAAAATCGATAAGTCGATCATGTTTCAAGGTCAGTCACTCGCAGACACTGTCCACGAATCTATCTGTACACGTATATTCGAAGCGCAATTATTGGTCCGTGTGCCATGACGACACATTGATCTGGAGCCTGTAATTGGAAGACCGGTACACTAAGCGTTCATTTACTCTGGCGAAAAATCAGACACTTATTCTCATCCCTACCACCCTGCTCCTTCCATTTTCCCACTCGCAACCTCTAGCCGGCCCTGAATTTTGATATCAATAGGTTACGTCATGAGAGAGAGTACTTTCATTGCTGCGTTTGCATTCACTACGTCTGTCGCGTTTGATAAATATTTAGTTAACGCGCGGCCGATGATTGTTGCGTCTTCAATATTTCTGCATAAAACGGCTTATCAACAGCCCGTGAATTTAACGACATTTAGACCGTGAAAACCTGGAAAAAACCGTGAATTTTATAATTTAGTTAGAGTGGGAACCCTGAATTTTTTTGGGTGTAAGACGGGACAATTTAATCGACCACGTCGCGCGAGTATGTCTGCCCAAAGAAAGGTTGTCGTGAAAATGAATATCAACCTCATATTGAGAAGAAAGAGGATGATTGCCGATCGACGGGGTTGTGGACACGATCATCGCATTTGCGATGCCGTGGAGATAATTTAAACGCAACGACTATATTTTAACTTATCGCAAATTTTGAATGCAAGATAACGTCACGATATGATGAACCAATGGCTTGGCGCTTGGGTAAAGGGATGGTGGGTGGGAAATGTACAGGCCTATAGGGTGCGCGTGGGTATAACCTGGCCACGTGAGGAGTTCTAGGGATCGCCACCGGGTCAGGAACTGCATTATGCCGACGTTTCGATGTCCGACTCGGCCAACGTCCTCGTCCTCACTAATCTGGCGGCGATTTCGAGAACTCCTCACGCTGTCAAATCGCTGGGAAAGCGCAAAATCTTTCTTCATAACCTGGCCACAATAAGGGCGGGTACTTGAATAGTGGGTAGGCTGGAGGGTAGTGTGTTGATAAAATATCGTGAACAAGTGAATTTCATAAATCGGAAAGTATAACTTGTTATATTGACAAACTCTTACCTCATTTACACGAAATACCAGAAATTTTATTTTAAAAAGGTAACTGAAAGCCCCATGTCATTACATTCGTCAAAGAAAAAAATTAAACTGTAATATCTACCTTGTTTACACGCCAAGAGGCTTAATTAATTTTGAGTAAACTTGCAACTGAGCTTTCTCGTGACAAATATGTTTATTAATATCCAGTAATTGTTCGTGGAAATGTTTTTAACAATTTATTACGCCTGTGCGTCGGGAAATCCGTTTTCTGGGAGGTAGAATTATCATTGTGTGGACAAATTTCGTACTATGGGAAAAATGTGCGTAGTGCCTCCGAGTCATTTGTTTATATAAGTATGAATGATAAATATAGGGATGATAAATACTAGATTTTTAAATAAATAAATTTGCGCATTGACGGGGCACTCACGGAAAGAAGTCTTCCCGAATGTGAGAATGTTTCAATGTTGTATTCACCACCGCTTTTTAGTAAAGAGCATTTATTTATAGAGTTGCTATACCTGGCCATAGCCTTGGCCAGAGCGCGGTGCATGTAGTTACAGTGTATCTTGCTGATCCATTTCATAATTGAAGTAGCGAGTGCTTGAAAGAGTCTCTGTAAAAAGTTGTGTCACGAATAAAAAATTTGCTTAAATTAAAATGTTATTTTATAATACTTTTCAGTATTGATGTTAATACTTATGGCAATCTAAGATAATGTGTCTGTTCTAAAGCTGAAGAAAGATCTCCGTTTTTTAATATGAAGATAAAAATCTGGGTTTAGCGACGGATAGCGTCATAGTCGTCTTATTTAAATCAATTTTTTTCGGGGTTTAGTCTTTTTTAATAGAATGATAATTTTTTATGGAAAATGTCTGTATTTAGTTCTAAAACAATTGGAAAAATTATGATACACCTGAGCTGAAAGTGTATTGTCGTTAAAATATGCATAACAGTAGAACTATCGTAGCAGCACAACGTAAAAATATTCATCTTAAAAGTAGTAGGAAGATGAATACAGGATTTTTCAATAAATAAACCTGCGGGTTGCCGGGGTAGCGCTTCAACCGCGAAAGGAAGTTCTCCTGGCCTGCATCGAATGCCGTGCGTATCAGAGGTTTGGGTTGCTTATAACATCTTTAATTTTATTGGCATAAGAAATTTTGATATCTGCGAGCAGAAATAGTTAGTGATTATTTGTATGCAAGCTGCAAGTATTGGGAACTATAAGTATGGAAATACCCAACGCTCAGAGTCATGCTACGTGATTTTACGCTATAAAAATATCTAAGAGCTTTAGAGAAAAAATTAAGAATAGAAATTCAAGAGAGCAAAGTTTTTTTTCTAGTATTAGATCCAATGTATAAAAACCGTCTCTCCCATGCTTTTGTTGTATTGGAATCGGTGACTTAGTGTGGACGATAGAGATTCTCAAATTCGGGTGTCAGTCGGATTTTTTATGCTGTTTCCTTCAGTTTTGTCCGCATGCTGCTCAGTTTAATGTGAATATCACATTTTAAAACTTTACTAGAATAGGAAAAATTAAAGCACACTTTTTTATTTTAGCGTGTAAAGATACGTATAAATGGAATTTCTGTTTGTAGGAAAGACGCTTTTGTTGTGTAGTGCAGTAAAGCGTAACCCGAAAAAGGTGAAAGATCTATCTAAAATAAAAGTTTCTATTAGGTGGATATTTCACCTATTTCAGCTTATGCTTTTCCTCCATGATCAGAAAATTGAGGAAAGGAGTAAATACATTATTCTATAGAATACTGGAGAAAGCCAAATGCAAAAAACATTTTGATGCAGATTATAACCTTGTTGCCGGTTCTGTACATCTGACTTCTGAGCAACAGAAACCACTCGTTCGAAAACACCTTTCGTCGTTGCAGGCTAAGTCGTTTTTATTGGGACGAATTAATCCCCGTTTTATTAGTAACAGTGGTTCTATACAATATTGCATATAAATTAACCAGAAACAAAAAAGGTTATCCTGATTCGATAAATATTTTTCTAAATTTTCTTGCTCTAATCATAAGAAATCTAAGCTTGGTTTTTGCCAGAATTCTTTCCGTGGCGTGTGATGTAGTTTCATACTTGCTTACTAATTTTAAAGTTTGCAGGTTTATAAATAAAGTAATGCCTAATAAAAATATCCATTAAAAGATCCAGTTGACCCTTAATATTTGCTGTGAATATCCATTTTCTCAGCTTGTATTTGACTCAAAATTCCGCTTGAAAACTGCTGCGATTTCCTGCTCTTCCACGCCTGTGAGGCTAGCCACCTGCAGTGCGACCTCGGGCTTAGAGATAGGTATACCCATTGAGGACCCGCTGGTCTTTAGCGCGATAATTCGTCTCTATGGCTGATCATTGATTGTTGACTACCTAAATAGATCACTTAGTCTCAGTACACAGATAGCTCATCTGCCCCACCCAAAGCCTTATCTTATCTAGCTAGTTATTGTCAGACATAATAAAATGTAATAGGGTAGAAAATGGGATGCCTGCGGATAGGTGTCACTGGTCTGGTGTTCTCCTCATCGGATATATCTCGGCAAGTCTTTGCAAGAGAAAAATATCTGGGGGAGGGAGTTGAATCCCCCGAAAGCAACCTTCCTCCCCTGGCTACGTGCCTGCACTGGTCTACTCTCTAATAGAGTAAGGATACTTCTCGAAGATATGGCCGCCCGCAGGTAATGTCCCCGCATCCCAGAAACCACATTGTGAATACCCTGCCCTCTGCAGGATGGATGCCGTTTCTCCGTGCACCTTGTTTGTCATTCGCGTCACGTAGACGGAAGAGAAATATGCGTGGCTGCTTCACACTACCTCAGCAAGTTTTTCAAGAAAGTGTTGGACGAAATGTATCTACTCTCTTCCTTGTTGCCAGGTAATGGAAAGTTGAAGATCTAGGAGATCTATTTTTTCGGGGAAAAACATGTATCACATTAAATCTTTCTTCACAAATGCATCTGTAGTTACCAGTTTCACTGCATAGTGACGGAAGAATCTTAATGAATGAAGAAATCAGTGACTGTAGTCAGTACGTAAAGGAAGCAAAAGCTACGAAATTTTTATTTCGGCTGACTGTGGCAGCTATCAAATAGGAGGTAAGTGCTGTTCTTGCTCTGAAATTTCTTTAAAATGTTCACCTTTTCGCAAAAGTGAATGGGTGATACAGTGAGCCGAAGTATCGCTTGCGAAGGTTGGATGTCTTTTTCTAATTGGCTGTCATATTTATTTATTTCCTAGTTGGCATTTGAAACTACTCTCACTGTAAAAGTAAAGACCCTCCTCGCTTCGAAAAGATGAGACTCACGCAGGTTCGGAGACGACGTCGCAAATGCCCTGCCCTATATGGGATGAATGTCGTTCCTTCGTGAGCCTTGTTCGTGAAGTAGACACTTATTTTTTAATTTATTTTTATCAACAAATCTGTGTTTTTCCAAGTTTCATACTGGCTACTGACTCTTTTCAAGAAGTTTCTATTTCTACCCCCAGAATCCTACCGTTCGCGTGCTCTATACCTACCGCTATCTTGGATGAATGAATGTATTGAAGACCTTTTCAATTCAACTCAGCTTGATTCGATACAGTCTCGACCGAATTTAATACTACTCTTTTAATACCAGGGGAAATACTCCTATTGGTAGTATTTCCGTGTCTTTATGAAGAGTTTATCGTTTTGATAATGCTACGGGAATGTTGAAACTGGTCAAGGTTGTACCGAATAAAGATTTTAATTTACTCGCAAATAATTGAAGATATTTAGTCCCCTACTCAGCTTTTCGTTCAGTATCAAAGCCTTCCTCCCCTCCAATTACCCTAAATTCATGGAGACAAAATGAGTTCATCCCGCCATCTCACATCCTAATGTTTTCTAATATCTATTATACTGTCTCCATTTTTATATGTTATTGTTTACCCATCCTCTTCAATGTCCTAACATTCCATGTTTCTGCATTCCTTACTACCCACTACCTTCCATATTTTTGTGTTCTTTCCTAGAATGATGAAGCTGATAAGTCTACACTAAGGACATAAAGGGATGGTTCCCATTGATTTTTTTCGGGGATTTGATTGTAATCCATGCATTTAGGGAAGAGGTAGTGTGTATAGTCCCCCGCGCCCAATGCAACTCTGTGGCATCATCACATATACTACTTTTCGTCGGACTCCTACACTTCAACCAACCTGCCATTGTTGCCTTTTCCTGGAGTATATGAGAATACCTCTGAAAGTGCAGCTCCAGCTGTCATTGGAACGCTCAACCCTTTCCTACGCGACAAGATTGTAGTTTTAGATCAAAGTAATGGCAGAAGTTATCATGGATATCTGTTTAAATTAGCTGAAAATTCGGGCGCGAGTGTTTTATATCCTGTTTCGATTGGCTAGCATGGTATTGCATCATAGGAAATACTTAAAATTAAACATTGAGTCAATCTAAATCATGTGATTAAATCTGCCTCACTTGCTCAAAAGATAGATAACAGCTCTCTCACAATCCTATATTCCAGGGTCTTCTGAAATTAAATGAGAATTGGATACATGTTTGAATGCGGTATTCAAATTGAAAAAACATGTTCAAGGATAAAGTAAATATTGAAAACAATCCTATTATTTGTATTTAGTTCATCTTTGGACCCGCATTCGTATGCAACAGGGATCTTCTTAATTTTCATTGCCAAAAGGGATTAAACTTGATGTAGAAGACACAAAATTGATGGAACATTAATTAAAACGGTGGCTGCATGGTATTTTTTAGGGATGTACATCTGTATTGGCTTTTAGAAGTTCTATCAAGCTCTATCTTAAGGGCCCCTGAAATGGGACATTGTGAAAGTAAATCATATTTATCCCGGGAACGGCCTATATAACGAAAGATATCAGAAAATTAAACCCCAGCTTCGATGCCTCTTTATTAAGAACATCTTGCTCTTCAGGCTCTCAGTAAAAAGGATAACGTAATTTATCCTCCTAATTCATTTGCGAAGAAAGTGTTTCTAATTTGTTCAAAATTATTTTATCTGCCATCATAGAGTTAAGAGTATCATACAAAGTTGAATTCATATTTTATGCTCTTTTTTTACCTCGGATTTTAATCATGCCAAATTATTCTCATTCTTTCGTCATTGGCTTTAATTTTCTTTTTTTTTAGCAGCTGAATCCTTAATCTCCGCTCTCTCGTGATTTGATCAGGGAGAAAGTGGAGCTGGCGCTGACATTTACAGCCTCCTATTCGTCGTCGCTTCGAGCCTCTTCCCCCACCAGCCCCCTCCCCGAAAATTACCCTCCACCCCCATGTTAATCATTTCCCCTTAATTCTGGGGCATCTCGGCTCGGAGTCGCCCGAGGGACGACGTCAGCCCAGAAATATATTCACAGGCGTGCGACTGACATCCATTTGATTTGGGTCTCCATTCTCCACCCCCTCCCTCCCTCTCTCCCCTTCCACCCTCCCACCTCCCAACCTCCCCTACACCGCATCACGCTGAGTTACGGCCCGGCTCGTTTTCGGATGTGCATTGAACGATGACAACCTTTCTATAGAATTTACGATTTGGACAAAACAATTTTAATTCTGGATTTTGCGGCCTGGTGGGACTAACGAACCACTACTTGGTGGGGCTCACAATACCACCAGATCATATCGTTCGGAATCCGCCCACCCTCCTATCAGTGGCGCTCTGATCATTCAATTCACTCCTCTGCCCCGCCGCGGTATTTCATTACAATCTTTTGTGTGTGTGTTATTTCGGTGATGATTGTGAGCAAACCGCTGACAGCAAAAAGAAAAATTTTAATCCCTTTTGGTTTTACGTACCTCCCTTTTTATGTGATTAGGCTCCTCTTTAAAAATAAAATATTCCAACTGTTTAGGCTGTCAATCAAAGTCAAAATTATATCGGTCTTTTAGTCTCATGTTTATAATAATGGGCTTGTTCATAATTTTAATTTTTTTTCGATTGGAACAGAATTTAAAAAAGAGGAATTATTCCGTAGTTCTGCTTTTGTGATCCGTCATCAAATCTCGAGCAATACGCGGTGACGCCCTCGACCGTTTCGCATGTATTTCGCATGATGACGTCACGAACTCCTGTGAGCGGGTTAACACTTTCCTGCTTCTCCCTCGATCCGCATCGAGCGCTGCGGTGCTTTTTAAAAATCCCATTCCCTCCCTCCATTTACGGTTCTCCTTGAAAAAGGTAATGAACCTCAACTTTAATGACGTCACCAACGCAAAACGATAGATACCAATTTTTTGCAATTTTTTAGCAGTTTAAAGGAAAAAGAGCAAACAAAGACCCATCCAGCGTCTTTCTGGATAAAATTACAAGTTAGTAAAACAATAAATTTACTTATGGATAAATAGTTATACTGAATTTGATGAAAATTCGGCAATCTCTGCGATCGTTATAAATCAGGAAAGTTGAGACGCGGAAACCGAAAGAGGTTGAAAATTAGTCCCTTTCGCCTTTCTTATGCTAACGAAAGAAACTTTTATTGTTGCTTTTGGATGTATGTACTCTTCTAGTTGGTAGCAACCACTGAACAACGGTAGTTTTCATGCTGGCAGAGGAGTAGTTTTGATAGCCGAAAGGGAGTTCGAATTGGAGTGGGCAGTAGGCGCGGGTGTCGTCGCAATCGCTTGATTATCGCCGATGCAGTTATGGCGGATATTTGGGGGTGGAGAGGAAGGGGGGGGGGGGGAGCAAAGAGACGGAGAGAGGGGAGGGGTTGGGGAATTAGCACTCTGCCAGGAATGCCGAAAATTGGGGATTTGGGAAATTGAGTTCCGCTCTCAAGTCACGGCTTACGTCTTTCTCTGCTGGAAATTAGTTTGGACGCTATCACTCGCCCAACAGTCGGCCTCGAATCTGCTTTTTATATTAATCGCTACCGCCGCACCCGGGTGCTGCGGATTATCGCAGCGGCGAAAAGGCGGTGGCCGCTTCCGCATCCAACCAGCCATCATCCTTTGCCTTCTTTCATCTTCTCTTTAATTCATCGCCATTTTAAGTCAACAATCGTGAGATTGGTTCAATGTAGCTTTTCATTACGTTCTCCTATCTGCTACCTTTTCCATTGTGACGTATTTCTTCCCTTCTAAAACCTTAATTATCTGTCCTATGTACCTCATTCGGGGACTTCTCTTGCCATTATTCCCTGCTACCTGTCTTCATCAGAACATCATGTCTCATGATGAGGCCGACTAAGTTGTCCCTTATTCTCCTTAAGGCTTTTAGAATACTTGTCTCTTCTACCGCTCTTCCTAGTACTTCCTCATCATTTTCTCGGTTGATCCATTTTATCTTCATCATTCTTCGATGGCACCACTTTTCGAATATTTCCGCTCTTGACCACTGTGCTGATTTCTGCATTCTAGCTTCGCAGCCATAGAGAAACATGCTTCACGTGAGGCATCTGATCAATTATTCTCTTATTTTTTTGCTTGTATTTTAAGCTGTAAGTAGATTATTCTTTTTATAGTATGCTCTCTTTGCCTGTTCTATTTTACTTGTGATTTCTTAATTACTTCGCCCGTCTTTGGTCAATCGGCTGCCTAAGTAGCAAAACTCTTTCACCTCTTCAAGATTTTATTGTCTAAGTTTAATAATTTTTCCAGACTCCTCTTTTTTGCTGCAAATTAATGACTCTTTTTGTAGATTGTGAGCAAATATCTGTCCATTATCCTTTCCTTATTTATCAAAATTTTCTTCAAGCCATTCTCTCTCTCTACTATGATCATCAGCGAACCACAGCATTCTATTTCCCTATCCGTGGATATTGGCACCTTGAGCCTTCTCTTTGATCTCATTGGCTGCTTTTTTCGTTGGACTTTTGCTTAGTTTGGATTGGCTGTTTCATAAGTGACCGGGAACAGTGCACTCTCCTGTCTCACTCGTTTCTTTATTATTGTTTGCTCGTAGTTAGGTCGAGATTATAACTAGGTTTTTATATAAACTGTATACAATACTTAGCAACTTTTATCACTCACCGTAAATACCAGGGCCCCCAGTGGCGGCACGGTCCAAGGGACCTAGGAGGCAAACCTTTGCATACGGATATGAGATAAAGCATTTATGTAAGCATTTTTTAATATCTTGAACGATATAGTTAGAATTAAAATTTATAGTAATGGTATCTAGGAAAAAATGTCCATTTTATTTTTGTCTTCTTGAAAATCAAGTATTTTTTCAACATTTCTAAAAACGAAGGACTCAAAATTTTTCGGAGCAAAGAGCTGTGGATGTTAGTATCTTGATTTTAGAACATACGCTCACGAGACTTGTGGGCTCACGGGACGGTCAGATTAAATACATTGCCCAGGTATAGGCCCTGGGGCCCTGACAGAGATTCCCGGTCGCCCGCCCGCCCTGGTAGGTCCGTCCCTAATAAACACCGGGGAAGCCGTGCGGAAGGTAAACCCAGCCGTTGGCGTTATGCTTCCTCTCCTGCGGAGTGGCCAGTTGATTGAAAAATTCGCGAAAAATCAATTAACGACTGAATTAGCGTCAGGGATCTGGGGCGACTATAAAAAAAAGTTGACGCGCACTGGATCCGCAATTCATGGTTCTTGTGAAGAGCTAACAGCAAGTTAAAACCGTGTACTAATAGAATAGCAATGTATTTCCTGTCACAGATCTACAGCGCATTGGCATTCCTTCGCGGTTCGGGCAGCAATGCGTTGCAACACTGTACCTATTGACATCAAATGCCTATGCTTACGATTATTTTTTCAGAAATAAAGTATGTGTCTAAGTATATCAATTACAATGATTTTACATGTTTGCAAGTTAACATTATTGATGAAAAAATTGCAAATATCGATATTCGTTAAATTCAATTGTTGTGGAAATTGTAACCTGGGGGTAGGAGTTGGTACAGTTGTGTCAGAAGATGAGAGATTAATGAATTTGTCGCCTCGGCCAACCAACCACCCGCTGAATGAATAATATCTCAGCTGTATGAGAGGTTTATTTGTGCAAAACCATTATTTGTATTATTAATTCAGTTAATTTACCAGTTTGTAATCATTGAAGAATAATAGGGTAGTTTCCTTCATCAAAGAAAACGAAAGGCATTGATTGCGATTCGTTACCCACCATTAGTGTATTCATAATATACAAATTATTTGGTTTTATAAATCACAGTTTAGACGAATGGCAATGGTCAATTTTTATCCTCATTTGAAAAAGGCCACATTGGCGCCCATGCGATGCCACTCCACGTGACGTCACAGGGACCTAGTTTCTATACGAGCAGATAGGAGTTTTACATCGTCTGAGATTACCAATGCATGCATGAGGCACAGAGCTCAGGGAAACATGTCTTGATAATCACCTATTAAAACTGCCTATGGTCGGAAAGTTTCCTTTGTTTGATAGGGTATTAATAATCCTTATTCAAGGCAAGCGCTATCTGCTAGCAGGGTACTCTGCTACCTGCTAGCATCCTGCGTCGTATCAGCGTTCAGAGCCTCGCCCCAAGGTCACCTCACTTGCGGCAGCGGGAACCAGAACGACTTCACACGGAGTTTTCCCGGCATTCATACTTAGCCGTCGCGTTTTCGTGCGCTTGAAATTTTTCACTTTTCATTTAATCGCGAAAAATAGATATCGTCATTTAAAAATCTGAATGCGTGAAATACGTACTCGAGTAGTAATAATCTTTCGATTTAGGCGTTAAAAAAATTATAGGAAACCAGTCTATTATGAAAAAATTGCTCGAGACAAAAGCTTTTTGGCTGGGAAATACCCAAGGTGGTGGTGGGTACGGTAGAGGCAGGTGAAAAGGAATGTAGGTCACTGTTGCCGCGTCCCATCCATCGCCCTGAACACGTTAAATTATGCGTCGCTGTGCTTTTTTCCTTTACCTTTTTCATGTAATTTGTTTAACCAAAAGTTTACTGTATGGGAGAGAGAACTTCATACTGCACAAGGAATTGAATCTGGAGTACTTCAGTGTGTTTTTTATTGCATAAATTTTTGAACCGGAGTCATTTGGACCAGGTTCTAATTAAGCCATTGTTCATTCATTCAAATTACCATATGCTATGATTCTCAATTTATTTACTCATTAGCTGCCTTAGTGTCATTTCCTTTTGTTATATCCGTTAATGATATTATTTTTATAAGTTCCCTATATTATTACTTCTATTGTATTACTCCGCTATAGTAATACTTCTCCATTCCTTATTAATTATATCCTAGTGAAAAATAATCCGTGAGTAGTCGCGTTGGATCAATATGACGTTTTTGATAAATGTTTTTCTTCATGAAATACGCCTACATTCAGTTTTTTACTATTTTAAATATTTTAGGAGTTTGCGTTCCATGTAATCTCATAATGTACTTCTCACTACCTTTCCTTGCCATTTTTGTTTCCGGATACATGCATTATTTATCACATTTTATCTTCTTGAAAAATACCCCTCTACCACTCGTTGCCAGTGGTTTGGGTTTGAATTTGATTTACGATGATAGTACCTGCAGATTATCTGTAATACTATGCACTTGGGCTCTTTAAATTAATTTTTGGGAAAAACAGCATAAAATGCTGTAAATAGTTTCAATTTCTTATTACTAAAACGCACATTTGTTTCCAGCAATGTGACCGTTGTCACTTTGAAGGTTTAAATTCTGGGTCAGTATGATCCGACGCGAGTAGTTACGTAACTTATCCCATGCGACTATTAAATGGTCAAAAGCCATTAAATGCTGTATGGGGGCATTTTCTCACTAACATGCGAGAATATTCCTGATAAAGGAAGATTTTATTTTCATCGTAGCTTTATCGTTCCCTTCCATGCACCGAATTCTTTTAATTAACCCTTTATAGCCGTATGTTGCTTCTAAGCAACATCAAAAATGTGTAAATTATCTGCTGTTTAGGAAATATCTAAACTACGCATTATTTTGTTATATAATCTGCAATGGCGAGATATTTAGCTGCCACGATGATGGTGATTGAGAGCAAAATTTTGAAGTTTTCATGGTGAAAAATGTTGAAATTTGATTTCTACCAGAAGCAGCTCTGGGTTAGAAAGGGTTAATTAATGCTGATTCGGGGTTGAGTAAACGACCCCGTTGGAAACATGCATCGAGCTTCCGCGAGACGGACCGGGGCCTCCTCTTATATGTACTCCCGTTGCTTTGGATGGCGGCGCACAGGAAATGAGCTGTTTGCTGCATCTTCGCTCTCTGGACTCCTCTCGTGGCTTTTGGTGCGATGATGAGAGGACCCGCCTGAATATATTCGTCCGTTTTGCGTTCGATGACTCCCGGTCGTAAGCTTCCCCGTTGAGAGTGAGAGAGTTGTCGCGGAGTCTCATGCATAGAAATGGCAGTTCGTAACACACTCTGTTCGGCTTCCGATCGCTAGCAGTTCAGCAGGCAATTTGCCTTGAAGCCCACGTGTCGATTACACGCGGGGGGAATGCGGGAAGAAGACATAGGGAGGAGAAGTGGTTGGATTTCATCGTGCACTCCCGATTACTAGTGAGCAAAATTATTTACAATGTAATTCACAGTGTCCGGCGATATCTGGTGGAAATGTTATATCTCCATGAGAATAAGCTAAAATGGTAACCTTCCACACAACAACCCGGTTTTGACACGTAGTGTCATTATCAATGACACAACGACACCTTGATAATGAGACTACGTGTCGAAACTGGGTCGGTAATTTAGTAAATAAAATTGTGTGGAAGGTTACCATTTAGGTTTATTCTCATATTTACAATGTGACAAATAACTTGGAAGCTGTAATAACAAAGTGTATTGATGCACACACACATTCACGTCACTGAGCTTCCATTTCTATCTCTCATGACACTTTTATCATTACTCTGGTTTCCATTGCCATCTGTATTCTTTGTCTCCAATTAACTCTTGATTGTAACGATTGATATTTAATCATTGACGTTGATACTGTTAGGGAATTGTTGACGGGATTTTTTCGAATGTCAATTTTCTCGTAAAAGTTGAAAGGTTCAATAGAAGTCAGCGACATTGAAAAACTTCTCTTTTATCTTGCAGTAGCTGACTTATTTCCACATTAGTACGTGATAATTTGCTCAGTTGCGTGCATGCACATTTTTTTCAAATCAATGAGTGAGCAATGCTTTTCGCTCTGATTATAGCTCTTATATTCAGAATGAATGGTACATCTGCATTGTAATACGTGTCTACTGGCACATATATCGTTACAGCTCCTTAAGCCCTATATCATGCAGCTTGGTGCGTTTTGGGTGAAAATATTGACGTATGGTATGCATACAAAAAAGGAACATAATAAAATACATTTTTTATCCATTTTCAGGTGAGATTGGAGTAATTCGGAGTCACCGCCTTGAGATAATTTTTTAGGAATGTAAGTACCGAATTTCATTTCAACGGTTCAAACGGTTTTTGGAAATAGGTCAAAATCAGTGCAGCAGCATTAGGATAAGAAACCAAACGCATTCGCATACCATCTGAGAGTAAATTGTGAGCTACAAGGCTTTCCTTCTATGCACGGTATTGCATGAATTCTTTCATTAAAAATATAAATAAAAATTCATGAAACCCACTCTCCAGAAGAAGAGCGTCCAGACCAATGAAGGAGAGACCAGTCCATCCCTCAGAAAATTGATTCGTGCCACCATTTTTCGCGTTATTTTTTCGATTTCCAAAAATGTCCGTGGCGCGCGATGAATGAAAAGAGATCCACATATTTCTAATGTGTTCAATTGACTATTTCCAATGGCGACAAAAGAAGAAGCATGTAAAAGTTATTAATTTAATAGTTTTTTTATAATTTCAAATGCAAGGTTCCGTTAGAAACCCTCATGTTTCTCATTTCTGCGTGAAATAAGGATCACTCTACCGCCTGCTTTGCGAGTGGCGACTTCAGTAAAACCCTTTGAAATGCGCTATGGGCATCTATAGCACTAATGGACATCTTTTAGAAAGTAGTAGTGGCGATTGTATCATCATCTCTTTTCTTATTTAATCATCCCTTCCAACGATTTCATACATAGTAATTAGCCACAGTGAAAAAAGAGGGTACTTAAATTTATGCTGAAGTTAACCACCGGTTAAGCTTCGGTCGAGGTAGGCAGTAGCGGCTGCAGGGCGATTGTCTACTTATTGAAAGGATTTCGGATTATATCCTGGGAAGGTCTTTGTTCGCTCTACGTATATTTTGGAATTTATTTCCCTCTGAGCATATAGGAATATTAGTGAAAATCCATGCCAGTTGGAACTCGTACACTCCAAAGTACACCTTTTTCTTTCTCGTAAGCGGTTACCATCCCGACAACTGCTACTATTCTCCCATAGAAACGACTTGCGAGGTAGCACACGGATGAATCTTGTAAGCCTGCTTCAATTTGAAGTCTTCAGGGAGGCATTCGTTTTGAGCAACATCCTTAGCATCTAAGAATGTCGTCAGAAATCAATCTCTCTATTTTTTTAGCATTTCGTATTTTAAAAGGTGTTACATTCCAAAGTTTAAGCATGGCATAACGTCGGAGATGGAAAGATGGTGGCGTCGCGTGTCATACGTAAGCGGGATAATTAACAATCCATTACTCATAGGTTGGAAAAATTCACCGCGACACTCTGAAACCCACCTTATCTTGTGACCGGCTGAGGTCCTAACACGCCACCCGCCTGTAAGGCAGCTAGAGAGCTAGTAGGTACTCCTGTATGTCTCCGCGTTGTCGACTTGTATCCTACCCTTTTGCGACACAGATGCAATGCTAGACAGAAAAAAACTCGAACACTGGCTCGACATCATCGACAACACGAGTCGACTTGAGTCGGTGAATGGAAAGCACCCTTCGAAGACGTGGACTAGGGATGATAGGAAACAGGAGACTAGTTGCGCACGCCTCTCGAAATTTGCTCTCGCTTGTCCGGTGGTGATGACGTCGGCACGGCGTCCAGGCACAGCCGTTGTTAAGCGATGCAACAGCTTTTTGGCCCAACCTCATGAACTCCCGCTTCAATCGTGGCAAGGCCACTCTATTCACTCGCAATGCTTTTGGCTTTCGACTGCAGCGCCCTCACACGTTTCGCGCGGCCTCCGCCAGGGAGCAGGTGCGTCGAAGCCATGCGCGTCCGGCGGCCGCAGCCAATTTGGCCGCCGCTGCTCCGGGGAAATGGAGGCAGTGATTGGGCGGCGCCGCCGCGCCCGGGGAAGTTGGGTGGTGTGGGTGTGGAAGAGTTGTGTCCGAGCGAAGGGCCGGCCTGTGGCCAGCGGCGGAATTTGCAAGGGCCGGCCGGCCAATTGAATGGGAGCGCAGGTGCGGAGTCCGCTTCGATGCTAACCACAGCAATGCGGCGAGGGATGAAAATCCCTTCCGTTCTTCGCCTTTAAATGTCGGTTAACAGAAAAGAAATTAGCGATGGATGTAAATAAGGATTAGCCAAAAAAAATAGTTTCATAGCTCCAGTATTCATAGCGCTCATAGAATACATGAATTGGCGCGGACTGGGCGCTATCTATCTTTATCCTGAATAATTAATCAAACCATTGTATTGAAAATGAGAGCACATGGTGGTTTCTTAGCTACCTCGGCGTTTTTTTCGGAAGCATTGCTTTGAATAAGTAACATTGTACGTGGTCACGCTCGAGGGCTCAGAGTTATTTACACCTAGGATGAAAATCAACTTGAAAAAATCATTTGGCCCCGGCTAAGCCAAATGATTTTCTTTTTCAGATACTAAATCTCCATTGTGTGTTGCATCCATGTTATTTTTCAACCCCAGGTGTTTTATTCCATGATTTCTGGTTGGCAATCAAAGTTAATATTAATTAATGGGGTAGAAAGCGATTGAAACTCTTAAACAAATGACTACGGCACTACGTGTTCGTGAAATTTCAAGCTTAATTTTTTGTTGATTAGAAGACAACCAAACTTCACGCTGATACACAAGCTGTTTTCATCGGGTCCGCGTTATTATTTTCTATGAAATTTCGCCGTTGACAGACCAGATGCTGGAATGCTATGTGCTTCCAATCAATATTGTAATTCTATATGCTTCTTTCAGCCGGCCTTTACTCGCCTTGGTTTTGGCTACGCTTTAACCTTTCGCAATCATGACTGCTTGTATGTCGGTCAGCTCTTCATTTGGATGGCGTACAGTAGCCATTATCCATAGTTCACATGGTTTTATCTGCATGAGAAATTACGAAAAGAAATCTTGAGTAACGCTGCTGGTAGAAGTGCTTGGAGGAACGTAGGGGAAGATTTATAGTTTCCCACCCATGAATATCACATTATTTGCTGTTTCTATTTTGTTCCCTACCTCCTGTTGATATTTAGATATGAATTTTTGAGGTTTAGGTCAATTATCAAAAACATATACACCGATGTTTCGGAAATATATTTTCCATTCTCAAGGCTTATTATTTGAAAAAATGGGATGTACAATAAATATAAAAAAGTTGGTAAAAAAATTAAAAATATAATATTGTTTCCAAAGCATTTAAAATATAAAAAAATTAAGAAAATTTACACGACATTTTATAATTAGGTATTGTTGTTGTGATTCATCATTTATATATTAGATTTTGTTTCACCCATTAGATGTGCTAAAACTCACCGCGCATAAAGCTGCTTTAAAAATATCTGTACTCGAGTCACCAACGGCAAAGTGATTTGAACTTTTGAGAGAAATATGAGTTAGTTGGATAAATTTATATTCGTAATAATATAATCTAGCGAATTTATAACTTTAAAAAGTATCTCTCATCGCTAAAAGTGATATATTGCGAAAATAATTGGGATCGCACTGAGGTCATCGCCGCGCCGTGGATATCTTTTTTTAACCCAATTAAAAAGCGTGCATTGTGGCAGAATGAATGAAGCTTCTAATGGACGTACTCGACCCTGCTGTATGTAACCCCTTCGTTTTCACCGGATTAAAGCGATGAAAGGCAGAAACCCGTCGCGACATATCAAACACTATTTTTTTTCTTTTTCAGGGTATTGATTGCTTCACCCAGCTTAGAACGTATGTTTGTAGCTTTGTAAAAAAAACCTTAATGGGTCGAAATTCATCGCTGTCGCGTTATTGATATGGGTGATTACAAGTTCGTAATTCCTTGTTCCGTGCTTTGTGATGGCTGGCATTTGTTTCTTTACACCACAACTGAGAAGGATAATACGAAACCGGAGAGAAAATTAAGGTTCTCAGAGTAGCCGAGTAAGAGTTCTGAATAAAGTCGAAGCGGAGGAAATGATTAATAGCCTCTCCGTTTGTCGATTGTTTTCATTTTACCTTCCGATTCAATCTTCCACCTGAGCAAATGCGAGGAACCTCAATTCCGCGAGTTTCTTACCGGATGGGAAGATTTTCGGAAGAAGAGTAATGTCTTCCGCCGAAGAAAATGGCCTCTATATCTAGATAAATAGGGGAAGGAAATGACGTAACAAACAGAGCCGTCGGAGTCTCTCCTACTTTCGGTTCAGCGAAGTGAGTAAGGTAGCAGCGCCCCCAACTCCGGCCTTTCCCATCCGTTCCCGTGGGAACCGTAACACTGTATCTACCTCTCTCCACCCCCCCCCCCAATATTCCTCACGAAATGCGCCTCTGCTCTCCTTCGTTGGGTCTGGATACGTACTCTCTTGCGACTACAGTAGTGTGGGGGGGCAGGTCCCCCCACCCCCGAAATTAGGAAACTAAAAGAAAAGATAAGGTACCGTAGTCTGAAAATTTTTTGAAAGTTTTCAGTACACTGAGAGACATTCCTCTTAGAAATATGTACTGCTATAAGGTGCTAAAAATATTTAATTTAAGAAGCGGCAATGTGCCTAAAAGGAATAGATAAACATGCTATGTATAATCATCCCAGAGGCTATTATATCCGGATGTCTTAAGTGTGCCACACGTTTTTAAAAGATCCTTTTTTCTCATGGGTTCTAAACTTTATAATAAACTACCTAACGAAATGAAAGAGGAGATATTTTGTAAAACTTTTGAACGTAGCTGTACTATGGTTATTTTCATGGAGACTTTTTTTATATATTCTGTTTCCAGAGTCAAGTTTCATGTTAAAGAAAGCATATTATGTATAATAAAGCATCCTTAACGATATCATCAATGCATCTAAAACTTGTTGGTACACTAAAACAGGTTCTTTGTATAGGTGGGCACTAAATTTTAAAATGTTTAGAAATATTGTATGAACCCATTCTTTGCTAATCCATTTCCTAGTCGTGTATTCAAGGCATAGGAGACTTGCGAAGGAGCTTTTCTAGTTCATTTGTTCATCCAAACACCTTCCCACAATACTCTTGATGAATCATAGCTTCTTCAGGGCTCTTCCAAAAATAGTTTAAATGTGTTTTATGTATTGTAACTACCCGATATTGCACTTCTTCTGACGCCTTAATGCTAATAATATCCACAACATATGCATGGGGATAGCAGGACGTCAGAACTGCTCAAGAAGCGTCCTGCCGTGCGTTCCTTCAGATCTTTCCACCACTACTTAGAGGGTAATGCGAAACCGGAGAGAAAATTAAAGTTCCCAGAGTGGTCGAATAAAAGTTCTGAATAAAGTCGAAGTGCAATGAAGTATGTGGGAGTCACGATTAAATCGAACTTGTCATGGGAAAAAAATACAAGGAATATCTGTGGTATAGCCCTGAAGAAACTAAGATTCATCGAATGTGTTGAGGGAAGATTTACGGCCGAAAAGGTAAAACAGTGGTGATATTTCGCTTTCGTCCGGTCACACCTTGAATATGCAGCGATCATATGGGATTCAGCGGAGAAATTCTTAATCCGTAAACTCAATAAAATACAAAGGAAAGCAGCGCGATTCATTCTGATCCACTAATATTCTCCTCCGTGTCTCCTCCATAAGTTTCCTTCTCCCATCTTGTCAAGTACTTTGCAGTTCCTCTTCCCATCTGTTCAAGAAATCTTCTCCGTTCCCCTTCACACCAAAATTGCGAACACCTCCATTCTTATTTCTCGTTCTCCGTCCTCAGCATCCACGATTCCATCACGCCCGCGTTGCGTTCTGAAGGGGAAAACAAATGAAAAAAGACTCTTCATTCATTTTTCGAGGGATCTTTTTTTTATTTATTGGGAATAATGCAGTCCTCGTTGGTACAACTCTATGCGGTGTGTTCTTTCCGATCACTCTTTTTGCACCTCGGGGCATTCGACCTCATCCGCTTCTATCTCCGTGGTTCACCACACTTCCAACCACGTCCGCTCACCCCCTCCCCCCCGCTCCATGCACCCCCTTCCGCTATGCTGCGTGACATTCAACTCCATGTACATGTTCAACTCCTTGACAACGCCAATTATATAGGCTCTGATAACAGGTCAGCAATTCAAAGAATGGCTTGATATATCTATCTACTCTGCTCTCATATTTAATATCCGTTTCATGATTTTTTCCCACGATATTTCTTAATAACCTGAAGCACATAACTCATTTAGGGCATTCCTTCGCATTTCTACACATTCATTAGTCTTTCGACGTATTAATTATGTACCTTACGTATAAGAGCATTGTAACGCGATGGCCAATCACTTGTTCCTTCAAAGTACGATAGATTTATACTGCCTAAATTATTTTGTAGGAACATTTACGTGACAATTTTGAAGTGTAGGTATTTAATTATTTTGCTGTCTACGCTCTCATGAAGTTAAGATTTTATTCACCTAAAGTTTTACTATCCTTACTTCATACATTATTAGCAATAATTAAATCCCTTACCCAAGCTGCTCGTATCGGAGAACTCATCTCTTGGGTTCTGCAATCCACTTATTCAAAACACCGTAAGAATCAGCGTCACACGTTTACAAAACTGAGGTTGATATGACATAGCTCTCAACTCCGCTTTCCTATCTGTTAACGTTTTCATGGATGCGTATTTATTCTCCATCATATATATTCATGTTGTAGACGATTAAGATATCTTGCCTTCATGCGAGGGTTTTTGGAAGGCTTCTCTTTTCCCGCACTATTGCAAGAACTTCCCGATGATTCACTCGGCTTTTACCCTCATTATTCTTTCATTGCACCGCATTTAGAAATCTTCCACTCTTTGTCTTTTCTATTGCCGTGAATTTTCATGCCTCGCTGCTACAAAGAATATTTCTCATATGTAGCATGTGATGAATTTCCTCCTTATTCTCATGCTAATAATCTCAGCTATGGGTAGATTTTTCTTCGTGTCAAACGCCCTCATCGTTTGTGCTATTCTATTGGCTATTTCTATCTTACTTTTTCCATTCCGGGCTACTCGGTCTCCTAAAAAGCAAAGCATTTTCTCCTCTTCAAGCTTTTGTTTAGCTAGTTTGATATTTGTGTGGGTGTCCTCTGTTCTGCTGCAAGGCGTTCGTATTATGCCTTTTCTTCTGGCCACGGAGTTTGATAAGACAGTTCTGATATATTACCTACAAGTTTCAAACTTGCAAGTTTTCAGGTATCATTACAATCACCTATGTGAATATTAGCGTGTATATTTTGTAAATTGATACTTTGCCTCGGAAAAAATATTTTGTGATATTCTTCATGAAAGAAAACATTTTAACTCGACGTTTCACTCCTCCTACTGGGAGCGTTATCAAGAGAATGGAAGGAATTTATACTCGTCCCGAGCTTATTTATGTTTTTTTCGCTACCCATTGTTGTGCCGGATTTGAATTTTAGCCGATAGCCGTTGGCCATTATATTGTGCTAGGAACCCTCTCCATATACGGCTGAGGTTATACCCATCCTCCCTATTAAAGTTATTAGGTCTTTTCGCAATCTCGATGGATTCACGTATAAGACGCGGATGGTATTCTTCCGTCTTCGCTAACACCCGTGTAGCGTCAAACATTATTCTATGTCCAGGGCTGGAGGCAAAATGTTCAGCAACAGCTGATGCGTCCCACTGATGTAATTTTAACGCCCTTTCGTGCTCCTTAAGCCTTTGGGAGATTGAACGCTTGCTCTGTCCCACGCTACACGGGTGTTAGCGAAGACGGAAGAATACCATCCGCGTCTTATACGTGAATCCATCGAGATTGCGAAAAGACCTAATAACTTTAATAGGGAGGATGGGTATAACCTCAGCCGTATATGGAGAGGGTTCCTAGCACAATATAATGGCCAACGGCTATCGGCTAAAATTCAAATCCGGCACAACAATGAGTAGCGAAAAAAACATAAATAAGCTCGGGACGAGTATAAATTCCTTCCATTCTCTTGATAACGCTCCCAGTAGGAGGAGTGAAACGTCGAGTTAAAATGTTTTCTACACAGCAATACCCGAAAACCACCAGCAACATAGATAAAAGAAGCTGTGAAAGTCTTCAGACGAAAATTCTTCATGAAACGTAAAAAAAACGTGTAGGCAGAGATTTAATGTAGTTCAGAAGCTGGGAAAAAGTGATGAGAAAATGTTATAAGCCTTCAAGACCTGGGGATGGAGGAGGGTGCTAAAGATAACACAACCGGAATGGTTGGAAAACGAGGGAGTGAATAGATAAATAGGAGAAGATAGGATGCTATAGATCTATGAACGCTAAAGAAGAACATGGTGGTTTGGCCACGCAATGACGTGGGAAATAGTTCGTGGGAAACATGATGGAAGAAAAATTGGTGGAAAACTCCAGTGGATGACCAAGGGATAGAAGGCTAGGACGGATCAAGAAGGATACGAGGAAGATTAGCTTCGGAAAGGTAAAAGAAGTAGGTTGGGATAGATGGAAGGGTGTAGTACACCAACCTTTCCCATCGTATGCTTTGTTTTCATGTTTAGGATCAAATAAAAAATTAAGGAATTCTGACGAGGTTCTTTTAAACGCACTCTCTACAGTCGAAATGGTAACCTAAGCTTAAGACATGTAATTATATGACAAAACTTACTTTATTCGATTACCCCTGGAAACATTGCAGCTCTGGAGTTTGACCTCCGCTTTTGGTTACTGCGCGCTTCTGCACATATGCATTCAGTCCCACTTTCGCTTTCCGCTCCTCGTGTTTTGCTTTGTTTGCTGCTGTGGGGCAACCTAAGGCCTTTTTCGCCATTCCATTTACCACTCCCATGCACTCCGTTCCACCCTCATATCCGTTTCCCCCGTCCCCCCCTTCACCCCCCCTTTCCGATTGCTTCCTCGCCCCGCGGGCCGCTTTGAATAAAAGAGCAGCCAGGGGTGGGCGGCGATTGCCACTTCCCCCGCAGGGCCGGCAGGGTTTCGTTACCGCCGATGACCGTCAATTGGGAAAAGGCGAACGATATGGTATCGTTTGGTCGGGTGGCAAGCGTGGAAGAGGGGGAGCATTACAATACCTGAGTAATTAAGGGAGTAAATTACGTAAGGAATACATCGATGGCTAAGTTCTCACAACACTTATCTCAAAATTTGGCTGGTTTGACACAAGTATCTTAAACAAAATGTAATAACATCAAAAAAATAAAATTCAAGCAAAAAACAACTCTTTGCTGGCAAATATGTGCTTCTTTTTCGGTTTTATGAATTTTTGGTTTCAAATTTTAGCGTAAATTTGTAAATAATTAATCGTTTTTTTTTGTCCCATGAAAAGTAGCTAAATTTGAGATGTATTGTTAGCACTTAGCCATCGATATGTGAAAGTCAATTTGAATGATATTAGGATCAAGCCTTGCCCAGAGTTTCTTGTGTGGTTCGCAGAGGGCACCATGCTGACTTCACTATTTATTTGCGAAAGCCTGCGTATTCCGCTGTGGGAAATTCAAACACGCCGTACCATTTTCCTCTTTTCAGCGCACAATGTGAAGACGGAATACTCGCAGCTTGCTTGTATCAAGTTCACAATTTGCGATGGTCGCATGAGTGGTCGCTTATTGTTAAATCATTAGTTAATGCCTTTGAAACCCTTTTTTAAAACTCTGTTGCGAAAAATTACCCAAAAATTTCCTAAATCCCCCTCTCTTTTCTGCGTGCTTCTCACCTAATCTCTCTTGCACTCTGGCAGACAAGCTGCGTGTACGTCTTCAGCAGATGGTAAGATGAAAAGAAGAGAAAAAAAAAACGATTCGTCTTGTTTAAATTGCTACTATTCCCCCGTAGCAGCTGGGTCCGTACCCTAAGATGTATTACAATGACGAAATTAGGATCGATTGAAATATGTATACTCATGTGGATTTACTCAGTCGCTGCTTTTCATTCATATTTCTGTGCATGGTATTAAGCCGATGGATATCCCCGCTTCTGCTATTGTAGAATAATTGCCGTAATTATAGTGAGGATCAATTATTGTTTAAGTATTCTATCGATTAAGTTCGGTTTCCACGGAAAATTTAAGAAGTACTCTAGCAGTCTCCCCTTTTTTCATGGACCGTCCTCTTCAATTCGCAAAAATGCCTACTCCCTTTCATTCTATCTTAAAATCCTATTCTTCCCCCACCCCTTCCGTCGCTTACACAACATTCTTCCCTCTAACACTGTTTTCAACATCCCATCTACGCTCAGTACTTGCTCCATCCATGCCTTCTGCCTCCTCCGTATCTCACCTAGGAACTTCCTCTCCCCACTCACCATGCCCAGCACTTCGTCGTTCCTCCTCCTCTCCGTCCACTTCACCTTCACAACACGTCCCCAAAGTTCCTTTATATGTGGTGGTTATTCATTATCTATTATTGTCAGGACATTAAGTCCTGAAATGCATCGCGTTATTTCGTTTCATTGAGTGTAAAATAAAGCAATTCTTTCTTTACATAATTACACTTGGTCTGATATTTCCAAGTACCCTTCCCTCCCATACTTCCTCTCTCACGCTCGGATATCATTCGATGACGCGTTCTCTCACTTATAGTTTGCTTTCAAACTCCGTGTTAGTGGAAGGCATACCTGCCCTATTTAGAAGAGTGATTATGGGACTAAGCCCCTCCACGACTTAAACTCCTCTTTATCGTTCTATCAGGAAAATTATTTTCCTTATTTTCAAGTTAGTTTTGAAAATCCATAACTTAGTAAATTTAACATTTTTACATTTATTTTATTAAAAAAATATTCTCATTTTCAGGTGTTAAAATTAATAGAAATATTTATTTTTAATTTCACAAGCAATATATGTGAGAGTCGTATTGCTTTTCTTTCCTCACGTTTATAAATAAGAAAGCAATTTTAAAAATAATTTCCTTTCCTCCAAAAAAATGGCAAATTAAACTAAAAGAAGGCACCGTTTCTGGTGTTACTCTGTGGATTGCTTCATGATAAATAAATGAAATACTTGATTTTGAGTCCAGACTTTAAGCACTGTAAAGATGGGATTCACTCGACTTAACAATTCCGGCATTCAATGCGGAAGTATTGACCTCTATACCACATTCCCATTCGGGGTCATAAGAAGGTTTGGACTTATATCTAAGTGATGACCATTTGATTATGAAGTACCGAAACGGTAAAGTGGGAATCGCCATATCAAGACCATTGGGGAGAACGTGATATGAGATATTACAGGGTTTACCGCCAGACAAGTAGCCCTAAAAATGTGTTTTTAAAAGATTTTTTGGGCAAAAGACGATCCCTCTCTTTTACAAAAACTGTGATCTATATTTCAACATTTCCAGTCGAGAGAGAACTGCGCTTATGAGGACGTTGTCCTTGAAATCTTGTCAAAGATATATGAGACACTGCGTACTGCGCCAGTTATGAACTGGCGCAGTTCGCAGTGGCGTCGGTTTAAGTAGTATACCGAATATGACCCTATAGATTGAAGAATAGTTGCTCTTCTGATAATCTCACCTGTGCTCCATCCTCATCGTGCCTCATCTGACTTCCGTGCAATGTCCCGCTCAACCCTCCCCATCACTTCCTCCTGCCTCTATCCCCCGTTCTCTCCTCACGCATTGACCACCTGTTTCCTATAGGGTGGTTTCCTATTATTTTTTTATAACCTAAATCGAAAGATAATTATACGCATTTCACGCTCTTAGATTTTCGAATGACGATATCTATTTTTCGCGATTAAACGAAAAGCGAAAATTTACAAGCGCGCGAAAACGCGACGGCTAAGTAGGAATGATGGGAAAAGTCCGTGTGACGTATTTCTGGTTCCCGCTGCCGCCCTGTGATGTGACCTTGAGGCGATGCTTGAGCGCTGATACGACGCAGACTGCTAGCAGGTAGCGCTTGGCTTAAATATGGATTATTGCTACCTTATCAAACGAAGGAACTTTTCCGACCTTAGGCAGTTTTAATAGGTGATTATCAAGACATGTTTCCCTGAGCTCTGTGCCTCATACATACATTGGTAATCACAGGCGATGTAAAACTCCTATCTACTCGTATAGAAACTAGGTCCCTGTGACGTCACGTGGGGTGGCATCGCATGGGCGCCAATCTGGCTTTTTTCAAATGATGTTAAAATTGACCATTTCCATTCGCTTAAACTGGGATTTCTAAAACCAAAAGAATTTGTATATCATGAAAACCCTAATGGTGGGTAACGAATAGCAATCAATGCCTTTCGTTTTCTTTAATGAAGGAAACTGCCCTATTCTCTCATCCTCTTTCTTTCAGAAAGGTAAACAACGTATCCGCACCACGCAGAGTTACACTCGGCAACACGCGTCGTGTTTTCCACTCCTGTCTCCATTTCTCCAACCTGCAGCACCAATCACCAGTACATTTTTCTCCCAGCATACATTAACCATCCAACCTACAGTATGGGCCATTGATATTTTTTCTGTTCTCCCAATTTACCCTGATTCATTTTCGCTTGTAGTGAATTCTGTTTGGTATCTTAAAAAGAGTGAAACTTCTAACTAATTGTGTGAACTTCCTATGGAAATTTAATTTTAACTATCAAGTTTATCGTTATTTGCATCTTTTTTTAGGTGTTGACATGATCAAATTAGCGTCACTCTGTAAATCATATGACGGTACTTCACTAGCTTTTGCGATCGTAAAAACGAGTAACTCACTCGTTCAGACGTGAAAAGAAACGGCCAGGGAATCTTCTTAGCCCTTTCTAACCCACAGCTGTTTCTGGGAGAAATCAAATTTCAAGATTTTTCGTTTTGAAAACTTGAAAATTTTACATTCAATGATAATTGTACTAGCAGCTAAATATATCGTCTTTAAAATTTATACTGCAAAATAATATTTAGTTTAGATATACCCTAAATAGAGCTGAAAGTTGAAACATTTTTGATATTGCATAGAAGCAACATTGGGTTTCAAAGGGTTAAGCACATGAATGAATAATACTAATCGCTGAAGCCAATTTTTGAGTGTAATGTAGAAAATTGGCACGAATGGGTATTAAGTTCCTTTTGGCCAATTTTTTTTTAAAAGACAATGAGGAACACTTTCTGTAGTTACCTTAACCCAACTAATTTATAATTATGTTTTGGACGTATATTATGCAAGCGAGCCTTTAAGTCACTTGCTGGGAATCAGCGCCCTCGGATGGAATTGGGGTCGAAACGATGTGCATGCACACACAACAGAGAGTCTTGCTCGATCCGCAAGGGCCGCGCGGAATGCGTTGAAGAATGGTCCATTGCGGGTTTCCAGTGATCCAGACGGGCAACACGCTACGCGCTCAATAACCGATGGAAATGGCTTTCGGGTATTATGGACGACCTCTCCCTCTCATCCCCCCCCATCTCCGTAATATTTTCCCTCGAATGCCCGCAGCATAAAGAGCTCACGCGCGGAGTGGGGTGAAATAAAAATAAGCATTCGACCACTTCGCCACTGCATTGCTTCCAACCGCTTCATTCTGATATGAGTCTTTTAAACACCCTCGCATCGATCGCTCGCAATATTATGAGCGGAACACAACTTTGACTCATGGTAAAATACGGCCTGTCGTGGGAAGTTTACTGTTAACCGTGATGAAATGGTTTCTTTCACATTTTTTTTGTTATTGTCGGATGCGACTGAGTTTTTAAAAAATAAAGAGACCGATATGTTTCCATTTTTCCATCCGCCGCGGCCGTCTGATTCCCGCACTTTTTGTGTTTTACCGCGAGATTTTTACAGAAAGAAATGGTCCTGTCCACTTCATTTTAATTTCACAAACTATATTACACCTGTTTCGATTGGCATGTATTCATCATCAGGTACTGATACCACTGTACTCTTAGCACCTGATGGTGATTGCAAGCCAATCACGTGTAGTAGATTTAGAGAAATAAAAATTAAGTCGACAGTGCTATATCTTCGAGTATGAATTAACATGCCATTACGCAATATCTCTCCGGGAAAAAGTTGAAATCATTCTTAAACATTGCGTAGATAAATTGATGGCGTCACTATCTCTTGCCGTGCGACACAACGCTTCTCCTTTACTCCTCGGTTCTGTGCATGGCCCTCGCCTGGTTTATTGTAGTTTAGATCCTTGTGAGTGATTCCTTCCTTCAATCATAGGCTCTCCATGTCTGGCTGGATATATGATGTCTTGATTCGCACATATAATCAGTCTTAAAAATTTTCTGCACCACGGCGATGATCTCAGAGAGTAATCTCTTTATTCTCAATACAGCAGGCTCCGGATTATCCGGCTGCGGTTTATCCGGGTTTCGGATTATCCATGCATGATTTTTTACTCTCGCTCAATTATTTCCGCGATCTTTATAAAAAAATAACGTCGGACGCAAATTCATCGGAATTACTGCATTACTGTTAGGATGAACCGGGCTTATTATTTCCGTTAGAATCCCTTTCGTAAAATGGAAGCGATCGCGCGGTAGCTGCATTCACGGGAGCACCGTGTTCCTGTATTCCAAGCCTCGCAGTGCGCGACCGCGCTCCGCTAAAAAGATCTCGAACTGGCGAGGAAAGCTCTCATTGAGTCCGGGAAGCACTCTTAAATAACAGAATAAATGCATAGATAATAATATATTGTATGTTTTAAGTAAATTACGAGCATTGCAAGACATTTAAGTGAAAGTTTGGGTTATCCGTGTTTTCCGATTATTCGTGCCGTCTCTCCCCATCATTAGCCCGGATAATCGGGAGTGTGCTGTATTTGCAATTGAGTTTTTTCAGTCTTGAGGGATAGAAATGAAAATTTAGTTTTGAATTAAATAAATATTATCACCGCAAATATAAATTTCTTTTAGCACCCATAACCATAGCGTATATTCCCATGGAATTCGGGTCGCTCTAGCATCAGCGACGCTACTTTTATTAATCCGTTTAAATGCACGGTTGGCGACAACGCATCTCATGGCCGACTGAAGAATCCTACATTGCTATTACGTGATCACGACTACTGGGTTTTAGCGAGCCATTCGCGAAAAATTTCCCGCTTGCGGCCGCGTGAACAGTTACCGAATGCTTTTCTTGATTAATAGCACATAGCATGGCTCTCCGGACGATACATTTTCAGTTCATTTTACGGTTTCCCCACTGCAAGGGATCCCAAGTCTGTGATTTCGTTCTGCTTTTAAGGATTCACAGTACGTACATGGCGAGGTTTTTTTTTAAGTTTGTGTTACCCTTATGACTCTGAATTTATGTCGTATCATAACACGATAGAAAAGGATACCAAAAAGTTGTTCTTTCCCGTAATAAACTATCGAGAATTAGAATTCATGAGCAAGAACTTCTGACCATCTTTTTTCGCAAGTTTAGTATCTACACGTTAGCTGGAAGCTTGTCTCTGGAAGTTAAATTTTTAACGAAGTAATATTTTTGTTGGGTCTAGGGCAATAAATTGGTACAGTACAGCTTGAGTAACGGTATTTAAGAATGAATATAGTCGCAAAAAGTAGTTTCAATGATAACAGAAATAGAGGTCTCTAAAAATAGGGAAATGAAATTAATTACTCTTCATGCAACACATCTTGATACGTTGTATGTTCCCATACAATTCCACTTCACATTCATGGATCTTTTTTTAGATTCTTGCGGCAGTAAAAATGGTATTGGATGATTTTCCTCAAAGAAATAAGTACCAAGATTACGACGCTTTTGAAAAGAGTATGTTAATATGTCAATAGCATGGGAATTTCTATTTTTTAATTTAGTGCATTCAATGGAACATAAATAGGTATTTCGAGCTTATACGTAAATGCAAATTACATCTGAAAATTGCCTCATACTGCTGAAAATTTTTAGTAATGGGGAATCATTCTTCGTCTGTTTATCAAATTTACCATCAGGCTTGATTTCATTCATTTTAAGTGTACATAATAACTTTTTTGAACAAATTTGTCAAAAATGAGAAACTCTTACGATGAAATATATTTTTTTGTAAATTTCTTAGATAGAATAATGATGCAAAATTAGAAAGAAGTCGAAGTAAATATAAATGGGGTCATCATAATTCCGATTGTCGTAGTTCCTCTCGTGATGGGGATAGTTTTGTAGAAGTGTTGGGCGTCGTCATGGGTACGCCCGCATCTCCCTGTAAGTATCTTTCGAACCCCTCAACCCTCTTCTCTCTAACATGTAATCCACACCAGGCACCCTATTTTACCAGAAAAAAATTATTTTTACCTCCCCACTTAGAAAATTTTAAATTAGAAAATTGAAAATTCAATCTGACAATTACTTTGATTTTTATAAGCGAGTATAAAAGTTATTCGGTGAATGCAAGCTTAGCTAGGTTTATTTAACTACTTAATCAAAAATAAGAAAAGATATCTCTGAAATATCACCGTTCTTGGATTGGAAAACGATAGGGAACTGGAAAAAATCGAAGTAAATATGATTCCGAATGATAAAAATTCTGATTATCCAAGTTCCACTGTAATGACTTCTTTTTGTGCGCGTAATGGAGAGAATTTTGCAGAAGAGTGGGTCGTCGTCATAGCGACGCCCCCACCTCCTCTCCTCCACGTATCTTCCTCTCTCCCTCCCCCCCCCCTACCTATCCCACTCCCCCTATCCCCCCACATACAGAGACACAAGGCAACAAATAAATACGGCACGGCGGAGGATTCGCAGCTGCGACCCCTCTCTCCCCTCTTTCTCTCTCTCTCGCGCGCTCGCCGTTATTCGGCTGTCACTGCAACAAGGCCGAGTGTGCGCGCCCTCCATCTTGCAGCGGAGGATCCGAAATATAGGGGAAATAAAGAAGTCGTCTTTCTCTACATATATAGGTATATATATATGTTAGGTGGTGGGGGAAAATAGGGTAGAAGAGAGAGAATGAAAATGAGAAAAACAAAAGAAAAACGCCACACAAGCCCGATATAGAGTACATATGTGCCCTGGCGAGGTATGGCTACGAAAACTTATGGGTTTGGTAGGTTATGCCACGAGAAATATAAACCTCAGTTTACATCTCTAAGTACAGCTCTGGTTATTCAATAATTGAAATTTAACGTGCATTGTTATCGCAGCGACATCATGAAGGCTAAAACGCAGACCCATTAGCTCCTGGGTATGCGACGTCATTAACTCTAACCTTCTGCTTGCGTCTGCCTGTGCCCAGTGAAAATGCTGCGAACGAGAAAATAATCTACTTTTTTCCCTCTACCGTAGGATCTCATCGTTGGGCATAAAGAGTAAATAAACTTTCAAACATTTCTCTTTTAATATTCATCCGTTAGTGAATGCTCCGACTAATCGACGTGCTTACATGGCCGAGTAGAGATTATGCTGAAATATAGGAACTGAAATATATTGGGATATTATGCGTAATATATAATATAAGAGATAATATATTTATAATGTAGAGATAATATAATAGGTAATATTTATAGGTGAGCCACCGCATAATTTTCCGTCATTGAAATTTTTATTCGTTACTCTCACTGATAATGTGATGACAAACATATTGTCTATTATATTTAGTATACTACCGCATAGAGTTCAGTGATCCGTTTACGTGTTAGCCATTTAGTAATCAAATTTCTCTGCTATATATTCACAATTGATCTTGTCGTTGAGAGAAATGGAGATCTACAACTTACGCCATGGTCGGTGAAAATACTTATTTTAAATTTCCACTAGCAAGTCGTTATTGTTAGTAACACCAGGACAATAATATCGCTGTTTGGTTTTGCAGAAGAAAAGTTGTGAGGTCATACAGGATAACGGACAATTATTATCTATCTATCTATTAATTATCGAGATTATATATAATCAGGATTATACTAAGTGTAGGAGAGGCGAAATTCCTGGATGAAATGTGCTTATATTACGTCTACGATATTTTGCGAATCATACCCGGATTTAGTTCAAGCAAAACTGGAGGCATATGATTCCCGATTACTATCGAGTGACCCGTCTTTGAAATTCAAGGTTAATAATGCTTGTGGTGATTTCAGGATCACAATCGATGGACGTCCCAGAGGCATGATCTAACGCGCCTGAAGGTACATGAATTAATTGTATGAAGCGACAGTACTTCTTCGCGAATATTACGCATCATTAAATGAAAATTATCGGAACGTCTGCATGATATTGATGGAGGTGATAGAGGCTACGTCACCAGATCCCTACTAGCAGCAAAAATAAACCACCACCACCGTATTCCTACGAAGAGGAACAAAAAAGGTCCATTAGCTTAACTGGGTGCATATGCAACCTTTCATGCTGCAAGAATTTCTGCTCAAAATTGACGCAATCCAAACACATTAGCCCCAAAAAACGAGCTAAGTATGGACGCAGACGACGCGACGCTTAGAATGGGGTAAACGCGAATAGGGCGACGCTTACTATGATAGTAAATGACGTCGGAGCTACAGAATATGGCAGTCAACCGTTTTTAAGCGCGACTGCAATTCATACGATTTTAATCGTAGGGATAAAATCCGAAGTGAAAGACGAGGATACAAGCGTGGTGGAGTAGAATTTACCAATATTGAAATATACACTTAATCAGTTTTTCACGATTTTAAAACCGTTGTATACTGTCATTATATTTTATAATCGTGGAATATTTCAATTGTTTATCCAAATAATATTTGTATGTATAATTGGTAAGATTTTTCATTAAAAAATTACGGAAATTCTCAAAAATTTCAATTTCCGAAATTTTGGAATGCACAGATTTTTTTCATGTTTCTTCCCAAAAATATGCGAATGCTCACTGTCTCCCTTGGAAACGTCTTCGACCGGCATCGCGTCATCACTAAGGCAAGCGTCCGAGTTGCGCGGGAGAGGTATTGGCGCCAACACGGCTGCCGTCTGTTTTTTGCGTCTGCTTTGAGCGCAGCTGTGGTCACTTCATTCGTTTGCTGATTGGCTCTTCGTCACTCGATTCTATTGCTGAATGGAAGCGGTCTTCATCGCTTCAACTTCTCCTCCAAAAAAAAGTGGTTTGAAGTAATCGAAAGGAATCAGTTGCACTCTCTGGGTCAAAGTATTCCATTGGGGTCACTCCGTCCACCCCGAATTGCATTCGCTAAGAGAATTGTACATGGAGGGAATAGATATGATACGACGAAAATAAATATTTAGTAATCGCTCTTTTTACCATAAGTTTGAAATAAGAAAGAAGCAGCATCACTGGTAAAATATTTCTCTACTTTTTTTTTAAAGACAATTGTCCTATGTTGAATTGAAATCATGAGATAAATATCGCAACAAATTCAAAATCGCAAAATGGTGTGAACCTTTACCATATTTAGTCCATGAAAATAGCTTTGAGAACAGAAACGGGCTTTATATTTATCAATTACGCATGCTATTTGACTCACATTTATGAATAATTCCAATGTTGCTGTACTTACATTAAATATGACTTCGAAGTATCGAACGAATGAGCAAATGAGAGGAAATGTCTCAAAATGTTACCATCACCTAAATTTACGGAAATTGGCTAAAATTTATCAATACCAATCATGATTATAGCCTTGTAATAAGGGTGAGAAATTTTGGTATCATTTTTATTTAATGCATTTTTATCCATTTTTAAATACGGGTTGGCTGAGCTTTTACTAGGTGACTGTTTAAAACCCAATCGGTGTTGAAAATTTAATTGGAATTTTTTTTTTAAGTGGACAGGGTTAGTCTGATTCAATGCTGACAGACTTTATGTTGTAATAAATTATAAGCATTTGTTTATATGCTTATGAATTATTATCATTTCATTATTTATTTTATTTATTATTATTAGCTTTTCATTCTTATTTTAAATATTAAAATGACCATGCTTCACTTCCCGCCAAGCATTGTTTTGCGGCAAGGGTTCACAATCGCGCCGGTTTGTCGGGACGTTTGAGAGGGGTGCGTATTTGTGGGGTGGGCGCCAGGGGGTGGTTTTTCCCTTCCCTCATCCCTTATCCCCCCTTCTCCTCCAAAATGCACTCTATTATTTAAAGAGAGCAGCGTACATTTGTGCGGAGTCCTCGAGGAGTGCCGAGAGAGGGCGCGTCAGTCCTTATCATCACTTATTCAGGGCGTCGATAAGACGAGAGGCAGCCGCGCTGAGAGGGAGCGGAATGTCCCGATGAGAGAATGGACAACAATTCGCACGCACGCATCCACCAACCCCCCATCCTTATGCCTGTCCCTGCTGCCGGCAAGCGTAGTGCCTCCTTCCTTCACCCTTTTACTAGGCTCGCCTTACCTTTCCCCCTCGGTACTTTACGGTAGAGCCTACCGAAAGAAAAAAATGTCAAAATTTGCGAGTCATTTAGGTCTCATTTGGTGGTTTATCGAAAGAGATGGATTTCGATTCCCGGGTCGACCCGATTATACAATGGTTAGAGATGCGTGAAAATCGCAAATGCGATAAATGCGATATAGATGCGATGTGCGCAAATAAATGCGACATAGATACGATGACTGGACTTTTATGATATTTTTACCCAAATTTGTCTTTTCGACGGCAAAATTCGTACATTTTGTGCCGAGCGCAGTTTAAATGCTCCGCCGACACTCACCTCTTAAAGCATGTGAGCGACTGGCCAGCTGCTAGTTGGCTGGGACACAACGTGGTCGCGGGCAAGCTACACCTCCGTCACTATATGTCTTATTACTTAATTTATTATTGTTCTACAACATAATTATTTAAAATATTCTGTATTTTGTCATACAATGTGTTTAACAACATTTTACCGTCATCTACCTCATTATGAAAATAAAAAATAAACGCTACAAAATGCGATAAACTGTTATTGAAAGTGCGATAAAATAAAAATGTAAGTGCGATTTTCACGTATCTCTAACCATGGCATATGGATTTGTATGAGAAAATTGTGCTATTTGAATTATTTAAATGGATAGCCGTTTTCACAGTGCTTCACTGTTTAACCTAGTTAATCATTCTTATTGATAGCAACTCTTCGCTGCCAGGACCTGAAGTAACGGTCACATAAAAATTTTTAGGGAAATAATATGTGGAGGACTTTATGTTATGGATGTGGAGAATGTTATGAACGTTAAATTAAAATGATTTTCCAAAAATAAGAAATCAACGACAGTTCGCCTATTTTTTTTCGTGAATCTTGCGAGGTGTTTTCGTGAGTGCCTTACATTTGATATCGGAACTCAACTGTTTCCATTTGCGCCTTGAATTTTATTTAATTCCTACGAGCTTACGTCTCCGGCTGGAGATAAGCAATCCCTTACGGCATGTCTCTCATGTCTTACGGCTGAAGCCTACTAATTTCCCTATTGTAGACGAGCCCTTTGGTTTAAGAAATGAATGGCACGAATGGTTGGAATGGCGTAATTTCGCTGAGCTCACGACTGAGAAAAACGCATTACTTTCGTAAAATTTTCATTCCTTTGAGAGTCTTATTCTTATTTATCCTCCTCCTCGTCCTGCGATTGCAGATTATGTCTCTCCAGCACTTGGCTCATCCTCTCCTCGTGTCTGCTATCAAAATTTTAGTTTGGGTCCGTTTTATTGCCGCAATTGAAGCGCGTCCTCGATCACACAGATTCATCTTTGGCCCGTAGTATTCAATTAGGGGATGCAAATTTCCCCCGAGGGTTCAATTTTATGGCCGTCATTAGCGATCAACTCTGCCAGTTCATTTGGCTTGCAGCTCTGCGCGCTCCTCCAATCAAACTGCGGCATCCGAATGCATTTCGTTAGAGCGTCAGTAATAGGATCGAACGCCTTGGTGGTAAAACTTAAGCAAGTAGGTTAAGTTATAATTTTCAAGAGTTTAATTTTACACGTTTATACTTGGTCTATATAACTTTTATTTATAAATGTAATCATGAAAATATGGCGAAACTTCAATGTAATATCAGAGATAAAAAACTTTTTACACAAAACATTATATCATTCAGATATATTTTTTCTTGTACTGTTTTTAGGGAAAGCCATTTTCTAGCAAAGTTTTTCCCTGATATCTTCAAATTCAGTTTTGAAAAATCTCGTAGAGAAGAGTTAAATAGAATTGATTGATTGATTGATGCATGCAACGGTAATAGCTTCAAATAATGTCTACCGCTTGTGCATCGATTCTCTTAATTCTGAAGATACTTAGTCTATTCTGAGCTTGTTTTTATTTAATACTAGGTTTTAGTCTTCTTAATGACTAAGCATTTAAATTTTTCTTTTGTCCCATAAACAATTCTTGTTCATTAGCAAAACATTTTTCATTATAAAATTTCCCCAGTGCCGTGATCTAAGCATAAAAATATGCCTCGGAACTTCAAATGCATGATCATGTTACGTGAATTCAACATGCCAGCCAATCCGAACTTCTTCCATTTATTTACATGTTTTTACTTTTGTGGGAATTTTCATTAGTGCAAAATAGCAATTTATTGTTTGGGATAAAAATATAAGCTTTAATGAGAAAGTTATTGGACACCACCCAAGTCAGAAAACTTCATGAAACTGGAGCTGGTCTATCTGTAGATTAACGGATTTCATTTCATTTGTGTCGTACTTAAACTCCTGATTTTTTTCTGAGTGCATAGAAATAGGTACTAGCAAAATATACATTTAAAGTCGACAGAGGTATTTTGAGGTATTCATGGTCAAACGTCAAATCAAATGACCTATTTTTAATATCAAATTTCAAACGTAAACACCAAGTAGTATATTAATATTAAGGTTAACTTAAGTTGGATTCGAAAATGTAAGTTTAAATGATTTTTCACGGATATATTGATAGAATTACAGTTGTTTATCAAGACACGCTCAAATTTTACAATAGTTTCCAAATTTTCTAAAATTTTTCAAAATTTTGTGTACTCCAGCTTCGTAATTGATTTATTCCAACTTTAAACCCTAAATATTTGAGAAAGGAGGTCTGTTTCAAGGTTACACTTGGGCCAATAGATAGAAGCGGGTATCAAGTTAGCAATGGGAGAAGGCAAGAATTAGGGAGTTTTTTGAAAGCATTGATGGCATGCATAAGAAAAGTGCTTGGAAACGTAACTGCTAGTTTGAGTACATGTGTGATGAAGGGCAATTTTAGGAAAAGATGTCGTTGGTGTGGTTTTGTTGAGTGTTTTAGAGGTATTCAGTAGCTCAGAACCAAAAAGGGAAATTTTTTATGGTCTGTGTTATGCTCCGATGCGATATTATTACTTTGAGTCAATCTAAGTTGAAGAAAGCTCTAGGAACGATGCTTATTTCATCTTTATATATCCAAATTTCTATTTTTATTCTCCATAGAAACTCTGTAAAGGGTAATCAACTTGCCTCGTTTATCGCAAGACTTAAGAGAAGTGAAATATTTGTTCGCATGATATACTGTTAATTTTTGAATTTCATTGCTTTTTTCCCTTTTGAATGTTTTATTCAATAAAAGTGACTGTAGGAATTTTTATAATATGAAATTAGAGCAATCATGAATTGAATACAGTAATTAAGTTATTAGAAATTATGAAATGAATGAAGTAATAGTATCACATCAGTATGATGACATTCGCGGCAATCTCAACTGCAAGACTCGTTCCCTCATTAGGTGGAGACGCTGCATCGCCGACAGAAAATCTTCGACGACTCGCCTTTATATTTTTTTGAGTGCCCGATACCCATATCTGCTTCTCCTGCCGTGCGCCCTTAACTGATAGCATACAAGAAGGAAAATGTGGAGCAAGCACTGGGGAAACTTTTGAATATTCTGAAAAAGAGAAAATTGGAGATAGGGGCCATGATATGGGAAGTAGGTGGAAAGTAGGTCGTAGAGAATATTTTTTTTAGTTCAATTAAAAAATGTTTAAGGCAGGTACCTGGCATATTTAAAGGCTGACTTTTAAAGAATCATTGGCTCGGGAATAGACCAGGTTCAAGGGTAGACTTGGTAACGGAATCATCAGCGTGGAATAAAAAATTAATATCGGTGATATTGTGAGGTATTTATCAATTTGAACGGTAATTTTGAAGTTTTTTAGGGAGAAGTGGAAGTTTTTCTGGGTCATAGGTCTATAAATATACGAATCCGTTTTTTTGTCGCTATTTCCAAGTTTTCGAGGTAGTCATTTTCAGCATCGATGGCTAATGCTTGCTGTGTCTTCAAAGGAGAAATTAATTCGTGCATTTATTTAATCAAGTATGAATTAGTTGAAACTTGTCAGGCTTCAGGTATTTGAAATGAGCTGCTTATTGTGAAAAAATTTAGAAAGACCATCACTGTGTTCAAAATATTTTTTGGCTTATAATTTCAAGAATACTAAACATTAGGTGCGGATGGATTCTTCAATTCATTATTCCTTAATTTTTTTGACACAGCTTACTTTAAATTGACCTGACAGCATATTTTTTTTAACAATAACATTGTAAGTTCTTCCTCACCTTTTCCATTCTGAATATTTCCTTCCTGCTTCGTCCGTAGCTGGTATCGCGGCTACCCTAGCAACAGATTAGTTTTTGGTTTACTGCTTTGGCATTGGTCTTAGCTTCCTCTCTTCTGTTGTCCACCAATATTTTATTTTATTCGCGTTGACTTTCAGCCTATACATACCTATTTTTCCTTCCATATTTACCAGAGTTGTATTCCAGTTTCTGTCTCTGCTCTTATCGCTGGCACTTGAAAATTGCAGAATTTAAACGTTTTCACCGTGGATATTCTCTGCTGGCGCTTCTTCTTTCATTTCATTGGTGTCTTTGTCAACGAAGACGTTGAGAATTATTGCAAATAAAGCAAACCCTAACTTTTCTGCTGCTGATTCAAATCAAATCTTAACTATTTGGGTGTTTTCTGAATCCTGATTAATAATTCGTCGGCTTTTGCGAAATATTGATTTTTTCCGAATTATTTTAATTAAATTTCTATTTAAATTATCAAATGTCCTCTGTAAGTCCAAAAATAGGATTTAATTCGGTTTTATAATCTTCTCTTCTCCTTGAGTATCCTAATGGGTAAGATAATTAAATATCCCTGCCTTTATTCCAATAGAGTCAAGTAGTAGAAATAAAATCACTTAGCGCCGTAATATTGCTTCTCATGTGAACTTGTTTCTCCTAAATTGATCCTCTTTCAGGAAATCTTCTGCTCTTCAGGATATTATCACTTGCATGGTTATTCTCTGTATCTCCGATACACGTGTCACCAGGTTTATGTTACTAAAATCTTCACATTTTCCTTCTCTCTTCACTTTGGGAAAAGAAATAATGGTATTTATCTCCAAGTCACGTGGTATATATCCTGATGAGTGTATTTCTCAGATGGATTATTAGAGGTTATTCTTCTTCAAAGCCTTTTCTCATTAATTTTTAATTAACTCTGCCGGATTTATTTGCCGATGAATCCTCTGCTTTTTTTCTCGTCCGAATGAATTTTGTAAATATCTTCGGCGCGTGTGTAGTGAGGCATAATTCCCCTTTTCTATTCTCTTCTCTCCTGCAGCCTCCACGTTAGCCTCCTCTCCCAGAAATTTCGTTTTCTTTGATACGCTTTGGGGCAACCTCTTTTCTCAGTGAGCTAATGAGAAAATTTTTTATTGTCACATATCATAAATACAATTTTTAAGTAGATATTTTGAAATTATTACGGTTTAAATTATTGATATATTGATATAAATTAGAAATTTTTATAGCAATCATAACAAACCCTTTATAAATGAAACCATTTGAATATGTCATACCTATTATAAATTTCATGAAAAATACCTGTGTATATTATGTTAAAAGGCTGAATACATTACAGAACAGTAACAGGCAAAATATAGATCCTTTTTTGTTCCTGCTAATTTGCTTTTTACAGTTTGTCAGCAGGCACCAGTGTTTAATGAAATAATATTTCAATTTGTTTCCAAATTGTTTAATCCTAGGAATAAAGCACAAAAAACATCGTCTTTTGCTTCTTATTAATATTTTAGTTTAGGGCGTGGAATATATTCTCGGCTGAAGCTGACTTGTATCCGAGCGAACCTTTACGACGAGCTCTTCGTTGTCCTCAGGTTGACATCGCACGCGTGACTCGGTGACAACTGCGGAACGGCTGCGACGCCAACGGGCTCCAAGAGATTCTATGAGAATAAAATTCCGCTCGCGAGATAAAAATTTAACGAGAATAAAGCTAAAAATCTTCCCATAGAGTGCTGTCCACGAAGTTGCGCGAGGCAATGAAGGGTCCATTTCACCGTGATTCCGGTCTTCTCACTGCCGCTCTATTGGGACGCGTGATGCAGGTGCGAACGAGTGAGCGAAATGGCTTGGACCAAGGGGAGTGCATACAGGATGTCCGTCCCGTGAAACCTTGATTTTTGTTGCAAATCAGAGCCCATTTTAATCGGTTTTCTATGATTTAGGCTTCGTTATTTTCCTTATTTCACCGTATTATATTTGCGTAAAAGGCAGCAATTCTTGAGATAGAAGTTCTACCTACTTCATTCGGTGTTTCGGCCAACATTACATATGTCGGCAGCCCCTTGAGGTCTTCCGTCTACGATTGATAGAAGGCAAAGTCGACCAGCCTATGAAGAAGACGCCGCTTTCACCGAAGACATTTCACTAAAATATTAATGAATTTGGGATGGGGTTGGAGTAAAGGATAATACCTTGATAAGAGACTTCATGGGAGAGGAGAAGACAGCATAATTGAAAAGCCTTTCGTTTGAATTGGCGAGTAAATCGCTACTTTTCAGCATTTTAGGCGGCTAATTATATAGGCTCTTTGACGACTGATATTGACATGAGATTTGGGTTGAATTTGTGTCTTAAGTACAGGTTTTTTTGAATGTGAGGATAAAGATTTTTGCTTTTCACAACTCTCCCATTTTCGTGCAGGTGGCGCTTCTCTTTTCTTCCTTTCCGTCCAATGTAATGCATCCCGCAACTGCTTCGGCTTCAACCCCTTCTCACACACCCCTGAAATTTTTCCTTATGCTGACTGCCCATAATATATTCGCTCAGGAGACAAATTGTTCTGGAGCACTTTTTCTCTGACCAAGAAATCTGCAAACTTGTTTCGGCCATAATGCAGAAAGAGTACATATCTTTTGATTGCAACTTGGTCTGAATTTGAAAAGACAATTTTTTTAAAGGAATATCTATTTTCATATTTTTCTATCAGAGGATACATAATGAATACTTATTATTTAGATTCGAGTGTATTTATTAATCGGAAATCGCTAAAAGATTTTTTTTCTAAATCGCAACAGGGCCGATCTCAGGATCGTTTCCCACTGACGATAATTAGAACGGCGAATGTGCTGTATAGTGACTGCCGCGTGCAAAATGCAGAGAGAGAGAATGTGAGAGAAAAAGAGAGAGAGTAAGCCTTTTCCCCTCCTCTCTCTTTCTTTCTATTTGCGTGGGTGCGTGCGTGTCCTCGTTTCCTGGATACACGCCCTTCCTACAGGGAAAGAGAGCGCTCCCCGCGGGCCGCCGCGCCGTTGTCTTTTGTCTCATCTCCCTCCTCCCCCCGCCCTCCCCCCTGGGACGTCCTTTCGCCGTGCAACGAACGAAATCATCCCCCGCCCACCCACCCACCCTCTCGAATAAAAGACGGTCGCTGGGGCGCGCGGAATTTCTCGTCGCTCGCTCGCTCGCTGTGTGGTGTTCCAGGGGTCGTCCCCAGAGCGCGCGCATGTTCCCGTACACCGCTCTGGAGGCCCTCTAAAGGGGCCGAAAGTGTATGTCGTTTATTTGCGAAGGCCCCATCCCCCCCTAGGCCCCAATGCGGGAAGAATGGTGAAGCTGCCTCGGGAGGACGAGGAGAGTCGGTGGTTAATTCAGACGAGAGGAGCCCTTCATTAAATATTCTATTACGGGCCGAGTCTTCTTATTAAGAGTAGAAGGCCCCAGTGGACCCTTTCGACAGCGGAGCGGGGGTGGGGCTGAAGGGAGACACTACACCTATATATATGCAGTTATGACTCCGCGCGCGGTCACCGCTGCGCTTACTTTTTAACTTAATGGCCGACGCATTGCCAAATTTAAGGAGGGATGCTAGATTAACCCTAACGCGACAGAAAAATTTTTATAGGAAGGTATTCGTACTTAGGAAGCTCGTTGCCACAGTAGTCTGCATAGAAAGAAGACATAATGTGGAATAGCTTCTTAAAATCCGAAAAGATTTTATCGAAATTATTTGCCGGGAAAGTCTAAAATCTTTTATCAACTTCTGAGCGCTTTACGAGCTCTCAAATTTAGTTGGCGGATCCAGACATAGAGAAAGATGATTATAAGTATGAAAATATGTTTCCTTGATTTTCACTCGGCATCGTTATGGCTTAGCAATCATAGCTGAGGCAGAGAAGTAGTTGAAGAAGGTTAATAAATATGGAAAGAGCAATGGCGAAATATCAGCTGAATATGAACGAAAAGTAAACTAAGTTATTACTATGATGCAAAAGAGAGGAGACTAGGAAAAAATGTAACTAGGGATTGATGATAATTAGAACGGCGAATATGCTGTATAGTGACTGCCGCGTGCAAAATGCAGAGAGAGAATATGAGATAAAAAGAGAGAGAGTAAGGCTGAAAGAAAACAGCTCGAAGAAGTGAAATAGTTTTCCTACCGAAGAAACTGAGTAATCAGCAATGGACGAAGCTAGACAGAAATATTGAAACTAGGTCAGCCAAAGAGGGGATTTAACGTAAAAAAAACCAATTGCAGAAGAGAATAAAAGCATATAATTAAGAAAATCATTCATTAGATTCCATATTTGGAGCATGTTTCAATATGAGTGCGAGGCACTGACTTTGACAGCAGCTCAAAATCAAGATTGGAAGTATTCGAAATATGGCGTTACCAAAGAATAGAATATGGTTCTACCAAGTGAGTGGTGATAAAATGAATTAAAGAGAGGTCTAAATGAGAAGTTTCACAAAAACCCTAAGAATAAGACTAAGAACAAGACTTCCTCGGGCACATCATCAGGCATGATGGCATGTTGGAGACAATTGTGGAGATACGTGTGGACGTCCGAGAATGAGCTACAATCCCGAATGAATTACATAGGTGGAGTTATTAAGAATGAGAAGGAAAATAATCGCGAAAACATAGCAGATAGCGTACTGAAGAGCTACTTCAAACCGTATTGTTGACTGATGATGATGATCGTTACCTTAGTGAGGGAAGGAAGACGAAATGTAGGGCTGCAATACACCAATCTTAGGATTTTTATACTGTAATAGTAAACTTATTGGTTTTTATTTGAGGAAAAATACGCCTATTAGTAGCTGTTATTGCTTGATCAATTACGAGCAGATATTTTATGGAAGGACACGGGGAATATCTCCCTATAACTTCATTGCCTAACATCCACAATTATGCACCCGGTCCCTCTCACACCAATGTGTTAATGCGACCTAAAATGTTGTAAACTGTAGCATCGATTCCCAAATTTAAATGTACAGCTTTTCAATTATGTTGCTACCACGAAGTCAACATCCTGTTATTATCCTTTTCCTAACGATATTCCATCCTCTAAGCATTCATTTTTGAACGATATGTCGCCTTACTTCCCTTCTTAAGAGGGTGCTCAACTTTCCCTCGACCGCTATCTATTGATGGCTTCAACGTTTCTGTGAGTTATACTGCTTATAATGGACATGTAGGTTCAGGAATTCGTTTCTCCCTGAAAAAGGACACAAATAAATAGCAAGTTAAATTAATTTTTCCAAATATCACCTTCTTTTCTTTTTTTTTGTAAAATGTTGATGTCTAAAACCACCCCCGCCACATGCCTAATTTGTTGACTTGCGCGTCAGTATGTGGATGTATATCAGTAGGTGTAATCGCGCCAATTTTGAGGCAGGGCGCTATATTCGCCGTAATACTGAAGAAGAATTTTTATAGGCTGGTATTCTCGCTGTGTTTCGATGAAGCCGAGCGCACTACTTCAGCCGTAAAGGGATGAGTGCTCCTAAACGAACATTGTAAGAGGACCCATCCCACCCTCTCTAGCGATCATATTTTATCCTTTTTTTATAAAGGACTCCTTTGATAACTCTGGATATCATAATGAAATATTCAGGATATATGGGGTAGACTCAGGGAGCGTGATAGCCTGGGGGTTAAAGCACTCGGCAGCTGATCGAGGGGTCTCGGGTTCACACCCACAGTAAAGCCTTCGGGCGCCCCAACACAAAAATCACCGTAGTGCGAGGAGACCCAGGGACAGGAATATGCCCCCCCCCTAACTCTAAATGCGCGATATTCACTCCCCTATGGCTTAGTACGAGGTGAGCTCTATCCTCATCTTTCCGAATCAAACCTCGGGTTGAATCACGCAGTGGGGTAGACCTTTGTCGATATTTGCCTGTCAAAAACAATATCTCAAATACAAATATTTCTTGTTTGACAAAATGCTGCGGTTAAATGTTCACATTAGAGACTTAGGAATAGGGTAAATTGGGGAGAGATGCCGTACGCCTTCCGTGCTATGCATAGACCACTTTACATGCCCTCATAAGTCCCCGGACCGATCCAGCTAGGTGCGATTTAACGTGCTCTGTAGGCTAATAAGTATTATTATATTTAATTTATTTTAGCATGCTAATTCTATGAAACCAGTGCTTTTTATTCTGCTATCTTCGTGAATTCTTTTATTTAGATTGATTTTGCCATTATTTTACTTAATTATGCTGAATAATCCGCCACTGATGCGTCGACGTAAAGTCGAAAAGTAAAAGGTTGCATAGTGCATAAAAAGGTTGCTCAAAACAAAAAGTTATTGCAAGCTTCAGGGTTCTATGACTCCTAGTGACGCGAAAAAATTTTTAAAAAGTCGTGCTGTGATTATCAGATCCATTGCGCCCGTCGGGAGGTTAACCGGTAGAATACTTACACCATGATTCCGTTTGGGATATTTCTGAATATAACTTCAGTCGCCGTTACTGTACATCATCTGGATAGAGTGACAACTATCCGCGTGTCTGGTGCTTAACTCCCTCCCACATTCCCTAACCGGCGAGTGGGAGCGCTGTTTCGCGGCGTAGTAGTGCGAAATGGGAAGTAATGCGAGGGCCATCTGTTGGTGTCGGGCAGCGGGCGAGTGGGGCCCAGGAGATTGCCATATTCCCGGGAGGTGGACGGCTCGCAGGCGGAAATGAAAGGGCGCATGGATTTATTTATCTAGAATGGCGCTTTGGAATGAAAGTGTCTAACGGAGGGAGGAGAAATGGGGATGAAGGGGTTTGACCCCTTGAGGTCAACCGCTGGGGGGATGGAGGGCATTGCTTTCCGGGGCAGCTTAAGCCCATCAATATTAAAAGCTTTATTAGTTACTACCACGCATGCAAGTACACCCAATCGCCAGAGTTGTAATCAAATCAAAATATGATCTGAATGATAGTCAATGCATATTTATTGATTTCACGAACTGTGAAAAAATCGCCTCATAATTTGATCAAGCTTTACCGATATGAAATTTATGCAATGGCCCATTATCAGGATTATAACAACAAAATAAAATCAGTTCTGAATGAAATTCAGTGCGGATTTATTACGATAACCTAGTGGGAAAAAATTAGCGCGATATTCAATTACAATACGCATCTCTCATCAGGGTTATTGCCGAATAGATATGAGATCAAAATGGCATTCAATACATTTACGCTTACATACCTACTTTGAAATAATTATCTGGGAGTCAAAATAACATAGGATGTTGTTCATTGATATACTAAGATAGGTGATCCGACTGATTATTAAAGTTGGAGGAATCTACTATGGCGCTTTCGAATCAAAGTTTCCGGCTGGGGAGAAAAACAAAGGAATGAAGGAGCTAACTGTCTGAGGTAGGCCGCTAGGGGGAAAGTGAGATTATTGCAAAAGAACATCAAAATTAAATGATTCGTTACTGTAGTTAACACATTTAAGCAAGAACACAGCTTTGTAATTCCACTGATGTATCATATTAAAATTTTACCGGGCTCAGTTGCTACGCCATCATCCGGCAAACTTGCTATAAAATATTAAATTTCTTAAATTCCAAAGCGCGTTTCTAGATAAATGATTCCGATAATCGAGATGAATAACAGGATATGTCAATTGTTAGCTCACTGGATAATGGTCAGGCATGTGGCTATAAATTACTCTAAGCATTATGCAGTAGGCAATTTTTATTATAAAAGTAATAAAAATACTAATAAATTTGTTCCTCACATGGTACGTCATACTAACCTATCTTTCAGTTTTTTTTCAGCAAAATATAGGACTTTTAACATTCCTGCTTGGGGTTATCGCCTTTTCCAAGTACAAATAAATGCATACATGTTAGCTTCACTTATATAATTACCCATTATATCAAGTATTTATCTTATCTCAAATTGCACAAAGCAAAAGGTTAAAAATACTTTTGATCATCATAGAATCATACATTTGAATGAGTCTATAAAAGTTTCCATTCCATGATACTAGCGTTTTTAACTATTGTTCCACATTGTGAATCAAATAACCATTTATTTTCTTTATGATTTGAAGTAACTTACCATTTTGATCTGCTCCACTTCTACCATATTAATGCTTCTATAGTCATTTCTTTACGTAATGTCTCCTAAAAATATTCTTTAATTTTTCCCATGCGTTTCAGAAATTACAATTTCCATTATGACCGTTGCCGCACGGAATATTTATGAGGAATGGCGCTTTGGAATGAAATTGTCCAGTTAGGGGAGGAGACATGGAGGTTGAAGGGCAACTCCCATGTCTCCTCAAGGTTGCCCTCCAGCAGCTCGATTCTGTAAATGTCATACCTGTGCTTCGCGTGGTTCGAACCACAGCGGAGTTCTCACGCCTCTCACCGTGAAAGACGTTCAAGCGATCCTGTAAGCCTGTGTCGTGAGATGTTTGACGGATTGCGAACGATCACTTCAGTTTCTTATGTTGGTAGCTGTGCGGACGCGAGGAACGAATCAGAATCTCCGATACAAACTTACTTCAGCGGCTAACTGCAACTTCAGTTACCATAGAGAAACATATACAATGCCGTGGAATATTCACTCCCAAAGTAAATAATACTTCTTTACTCAATTTTGAGTGAGGTCTTTTCTTTTAAAAGTACCTATTAATGATAAGTTACGGTTGCTTAATTAATTTCTAGCTGTAGCTACTGTATATTACCTCTTTTATATGTTGCCAAGTGCTGCGTATCAAAGCCAGTTATCACGTAGCAGGCTCGTAATTCATAATTAGCACTAATTTTCTCAGCAATAGCAATAATAATATGGAGCAAATGCTTACGCGGAATGAGAACAAGTGTTATTTTATTATTTGATAATGGTTCATTCTCGTATTGTGGTTCATCTCTGCTGCTGTCAACGTCCGAGCCTCGCTTCAATTGTATTTAATACCTATAATTTTCGCCCAATGCATGAGAGGTCATTTAATAGTCTACTTTTGCCTCATTCGATTCTTCTTGCCCTGATAACTCCTTCCAGTCAGGAATGTAGTTTTTTTTTCCAATTCCGGTTCACCTGCATCTTAATTACTGCCCCCTTCTTTCAATCACCGCCCGTTCCTACTCCATCAATATTCCTCTCACCTCTGCTTGACTCGACAAAAGCTTGTATGCACGTAAATTACATTTTTCCCACATATAGGTATATATGGTTGTAGGTTGATGAATGTGTAGCTTTGAGTGCACGACCTCGAAATTTTGAATCGAAGGGGTGGAATATAAATTTTTATTTTTATAATATGTGGCATTTGTGTAGGCACCATATATATCGGAAAAAAATGTGAAGTTTTATGTTCATAAAGTTCGAATGTTCACTCCAGTTCCAATAAATTTCGATATTCATTCCAGCGTACCATCATTCCCGTATTCAAGAATGAAGAGTGATGATATAAAGCATTGGAGCTTTCATGTCGTAAATTCAGTTTATACCAAATAAAAATTTCATGTGCCGTAACGTTTTTTTTTTGGGGGGGGGATTTGGTGATGTTATAAGTAATACTCTGCGGTGTGTTGGAGTCGAAGCCGCTACATCTATCCATTATTTCATAATTTTTAATGCAATCAACACCTTCCACGCAAGATATAGATCACTTCGAAAGATTAATCATATCCATTTTCTGCGCATTTTTCCAGGAATTCTAAATGTCTGCATTAATAAAATGTTACAATTTCAATGAAAACTAAAATATTCCCGTGGCATATTTCACGTGAAACAGTAGGAAACATTTTAGGAAAGCCGAGGTTTTTTCCGGGTTTTCAAAGCCCATGCAGCTGAGAGAAAAATGTAGAGAGAGAGGTGTCATGAAATTATTCTTTACAGAATAAATTTTTAATTTTTTGATGTCTCACGGGCTTCTGTCAACGCCATAATTTAACGATAACTATTTTATATCATTTCAATCATTCAATTATGCTTTGAGTTACTTAATATCTCATTTTGTGCTTTGATACATTTTATATGCGTATTCCTACAGCATAACATCTAGCGATACGTGGAAATGTTGTCGGGGCGTCATCAACGTATTAAAAACATCTAGCCTATTCTCATTCTGATGCCTTTCGAACAATATTCAGTTTTAATCACTTTCAAAAAAAAAGTATCTATGAAATATTCAATATTTTCGTGCGTTAGAGATATGCGAAGGGCCCTAGATTATATAAACGGTCAAATGTGATATTGAATTTAACTTACATTTGATATTTGAAATGTATTCTTTCCAATATATTGAAAACGTTTTTATTAGATTTTCAAAATTGAATATTACTATTTGTATTCATTGTTTTAATTTTTTGGGTCCAATTTTATTAGCTATGTTCTTCAAGCAATGGCACGCAGGAATCATTAAAAGTTTCTCTAATGCATTCGAGCGATTTGTATTGAATAATCTCTTTTATATTTCACTCTGTGTTATAAGGGGTTAATTTTGAATCTTCTTTTCTCTCATTTACTCGAGATTATCATCACTCTTCTCGCTCTATCGATCCTTCTCGCCTGATGCAAATCGCCGACTTCAGACCTTATTCATCTGTCTAAGATTCTCCGCTTCTCCTGTCCTTTCAACACAACTCGCTTCAAAATAAAATGAAAAATGTTAGCCTTGGCGCATCCTGAAATATGTCTTTTTTATTCCCGGGGGCGCTGCCATTTGCATTTTGAATAGCCCTCGTTTGTGATAAAAAAAAGCGCGCTGGTCGTCCTCCTTCGCTTGTCCCCAGCTCAGCGTTTATCATGGCGCGGACACCATCGAGGCCCCTTACTCTTCCTGCCATAGTTCGCAACATAGGGGGGCCATATATCATTATTCTCGAATGAAAATAGGTGAATCAACTAGAGAAACTTCTTCTCATTGCAGTGCGCGATTACTTTAAGAGCAAATCTGATGAAAATGGAGTCTAAGACTACAAAAAACGAATAATAATAATAATTTTCCATATCGAAAAGCTAATAATAAAGTTTTCAAGATATCGGCAGGAATGTATTTTAAAACCCAAATGTAGATAAAATTCGATTTCATATTTGAATGTTTACAAAATCTATAGCCTTTCCCATGTGACTATTGCAAGAAAATATTCAGTATTTCTCAGTTAAATGTAATTTCAACTCAGTAGAGGGATAACGACAAAAATTTCATGTATCGCTATTTGTAAAGCTATAAGAATACATCTAATCTATAAAAGTCTTTAAGGGCGCAATGATATATTAACTCAAAACAAACTTAAATGCATGAAATGATGTTAAATTGCAAGTGTTAATTTATGAAATTAACAGAATTCGGTGAGACATAAAATAATCATAAAGTTATTCTGTAAAGCATGAAGACGTGGACTTTTTTCCTTCATTAAAACTGGGAAAGATATTTTATTCCTTCTGCCACGGGCATCATGACACCTAGCATAAACACTTAATTGTGAAATTGAATTATATCTATACTTGGCGTTAGAAGTGCAACGGCTCCTACACCATTTTTTTTAACTTTCGGTTGTGATAGAGTTTGAAAAGTAAAGGCACTCTTATTTTTCCAGAGTCCACCTCTCGAGCTATACGCGACGAAAACAAAACGGGCATAATGCATTTGCTGATAAGTTAATGACGGGATCCATGTCTTCGGGATCACCGCTTCTCCGTTACTCCCCGGCGTTTTGAATCTTCTGTGCGTGGTTAATTAAATATATGGATAATTTGTTTATGGATAAAATGGGAGGAATTATTCAAGAAAGGTCTTGTTAAAAGAACTTAGCTTGACCTAATTTTGCGCAACTGTGGAGTTGAACGTGTGAGTGTAGGTTTACAACTGTTAAATTTGGTGTAGCTCCACATATGACAGGCTTCAGTTTTGAAAAAAATCAAATTTATCTTGACAATTAACAGTAGCAAGGAAGACAGTTGTGGCTATACGTATGGGGACAAAAATATTTTTAACTATATAAGTTTTATTTATTTTTGCATTTCTCCGCGTCAATTTTAAGAGGGGCCGACTTCAATAAAATAAACATGAAAACGGACCCAAGTATATACAAGCGAATTAAAGCCTGAAAACGGGCAAGGAATTAGTGACAAGCCCATTTTTGTAATCCACTCGCTTAACTCAATCACTCCAAAAAATCCACTCACTTAACCCAATAGCGGATGACTCCCAGCTAAGGCTGTATTATTATCCTTGACAAGGCGTCAGGAAAAAAATAGGAAAACTTACTAGGGGAAACCAAAAATGAACTCTCTTGCATTGGACCCATAACGCGTAAAAATTTGATGTTTTGACTAATATATGTCTTCTAAAATCAATTTTGCGATTGGTGCGCGGTTTTTGCCGTGATTTAAGAAATATTTGATTGATTAGTGTGGCTCGTAATGTTTAAAGTTCTTATTCTCTGGATATAATTCCATAATTGGTGTGCAACTGTCTTCCACTTTATCTGATCTTGGGCCAATCTTTTCACTTCTTTGTATGGTTATCAACCAAGCTCTTTCACCAACTGTCTTATGTAGTCTTGTGTAGGTCTGTACCTATAGTTTTTTTTTCCTTTTCCGTACCTTCTTTTAGCCGTAACTCTTTTAACAAAGTTTTAGTGCCGGATGATAAAGCTAAACCCGGAATACCTTATCTTATTTGTGATTCTTAGTAGACATCGTCTTTCCCAATTTCGTTTTAACTCCTCATCGTTCGTGACCCTCACCACCCAGGGTATTTTCAGCATTTTCTAATCGAATTATACTTCATATCCCTGAACTCTCCCCCTAGCAAGTATCCAGGTCTCATTATCACGTGCAATCTAAGAGTATATTAAGTAACTTGTCCTTAATTGACCTGGTTCATAATGAGTCAAGTAGGGTCAAATTAATTTTTCGTGTTTGGGACTTTATGAAGTTGCAAGAAAAGGATAGAATAGAATACAGTATTTTTATTATGACCTAGGTAAAACCTACGAGAGCAAAAGATAGAAAATACAGAAAATGTTCTGCTCATAATAAAAGGCATTTTGACAAAAATAAGGCATTATGGAGATTATTGCTTGGCTAGCAAGTAGTAGATGTTTACACAAAAAATGTAAAATATTCAATACTAATAACACAAAAATATAAGTTTTATATATAAAAAATATAAGGATGACCCGTGGTTACTCATAATTATGTAATATTATATGCATATAATAAGGGTTAATTATGAAGATGAACCTTGCTGATGTATGGAAGACGAGAGTGTAAGTTGTGCATTAGATATTTAGAGGGCGGCAAAAGGAAGGAAGTGAAATGCAAAGAGGAAGTTTTACGAGGTTTTGTGGGCTGGGAAGGTCCTTATTATGATGGAGGGGGAGGGAAAATATGATTCGTTGGTGTACATTTCTTCAAGTGAGCAATTTCTCCCCTCTGTGAGCGTTTGCCAGAAAATATATCAACCGAAACTCTCATGACGTCACCAAGGCACGAGAAGTGGTCGGCAACTTTTGGGAGATGACGCGTGAGATAATTACTTCTTGTTTTTCCGTCGTACCATATCTTCCCATTACATTAACTGGAATCTTTTCATGAATGGAACAAACCCAAACATCAGGGACTCGAAGGAACGACCTAATTTCGTGTCGTCACGACGGTAAGACACCTTTTCGTTCAAAAGGTCGGCTAGACTGTGTAAGGGAAAGGCTTAGTATTCAGCAAGGGAAGGTAAATGCTTCTAGGATGAACTCTTGCTCAGGTAAGGAAGATGAGGATGTAAGGAGTGCATGAAATATTTAGAGAGAGAGAGAGAGGCAAAAGGAAGGGGGGGGGGGAGAAAATGCAAAGAGGAAGTTTTAAGAGGTTTTGAAGGGAATTTGGGGAAGGGATCTTAAATATGGAGGAGGGGGTGAGGGAGGTTCCCCCCCTCCAGATGCGAGTAGGGGTCTCGCGGGAGAAGAACTTGCTTGGCTCCGAGGGCGATAATAACAAGAGCGGGGAAAGAAATCATGAAGCGTACCTCGGGAAATGTAGGAGGAAAAGTAATAAAGCCTATTTAATTCACGAGTTCATAATTATCCAAGAGGATAACAAGGTAGTTTTTGTTCTCCGCTCGGCCTCCTCTTTTAATGAAGAAACCATGCTCATAATTATGGAGGAGTACTCAATGGAGGAACACTCCGCCCATCCTCCCCACGGATGGGTGAGTATTTTAATTACGTTTGAGTGAATGCCGTTGGGGCATGATTAGATAATTTCGACGCCTCTTCAACGTTTTGTTTGAACATTTTTAGCTCGAGGAATTTACTTGTAAGCCCTACGCTTTCAAAAACTCTATGTTTTCATAACTGTAAATAGAGAAGAGTGAAATCCTCGAAGATTACATTGGTCGTAAAATTTTCCCAACGCATGGAGATGAAGAATTTTTTAAATGGAAGATTTCGCCCTTGGTGCAAGTAACTTTTCACCCGTTCTCGTGATTGTTTACTAAGTCACTTGTTCCATCCAGTCCTTAGGAAAATGTTCGTCGCATAAGAGCAGCTATGTAGGGCTTTCTCTCCGGCAGTGACATAGTAACAAGGAGGTTGGGATATACTGGACGAGTCACCACTGTTTCTGAGCGTGGAGCGAAGTGTGGCAGGAATGGGGGTGCTTGGGAAGTATACGAGCCACGCCTACTTTGACTAAAACATTGACAATCTCCAAAGGGTCAATGCGTGCTGTTTGGTCAAATGTATGGACATAACTCGTCAATACATTAAAATACATACGCTCTCAACAAACCTTTTTTCTTACTATATTGGTAGGATTCGCGAAGTTTTATCTCAATCATCTTTTCCCGGGGCTAATTATTATCAAAAAAACTTTTAAAAATGAAGAAATAAGAAATAAATAAAAAATAAATTAAATAGAAAGTTCTTGAAGAAACTACTTAATTAAAGCACTAAAGAAATTGTGAATTTGTCACGCATCTATGAAAGATTTCATGCTTTTCTAGAGAATGGATTGCTAGAATTCTTCCCGGGTAATTCACCGGGTCAGATGGTTCATGTCGGCCGGCGTTTTTCTATAGTTATTTTCTAATATCTTTCGGGGGTTAGGTAACATATTGCAGTTATTACAATTCCGATACATAAATGATTCTGTATCAACGGGGTCGTCGTTGGTTGGGGGTATCTCTCCTAGTCAGTGCTGTCCTTTGTGTTTTTGAGTTTCAAGTTGGTAAGGGTAAGACCGTGATCATTGTTGATATTATTGCCATTGGAGCAAATCTCAACTAATTTCTTGGTGAACTGGTCCCAATATTTTGGAAACGCCCAGCACAGCGTTATATTCCCAGTTAATCCTTAATGGGGTGTTCTTCCGCTCTCAGCTTTCGTAAGTTAGTGACGACTTCATTAGGATTCTGGTGCATTTACTTGTTCTGTTGTTGACTCGTTGTTAATTTTTTTTTCATTAACAACGCTAAAATATAAAAATGTTTCGTATTGCCTGCCCATATTCATTTTAATCGTAAAATATACTGACGTATTTAAGTATAACATGGCCAAGGTTAGATAACTTGGGAAATGATCTGCAGCGAAGCTTTACGCCGAGGTAGTTCAGCTCATTCTCCTGCTCCCTCGTGACCGGTCGTACAGTGTCCCATTTAGTGGCGAGATACTCCTTGCGACATTATCTTGAAATTTACAGGGTAAGTAATGAATTTTTCCACATAAGCTTGTGTCATTAATCAGGTAAATCTGACAAAATAATCGGATTAAATTTTCAAAATAAAGGTACGTACAAAGTTTGAGTGATATCAGAGACAGTAAAAATTGTTATTTTTTACATTTGCAGAGGGTGCAATGGATTAAACCATTATTTGTCTTATTGTCGTAATTTCATCCCAAAATTGAGGATGTGTGAAAGTAAAATTCAGCAACAAGTGAGTACATTACATGCCATGCATTAGTAATGAAATGAATTCATAATGTTGTCAAGCGATACAAAAAAAATAGAAATTATAATTCTACGAGTAGGGCGTATTGAAATAACTAGTTAATGAAACCGTGATAATGCCAGTATAAATTCTAGTTTTTAATTACGTGAGTATCCTAGTACTCAGATGTGCTAATGTGTGTAAGTGTTTGTGAATACATACAATAGATAAACCGTAAGGTCACTTACTTACTCAGTATTATGAAAATCTCCAAGATAGCTTTATAATAATTTGTAAGCGAGTGATTCGTCACGGTAAAAGACCGAACATGCTGGAGATGTGCGTTCCCTTAAGAGCCCGCTCACTGATTTACGTCGATTGCAGTGTAAATCTGCTCGCCACAGGCGATATCACTCGCTGGATAAGGACTCGCAAGGCCATTATCCCACTGGCTCTCTCCCCAGCGGTTTAGTACAAGCAACTCACTCTCGGCGCACCTGCTTAGCGCAACCACCGATACAAAGTGCTCCGGATGCAGTCGAGAGTGTGTTCTACACTAAAGCTCTTATGCAAGTCCCATCAATATGATGTTACTGGCACCAATAGCCAACTGGAATCGTTAAACAGAAAAACCATATGGTTTAACCCGTTCGGGTATGCCTGGGGTTCTCTAATACTCATGGACATCCTGGTACACGGGTGCTGATGTAGATAAAACCTGGATTGTGTAACATATCTATGGTTTTAGTCATGAGTAATTTAATTTGTTCCTGAGACGAGTTTATATCTTTTTATATAATTTTGTCGACTTAAGCATGGAGTGAACCACTAGTCTCGCTATTTATTACATCATCAGTTACACTCTATTATGTAATTTTATAATTATGATTACCGAGATAAAACTATCACATGCAATCAATACGAGATCAGAAGACCATAAGAGTGGCAAATCCCTATTTGGCGTCAATACCGATACACATTGAAAGCACCTTAAATGTGTGAATCTTCAATAGGTTGTGAGTTAACATTTTGGAACTACCTCATGACTGAATAAATAAATGTGATTGATGTACTTAGAAAAATAATTTATGAACAGACATAAGTTAAAGCTGCGCAAGCAGAAATTTTTTGGACTATTTCGGAGAAAAAAGGCATGACGCTTTGGCTAAAATAAAAGAAACTGAAGAGCGACTTTTCTTTCAGCATTGGGCAACATGAAAACTTAGTAAAGAGAGGAACGCACTAAGGCTCCAGGAAAAGAAAATGCCGATGCTTAGCAAGATGAAAACGCCCAACAATTCCACAAATATGTGTGGGTAGACTTTGAATACAGAAGAAGCGCCTTTCAAGGATCAAACATAGGAGAATTTACCACTCCTGTAGAAGGAAAAGACACCAGGAAAACGCGGAGATCCTTCCAAATCGAGGTCATTTGCGCCGAATACAATAACTGAGGAAAAGCGTTTCATGACTTGATTTCTGACTCAAAGACTCCTGCCACAGTCTGATTTATCAACACGTGTCTAAATTTAACAAGTTTTAACGAATCATGAGGAGGAAATTGTTCCTAGATTAGACTTTATCCTGGGTGCATGTGTTTTTATCAATCATTACCATGGAGTTCACCATGTAACAATGAACACTGGCAGCATAAGAAATAAGCCTAGTTCAACTTCGCTATTTTATTGAAAGGAGATTTAATTTCACGCCACTGGATTTTTAATTTATTTCATTTACCGGTAAAACCAGTAATAATTAATCTATTTGAAATGAAGACTGTTATCAAAAAACAACGAATTTGAGCCTTTTCTTCTTCAAATAGCAAACCTTCTTTAACAATATAATTTCTACACTGCATGTAATTTATGAATTTTACTACTACTAACCATATACCTTTGACAGGAATCTTCTAGCCGCATTCAATACATCTCCTTTATGTCCGGTCTAAATCGTTTCATGTAAAAATATTATTTTCTGTTCCACGTTTTCCAATTATAGTAATCTGGTAATAACTTTTAGACCTTGAACACCAGCAAAATCCGATACTGCATACCTTGTGGGCTAACAATTCTGAATTAAACCTGTAATCTAACTATAATTGTCACGTAAAACGGCAAATATGTAGTACCTGTTTTTAGATAGGCATAAAAGCATAGTGTATGGTGCAACCCTTTTATCTAAATCAAGACTTCGGCGTCAAGACAACTTAAGGTTATCACTTCATTCTTCAGAGGTTCCTTATGCATCCTTTAGCAGCATTCACCATAAATATCGATTTAAAAATAATAAAAATGACAGCTCTTATCTGTCAATGGATTTTAATTATGATTTACTCAATCGATAAATTCCAATGAACAAGGACAAAAACTTTTCAGTGGGTCTCAAACCCAGCGCGTACTTCTGAAAGTATGCATACGCCAATAAAAAAACAAACAATAATTTGGCTCTTGGTATCATAAGGCGTGTTAGTGGCATGTTACTCCCTCAAAAGGACAAAATGTTTACGAACGAAAAAGCGGAGGCCAACCGTCAAAGTGTGCTTGCTGTATAGATATGGCGCAAGCTTAAGAAGACGCATCACTCCCGCTAGACAGGTCTTACGCCATGACGTATTGCTTTTTTATATCTTGCAGAACCACCTACTAACTTTCAGCGTCGATCAAGTACACCCTATTTAACAAAATTCTGCATCTCATTAATTAACACTTAACTGCAGTATTATTCCAAAAGTACATTTTTTACTATTCCTTGTTGTATTTTATGACCACCATATATGAAGTACCTCTCATTACATGTGTATTAATTGTATGTATTTATTGCCATTCAGTATTTGTTAAATAATTATACACGTGTGCAATTTTATGTATTATAATAATTTCGTCTTCTCATGGGCCGAGGATTTAATAAAGAAACCGAGAAAATCAGTCGCTGAGGCATAGAACATAATCTATATTAACATAAACATGGTTGACGTTCGAAAGTATAACGATTTTTTATTTCCTTACTTAAGGCTTACATAAAGGTTCTCATTCTTGAAGAAGACTTGCACTTGAGAAAAATAAAATGATATGCGTAAAATTTTTCTGCTAAATGTAAATGTAAGAGTTTACTCCATAGTGTATCTGAAATTTTAAAGACGATATCATACATTTTTAAACAAGAAATGTGTTAATAAAAATGGGAAAGTACGACCGATTTAGCCGGTATGATGAGTTCTCTAAAGAAAGGAATGGTGCGCAGGTAAATTTACGTTTCGCAGCGAAGTAAATTTTCAAGAGCAACCGCAGCAATAAAACTGAGCCGCAGTTCGTGCATGTGGAAAACGAATGACTTCAGCACGATGGGTCGGAGCAGTTGGCAATTTCCAAGCCACCACGTTGCAAGGGAAACATTGCAAATGAATTTTTCATTTCTCGTTCCTCCTCTAGCTCCCGGCTCCCAGATCTCGTTCGCTGTCAAAACTCCCCCAGGACAGCATTGCCATAGGAACGAAACACCCACGCCGGGAATTCCCACCCCTACCCTACCCTCGACCTTCCCCTTCTCCTCCTGACCAAGATCCGAATGCTAGCACACCCTTTTATTGCATTTCGTCTAAGTCTTTCTCCCTACATTATTGACCACAAAGCCATTAACTGATTCCCATGCATTATGCTGAACACAATCGCTATGAGCTGCGACCCAAGTTTCTTGTGCATTCCAGATTTGTGATGAAATGCTGAATGAAATTCAATATCTCACTTTTTCAAAATCAATTTAAGGAGACGAGCACTTACAATACATTGTATTATCTTAGTCTTGATGCAATTCCAATTCTTCAGACGTCCGAATAATAAAAAGTGGATTCATTCAGCAGTACTTTGTGAAAGTGTTCCAGCAAATTGGACGTGGAACTTTACCTCAAATCCTATATAATCGTGATGTAAGTACTAATTACTATATAACCAAATGTTCAGCATAAATTTCACGCCAAGTCCTGATGGTACTGGTTTCTCAGAGTTCCAATATTATTTATTCACTCAAAATTATACATTCTTTAATGCAGACGAAAGAAATAGGTTGCGGTTTTTCCCATCTATATATATAAAAGAAAGTCGAAAATCGTGTTAGTTAGAACACTTATAACTCGAGAACGGCTGCACCGATTTCAATGAGATTTGGTTCTTTGGATTCGTCTCAGGCCCGGATAACATATAGGTCATTAAGAAAAGGATAATTTCACAAAAAATTCATCTCTTTCCTATGGACATGCTTTTAGGAGTTATAGTAACACAACAATTGATAAGTCGGTCAAAACTACAAATTAAATAATTTGTTTTGTTTTACCACTTTAATAACTGAATTTCGTAGCAATATAACATTTTAATTACTAAATATATTCAAAATATTAATTAAACTGAAATTACATTTAAAAAATTTAATTCGAGCTAATTGTAAGCCCAGCCGTGGCCCAGCTCGAGTTGACACTTCACTACCGTGTTAGTAAACAAATCTCCAAGCAATTGTTGACAAACGGTAATGTCCGTGTTCCTGTCGAGGAATCGAGTAGTTTTAACTCATTTCCTTGGAGTGATTGCAAATTAGTTTCAGCGGAAGGTGAGCTCATCAACAAAGAGTTCCATAATATGATTGATAACCAAAAGAATCAAAAATGGTTGATTTAGCGAGGAAGAACGAAGATGTGGTTCACTAAAACGAGGTAAATTCAAATAGTTCGTACTCTGCATGAATTCGAATCTTTTAAATGTGTGACAAACGAAGACGAAATCACCAACTATCTATCTGAATATTTTAAGTCCTTGGACGTACCTGGCTTACCAAGGCACGATTTACAGCAAAATGTAGTTTCTGTGTTCATGATCTTTCGAAGCCTAAACCAACCGTAACTATCCAACGGAACGGGTTTGGTGGTTAAAAAAATTGGTAATGAATGTGATTCACGCAACTTTACTCAAAGGAAAACTCAAAGGTGAGGAAGTCCTCATTCCGAAGATTCCATGATCTCAACTCATATGCCCTTTTGAGCTTAAACTTATTCAATTTCCAATTCGTGTTGCATTTGTGATAACGATTAAAAAATCGCACGGTCAGTCTTTCAGTTTTTGTGTTGTTTGTGCTCATGTGCTAATGAAAACCCAAGATTTTCTCATGGTCAATTTAACGTGCTATGTTTACGAGTCGATAAACCATCCTCTGTATTTCTTCCTTCGCTTCAAGTGCGTAGATAGGATAGGGGGTTTTGGGCGGAGGTAATACTACAGGTGTGTAGGGTATAGAAAACTCGCTATGGTAAGCTGGAAGTGTGGGGGCACTTCCCCCAGACATTTTTTAAGATAAATGGTTCAGAATAGTGGGTTTTGCGGCTGTGTGAATAGTTAAATATGTTTTGTTTGTTAGTCATCCGTCCCCCTAATATTAATAACAAAATCTTTTATAAAAGAATTCTCTAAGCTCTTGGGGGGTGGGGGAGGGGTTTATCCCCCAAAAGCCCCCCTCGCTGCGTCACTGCTTTGCTTCGCTATATTTATTTAGCTTCATCCGCTTCATCTTGCGCCTGATAACAAAACAGAAACTGTTGTTTATCAGAAGGTGCTTGACGCAAGACATTAAACCCGAATGTGTAGGGCTCACCGTGGTGCGTTTACGCATGCAGCACGTTTACGCAGTGCATTTTTTCCAAACAGAGATACTATAACTGGCGCGCCTAAAATCATTTGATACGAATGCTGCTTCATAGGGGCTTTTCTTACACGATTTTGAGCATCGGTCAAGCGTCGGCCTGGCGTTGTATTAACCTGCCCCGTGAACGGGCCAAGTTTACGCAACATTTTTTTACGGCTAATAACACGAATATCCAACAACTGAATCCGTATAATTTTTATTTCATTAACTGCTTTAAAAAACCACTATGCTCAAAATTTCATAAGCTAAAACGTAAGAAAATTCATTGAAAAAAAATCCGCGTAAACGCTCCGATCCACCCTATGTTGATTCAATAAAGAAAATGTCTTTTTGACAAGCAATTTTGGCACTCATTTACGTAGTTTTATTGACTTTGTATCCTTATTTTATTATAATTAATTAAACATGATTAAAAACGACACAGCCGCTCTTGATTTATAAATGGTGTAAGTAAACTGTAAGTTCATTGATTGTTAGGCGGTACGAAGTTCGCCGGGTCAGCTAGTTAAATTTATATTTTATAATATTTCTTGGAGTTTAGGTCAATGTAAAACAAGTTATAGCCAACGTTTCGATTTATTTAAAATTATCCTCAGGGCTATGAAAGAGAAAACATGAACAATATAAAATACAAAGATGACAACGATATACAATATTTTTACATAAAAATGTTACGATCGCGTTTTTTATATAGTAATATAATTTAAAGCATACACATACATATATACACACATATATATAAGAACATAATAGAATACACAAAACTTTTTGACATACCTCTTAACTTTGAACATATTTATTGATGTTGTGTTACTAAGGTATTGCCACACCTAGTTACCATTAATTTTGATTGATTAAATAAAAATAAATTTTACTGAGGTTATCAATGTCTGTTATTTTATTACAACTGTTTTTTGTTTTTTATATGCAAACCATTTCTTTGAAGTCTTTTTTCAATATAATCTCATGATCTAAAATTTCGGCAATTTATTTAAAAAATTAATACATTTTTTAAATTTATTTATTTTTATCTTTCATAGCCCTGAGGATGATTTTAAATAAATCGAAACGTTGGCTATAACTTGTTTTACATTGACCTAAACTCCAATAAATATTATAAAATGTTTTAAACAAGGTCAAGAATAGAAGAGGAAAAAAATGTTAAATATATATGAACTTAGTACTTTTCTAACATTAACTTTATTTTCTCCACCCGTTCCAGCAATTTTCAGTAATTTTCAAGGACATTCACAGGGGTGCTGAAAACCTTCGGTAAATAAAATTACTGCGGAAAAGTACAAAGGTTTGCATTTATTCAGCGATCAGGATTTCGTAAAAATGACAGCCAAAATAGTATCAATGACTGTTACTTGCAATGCTAAAAATCCGAACCCAATGACCATTTTATGATTTCGTATGCATTCATGATCTTTTTTCTCGCAAGAAACGAAACAAATCTTACACAGAGGTGATCAAAAATATTCCTATATTTATCAATAAACTGACTAATTGGGAGTGATATTGCAGCTCAGAGGAATCAATAGAAATGGAAAGAACGGACCAAAAAAGTTTTACTTATTTATTTGTGTGCTGTTTAAATGAAAATAAGAAATATGAAACGTATACTCATAGAAAAAACTACAAATATATATTGGGAGGTCACTAAGATTACTAACCCTATTCTAAAAATATAAAAACACTTCAAACGCTCAGTGAACACGAAAGATAAGAATTTGGCAGCTGCTGTGAAAAGTAACTTTCTTGGCCACACCTGGGAACAGAACACCCACGCGTATGCGCCTCATTTCGTTAAGTTCAAATCGCTATTATTTTGTATAACTAATGAATTTATTACTATTTGAATTATATTAAAAATAATTAATAAAAATGTGCTTTCATATATTTTCGTAGCTTATACCAATTAAATTAACTACGGGCCAAAATAAAAAGAATTTTATCTTTGACGAGCTGGTCTCTCCTCATTTTTAGCGTCAATGGTTCCGAAATCAAACGAATTTCGTCCAACGAGCCTGTCCCTATATGTTTTTAACAATGAAAAATTATTATTTTTATCAATTTTAAATTATTAAAAGGAATAAACAATTTATTTTCTAAGTTGCTATCACTGATAAACAAATCGCTTTACCCAATGGTTATTTCCAAACTTTAATAGACAAATTGATATTTAAAAAACAGAGAAGATTGGTTGTCGACCAAATTTTTTCGACGGACGAGAATGAAAAGAAGCAGTGGTGCACAGTGACGTACCTCGATACACTTTCTATGAAAGAGGCTCATCATTTACCTAGAGACAAATTCCGAAGGAAGAAGCTTCGAAGTCAGGAAGAAAGAACATTAAAGTGATTACAAAAATAACAGATGTTAAAAGTAATTTTGCTAAACACTCGATAACTGCTATTGGAGTGATTTTTAAATGAATATTTTAAAACTTATGCAACGACCGCCGTGAATTGGTCTCTGAAGAGCAGTTGGAAATGATTAAAAAATATTGAAAGTCAGAACAGCACTCTGATAAACGAATATCTGTACCCATCCATTTCCCCTTTTCTGACGTCCGTTTAAAAGTTAATCAATTCCTCCGTTAGGTAACTAGATAACAATAACGAGATAAATACATCATAATTTATACCGAAAGATATTGATAATTCATCGAAACCCGTGTCGCATTATGTAAAAAGTAGTGGTATAATTAAAAGTGAAATATCCTAGAAACCTTATAATGGAATACCGCAAAGTTAGTAACTTAGGACCCGAATACGGGAGCTGGAACGGACCTGAAACTGTCGTCCGCAAAATATGAGTCAACGCGGAATGAACCCGAAAAACAATCACCAAAATCCTCTGAGTGCAAAGAGGCCCAGGGAAAGGAACTCGCCCCCGAATCCTGAATAAGGGACATTCATACGCCCGTGAGTGCAGGGGCGCAGCTAGGAATTAAGGCTGGGGGGTGTTTAGGTGCAACTAATACCGGGGTGTGTGGGGGTACGGAGTACCTTGCAGGATAAGCGGTAGGTGCGAGATTAATAAATGGCGGAATTTTAAGATAAATGGTTCAAAATGGTGAGTTTTACGGTTTTCTGATTGATATTTTATTCATCCTTACACTATTCTATTAATAATATAAATCCAATTAAGCAAAATGGATTAAAATTAAAATTTCTCCGAGCTCTGGGGGGAGGGGTTTAACCCCCAAAACCCCTCCTCGCTGCACCACTGCGTGAGTGAGCTTTACCGTCACTGATTCAAGCCAACCTTTGGGTTGAATCACTGAGTGAGTGAGTTATTGCGTGGCAATCTATGGTGTCGGCGATGCCATCTCTCGGCGATTTCTTGACCTTTGCCCGATGACCTCCTCCGCGCTTTTCGTCGGCGGGATGCCTCTCTCGATCGAAGGGTTTGACGGGCGAGATGAAGCGGAGGCTGCTGCGAGGGGTGATGATATATCCGGGGCCCCGCCCAAAACGGGTGCCGAGGAGCAGAGCTCTCCACCCTCTCCAACACCCTCCCTCCTCCATCCCCCGGGCAACATCACTCAATGCCCGCTCTTTTCATTTCCTTCACTCAATATTCATATGCAAATGAATCTCTCATCCTCCCTCCATCTATATATCCCCAAATTCTCTCTTTTCCCAACCCCCCCCCCCACCCACCCCTTCATCCCCCCTTCACACCCACACCAAATCTTCGTGGTTCAATGAGTGAATCGTTCATTGCCGTGAGCCGAATGAATTGATTTTAATGGTGTAAAACGTGCACTCAACGGATGCACAAAAAAGGAGTGAGCATAGTCGGGTAAGTACCTCGTAACCCCCAAAAATGTGTTCCAGATCCTATAATCCATCAGCCTTTATCGTACTAAGTTTACTTGAATTTGTGGCGAAAAGCATCTTTGGTAACTATCACAGAGTATCTCCATTGCCTAATTTTCACGATTCGTCAAAAACTTCTCCGGGCGTACAGAAAGCGTTACACAGATGCTAAACGAATTGGGTTGGTAACCGCTAGAAACTAGGAGGCTGCGCGCTAGCCTTAGTTTGCTTGAGCAGATGTGAATAGATATCTATCAGACCGACACGGAGAGCGTCATATTAGATCCCCGCTGTATTTCCAGATCCGACAGAAACAATAAATTAAGAGAGATATTTTGCCGAACGGATAGAAATGGGAATTCTTTTTTCCTCCGAGAAATAAAGGACTTAAACAAATGCTAGGTGGAAGTAGGTTAGGACTAGGCAAGATTCCCTTTTAATTTATGAACGGCTGAGGTCCTAACACCCTACTCCACAGGCCTAAAGAGGTGCCTTACGGGGTTATATGTAGATTTAGATGAATATGTGGGGTTGAAACATGATTAAAATCATTCATATTACCAGAAATAGAAGGATTTGCGAAGTCATTCATTGATAAACGTTATTTGTTTTAACTCATTGTATGCATACCCGGATTTTATTACTCATACGCACTCCTTGGAAACTGCGTAGAGGAATATATCAATATAATGCATGGTAATTATGGTTACATCCGTGATGTATTTGATTTTACTTTAAGTGAAGTTAATTTTTAAGAAACAATTTCGTTGTTTTGTTTAGTCCAGACCGCAAACATTATGATGATGACTTACAAGAATGCAAATTTTTAGCATATATCGGACTATATAAATTATTAGGATATGTAGTACTCATAATCTTATAGATATTCGGGATGAGTGAATGCGTAGTAGTTGAGTAATTAATGTTGGCTTTCCATTAGCAATTACATTTTTAACGGTATAAAAATATTCAAAATCCAAAGTAATTGAGACATGACGCTTAAAAAGTGTAGCAATATCGTTCGGGTAAAATAAAATGTTATTGATAAATGTTGCTAAATGGCATTAAAAGTAAGCTTTAATTCAGGCACCGTGTCACATTGCTAAAGAAAGTCTTCAAATATAGTATGGAACATAGTGAAACTCCATATTGCTTCGCTTGTTTCATTGTGATCACTCGGTTAATTTTGAACGATGAGAATGAACGATTCATTTGCACGAAATACCACGACTCGTATCACCGAAATGAGTCGTAATGGCTCCCCCCGCTCTTTTCCCCCACGTCACCCACCACCTCTCGCGTTCCGGTCTTCTCTCAGCCATTCGCCGTCGTCTTTGGCTTTAATTTGCTCCGTTTCTCCTTAATACTCCGGAGAGATAACTTTGCTTTTACAGACGTCGTCGTCCTCTCTTCTTCCTTCCTTCCTTCATCTCAGAGTCGGAGGCGGCCGCCGCTATAAATGTATGTATTCGAGCAGTCAGTCCATCCACTTCGCTTCACACTTGATGAATATTTCAAGGCGCAAAAAGGAAAGACGCGTGCGGGGGTGGGGGAGGAAGCCATGGAAACCTCCTCCCGGGCTCTCGATTACTTTTCGACAAATTATTTGCTTATTAATATTATTTTTCGGGGGAGGAGATGTTTCAAGTCATCAAAGAGATTGCCCTCGCAATACGTTTTCCCTCTTTCCCGTAAGATGCTCATGGCCGACAGTATGCCCAAGACTTCTCCCTCACTTCTTCCTTTGAGTATGAGAATTTACCGAATCGTGATTCCAACATGTTATATTGGTTAGACGTTTTCGTGGATTAATGTCCCTCATTTTTTTATAAATTAAAAATGAATGTGTGGCCAATGCTTGGGACATATATTTATCCAATTCTTAGGCTTTAATTCAATGATATATTTGTGGATACGGAAGGAACTTAACAAAAGGAGCCGCAAACAACTCTTTGCGTGATAGCCTCTGATGCTGACAGAAAGCGCAGAAATGGCGCAGTAATAATTGATAAATGAATATCATTTACTAGTAAGTAGTAAAAAATTACGTAATTAGTGCGCTTGTTTATGCTAGTAATATTGCTTTATTTATGAAGAAAAAAATAGAATAGTGCAAAGTAGTAGAATATTTCGCTTTCTTTGCATTAAAAAAATCATAAAATCGAAAAATCGTACGCAAGCAAGTTGGAGGGGGAGGAGTTCAAAATCAAAAAATTTCCAAAAATGTGCTTATGTAATACTACTGCGTGAGTTCAATAAGTAATGCAGCATATTTTTTCTTCGTTGAAAAAACTGGAATTTCCTGTGGAACATTTTCAAACATCCCATACTTAAGCTAGCACCAAGGGGAATGCAAATAGGTGGTCCCTTTCTATTCCACAGAAGGCTGATTTCTGTTGCCGCTTCGGTCGCATTTTAACCTGTTTTCAAAAATGTCCGCGGCGCGGTGATGAGGGCAATGTGATCCACTTTTTCCAATAATTTTCAGTCTAATGTTGTCAATTGCAAGGATTAACATTGAAAAGTTATGAACTTGATAGATATTAATCATCGTGTGTATAAATATCGGTTAACACCTCTACTTATACTTTATTTCCCCGTGAAACCCGGATCAATTTGTCCGTCAGCGACGCGTGTGGCCACTTATGTAAACCCATTTAAGTGCGCGGTGGGCGGCAACACATTTAGAGGACGACCTAAGGATCTTATTTTGTAATATTCGTGGCAAGCACTTCGTCTCGTATTGTTGCATTGCCTTCCGGTAGGTCCTCTTCTAAGTAGCCAATACTTGGGTCCGTTTGCAGTAGTATTCCATCGTTGTCTGTCTTCCGCCAGCCTTTTCAGCTCCTGGTAATTGTTGCAGCCTTTGTCTTTTATTACTTGGGTAATGTAATTCAACTTCGGCCTTCCTCTGCTGCTCTTTCCTTCCACCGTGCCTTCCAAAATTGTCTTTACCAATCCATCATGTCTCAGTAAATGACCAACCCACTTATTTCTCCTTGCGGTTAAAAATATTCCACAGGTCAGCTTTCACTCTCAGTCTGTCCGGTATTTCCTCATTCGTAGCCCGGTCTACCCATGAAACTTTTAACATTCTACGGTAGCACCATAACTCAAAAGCATCAATTCTATTTTCTCTGCTGCTCCTATTGTCCACGCTTCACTACCATAAAGCATTATGCTCCATACAAAAGTTTTGAGTAGATTCATCTTAATCATGATATTCATGTTTTTTTAAACGAATATCTTTCTCTTCTTCTTGAAAACTATTTTTGCCTGCTAATGTTAATATCCCTTTTGCTTCTGGCATCCGTGGTGATCTTGCTTCTTAAATACGTGAATTCTTCTTTATTGCTCAACCACGTATTACCCAAGGTTATATGTGCAGGTATTCCTGTTTTGCTTACAACGAGTGTCTTGGTTTTGGTCCTGCTTAACTTTAGATTGTATCTAGTCAGCGTGACTTCCATCTCTGTAAGCACTTCCTGTACTTGGTCTTCACTTTCTGCCAAGATTGCTAAGTCGTCCGCGAAGCATAGCTTATATATTCTCTGCCGATGGACCTTAATCCCTGTTTCCGGTAACTTGCTCTCTGCCTCGTCCAGTGCTCTTTGTAGGTAGCTTAAATAGGTAGGTAAGTTAAATAGCGCAGGTGACAATGAACATCCCTGTCTCACTCCTTTTCTTATTTTGGTCTGCTGTTCCTATTGTGCACATCTCAGCCCTGCAATTTCTTCTCTATAGATACTCTAAATAATTCTATAAATAACTCTCCTGTCTTTCTAATTTATCTTCGCTTATTTCATTCTCGTAAAGAGCTGCTTCCAATCTACACTATAAAAAACTTTTTCAAGATCGACAAATGCTATGTAAGTGTTCTTGTCTTTCCTCAGTATTTTTTCTGGCATTATTCTAATGAAAAATACTGCATCTCTGGTCCATCGACCTTTTCTAAATCCAAATTGGTCTTCGCTGAGGAGAGTTTCAACCTTATCTTCAATTACAATGTTAGTCAGTATTTTAAAGGTACGTAGGACAAGGCTCAATATGCGGTATTCTTCACATCTGATGGCTGATTTGCATTATGCATCTTCAAGAGTTCTGCTGGTATGTCATCTATGCCAGGCGCTTTATTATTCTTGAGTTTAGATAGTGCTTCCTCAAATTCTCCCCTCGGTATGCTGTCTCCTTCCTCTTCTTGATTGACTTCACCTTCCTTCTCTATCACTATGCTTGTACTTATTGTCATGTATCATATAACTCCTCTATGTACTGTTTCCACATTTTTCCCAATTAATCTTGTTCATAAATTATTTTGCCATTTTCGTTTCGTAGTCAATTGCCTCTAGGTTTATGATTTCCAAAGAATTGCTTCACTATTTCATGAGCCAAATCCATTTGATTACGTTTCATATGTCCTTCGACTTCTTATCATTTTCCTTCCCAGAAGGCCTCTTTTGCTTTTATGGTTTCTGTGTTTATTTCGTTTCTGAGAGCCATGTTCTGTATTTGTGCTTCGACTGTATTTTTATTTCTTAATGTTGTTCTTTCTTCAATTTTTTGTACGATGTCAGCAGTTATCCATTGTTTCCTGCCTCCGCTTGCCTGATACTACTTCTGCTGTTGTCTGCTCTCTCTTTTTTTATAATTTCCCATTCTTCGTTAATAGTCTTTGGCTTCTCAGTTCTCTGTTTATTTTTTTGTTCTTTGAATAAGGAAATCGCTCCTTTTTCTTTAAACTTTACTACATCCCATTTAACTGTATGCTTAGTTTGAAGCTTTCTAAACTTTAAATTACAAAGCGATAAGACTAAATTGTGGTCGCTGTCAATATCCGGTCCGGCATAGCTTCTGCTTTTTTTAATTTGGTTTCTAAATCTCTCCTTCACCAGCAGATAATCAATATGGTGTCTTCGTTGTCCATATGGTGCTTTCCACGTACAATTAGGCCGGCCCTTATTTTTCAGAATTGAGAAAATTTATGTTTTCCTAGTCTCAAAATGATCCAAATGAGGTTCATATTCATGTGTTAAAATTTGGTTACTTTAAAGTAACGGCAACCCGTGTCCCAAGGGCCCTAAGTACTGAGGACCCTCAATTGAGATTTTTGGGGATGAAAAAGTGCTGTTTCTATGTAAAACGTAAAAGTAAAGACCTTCTAAAACGTAAAACTAAAGTTTGTTTTGACCTATCTTTAAGCGTTTACGAGATATCGACCATCGTAATGCAATACACCCCCCAGGGCGCTACCCCGCATCGCGGCTCCGTTGAGGTACATCTGCGTGGATGATGTTGATACCATGAATTTGTTATTATTAAACGATATCGGGAGCAGAACTCTATTACTCGGTCACCTCTCTCATTTCTTTTACCCAAATCAAAAGGTCCAACAATCTTTCCTTCCCTTCCTTCTCCGACCGCGGCATTCCAGTCGCCCATGGTTATAACGTTTTCCTCCCCTTTTATTCCCTCCGGCAGGTGGCCGCGCTGTTATGAACTGTTAAAATGACATCTGTAACGTAGGTGTGTTCCAAGCAACGGACAGTGGTTGAGTTTTTTTGGCGGTAAACAAGGATATCTCACATATTCATAGGCCCTTGAAGCATATCTTTATGTGGCAATGGACAAAAGCACGGTGAGCCATTGGGCTATGCGTGTTTCATCATCGCCGCTGAGGGGGTGATGAAGAAGTTATTGCGGCAGTACGACGTTAGCTCCGACATCAACCAATGGAATAATAATAATAATACCGAAGAAGAAGAAGAATAGATACTGATAGATGCTGATAGAAGGTAAATACTGGGACAACACAATTTACACAGACAAACCTGTCCAGCATAACAGACCGGACATAATCTGGATTAAAAAAAAAAGAAAAGCAGACCTTTATAATTGAAATAGCAGTTCCGGCTGACCACAACCTTAAGAAGAAATACGAGGAAAAGAAACAAAAATATCAAGACCTCGCAAGGCAAATAAAAACTATCTGGAGACAGGACGTGGTCACCATCATCCCCATAGTAATCTCATCAACAGGAATAATACATTCATCACTCAATTTTGGAATTGAACAATTAAAAATTAAAAGAAGCACAATATATAACATTCAAAAATCTGTAATACTGGATAGAACAGTTAGATTGTTTTTAAATGAATTGTAACTTGAGGCAGCATCTTGGCAAGGCCCGACGCTGGCAGACCTCCAAGTAAATCTTGTGGAATAAAGAATAATAATAATAATAATTAATTCATTGTCCTAGTATCTTGTTCTATGGAACGTAATACATTATGTGCAATAAGTCTCGACAGAGAAAAATAAAAGAAAAAGTCATAATACAATTTAACAAAATTAATAATATATGGTATTAATCATCATCACTGGTCAACAATCCTAGGATTGGTTTGACGCAGCTCTCCACTCAGTTCTCCTATCAGCTAATCTTTTCACACCTACGCATTTCTTCTCTTTCACATCTTTCTTTACTTGTTCCTCATATTTTGCTCAAGGTCTTCCTTTTCCGTTCTTGCCTTCCACCTTTCCCTCGACGATTGTCATCATCAGGCCATCTTGCCTCAAGATGTGCCCAATAAGGTTGTTCCGTCTTCTTGTTAAGGTTTTCATAAGGCTTCTCCTCTCTCCTACTCTTCTTAGGACTTCCTCGTTACTAACTCGGTCGATCCATTTGATCTTCATCATCCTTCTGTCGCAGCACATTTCGAAGGCCTCTATCCTTGCTTTCTCCGCTGCGGTCATTGTCCATGCCCCACTTCCGTATAGGAGCATACTCCAAATGTAGGTTCTTATAAATTGCTTCTTAACTTCCGTATTTATGTTTGCCGCTGTAAGCAGGTCTCTCTTTTGGTGGAATATTCTCTTCACCTGAGCTATTCTGCTGATAATTTCTTTCTTACTTCTCCCGTCACTAGTTATCTCGCTTCCCAAACAACCGAATTCATCCACCTCTATCAGTTTTTGCTTCCCTATTTTAATGTTAGTCTTGACTTCTTCTCTTCTGCTATATACTAATATCTTGGTTTTCTTCGTGCTTATTTTCAGTTTATATTTACTCATTACCCTACCCATATTAATCAGAATATTTTTCAAATTCTTCTCAGAAATGGTATTAATATAAATTCATTATAAATTTTCAGGTAAATGAACTTACATTTACATTTCTAATTGATCTACAGATTTACAGTTAATAACGTCTTCCGGTATATTCTAAATCCGGATCTATCGGAACTGACCAGGCATGCGTGCCTTCCATTCGAGGCGGCATCAAGCCTTGCATTAGCAAGCCAAGCATTGCATGGAGTTTGGGATGAAAAAAATTGTTGTGAAGCTAAAGATTCGGGAATAACGTGGTGTATTTTAATGCTGAATAAAATTATCCCTGCTCCAGAAAAAAAAATTATTGCAATACTTACTGAATTCCCCTCGTAGAACTATCCCTAAGATACTAACAAGAAAATGCTATGCACGATAGATGACCTGAAGTGAAGTTACGAGTCCTTTTTGTTTACGCGTCCTTTTGTTTAAACTGCATTTTTCTACGTCACTTTCCAATTATTCTCGTATGTAGGGATACGTGGAGGATGGAAATATATTCTGAGAAAAATGAGGAATCGGTTGTTTGGGGGGTGAGGAAGGAGTGGTTGTGTTTTGTAAGAAAGCCGGGATTACGCAAACGAGAGTTCTGAGGGACGTAGAAGGAAGTGTTGAGCCGAAGAGTTCTAGATGGCGAAACTGAAATTTACATGAAAACTCGTCGTTACCCCAGGGTTCGTCGGCCACTACTGATAACCCTCTGGGCATTTATACCAGTTTTGTCGTCGCGAAGGGTAAGCCATGGAAGCTAAAATTTATTTATTTATTTATCAAATTTGCTATCCATAGGAAGGTAACAAAAAATAGCTTGAAAAATTCGCAAGTTTATTCACTAACGTTAGTGAACAACCGTTTATAATAACCGGAACATAACCCCTTTGGCATTTATTCCTGTTCTTTGCGCTAAGGGTTGTGCATTGCCTGGCTGCATAAAAAATAAGTGATAGAAAACAATCGTTGCAAAAATCGGTAATTTTTTCACTAACTTTATATGGCGTCCTCTAATAGTAACCAGAATTTATTTTCTTGAGGTATAATTTGGTTCTTTCGTCTCTAAGGGTTGGATAAAGCTCGCGCAAAGAAAATAAAGGAGTAAAGAACTTGGGTGCTCACCGAAGGGTTCCGGGTTCATATCCCTGGCGAACCTGTTTGGCACCCCAAAAACAAAATTACCATGTTTCAGGTGAAGCAAGGAAAGCAACTGCCCCCCCCCCCCCATTCCCTGAATGTGTTAAATTCACACACCTGTGGCTAAGTCTGGGGTGAGCTTTACTCTCATCTATCCAAAGTAACCCTCTGGTTGAATCCCTGGGTAGGTGAAGAAGATGATGCAATAACCTTAGCGGGAGCCAAGAATTGCTTTCCTTAGTGACCTTTAACAGAAAACATGGATTTTGGTGGACCGTAAAGAAAGGAGTGTACACTGAGAACTAAGATTTCCTCACTGAGCATTGAAAATTGTTGTCCTTTTTCTACCGGCAAGAGTGCATATTATTTCTTGAACGACCCTTTGATTATGCCTGAGAGAGGTGTTTCTTTATCAAATTAAATATAGTAAATAGGGCTCAAACATAGAAAAGACATTAAAATCATTGGGATAAGTTCTAACCAGGTAATTTTCAGTGTGAACTTTGGGGGGGGGGGTGGTTCGTGTTTCGATAGGTATTCTGACGATGGCGCCTTGGGCCAGGTGATCGGCGATGGTCGATCAAAAGGCTTGAGACGCAACATCTCCCCTTGCGAGCCCACAGCTCCTACTTCTTCCAGCGAACGCGATTCCTGGGCTTAGCCGGGAGCAGAGGTGCATGAATAAAAGATAGCATTCAAATAAGGAGGCGAGCGCACACTAAGAAATCGCTGTTGTTTTGTCCTACAGGCCAATCACATCGCGTGGGCTTCTCTTAAATCGCCTCAAGGCCATTGGAATTCGATATTTGACCGAAATTTATGGCGCTCCCCCCCACCCCCCCCCCGGTGGTCGAGAATCCCTAGCTGTTTTACTTATTTCGTGAAAATTTGAATTTACCTTGTTCCGTGCGGTTAAGCTTGGAAGGCTCTCAGAGTAAATGCGCACTTCAAGTGACTCCGTAGTCACCAGTGACCGAAGGTATCACTGAGAACCCTTTACTCCAGTATTGTTGTGGGAAATGAAAATTTTATGAAAAGGAATGCAATTAAATAAATCGTATTAAAATTGTCTCAATAACCAAACGAAGTAAATGGATTGATATAACTAGTTATATGGATACCTTACTCAATAATAAAACCTATTTACTAATTCAGTTTGCACGTAATGCATTATTTAAAATGCACGATAAGGAGTGATGATGGAATGATCATAGGTCAGTTGAAATAACAGATACGCGTGAGTGCATTTTGTGATGCATGCTGTCTTGTGAATCTTCGTGAGAGTAAGTCAACAGTCAAGATGATACCATTCTAACGCCTGAAAGTTCATGTATTTTAATTTAAGGTTTATAATTATTTGGTCTGTTTGAAAAGGTTATGGTAGATTTCACCCCAAACTCAGCTGAGGCGTGTGAAATTTACACATTCAGATGAGATTACTGTCTCTTAGCAACCTCGCACTTCGAAGATTTTTGTAAAGAGGTGTGCGAAGTACGAAATTTGAACCTCATAACCTTTGATTAGCAGATACGCACCTAGCTAAGTACAAATTTAGTTGACTCTTGTAGTTGTGTTAGTTATCATTCTCCTGTACATCAAATACATCAATTGCAACAGAAAAAATATTGCGGTAAAATCTTCACATTTGACTTACAGGCAAATGTTGACCAGGGTGTAGGTAGTCAAGTTACCCTGAAAGTTTCAAGTTGGAAGCGGAACTAACGTTAAAAACGTTTCAGGTGATGCTTTTTATAATTATTTAATTCATGGTAGAACACAGGTGTAAATTAGATACTTATTTCCATATTAATCGACCCGGGTTTCAGAAGCTTAGAACCGTGGGAAATGGTATTGAGGTGCCAAAACAGGGATCGGTTGGCATCAAATAAAAGTACATTGTAAAATTATGTTTTATTATGACGATAGCGTAATTTTTTAGGGAGTTACCCGTCAGAGACCTCGAAATTGGGAGGGTATCAGGTAAATCTAGTTGCCATTTACTGTGGATGGTGCCGTAGATGTTCAAATTTATAATAACTTATAGCCTTTGGTATATATTATAAATTTCAATCATAAAATTCAATGTTTTAGTCAGGTATGAGGTAATAGTCAATAAATCACGCACGGAAAAAATTAACTTTGTACTTGTTCGCCGTAATTTTGTGTGCACACTCATTTGCAGCAATCATGTGTCATTCTCAAGGGAGTGACACTGTGGCGCTGATTCTGGCGGAGCAAATGAAATTATTTGCGACAAGTCTTTCTGAAGTTCATTTCATCAGTGCTGGGCACTTCCGCAAAGCGACGGCCGAAATTATCCACATGGCATGGAGATAAGCTCTAAAACTATTATATAATTAAAAACATTTTGACGGAAAATATTATAATTTTATTCTTGCGAAATTGTCCGCTGCGAGTAGTAGATTTTATCATGGTTTCTTGGATTCCACCGTATTCTGTGATTTCTGATGACGTGAGTATCGCCGGTACACTCACCAGCATCTTCCGGTCAGAAACCCATGACAACGGAGGCAGTCGACGTCAGACAGAAAACAACGCGGTGGAGTTCCGGAACCCATGATCACAGGAATATTCTCACGCATATTCTTCCTTCTGACGCAGTCTCCTCCGCAGTTTCCTCGGTCTATCTTTACGGTCTCCCCTTCGCTGCGTGGAGCCGTCTTCGGCCCAACCCGAGCGGCTGCATCGTTTGTCTTAATCTGAGTTGATCGGCGCGTATCCGCCTCCCAAGTGTCCGAAGAATCCTTTCCTCGTTGTCGTGGTGACGTGCGCCCTCTGCCTCACGGCGTCTTCTCCTGATTGATTGTTTTTTAACCTTGAATTGTTGCTTCACCGAGACTTACGACCGCCGTCCTCCGAGCTGAAGTGTAAATCGTGCCTTCTTCTGGTTTTGTACGAGGATAGGTTCGTGTCTGCGACTTTTAGAGCAAAGACTTTACACAAAATTTTTAATAAATAAGTACCTTTTTTTCGTTAGAAGACTGCTGAATTGAAGAGATTATTAATGTTTTAAACCGTTACGACAAGTATATTTTGATCCTGTGAATTTATTTATGAATATTGAAAACAAACTTCAACCTCTGTGCTTTATATCAGCTATAAATTTAGTAATGACCTATATAACTTTTGTTCAAACTAAATGGTAGATTTTTGTCTCCCAGTTTTAAATATATGCATTCAAATCTTAAGATAGCCATTACACTGTTACAAAGTTGGCGATGAATCAATATACTCTTTTACTTACCAATTCTCCAGAGAATTAAAACAATGGCTAATTAATCAAATAAGGCTCCAACATCATGAGATGTACGAAAAATAAAAAAATATGTAAAATTTTGTATTTATATGCTAACCTTTACTGTTCCCTAGATTGTAACTGGTAATAGGACTTCAATTACTGCAAAATAAAGCAAAAATACAGGTGCGTCTGGTGAGAGATTTTTCACTCGCGGAGTTTGACCCAGTATTTATTAAAATCGTTTATTTTTCTGGATAACAGCGAATTCCTAGACATATGCGTTCAGTAAAATATCTCTTTTAATTTATTGTTTCTGACGCACATGGAATTGAAGAGTGGTTTCAAATGTGGTTTTCTACGCGTAGTCAGAATGAAATCCGTCGTTATTTGCCAAAGTAATCTAAGAATAGCTCGAATCCTCCTCCAAGTCTCTATCGGCTCCTAGCCTAATTTGCGTACGGCTTACGCTTTTTATCGCTAGCAGAACTTTACTGGATAATCTTGCAACTTTCTTTTGAGTTCTATGTGCTGAACTGATTTAATATTTCTTTTCCGGATCTCATGGACTTGCTATATATATTCGTGGTGCGGCCTAGCAAGTGCGAAGAAGCACTTATCTTCCATTTTATCGTGGGATGACCTTCCCTAAACGCGCGTCACAAATCCTAAATTTTCCCTTGCTCTGTCACAAATGTTTCTTAAATGTGTTCCTCACGGTAATTTTGAGTTCATTGGTGGTCCATGATATTTGACTTCTTCTGACGCCTAAATTTTAACTCCATCCAATGTGCGTACATGAGGACAGTTGGACGTCCTACGCCAGAAGTGTTGTTTTAATCCGTTGCGATAAATTCAGAGTGAGTATTCTCCAATTTCCTGCTAGATGATACTTTTTTCAGCACATATATATTTTTATTCTAATTCGAGCGCTGAGGTGATTCGTATTTACCTGTCATTGGCGATTGGTACTTAGGCTACTGCAAAGGTTTCTGTGACGCCAGGTCTTGAAGATTCATGAAGATTCCTATCTACTGGATTCCCATTGTTTTTTTTTATTTTGAAGCACAACAAAGCCTTATACTTGCATTAGTCATTGAATTTGAAGTTTTTTTCGTTAAACTGGTTGCCCTAAAATCACATCGATTGTCTTTAAGTCGGCCAGCTATCTTGAAATATCTAAGATATCAAGACGACTGTTGGAGGATAAGCCGAAATTTTTCCCCATCGAAGTCAGAGCATATGACGCGAACCAGGAAAACTTCAGTATTTCTGCGCATCCACTTCATTCAGATGATTTTTCGTCTCAAATATTGAGTGAAATTTTAAAGTTTTACATCTCAATGGGTTTCATTATTTTAATCTTTAAGGATCAGTTGAAATGATTCTGCTCACCCATATTTTTGTGGTATCTCCTCACGATTCGAGATAGCCAGTTTCTACGGAGTCTGACTTTACAACTGTGCCTTTTGCTCCTTTTTTGAATCAGATAAGACCTTATCTGCCTTATCTTTTTCGTCGTGGATGAACATTTCCTTTTGTAAAAGAGGGGTCTTTTATAGACTGGGGCTTGCCTACTTCAAAATGAAATTGTCGGCAACCGAAAAGACGTCGATTTACCCTACGCTTTTTGGGAAGGAACTTTTTGTGCCAATTTCCGCCGGTGAATTTAAACACACGATACTTAACGCTTATGGTATGGGGAAATTCTCACAGTGTCAGCGTTTTTGATTGAGGGACTTAAGGCTCGAAGCACAAGACGGCGGTGGGTATGTGGAGCCCGAAAATTGTCTCGGGCACCAATTTTCTGTCATGTATTTGCCGTGATAGTTTGAATAATAAATGTACCCACATTTTTTTTCGTGTAATATATCCGACACCGTATACACAGTGAAAAATCTGCTGCCGTAACCTTTTCACAGATAAGTTGTCTCATGTTGAATAGATTGCCACTTCTCATTTGCTTCGTGGTCTTGAGTGTCAGGGGCGCAGCCAGGAATTAAAGCTGGGGGGGGGGGGGGACTTAGGTGCAACCAATACCGGGGTGTGTGGGAGTATGGAATATCCACCAGGATAAGCGGTAGGTGTGAGATTAATAAATTGCGGAATTTTAAGATAAATTGCCCAAGATGGTGAGTTTTGCGGCTTTCTGAGGGATATTACATCCATATTATTAATCCTTACACTATTCTGTTAGTAATATCAATCCAATTAAGTAACTTGGTTAAAAATAAAGCATTTCTCTGAATTCTGGGGGGGTTGTTAACCCCCAAACCCCCCCCCCTCGCTGCGTTACTGTTGAGTATGGTCCTAACTTGTTTCTTTGTTTTTTTACAATAATATGAACGATTCCTTTATTCATTGAAAGGTTCTTCCTGAACGGGTAAATGAACCAACTCTTTATTCGCTTCAACAAATAATCGAAAATGAGCGGCATCTTTCATCATATTTTTTACACGGGAACCGAGCGGCACCGTCCTTTATATTTTTATCTTACGGGAGCTAAACTGAAGGAGGGAATATCTTTTACCTTGTATCTCATATTTTTCTTCCATCTCCCCAATCCTTTTATTGAGTTGCAATTTCCGGTGTGGGTTAACGACACCATTTGATTAGTTTATGCTCCATATACCATCTTCGGTCGCCATGGCGAGAGTTTCTAACAAACTGCGCGGCTGCTTGCGCAGTGTTGACACATCTCCGAGAGTAGTACCTGCCGCCGCCGCCACATCTCAAAGGAGAGAAGCGCTGCCGTCGTCGCCACGGCGGAGCGTGTAATTAATCCCAGGAAGAGCTGACTCCTAGTTTGTTCTCTAACATCATCCGGATGGAGAAGGCTGAAAGGGGCGCCTTCGGGGGGGAGGGAGAGGGTGGAAAGATGGGGGTTTACGCACCCCCACCCCCTACCCTCCGGATGTAAGGAGCAGGGAAAATAATGGCGGAGATATCGAGAAAAAATAATCCATCTTGCTCGCGCGCAGCCATTTCCCGAGAGAGCATTAAATGGATCCCGCGCTCATTCTTTTCGCGTTTCGGAAGTGCTGTTTTATTGATGTTTTTTCTTTGGGACGCGAGAGGCGCCCCTATCGCTAGGCGCTCCTCTCCATTGTGTTCGCCTCACTTGTCTACCCCACCCCACCGCCACCCCCGCCTTTCTCTCTATCTATCTCTCTCTCCCTCTCCTCGTCTTACCTTCACTCACACACTCGTCCTCGCAGCCGGCCACCCCGCATTACGTATCATAGTTGGTACCGGCCACTGAAAACACAGAAGTCAGCGAAATTAAATTCGGAGCTGGAAGTCGGGGATGTGTCAGGGAAATTTGATACAAGTCAGGGAAAAACTTGTGAGGCTGAGCATAGAGGTGAATACAATAGTTGAACCTTGGTGTATTTGTACGGTGAGGTGGGCATTTTCTTTTGTTTGCGTTCAGAAAAAGAAAAATGTGAAAGCAAAGAGAAAGCAGTTGGCGCAAAATTTAGCTCACGTGAAGGCGCATAGGGCTAAGTTACCAACTGAGACGGTTGCGGAGGTAAGCGCAAACGTTTATCAGATTGCTGCAATGGCTGCAAACAGAAGAATATGTTTTGTTTTTCGTGATTCCTTATGCGATTTCAACGATCTCAGATTTTAAGGAAAAATTGTTAGGATATAATTATATTTTTACTTATGAGTATGTTACACTTCTGAAATGAAAAAATGTGATATTCTAATGAACCTTTCTGTATACATTGACCGACTCCCTGTAAAAAAGTGTTTTGCGGAAGATATAGAGTCAGGGAAATCAAATTTTCGGAGTGGAAATCAGGTAAAATTCGGGAAAATAGATAGTGGAAAGCTGGTATTGATCATGTTTGTGGAAAGAGATCAATCCTCGCGAAATATTACGCCCTTCAAATTTGCAAAAAATGGGAGGCGATAACGAATGTAGGACCTCTGATTCCTGAGCTGCGGTTTTTGAAGGAGACACCTATTTTTGAACTGCTTTTGCTCCTTTCTTGGCGACCGGGTTGGTGTGGAGACTAGTGGGCTGGCTTCCTACCTTAAGGGGTGTCCAGGTTCAAATCCGCACCGTGGTTGACATTTTCTGTGACTGCCCGATCTCTGCCTCATGTGCCTTGTGAAGGGTACTTCAAGTACAACACTCCCAGTGGCGCCGACTCCATGGGGCTTGAAGGGGTCCGAGCCCCCTCAAAAATTCGTTATGGGTGTGAGGAAAAAATGTGTCAGTCTTGTCGATTTTCCCCGGAGTGACCAGATATCGAGATTTGAGTTATAAGGGTCCTAATGTTGATCATACGACTCTTCTAACATACTTAAAAAACTTAAAACTCACTTCTTATAAAATTTCCCGGGGTAAGATCCCCGGTTAGGGCCCCCCCAATATTTTTTGTTAGTCGGCGTCCCTGATCACTCCGTCCGTCGGATGGGACGTTCTGCAATGGCCTCCATCGCCTTTTTGGTAAAGATCAAATGAGCTTACAAAAAAGTTTTTAAATTTTACTCATGTTTCTGAATTATTAGGGGATAACTTACGTTTATCTGGAAAAGGTGCTAAACTACTTTTATTGAGAATTTTGAAGCCATGACGTATGTCAAACTGTTGGACAAACATCCGTCCCAGAAAATATCTAGTCACGTCTACCCCCAGCCCACAGAATCGTGGCTGACCTCCATACCATCTTAATTCTAAGTTTCCTCTACAACCCTCGTTTTCTCCCCCCTCCATCTTCCTCAACTCCGTAAACATAAGTGTATTTACGATTCTCCATGATAGCAAATGGAAAGGGAATGACATGGGAGTGTTGAAACTTGTCGACGCTGTACCGAACAACCGGTGTGTAATTGAATAAGTTTTCAATATTTTTATTTAGCAAATATTTTCTTTCTTTTTTCTCTTTCACTTCGTATAGCCCTTCATTCATTATTAAGTAGTCGTGGATTTCCTTGCATCTTATTCCTTATGGAAAGGAAATATCAGAATGTCCAGTACTTTATGCAGTGATGCTTAATTGCTTATTCTTCTTCAATATTACCGCAAAACTAATGCAACTATATTTTCTCATTTATTTTGCAGGTGAGAATGGAATTGGGCAACACCGGCCTGAGAAATTTGTGGAGTATGTAAGTATCTATACAGTGGTCAACCATTTTTATAAATTCACGTGTACCAGAGAATCCATTATAATTTTGGATGTATGGAGGAATATTAAAATTTATTTCTTTATAAGATATGAGGTTCAATTTACCATCCGACACGTCGGGAATCCATCACAGGAAATTGAATGTATATTTTATAGGATTACGGGAATGAGAATTTCACTTGTGCCAGGCGGCATAAAAATTTTAAAAATGATGTTTTAACTCAATATCGCTAATATATCTCCCGTTGCACGTACCATCTTTTTGCATAGTATGATATTATGATGCAGGTTTTCATGTACTTTAGAAATATTTTCTTTGAAGTGAATTTTTGCTCCAGTCGACTCTAACGTAGGGGCCTATTCTCGATCGTTACGCTAATTCTGTTATCTCCGGGGCAACATAACTCAGGTAGCGTTATGTTTGTTTTCCCGTTAGAATGTTTACAAATGTTAAACGTATACCAAGAGGAATTGGCAATTGAGCCCAGACAAAACACGAGTTGTATAACGGGAATAGGCTAGAATCTCAGAGTCGATGTGGAAAGGTTGTTTATCCATTTACAACGGTGCGTTCGCTCTATATACCAAAGTGTTTTTCCAGGCTTACCATTAGCACCAGCCAAGCTGAACTCTGATTTTTGCGCTTGACAGACTTACCTCAGCGCTTGTGGGGAGTACCTACTAAATGCGGATGTCGTGTTTCATTTCTTGCCCCTTGGTTTAACAAATTATGTACTATATACGTGTTCTTGGGCTTCATATCCTGATTTTTTTCTTCGCTGAATATGCTACGGATTTCTTTACCCATGAGAATTGTTCATTCGAAATTAAAAGTTCTTCTTGGCATTGCTTGGTGAATAGTAAATGCCGAAAGGGTTATTTGTACTCACTATTTCAGCTATTGGAACTATATTACTGCGCTCATACCTACTTTTCCTACTCTCCGGTGATCCATAATAAAAAAACTCAATCGCATGGAAGATATACACCACGTTTACCAACCGATCTCAGATCGGTCTGAGCTCAGACCGAGCTGAAATTAGAAAGTGAGCTGACTCGGCGCGTTGCGTTTACCAACATGGATTTGACGTATCGATTGTTTCATAGCATCGATCTTCACCCATCGATTCTGTTTGGAAAGTGGTTTTGTTGTCATTGCTTGTTGTCATTGTGGAAATCGCAGTAAGCTTTTTCAGTCATGGAATCGTCAGCGATATTGGCATTGCTATGGAGTCATAACCTGGAAATTTTCTCGGCGAATTTAAGCAGGTACCAGCTTTTTGTAACCCGAAGGAGGAGGGAACACCGGCATTTGTGCACATGCAGCACGTTAACAAATTATCAATTATTTTACCTCTTTCCATCTAGAAGACGCATAATGTCCTCTTCTTTGATTAAATTTATTAAATGCATCGTCTCCTGCTCGCTCCATACGTTCCTCTTCCTTTCCAAACTCATTTCTAAAATCTTATTTCTCACCTCGCCAACTCAATGAATCACAACAACCAAACGTGCTCTTGAAGAGTTACGATTGCATTTTGTCTGTTATGGGATGACAAAGAAGGAACGAAATACGCAACGGAGCTGATCTGCTCGAATCGTTTACCAGTCAGGCCGAGCTCTACGGCTCGATCTGAGATTTCAGACTGGTTTCGAAAGTGGACTGAGCCAGCCCGCTTACAGGCCGGCCTGGTCGGGCCGCTGCGTTTACTAACCCGGACCGAGCCGGCTAGACCGATCTGAGATCGGCTGGTAAACGTGGTGATAGTCCGGCCTCTTAAGCTTAAAAATTTACGGTCGAAGTTGCACGGAAGGAAACCAAAAAATGAAACTCTTCAAGACATGTATTGTTTGATATTACAGTAAAAGTTTAAATAAGTTATCTCCATCACTTAACACTCTCACGATTTGAATTCAAAATACAATCCGAACTTATTTCCTACTAAAATAATGAAGTTTTACCCTTGAAAATGACATAGTTGCTGTTGAAACTTGTTGGGCATAGTGAAAAGTTTGGGAAATTACCAACTCGTCATTAATGCCGTTAATATGAGGATGTTCTACAACGTTGATCGGTGTTCGGTGCGTTTTACTTGAAAGAAATTATATGGGGAACCTCAATGAAAGTTTATCGGGCATAGAAATCTCCGTATAAAAAAAACAGTAGACTCAGCATAGTGTTGTATAGTTCATGACTACCGTCTCTTTTGAATTTACGAAAGCTCATGCGAGTATGTTTGGATTACTGTGGATTAGAATGATTTTTACTTAAAATTTTATATCGTTTGCTTAAATTTCCATTAATCAATGTTCCCATTTACTTTATGTGCATATATCTTCCGTATATAAGTTAAATTTACTCTGAATTCAGATTTCACTCAGGTTTAAGTTTATACAAGTTTGCACGACCATATACTTTCTATGAAATGAGTTGACTTTATAACTTTTCCAGGACTACTTCTATTCTTTTCTAAATAAAATTGATTACAAATGAGTAAATTCTACTCCTACGTCGCAACGCGTCGGTATAAATTCATCTATAGGTTTTCCTACGCAATTGGAAGTCTACAAAATCGTCAAGTGGCAACACAAGAGTGGAGGTACCTTTTCTCTTCTTCAGGTTTGGTTGAAGATAGAATCATGGAGGGAGATTTTAATCCAGACCTCCTAACCTTTTTAACCTATTCGTACTTATGATTTCATAACAATCATTCCTATGGGACACCAACGTAAAGTATTTCTAAGGGCCTCGTTGTTTCCTGATACGAATGAAATTATGAAATTCCGTACAATATTATCTAAAAATTATTGCAGCTAAGCTAAGCCTAAAACACAATCACTGAGAACAATAAGTATTAAGCCATTATACTCAGCCCTGCGTGAAAAGGTTAAACAATCTTCTCTCATAGCTCGTGAATTTTTGCACTCCATACTAAATATTTGAATAGGGGAAACAAAGGTAGTTGTTTCTACAACTATTCTCAAGGAGTTAATATTCAAGGAAACTTTCGCTGTAGCTCGACGCGATGCAGATTTCTCTGGTTGAACCTTTCCCGGAGTTTGCGGAGATCACGAGCCCTGTTGTTTATAGAGCAGACAATTTATTAGACGGCCAGACCCAGAGAGAGGGAGAGGGGGGGAGGGAGGAATTATGGCTTTCATAGGAGAGAGCAAAATAAACTGCCTCTGTTATTAATTAAGCTGTCCCAAGATTTACAATAAGCTAAAACAGCTGTCGGAGGTTCTGGAAATTTATGCAGCGACGGCAATTGTTTTCATTGTCACCCAAATACTGCGCGACAGAAAAAAATTCTGGAATGAGAAGAAAAAGAATGGAAAAAATATGAAATCCCAGGATGCAGCCTCATGATTGTCAAGGGAGTAAGGACGTTTCGTTACTCAGTTATAATGGATTCACTGCATGCCCTAGAATGATGAACAATCTGCGTTAAAACATTTCAAATGCCAAACTCTTACCGTTAAAGAAATAATTGTTTCTAAACGTCGTTTCGTAGTGAAGTAAAAATGTATTCATAAACTTGAGGTTGACGAAAATAAAACTGAAAATGATAGAGTTCATTAATATTTCTCCCCGAGTGAAAAGATCAATATGAAAATTCATTCCTCCGATCTTCGACCCAAATTTGGAACATGAGAAGCATTTATTCCATAGTTCTCCGTACAGAGGTTCTTGGAGAGGGCGTAATTGTATTTAAGTGATGGAAACGCAAGTACATTTTCCAATGCTGTGGATAAATAGTATCTGTGGGTTAATTAAAAAAAAATATTTTCGTCACCTAAATTTGACATTAGTGGTACACTTTCGATGGATTTGAATGCCATTATCTAATTTCCGCAGTGAGGTTTGGAAAAAGCTTTTCTTCCTAAAGATTACTTGGTTTTGTCCAGTTGTGAGATAAATGGTTCAATCGGGTTGGTAATACATATCCTCTTTAGATATTATGTTAGCAACTGAAACATTCTTTCAAATACCATACGCTTACCCTTGCAAAGTGCAATCATTTATTTAAAATATCGCCTCAAAGTAGAGTTAAAATGCTTTAATAAACTAAGTTAAACAACTTTTACTTATGATAGTTTGAAAACTACAGAAGACCTATAATATTCCCATTTTTTAATACCTCAGCAGGATTAAACTCTTTTTGGGTGAATTAATGATTCTTCTCGGGTTCCCAAACGAGTCAGGTTTTCTACTGCCCACGTTCCAATGGCTAACTCCGTCATCGTCTTCAGAGCGTTGATGTTGACTGCCCTCCCCTCAAAACCCGGAGGACGGTGGCGGCGTTGGCCATTGAAACGTCGGCAGCAGAAGGCATGACTCGGTTGGAAACCCGAGAAGAATTCACCTCACGTCTGGTACTTGTCGGGTTATATGCGATGAAAAGACTAGGTAGGTAAACGTGGGGGAGTTATTTTGTCATAACTTATCTCTCGTTGTAATTATCTTTCCCTTTCAACTTAGGTATCGATTACAACCGATGCTGATATATTTTGTTATTCTGTACTAAGTAGTGATTACTTTGTACTCGCGTTTCCTAGCTCTGTCTTTGTCCACTGACGATTCCTTGTACCCGCTATTGCAAGCCTTATCGAATTTCAGGCAAGATGGTAATAATCGCTAGTACTTCGTGCCCGATTTTTACTTTTGAAATATCTTCGTGCATCTGAAATGGATAGTACCGATTAATTTTGTAGGGATATCAAGTACTAGGACACTTATCTACTTTGGCCGTGTATAAGGACGCCTTGTTATGTACTACTCAAAACACATTTAGAATTGCCGCCTACCAGAATATGAGATGATTCTCAGTGGATTTTATATTAAATAATTTCAAAGACAAATGACATTTAGTTGGAAAAGTATGGAGCGAGGGGGGGTGGAAAGGCGATGGAGATGATGGCTGCCTGCGTTTCGTTCTGATCGGTGCACGGGGAGTGGAAGGGCGCCATATTGTGTTCCTTCGAGGAAAATAAATTTCCCGGTGTGTTACCCAATTCCTCGCAGATGTGCGATCAAATTCTTTTCGGATTGAAAATGGAGGCACAGCCATCCCCCTCCCTATTCTCCCCCTCCCATACTCCATTCCGTCTCCAAAAAGACGCCATGGAAGGACGGAAACAATAGTGCGTGCTTGTGTTCAATATCATTCACGCACCAATCGGAACGTACGCAGTTTCATGCGCGCTAGGTGGGGCACACGTTTCTCAGTCTGTTTCCATGTAGCCTTAAACAATGCTTCCTGTGTCCTCCCCTGATATCTTGAAAATGGCTGTAGGTAACCCTCGAGATGCCGCGCTGGCGTATAAAGTACGCCAATCTTCGAAAACCAATGATTCCAGCATTGTACGTACATTCTGGTCTAGAACGGCCTCTTATAGTCTTACAATGTACTTTGACTGTCTATAGTGTGAGTTTTCAAAGCTCGAATTATTGTATTTAATTTAAACATTGATGGGCAAGAGGAACCGACACCCGTGGCGTACAAAGTACGCCGCCCGACTCTCTAACTCGTGCCTTTATTTTATTGAATGGCCTCGTGTATTCTTACAATGTCATTTTGATTGTGTATAGCATGAGTTTTTAAAGTAAAAAGTATTGTAATAACTTTTTTTTAGATCGACATGAGGGTCCCGACACCTGTGGCGTACAAATTACGTCACGCGACGGGCCGTGCACCACCTCTGTACCTTTATATCTGTATCACCTATAAATGTGCAAGCTTGAACTAATTTCTACAAATAAAGATAAATTTATATAAAAATCTAGTGTTATATCGTGGACAAAGCACGCCACGCGCCGGGTCGTGTAAGAATATCAGGCGCGCCCGCTCGAGGGTAAAATTGTATGGTTAATCAAAACTAGAGTCATTTATGGGGTGGAATGCTTCAGCATCTGCGTCTTCGTGCCACCACACAGGCCTCTTCAAAAGGCGTGTGGTGTTATATGTGAAAACGCCAGCCGTTCGTTTATTAAAGTCATATTACGGTGTTTGCTAGAAAATTCGTGAGTTTTCGTGCTATATTCTAATGAAATCTTCAATTTTTTGATAGTCAGACGAAAAAATTAGAGTAACTACAGTCAATTTTTTTTCTACTCTCACCGTGTTCTATTACTCGGCTTCTAACTCTCTGTATTACTGAAAGTATTTCCCCCCATCTTATCTCTTGATATGCCATTGCTTCATCTGTTTCCTGAATACAATTTTTGTAGGTCCTTTACTTTTTGATTTCTCGGGATGATTATATACGAATAAATTTTTCTAAGCGCATGCATAAAATGTCTTTAGATGCTAGGTAGTAGCGTTATACTTTTACGCATTCCGGCCTTCGTTCACTCTACGATAGAATCGCACCCTGTCTCCCGGTGGGGCTGCATTAAAATTCGTCATGCGTTTATTGAGTGACATAATCGTCGCGCATGAATTATATTCTCCAAAATGACTGTCAATAAAATTTTTAATGAAATGCAATCGTTATCCATTCACACCCACCCACCTTAGCAGTTTCTTCCGGTGACAAACCTCGTCGCGTAACTGCTGCGTCGCGTACAGACGGCCAAAACTCAGATAATATGATGCAAGTGCATCGTATTCATTGGAAAGGCAACGCATTTTGTCATTTTCAGCGAATGAAGCCAAAGTTATTTCGCAACATAACGCGGGATTTAGAAGTTATTTTTATTACCATGAATACCCCAGAGGTCGCATTTAATCACCCAATGCCTTCGAACCCAGCCCAATATACGGTAAACATTTCTGGAAATCACCTATTCTAAATGCCCAGTGAATATTTTGTGCGCCGATTACGCGGTGTTAACCAACCTCGAGTACTTGACAGAAGCGCATGTAAGTTATATGCTCGCGTTTTAGTGCACTTCAGGGAGTTGGGTGAAGGTGTCATGGTTGCCATGGCAGAACGTTGGGAAGGGGTTTGGTGGAGTGGATGTGGAATATTGTAGCCAGTGATTGACTTTCTGTCGTCGATAAAAAATTACGCATCTATTTTCAGACTTCAAGTTTTCCAGGTTTTTTTTCTTTTAATCCTTGAATATCCGTTGCACTCAAATGCATTCTTATATCTTTTATAGACATCTTATATGTAAATATTTAGGGTATCTTCATAACAAGGTCATGGCAAGAAAATTATTCGGGTTCGGGTATTGGAGGGGATAGGGAATCTCAGGGGGAAAGGTTAACTCAGATGGGGTACACATCATCAAACTGTATCTTCCAAACATTTCTGGGGGTTTGAACCCCTCAACTCCCCTGGCCCTCCCACATATTCATGTCTAGTAACTATTTGGTGCCATAGGAACGGTTCGAATTTGAAATTCCGAGCACGCATTGCAATCAAGTACCGCAGGGGTGGCGTGGTTGCCATGGTTGGAGTAATATTGGGAGGGGGGATATTGTTGCGAGTGATTGACGTTGCGTCGAAGGCAGCCGAGGAGGAAAATATGGAAACAGTGGGTTTTAGGTGAGAGGGGACGACGACCTGGCATGGAAATCCTGGGCGAGGAAATCGACTTTATGGGTTGAATATTATGAATAAATTTGTGTGCCGCCGTTCGGGGAGAAGTAATCGAAGCGTTTGACGCACCGGAGAAAAAATAAAATAGATACTCCGCTTCCCGCGCTGTCGAGAGAGAGAGCCGGTGCCGTTCAGCGAGCCACCGTTGCGCGCGACGCCATATTCGACGTCTATCTTGAGTCCCAATCTAGATTGAATGTTTTGCACTAACGCTACGATCACATTGTTGCAAAGTAAGAGGCAGTGGAGCGGGCTCGTTAACCATTATATTTAAATGTTTCGGTACAGTTCGTAAAATTAGCAGCCCAGTATTTTAGCGGTTTTTTGATGTGTCACCTGCCTCTTGAGGTTTTAGGGGTGAAAACTCGACGTCTGTGATAATTTCGCTGCCAAGTTGATGGCGTCACAAAGTCTTTCTGAATTTTAGAGTGAGGAATCATGGGTTGATCTCCAAAAACAGCTCATTTTCTTCAGGCAATTTTAAAAAAAATGAAATTTTGTTTATATAAGAACCAAAATTGTGTTATTACAGCTTGTCAATCATGCAATCTAATTAAGTAAGTGGCAGAGATCATTAGTAATATTTACACTTTTTTATTTTTACTTTTGTGGTGTCTACGGTCATGATATGTAAGTCCACGGACACAGCAAAAAAGGAATATTGTGCTTACTCACGAGAAAAAGTTTGTTTTATTTGCCATCCTACATTCTGTAACTAGACATAATGCACCATCATGTCCGTTACCATCTGTCATGTCCATGAAGTGCAGATTTCACGAGCATGATGTCCACGGACATAAGTAGTGATTTCCTCTAAATTAAGTTAGAGTTGGGACTGGCAACAAGTTAGGACATTGTCCTTACGACATCTACATCTACATCTACATAATACCCTGCGAGCCACCTCTAGGGTGTTTGGCAGGGGGTGATCAATCACCAGCATGCATTTGGACTCCCACATGCACACCACACCGTCCAAAAAACGTCCCGTATAATAACAAACTATACTACTATATGCTGTTAGAAATAGAATATAGAATAGAAATTCAGAAACATGCATTAAGTTTTACATAGGTTAGTAGGCTACACTACAAGTCATGCCATCTATTTACGAGTTCTATTGCTGCCGTTATAATCTCTTATCGATCGTGGAAAAAATGACATTCGGAATCTGTCTGTTCTACAATCTATCTCTCTTATTTTATTTATATGATCTGATTTTCCGTAGTACGTTGGCGTCCGCAAGATATGGTTACATTGAACTTGCATCCTGTAGCTGACACATCTCAATTGTAATTAGAAAAAGATGATACTTTTACTAATTTTTACTTTTCCACGGTCATGACTGATGATATTGGCTCATTCAAAAAACTGAACTAAATTTTTATTCCAGCGTTAAAACATTCACTTAACCAAGTACAAACTCAAACAACCTAACATAGCTGACAATCTCCTCCTGTACACACTGGTTGTTCAGGGCTACCACCACCTCCTGTGAAAAGGTAATTCCCCCTTTTTTCTGTGTTCACAAACATTGCTTTTTTGGGTAGGACGAATGCTTTTTATTGATAAATGATATGAAATAAAAGCAACCAAAAACACTATTTTGGAATGCTTATATTGTTGTGCCTAGTTCAATGATAGATTTGATAATAAATTATTATGTAAAGGTTGTTAATACAATGAACACCTCTTCATATATCTGTGTGGGAATGTCCACGGACATAACGAATCATAGTCTGTGTACATTAAATTTGGGGTATATAATTTTTTCTTTACTAATTTGTCACAACAATCATTAAAAGGGTACATGAAATAATATGCCAGTTTCGTTTTGATTTAACAGTTTTGGTTTTTTATGGCAGTCCATAGACATAATTTTGTACGCCTATGGGAGAACGACCCTAGATGAGGGTGGGTGGCCAAGTGTACCCCTGTACTCCATTTAATGCATCACGTGACGTGGAAAATTTAGAAATCAATGGTCCGAGAGGTTAAATTAGGTTCATATCAAAATGAAGTACAATATATTAAATATATGTTAGTAGTTGCGGAAATAGTATACTTGATGAAGTTAGAAATGATACAATAATGAAGATGATGGAATCGTAAAAATACGTAATTGACGAGGCAAAATGGAAGCTTTTAAAGCAACTTTTAAGCAAATATTGGATTGGGGACCTCAAGAAAAATTAAAAGAGTAAGACCAAAAGTGAATTTAACGGAAACAGAAAGTGGAGGAGGGTGAGTGAAGGAAAACGACGAAAGTCGCGGAAACACTGCTGCATATATAAACTCTACTCAGCAATCACATGTCACGGAGTTTCCCATGAATGATTTCCCTCGTATGAAAGTCCCGTGACTCAATGCCCCGTTATTATTGTGCCGCTCGAGGTAGGTATGTTGGGACCAAGGTAGTGACGTCATCCACCCGCTCTAAAACCCTATTCTGATAAATGCTAAACGGGTCACCGATTCTTAGCTACTCATTGGCATCTCGCATAGACCTCACGCAATTCATTTTTGTTTCTATTCTTGTGGGCGATTACTTCCCTCAAAGACCGGGTCCCCTTGAATGTGCTAATGAACCGGATCCCTATTGACGTCGCCAGCAACAGAAATTTTGGAGGCAACTTTCGAGAATATTTTTACGTTTTTCTTGTAGTTTTATGTTTTGGTGAGTGAAACGTACACATGAAGCGGGAAATTCAAATATAGAGGAAAGGAAACAGTTTATCATAACTTAAATTTGGAGAATGCTTCTCTATGGCATTGACAATGATAGACGCGGAGAAAGCAAGGGTAGAGGCCTTCGAAATGTGCTGCTACATAATAATGATGAGAATCAAATGAATCGACCGAGCAAGTAATGCAAGAGTCCTAAGAAGAGTAGGAGAGAAGAGAAGCCTCATAAAAACATAATAAGAAGACGGAACAACCTTATAGGCCACATCTTGAGACACGGTAGCCTGATGAAGACAGTCGTCGAGGGACAAGTGGAAGGTAAGAACGGAAAAGGAAGACATCGAACAAAATATATGGAAAAGGTAAAGAAGGATGTGAAAGAGAAGAAATACGTAGGTGTGAAAAGATTAGCTGATAGGAGAACTGAGTGGAGAGCTGCGTCAAACCAATCCTAGGATTGTTGACTAGTGATGATTATTCCATTTTGTGAGAGTTTTCCCTATGTATGCATACCCTTTTTTGTCTAAGATAATCTCTACAGACGGATATAAAAGGTAGAAAGGATTTTTGATAGAATTTTTTCTTGAAGGCCAAGCTTCTTAGAGGTCAAGGGGCCTAGTGAAAGGGATTGGACAGAAATAAAGCGAAGCTCCAAAAATCGAATAATAGCACAAACATGGAGTCGCTTGCGTACTAATTCGCAAACTTTTTTCATCATCATCATCATCAATATTCATCAATCCGAAGATTTGCTTGACGCAGCTCTCCACTCAGTTCTCCAATCAGCTAGTCTATCAGGCTTTAAATGATTATTTTATCTTTCATCCCTCTCCATTGCCTCATACAAATCTCCGGAAGCCTTATCTTGGCCTTCCACCTGTCCTTCAATGATTATTTTCATATGAAAGGCTTTCTTCTAGGAACTATTTTATACGTGAGCGCACTCAAGCACTCACCGGTTTGCCAGGATTTTTCCTATGGCCTTGGTGTCCGTCGTACCAACGAAAAATATAATCAAAATACAATAGGGGAACAGATCATTCGTATAATTGGAACCTTATGGCGTAGTGAAATATTTTAAGAGATCATATTCACTATTGGACGTATTTCCATATCGACAGTGCTTATCCTGCGAATCTATCTGCAAAAATATATGCACTGAAGATGTCTTCGTGTGGTCTAAATTATATCCTGCGAACATGTTATAGAGGGAATGGTATGTTGTATATTTTTAACACACTCATCCGAAGCTACGATTAGTTTACGTTGTGCTACAAATACTTTATGAGTTAATGAGTAATAATTTGGTTTGGATTTTCCATCGTCAGGCATACACTATTTATTCCGTTACAGCTGTTGTTTCACCCAGAGTTATATGCATCCCACAACTAAAAATATTCAGTAATTTTGACGTGTACATACATGACGTGTAAATAGAACCTTTAACATTGCAGTGAAACTTTAGCGGTGGCGATAAAGAAGAAAATAAAATTTATGCCCACTGTCTAAAGGACAAGTTATCATTCGAGTCAAATTCTGTAAGTTTTTTTCTCTTGTTGAAGAATCGAAGCCCTAAACCTCTCCATTCTCGAATGTCTTTCGTTAATTATGTGAATATAGGCTAACAGTGCAGCTTATGCGATGATCTACTGTCTGAGTATTGCTCTTTGTGATTTACAAGTCTTGAATAGCCACTGGCCTCACTGATAAGTATAGGATATGCACCTTCAAGTATTTATTTCATATCGCGTTCTCTTAATCTCAGTCGTGTCTTTCAATTCATGTGTCAGCCAAGTTATCTAGCCAGGAATCATTGCATATTGTTAGGTATTAGAAGTCATCTTGGGATTAGATTGCCATTCAGTGAGCAAGAAAGCGTATTGACCGTGGTTAAAATGAGAATAGGTTGCGTGATTGAATGGAAGCAGTTCAATGGGAGCTAATTTCGGCTCGGTAAATGTTTTATTGCATCGGTTGAATATTTTCTTTATCCGTTGGTCTTTATGGTGGTGTAATAAAAAGAATTATCGAAACTAAAAAGAAGGCGCAGAGGTCGAATTTTGCGCAACCCAAAGTCCTCGTCGACTTAGTCAAGGGGATCAAAAAAGGAGTCCAAATCCGTCCATAAAAGGCATGTTGGTCCTTATACATGCTTGCTATCAGCATTATCTTGTGATTTAAGATTGCAGTTGTCTATTTTTTCCCATACCAATCCGTTCACTCTCATATATCTGACATTTTAACTGACTTCGATTACTTAAATGGGTGCTCCTAAACTTGCATCGATTACTTTTCGATATATTTCAACCGAACGTACCAAAACGAGTAAATGAACCGTAGCAGTAACGAATGTTTATCGGATCAAGCGTGCGTTGGTTCGTATCCGCAAGAGAAACGGGTGCATCAATAACGAGGAGTTACTTGCTTCTACCACAGCTACCAACTTTGCAGAGAGCAAAATATAGGCAAAACGTGCTTACTAAGTCCAGTTAAGATTTTTGTCTCAGACGATGTGAAAAAAATATACTTCGCTTCCCATCTCACGATGGTGGACGTAATCACGAGAAGGAAAAAGACTGCGAAACAGAGATAAAATGCCATTATTTTCTCGTCCTATTAAGGCAAGCAACGGTATCTCGATTTATTAAATTAATGGTGTCACTTGCTATGACGACTCCTTGTGTGTTTATCTTTTTCCATTGTTCTAACCTTGCATGTATTTACTAAAGGAATGACTAAGCGTTTGCAAGTTTTCCACTTGCATGTATTAGGCGTATACAGGGTGTCCCATTTATCTTGACAACCCGAAATAACTTTTTGTCCAAATGGAAATTCAAAAATGTGTCAAGCAAATGTTCATTAGCCGTCAGGGGGACATTAATCAGCATGATTGCCTTCCTTGTAGCTTTGTTATTTACAAATATATGAACAGCGGTATGTCTTTTTTTAATGGCACCCTATATTTTTTAGTCGGAAATTCATTTCCTCTCCTAAAGACTTATTCACAAATGTAGCACAGTGGACCATTAACATAAACACAACGTTATGAAAACATAAGAAACTCGTCCACTTACTTCTTACGTCCACTTACTGTGGACGAGTTTCTTATGACTGGTGTGCATTTTACTATGTTTTCATTTGTTCACCGTCAACGTCAGCAAGTGGAGTAGTTCCAATACCCGAGTACCTGCACTAGGCGCTAGAGAGTCAGTCATTTTTCATAACACTGAGTTTATGTTAATGGTCCACTGTTCTACATTTTTGGATAAGTCTTTAGGAGAGGAAATTAATTGCCGGATAAAAAATATAGAGTGCCATTTAAAAAAGGCATTCCGCTGTTCACATCTTTGTAAATAGCAAAGCTACAAGGAAGGCAAGCATGCTGATTAATGTCTCCCTGACGGCTAATGAACATTTGCTTGACACATTTTTGAATTTCCATCTGGACAAAAACTTATTTCGGGTGGTCAAGATAAATGGGACACCCTGTATCTTGCTATTGTGCGTAGTATTTTATGACCGTGTGGTCATAAAATGACCGTGCTCTTGCATGCTGGTCATTGTTGAACCCTGCCAAACACCCTGGTGGCGGCTCGCAGGGTAGGTATTATGTACATGTAGATCCCTCACCCCTATAGCGGGCAAGAGCCCCCACGGAGAGGCAACTGACCACTGTCTCCGCCCCCGGCAATCTCCTTTTTTTTCCTCCAGCCCCACATACCATGCTCCCTACCCTCTATCTCCTCCCCTTTTCTCTTTCCTTCGCCGAACGTCAAATTACGCCCCCCGAGATGCAGAGGAAGGTCTTCAGGCCACACCCCTCAGCCTCTTACTCAGATTCCTTCTAGGTATGTTCTCCCCTTTCGCCGCCACAACGAAATAGATGTTGGAAATTTATTCGTTTCTAAATAGGGGTGTTTTTTTGCGTAGTTACTACTGAGGCTGCTGTTCGAAGGGTTTTGCTATTCGACGTGCTACACTTAGTTTTCTTGGGTGATTAAGAACGGAAGTCTTTCAGAGCGTTGCGGAGACCATTACTTTGGATTACTCTATATTATCAGGTCCGTTAGAAACGATTAATAAGTGATATATATATGTTACCAAACGGATAGGAATTCGTTTTTCCCCCGAACAATATTGGCTAAAATAAATTTTCTTCATCTATCGGTCTTTATGGTGGTGGAATAAAAAGTATTATCGAAACTAAAATGAAGGCGGCAGACGGTGGCGTAGCCAGGAATTTCGTTCGAGGGGGGTGAAAAACCAGGGAGGAAATTTGTTTAAAAACAGGGTTCGAAGTAATAGGTTTTTAACTAATTTTAAAACTTATCACAATCGAGAAAATTTAATTTTTTAAAGAAATATTTTGCAAATTTATGATTTTTCAATGGCTATTTTGTTTTCTTTCGTGGAGGAAAATGACTGTGGTTTTATATTTCAGGGGTGTCCGGACCCCCCCTGGCCTCGCCACTGGCGGTGGAGCTCGAATTTTGCACAACCCTAAGTCCTCGTCGCCTTAAGGTTGTGCAAAAGGGATCAAAAAAGGAGTCCCAGTCCGTCCCTTGAAGGCATAGTTAGAACGTTTGCTTTTTAATAATAAACGGCTGGTGTCCTATCACACCCACTACATGCCTATTGAGGCGATTTGTGGAGTAGTATGTAGATGTAGATCACACGATCAGGATTTAATTTGGAGAAATACGAAGACATCTCCCGGGATTAGAACCCGCAGTGCTCTAGCCCATTTGGTTTACCACATGCCTACCCCTAGAACTGACCAAAAAAGGTTAAAGTGAAAGTTATGAAAGTGATGTTACCGAATGGATAGGTATGTGAAGTCTTTTTTAATATGGGCAGTAAAGGACTTTATGATTGCTAGGAGGGACTCAAATATTTTCAAGTATTCAAATATTTCCAACGCGCACCTTGTTTTTTAAACGGCCCTTACACCTCCCGCCTCGTGTATATTGAGGTGGCTTGTGGATAAGCTTGTAGATGAAGTTGAGGGTTCTCGGGTACCAATCCAGGGTGAAGTCTTCGAGCATGGCAAAATAATCCTCGGGGCAAGAGGTGTGCGACGGAAAGGAACTGGTCAGTTCCTCGCATGCGCAGATAAGAGGCTTATTTTTCTTTCAACTGGTCGCTCAGCAAAGTTTCCATACGAACGACAGGCAGGCACATCGCGTCCTCCGTACCACACGTTCAGTCATTTGCGAGCATAGGTTATCAGCGTGAGTCGAATTCTCATTAATAATGCTTGTTTACATATTTTATATTTTAATTTTTATAATATTGTCGCGTACCAAGCGGCTCTGAGAAAAAGGGGTAGCAATGCATAGCTCAAACGGGTCAGGGATCTCACACCGCAGAGGCAGTCATCATAAAAAATATGCACACCTATTTTTGAGTGAAGTCCATTTAATGCCAATTATTAGAAATACATAAGAATACGTTTTGGCTCACTCGTCAAAATACATAGCGAAGAGATTACTGGCAGGAGAACTACGTACACTGAGGTCGTCAGGGGCGGTGCGTTGGCCGAGGGCGTCGGCTGAGGTGACGTTGACGGAGCAGCGAGACGGTGAGATCGCAGGGTCGGCGAGCGTCAGCGAAGCAGCGTGGATGAGCGCGAATGGACAAGAATGAGAGAGATGATCTCCGAATTTCGGTATATATACCGTACCCGCCCCTGATATACTGTGAAAATAATATGGACAGCAGGGGACCTCTATTCGTGGGAACGGCCGATCCCAAATACGGATGGCCGGCTAAATTAGAGAGTGTGAGAAAAACGTGACTCCGATAGTGGCCGTAGGTCGTGAATGAATATGGAATTTGATGGTCGAAGGTTGCAAAAGACTAGCTGATGGGGTTAGGCCCATAGCAACAAGTCGGAGCATAACAAAATTCATGAAGTATAAGTACCAGGGCTGTATCAAAATCTATTTATTGTGTGTGGAGAAGGTACGTTTTCATAAATTACGGACATGCATGAACGTAGGGTCTATTTTTCATTCCCCGCACCCTTCGTCTCTACCTCCTCCCTCACCTCACGTCGAAATACGCCACTCAACGAAGAGATGAGGATGCTTCTTGAGCGTACAACCCTCGAGGCTTCATCGCCTGCCTCTCTCAGATGCCGACTGTGTCCGCCACAGCCCTTTCACCGCCCCAGGACTCGCACTCTCTTCCTTACTTCCGTCTTAAGCGACGGAAGTGGCGCTCCGGCGAACGGCAGGGTTGTTAGGCACCTTTCGGGCCAGTGGCAGACCCCTGATTAGTGTAGACATTGGAGACGAAAGGCTACGGAGCTGTAAGAGCACATGCATTTACAAGTTCCATCATGTAGTCATCTTCAACGTACTAGGCTTAAATTGTCTCCCTTGCTAGCCTTTTTAGTTGGGAAAAATAACAATTTATTCACCCAGTGAATGGTGCATTGATTATTTAAACATTTTAACGTTGATTTAGTTAAGTAAATCTACTAAGGCACTCAATCTCATAATTGCGGTCGCGAATTATACGAAAGGAAAAAAAGAATAGGTACGCCTTGATCGGATTTGGAACCTGTATGTCTCGAATTTGCGTCTACCACTTGAGCAGCAATGGCATCTTATCCCCCCGTGTGGAGCTCTTTGTTGGCCCCTTAGGAGTTCAAGTGCTAGAACACCTGCCGCAAATTTTGAGACATCCGGGTTCGAGTTCCGGTTAAAACACATTATTTTTCTACCATCGAATTTGCGCACTTACTTACGTGTGCCTCCACTAGGGTGCTTAACTGGGTAATACGCGGTTAGTTCCTTCAAAAATATTCATCATAAAACGTTCTTCCGTAATGAGAAGCAATTATTAGTCCATCTTTTGCAGTTATGTGGAGATATACAAGCAATACACAAAAAGTGGGATAGAGGTTGTAGAAAACGCTGTATTTTTTATTGTTGAGGCTTTTGTTCCGAGTTTAATTGAAATACTCTCCGTAGCATGGGATTCAGTTGGAGAAAATATTTCTATTTTTATGTAGAAAAAAATTATTTATCACTGCGTTGTCTCGGAGTCTTACGTGGCGTACAGAATTCTGGGTTATCGCCGCGTTTCGTGGTCATAGGTGACGACAGTTTCGCCAGGATTCCACCAGGCGTCTTCAGGTCGAAGTGACCTGACCTGACTTTCGACCTGAAGACGCCTGGTGGAATCCTGGCGAAACTGTCGTCACCTATGACCACGAAACGCGGCGATAACCCGGAAAATGGAGAAATCCACAAATACTTATCACTGTACCGTTCCCTATCTTTTGTAAAAGACTAATAAATGAACGGTTTCTCTAAAGCACAAATTACAGCATTAATTTTACTTATTATTATTTATTAAATTACAGCATCAATTAAAAATTTAAAAATTACGTTTTGGTTCTGTTTTTATTTCCATAGTTCATGAAAATTGAAGTTAGCCTAAACACAGACTTAATGCCTTACAGGCTTCCGTACTTCCTTGAATGGATGTAATAACCTATAAATTATCTACATCTACATCTACATAATACCCCGCAAGCCGCCTAAAAGGCGTGTGGCAGGGGGTGTTAGGACACCAGCCGTTTACAGCTTTAAAAAAATTAAGTACTCAAACGAAGTTGGGACTAGCGTTTATTAAAGTCCTTTATGGTTCGGGGGAAAAACGAATTCGCATATCTATCCGTTCGGCAATACATCTCTCTTAATTTATCACTTCTATCGGACCTGGAAATATAGTGTGGCTCTAATATTATGTTCTCTGTGTCGCTCTTAAAGATATCCATTCTCAATTGTTCAAGCAATCTAAGCCTAGCGCGCAGCCTCCGCGTCTCCAACGGCTCCCAGCCTAACTCGCTTAACATCTGGGTAACACTGTCTGTACGCCCGTAGCAGTTTTTGACGAAAGGCGCAGCCTTCCTTTGAGTTTTATTCAGTTCGCGGATTAAGTCTTTCTGCACCGGATCCCATATGCTCGCTGCATATTCAAGGTGCGGTCGGACGAGAGCGAAATAGCACCTTTCCTTTACTTTCTCATCCGAAAATCTTCCCACAATACGCTTGACGAATCCTAATTTCTTCAGGGCTGTGCCGCAAATATTCATTATATGTGTTCCCCACGTGAGGTTCGAGGTTATCGTAACTCCCAGGTACTTCACTTCGTCTGTTGCCTTTACATTAATGCCATCCACTGCATAAACGTGGTTAGAGTTGGACGAATTCTGCAAGAGATGTACCGCCATGCATTTGCTCAGATTAAGTTTGAGTCCCCACTCTTGGCTCCACAAATGAACGTTGTTTAAGTCAGATGATAGAATTTCATAGTCAGAGTGATCACTAATTTCGCGATAGATGACAGCGTCGTCAGCTAATAAACGTATTTTACTGCTAATGCGGGAGCAGAGATCATTAATGTATATAATGAACAACAGGGGGCCGATTACGCTTCCTTGTGGAACACCTGATGTAACGTATACAACATCGGAGCTAATTCCGTCAAGAACAACTTTTAGTTTACGATCTCTGAGAAAGTCGCCTATCCAGTTTAAAACTGTTTCGTTTAATCCGCATGACTGTAATTTGTATAAAAGTTTGTTGTGAGGTACAGTGTCGAAAGCTTTCTTAAAATCTAGAAACAGTGCGTCAACTTGTCTTTTCGATTCACGAGATTTTATAGCGTCGTGAAGAAAGAGCGCGAGCTGTGTTTCGCATGATCTACCTTTTCGGAATCCGTGCTGACAGTCATGGAGGAAGTTACGGCTGTCCAAGAAAGTCATGATATTGCTAACGACGATATGCTCAAGTATCTTGCCTATAATCGATGTTAATGAAATCGGACGGTAGTTGCCTGGGTCATGCCTGTTTCCCTTTTTGAATATGGGTGTAACGCTTGCAATTTTCCAGTCAGGCGGTAACTTCCCGTCGGAGAGTGATTTCTTGAATATGATCTCTAAATAAGGTGCGATCTGTGGAGCTAACTCCCTGAGGACACGCGCGGGTATTCCCTCCGGACCCGGAGATTTACTATTCTTAATCGATTGTAGTTGTTTAGTTATCCCATCACGTTGTATAGATATTTCTTCCATCGATTCCTCAGTAAATGGGATGTCTAAATTGAATTGAGTATCGTCAGTAGTGTATACACTTTTGAAGTGGAAATTTAAAGTGTTAGCTTTGTCAATATTTTCGGTGACAAGTTTACCATCTTTATCAAATAAAGAATCTACGGTTGAATGTTTTCCCTGGAGCTCTCTCGCGTACGACCAAAAGGATTTCGGATTTTTTTCGAGTAATTCACCGAGTACTTTTTTCTTAAACTTTCGCATTGCCGTTCGCATTGATTTCTTGGTCATTGAGCGTTGTGCAGCGTAACTTTCTTTAGCTTCAAGTTCCCTCGATTTATTACGTGACGTGATGGATTTTCTGTACAAGTTGTATAGTTTTCTCTGTTTCCTAAGTTCTCTTCTGACATCGTTATTGTACCAGCGAGGTTCTTTATTATCACACTTCAGTTTTTGCGGAATATGTTCGTTGATTCCTTGGCGCAGAATTTCTAGGAGGTGTTTCCATGTTGCATCTGTGCTTTGGCCCTTTGATGTAACTACGAATTTTTTGTAGTAGTCATTAAGCATCTCGCCAAATTTTGTGAAGTTGCATTTATCAAATAAGTAAATTTTGCGTTTAGGTTTTACGGCTGACACTACATCAATTTTTAACGTTGCAAAGATTACTCGGTGATCGCTTATACCGTCAATAATATCTAGTTGTTTTATCAACTTAAGATGGCTTACTGCTAAAAGGTCTAATATCTTATTTCCTCTCGTAGGTTTGTCAACTACTTGGGCTAGAGAGTGATTTGCAAGTATGTTGAGTAATACCTCGCTGATTTCTCTATTCCTTGAATTCGTTTTTACGGTGTAAGTATCCCAGTTTATGGATGGAAGATTAAAATCGCCCCCGATTACTATTACACTATTACTGTCTCTCTGAGTAAATGCAGATATTTGATTTTCTAGAAGGTACATAACATCGACTTCGGAGTTCGGCGGTCTATAAAAAGAGCAAACATGAATACTCCTTTTGTTTCGTTGTTTAATTGTACACCATACGCTTTCTATTTCGTTGTCAATTATTTCGTGGGCGGCGCTGTGCAAATGTGATTTTACTGCTATAAAAACTCCGCCACCTGTTCTATTGCGTCGATCGCATCTGTAAATTTTATATTCTGGAGGAAAAACTTCGCTGTCGCTTATAATTATATGTATGCATGGAAGAATAAATTATATTATACTATAATGTATGCAACGATGTCTCTAAAAGGGAATAGTTTTAAAATCGCTCACCATATTTTAACGTTGATATTACATCGATGTCGTAAAATAACTGTGCTTTGAAAAATTTACCAGTCAGATACCTCTTTCCTGTCGATTTAACATTAATATGAACCGAACTCTCACTCAGAATAAAGTTAGTGTCTCTTCTTGAAATAATGGACTTATCGGGGAATTATTTTAGCCAATGCTTGTATGTTCAATTTTCTGTGATTTCAAACTACAGCTCCATATTGTTAACTTAAATTTTATTCTTATATTCTATTATTATATGTAACTCTTTTCTGTCTCTTCAAGGGTTTTGCTTATGCAGTACTAAATGAAAACGAATGTTATCAGGGAATATTTTGTGAAAATATTCACCGATGAAATGGTAGAAGTTTTCAAATTTACCATAAAGGAATTTATTTCAAGCCGACTTTCGACAAATGAGAAATTTTACCTAAACATGACCTAGTATGTATAATTACGTGTTATCAATGCATCTTTTGTTGTTAAAATTTGCAAACTTTTATCATTTCCATAAATACTTAAGTTTTTTTATCAATTTATGTGATGATCGTAAGCAAGTTTTTCAGTGTGGTTTAATGTTGTGTATTTTCATTAACACTATATTAGCGCTGTGTCCAAAATGTTAGCCTATTAAGTAAATCAGTAGCTCAACTTAATTATTCCATACTTTTATTAAATGTAAATTCGTAATTATTTGGTAAAATATTTGTTTTGTAGCCATCGGGAAATTTGTGAAAGTTTCTTGTAACGGGGGGAAAACTTTGAGGATTTCTCCATGATGCATGAGATATTGGTGTAATATTTTTAGCGGTTTATGCCGCTTATTCAACAAGAAACGCGACATCTCATTTCGGGAGATGGAACCTGATAAGAGTCTTGAATCTGGAGGGAGGCTTAACGGGCTTTTCCGTTTGTAATTAGAAGCATCCGCCTTGATTAGAAAGCGATTTCGGATGGTATTAGTGGTTGGTAGGGAGGGAGGGCGCGCACTAAAACTCTTTCTGGACTCGCCAAATTGGATTCCAACGGTGGACACGCGACCCCTGCCCCCCCTGGCGGGCACCTGAAAAGACGCGGTGGACGGACGGCCGGATCAGGGCTGGCAGGGTTCTTCTATGCCTCCCCCTTTCCACTCTTTCGCTGCAACGACCCCTGGACCCGTCCAGGTGACAGCAATGAGATCAGTTGGGTTAACCCCACTTTGGCCTCCACGTTGGCCAAACTGGCGTGTCCACCTATTGCCCGCTCTCAGAACTTAGGTGGTGAGTTGCGTCATTCAGAAAATTCTTATCTACATCTCATCATCATCAATCCGAAGATCAGTTTGACGCTGCTCTCCACTCTTGATTTGCTACATGCTAGCCGTACTTATTTCTATTATAAAGGAATTTCTATAATAAATAAATTAGTGATATACTTTGTATAATTTAAATACACCAAAGGATGAAGTTCGCCAAGAAAAAATATTTGACAGCCGGGATTCGAACCCGGATCTCCCGATTGCCGGTCAGGCGTGTTAACCAGTTACACCACCAAGCCATTTTTTCAGAGCGAACTTCGGGATGGGTTTTACCGAACAAGATATTGACGTCACAAGTCCACACTGTGGCACATGTGGCGAGGATCGTGCTTACTAAGCCACTGTCGGGGTGAAAAACCCTTATTTTGTCGCTGGTCTGCGACGACGAATTTCAAAGCACTGCAGGAACAAGTGACAAGTCAAATATTTTTTCATGGCGAACTTCATCCTTTGGTGTATTTAACTTTGCACCCGTGCGCGTGACTGCGTACAAAGTCACTTGTTCCTGCAGTGCTTTACATAATTTCATCATAATCACCGGAAAGGAATTGTTTCTTTTAAATATTCCGCTCCATTATATTTAATTAATTACAGTTTTCGCTGCCCATAGCGTCATGGGGACTCTCCCACGAAGCACATTAACTCTAATAAATTATAAATATTGAGTGAAACTTTGCGGAGTGTAATTATTTTTCGAGTATATTTCAATAATTTTTAGGCAAAACTTTTCTTTTACGTCCTGGATAGTCTATTCTACGTTTATTATTTTGGATCGTCCTTTGCTTTTCTTCACGTCCATTTGCCTTCGATGAATGTCTTCGTCAGGCCAATGTTTCCTGCGCGGTGGCCGATTAAGTTGCCTCGTCTTCTTTGTTGGCGTTTTAGATGAATTTTATTTCATCTTCTTTACATTTCCTTGTAACTTATTTAACCCTTGCATATTTGAATCAATTTTGAATAGCACCGCATTTTGAATGCTTCCACTCTTGACTTTTCTGCTGTCGTCAACGTCCATGCCTCGCTGAGATAAACCAATGTTCCATTTTATAGCATTTGATAACTTACTATGCATGCAGAGCGCATCTACTTGAAGCCTGCGAACTTTATTTTGGACTGGTTTGGGTGACTGATCACAGAAATGAATATTACAACCGGCACCATTCATTGCACCATATGGTTTAAAAATAAATGGATATAAAAATAAGACGCAAATATTCGTGTAGACTGATCGAGCTCCCATAAATCATAAATCACTTCATAAATACGACAAAAAGTGGAGCGTTTCCAGTATGGCAAACGAGTTAGGATGGGAAACTTTACATGAGCGTAGATCGAAGTATAGGCTTAACTTACTTAGGAAATTCGAAGAAGGTATTTTCTCAGACGACGTGAATCATATCGTTTACCATCGTTCTATAGTAGACGTGATCATGAGAATAAAAAAAGAGCAATAGCATGCAAAACAGAGAGATTTAAAATGTCATTCTTCCCTCGTACTATTAAGGATAGCAACGTTGTCTCAATTGATAGGATTAATGGCGTCGCTCGCTAGGATCACTCATTGCATGTTTTTTCATTGTTCTAACCTTGCATGTATTTGTTCTAGGAATTACTCACAATTAGCAATTTTTTATAAATAAGCATGTATATTTTGCTAGCGTGCGTAATATTTCTATGGCCGTGCGGTGTGCATGTGGCGGTCCTCTTGCATGCTGCATGTTGGTCATGTGTCACCCCCTGCCAAACACCCTAAAGGTGGCTCGCAGGGTATTATGTAGATGTAGATGTAGAAATAAATAAATAAAGAATAAATCACTTCATACTACCCAAGACAGTTACATATATCCATATACACTCACTTTTAAAGGTTAAATCTATGTGAATATCTCCTAGGGGAAATTATGACGCGTCTCCTACCGATCTGCCATGTCAATGAGTGCCATACAAGTAAGTGCCTCTACTGCCTGTTTCACTCTTTCTCTTTCCTACCACTGTAGCTCTTCCATCGCGATTGCCTCGCCATCCGTGGCCACACCGTGAACTGTCAGCAGCATCATCGAAGATTAATTATCCGCCCTATAGATGGCCCCTTGTCTTCGCTCGCCACGCCTGCCCCCTGGGCGGCCGAATGTTGACTGATGTGTGCAGCGTCAGCAGATCAGAGTGCACAATGGAGAGAGAGGGGGTTCATCCCCATTGTATTCAAGCCCATTGAAGTATCCCTGCGTTGCCCTTCTCACTGGATGTAAACATCTCATTGCCTTTCTCTGGTAATAACCATAGTTTTGCGAGTAATAGCTCGCGGCGCCTTAACCTTTGTTAGTGTACGCGGATTTTCTAAGACATAAGCATACCCAGGTAGATTTTAAAAATTGGATTGAACGGAACGATGTTATCCTCGGTGATTCATTTTGCTTGGTTCTTAGATAAGTTAGCTTCGTAAAATATTACAATTTTTTACATCAGAATGATGATGATGGAATAAGATGCATACATTAATCTGTAATTCTCTTCTTTAGTGGTTACGAATGATTATAGTGATTCGTTATTTTTTAACGGTTAAAATCCTTTTGCATCGGAAATTGTGATGATGGAATAAGATACATATATCTGTAATTCTCTTCTTTAGTGGTTACGAATTAATAACAGTGAATAACAGCTCTCCCTCCTCGCGGCTGCGTTGCTTCTGGCCGGTTACCCTTGCTTCTGCGCCGTGATTGGTTGTTGTATTCGTCTTCTCTATTGAAATTTTTGGGCGTTTTGATGATCTCTATTGCCTCCCTTATCAGCCCTCTTTTCTTTTGCGATGATTTTCGCTTCGTCAAATATTATATCATTCCCAGGCTCACTCGAAGCATGCTCGGCAACTGCTGAGAGGTCGAATTTCTTGTTCCGTGTGGCCCTCTTGTGTTCCTGCAGGCGAATCTTCATGGATCTGTATGTTTCACCGATGTATGATTTACCGCATGAGCATGGTATGCGGTACACCCCTTCGTTCAAATTATTTGGAATCTTGTCTTTCGGTTTTGGAATAATCTGGTTTATTTTTGTTTAGTTGATGCTTAGAAAATTTAATGAAGTGAAAGGTTCCCCATGAAGTGTGAAATGCATTCATATTTCCCTATGGATGTTTCGCTCCTAATAATAACATGTACTTCCGAAAACACTATTTATGTCAAAATATTGTAACATAGATGATTTTGAGGACACTTGGGTTATTATCAGATTTCAGAGGCATTGCATGTTTGAACAATTACTTAATATGGTGAAAAAGACAAAAAAGAGGATTTTTAACCGTTGTAATGTCGTTTTGTAAAAAAATCACTTTTAAAGGAATTCAATATTCCAAGAAATTGTATTTCAATTTCTCGATATCGCTTCCACAATAATGCCGTAATCGTAAGGGCTAAAATAAATTTAAAAAAATTGTAATCCAATATCTAGTTGAAGCAAGTGCTGTTTATTGTTGCACTGTTGTTGTATAATTTATATTCCAGCACTAAATGGTTGGCACGCACACATTTCTTTACATAAAATCCCATTCCGGATGACGGTCATATCATGTCGATGGTAATATGTTATGGTGATGGTTATGTTGATGCGAAGAAATAATATATTTTTCTATTGACCAGCCCTAAATAAAAATAAAAACATGCCTATTCAATTAAGTGGTCATAGTATACATCTACTATTTAAGGGAAATTTTGGCCGATGTCTTAACCTTTAAGTATATGGTGAATACTAGTGAAACAATTTTGCTCCGTATGTCTGTGGGCTACAAACTTAAGTAACTGCTGCACTTATTTCGATTAATCGTGCTCTTTTCCGGTTTAACTTGATTTATAATTCCTATGGTTATGAAAAGAGAAGTAGGTGAAAAGAATAGGATTGAAAACAATTTTTCCAGCTGCAAGAAACGGCTTTTCTTCGTTTAATTGATTTTGTGCCATCCTTAATCGTTTCAGTTGTCGAAAATACTAAGCATTTCCACGTACCGTTGAGCATCACAGGAAAAATGTGCACCAATGGAGATGCGATTAGAAAAACCCGTGAGCGAGCAACAAATTATAATGTGGAATCCCGGGGATAATTTATAACTTCAAATACTTGAAAACCTATGAATGCGCCGCCGTGAGAGGACATACTTTTTTTTTGAGCTCTCCATTGCTATGCAGAGTCGGCAACTTGCCTCGACTACAAAAGGATCAGCGGGCAGATTTTTTGCTTTTTCCGAATGAGATAGTGTGCCCACCGCTTCCCCGCCAAGAAGGAATTTCCACTTTTAATCCTTTGTCCCCTTCTCAACCCCCTTGTAAAACCCACCCCCTCCCCTCCCTCGCCCGTACACGAGCCATCCCTCATCCAACCACCCCCTAACCCCCACCCTTGTTTATTTTTTTTACATCCCCCCCTCTCCACCGCCACACACAAATCTCTCTCCCCGCGAAAAGTGCTCTCTCGAGGAATGCGGGACGGAGAAGGAGCGGAGGCAGCGCCGTTCGTTGGCGTGTGTCCGTTTGCCGCACTAACCCCACTCCCTGCACTTTTGACGTTCGGCCCCGACCCGCGAGGAGTCCTTCCAGAGACCCTCCTTAGGTCTCTGTATATAATGTAAATGGATAGATTTTTACGGTAAATAATGAAAAATTAAAATAATTTAAAAAAAATTGTCATAGCAACCTAAAAGGAATGCAATTTTTTGTAAATAGGGTGGTTTCCTTTTATTTTTTTACTGCCTAAATCGAAAAATTATTACTCTTTGAGTACACATTTCACGATTTTAGATTTTTAAATGGCAATATCTATTTTTCGCGATTAACGGAAAAGTGAAAATTTTCAAGCTCGCGAAAACGCGACGGATAAGTATGAATGCTGGGAAAACTCCGTGTGACGTCGTTCTGGTTCCCGCTGCCGCAAGTGAGGTGACCTTGGGGCAAGGTTTTGAGCGTTGATACGACGTAGGCTGCCAGCAGGTAGCAGAGTACCCTGCTAGCAGGTAGCGCTTGGCTTAAATAAGGATTATTAATGCCTTATCAAGCGTAGGAAACTTTCCGACCGTAGGCAGTTTTAATAGGTGATTATTAAGAGATAATTCCCTGAGCTCTGTGCCTCATGCATGCCCTGGTAATCTCAGACGATGTAAAACTCCTATCTACTCGTATAGAAACTAGGTCCCTATGACGTCACGTGGAGTGGAATCGCATGTGCGCCAATCTGGCCTTTTCCAAATGAGGTTAAAATTGACCATTCCCATTCGTCTAAACTGGGATTTCTAAAACCAAATAATTTATATATTATGAATACACTAATGGTGGGAAACGAATCGCAATCAATGCCTTTCGTTTTCTTTCATGAAGGAAACTACCCTATTGAGGATGAAAGACTCTCTAAATAATTTGATTTATATACACCGAAAAACGTTGGGCGCATGTCCCACTACAATGCTCAATTGGTAAACAGATTTCTTATGACTCTTTATCATTCTCGTTTTTTTGTAAGTGGTCGCAGCGCCGTCATCGGATTTTGGTGATCATTTTTTGGACTAATCTCCATAACATATGTACATTTTTTATTAATAATCAAGATACAGTTAAAATCATAACAAAAGTATTAGAATACTGCATTGTCATATAGTTCTGAGTTATCCTGTAATTTTCATGTTGATAACTAATCGGAATGTGGGTTGAAATTGAGTTGCTAGATTTGACCCGGACAATATGACAAAACAAAGCGAGTTTTTAAAAACGTCATAAAATAAAAATTCGTTAGCAGTGGGACTCAATTAGTTTAAACTTACTATTGACTTTCCACAAATGCTTCAAATATTCGTTCAACGATCGGTTTCAACATATTTTTTTAATATTACGTAAATGCACACAATTCATTGAAATCATTCGTGTAAGGGTTATATTTTATAATATGTTTAAATTCCACCAGATTAAGCCTGAAATAAGTCTCTGTACAAGAAAAATTAATTTGTAATATATTTTGATCTTACTAAGACCACCAATTATACTCGTATATTTAAAAAAAATCATTAATGATTATAATAATATTGATAGTAGTGAAGAAACATTCTATCATACCTGAAGAACAGTGTAATAGTAAAAGAGTAGTTAAGGATTCTTACTGCTTTTATCGATGCGAATGTTATTTTGAGTATTTAAGCTAATGTGGAGAGATGAAAATGAAAAGGACTGCGTGTTTTAAATAAAGATTTCATTACAATAACGTAGATTGCGAAACTATTTCTACTTAAAATGCGTTTATACTATATAAAGGTTAAGAATATCGGAGCGGAGGCAGCGCCGTTTGTTGGCGTGTGTCCGTGAGCCGCACTAGCCCCCATTTCTTTCGCATTTTGATGTCAGGCCCGCGGGGAGCCCTTCCCGCTTGCAGCGCCGTTTCCCTCCCCTTGAAATTTGCCCCCCCCCCCCTCTAACCGTGAATGTGGTGGCGCCAAGTACTTTTCTCCTCGCCTCGCCTCGTAATCAGCGTTTTGTTCGGACTCCGGCGGTTGTGCGCGTTCGTCATATTAAGCCGCCCCCGCTATTGCAGCGCTTTAGCATTTTGACAACGTCTACATTCGTGCTTACGCGCGTTTGAATTTAAATAGGATAAAAGAAAGAAAAATACTAGCAGGAAATATGCTCTGTGTGAACTCTTGAGAATGGGGTCGTTAACTCAGACCCTAGATCGCCATACATTGAAGGAATGGAAAGGAAAGATAGGTTCAGACGAGAAATAAATGCTCCACGTTTAGCCATTCTCTCGCAGTATTAAAATAAAATTGAGATTTTTGGTTCGTTTTTTCTTTCGGTGGGAACCTTTCAAAGAGGGAAGTGATCGCACATAAATGAGTAAAAAACAAAGAGCCACGTTAGACCGAAGCGCGTGACCACGAATATTACAAAAGAGGACCCTCAAGTCGGCCTCCACGTGTTACCAATCACCGCGCATTTGAATGCGTTTACAAAAGTCGCCACTCGCGTCACTGATGGCCAAAGTGATCAGAATTCCTCTAAGAAATAACACAGGACAACAATGAAAAAACTTCTGTACTGAAAATACCTTATTCATATGTTTTTAAAGTTGCTGAATCCAAATATGATGGTATTAAAGTTGTATCACACACTATTTATTCACATTTTACAGTATAATTTATGAAATCAAGCAATATTTTTAGAATTTAACAGCTTTTTTATAGTTATAATAAATTGAAAAAGTAGGTCTAATTAACGAAGATAATGGGGATTACTGTTGGTACTTCACCGAGAAGTTCAGCAAGCGATTCATCGCAGAAAAAGCTGCACAAGAAGCTTCAAGGAAAATAGGGAAAGAAAATGTAGACCAATTGCAGTTGACAAGTGAACCCTGTATTATCACGCTTGTAGTAAATACAAACAATTTTATCACGATGTAGTGAACAGTAAATACAAACAATTTTATGATTGAACACAGTGTTTCATTGATTTCCCTGTATACCGTAAATGGGTATTAGACTAAATATTAGATACACATTGCTTGGAAACTCTGGGCGATACAAAAAAACTAAGGCCAGGTTTGGATTCGGCACATAAAAATCTATAAAGATCAGCAATTAAAATAAAAAAGTTTTCAAACAAAATGTTTTTTGTTGGCCTGTGTAATCTATTTTTTGAGCTGGAGACGACAACTTATATTCCTGATTACATATTATAATTTGGTTCTTTCCCTCTTTTATTATTTGTTATTAACATGAAGTCTTTAGGTTAGGCACCCTTATCATAATAAACATGTAAGTACACGTTTCGGAGAATTATTTTAATTTCCGTGTTTTAAAATATTAAAAGTAGAGGGTTAGATTAAATACAAACATTGGTGAAGTAGAAAAATTAATTGTACATTGAAAAATATCCAATAAAACGTATTATAAACTAGTATTTGTAATTTTTTTAATTAAGTTAACTTATGTGTGATACCTTTAATTTAGTTTTTTCAGTGTGTTAGTTGCTATTTTACAATATTTTATTTGTATTTACTATCGGCACATGCCTTCTTTATATAAAGGGATCTAAACCTCAAGAATTAATAATTTTATGAATTCCTTGTTATGTTAATTATCAATCTCATAATTTTTCAGTGGTATAACACTCAATTGCAAACACTATACTACAATGTAATGGAAAATTTTGTTCGATCTGCACTCATCGCCGAAATTCAGTCGCAATTAAAAACCGATTGAGGAGTGACCGAAGTGGCAGCAGAAATCGACCTCTTATGCAATGGAGTTGGAACCCCTCTATACAGTCCCCTTTTCCGAAAATAAAGTAGCTGACAAGCGGTGGTTCGCTTAGCATGATTTTGTGACGCCATCAACCGCTATCCCTGATTGCAAAAGTTGTTCATTGCCGAAAATGCCTCGAGAAATAGGCGATGAATCGAAAAATGGAAAAGTACATGTGTCTTCATTTTTCAGACTAATAAAATACACAATAAAATAAAATTGCTGAACGAGCCCATTTATTGTTCTAATTGAAGTTAAGTTTATAACATATTAATAACTTTTGGCTTAGGACGTGACGACTTCATCGTTTCTACTTTCTCCTGTTTGAAATTAAAGGGGATAAAAGGAAGAATAATACTTAGGAATGAGATGGAAGAAAGCTATACTGTATAACTCCCTAGAGTTCGATTTTAATGGGTACTGGTCACGTACACTATAGCCTGCATACCACCCTGTCTTAGCGTTTGGCCATCGGACTATACAGAGGAGGCCCCAGCTCGTCCTGCATAAGCCTGATTTATGTTTGCACATCAGGTGCATTGTAATTGGTTTTAAAAAAACTGCGTCCTAAATATTCGCCCGAAATATTTCATTTTATATTTAATATAGCACCGAAAATAACACTTATTCGCTGATTTAATGCGGGGTTTATTTCAAAAAGTTAAAAATTTAAGTCATACGAGTATGTCACGCCCTATTCAGTAGGGACTAGAACCCGCGATCTCTTGCTAGGGAGGTGAGGACTTAGCACCGCCGCAACCGAGGCTGGAGGAGAATGTGTTCTTTCATATTCATGTTTAATCCAATGGTAATATCATAGTGTCATTTTCATTGCTTTATACATGTCAAAAGGGACACGCATCCTTTTCCGGTCCCTGTAAACTTTCAATAATGTTTTGTCGAGATGTATCATTTATGTTTTTCATGAGTAAATTTTCAATTTTCGAAGGCTAAATCTGATTTTGGAATTTTATCGAAGCCTCCCATGTTTTTAATTCCTCATGCGGTCGATTACCCAATAAATTACCCGATATATCATCCTAAAACTCTTTATTAAGTGGTGGTATCAACTATGAGTGAACAGTTGCAAGGAACACTCTCACAACTTACGGTAAATTAGATGGAATATTTGCATAAATTGCGACGTCAGCGGCCAGAAAGAGTTATCTTAGAATGTAGCTAGGGTCTATTGACATGATAAAATATCTGATAAGGCTTGCTATCAAGCGTATGAACCATCAAGTAACACTTGAGACTAACGTCTCGGGACCGTGTTACTGCATAACGTTTAACCTGAATTTTATGCATGTCATTCTTGCTATGCAAGCTATGAATGAATATATGCATGAATGCTATCCATGTATATCCTGAATGTTATGCATTTCCCTTTAAGTGTTGCTTGTGGAGTAGCTTCACGGGGCGATGTTATCTGTGGTGTCGCGAGGTTGGTTAAAATGGATAAATAAAATTGGCCATAATTCGTTATTTTCCGGGATTTTGAGTCTAAGTGATGAATTTCTATTTATCATACTTTTGAACCCAAAATCAAATGTCATTGTCATGACCGACCTCTGGAACCGCCATAGACAAGATGGTGGCATACCACTTCATATAGGATCTCATCCGTTGACGGTCGGAGAACTCGTACTTTTCACGCTTTTATTCGTGTCAAATTGTGTATTATTTACCTTAACCGCGTATGTTATGAATTATCGGTGTACAACATAAGAAAAACTAAATCGCTCTTGAAGATTTAGGTTAGGAATTTATTTCCAAGGTTGTTTATTAATGTCTCAACTGTCAATATTTACAATTTGAATGTGAAAGATAGACGAGCCTAGGATGGGATAGTTTTTCTCTGCAAAATAACTGAATTGAGCAAACAATTTGCATATCAGGAGACACTATAAGAATATAAATCCACTGAATAATTCTTGTCAGAGACTGAACTCAGATGTATGAGCAGAAAGGGATTCAACGAACGGATCAACATTGAAACCGCGGCAAGAGTCAAAATAATTCCTTTCGATTGGTATGTTTTTCAAGATATTTTGGAGTTGGATTTTTTTATTTTTATGATAAGTGACAAAATTTGGAATGCATCACTTGGCCCAGGCATCATCTTGTATAAATTCACGACAGATTTATTTCAATTTCATAATGCCTATTTTCCTTAAATCCCTAATAAGTTCCTACACGCTTACAATTTTTAGTCTCATTTCCAGAAAAAAAATACTGCAATGCTAGTAAATAATAAGGAAAGCCAAATATTAATGAGAAATTTAAAAATTATAGTTTAGAGAAATTTCCTATCTCAACTTGTGTGCCCAATTTATAATGTGAATCATTGAGTCTAATTTAGCAGTGTTTACGTGGTAGGATAAAACGAAAACTTTCAAAATATGTGAAAACAATGCGATAATGTGGTGGTGTTCAAATAAACGTCGGCATCACTAATGGGCTACGGAAACATCCCTCCGTTTAGGATTAATTACATTAAGCTCAATCCGCTAAAAGTTTCGAAAATTTAATTAAAACTGACTTGTGAAATGGACGATTTACGTGGTCGACTGGCCAAATCCCTTAAACCTCCAACGACAAACGATTGCTGGGGAATCATTCTCTGGCTGTATCAGAAAGTCTTTTACTCTCAACCCTTCTCCCTCTTCAATGTCCGTCCCACACGAAACCCAGGATTGGCAAGGCACATATATACATGCATACATATATATTAAATATCTATATATATGCCTATATATATGAGTGTGTGTGTGTGTCTTGTCAATCCTGGGCTTTGCTTCATGCATCATGGAAAGGGGTTGGTTGACAAGTCCCGGACACGGAAGTGAAAGCTCACAAGTTTTTCGTTTTCCCCTCGGAAATGAAACTTGGACGGAGAAAAGCAATTCGCCGCCATCAAAGGAGGAGGGCCGGCTGGCCTAGCTGCCTCGGTCCACGTCTCAAACACTTGGGCGTTCTTCTCCCTTGCTCCTCATGGATTACGATCGCAAAAATCGAGCAACCATATCTTCAAAACTCCCCAAAACAAGGTTCACACGCCCAAGTTGACGGCTTTCTGAGGTGGCTCGTAAACGATATGTCGCCACTTTTTTCACTACAGATTCGCCGTGAAAGTGTCATTAATTTTCATGATGGCAGAAGTAGGGAAACAAAGTAAGTGGCGGTGTTGAAAGAGAAATATTTTAACCTATTCCGCTTTGTGACAAAGTTATTTTTAATTTTTTCGCTTAAGATTGATCTCTCATAGGTAGAATGATGCTGATAATTTTCGTGAATGCGAGTTTCTCCGATTTTTTTTCTGCTCGCATTTTTTTTTTAATTCTGGTGGTAATACTCTAGTATTTTTACCGTGGAAATATCGTAATCAACTCCACGCATATTACATATCGTATATAAATTGCAAAAAAGACATGAGATTACGTACGTTTTCATTCGCGAAAATTAAGGAGCCCTATTATATTACTCATCATCATCATCATTGGTCAACAATGCTAGGATTGATTTGACGCAGCTCTCCACTCAGTTCTCCTATCAGCTAATCTTTTCACTACTACGTATTTCTTCTCTTTCACATCCTTCTTTACTTGTTCCATATATTTTGTTCGAGATCTTCCTTTTCCGTTCTTGCCTTCCACTATTTCCACACTTCTTATTAAGGTTTTCATGAGGCATCTCTTCTCTCCTACTCTTCTTAGGACTTCCTCGTTACTAACTCGGTCGATCCATTTGATTTTCATCATTCTTCTCTAGCACCACATTATATATCTATTCTTACGATACTTCCGTAGCCATCGATTCGGACTGCGTTCTAAGTTGAATTGCTTCAAATTCTCTCACAGACCAAATGAATCGTCCTCAGTCGATTCGTACTCTAGTATGTTTTGTCTACAAGTACAAATCGAGCCAAACAGTCGTTTTTTTCAGCTGCCCTCTTCGACGCGTATGGAAGGCTTTATACTTCCGACTCTCACCAACGGATAGTGTCGCCGTGACTTAGGGAAAGAGCTGCCGAAAATGACGAGCCGAAATTGCGATCGGCGGTTCGAGGTGGATGCATACCCCCGACGCCCCTTTTCCCCCCCTTCGTACCCCTCCTGAAATTATTTATGGCGTCGTGCGAAGGAAACTCCGCCTCGGCAGCAGAAGAGAAACTTCACAATTCCATGGAAAAAATATAGTGGCGTGTTTTGCGCTGACATTGACGGAGTGATCACTCGCTTTAAGCGCGATACAGAAAGTCCCACCATATGTATCGACAGCTCTCTCGTCTGTTGGAAAAAATCATCAAAATCTAATACACCCAAAACATGTTCCTCGAATTTCTTTTCATGCCTGTCTTCATTCTGTTACTGACCACTGCTTATAAGCAAAAAAAAAAGTTTTCGAGAGTAATAAATCACCGAACACGAAAAAAATCAGGTCAAGCAATAATGGGTTAAAAGACACTTTCTCAGGAGTTACTGAAAATATTCCAAGCATATTGTGAAAGTTAAACATGTATTAATTTTACATTTTATAACAAATAAACTGACACAGGCAGTTCATGGTTTTATCATGCCTTATTTATCATAGAAAGTACCGAAAAAGTGAATTACTCATTAATTGCTGTAAAAGTCCACGAGTGCACTTTTAGCTCGTTTAGGAAGGAATTTATAAGTTAAAAAGATCACTTATGTAATTGTGAACTTATAAATCTTATCTTTTTCAGCTATTATCTAATTAATTCTATCATAGAAATCAAAGCACGTTTGTTTCTAGCAAATATAGATTTGATGGACTAAAAAGGCTCAAAACAATTCCTTGCTTAAAGTATATATGCTTTGAATTATTAGCATTATGGGTAGCCTTATTTTCTTTTTAGTATCAATGGAAATGACCTTTGAAAAACATTGTTTATCAAAATATACGGTGCTTGCTATAATTTCCTCGGTCGCGGTAGGGGCCTTTTAATATTCATGTTACAAAATAAATAAATCAATCGGTAGAAATGTATGTTCTGCTGTAAATTACTACCATATTAAACTTTGCTCTCAAAGTCTTACCGGCCATGTGCCACGAAAAAAGATTAAAATTGTTAGAAAAAATAAGCCTTTAAGTGTGGGTGATTTGGTTTTATTTTACTCCCATTTTCCAAAATATAATTCAGTATTTTCTAGCATGAGATTGAGGTACTTTTTGTGCACTTAATTTTCAGCCAAACAATCAAATTCAATCCTGTAATGTTTTTTCTTATCTATTACAGGTATGTCTTCACATTCCTCATTGAGTGTGACTCCCGTGTTGACTAATTATAATGATGTAAGTACCTAGAAAATTTATGATAATCATTGACGTATCTCTCTATTAGGGTATCGATTTTTTTGTAGATTTATTGAGAAAGTTGATGAGAGTAAGATGTATTTTTAGTGTGAACATTTCCTTGATGAGTGTACTAAAAGGGCGCTCCTAAATCCTCCAAGTAATCAAGTATATCGCAATAAATATTGGGGATGTTTCTAATAACTACGATGAATTTTCTGTTTGGAGTTAATTATAATTATTTAAATATATTTATGTAAATAGAAAGTCTTTCTTTTAATTGAAATCGAATGAAATTTTGACCATGGCATAAAATTATTCAATCCAGGCGTATGTTATCGAATAATTTTAAAAAAAGGCAATGGCGAAAGGACATAATGTGGAATTACATACTAAATATTCATTTTTTCAAGTCAAAGCGCGAGTTTTTATGTTTCAATGATCGTAAAACTTACATAATTAGTAGCTACCTCGTTCCCAATGAGCAAGTGTCAAAATACTCTAGAAAAATGACGGATTTATTCATCATGCGTCCGTACCTGAACTACTGACCTTGCTTTCGAAAGTATTACATTAATATAATGCCGCGAGATAACGCTAAACCCGACAGAATGGAAATTGTGTCGAATTTTGTCTGGAAAGATGAAATAATACTCTCTAATGAAAGGTCGTAGGGCTTTCCCGGCGAAAGACGTTTGTGAATTGTTCTCAGGTTATGCTCCGGGTGAGGCTGTTAACCCATCAGCTTCGGTAGCTAGGTCGCCATTTTACATTTTGTGCGGGAGTATTTGCGGTGGAGGCTAGAGAATTTTTTCTGCCGGTAGAGACAGAGAAGGTAACCCCTTGTAAACTCCTCCCGATCCTTATTCTGAGGGCCAGTAGAAGGAACCCTACTGAGCGACGGATTATAGGTATTTCGGAAAGTTTATTGGTATTATTACCTCGTAAAAAATCTACTAAACAAGCGTTATATGAAGTTTGAACGTTGTGTTTACTTTAGTTTGTTGACAAATACCAAGAAAATTGGTTTATGCTTACCCATATTGGTTGAAACTTTTCAATGTATCTAAACTTCTCGCATTGAACCGCCTTAGCGCGTTAAAAAAGATAACGAGAGCACAGGATGGTATTGCATGGAAATGGAGTCCGACCCCCTACGAATCGAGGGAGGGATTAGTTAGGGTACGAAGGGATGGTTGCCAATTCTCTTATTCATGAAAGAAAGATGTTGGGCCATAAGTGTAAGATGCATGGTCATGCGAGACCGCTTAAGAATATGTAGTCGAGTGTTCTCAAACTAATTTCCCGCGGTCATTGGTGCAGTGGTAAATTTTCGTTTCCCGTAAACGGAAGATAAGGGTTGGTTGTTTGGCCAGTGTTTCTTTCGTTGTTATTGGGCTTGGTTATGCCTTAATTCATTATCACCACTGATGACCACTAAAGAGACCCTGATCAAGACGTTGGCGTTCATAATTCTTACGCGGAGGCAAATTAGAGACGTTATATTATGCGGGGGGGGGGGCAGTGGCTATACTATAGAGCAGTGGTGTAACTAGAAATATTCTTTGGAGGGATGAAGGGGCCCCCCTCCAGGCAACGGGGAGTCCAGGAAAATTTTTGAAAATTACATGGCTGGAAATACATTTTAATTCATTTTGGCACTTAAAATTCAATATATCAACTATAGACAATGGTTTTAAATATTTTTTTTATTTCTCCGAGGCTTTGGGGGGATCTATCCCCTCATCTCCTCCCTTCATTACGCCATTGCTCTGGAGAGAATTTTAGAATTACTTCACCAGGGAAGCAATAGGGGTTGTAGGAATGCGCAAAACCTTTCCACCGTGACAAAGGTGTAGCCCAATGGCAAGGCTGTGAAAAACTCCACGGTGGAAGAAATAAATTTTCCTCGAACGGTTATGAAACCAGATCTCCAAATTTCAAGGAACAACCGCGGAATCGCCAGTGGCTGCTTAGCGGTTACTCCTTGGAATCAATGTTATAGCTTCCCCACATTCATCTCATGTCATTAATGAGAAATTAATTCTCGTAGCCATAAGGTCCAAGGCTCTCAATGCTTATCGCGAATCGATTGGTACTTTTCAATTCGAGGAAAGGAAGCGTTTACCGTATTTTCTCATATCTCTCGCGCACCTATTTTTCCACTGAACGGCGTTTAAAATGGAGTGCGTGGCTCACCCCAGTATTTCCATTTTAAATGGTATTGATAGGAAGGACAAATAGCAGCGATGCAATTGACAAGCTTCGGCCCGAGCAATTACTTTGTTCCTTTAATCTCTCCCTTCGGCGCCGCGAGGTGGGCCTACAGGCAACAGTAACAGTCGTCGCCGTTTATTTCGTCTGCATTGTGCGCGAGTAAATTTCTAATCGCTTTTTTAAATTACAACTTCTCCAAATTTTCCGCTCAACACTCGAGGGGTGTTTTACTCGGGGGTGGGTGTTGCATGGGAGTATAAGGTAATATCTTTGGGCGAGAATCGATGAGGAGGGCACCTTTCTAGGTTCCCTTCTCTTTTCGGAGAATGTTGGTTTTGCATCCTTCAGAATGGGGTTTGGGGGGGGGTGGAGTGGGGGATGGGCCGGAGAAAGGGGGAGGTTTGCTCAAACAGTTGGTGGGCCCGCCCCCCCTCCATTACGTGCCGCTGATTAATTCGCGGCGCCGCCGCTAGAGGGGTGGGGGGAGTGCGCGGCGGTCGTATCCTCCGATCATTAGTCAAACGCCGCCTCTGTTGCCGGCAATGTTTACACTCCGTGGACCACTCGTAAAAGCCGGCAAACACTCTGTGCGGAAAGTTAAATATAACCTCATTAACGGTCGCACCTTAAACGGCGTTCCAATCATGGTTATGCATCAGGGAGGTTCACTTGTTGCGAGGAGGGAGGCAAGGCCTATCGCGTCCCCACACCCGCCCTTTCGCCGCCGCCTTTCATCCCCCGCTCTCCTCGCATAAATTTCGGCCCGCGCGGGAGGTCGTTTCGATTCCCAATTGAACTCGGAATGTCGATCGCCGTGCGGCGCCTTCTTGCGTGGCGATAGAGGATAAGATATGAGGATTTAAATGTATATTCTTGCCCCATCATGACCTTAAAAACAATATGCATTCTTGATGAGAAAGTATATAATGTAATATGCTTATAATTACGTACAACACAACGTATATTTCCCACTATTTTGTCAGATCACCCTCTGTGATCCTTTGAGTCCTTAGTTACGAGTATTTGTTCCAAGTCTTTAATCAGCCGTTATTCATTTCCTCACTCCGTCTCGCCCTCGCTTGGTCATTTGATTTGACTCCTATTTGTCCGAAGATAGGAATTCCGAGTCCCAAGTAAAGTTGATTGGGGGAGTGGTAGCCTAGGAGTTACAGCGTTTGGCTTCTGATCGAGGGGTTTTGGGTTTAAACCCTATGCGGAGTCTTCAGGCACCCTCAGACAAAATCCTCGGAGTATCCCAAGGAAAGGAAATGGCTTTACTTACTCTGAATGTGTGAAATTCACATAGCCGTGGTTTAGTTCAGAGAGAGCTTTACCGTTACCTATCCAATTCAACCTTCTGGTGGCATCACTGAGTGAGTTATATATCAGGGTAAATAAATATCTCCAAAAGCTGTTTTTCGATTGACATTGGCAATCATCTACGGGGAGGTGAGAGGGTTTTAGGCCTTCGAGTCTTACAGCGTATGGACTCGTAAGCGTTCAAGAGACCCGTACCAATCCCTAGGTACCCAAGAATCACTCGGATCCGCGGTGGCAGGTTGTCGTTTGCGCATGCGCCATCCATTCATTTGTGAGTCTACTGTCAGCTAGACACCCTTGCCTCCAAATCAGTTAAACCCAAAGTGCTGCGTAGACATTTAAGTCACTATTCCTATTATTTCCTGGCATTTTATGATAAAAATTGATGGGCATTCTTGCATAAATTTTACATTTTCGACTAAAATCACTTTGGGTAGGTAACCGCTCACTCAGACATGAAATACAAAAATTATATACCTATCCGTTTCGATTCATGGGAGTATAAGTTGAAATGTAAAAATCTTCCTCACTCAGCCACTTTCTTATGTGTGCATACTGTGAAAACGCTAAATTTTCCGCGCTCTTATCATGAGTTGTTGACGTCATTAAAGTCCTGGTTCATTTTCTTGTAAGCTATTCGTGGGCTCTGTTATCATGGTTAATTGTGATTTACACTCTAGGGAATATGTCTGCAACATCAACGAAGCATATTAGGGCCATGCACAAGTCCAAGGAGTCGGAGAGACGCGCTTGACCTTTCGGAACTAGCTTGTGACGTCATTAACTTATCAGCGCAAAGGTTATGAGCACCGGTTATTCGTCACCAATAACTTTAGAAGTTGGTGAGTAATCGAAAAACGGAATATTATGGGTCACTTTAATTTCCGAATTCTATCACCATCGACATTAAAATTAAATTGTTTATCGAGCCCATACAAAGTGGGCTTTCTAATTAAATTTACACCCTTAAAAACAACCTTCATTCCTGCAGAAAAATGATAAAATAATTATAATATAATTACAATTTTCTTTTAAATCTTGAATTGGCCATTATTCACTTCCCCTCAAAGTCTAACCCCTACGTTTGTCTTTTGCCGAGCCTCTGAATAGTTCAAGATAGTAGGCACTCAATAATAATTAGAAGCAAAAATCAATTCGCATAAAATTTAACATGAGCGTGCGTTTAATTCTTGATGGAACTTGGAATGTCGATAGCTGTGCGCGGAACCTCCTTTTTGTCTTCTCTTTCTCCTTTTTAGAGCTTTCCAGCGCATTGAGTTCACAGCCGCCCCCGAGGTATCAGGCCAAGTTTCCTCGTCCCTTCAAAGAAGCCATTGAGAAAACATCCGGTTTTCCTTATTGGGGAAATTAAATTTTACGCATTCAGGATCACTTTTTCGTAGTGTGACTCTGCAAAGTGTATTTACGTCCCTAAATATGTAAATAGTTGGAAAAAAGAAACAATTTAAGGTCTATAATAATAATGATAATTATAATAACAACCCACCTGCAATACTTGAAAGTGATGCACATAAGATATGTTGAAATACTGAAATCGGGACAGACAAAGCAATAGTTGCCACATAGACCTCAAGTAGTTACTGTAGACGAAAAATAAAGTCACATTATCCTCGAAGATATAATCATCACATTTAATCACAAGAACATGAAGCACTTGTCACCATTATTAATAAAAACGTAGAGCTTGCTGCGTAAATTTAATGTACTTGGAGAATGCAGACCTTTTATGCGTGTCTAATGGTTATTACCATTGCTCAATTTTAAAACAATTACTCTCCATAGAATAATGACAGCAGAACACAAGAGAACTGTACTTGGTCCGTTTTCTTCGGAAATACCCAATGAAACACTGAGGTAAAAATTATAATAATGATAAATTTACACCACAGGCAATACAATTACCATTCAGTCCAACATGTCTTGATGAATATAGGTGTCCCTATGGAGACTCGGTGTTGAGGCAGGTATCAGGTTACCGAATCTTTCCCAGGAGAAAATATTTTTAAAGAACTATCGCTACGATAATACTTAACGGCACTAGCGCTGGCAGAGTTTCAAGAAAATCTTGCCCTGTCTGAGAAACCACACTGTTATTTTCATAAAAATTGAAAAAGAAAACATTAAATCAATATAACTGACATTACTCAAACTATACCATTTTAGTCGTTTTCAAAAGAAAGTTTATCCATTATCAAGGGCAAAAGGCCCAATTTTAACACCATTGCAATATTTATAACCTTTATTGAAGTAGTTAGTGAATCTGTATACGTTTGTTTAAATTATTCTGTTTCGGATCTAGGTGTATTTGCGGTGCTATGGTTACGGAGGTCATGTAGTACTGGTGTTTTTCTTTCCCTCCCACGATTGTAAAATACTCTAAGCACTTATAAATCAATTAATGCCTAAATGTATTTTGTCCAATTTATTAATTTCCGAAGGATTTCGTTTTATTCGACACCTTAAGCATAACTTATATTTTTTTCTGGGATACTAGGAACGGTTTTTCTACTTAGTCAAGTTTGCGCCTCCTCACATCGGAACTCCGTATTGCAATCTTGAATTAATTGAAGCTTAGAACACTAGTTCTGAGAACCTACACTCGGAAAATATACCTAAACAAGTAAAATATGCTAATCATAGAGACCATCTCTCTTAAGTTTACCAATACGTTGTTTCCAGCTGCATCGTAATTCCTCATAGTTGAATTTGGCTTACCTCTCTATTGGCTTAAACTCATTACTTAATAAGGTATAGGCATTAATGCATTTAAAAAAATGAAGTTATTTTATCCTTTAGATACATCAACAACTAAGAAAAGTTTTGTTTTTTTTTGCTGAGTATTTTTGTTGTTTTGCTGAGCACCACAGATTTAACATAAAAACCAATGCGTCTGTTTATCCAAGTCACTTTGCTTATGTGCATAAATGCTGCTATTAGCAAAGCAAAGTGCAGGGCCATCAGCAAATGAGGTGAGCTTTCCATAAACTTTCCCATTACATTAGGTTATTTACATAGGTAGGGAACCAAATTGGTCCAAAAATGGAACCTTTTGGGACCCCTCTGGTAATATATTTCTGGCTGCTTATTCAATTTTTAATTTAAACAAACTGGAACTGAAATCAAGCCAAGAATTTGTCGTTCATTTACCTTTTTAGAAAACCGAATCCATTTTCACTTAATTAAAAGTGGAAATTAAGAAAACTTATAGCCTCTTTTTTATTTATATTTCCAGTATTTTAGGGAACTCCGGCAATAATGATATTGGTCTGTAGTTAAAATTTGACATTTCAACTTTTTTATGAACTGGAATTTCAATTTCAGTTTTAAGTTGGTTCAGGAAAATTCCTGTCTGCATACTTTGATTTACAATGTATGCAATTGGATACCTCTTTTATAAATTCTTTTACTGCAGTAGATGATATGTCTTCTATCCCTTTCGATTTCTTTTGCTGTAAATCCTTAAAAACGAAAAAAAGTGTTTCGGAGCTATATTTTATCCTTCCAACTTTAATAGCACTTGAATTTCCTGTCTTCAGACTTACTCAGTATAGCCAATTTGTAGCTCATACTTAATTACTAAGCATCGCTGATCTGTTCTTGAGTAATTTTTCTGTTCGTGTTTGAGGTGGCCTGCTGGAGAAGCCAATTTTAACCCTTGGGCTCCGAGAGTTCACGATTTATGCTGCCAGTCAATGCAAAAGAGACTCCCTGTGCAGGAGGCACCCCCTGCCACGAGGTCTGGTTAGGTATAGTTAAGCCCCTTGGCGATCCTCATGATGAGGGAATGTGCTCCAGTGTAGGGTATCCAGGTAGCAATAAAAATTTGGGTAAATGCTTCAGTCAGCGTGTAAAACGCATAAAAACGTTCCCGAATTCTAAGGGTCAAAATATAACAGAGTTTGAAAAGTTAAAAGAACAACATTATTCCGCATTTTAATTCGTACACACATAGAGAGATAGAGGGAATGGTTGTGATGGAGGACGAGAATTATATTGTCGCGAGCGGCCATTGGCGTTTATACGAGCAGCCACGGTTACGCCCCACAACGACTAATTGTCGCTCTTGGCCTATGATTACATGCATGCATCAGGGCCCCCATTTCCTCTTGAGGCCCTCCATACACCTTTTTTGTTCTAATCGCCTCCATGATGGATGTACTTGCGAAAAGGTAATTTATATTAAATATGCATTTTTGGTAGCGATTTTCTGTTGCATGGCTGAGATTCTGAGGAGCTATTTTCATAAACTATGTGGACTGTTATCGTTTTATCTCTTGAAGTAATGAAATTTCCACATTCATATTTTATATTGATTTATCGGTCGCCTTGGTTTCTTGATGAGCTGTCCACAGCTTATTTTTTGGATCTTTAAATCTTTAAAAAAAAATTTTTCTATTAAATTTCGAACTTCCGCTTCATATTGTACCTATGCGTATGCACTTTATGGTTTTTTATGCTTTTTTGTGCATAATTTTCGTATGAGTATATTTGCAGTTTTTGTTAAATAATTTTGTTTTTACTATGAAATGTAAAATTTTCTTTTCTATCTTCTCTCGTGAATGTGGGGGAGAGAGATAGAAGGAAGGGTGTGGGGTAAGGACGGCGAGAATTGGATTATCGCGAGCGGCCATTGGCGTTTCTGAATTTATAGGAGGGGGTTACAATTACGCCCCCTGAACAGCTAATTGTCCCTCTCAGTGTATATGCATCGGGGCCCTCCTTCCTTCTTCAAGGGGCCCTTCACGCCAAACCCGCCTTCTTGCGACCCTCCCACCGCCAAGGCCAAAGCCCAAGGTAAACGAATGCCTTCCGCCAAAGCAAACATTTCTTAAATTGCCAATTCCCAAGTTTATTCTCCCCATTTATCACGGGTCTTGCCTTATCTCCTCACCTAAGCGGTTTCCTCCATTTCTCATCCCCCTCTTAAGTAAGTCCCCTCCAACCCTCCGCGATTCTCTTAGTTAGTATGCGCACGGAAAATCGGAACTCTCATCCGGCGGAATTATATATAATGTTGGCCGAGTAAACAAAGGCACGACGGTTCGGGCCGTCCAAGGCTTTGGTGGCCTAGCGGTGGGAAAAAATGTCGTATGATGTGAAATATGCAGAGCTTGAACTCATTAAAAGAGCCGTACAAAGGTTATCTGCATGTGGCTTCAAGAGACACGTGGATCTTTTCTGGTAGGTTATGACTAATGATGGGAAAAGTATTGGAAGAATGCACTCCGGCCTAGTTGTAATTACGCTGTCAAATGTGTTATCAGTCACTATTACAAATTTCTCTTTGAATGAGAAATCAGTAAAATTACAATTACGAATACAATTGCACCTAATTTTGCTCCTTAATAGCAGTCAGTATTTTCTCAAACAGGAATTACTAACTTGCAAACTAGCATGATAATATGCGTAAGAATAATGATTAAAATGCTTGAGAAGGAATTTAGGCATAGATAAATATATTTCTACAAACCATTAACGTGTGTATGAGGTTAATGTTGCTGGAAGTGCCTTTTGATCCTGGCATGTGAATTTATAATTTTCACTTTTGATTTCTAAAATGATACGATTACTCACATTCAACTTTATTTCTACAAACAACTATACAACAACTTTATTCGTACAAAATTTGGAGTAAATTGCATGTAGAGCTACTGCTTGTATTAAAAAAATTATCGATTTTAAGTAAAAATTAAACAAAGATGTAATCGTTAACAATAATTCGATTATTTGTACTCAGTGGCATAATATCACAAACTATGACCCTATGTTAATTTTGAGTGTACGGCATCCAAAATTGGCTTCTCCGCTGATTTATTTTTATTTCTGATTGTGATAGGTAGAGACTGAAAGACAAAGAGAACTGTATTTATCCGTTTCTCGATACTGTGGCTGTCGCGTGAGCTACCAGTGGCAAAACTTCGATTACCTTAACTTTTCGCTGATGAGTTAATGACGTCAGGAGTCAGTCATGCTCACCAGCTGCTCCTCAATTTCGTTCATGGGTCTTGCGTGGCTCATCATTGTCTTCACTGTTGGGGGCAATTCCTTTTCACAGTGAAAGGTTCCAACCGATCGAATAATAGACCAATACTCTTCTGACGTCACCAACTCATGAAAAGTGGGCCGAAAAATCGCATTTTCTTGTAGGAAGAATTTTTTTACTCATCCATATCCCGAGTTATTTCAATAACTTGCTCTTTCAAATCAGAAAGAAGTAAGATGAAGGAACATTTTATACTATGTTGTTTGAGCAAAAAGAGACATGGCGGCGGAGTCAACGGATTCGTAGATTTTCTGAGGAAAAAACATGTAAGGTGTGAAAAAAATTATGGCTTGAACTCGATAAAAGAACCACAAAAACTTAATCTACGAAATGCCTCCAGAGATGTATGAGTTTATCGAGCAAGTATACTCGAAACGGAGTTAAAATTTAGCGTAATGGGATTCAAAACATAAGTATGTTACCGCCAAGTACCATAAGGTATAGATGATGGGATGGGAATTGCAACATTTTATTTCTTTTACTCGCCACATAGAGTTTGATTCCTATTCTTTAAAGAATTTTATAAAAATGGAATCGCGCTGTAGATAACCAGACAGCGGTGCTCAGCCGCATGACGCATAGTGTGTGGAAATAATATTTCGATGAATCCTAATGCTGACACTTATGCCTCATTTGTTGACATAGATGACATATTTTCGATTTTACCTGCGTGTATTACTTGAATGATTCTGGCCAGCCAATTTCGTGCTGTGGAATCGAAACTTCATTTTTATTTATTTCCCTTTTTAATTAAATGCGTGTCTCAATGATTGGTGAGCCGTTGGTAATAAAACTGTGATTGAAATGGATTTGTAAAAAATATATATTTATGAGTAAGAAGTAAATAGCAATATGTTGGCATGGTGCATTGCAATCTAGTTTTGTAAGAATATTTTTGTACATTTATATAAATCGGCGTGAATTCCCACGTATCTACGTGAGAAAATTAAATTCTGGAATTTTCCGATTCGTGAGCTATCTGGAGATTCTATAGCTCCAATTAAAGTAGCATCCATGACCATGACATTTAAACTTAAAGCGCAAAATATTTTTACTAGGAATTTAAAGGTATTATCAGCATTTGTTTCGTAAACCTGAGAAAAACTTTTGCCGAAAAAGAATCCCAGTGGAAAGATGGAGAAGATATCTGCCATTAAAGTTTTTTCAAGTATCCTGGATATACTGAATTATTTCCATATGGGGTATGTGATAATTGGGATTACATAAAATGTCAAATTGCCTGCTGACTGGTATAGCAATTTCCCCCTCCCTATTAAGATTTTGGTCCCCAACTGTTGAAGTATATTTTTCCTACTTTCCGTGCTTGACGATAAACTTTTCAGCAGAAATTTGTGTGTTTCACTTTTTCGTGAATTGTGACGCCCTTCAAATTGCCTCCCTGGTTTTGACACGCCTCAACAATTACTTCCTCTTTTTGGGCGTCGCCGTGGTCGCCAAGACTACGGAACTACGTACGGAACTCTGTAAATACATCTCCCCCATCCTCCAATTCCTCCTTCCGCCATCTTCTTCCCAACTTCCTCGAGGATAAATTCCCCGGAGTTGCTAATCCCTGCCACTGATCCAATTAGTGTCGCTGGCGTCACTCTCCCCTTAATGGCGCCCCTCCATCTCCCGCTGTGCCCCAACCCCCTACCCCCTCCCTCACGTGTCATTCCTTTCCTTGAGGACAGACGTTGCCATCAAATACTAGCTTCCTTCTTGGACCTTTTGAACATTCCTTCCCAGGAAGTCGTACTTTCCTATAGTTCGATTCAAGTTTACATTTTACCTTGGGCTCTTATTAGGAAATCTTTTAGCACAGTGCGTGTTAAGCCTTACTTACTCCGCTTTGCTCTCAACCCAAATCAAATCTGAAGGTCCTTCGAAAAAAAAATTGGTGCCTTTTCAGTTCTGTTAAAGATAAATCTGACATAAGAGTTATTTTTTGCTATTAATTTGAGTGATCATGTGAGTCGATTCATTTATAGTTAATAATGCATTGAAAGTATGCACTTTTTTAAGGGTAAATATTAAAATTTGAAATTCCTTAGAGGAAACGAATGGTTATAAATGGTTAAGCGCAGAGTTGAGAATTTTTTCATGCCATTGAAATAAAAAATTTAAGTCGATAAGGCAATAATAATACTCGGAACGAGACCGCTAGGATTATGCGTAAACAAATTCATCCAATACCTTTTAGGGAAGTAATGTTTTTCAAAACGGCTGAACACAGAGATGCACTCAGAGCTGGTAACGCTGTAACCCATAAGAGAAATAGTGAACGGCAAATGATTATGTGACATTATTATTGGATATTTCAACGTTAATTTGATCTCTTTCGGGGCCTCATTTTACCATCGATCTTACATTGCACTATGAGTGCTGGATTTTACATATCTTTCTTATATTACTATACTTAGTATATGTTACGAATTAAATTTCAGAACGCATGCAAAGAAGAATATTAATAGTAAAAAGGCGAATACCATGCACTACCGAGCCGTTCCATGGTATAGATAGATTGACGGAAGAAATAACCGTGGTCTAGCCAGCGGTTACCCTTTTCAGTGTTGCCCGGAGTGGGCTCAAATTGTGAAAATTCAACTGAGGAGATATAATATGCCTTGATTATAATTTGTACCAAGATCCCCTAAATTCACGCCAGGTCTTCATTCTCTTGAAGAACCGAAGCATCTTCTTTCTCTGGAGTTTTGCTGGCTTTCAAGGACAAGATGGTTTTTGGTGCAAGGCTTACAGTGCTACAAGGAATTATGTCCTTGTTTATAGCTCAAAAGTGCCAAAGCTGAAACCATAACTCTATGATTTTCACCATGGAAATTTTTCAAGAAAATTATTCGCGCACTAATCAGGAGTACACCTTTAAGTTGTAACTCGCAAATTCACTCTAAGTACGAAAACTTCACGGAGGAAAAGTCATTTGCCTTGACCTGCAGTCAAACCCGAATATTGTTGATTTTTATTGCTAGATTGAGTAATCCTGTTAAGGGTGCTTGGTGCTTAGGATATGCAGGAGGGAGAATTTGTTTTCCTGATGGAAAAGCAAGAGACTTAATGCTCGCTTTATTCACTTTCCTTCTTAGTGAAATTGGAGGAGGGAGCCTTTGGAGCTATCCTTGAATTCGTCCTCCGGCCCTCAAAGGGTCCTCCGTCCACTCGCATCCCCTGCGAGCGAAGGGCTAACTGCCCCCCTAAACCACCCTCCTCCAACCCCGCCCCCCTTCAGCTCATCCCCTAAACAACCCCCGGGATTATCCCGGCTTCCAGAAATCGCCGCGCCCGCCCGCCCTTAATCTGTTGCCCCAGCAACCGACCCTCCCTCAGGCCATGAGCTTTCATTCGCCAAACAGTGGCAAAAGGGGAGAGCGAGCTCCAGCCCCACCCCCTTTCCCTTCGCAATCCTGCACTCATTTGTCTTCCGACTTGTTTGGAGGGATCGCTCCTGGAATTGCTGCCGCCCTGCAGATGAGGCTTTTGAGGCTCGCGGACGCTATCGCAGTGGACACAGTCCAGTTGAAGGAGAGGGAAGCCCGGAGGGGGTTTTGCGCCGTGGGTTATGGGACGGGGGTTGGAGATGATCTGGTGGTTTAAGGGATAGTGTGGGCGCTCTGAGCGAAAGCTGTCACCATCCCCTCAAATGCCGTCCGTTCCGTGGTGGATCGAAAACCCGATTTTCGAAATTGGGCTTCTGCTGCCATCATCCTGTGGGGTATGCATCACCCGCCTAAAAACCTCATTACAGAAATAATAAACAGTTGATTTTTTTAACCTTATCTAAAATACGCTCTGAAAAAATCTTCAATGCCAATAAATTTCCATCATTTCAAATGAAATATATGTGTCTGCAACAAATGACTCTTTTAATGGAGGAAAATCTGCTATTTTGTATAAAAAATCGTATCTTTTCATTTATTCTTTACGACACAGGTTTTCACGATATCATGTTGAGTTGAAACTTTGCCAATATTATTAATGTAGCAATTGGCAACTTTTAAGGATTCTCCTGTAAGATATTATTAAAATATATTCCCATATACCATGTGACTACCCTATAAGTAGTTAGAATTTTCTTTCATGAAGACATGAAATGGATTATTACGACCATTCTCATTATTTCCTGTTTTTTCCCACTTTTAGTTGCATCGTCATGGACGAACTACGTGTCGTATCTACTTTCTCTATATTAAGCGGGATATTTAAATTTTCTGACTGTTCAGCATGTGCTTAATATGGCTGATATTTAATGATTATTTGAAATGTATTCGGTTTTCCAATACGTTTTAGGTATAGCTATAATATTTGAGTTAACCTTCACATCGATTCGTTTCAACGATGGAATGTTGAAATTGCTTTCCCATTTACCATTTTCTGATAGACTAGAAATTTTTGCCCACTTACTTGCTTCTGATGACAATATAATATTCAATAATTAATCAGAAGTTTTATTTTATTTTTATTTTTTTATTTATTGCACACACCACCGAAAACAGCACTGTTCGGCCTTTACATCGGGGTTGATAACATTTAATAATCACACACATTCATGCCCTGGGAAAGGGTAACTTACCCAGGCGGGACTCGAACCCGCGACCTTTGGTTTAGCAGGCGAGGACTTTACCCCGCCGCCACCGAAATGAAATGTTGCTCTAATTAAATTATCCATAGGGAAGGATAGCGTTAAATTTTCTCAATAGATTGCGATAGTTGTGGATTTTTAGCCAGAAATTTCTTTAACAGCCTTAGTTTAATCGATTTCATGGTTTGCCACTAAAAAGTATAAAATAAACAAAAAAATACGCTTAAAAATAGTATAAAATGCTCTGAAAATAAAAAATTAGTTTGTCATCACGCGTAGTAGAATGCGAGGGAGCTGATTATTTTTATATTGTAATATAACGTGCCAATCTTTACTCACGGATCAAGATTTTTAATACCAATTTTTAATATACAGATTCAGAACCCACGTTCTCCAGGTAACGAGTTTATTGTTGCTAATTTATTCATATGATACTATTATAGGAAAAAGTGTGTATTTTATATATTCTTTTACTTTATTTTTTTACTCGTTAGTGTCGGATGGTATTGATGTTTCTATTACAGATGTATTATTTTCGTTTCTCTGAAATAACATAACATCAGGTCTATCGTCCGGCACTATCTTAATATTATAATTGCTACATCTCAGAATAAGTTGTAGTTAGAGTTCCGGGTTCTAACCCCCGGTGAAGCCGTTGGACGTTGTTGTAGTGGGCACGGTTTGGTTCAAGGGGAAGACGGAAGGTGTTAAGTGGTCTGGATTGTAGGAGGGGGTTGGAGATGATCTGGTGGTTTTAGGGATAGTGTGGTCGCTCAGAGCGAAAGCCGTCAATATCCCCTCAAAGTCAGTGGCTCCGTGGTGGATCGGAATAACGATTTCATTCAATCGAGATTGTGCAGCGCATCATCCTGTGAGGTAGGCAACACACGAATATTGTCTTTAGAGATAATCTGGTGTTAAAGGAGACTGTAGGCTCCATGAGCAAAAGTTTCAAGTACCTCTGCATGTATTAAATAATATTTCCAAATGTGTACAAGTTTAACAAAACTATGTACTGAATAAAACTTAAATATAATAAAATTTTCCGTTACTGGGAATGATATTTATGTAACTCCGACAAATTATTCACCTTTAATGATAGAAAAACTGCGATTTTTGGTAAAAGCCATTTTTTTAATTTATCTCCTCAAGACAGGGTCTTACTATATCAGGTTGAGTTGAAACTTTGCCAATATCATAAATGATCCTTTTGGAAACTCTTAGGAAGTCTCCCGTCAGATATCATGAGAATATTTCCCATAACCCTTGCGACTTGGATGCGATATCTCCGTCCATATAAAAAAAGCTATTTTCATTATAAATTGAGCGTGTATTTGATTTAGTAGAAATATGGAATAGATGACAATGTGTAGCATTTTTGTTGTAAGTTAAGGCGTTATAATCTCTGATATAGCTTTTTCCTTGAGCATTTCACTAATTACCCCGGCTTAATCCCTGTCAAAGTTGAACTTCCCCCTTATATTCGCATCATGGTTTATTCCTTTTCATATAATTTAGGCTTATTAATAAATAAATAAATTGTTTCATTATTCCAAAAATATAAAAAGCACAAAATAGGATTAATTACATAAAAAGGAGTAACTTTAGGTAGCCTGTTAGGACAACCTGTTTTATGGCTACCATCATTTACATAGGGCCATGCTGACATAGAAACATTTTAGGCACAGCATTTGGATTGAAGTAAGTCCGTACATTTATTACATGGTGTTACATCGAAGAAAAATATCCCCCCATTCTTTGCATTCTAAACAACCAAGACTGTATATTTTTCACAATTGCGTTATTATTTTTTTGATTTCAGACATGAATCAGGTAATAAGTTATACTATTTTGGGCCAATAAACAAGAAACAACGTTTATATACCGTAAGGTTAGGTCTTGTAGTGATCTTCGTAGGTCCAGGTTCTTTGCCAAAAGTAAATAATCAGGTTCTTTGCCAATTTTAATAGAGTTCGAAATACAAATTCAACTGCATTTTGTCGGTTCTCGAACTGTTGCACACTTCTATAACGATTCGCGGCGAAAAATCGACAGCCTTAAAACTGTCGCAGGAAAGTTGATGATGTCACGGACTCCTAGAAAGTGGGTCCCCGCTTTCCTGCAGCTCATGCCTCGTTCACATTACGATTGTCCGAGCGATCGTCCCAACGATAGTAGGCCAAACTAGCCGTGTGAATGAATGTCCTGACAATAGTTTACGTAGTTCCGAACGTTGCCACTTTACGATGGATAGTCGCTCGGAGACCGGAAACGGAAGTGACAAGAGAAAGACGAAAAGCTCGTGAAGCTCTATTTTTTTCATGGATTTTTCCTAGGAAGAAAGAATATGGGCGGAAGAAAAATTATTCGGTAAATACACGTTGAACACAGTAATATCTTGTCCCTACATACCTCAACAGCTTTGCTAACCGTCAATTTCCCGTTCACTTTAGATGTCAGCACTAGAGGGCAGCACAGGTTTTAACAATCGTCGTGTGAGTGCACGATAGTTCCGACAATCGCTGGAACAATCGTAATGTGAATGAGGCATCATCGGTCTTTTGTGCGGCCATCGTGCGATTCGTTGCTCTTTTCACTCTTTCGAGGAATTCCTCCGCTCATTTTTCAAAATTCTACGTGAACTAAGTCAAGAAATTTCTCACATTTTCACCCTCCGCAAAAAACAGAACTTCATTTGATAGACTTTTAACCTCGTAAATATAATTCTGAAATACATAATCATCATTTTTTACTGTCTATATGGGCGTAGTTGCATGGTGATCTCTCTTCTCTATTGGTGTTTGTCCCAACCAGCCTGAAGTTTCGCAAAATTTTAAACTTTACGGCTCATGCGGCAGTGGTTAAAATTATCCAATTTTGAAGAAAAAATTAGGATATAATTGTCTGATATGAGGAGGAAACTTTTCCACTTACCTTAAATATTGTCTCGAAAATTAATAAAAAATTTCAGCCCATCATATTAATCAGTCCATATTGCGTTTTCTGCCTTGTCTAAACTTCTCCGTATCGCTAACCAAGACTTGAGAATAGAGAGAAATTTGAATGAAAAGAAGCCTTGCAGGATGAAAGAATCGCAGTAAATGAAATACTATCGCTGACATTAATAGGGAACGACCTCCGCAAGAACATTGTTATTTCGCTTATAATTTTTAATGCAGGACCCTGTTTTCAACTCAACATTTTCACGAGTCAGGTGACCTCTAATACCCGCTGTTTGTGGACGCAGGGTGCGTATGGGGTAGTTGGGAGAGGAGGGCGTCCGTAGGAAAAGAGTATATTCTCCGTCGTGTATGAGTCACCGCCTGAGGAATGGGGGACGCTGTCGCAAAAGGGTTAAGTACACAGTTGGGGAAGATTAGCGTGGGTCGGGGTTGGGATTAGGGAAGTGGAGACGCGGCGGAAGAGTGGGGTACAGAATTTCATTAATTATGTTCTTTTCATAACACAGGATTTCCAACCCCTCTGAAAGTGTCCAAACTCACCTTCTATCAACGCGGAGAATCCTGCAAATGAAATCACTTCGGTGGTAATGTGTGACTTGAGGTTTTGCAAATTGTGAGTCACCGTTAATTTTCCGTTTTAAATTTGTGAATCAAATCGTAGTTCCTTTTTTATTCAGATTAATTCTAGAAGCATAGCGCAATGCTATCTTTTCTAACCAATTTTTAACTCACATTACATATTATATTCAATTCTTTTGGTAGCTTCTTAAATATTAGGAATAAAATGTACTTCATGTTTATTTTTCCCTGCAAGTCAGTATACTTGTTGACATTACATCTTGTTCTGTTTCCTAACCATTTATTTAACCGATAAAAATCCATTTTTGCATAACTGTATATTTCGTACATTTTTAATTTATTGGGCATGCTATCGAATATTGTGAGCACGTTGACCGCTAGGCCTTTCTCTCCTTAGTATTTGAGACACTATCTCACAAAATATTTTATATCATCTCTGATGGTGATTGTTAATTTTTACGTTTATCATATCCAAAACCTTGTCATTGCCACCACAAAGTAGCTGCGCTCAAAGTAATTACAGCGGTAATTCATCTTGCAATCATCACAGTTCCATTTACGTGTCTGGTCTTCTGGAATTCCTTCGCTACCCGCTAATTGACTGCTTCCTGCAGGGCACATTCAGATCTGGGAGTTCTTGCGATTGGCTCCAAGCACGAATAACCGTTGCTTTGATAATAACCAAGAAAAACAAGCCACTTCGTACCCATTCTCTCAGACACTAATTACGACAGGCGCACTGAGGTATATCAAGGGGCTTGCGGAGTGATAAATCGTTTTACCGAGAGAGGAAGGTTATGCGTTAACCCCCTTTGGGCGAGATTTGAAATATGTAATTGATTTCTCGCCGTCCTTGTGTCACGATCGTCCGTGGCCTAAATCATGCTTGCACTCCGCCGTCCAAAGGGCTGCAAATGTCGCCCGCGCCGCTAACCTATCTGCGGCCAAAATGACTCCTCGCCCACCGTTACTATCCCTCGCAAAATGAATTTTCTCCATTCCTCCGGATATTCACCGCGTTAATTTTTGCTTGCGACAATAATTTCGCCCCCGTTCCAGTTCTTGTCTTCAGATCGAAGAGATTTCAACTGGGATTGCGTTGTCTTTTTATAACGGAAAATGAGCGCTCCTCTCTGATTTTTCCGTTAAAATCAAATCCTCGTCGGTGCCATTACTAGATAAGTTCGTTATTTGGGCAGTTGTCGCTGTAGTAATAAGGTTATAGGGTGAGTCGGCGACTAAGGCCATTTTTACCTCTTATTTTACAAAAGAAAAAATATAATGCTTATAGAATAAATTAACAAGTCTGATATTGAAATAACCTAAAATATAACGGACGCATTACTTGTTTGCATCGAAGGCGCGAATAATTTGCTGTACCGGTGAGAACAAAACTCACCACAACCAGAGTAGTGGGGATTTGGCGAGTCTGGCGCATGACGTCACAACGTCCCCTTTCATTCCCAGTGCATTCCAGACACGTGCCGCACCCATAGCTTCTCCCACTCGAGTTGGATATGTTCCCATTAGCAGTTACCAAGGTCTAAACACGTGCGGTTGCAACGTGAATCGTATTTCCCTGTCTCGGCATCGGAAATAACCGAAAAAACACCTCTAACTTCTTTGTTATTGAACATTTTTGAAAATAAATGCTTTTAAGTGAAAGAGCAAGTAATTACCAGTAAAAAATATCTCTTACACTTTTTCGATACAAGTCATAGTTATGAAGATAAATAGTATCTTGTCTTATAAACAATTGTTGATTATTAAAAATCGCAATAACTTTGTTAATATTTATGCTATGATTTCCATTCAAATTCCTATCATCATCAAATTTAATCTAGAATACTTAAGCATTTCCAAAAATTTGTCACCACAGCGATAAATACTCATTTTCAGAACCCTCCTCAAAAACTGCACATATTGTCTATGGGATGAGGCAAGGCTATAAGTGAAAGGCGTTTCCAAGCGATCTAAGTGGGATGGGTAGGTTACGCCTAGGAGGCAAGGCTATAAGTGAAAGTCGTTTCCAAGCGATCCAAGTGGGATGGGTAGGTTACGCCTAGATTTGCCCCTTCCACGGTACCTTCTAAGCAGTATATAAGGCCGTGAAGTCTCTGTGAAAATCACCAGCGGTCTCAGAACTAGTCTGATTCCATCGGTCCAACTGAATCATCGCGTAGGTCTTCAAGAAGTGAATTCTGCTTGAATTCTGTATGAATTCTGCATGAATTCCAGAAGAATCATCAGAGACCCGGACACCGAAGGAGTTTGCCGCTTTAAGGTAAATATGATCCGTAAAACTGAGTTTTTCGGATTTTTTTCTATTTTTTCTATTGCTTCTGGAACCGAGAAAATTCATGAGCATGTTATGCTCAATACCCCCCTTCGACTCCCGGTCAAAAAACAGGATGAAATTTTTTAAGTATCCTAGGATACTAAGGGTATGGTAGAAATCCTGGTCCTAGTACTCTCGTTTTCTCCTCTAAAATTCGGGGAGATTAGTTAAGGAATAATTCCGTTTGAAAAATTTTGATAGAGCAAATATTTTAGATTCGGTGGGCCAATATATGAATGATGGTATTAGGAGAATATAGGTTAGTAGCAGGTATCTTTGTAAGAAAATCTTTAATAACTCCCTTATTTGAACAAATAGGACCATAGTTTAAATTTGAATGTTGATGAGTAAGTGACAACTCATCTTTTTTGTGTAAAAGAAATCACCTCACTTCAAGGGCGTGGCCCCTATACTCTGGAGATAATTCCTGCGATTGTCTATAACTCCCTTAATTGAACAAATAGGACCATAGTTTAAATTTGAATGTTGATGAGTAAGTGTTCACTCATCTTTTGTATGTAAAAGAAATCACCTCACTCCAAGGGCGTGGCCCCTATACTCTGGAGATAATTCCTGCGATGGTCTATAACTCCCTTAATTGAACGAATAGGACCATAGTTTAAATTTGAATGTTGATGAGTAAGTGACAACTCATCTTTTTTGTGTAAAAGAAATCATCTCACTCCAAGGGCGTGGCCCCTATACTCGGGAGATAATTCCTGCTATGGTCTATAACTCCCTTAATTGAACGAATAGGACCATAGTTTAAATTTGAATGTTGATGAGTAAGTGACAACTCATCTTTTTTGTGTAAAAGAAATCATCTCACTCCAAGGGCGTGGCCCCTATACTCGGGAGATAATTCCTGCTATGGTCTATAACTCCCTTAATTGAACGAATAGGACCATAGTTTAAATTTGAATGTTGATGAGTAAGTGACAACTCATCTTTTTTGTGTAAAAGAAATCATCTCACTCCAAGGGCGTGGCCCCTATACTCGGGAGATAATTCCTGCTATGGTCTATAACTCCCTTAATTGAACGAATAGGACCATAGTTTAAATTTGAATGTTGATGAGTAAGTGACAACTCGTCTTTTGTGTGTAAAAGAAATCATCTCACTCCAAGGGCGTGGCCCCTATACTCTGGAGATAATTCCTACGACCGCCTATAACTCCCTTATTTGAACAAATAGGACCATAGTTTAAATTTGAATGTTGATGAGTAAGTGTCCACTGATCTTTTGTATGCAAAAGAAATCACCTCAGTCCAAGGATGTGACCCCTTTACTCTGGAGATAATTCCTGCGGTGGTCTATAACTCCCTTATTTGTGGATTTCTTACCCTATTTGGGGTGAAAGGAAATAGGGAACGACTTTGCTATCCACCCGAAGAGAATTGAGCTAGGTATTTGCCACACTGCTGGCGTCATTCAGTAGCAGCTTTGCGCATTCCTTACCTTATTTAGGTGTAAGGAAATGCATAACTTTGTCATCTATCCGTGAGGATTGACCTCGGTTTTTTTCCACTTAGTTGGAATACCTCTGCAGCTGACATCATACAGTCTTCTCAACCCACTTGGCAGCCATCCGCTGAAGAGTAGGAGGAGAAGATTTTCTATTAAAAATACCGATCGAAGACGGAAACTTTCATTGCAATCTCGTCATTTGATCCGAGAACTTCCTCTTGGTGACTACTCCTCAAAGACAACGTCATCTGCTCTCTACGAAGACAACGTCATCGTATCTACATCTTGGTAAGTCCAACTTTTTAGCCATATTCCAAGTTCCCGACTTAAAATAACAGCTTGAGGAAGTTATCATCGCAGAAAAAACTAACATTTGATTTAAATTGAGATTTTAAGTAGATGGTACGCGTTACGAGGTTAGAATCGAACGTTTTTATGATCCTACAATTGATCCAAGACGAAGAATGAGATAAACTTTTCTCTATTTTTTCAGATTTCTCACATTAATCATGACATCCATTACAGACATCATTTTTAACTTTAAAAACAATGCATACACAACTAAAGAGGATCTTGAACAGGCTTTAGCGTGCATTTACAGAAAAGTAGCTTTTGAAAACGATAGTATTGATGAAATGGAAACTTATCATGAAATGAAAGATGCATTAGATAAGGCACATGGTAGAAAATTTTGCTCTTACTGCGAAATCTTCTATAACATTGATGAGGCTATGCCACATGAGAATACCAATGCACACCGGATGAAAATTAACGAGCAAATAGGGAGAGGGTTCAATGAAATTGAATCGGCAATTAGATCCAGGCTTAAAACCTTTTGGATAACTCCCGAGGGGGATGCTCAGGACGTCGTAACTTTTCTCGATGGAATAAAAAATCTATTGATTGAGAAAATTAGAGAGCAAATAAGGACGAACAGAAGTATAAAGTTCAACCTTGTATTGATTTGCAAATTTCGAAAAGGAGAACACGAGGAGCTAGATACTTCATTTAAAACTAGTAACCACCGTGTCCTACTTGTTGATCAGTTAAATGAGATTGTGGACGAGAAATTTTCTAAACTTTTAAAAGAAAAGTCCGAGTTTCAAGCAAAGGGGTCAGGATGGACTTTGGGTGAAGTTGTAGGTTTAGAGCTCCGCATTAACAAATACACCCCCCTTCGAGGTTCAACGTATATAGATTTGCCACGAAAGATAAAAAATACCAAAGCAGTTATAAACGCGGAAAATGAAGACCAGTTTTGTTTCAAGTATGCGATATGGGCAAAAAATATCGATAAAGACCCCCAGAGAGTTTCAAAGTATAATACTAATATATTTCATGAAAGTTACCATTGGGAATGTGTCGATTACCCGGTCGATCTGAAGGATATCCCCAAATTCGAGCGCTCCAATAACATTTCAATTAATGTGTTTGGACTAGATGATAAAAACAATGTGTATCCTATAAAAATTGTAGATTATGAGCTTGAGGATCATCGCGACCTCCTCTACATTACCAACGAAACAACTGCTCACTATTGCTGGATAAAGAATTTTGAAAGACTCGTGCGCTCCCAAATAACAAAACACCAACACAAAATCTTTATTTGCAAACGGTGTCTAACTTATTATCATGACGAACAAAAATTGCAGGCTCACAAAGACTTATGCAGAGGAACGGGGACGCCAAGTAAAATAGTGCTACCAGACGAGGACAATAAATTATTGAAATTTACCCATATTAATCGCACTTTCCGTGTACCTTACGTGATATATGCCGATTTTGAATGTCTACTTAATAATGTAAACACATGCGAACCGTCCTCTAGTACTTCGTTCACTAACATCATACAGAAGCATGAACCATTCAGCTTTTGTTATATCATGATCACTCCAAACGGATGCGAAGAGCCAGTATTGTATCGAGGGCCTAATGCAGCACGTGCTTTTATTGAAAGTATAAAAGATGAAGCCCAGAAGGTTTTCAAGTTGTACAAAAATACTATTCCTATAACACCACTCACAGAGGAAAAAGAGAGCGCTTTCCAAAACGCATCGACGTGCCACATTTGTGGGAATGAGTTGAACGAGGATAGGGTTAGGGATCACGATCACCTGACGGGACAGTATCGAGGTCCAGCTCATTCGTTTTGCAATGTTCAGTATAAGATGCCTCAATTTCTTCCAATTTTTATTCATAACCTGTCCGCGTATGATGGTCATTTCATTGTACGTGAGCTAGACTATGATGAGAGGGAAATATTCATTATTCCAAATTCTGAAGAAAAATATATCACTTTTTCCAAGTCTATAGAGGATAATTTCAAAATTCGTTTTGTCGATACCTTTCGATTTATGCCCGCTTCTCTTGCTTCTCTAGTCTCGAACCTGACTGAATTTAAAAATACCTCAGAAATTTTTGGTGACAAGACGCGACTAGTTACACGAAAGGGGGTTTATCCCTATGATTATACTGATTCGTTGAATAAGCTCGATGAAACATTGCTCCCGGACAAGGATAAATTTTACAACAGGTTGAACGACGAGCATGTGTCAGATGAAGATTATGGTCACGCTTTGAACGTATGGTCTTCGTTTGGATGTGAAACACTCGGTGATTACAGTGATGTTTATTTGAAAAGTGACGTCACTCTTCTTGCCGATGTTTTTGAGAACTTTCGCGACGTGTGCTACGGAGCCTACAAGTTAGACCCGGCGTGGTATTACACGGCACCAGGTTTAACATTTGATGCAATGCTTAAGTACACTGAAATAGAATTAGAGCTTTTGACTGATTACGATATGATACTCATGATTGAGAACGGTATCCGTGGTGGAATTTCACAGTGTTGTAAAAGATACTGTGAATCGAACAATAAGTACATGTCAGGTTATGACCCAGGTAAAGATTCGATATTTTTAACCTATCTTGACGCGAATAATCTCTACGGATGGGCACTCTCCAGACCCCTTCCTTACGGTGAATTTCGGTGGTTAACTCAGGAGGAAATTGACGGTTTTAGCGTGGAAAATGTTCCCGATGACAGTGAAACTGGATACATTCTCGAAGTGGATCTTGAGTACCCACATCGGCTGCACGATACGCATTCAGATTTCCCTCTTTGCCCGGAAAACAAGACACCACCTAACGGTAAACATGAAAAACTTTTGACCACCCTCGAAAATAAAAGTAAATATGTAATTCATTACATGAACCTGAAACAGGCATTAGAATTAGGCATCATACTCAAAAAAGTGCACAGAGTTATCGAGTTCAAACAGTCTTCGTGGTTAAAGACCTATATTGACCTAAATACAGATCGTCGAAAAGTTGCTAAAAATGAGTTTGAGAAGGACTTTTACAAGCTCATGAATAATGCCGTATTTGGCAAGACAATGGAGAATGTAAGGAAACGGATGAATATGCAATTAGTGACAAGCGAAAAAAGACTTCAAAAATTAATCAATAAATCGACATTTTTGGATAGGACAATTTTCAACGAGTCTTTAGTAGCCGTTCACATGCGGAAAGCCACCATCAAAATGGTTAAGCCAATATACATTGGTTTCTGCGTTCTCGATCTCAGCAAAACTCTAATGTACGACTTTCATTACCGTACCATGCTGCCCAAGTACCAAAATAAATTGTCACTCGCCTACACAGACACTGACAGCTTCATTTATGAGATTAAAACGGATGATGTATACGGAGATATGCTAGAATACCTAGATGCATTCGACACCTCGAATTATCCAAAAGAACATCCGTGTTATTCTGAGACGAATAAAAAAATTATTGGAAAGTTCAAAGACGAGTGCGATGGCCTCATTATGACGGCTTTCGTTGGATTAAGAAGCAAATTGTACTCATTCAAGATGGAATCGGGTAAAGAAAAAAAGAAGGCAAAGGGGATAACGAAATCTGTGAAGGAAAAATGCCTAAAATTTGGTGATTATATTAATTGTTTAAAAGAGAACTCAACGCAATTTCGAAAGATGAACGTAATCCGTAGCAAAATGCACGAGTTATACACTGTTAAAATAAATAAGGTGACACTAAATGCATCCGATGATAAACGATATATTTGCGAGGATGGAATGAATACGCTTGCTTGGGGTCATTACAGAATTCCACGGAAACGTACACATGATCAGGCATTTGGTAATGATTGAAATTGGTAAAAACTAGTTTCATCGTAATCAAGATTCCAGTGTTAATCATGACGTTGGCCTGGAAACATCCTTTCACATGCATCTGCGCGGGTCCGTCAGGTTGTGGAAAAACCACATTTGTCACGCAGTTTTTGGAAAAGTTGGAATATATGATAGATAGTCCAATAGAGCAAGTGGTTTGGTGCTGTGCCCCAGGAAGTGAGCCTAACATACGAATACCAGTTGAATTTTACTCCGAAATACCTCCTTTTGAAGAATTTGGTGGTGTTCCTACTTTGTACGTTATAGATGATTTAATGAGTGAGGGAGCCTACAGCAAAGATGTGTGTAGATTATTCACCAGAGGTAGCCATCATTTTAACATTTCGGTGTTTTTGATCACGCAGAATATTTTCTATCAAAGCCAGCAATCGAGAAACATATCATTGAATTCAAAGTATATTGTAGCGTTCAAAAATCCCAGAGATAAGTTACAATTTGGTCATTTAGCTAGGCAGGTCTATCCGGAAAAATCGGGGGAATTGGAGAGGGTATATAAACAGGTTACGCAAGAACCATTCGGTTATTTGGTTCTTGATCTTGGTCAGGACACGGACGAGAGATTTCGCTTTAGAACCAAAATTTTTCCCCAAGACGGGGCCACTGTCATTTACATGCCCCAACGCGATGAAAAGATTGAAGAACAATAAACACTTGCTCCACGTCCTAAAATCTGCAAAGCCTAAATTACGTACTGCCATATTGAATAGCTCGGACGAGGAGTTGATTAAAACAATTTGCGATTGTTGCCTCAATACTCTAAACGGAAATCACAAGATTGATAAGCGATTGAAACGAAAATTATCCAAGCATCGTAACACACTGAGAAAGTTGGCTGAACGAGGAACTAGTGTAAAAAGAAAACGAGAACTTCTCGTACAAAAAGGTGGCTTTTTGCCATTACTACTGGGTTCGATTTTAAGCGGTGTGATCGGTAGCCTGCTGGGAAAATGAGTTTGCAGAAAATGCTCGTAGTGAGTCCCGAAGTCTTTGATCGAAGTCATGCAAAGGCTAGGTTGAGTAAATTGGATAAGGAAATGAAACTTGTGTTAGCGAGTAAAGGGCTAAAGGCTATTGACAAGTGGCATTTGTATAAAAGAATACTCGATAAGTATCTCGACTCAGTGTCAGACTTCAAATCTCCCGTACACGTTCCGATAGTGAAACACTCACCACCAACACGACTAGATGACGGTAGCGATGCAATGAGAAGGCGGTTAGACGAAATTAGGAGGACAAATTCAGAGTTGGATTCGACATGGGCACGAATAAAGGAACAAGTCGAAAGCGATTCTCCACCGAGAAAAATGAAGCGAATAATAGCAACTCCAAGAGAGCCAAGTACACCTCCAAGGGAGCAAAGAACATCTCCAAAGGAGCGATGGACATCTCCGAGACCAATTCCAAGGCGAAGCAAGCGAAAAAGGGTACCAAAAATGTTCGGGGCAGAGTGGGACACGACGTAATAGCTAGCGTGTACAACAATCCCGCACATCCCGCTGGTTTTTCCACAGATAAAAAAATAAATAAAGCGACTGGAATCCCGATAAAAACAATTCGCGAGTGGTTGGAATCTCAAGAAGCGTACACGCGTCACAAGCCGGCGAGAAAAAAGTTTGTTAGAAACCGTTACGAAGTAAACTATATAGATGAGTGTTGGCAATGTGATTTAAATGATTTGAGAAGTTTGAAAAAATACAACAATGGGTTCTGTTACATTTTAACCGTAATAGACATATTTTCCCGTTATGCGTGGGCTAGTCCTCTCAAGTCAAAAAGACCAGAGGAAATTATAGAAGCATTTAAGGTCATATTTCGCGACCGCAAACCATTGAAAATTCAGAGCGATAAGGGAGGGGAATTTGTTAATAGCAAGTTTAAAAGTTTTCTCTCGAATCAAGGTGTAAAGTTTTACACTACAAATAATCCAGAAATTAAGGCTAGCCTCGTGGAACGCTTTAATCGAACTCTCAAGACAAAAATGTATAAATATTTTACAAAATACGCAACTTACAAATATATCGATGTGCTTCCAAAACTCATCAGTTCTTATAACCATAGTACGCACTCTAGCACTGGGATCGCTCCCTCTCATGTGAATGCTAAAAATGCATTTATCATTGCTAGTCGGAGAAAAAGCTTAAAGAAGACGGATGCAAAATTTAATATAGGTGATTATGTGAGGATTAGTAAAGAGAGGTTTCCATTCAGCAAAGGATACACACCAAATTATACCAAGGAAATATTTCAAGTTACAAACATTGATCGAATGAAACTAATACCAACCTATAAATTGAATGATTTGAACGGGGAGGATATAAAGGGTAGTTTCTATGCGGAAGAATTAGTCAAAGTTAACGTGTCTCCTGACACGGAGTACAGGATCGAGAAAATATTGAGACGTCGGGGGAGTGGTCCTAATTTGGAGTATTTTATCAAGTGGGACGGATACCCACCGTCTTTTAACTCGTGGATTTCAGCTTCTTCCGTGCGTAAAATATGAACGAATTTTATCTTACACTACCCAGCGATAGCTCGAGGGATTTTTTCCCAAGAAATACAATCGCTCATTATCGTACAAAGTTGAGTCATCGCATCGATTTAGAAAATAACGAGTGGTATGTCGGTCTAGCTGAGATTTCGATTCCTTCTATTGAGGTAAAAAAAGTTTCCGAAGACACACCTGCTGTTATCGAAAACTTTACTCCAGCGCCTCGCGTAGCAGACGAATTGCCTCCTAAGGATAATAGGACCCGGACTGAAGAGGGATTAGTTCGAGGGGATAAAGAAGTTATAAACGTGAAACTTTTAGATGATTCATACTTTACAATTCCCATTGGTACTTATGACAGTATTGCGGCGGCATTTGCAAAACCATATATTACCTCCAGTACACAAAAACAAACGTACATTTCAAATGAAGTAATGCGTTATATTGATAAACTGAGTGTAAGGATTAACCAGGTTGGAGTTGATGAACGCATATTACCACGGTCTGCGCAAATTTTTGCGAGCGGAGTAAAATACTCGTTGTCTCCGGGAACGTATGATTCGTTTGCTAACTTATTCAATAGAACTTTGTCAGGCTTAAGTGGAAAAGGCAAGGAAAAGATAAAAAATGACCTATCATTATTATCGGCTGTTCTTATTAGATTATCATTTAAAGATTCAACGTTGACAGATGATGAGTTAGCTGAAATCATCAATGATGCCAGGGTAGAGATTAACACTAAAGAAGACAAAGGAAAAAGAGGAAAAAGAAGCATTGCAACCTCCTCAAAAAATGTTTACGTTTACACAGATATAATAAAACCGCAGTTGGTGGGTGACACTTTGAGTCGATGCATCCGCATCTTAAATGTCAAAATTGGTAATTATCAAACTTTCAATCCGATTTATTACTACCCCGTCGAGAAAAACAATATCGAGAGTGTTGAAATTCTTTTTGCTGATAAACTCGGTGAAGCAATTTCTTTTCACAGTGGGGAGCAAAGCTCGATAGTTGTGCTACACTTTATAAAAAAGAATTGATTCACGTTAGTACATCATTTTACGACGAGATGGCGCCGGTGATGGATCGATATTATAGTTATTATTCAAAACAGGTGGGAGGAGAGATTGGATCCTTGTATAGAGCTTCTTATAGGGTGCAAAAGGGACGAGGTATCGGGAGTTTCCTCGCGGGATTGTGGCGATTTGCAAAACCTTTGCTATTTAGCGGGCTTAAGACTGTTGGTAAGGAGGCCGCGAGCGCTGGGGCAGCAGCTCTTGGAGACCTTGGAACAAAACCGGTTAAGGAGATACTGCGCAGTAGAATAAACGAGGCAGGTCAGAACTTGAAACGCAAGGCCGAGGAAAAGATAAAAGGCATGTCTGGGGGTGGGTTGAGGATCGCGAAACGTCCAAGGTTAAATAAAATAAAACATAGCTGCGTAAGAAAAAAGCGACAGTCGATGAGAAGTCGAAGAGGAAAGAAGGTTGTTGGAGGAGATATTTTTTCGCGATAATGGCAGAGCATATGCTGACTTCGTTGGATTTATTTCAGCCCAATCCGCCGGTGCAAACTAACATCTTGGCAAAAAGACTCGTGTCCTACAAACCCATATCTTCGCTAGATAATCGATCGGTTATAGAATTCCTGATCAAAGACTCTGGGGATGCGTATAAGGATTTGAATAGTATATATCTTAGACTTAAAGTGAAACTTTGCAAAAAAGACGGGACTGATTACAATGAATCCGCTACCAATCAACCGGGAGTAGTGAACAATATTCTTCACTCTCTGTTCGAGCAGTGTAACGTTTATTTCAATGGGACGTTGGTCACACCATCAGAGGATAATTACCATTACAGAAGCTACCTGGAAAATGTGTTAAATTATGGAACAGATGCGAGCAAAACACATTTACGAAATGTGGGGTGGGAGTTGGACACGGGAGACGATATTAACTTGACAGATACTTCAAATTCTGGTTATACAAGGCGTAAGGGTTGGTTTAAGAACAGTGCAGAGGTTGAGTTGTATGGTAAACTGCACGTAGATGTTTTTAATCAGATACAATTAATGATGGATCGAGTAGACATCGGTATAAGACTATTGCTCTCTAATCATGCTTTCCATCTTATGGGAGGGAATGATGATGGACTATTGAAAATTTTAGACGCAACTTTATACGTTCAACATTTCGATATTAACCCATCCATTTTAGTTGCACATAATAAAATCCTGGAAAACAACAATGCCAAATATCACTACAAGCGTACCGAGTTGAAAACCTTTACTGTTCCTTCTGGTGGACGAACTTTAAGCCTTGACAATGCGATCGTGGGTCGAATACCTAATGTAATTATTTTTACAATGGTGGATAATGAAGCATATGCGGGAAGTTTGAATAAGAATCCATTTGCTCTCTCTCACTATTCGCTCGAGAATTTTTCACTCTTTGTGAACGGTGTGCAAATTCCGTCCGAGGGATTACAATGCAATTTTTCAAGTAAAAAGTATTGGGCGCGAGCGTATGACACAATATTCTCAGGAAGTGGGATAAAGCATTACAATCGGGGTAATCAAATCACTTACGATATGTTTGGACACGGTTATTTTATGCTAGTCTTCGATCTAACACCCGATGATTCGGGTAATGAGGACTATATAAGTTTAGGAGATAGAGGTGTGGTGAGAATAGAGGCGAGATTTGAAAACGAATTATCGAGAACGGTTACGTGTTTACTTTTCTCAGAGTATGATGCAACAGTGGAAATTGATAAAAACAGAAACATTATCACAAACTTTTAGTCATGGATGGAATTCAAATTAACAGGTTACTAAGACCACTCAATATATTTCGCGGAGTTTACGCATCTGATAGGTTACCAAAATCACCACGAAATGGAGTTTACATAATAAATTTAGATCCATCTAAATTACCGGGTTCACACTGGGTTGCAGTCTATTTACATAATAATTATGCAGAGTATTTTGATTCCTACGGCTTACCTCCTTTCGTTTCAAATATAAGTAATTTTTTAAAGTCATTCTCAGTCACTCGCAATCACGTTCAAATTCAAAGCTTTCGTTCGGATATTTGCGGTGAATACTGCTGCCTCTATACCGCTAGTAAATCATTAGGTCAAACACTACACAAATTCCTCGCACACTTTCATCACACCATCCCTCATCTCAACGACTGTCGAGCCCTGAAGCTGTTTCATCAGACCTTCAAGCGGGTTCGGCGGGCCAAATGTCATCCCAGAGCTCAGCGGTGCTGTTCCCGAATAAATACGATGAGCAGGAAGAGGAGGTGATTATTTGAGAAGAAACAGCCGCAGAATGCAGATCGTGGTATCTGTGACTTATAGCCAAGGCGGGGTGACGGAGCTTGCAGCCGTCGACGTGGATTCAAATCGTTTATTTTGGGGCAGTTTCAAGAAACATGGGAAGCTCATCGCTGGAGGAAAGAAGCTACGTTTCCCAGACCCCTTACAACGAGATGAGACATCCTTCAACGAAGGATTCATTTCACACACCGAACTTTCAACTACCCTGGAAGCTATGACTGAGGGTGCAAGCGCTCTCTACGCATTCAGCGAAGCAGAGTGTGAGTTCCTGACCGATCTGACGGGACGCACTTTCATCTCTCTCGAAAAAGAGTTAAACTGTCCCCCTCCCGAAAAATGTTCCTTTCTTGCCTTTTCCTGCCTCAATCCTTGTCACAAATTGCGCAACAGCACTTGCGCATTGAGAGATGCACATTCTCTCGCCCAGTGGTTCCAGTATAACCGTCTCAAAACCGAAGTTGATCCTTGCCCGGATGACTGTTCCCCCACCCCTCCTCCTACATCAACCTCTAAATAAGGACGGTTACGTCACCATACGCCAGTCGTCATGCAGTCATCGGTGGATGCAGACCATCAGTCTCCTCCGGTGAAGAGAAAGAAACCTGCTGGAAATTTTATTCCTTCTATTGAACAATCGGACAATTTACTTCTTCAAACTGTGTATTATTTGAACAAAACAAAGACAAAGAGTGTGTGTATTGGTTACGATCCTGGTAGAGACTTTGAATCAGTTGTGCAATTTAATCAAGTTGGAAAAAAAAGTGTAATTGTTTCACAAAGCGAGTGGGCAAACATCTTGAACTGTGAAAAGGATGTGGATTTGTTCTTTTACAAAGGAGAAAAGCATTTTTTAACTTCCTGTTTGGCTTATGCGAATTACTTTGGGAAGACTCATTTGGTTATTAAAAAGACCTTTAATTTAAAGCAAGAAGAGTGGTTTGCATTGGTGAAACTCTTCAAGCTGATTGATTTATTTCTCCAGAGACTTTCAGCTAGTCGTGACAAAGTGAGACATTTTCTCGCCACAAAATTAGCAAAGAATATCACAGATTGTGATTTTGAAAGACTTGAATTAGAGATGGTACTCATAGCGTATGGTTCGGCTGATGAATAGCCTGTGTGAGTGAAAGGCTTTCTAACCTCTGGCGTGAATGAAAGTTCCGTAAGTTAGAGAGTCTTGATGTAAGTTCAACCCCTGGCATTGGGTGTAAAAACCTTGTAAGTTGGACATACATCACGATGGGTGCCATTGTCGAATTTCAAGGATTTACGGGTAGCAATGGACATTTTATTGTCAAAGAATTGGCAATTATCGCTGTCCAGAATAAATGCTGTAATACGTGGTTATTTAAATCACCACAGAGATTGCTCTTTACAAAAGAGTCTTCTTGGCTGAGAAACAACTATCACGGCTTGTGCGAATACTCTGGAGATGTGGATTATTCAGAACTGGAGAGTATACTTCACAATTATACTAAAAATTTTAAATATCTATTCACAAAGGGTGCTCAAAAAGCTGCCTTCTTAACAAGTCTTCTTCCCAAGGGAATTTGTGTGGCTAATCTGGAACTTTATGGGTGTCCTTCATTCACGAAATTGACCACGAATGAGGGTTGTTTAATTGAAATTCATATGGATGGTAATCTACAATGTGCCAGAAAAAATTGTTTTAAGCTAGCTGATTGGTGTATACGAAATAAAATATGTTAGATTTTCTAGTCAAATGTATCATTTTATTGTTTTACATCATCATGTTCACTTTGATCATTTACGATGCTATACAATTGAGACAATATGATTGTATCTGGGGATATTTAATCGAATGTGGTTATTTAAACGAGAGTGCTAGAGAACTGTCTGCGCTCAGACGTGCTGTTCAATTGTTTCAAGAGGATTATAACATAAGTATGAGTGGGGAAATGAACTATGAAACCATGTATATGGTGAACAATGTAACAAACTCATCTGTGTGTGGTTGAAGAAAATAAACTTTTGTTGTTAAAATTTACCCTGGTCTTTCATTTGGAAATAAAAAAACACATAGTATAGTATTTAATATATTTATTGTTAATAAATATACATATCAACTTCAATTTTGAGTATAAACTTTATCACTCTCAGACGGGTACCTTTAATGGCGTCTGTGGTACCATAATCCACTTTTGATTTTCTATGGTCTGTATAACAAACAGGTTTTGGTCCGTCAATACAATCACTTTGAGTCCTCGTTCCTCCTCCTTTTGCGTAGACTCGGGGCTGGTAGCACTCGTACACATCCAACCAGATGATTGGGTGCTGCTTGTCCGCGAGGCGTCGCTTTTCCGGATCGGTGATGTCATCCTGGTTCGTTATGTTAAATCTCTCCACTACACCATTCTCATTCTCGAAGCCGGAGAAAGTCACTTTATGTCCGATCACTTCAAATATCTTTCTCTGGTGTCGGAATACGCAGTAGTAAACTTCGTTAAAAAGTACCGAGAGCACAAAATCTGTGCCTCGTTGAGGGATGTACACGATGTAAGTATCCGGATCTGACTGCTTCTCCACCCGGAGATTGGTGTCCTCCAGGGAGGCTTCGGGATCTCTTCGCAGCTCAGCAACAGTTCTGGAGGTCATGTTAACGTTGAATGAGGTAATAATCACTCGGGAGTCATTTATATGCGGGAGTGGGAGGAGTCACGTTGCAACCGCACGTGTTTAGACCTTGGTAACTGCTAATGGGAACATATCCAACTCGAGTGGGAGAAGCTATGGGTGCGGCACGTGTCTGGAATTCACTGGGAGTGAAAGGGGACGACGTTGTGACGTCATGCGCCAGACTCGCCAAATCCCCACTACTAACCAGCCAGTTTACAAAATAATTTAATTAATTGGCGCATGTGTGTCGTTGTCAGTGTAAGTGATTGTTGTGAAGAAAAGGAAAGATTGTGAAACAATTTTTAACAAATTTATTTAAACTAAATCGTATCATTATTTTTTCTTTTGCTTAGAGAGTAACGAGTGCTTTGCAGGCAGCAAAATATTTCTTTATTTAATTTTTTTTAAACAATTAGCAGCTATTATATACCTCCACTGCAAAAACGCCCAACAATCGCCCACCGAATCAAATCCTCTCATCTAGGTATCCCAACAATACGAATCCGCTCACCTGCCAGTGTCCGGAGCATGAACGCTCACCTCCAAGCTTGGAGAATAGGAGATGAGCGTTTATGCTCCGGACACGATTGTTGAGCGTTTTTGCTGTGGAGGTATCGAACTATACTTCATTAAAGTTTTACTATGATCTCTCTCAGTTGATCGGAAAATCTGATGAGTCGAGTGGCATGTTCAGGCAGTGGTTGATTCAGTGAAAGGCTTAGGGGGCTATAGCACTACCTCCCTTGGGAATCCAATTGACACTAGATAAAATGGTAATTTTGATCGGACCCCTCTACGTCTGGAACGTTACCCTCCAGATCCTCCACTTAGCCCCCCCCCCCCCCTAGTCCCTATCCTGAATCCGCCACTGTTTTCAGGGCAGGGACGGCAATCGAGACTAGACTAAAGTCAGAACCACCAAAATTTCAATAGTTTCGTTCCCTGGAGCGAAATGTAGAAACGAAACGAAATGGATTCAAACCCGGGGAGCTAAACTCAGGGTCGAAACGAAATCGGAGTCAAAGCTACCTCGGGTCGAAACTAAACTAAAACTCTGGGACAAAACGAAATACATATTGTTTACATTGGACGGACCGCGTGCTTCACCTTCGAACAGTTTAGTTTCGACCCAAGGTTCTTAGAGTAAAGGTTGCCTCATTCGCGACTCGGGCTCCCATTGGCTTGACGTCACTGTAGACCCAACTTCCAGCGCCATTTCAAATTCTAGCCTTTCCGCGGGCGTAACTGCTTACCGCAGCGAGTTCTTGAAGTTACCCTCTATCGAACACTATAATCCGATTGAATAAATTGAAGGCCGATTTATGAAAATAATGATGTTAAGATTTAAAAAAAGATAAATTCGTGTATTCAGACGCTATAATTTCCTGATGAAGTGATGAAATGGGAAGGTGTGCGAGTTAATTCCGTGTCCACACGTCCTTCCTGGAACTTTCAAAACACTGTTTTCCTTGCAACTTCCGCAATATAATTTAAACTTAGATTAATATGGCTGGGAGGAAAACAAGCAAAAAAAACAAATTAGTTGCTTCAAAAAATTACAGTTTCGCCACTTTTTAAATAGAAATAATGCTCGTTTTCATTCCTCGCCGGGCTTTGAAAATATATAAGTTAAAGAAAATTATGCAAAGGGACATTGAAATCCTTTACTTCAATGGAAAGAAAAAATAAGCATATAGAGTGAAAAGAGTTGTAAATTTACCGTTATTACCATTTTCAACTCATTCGTTACAGGAATTCAAAGTGATCATACGTTAAGCAAAAAATAATACAGATGAAACAGAACTAACTTCAATATTATGCTGAGAGAAATAAGAATTCCCTGGTAAAATAATTTCTAGAAATGGAAAATGAACCACCAACAATTGCCGTTATCAAAACGGCACTATAGTTTCCCGCTTGAGTGGAGAATAGCCTTCGAATCAGAAAACTCTTCTCTATATTAAATCCCACAGAAAGTTTCCACTGTAGCCTTTGGTCAAAAAACCTAAAAGAAAAATGTTTCATGGCACCAAAAAGCACTGCAGGAAACAAATTCGATAATTTTCAGTGACAATTGCTGAAACAAAAACTTAGACTAATGCATATCAGCTATTTGGTCGATCATAAGTCTGTTGTAGAAATTTAGCTCCACCGTCAAGGTTCATTTTGAAGACGGTATAAATAATAAGACTCAAGAATGATGACTGCTAATTTTCGGGTTCTCCAGCCGCGTCTGTCGTTTATGGTTGACAACAGTTTCGAAAGCCATCCTGCTTTCGTCTTCAGGTCGAAGGTGGATACCTGAAGACGGAAGCAGGATGGCTTTCGAAACTGTTGTCAGCCATAAACGACAGACGCGGCTGGAGAACCCGAAAATTAGCAGTCATCGTGAACAACGCCGCGGAAACCTACGCACGAATAAGACTCAAGAATTTATGTCAAAGGATTTAACAATTTTTTTTTCAACTGAACAATGTTTTAAATCTTTTTAGTGGCACTACCAAAGTTGCTCTTCCTTGTTGCATTTTTTTGTTCAAACATTTTATTCTTGTGAGGACCCTCTGCTTGGCGTAACATTTAATAATCGCTTTATCCAAGTTGGAGAGACAGTACAGAACATTGGTAATTTGTCGAATTAGTCATAATTAGAGGGTAGAGTCTACTTCATTACAGTTTGCAGGTAAATATAAACGCGAAAGAGTACATAAAAATATTATATGGTTTGACTCAAGTCAACATTTATAAGTTTATAAAGGCTATTCTTAACTAATTTACTAGTTCGAGAGAAAATATTGTGATTAAAATTAACGTAAGTTTCTTTTATGTGAAATACGATTTAACACTTGATTCCTGATAAATATTTTTATTACCGCTAAACCTTTTCTGTCCCTAAATTAATAAACAATTTTGCGCAACCGTGGCCTCGAAAATTTCTCAATAGCTCTCAAAGGCATGCGAAAGGACTCAAATTTACAGACTTAGTACTAGAAATTTGTTTACCTGATATCTTACCATTAGCACACGATGTTACTCATAGCTTACGAGTTAAACGATGAATTTGCAAAATAGCCCCTGCATGAATGAGCGCGCAAAATACTAAGTTCAATTTGCCTTAAAAGGGAAAAATTCCTGATTTTCCAATGCAATAGGGGCATCTAAATTCTTGATTACGAAATCTTTAGCATATCCACGTAGTTTGTCTGACCGATTCACTTTCACCACTTTTTTCACATGTGTGGGGGGCGAGACACGGTCAATGATTCGATTAGTTAATATATACAATAAAAAGATTTTTCAATTTAAGCATCCGCCTGTGATATGAGACATTCCGTCCAGCTTTCTTCGTTTTCGACAAGCTGTTGGAGCACGTTGCCACAGTACAACGGGAGCCTGGCATATCCGACGATTAAAGGCGCTCTTCACCCACAAAAAGTTCGTCTTATGAGTAGTGGATTACATAGACGATTTCCAGTGAAATTGCAGAAAATGTGTTCAGATTTGCGTTAAACACAAGGCGGCGCAAGGTCTCAGGAACTTATTCTCTCACAATTTCTAGCGTGCAAACAATGAAATGGCTAGGATCAGCTGGGATGCAGGGTCTACAGTGACGTAACGGGACTTCTGCTGGCGCATGCGCAGTTCCGAATGAGGCATCCTTACAGTCTAAGAACCTTGGTTTCGACCCACATACTTAGTACGAAGTATGGTTGAATGAAGTAGAGCTTCGGCCTACCACCATGAGATGCATGGGGCACTCATATTTTTACCACAAACAGGAGAACGGAGAACGCAAACTGGCCATTCGATTTTAAAGCTTAATTTTTTTAACAACTCTATATTCTGTCAGAAATGGGTCGAAACTACTCCCTTTTATCCCCCTCCAATCAACTTCTGGGATCGAAACTTAACTATGAGCAGCGAAGTTTCGATTAATTTAGTTTAGTTCACGGGAGTAAAGTTTCGCCCCGGGTCGGAACTAAATTGCTTGGTGATTTTAATTTCGCACGAGAACGAAACTAAACCTAGGCTCCGTATTTTCATTTCCCACTGTGTCGAAACGAAATATTTTTGTTTCGTTTCACTTACTATCCCTGGGTCAGGAGTAGGGTAGTTTCCTTCATCAAAGAAAACGAAATGCATTGATTGCGATTCCTTACCCACCATTGCTGTATTCATAATGCATAAATTATTTGGTTTTAGAAATCCCAGTTCGGGCGAATGGCAATGATCAATTTTAACCTCATTTGAAAAAGGCCAGATTGGCGCCCATGCGATTCCACTCCACGTGACGTCACAGGGACCTAGTTTCTATACGAGTAGATAGGAGTTTTACATTGTATGAGATAACAAATGCATGTATGAGGCACAGAGGTCGGGAAAAATTTCTTAATAATCACCCATTAAAATTAGCTAAGTTCTGAAAGATTCATTCGTTTGATAGGGTGATAATAATCCTTATTTAAGCCAAGCGCTATCTGCTAGCAGGGTACTCTGCTACCTGCGTCGTATCAGAGCTCAAAGCCTCGCCCCATGGTCACCTCATAGGGCGACAGCTGCAACCAGAAATACGTCACACGGAGTTTTACCGGCATTCCTACTTAGCCGTCGCGTTTTCGCGCGCTTGAAAATTTTCACTTTTAGTTTAATCGCGAAAAATATATATCGTTATTTAAAAATCTAGGAGCGTGAAATGCGTACTCCAGGAGTAATTATCTTTCAATTTGGGCAATAACAAATTAATAGGAAACCACCCTGTTATCTCTTCCATGAAGGGTGTCAAATGCGTTAGGGTGTACTAACCTATCCTCAACCGTGCTAATCGTTTATGTGCAGGAAAACTCCTGCCAAGAATGATTTTGGTGATATTTATCATCACGTTTGAATTTTGGCGATTGTTTGGGTATGTGAATGTAATCTCTTGTAGATTTAGAGCAGAATGTAGCAGAAATCATATTTACCATACCGTTAAAGACTTTGCTGTGATTCGTTAGTCTTATGAAGTTTCATATTTTTAATTTTTTTTATACCATTGTTTAAGTTAATGATGAAAATGTATAATTTCGTAAATATCCGATTCACAAACTGGAAAAATTAGCCGTTTGGATCGACATCTTGCTGTAGAGGTCATAATTATGAAGATTCTAATGATGTATTTACGGAAGCGGTTAGTGATTTCATGCATAATATATATTCGTGGATGTAACTCATCGTATGACATTTATTTCGTGATTATAACGGTCCTAAATTTCTAGCTCTATCGAGGTGCACTGTTTCCCAGCAAGACCCACCGCTTCTCTGCCCGATATGCTCTCTCTTTCTTTGCGTCCGTCTAGTGTCAACACGTTGCTTTGCACGTCCGACCGCCGGCGGCAGCACCCTCGCTAATAAGGCCAATCAAACATCGTCCCCTTTTTGACCTTCCGTAATTGCCGAGTTCTAACACCCTCTGTCGGTAGGCTCGCTCTCTTTTTCTTTCGATCGCTCCGTCCTCGTCGTCAGCTGTCAAACAGGAGGTGGGGTGGGCGGGGTCGGGTTTCTATCCCCCCTTCCACTCGCTCTGGTGTCTCCAACCGGAAATTATGTAACCAATGCGCGCTCTAAAGAATACGTCCTAAGACGTTGGAATTAAAATTGGACAATTAAAGTTAGTGGGAAAATTATGTTCAAAACCGGTTTTTCCATTGTCTTGGGCAATCATCTCAATGGTCAATCATATAATGTCACCTAGGTAACCTTGTAAGCGTAAGGGTCTAAGCAGTGGCACGAAAAACCGATCAAATTGATTATTATATCTCTTTCGTGTAGAATCAACTTAATTAAGAGGTCAAACCAATACAAAATCATGTAACAAGGATTCTAATATCTCATTTCTGCCACTCTGCTGCCGAATTAATCTATTAGCACCCTAAACTTCCTTGGCACATTTCTGGTCTTATTGATTTATATAACTTCATAATAAATGGTCAAAATCATGAGTGGAAATTATTGCCGTAGACTATCCAAAAAACAGTTAATTTATTTAAATTTAATTGGAAAATATTCGACGAAAATTGATTGGCATTTTGATTTTCTGTCTTTGGACCTGTCAAAGCCAATGAAGAGAGGTCGTGGAGTGACGTATCGAATGATAAAAAATTAGTGACCAATGGAATATCTTTGTTTGTCATTTTGTCAACTTAAGCCAACTAGTAGCTCAACTTTATTATTCCAAGCCACCCATAAGGAGAGTGGCTGGGAGAGAGTACATGTACCCAAAATGCACCACGCCATAAGTTCACTAAAATTATATGTGCATATAATTAGTTGTTATCATTTGCCCGCCTTGCCCCGTTCATTCTGCTATGAAGTTGTCTAAACGCAGACATAACATTAATCCTAAAAAGAAAATCAAAAAGAACTTACTTTCAATTGACCTGCTATTGGGATACATATCATTTTGAGGGAATATGTTGGGTTGGAAAATAACTAAAAGAACTATGTTCGATAGTTTCAGGATCAGAAATGTTATCAACAGAGGTTGGTTCCTCAGTTAGGACGCAAATATTTCTCACAGTTCGGACCCGAATATGGGCAATTTGCTTGGTTACGACCTGGATGACTACTTGAGCATGTAAAATTTGCGTATTTCGGTTTAGTCGGCTCTGGCAAGGCACTCAGATTGGCTAGTAGTAAATGTATTCTATTGAAGTTCTGACGCGAAAAGGGTGGTCAAAACAGGCAATGATTGTGCTAAAAAATTCACTTGGACCGGTAATGTAACCACGGACAAGTTCAACAGATTCAGGCTTCAATTGGTGGAAGCTAGACACATTTAAATAAATAAAAGATCAGGCCACTTTTCCACAATTTTTTTGAGGAAAAGTGGCCTGTCTTTTTAACGTACTCTTCTTTTTGCTTTGATCTTTGCTTTGCTTTACTCTACTTTGCTTTTTTACTCTTCTCAAACCCCTCCCCCCCGTTTTCTGTGGTTCTTCCCACGTGTCGTTATTTTACAGTTGTGACTAGAGTCCTTCCAACGTGGGTTCTCCACATGCTGTAGTTGTATCTTTTCCCACTGTCTCCACTCTGTACGCCTGTTCCCACCCCCTTCTTCAAAGAATTCAAATCCTCCCCAACCTCCCTTTCTCAAGGGTATAGAGGTGATTTTCAAATGTTTTGCAGTGTCTTGTACCAGATGATGGCTCAGTGAGCCAAAACGCGTTGTACGCAGTAAGTAAGTAAGTAATTATGGAAGCGTGCTACGATGTTTAATTTATTTAAATATAACCTTTGGGTTCTCGGGCTACTACTCAAACGACGCTATCTAGACTCCTGAAATTCCATGTCAAGAGTGCTCTGTTTTACCACACGCTTTGAGGCTCTCAACTGCTTGGATATCCTTTTTTCCTCGCGTTGCCATCTTGAAGGGACCACGAAGGCATAGCAACCAGGACCATGAGCCTCTGTAGAAATGTCATGGGAATTCGGGAACTCGATTAACGTTGGGGTTATCTTAGTGGCCAGGAAAGGCAATGGTCGATCTTCGGTGCTGGGAATTCCTCTCCCGTCGCAATTATCGTAAAAATTTCTCCGTCGCCACGCGGAAGAGTTGGAATGTGCCACAAAAGTGTTTAAACTTAAAACCCACCACTAAGCAACAACCCATTTGTAATGTAACGTCGTCTTTTACGATAAATTGATTCCAGGTGCGTGGGAATTTACCCTACGGGAATATATTTTAATATCATATCGTGTGAAAATGGAATCAGGATAAACATAGACCACCAACCTATCACAAAGTCATAGTGTCAGAAGTGTAATAATTCATTTCTACCTCTCTTTATGTGATATATCTGTTTTCTTGCTGGGCTGAGGTTACCCTTACGGTTATAATTAGCCTGGTTTAAAGTTAGTGAACCTTTCTTCATTACTAGTTTCACTGATCTTTTTAACGTCTTAATTCATAGTCGAAAAGATTCATGTATCTGCAAGTACACGTAACGAGGCATACAGCGGATTAGGGAAGGTAAGGGCAATATTAATGCAATGGTTGATGCGATGAAAGGTCACGGGAAGCTGACCTAGTAATAGATCAACCCGTCTCATTCTATGTGGGCACATTAGCATTCACCAGTTGAAGAGCAGCGAGAGTAGATACGTTGAATTAAACCCCACCTATCTCCGAATCGGCACGTCATCCGAGAGCTATTTGCCGCGCGTGGCCGAGAATCCTTTACAACCTGACGGGGGGAGGGCGCCCGGGAAAGGCCGCGGAAGTGGCGCTGGCGGGCAAGAACCCTTCCGCCCCGGGCCGGCAAAAAATACTGGCCCCACGGATCCGAACGTATCCCGTAAAAAGTCAATGAATTGTAATGAGTTATCCGCGCTGCATTTGAATCAGCCAATTAAAGCCCCGGGGATCCCTCGGCCATCCAACCCCATTTATATTGCCTCCACTCCAATCTCCTCGCTTTCACCCCCTCCCAACCCCCTTCCTCCCCCACCTTCCCCCTGCACGAGCTACCCCATTCCTTCCTTTCCCATTGGCTATTCAAAATGGCCAGTCGCCCTACATTCGCGAACGCCCCCTCCTACTTGTAGCTAATTCACTAGTCCAGAGCAGTGCAAAATATTGACTAAATATCTGCAGCAGATCTTTTCAATTTTTGATAGCTCCAATGCTTACCTCCTGGAAGTCTAAGAAATATCTAGAGCAAAAATCAAGAAACTGACTTATTGGCAGGAAAATGAGAAGTTTTCTACACAATTTTTGAGGAGAAAGAAGGAAATAACGTCTATATTATGCTTCTGAATGGAAATGAGATTTGGACGATGACAGCAGCAGAGGAATCAAGACTGGAGGCTTCCGAAATGTGGTGCTACTGAAGAATGATGAAGACCAAGTGGATTGGCTGATTGAGTGGTTAGGTATTCGTAAGAACAGTTGGAGAGAAGAGGAACATTATAGAAATCTCGTTACTGAACTACTGAATCGACCATATCTTGGTGTCCGATGGCCTCTTGAAAATATTCGTCGAGGAATGAGTGAATGGTAAGAAATTTCCTCGGATAACATATATATAGATCAAGTAATGGAGAATTTTTTTAGGAGATTAAGTCCGTAGGTAGAGGAAAGATTAGCTGAGTGGAGACTTGTGTGAGCTGCATAAATGCAATATTAAAATTATTTTGAATGATGTGAGGCGTGATGTGGGGGAAGTTCTTAATACTAGTAAAAGTAGACATTGCACAATTTGCAATATTTCCACTGGGATGTTACTTAGCACAACGCGATTCGTTTTTGCACTTGATATGGTTGTGTGTGATAGTTGTTGTTTCATGTTATACCCTCCGATGTAAAAGGCCTTGTGAGCTGTTTTCGGGGCGATGGAAATAAATAAAAATAAAAATAATGTTATTTGTAAACGAACGAAACATATTGTGCTACAATAAAACCCATTTGAAACATTGCAATGTCTACTTTTACTAAAATAAAGGTTACTGACCACTAACGAGCGGATAGCGAGTATTTTTCTCAACCCTCTTGCTTTTTTTTGAGATATTAGAAATAATTGTTGGCTATTATCCAAGCCGTCTAAGACTTCACGCGGGTATTTTTCTCGGGCACGAATCCGGTCATTTTTGTCACTACAAGGACCGTACTCGCTCTGGAAGATTTAGAGAATTAGCTTAAAATAGACGCTTAGTCTTTTTTGACAGTGATTTCATGGATAAAATTGCTCATCTTAGTAGGCTTGCCATACACTTGTCCCGTGACTATTGTCCTCATCAGGCCTTCATGTATCAAGATATGGCTGATTAGATTTTTCCGTCTCCTTATGAAGATTTTCCCGAAGCTTTTCTTCTCACTACTCCTAATAACTTATTCGGTCGATCCATTTTATTCTCACGGTTCTTCCTTATCACATTTCTAATGCCTCCATCCTTGATTTCTCCGCTGTTGTCAATGTCCATGCTTTACTTCCTTTGGGAAGAATGCTTCAATGTTATGTTTTTATAAAATATTTACTTGCTTCTGTGTTTAAACAATTTCCCACTGTAAACAGATATTTGTTCAGCAGGAATGTTGCCTTTACCTTGGCTATTCTGACAATACTTTTTCATTCCTCCTTCCATCGCTAGAGGTGTATAATGATTAAAATTCACTAACTAATGATTTACTTTGTGGTATTTCGTTATAAGTTTTCCTGGATACAATTACTTATACCACTTATTTTAACAGAGCGCGACCCGGGTTTCAATGAATTATCATCATCTTCAGGCGCAAATTATGATTTGTTTATCTTATTATTGTTACCTAGTTACTTGATGAATTTTAAAACGGACGCCAGAATTGAGTAAAAGGATGGGTAGAGATATTAATTTATAAGAGTATTGTCCTGACTTTCAATAATTTTTAAAAATTTCTAACTGCTCCCTAGAGAGCAATTCACGGCGGTCATTGCAAAATTTTAAAATATTCATTTCAATTTTTTTTGCATTCTGATTAACTGATATAAGAATGGATTTGAAAGCTGCGTCAAGCCAATCGTACATCAGTTGACTGGTAACGATGACCAACATATACTGTACACATTTTTTCGACGCCAAAGTCACGTCAAGTTAGTTTGTTTCAACGACACTCCCGCAATGATCACACTCGCGCTGATAAAGCCCCGGCAATGAGTTTCGTAGCGTCCGTGCGAAAAATTTTCTCTGGGTGTGCCACCCACGTCAACACAAACTTGTTCAAATACATTCGCGTTCTCTTTTGTATACATTTTATTGTTTGCTTAGCAGATTTGCGTTGGAGGAAAGTGGTTGCAGCGGAAGTTGAGGTTCTCGAGTTTGGCGGCATGGAGGATGAGAGCGGATATTGGAATTCCTGGGCTGCGTGTGTCCCTTCGAAAGGGGAAGATTGCGCGGTGGGCCGATGACCCTTCCTCGCCCACCGCTCCACTTGTGGCCATTGCGGGAGGAACGGGGAGGAAGGGACGACTACGAAGCCGCCCTCCGCAGAAGATACAACTTCGGGAGAGTTGGGATATTGAAAAGGGCTTCCAGAGTGCTTTGGCTTCGGCCGAGAGGACCCAACGTTTCTTTTTTTATCCCTCCCTTCCCTTTCCATGGAAGTGGGTCGCATTGGCCGGCCTGCCCTTCGTCAACCACTCCCCCAACCCAATATGTACCCGCCCGCCACCGGCTTGCGTGCTTCGCGTGAGAGCTCGCTTCGTCCGGCTGACACATTGCCCCTCGTGCGAACCCGTGAAACACTGACCAAGGACGGTGGTTGATTCTCCCCCAACGCTACCTCACGATTTGGTTCGATTTCTTGGAAAATATCGGAAGACAGCAGAGTCCGATTTGTAATAGTGTTATAACGATTAAGGTGGGTTTTCATGCAGTACTAGAGAAGCCGGTAAGGCCTATCAGGGGCGCAGCCAGGAATTAAGGCTGGGGGGGGGGAGGTTTAGGTGCAACCAATACCGGGGTGTGTGAGGGTATGGAATACCCACCAGGATAAGCGGCAGGTGCGAGATTAATAAATTGAGGTATTTTAAGATAAATTGTTCAAAATGGTGAGTTTTGCGGCTTTCGGAGAGATGTTTTTTAATCCTTACCCTATTCTATTAGTACTTTCAATCCGATTAAGTAAAATGGATTAAACATAAGCATTTCTATGAGCTCTGGAGGGGTTTTAACCCCCAAAACCCCCCCTCGCTGCGCCACTGAGGCCTATCCCCTTTCATTCTATCTAAAAAGTCTACTCTCTTCTTTCCTCTTCCTCGTTTAGCCAACATTCTACCCTCTGACAGTTTTCAACATCTCCTCCCCTCACAGTACTCGCTCCATCCATCCAGTCTTCTCCGTATCTCATCTAAAAGCTGTCTCTCTCAATTGCGATTGGCAATAGAAGTAGGAACAAAAATAAAAATATCTTTAAAATCGGTATTTCTATTGAGTTGGCGATCATTTACGGGGAGGAAGATAGGTTTAAACCCACCAAGGCTTAGGTTAGGAGTTGTTATTCTTCTCGTAGAGGATATCCAAGTGAATGGAAACATAGGTTTCAGAGATATTTAGTTTTTCACCCCCACTCCATGCCTCTGGACATGGGGCATGCCTCTCCAGCTGACCCCTTATCCTTCGTGCGAAGCCTTGAGAATTCTGACCAGGGGTGAATTAATGCTACCTCAGCGCTGCTCCGCGGTTCAATTCAAATATTGAAAAATTTTTATGAAGAAATATGCCATTAAAATTAGGAAAAACTAAAAATATCTTGGACACAAGTACCTCCAATGACTTTGCTAATATACTCAGAGAGGAGAATTACTCTGACCTATACCTCGGTGGGTCAAGCTATACTCTGCCAATTTCATGGTGGCTAGCTAAAATGGATAATTATTACCTTTGATAAGCAATAAAAAATAGTATCATTTTACGCTACGCATTCATGAAAATTTCTTAGGTTTTGTGTTCAAAATGGATTACCGTCCTGTCATAAGAAAAAAAAACATTGAGTCTGAGTAGCCATATGTATCGCTAGAGCCTTTGTATTTCTGCTCTATCCGAGGTATAACAATTTGTGGGTCTCCTGGCTACACCTGCACATGGCTACCGCTCTCTCCATAAACCTGTAAGATGACCAGGGCGCTGGGTTTTCCTTTATGGTGAGGAGAGACGCCAATAATTAATTACAAGTACGAGCTTCTCGTTGGCCGCTTGTAAAACAATAACTCACCGAGCATTTAAATGGGTTTACAATGTTCGTCACTCGCGTCAATGATTGCAGAGTTGTTCTAATTTCATGGTTAAATTAGCTTTATTTAGGACTGCCAGTAGAGATTTTTCCCCTTCTGATCACATCCATCGAATTCGCTACTTTCCAGCGCAACACCTTGCAAATGCAAGGACTAACAGTAATGGGAACTATCTGAACTTATTTACACGTAGTGGGCATTTTTTAAAGCGATCAAAATGCCCCCTGAGTGACAACGAACATGAAGCTTCGGCAGGACGGACTAGAAACTTCTATACGCACTACTGCAATGCTCAGTACGCAAATGAAGGACGTGGAACAGCAGATAGTGGCGCCGAACGGGCAGATGAAGAAGCAAAGTGGCTTTTAAAAAATGGGGGCTAGAGGAAGAGAGAGAGAAAAGGATAGAGCTAGAGGCGATCCAACTATTTCATTCCCGGCCGAGTTTCCAGCGTCTTTTCCGCGAAAACTTTCTGCTCCGCGGAATCTCCGATTCCATACACGGATGGAGAGTGGGGTTTGCATGAGAAAGACGCCAGATGCAACGCAGATGCGGATATGCATCTTCACGACTGGGGGTGGAGGGGGGTAGGGCAGAGGAGGGTGGGGACGGGTGGGTATATTAAACCGCCGTGCGCATTCATCGCCTGGGGTGGTCCCCGGTCAAAGGTCGTACCCGTGTCGGCGGTCGAGTTTGCAACTGTGTGAGACGAGGGCTTCGCAGGACCGGACCGGTGAAATGTTTCCCGAAGAAAAAAGGAAAGAGTTTCGGGGCAAACTTTCCCGTGGGAAGACCTCGTCAGGAGAGCTGTGGGATGGATTGCCAAAATAAAATTAGTCTAAAATACATATCATGCCTCGATAAAAAATTTGGGGTGTAGGATGTTTTGGGATGCTCATTAACTTCGATATCTTTCGTTTACCCTCGTGATATGGTAAACGTGATCACGGAGAGGAAATAAAGGAAACAGTCTCAAAAAGAGAGAGATTTAAAATGTCATTCATTCCTCGTTCTATTAAAGATAGCAACGGTGTCTCAATGCATATAATTAATGGCGTAACTGGTTAGGACGACTGATTGCATGTTTTTATTTTCTATTGTTCTAACCGTGCATTTATTTGGTATAGGAAATACGAGCCGTTGGCGAATTTATTCTTAGTATGAATATGCACATAAATTTATCTATTATGCGTGATATTTTTATAACCTTGCGTCGTGCATGTGGCGGTCCTATTTATATCGTTTTTAATATATACTCCCTAAAATTACCTATCCTTAAGACTGCGCACTGAACCCATGAGAGTTATACCATCTTATCAGCTTAAGATTGGAAGGCGATATTTGGTGGAACTTGTTGACAGGAAACATAATGAAGATGCACTTTTGTATGTTCCACAAGAGTTTGTCCTCAAGGTACCTTGATAATGACAGTGTGTACTGCCGAAACCTGGTTCGGTATTAAAAACTCTTGTGGAACATACAAAAGTGTATCTTCATTATGTTTCTTATACCATCTTGTTAGAGAATGTGAAAAGAGGTTTTTATTTTAAAAAATTATGCCACGGTACTCGTACTTGGAATATGTCTTTAAGATGAGCGGGATACAAGCACTTGGGTAGACAAAACATTTTTTAACTTGCTAGCCGGTTTTAACGCGATCCAGCTTACTATGCATCGTTGAAAATGCAACAATAAACTGAAAACGCGTATGAATAAAAGTGAATTCGCAAAGGTTAGTTCCTTTCCTCTCGACCGGTCGTATTTTATCTTTATTGGTTAAGTTTTACTCTTATAAAACTTCCAGATATTTTCAAAGAATATAGATTGACAATGCATATAAAACGAGGGTTTGAGGGAAATTCAATGAAATATTTAATTGCGTATAATTAAGCTGCCTACGAAAAACCTACCTGAGTGGTACTCTAGCAAGATACCTATGAGTGTATGGGATGTCCTTAATTCGTGGTCATTTGTTGAATGTAACGGAATACCTCCACAATGACTACAAAACGTTAAAGCGCCCCCTTCACATTGTTCTCGTGGGATTGAGGTCCTGTTTTAATGTTATTTTTAACCCAATAAAATCGATTTACATCCACAAATTACGGGTAAAATCGTTTCGTTATTTTTCAATTCATTATTTCGGTTAGTTGCCGTAATTAGTTTTTAAGTTGATTAAAAATACCTATGGGATGGCGGTTACGCTTAAATTGTTATTATTAACCAAATAATTATAATCATTCTTTCATAATAAATTAAGTTATTAATAATTCACACTCCACCCTTATTGCCAAGGGAAAACGCTCGCCCGGCTCTTGCCAGGAAAGTCGCGTGGGCAGGTAGGGTGAGGAGGGCCGGAGTACCTATCAGCTGACCGTGTTACGCGGCTCATGAGCTCCAAGGGTTGTTCGTCAACCCGAACTCCTTACTGATTTAAAAACTTAAAAACCATTACTCGGACGCAGTAGCGGTAAAATTTTGGCCCTATATACTGTGCTGAATGTACTGTAATATTTAATTATGAGCTAAAAATGAAGTTGCTTTGTCGCTTTGAATAAAAAATGTAATTGCATGTACGTAAAGCTCTAGGGAAGTTCCAGTGTGACGACAGCAGAGAGTTGGGTAGGATGATTACGTGCTGGGGGAGGGAAAAATGTTGTTGACAAGTGGGAGTGGAGTTACAGAAATCCTTACGTTCAACTCTTTAGCAAAGAAAAGAGGAATGATAAAGGAGAGGGCGTAGCACAGTATAGATAACGCTCAGATCGCATATTGCGTTTCTGGCACTAATAATAATGCAATGATTACTTCAAAAGAACTTGAGAGACTACCTTTCTTCCTGATTTTGAAGGAGAATATTGAAAGTGCTTTAAAAACTCTTGGCTAGGGATTTATTTGATAAGCAACTTAAGAATTATACGGAACTTTTTTGCTATAACTGTTTCCATTTTGTTTTTGTTTCCACGGAACACTCCACGGAAGATTTTGATATCTTTTTAGTAATGAAATCTTTTCCTGCATCGATGCTCATATATTTTTGTTTGTCTGTGCTGTTATATGTATCGGGAAGCCGCTCCATAAAAAGAGTGTTATTCTGGGGTGTCAAATAATTTTAGTTTGACTGATGCTTATTGAATGCTATGGAGTATGTAAATGGATAAAATTAATTAATATATTATTGAAATAGTATCACTTAATGAGTATGCCTTTTTATGTTGATCATGTAACTTTTCTAAGCAGGCGCTTCAATTATGGTATGAAATTTGCAGTAACCTTAAGTAAATTTGGTATGCGAAGATATTGTAGTCTATTGAAAAATCCAACCTAAGCAAGTGTTGGGAGAGTTTCAGTGAATTGCCTAGTTTAGCGTACAATGGGGAGTAAAGGCATCAAAATACGTATGCCGCACATGGCCAAATTTTTTTAAATTAGCCCCAACCCCTATCTCTCCTTCTCTATTTTCTCCCCTCCCCTCTGATAAGCTCTGCCAAGCGCTTTGAATCTCGTCTCTTCGCAGCCGCTCCTTCATTTGCATGCATCTCCATATCCGCGGCAACCACCCTCACCCCTCCTCCAAATCGACTAACGAACGTCGTATCCGCGCCTTCTTCGCTCGCCGCCGCGCCGTTGTCCTCAATTGTTTCCCACTCATTCAACCCATTCTCGCTGTTAAGCAAAAGCGCTGCTGTATCGAATTCTTAAAAATCAAGGACATTGAGCGTGCGTTTGTGCGGGAAGCAGAATTTCATCACTTTTTGCCAAAATAAATGTCCCACGCTCGAATATTACAAATAAATATTCTCCAATTAGCCCCTTCTGCACCGTGAACTGAAATAGGATTACAAAAGTCGCCAATTGCGTAGCTCCCAGAGAGTGGCACAAATTTCACAAGTGAAATATAATTAAGACTGGTAATTTCATTTTTTAATTCATTATAATATGATATATAAAGTTGATCGCAGACTTTCCCGGCGTGTAGAATTGTGGAAGGTTACTAGGGATTTCCACCGGGTCAGGTTCTCCAACTCCATCTCGGCCGACGTTTCGATGAACGAGTTGTCTATCGTCATCAGAGGCAGCCGTTGGACAATGTCATTGGGGTCCCGATGGACATGGACAGGGCCCCCATGGACAACTCGCTCATCGAAACGTCGGCCGAGTTAGAGAACCTGGCCCGGTGGAAATCTCCTGTAACCTTCCAAAAATGTATGAAATTCTTAACTTCGTTTGAATACTATTTTTGAATACTGAAAATACTACTCTGGTAATAATGAGGAATAATGGTTTGCTCCGCTCTCATCTTTGTGCTCCGGCCTTTTTTAAAACTGGCTGGGAAGCGCCTTTATGCATGAAAGGTACGGGCTGGGGCTTCCTCAATGAAGTTTCCGTCCACGGAAACTCCTTTTCATCTTCAAATCTTAAATATTGGTGAAGAAACGACGTATCCGTGCCTTCTTCTTTCGCTGCTGTCGTGTCTTCCTCAGCGCTTCGCTCTTCAATCTATTTCCCCTGACAAGCAAAATGGAAAATGAACACTTTTTCACTATCACGCTCCGCATACGTACTCCGTCTTCGTCATCTGATGTAGGCTGTACGATATTTGTCGTATTTCCAGGATTTATTGAGAGAATATATCATAAGGGTTATGCGCTCTTTTTTTCGCAAATTAATCTTCTGAAACTGAACCAATGGTTTGAAAAAGCTTAGGTCTACTCTTTCCTCCTCATTTTCTTCAAGAACTCTGACTAGTACACAAGTGTCCATTCCTTGGAAACCCACGAAGCCGATTATAACGATGACGAACGTATTTTTTTTACAAATGAATGAACTTTCAATGTATTATGAGAGCACTGATATGGCTTGGGCCAGTTTTCCGGAGGTACCTAGCAGATAAAAAATATTCATCGCTCCTATCGCATTTATACCGATATCGTTGCAGGTGGAAAATAGGAAACCCGACCTCTATGTTCGGGGTTGTATGTTTTTCAGCATTCTCCCACTCTAATACAAAATGCTCTGGGAAAAGACCTGTAGAGGCCTGCAAGCGAACGCATAACCCAAAGTCTCCTCGTTAAGATTCGGCCGTCTGAGTTCGTGTTCAGAGGACACCGGATCAAGGAGGTGACCGTTCGCCCCGCGTTCGTATTTATAGCTTGCATTCGGCTCTCTGCCTCATGCCCCGTTTAACTTTTGGCAGATTCTCTTAATGAATCCTACATTCGTTCAATTGTATTAGGCTCAACTATGTGGAAGTTAATACTCGAAAATGAAAATGAGACTACGTTGATTTCCACTGATTTATTTCGTACGCACGACATGTTTCGAACCATAGAGGTACTTGATAATGACCTCTATGGTTCGAAACATGTCGTACGGACGAAATAAATCAGTGGAAATTAACGAAGTCTCCTTTTCATTTTCGAATCCTACATTCTTAAAAGTTCTACAAAAAGTTCGGTCTAGTGTAAGTTTTACCACATGCAAACGTTAATATCCTTTTCCTAATTAATTTCCTGGATTGAAATTTCCTCGCGCAGTCACGTAGTCTGTTTTTAGCTGACAACATTTCATAACGAGGACAGCACTGAATTACTATGGTAACTTTTAGACTTGTTAACGCGCGAGTAGTTCCGTGGTCGGTACGTGCGTAGCGTAAACGTGACCGCGTCATACCTCTTTGCAAAGCAACGTGGGGATGGCAACGGGTATTAGGGCCTGTGAATAAGTTTTCCATGTAGCGAATGCAATTCTTTGTCTGGATTTCAGGGCGGTCACGCGGCTGGTCGCCTCTGATGGCCGTCATTCGGTCTCTGAGGCAGTCGGAAACCTTCCGAAACAGTCGCGAAATATAGCAGAGAACATTCGCAATATACCATCTCCTCATCCCTCACACACTCACTTAGAGGCGTCCATAGAGATTTCATTTTCGCGACCGCTTTCATTAAAAAGCCGGTCTAATATATGAGAAATCCACATGCCTGCGGTCAAGTTCGGGGTGAGTACGGCTCTTAACCTATCCAATTTAAACTTTGCGAAGGTTAGTTTGAAATATAATTTTACAATATAATTTGCGACGTCCGAATCGGGATAGGGGCGATCTACTCAGGAAAAAATTTAGTCTATTTGCTTGACTGTGGCCTTCGAACCTCTACGTAGCCCTTTCTCTTCAGGGCCGGGTCGCCAGGGGCGGATCCACTCCTAACTACATTGTCCCCGCCTACTCCCCCTTTTGCAGATTTAAGAGGAAAGAAGAAAAAAATGTAGAGAGAGAGAGAGAGCGTGCACTTCTGACGTCATCGCCGCGAGCGCCACTTCTACGGAACCATCTCCGGGCGCGCTCCTCTTAAGAAGGATATCGCTCTGAAGCTTATTGGTGCGGAATAAGGTTTGCTCCCTCTCGAAATCTCCTTTCCGACTCCTCAGCGTTGACAGGATTTCATCTTCGATTGGATAAACTCATCTCAATTCCCCAAGTTAGCTTCCTTCAAAGTTAGCTGCGGCTTGAGTCTCAATTTTTTGCAGATTTACTTGCCTATCCCTTCTGAAAGCTCTTTTATTTTATTTTTTCATTCCGAAAGGTTTTATGAAAGTGGAAAGTCTCGATTGCTCTGATGTATTTGCAGTCCTATCCTTAATTCTAAGATGGAATTCTTCCATTCCGGAGACAATGCTCTTCCGTTAAAGTACTTTCGCTTCTTTTGGTCCTAGGATAGCATTAACACACCTCAAGAATATTTATTATTAATAAAACATTATTTTTTCATATTTTATATCGTAATCAGTGAAATAACTGTCCAATGCTAGCATTACGTCATAGACTCTCCTCCGTAGTTAACAATGCACGTGATGATGCATGACGAAAATTTAATTATAATTTATTTTACGGTTACTTTACATGACTTGTAAGGTCAGTTGCAAGTAAAGAATAGTGCTAAAACTTTTATATGCAAATTTTAACAAACATGCAAAAGTCAAAACTTCGTCTTTGGTACAATACGCTTTTTCTTAGAAAGAATTTCTGGTACCACAACAGTAAGAGTTGTTGCTCTATACATTTCTTAATTCACCTGGCCGTTGCTGAAGTATTGTTAACCAGACGTCAAGAAGTAGAATACTTTGTTTCAATATTTTCATGCTTCCAGGATACCTGTTTTTATCCAGGATATCTAGCTTTTCAGTAAAAGATGCCATATTGTCTCTTCATTGGGGGTTTAGCTAAAGTAATCGCATTTATTAAAATAAAAATAAACCTCTAAGTTACCTTTAAAAGCATATTCCCATCTTGTTAGCTCAAGAGCTCTTTATTTAGAAGCTTTATTTGTTGGAGAGGCTTGCATAATTATTGCCATTTTTTTCATGACAGCTTATTTTAAAGGATTTGTTTTCGCTAATTACTTTCTGTACTGCGTTTTCACTGAATTACACAAACAATGGAATGTAGAAACCCCCTCTCCGAATGACGTAAAGAGATTTCTCATTTGGCCACCTTTTGTTGGCTCACGAGTATTTCGCTACAATGAAATGTGTGGTTAATAGCGCACTTTTAAATTAGTTTCTTTGCGCATGTAATGCAAATTGAAATTTGAAGGGAATGCTTATTAACGAGGGCAGTTTAAGAATACCAAAAATATTTATTCACACCCACTAATTTTGCGCAATTTTCCCAATACGTGGAAATCGACCATATTGGGAGGGCCTCGTCTACTCCCAGCTAATCTCCTTCGCGCGGTATGGCAGTCGTCATTCCCTTCTATTGCATTCACTCGTCCATAAGGGTCAGCAATGATCGAAAGAAATGAGTTTATAGAAATAAATAATTAATTTCCCTGAGCCTTAGGGAAATTTAAGCCCAACGATGAAGGTATACTAAGGCGATGAAGCTAATTCCATTGAAGTTTATTTACTTCCCTATTATTTGCAGCTGCGAGCTTTGTATCATGTGACTTAATTTGTTCTTTTTATTAAGCAAGCATTATCTACAAATCAGAGTGTGCCATCTCAATCTTCACGTAATGGCAACTACAAAATTATAAATGAGACATTCGGTGATAATCGTAGACTTATCGAATATGCAATGTCTTCGGCCATCAAAATACATCGATTGAGCTCATTGACTCTCGCAAATGCAAATTCCTGAGGCCTCTTCATGTTTTCAGTTTTTACAGGATGTATTTAATTTAATGAACCTTTGTAAATTGTGCAAAAATCCTAAATGACCAAAACATTCTTTTAGTAGGTAGTTTCCTTCACCAAAAAAAACGAAAGGCATTGATTGCGATTCGTTACCCACCATTAGTGTATTCATAATATAAAAATTATTTTATTTTAGAATTACCGATGTAGACGAATAGCAATGGTCAATTTTATCCTCATTAGAAAAAGGCCAGATTGGCGCTCATGCGAAGCCACTCCACGTGACGTCACAGGAACCTAGTTCCTCTACGAGTAGATAGGAATTTTACATCGTTTGAGATTACCAATGCATGCATGAGGCACAGAGCTCAGGGAAACATGTCTTAATAATCACCTATTAAAACTGGCTAAATAATCACCTGTTAAAGGTCGGAAAGTTTTCTTCGTTTGATAAGGTATTAATAATCCTTATTTAAGCCGTTATAGCCGTCGCGTTTTCGCGCGCTTGAAAATTTTCACTTTTAATTTAATCGCGAAAAAAGATATCCTCATTTAAAAATCTAAAAGCGTGAAATACTACTCCAAAAGTAATAATATTTAGATTTAGGAAATAAAAAATAACAGGAAACCTGCAAAAAATATGCAGCCGCAAAAATTGTTTTCTTGATTATTAGGGACCCCTGGTGATCCGTCATTGATAATCATCGATCATCTTATACTAAATTACCGACTATCGATTGTAGCATTCGTAATCGAACCATGTTGATGAACCGAAAATCGATAAGCAAAATTGGTCAACTCACAAATATATATGCTTGTCCGTTCGTCCCACTGCCGTTTCAATTCACATTCGCACAGATAGTGAGAGCAATTTTCTTTCTATTTCGGCGGGATACAAATATCCAATTCGCCGAGCTTTGGATGTGCATTAATTCGATTCGCGCAGGGTTCTCCTCCGAGAAGCGACGCACTTTCGCCTTCAGATGTTTCACACCTCAAAGTAGGTGGGAGTAGGGTGGTTGGACTTTCATTCAGCCCCCCCTCCCTCCTCTCCCCAGTTTCAAAGTAATAACAAGTTGCCGTCGGATAATCCATTAATACTCCCTCCCTCCCCCCACCCCTTCATTAGAAACACTCTTCAGAATTTTCTTCGCCACCGCGCCGCGAAACATTAGCAATTTACATGTTGAATTAATGTTGCCTCTCCCAATTAACGAGGGAGGGAACATGCCGTGGAACCTTGCTACATGTCTAGAGGGCGGAAGTTGAAAGGGGTGGGGGGAGGAAGGAAGGGTCAGGGGAGGGGAGGGAGAGTGGGTTTGAGCGGGGGTGGATAATTGCCCTAATCTACCCCTTTTGATCTCTTCCCCGAAATAAGGAAGTTGATTGAATTTTGTAATCATGGAGCGAAGGGAGTGGGGAAAGGGGGTGGGTTGTCGTCCCAGGGGGTGTGCAAGAGAAAGTGAGAGAGAGAGGGAAGACCCTCCTTCTTTCCCCTCTCCCCGCCCGCCCTTTTGAAATCTTTTCCCCTCATCGCATAGCCCTTTCCAGCGAAACCGTCATGAATGTCCAATTCCCTTCAAGCGACATATGAGCGCAATGCCATCTCGCGATATTCGATTCAAAGCGAATGCTAATTTTTATTTTGGCCGAAAAATATTCTCATTTAATACCGATTTCGCGTGTGAAATTCGTATTTATATATTTGAAATATGCATTTACCTGTGTATGAAAAATTTTCCTTTTTTGCCATGCGATTAATGGAAAATAAAAAGGACAAATATCAAATCAAATGATCAATGAACATAATTTTTCATGCGTATTTAAACGAATGATTTGGTATATATTTCGGTACTCTTTCGCGTGTTTAATATCTGTTTGCATGTGAATGAATGAGATTGTAAAAATTAATGCAGGTGAGTATGTGAAATAGGTGACAAATAACAAATGCCTAGCTCCATAAAATAATTAATCCACATTTTTCACTGCTTATGCGTTTGAAAACCTAGCACATAAAAAGCAAAGATTATCGGAACAAATGGTACACTCGATATTATTACCACAGTTAATGGAGCACCTCCCTTCCACGCCACCGGCCGTATTTTTTCTCATGTCATGTTGATTTGATCCTTTATTAGTTACGTTTCTGCTTGAATTTTTCAGTTTTATATACAGTGGGCTTTGTTGAAATTTTCCTGTTTGTCAGATGTAAAAATATACACCTAAAGACATATTGGAGTAAAATTTCAAATTTGAGAAAATGGCAAACGCTGCCCTGGGGTCACTCTGGGTAACCTGAAAGTTTTAAAATGATAATATGAAGCCTGTGTGAACACTACTTCACCACAAAAGATCAACCTTCTCTCCATTTATAATCGTATCTTCATCCTCTGAAGGCGAATACTTTTCTATTATTCTGCTTCTTTTTCGATTTTTTTTCATATAATTAGTTACTATTTCTTCTTCACTGTCTGGATTAAATAGTCTTCTTCTGTTCTTTCCAATGGGTGAAATAGTTTCTAAAATTTAATGTGAAATTTTAAGTTTTATATTAATTAAACGCACTGGTTATTTAACCAAAACAGTTGTGAAAAAAGTGAGGTTAACTTGTTAAATACTAAGTAATTAAAATTACCTTCATCACTGCCTTCAGACATTATCGATGATATATTATTATCTTGATTATAGTATAAATTGAGTTAGGCCACTTTCAAACTAAACGGTTCAATTCATGAACTAACTCTGAAAACTTATGTGTCAAGAATTATCGTATTTGCTCGGAATATAAGCAACCTGAAATGCTTTACTAATAAGTAACATGAAGTTGTAACACATAACCATGGCAACCGGAAAAAATTGACGAACGGAGTGAGACGAACTTTCAAAATAAACGGCTCAATTTTCTATATTAAAAATTTGTCTGTAACTGAATATATGGATCAAAATAAGTGAAAAATAATCATTAGTCAACTTAAAAAATTGATTACTTCAGTGGCGGCGGGGATGAATCCTCGCCTAACATAGCGAAGGTCGCGGGTTCGAGTCCCGCCTGGATAGGTCACCCCTTCCAGAACATGGGTGTATGTGATCGTCTGATGTTGATTGTTTGAACTCCCGATGTAAAGGCAGCATTGTGCTGCTTTCGGGGGTAATTGAGATAAATAAATAAATATTGAGTGTTTTTAATTAAAAGAGCTTTCAAACTTATATAATATATATTATATAGTATATATATTAGAAGTAATATATATATATATATTATATATTATATATATTACTTCAATAATCTATTATCACAATAATATCGGCTATAATCACTTCTATCTGCATATAATCATATATTATCAAAGGAAAATGAGTTGAATGAAATGTGGGAATTTCGTGCCGTTCCCAAAATATATAGCATGATAAGTTTCAGTCTACTGTACTTAAAAAATGCAATTACAAATTGGTATCTTAAAAATTCATTAAATAATGTTTGATTCTTTTATTGGTTTTTCTTCCTTTATGAGGGACCAATCTAAATGATAAATAGATTACGGTAAAAATGAATTCCGCTGGATGGTATGTTTTAGAGAAATATTTATAATAATAGAGTACAATTATTTTGGGAGGATAAAGTATATGTAGTATCTTATTTATTCATCTCATTACATTCTAGAATAATCTGAAAGAGGTGGATCATTATTCCTCAATCAAATCACGTATGATTTGTTTAATTTCGAACTTTGGAGATAGAAAGGAAGACTGCGCATGTTAAAATAAAGAAGCAAATCTTTTACGATTTACTACTTAATGATGGACTGTCAGAGATTTGGTAGATCACAACTTAAGCATCTTGTATGCGTGGGCATAATTATCAGTTTCTACCGTAATTCTTTTTTCCTTATATCCATTTTTCATTTCCATGACTTAATTTTATGAGTTCTGTTTCGCAAACTCCGTTTTCCTTTTCTTTTGAAGAAATTGATTCCGTGATTGACCCCGTGTGATACCTATAGTGTTATTTTCAGATATAGACCCCTCATTCAATGATGCCATATTGTCTTTTCATTCGACCTTTTTCTGGTTTATCGCAAAATATGAACCACTTATGTTAGGTACCTCGGAATACGTGCTCTCTTCCAGTTAGTTCATGAGTCTCTCCGTCTTCTATTTCGCTTATCAAACAATTATAGCCTCTTGGAACTTTATGTGACAACCGTACAATTAATTTATCTAATGCCCTAATATATGAATTTTTATCAATCAATTGCTACTAAGCCTAGACATTAAAAACGTTAAAAAGGTATTGTGAATGTATATTTTTTATTAATTGCTATGTGAATTAACGTACGGTTTGCAAAAAGCATTGTGTAGCATAACATTCCAATAAGTTCAAAACAATTGCCTCGTTTTTACTCAATCATTCTTTGATAGCCACGAAGCCAGACAAAATACTGATGCAGAAAAGTCTCAAGTAAAACTCACAAAACTCGGCATTTTTCCTGAAATAATCGTCTTTATTTCATGCAGCGTCGGACGACAGCTGTATTCAAATGCATTTATTTCAGGGAAAGTACCCAAAGCAATGCAAAGTATAAAATAATTATTGTAAGGTTTTTCTTCTTCTTTTCCCAGAAGCCTGAATTCCTTTACTGTTTTTTTTCATCACAATAATTTACAGTCAAGGCAGTTACTTCATTAATACTCTTAACTTAGTCACTTTCTTACAGATCACATTTGGTAACCAATTAGCAGAACTAGTTTTGCACTTTATTTTTGCTACAGGTCACGGCAGTTTCTATCTGGGGTACTTCCTGGTGTTTATTGCCTCTCATATTCAAAACATATTAGGTAGATATATTTTCGAGGAGATTATTTTTTTGTTAATATCAAGAGAAGATGATATTGCTAATTTCCCTCTTCCGTTTACACGTTACTTTGAGTACTTTAGCATGATTAGTAATGAGTAGTAGTGCAGATGTAGTTAATAAAATAGTAGTAGTATTGTTTTGAACCTCGTCTGATTTAGATATCTTGCGCTTGTGAATATATGCTTCCCACACAGCAATAAAATGACTTGACCGCATTTCATTTGGTCAGTCATTTTACCCCATGATCTAAATTCACTCGAAATTCTGATGTTTAGGACTGGATAGTACTATCAAAAACAATGCAATTCCTTTTAAAATCCTGGAAATCTCAGAGAGTATTTCAATTGTTATGCAGTGAAAAGCGTGGGAAGAGGCCGTGAGAATAGATCTTTTGCATTGAAGCTCACTATAAAACAATTTTCCTTCCTCTCTCCAAGTATTTACTCATTTTGTTTATATTTTATTATTTCCAAATACCTGGCAAACAGCACAAAACGGCCTTTAAAACGGGGCTTCCAAATTTACAAATGCACTGCACAAACACCAATACCAAGGATAGGTTCTCCTATACAGTCGGGACTCGAACCCGCGACCTTCGGTTTGGCAGGCGAGGCCAAATATGTTGATAGATAGCTTCTGGGACACCGGCGTTATATCTTGTCTTACACTCCTCTGCGCCCACGGTTACCTACTTGTCGATTTGAAAGTTTTCTCGGTGGGAGAGTGGGCCGTTGGCAGCTCATCGCTGATGTTCCCGTTTTCCTCATCTCACCGTCGCATGAGCGAGCGCTCGCCAAACTTTCGGGCGGAAATCCGATTATGCCCAGCTCCCCATTGCGATGGAAACACCGAACCGGCCTCTGACGTCCTTTCCGCCCGGGGCGTCATCTTCAGCGGACGAGGATACTGCCTGCTGCCCAGCCTCAATGGATTGATGATGCCCTGGCGAGTTTCACCATGGAGACACACGAAACATGACTGTACACGTCTAGAGAATACACTTTTCGATCTTTTCCAGCGTCTGAACACTGTGATATAAGACACGGTCTCTGGCGTTACTTTGCGGAACCGCTTCGTCATAAAATAAATTAAAAATACCTACTTTGTTCTACTCCACACTTTATTTTAAACAGTACGATCATCACGATATGCAGAAACCCGGGTCGTACTATTTAAAATAAAGTATGGCATAGAACAAAGTATTTTTATTTTATGTTGAACACTGTAGCTTAGTATTTCCTCAGATGTAAATTTTTATATTTGAGAAAAAGAAAATTTTGAAGATGGAATATCCAATTCTCACTGAAAATTTAAAAGCGAGAGCTTGAGTTATTATGAAGAAATATCTCATGACAAAAATATACAACAAAAAAGCGATCGCTTTGTTTCAATTACAGCCGATTTGCCCATATTTTTCCACGTTTTTAGTTACTTAATGTTTTCAAAAATGCTGTCATCGCCAAACTTCAACTGGAGTTCAAACCGTGGTTAGCAAATGACGATTGAATTTATTGTCGAAATTAAAAATAACAAATTTCACATTTACGAAAGTTGAATAGGCATCTATATGTTCATTTCATATTTTCGTTTAGATGGAAACGAGTAATAGATAAATATAAGCCTATTTGAATTGGATATCATTCTTCTACACCAATTAGGTTCAACAATTCATGGAAGCTCTTGATGCCCACTTTAAAGGAAATGCTGGAATCTTACAACTTTGTGCATAATTTAAATACAGCAGATTAATGCACCTGTTTAAGTCAGGCATAATTTGACTAAGATAGTACGAAGGACTTTTCGTTCAAACTTTTAAATTACAAAATATATATTTTTTTGTTCTAAGGAAGGAAAGAAATCCATTCTTAAAAATATGGAGACCAAAGAAATGAATTGAAGAATTTCGCCTAATCGTTGTTTATAGTTGAATTTTTCCGTTTGTTTTACATTTTCAATTTTCATTCCTATTTAAATTTTAAAAAGCCTTAATTCTTAGTTACACGCTTACATTATCATAAAAAAATTGAGACGAAGTTATCTCCTGTAGGATGGGAATCTTTACAATGCAAAATCTATTATTATCCGTCAAGATTTCCTCTTGGAAAATGTGAAACCAATTTAATGTAAATAATTAACGTAATTAACAATTCACATAATAATTTACGCACGAGCTAAATAAGAAAAAATCAACTTAAGGTTACAGCGTCTGAATGATTGCAAAATTACGCTTAGTTATATTTCCATATTTGTAGTATTGTGCATGAGTCAGTGAACAGGAGAAATATTATTTGCATAAATATTATAATGTATATACTATGCATAATTATATCATGAACATATTTATACCGAAGTGTATTCGTTGAATGTATGTTGCTGATACATTTTTATGGCGTGGCCATTCCAAGTTCAATTTTACGAAGAGTGGAACGTTAGACTTAGGCGTGTATTCAGCCGTGGTCTAATTTCTCGGATTCCCTTGCGTAATAACGAGCACGTTTAGAGTCCGCCGAAGCTCCCACGAAACCAGTTGACAAGATGTACGGGTCCTCAACTCATACTGTGTGTTGTTAACAAGTGGGGTACAGTGGGGGGCTCGCTCGCATCCCGGCGCGCGGTCGCCGAAGTGGCGCGGTGACTTGAGCGGTTGGGAATATGGCCCCTAGGCGGCTCTCCGCTGCTCCCCCGCGGCCGCTGCTGCTTCGAATGCCCACTCCCGTCTCCCCGCAGCGACCCTTCTCAGTGTGCGAGCACTCCTCATTTAAACTTCGTGGTTCAGCGCTTCGCGCAGCGCTGCGGAAGCGATGTTCAGGCTAAGGCCGAGCCGAAGGCTTTATCCGCTCTCTTGCTTTTCCCCCTTCTATTCAGATGGGAGCGAGCGGTCGTGGCGATGCAATGTATGTGCGGGGCCTGTAATCAGAAAATATGTCGGTGAGCTTCCCCGGTGAGTCGAGCGGCAGTTGATGAAATATTAAGAAATGCTTCAACTGCACTCGCAAAATACAATGTCAGTTTGGTGTCAACTGCGCGGGGTCGTCATGGTGGCGTATAATCCGTAAGTATCAGTGGCGTAGACTCCATGGGGCCTGAGGGGGCCTGAGTCCCCTCAAAAATTAATTATGGGCGTGAGGAAAAATGTGTCAGGTTTGTCGATTTTCCCTGGAGTGTCCAGATATCGATATTCGAGTTTTCAGGGTTGTAATACTGATCATATTACTCTTCTAACATGCTTAAAAAACTTAAAACTTTCTATTTGCAAAATTTCCCGGGGCAAGATCCCCGGTTTGGGCCCCCCAATTATTTTTCGTAAGTCGGCATCCCTGGTAGGTATAGTCCGTGGAGGTCCCTCAATACTTAGGAGCCCTTCCTGTCTCTTCTCGATGTGGGTCCCCGTGCTAGCGCAGGGACGAATGACGTCAACATTTTCGGTCATTCCACCCTAAACGGAGGTAAGTAGGATTGATAGCCGAAATCAATAGAGTACAGCGCAGGGCGGCCAAATCCGTGATGAGTTGTAAGGACGATAAATTCAACGTTTCCAATGCGCTAGATGAGTTAGGATGGGAATCTTTGCTGGAAAGTAGACCAGAGTATATGCTTAATTTAATTGGTAATTTGGAGAAGATTTTTTCTCAGAGAATATGAAATATATCCTATATTTACCGTAATATTATGGTAGGCGTGCTCACGAATAAATTATTACTTTATTATTTACAAAATAATAAAGCAAATAGAGTAGCTGCATAGGAAGTTAACAGCTATTCTCTCGTTAGCATAAATTAAGAAAACGCAAAAGTTGGCACCCTATCATGAGTTGGTGACGTTACTCTCCTTGTTCATTTGTTATTGCCACTTCAGGGAGAACTATTCATGAAGATAAGGAATCGCTCGAGTAGTGTTTGCAACAATGAACCACGCCAAGCTAACGCGATCAGGTTGAGAGTTGCTGAGAAGTAGTGACGCGCTTGGCTTCAGCTCATGCTGTCAACAACTTACCTGCAGAAGGGTTAAGGTCGTCAGTTTTCCATCGCGAGTAAAGTAGGCGACGTATCGTGGGGCAGAATCTCAAAAACTCGGCCATTAATAAAAAATATTCTCTTCTAATAGTTATTAAATTACGCAGTAAAATTTTCAAGGTAATCAAGTCCATGATTAGAGGCTGATCTTTACAAAATCTTTTTGTACCATTCTAAAGATGAATTAATTGCGATAAACTTGGGAAAATTACAGCTTTTTTCAACTAGCACACAATTATTATATGTAGGTTGAATTTGATTTTGAAAAGGGATTTCGATTCCATATATTACCTAAAATATTCGTAACATTTCGAAAACAATTATGATACACGATATTTTTCCTTTTATTGATTTTTCAAAGACTGGAAGTGTATTAATTAATAAATTTCCACCTACATTCGTGTAAAAATAATTTTTAACACCTTAATACCTAATTTTGCACTCACAACTGCAACTTAAGTTGTTTTATATTTCTGAGAATTTTGACTGGCTTATTGACATATTTTCTTTTATTAATTTTTTAAAGACTTAAAGCGTTAATTTATTTATTTATTTCCTCGTGCATTCGGGTAAAAATAGTTTTTAACACCTTAATACCTAAATTTTCTCTCAAAATTACAACTTAAGTTTTTTTTTATTTCTGGGCATTTTTGACTGGCTCCTTGAAATTTTCCTCCTCTCTCTCTCTCTCTCTCTGAGTACATAGATTTTTAAAAAATTTTATCCTGTACCACATTTAGAGTGATGGAAATTGTTGAAGTGACCGTTGTTCGTGAGGACAGGAGAAGGTTTCGATGTTCTTCCCGTCAGCCCTCCGTCTTCATTCTCGGCTGTCTGCCAGCGCTTGTGTTTGATGGGACTTTAAAAATGAGAAATGCACACTTTGTGCCAACGGATTGGACAGTTAATTGAAGGCGACGCCAATTACTGGTCAGCTGGGGGCACGTGGACCTCCGAACAGGCCAGCGCCCTCGCCGCATTCCGCTCGGGTGACGTCACAGTGACACGAGAGTCTGCGATTACGTGCCAGATCTGCTGCCAAAAATGTCCGGAAGATGGATCGCTGGTGGCGTTTAACTCTGCATTTGTCTAATTGGGCTGATCCTTGCAACCTGCAGATGCGCTTCGAGAAATTGTGACAAACGGAGATGTAAGCCGTCTTAAATGTGGATGTGGGTGTCTTGAGGCTGGAGAAAAAATGGTTTCAGTCATTGAAAAATATGGGCGAAAATTATCCGACGTAAACGGTCATTGAAGTATTCATATCCTAAGATTAGTATGCTTAAGCCCTCCATTCCTACGTTTCCCAAGCAAGTACCTTCAGATTCATGAAATATTCTTCCTTGTTTATCCTTCAAAATTTTTCCCAAGTACTTATCTCTAGGTGCTCCTCGGGAGATGTATCGTTTACTTTTTTCCTCCTCAATGCATTACTTACGTAATGGCTGTGTAATGTGACCTATCTACCGGGGCCTTATCTGTGGTGTTGAACTTCCCAGGTGGTTAATGAAGCCTATCATAATGTATTTCGTGATGAGGTGGGTGCGAATTCATGACGCAGTAGTTTAGGATAGAGCGTAAACGCCGAAATTAATTTCATGGCAACCTACTCCTTATGCGTTGATTCACGATTTTCATCCTAAATTGAACGGTTCTAAAGGCCGTTTTACACGGTACACGGAATTGCGCAGTCTGACGTACGTGTGAAGGCGTAATCAAAATTGCGTCGTGTAAAGCGGCGAATTGCTAGAACACATGCGAGAATGCGTGGATGCGAGACGGCAAAATAGCCCCTGTTCTAATTTCGTTCATGCATTCGCGCAATTCCACGCCATTTTAGAAATTAATGCAGCTCTAACCTTCGCAATTCCGTGTGCCGTGTAAAACGGCCTTTACGACCTGTAATGATATTGAAATATGGTGTGTATACAAAATCGTTGAACATTTTTTGTGTGAATCTCTGTCATTATTTGAGGATATTTTCAACACGACTCTTCTTCTGCAGTTGAATTCATTAATTAGACCAGATAGGCTCTAGGAAATGTGGCTGTCTCTGGTGCTTAATCCTTTGAACCTTTCGACAAAAATTGGAGGGATACTGTTTGGCGTGTTTGTAAGAAAAATAATTGTCATTGTGTGTAATTTATTCTTTATTGTTATACCATAGTTATAAATATTTTGTTTTACTTATATATCTAAGACAGAGGTTAAGTAGTGTAACAACATGATCATTTCTATAAAGCATCGCTTTTGAACAATTTCATTTTCAAGCGTTGGTGCTGCGGTCGAGACAGGCGTACCGCAAGGACATGGCCTCGCACCCACTCTCTTCCTTTGTGACGGAGTCTTTTCTGTTCTGCTTAAAATTGATCGATGTATTTGTTGCCCTTCTTTTGTATGGATGAGGACTAAAATTTAAGAGGACTACAAAGATGAGGCCCCAGTCCGTTTCCTAGAAACTTTATCTTTGCTGCCACTATGGGTCCATTTTAATCGATTTCCAAATATTTCCGTAGGACATTGATAAACGTAGAGTGATCCATTCCTTTTCAATAGCTGCGATAAAATATCTGCACTCATGAGGAATAGCATTGAAAAGGTATGTTTCCATTAAATTATATTGTCACGATTATACATTTCGGTTAACATCCGTAATTACAGCTTAAAAATTCAGATCGTTCAGAGGTCAGTTAAGTGTTGACTTCTGCTTACCAATTTAAAAGCCCGGTGGATGACAGCGCTTCTAGAGGCCTACTAAGGAGCCTCTATTGTAATTTTCGTGGTTTTATCCGTTGGTTACCTTCCATTTTATGCATTAGTCTATAGTATCACTTTGGTTTTATAGGTGTCTTGCAGCTATTAGAATGTCATCACTAATTAGATCCTTATTTTTTCCTTTTTGCAGGTAAGGTGACCTCCACAGTTTACTCAGAGTAATGATGGACGCATTTGGGATTATTGCATCTCGCAACCTCCCTCAGTTGTAACTCGCTCATTTGCAACGATTACTGAGTCTCCACTGAATATCTTGTGAAGTCACTCTAGGTATGTATACTGTTTTATGATGAACATGTCGCCTTATTCCCCTGATAAGAACCCTCGCGGCCGATTCCAGTGCACAATTTACTCAAAGCATAGGCTCCAAAATATTCTAAATAGCCATTATCATAAGATGTAAAAGTAGCTTAAAATATTCTAACCAAGGCTTCCACTATAAGTAGTAAATGCTTACATGGTTTCCGCGGTTTATGACCAGAAGATGCTCTGGCAAAATTAACGGCAAAACTGTCGTCAGTAGGCTGAAAACAACGCGGTAGAAAGCTGGAAACAGTGAAAAAAAATTAAAATACTGATTGATAAATTTCAAAACTGTAATTTATGAAAATTGATTCCCGGAACATCATGTAGATGCTATGAAATGGTCAATGTAAGTGAAAGGATTAAAAAAATTATTCCCATCCGTCCTTTAATTAATCAGTGGATGGCATGTGGTAGTAATGTAGGTACGGGCGTCTTGTTGGCGCCCGAGGCGTGGGATGAAGGTGAGGAGGTGCCTTCGCTCTTGGAGGCAGTCGGTGGCGAGGCTCCCCTGTGTGTCCCTGTCTCCTTTCGAGCGTGTGAGGCGCTACCCGGGGCGCGGCCGCTCCTTCTGAAGGGTCAGCTAACGCACCTGTTCTGGCCTCCCCTCACTTCCCTTATACTATCCTTTGCAAAACCCTGTCGCTCGAGTTGGAAGATCAATATCTCTAATATCATGCATTTTCTTTCAAAACTGAAGACAACGTTTTAAAATTGAAGAATGATCAGATAAAAGATCGTATGCTTGCCCGGAGAACAATATTGATAAAATATTCTCGGATTTGGCCCCGGGTAAAGCTGTTTAAAGCCAGCGTTTCGATGAAAAGCTCCTTCATCGTCATCAGAGCTAAGACTAACTGTCGAGTTTTGTCTACGCCGGGTTTTCTTATACTGAGCCAATCGAAGGGTAGTTGAGTCCCATTGTTGGCCAGCCGATTCAAATTATCCCAGGGAGGTTGCAATTGGGCCGTGATCGTTGTATTTTATCAATCAACGATTTCCATTTTTGGCTGATGTTCTGCCCAGGGTTTCAGTTAAGCTTTTTCTTCTCGGGACATATTTCAATAGCCTCGTTCACTGAAACCGACAGTTGGTCTTAGCCCTGATGACGGTGAGGGAGTTTCCCATCGAAACGTTGGCCTTAAACAGCTTTACACGGTGCCAAACTCGAGAATGTGTTATCAATGATGAGGTAATTTCCCGAAAAATAGAGTTAATGAACTGCTCTCATGTTTCCAACCAAATCAGAGAGTTCATCATTTCCGACGTTTCGAGGTACATCTCTGGGTGTGCCCTAGAGACGAGGAACGTGACGAAGTTTCTCCCAGCCATCCGTCTTTCAATCATGAGGCAGCCTTGTTCTCTTTTTGTATGCATTTTTTCGAATAGGCATCACTTTCAGTGGTAAAACTGGATCAGTATCCACTTGAATTTTGTTCACCGATTTCTTCGCCCAAATTCTTGGTGCTGTGCACAAAATCAAGGTTAGAGCTAAAAAGTAAGAAGTCCTAGTATCTAAGTTGGAATAAAAGTGGGTCTATGCTGATGCGTAGTTTTTGCGGCGTTTTCTAGATGATGTCTCCATGCTTCTGGGTTTCACCGCTTGGATTTTCTTTGCGACGAGTTTCTCCGGTATTCCAACCGGTGTCTTCAGGTCAACCTGTCTTCTGAAACTGTCGTCGCAAAGAACCACGCGGTGAAACCCAGAAGCATGGAGACATCATGGGCATATGCTCTTTATGTGATAGACATATCATCTCATTTATTGTTTGATATGCACCCTGATGGTGGACGCCATTGTACCATGAAGTTTAGGTTCGTATATTTTCTATATCTCTTGCTACTTAAGCCATTAAAATAACTTAAAATATTTTGGAAAAATTAAAATACTATAATTGATGAATTGTGTATTGATTCCTGGAATAATTCAATTCGAAAATAAGAAATTTTGAAACGTAAAAATCATGAGGAATGCAAATTCATTCCCTTTCCGTCTTTCTCGTGATAATCAGTAGATGTCAAGTGATGGTAAACTAAGTCAGGAAGTATCATAGTTTCGAATTGAGAGGAGGATGCCTCTATTTTTCAATCTCATTTGCTATGTTCCCGTAATTAGTATTGAGCTCGCCACCAAAATCCTCCAGAGGAGAAACTTCGTTCTCCGGTAAATATGGCACAGCCTCCAGTGGTCGTCTTTCGATTGGATTCCAATATCATTGCCCTATTGTTGCGTGCAAACTCTGGTGGCACTAGCATCCCTAAAATCTCGGCTTTCGACCCCCAAATCCTCCACGACCTCTTGCTTCCGCAGTGTTCTCTCTTAGAGGAGGCCTCAGTCCGTCCCGTGAAGCGTAAATTTACATTTCTTCTTGGGATGCACTTTAGTCGGCTGTGGAAAATTTCGGAATCGTAAAAAATAACGCAGAGCATTCCAATAACTGTTAATCTTTTTAATGAAATGGAAAATTTATGAGTCTTAGAGATCATATCTCCTCAAATATAATTAGGAAATTTTATGCGATAGAAGGGAAAAGTTAGTGTTCTTTCGTAAGTTAAAGATTAGAAAATGCGAAAGTTACCTTTATTTATTTACTCCGCCACCATATTGGCGACAGGGTAAAGTTCTTGCCTGCTAAACAAGGGGTGGCGGGTTCGAGTCCCACCTTTGTAGGTTCCCCTCATTCCGGGCATGGTTGTTCTTGCTCGTGTAATTGTTAACTTGTTGAAAAACCCCTTTGTCAAGGCCAATATGAGCTGTTTTCGGTGGTATGGGAATAAGGAAATAAACACAAAAACCTTTCAATGAGGTAAGGAATCTTTCAACATAGTGTAAATAAAGAACCTCGTGAAAGCCATGCACAAGAGTAAGAAGTAGCTGAGAAGAAAGCTAAGGTCGTGACTTCATGAGCTTACCTGTGCAAGGGCTCAGGGCGTCGAGTTTTCTCCGCGAGCGGCTCTAAAAAGTCGGTGACGGATCTTGCTGCGGCAATGAAATGGATGGAAATGGACGTGAGTGACTGAGTGGTGCCCCAGAAGGGGATGGACCCCGTTTGGGGTGTCCGGGCAGGGGATTGTATTGTAAGGAGTGCCCCGGAAGGGGAAGGGAGAGGAGACAGTGATGAAAGGAACGACTGCGCAGTCAGTCACAAGCAGTCACAAGAGAGCGACGGTCGGTGGAAGGTGCTTGTTCCACAGCATACGAAAGTTTCAAAAACACTTTGTAACGACGAAATCAAACAAATAAATACAGTCCATTTTTAAATCTAAAAACAGTTCATTTATGTTGACATGCCGAAGGTGCAACATAAAATTGGTCCTTCGGGCCGGATTGAGATCAACTAGAAAGTTTTTCGTTCGCATTTTTCAACGCGCGCTGCGACGACGCCATACAGACTCAACCCGGGATAAGGATTGCATCATCTCGGCAGCTTCCTTCTGCAGCGGCGAGACGGCCTGGCAACGGACATCACTTGGCAGTAGAGTGAGTCTGGCTCATTTATTCCTTATTCCTTTCTTGAACAATCATATCCTCAACCATTCCTTTGCACGCATCTTTCTTTAATAATGGATTGTTCTGAACGTAATAACCTCATTAAACAAAGAGGAATTGTCAAGGCAAGTTTAACAAGAATTCGCACATTCATCAATTCATTTGATCAGTCATCCAATTTGAATTCAGTGCGTGTAAGATTAGAACGTCTTCCAAAAATATGGGAAGAATACGATGAGATTCAACGTAAATTGGAATTGAACGACGACGAAGATCACAGTGGTGATAGAGAAGCTGTCGAGGAATCTTACTACGAAATACAAGCAAAGTGTTTGTCATTAATTGACAATTTAAATCCACCGACACCACCATCGTCACACGTTGCATCAGATAGAAGCGAAGCGACGTCTGCGGCAGTTGCCAACTTATCACGGCTGCCAACCATTAAAATCCCTACCTTTTCGGGTCTAGTGACTGAGTTCATGCATTTCCACGACACATTTCAAAGTTTAATAATAAAAAACGAATGCCTGGACAACATCCAACGATTTCACTATCTTCTAAGTTCGCTTACAGCAGAGGCAAAGGCGCTTATAGAAAATCTTCCCGTGACAAGTAACAACTTCAGCATAGCTTGGGAACTCATTTGCAAGAGGTACAATAACCCTAGGCTAATTGCTATAAATCATGTTAGGTCATTACTTAACTTACCTCACATTGGGAAGGAATCTGTACGTGAATTAAGACACCTTCTTAATCAACTAGTGAGCAACACGAACGCCATAGAAGCGCTGAATTTAGAGACACCTTTTCATGAAATACTAATTTCGCAAATAGTGCTGGAAAGGTTGGACTACACTTCGAGAAACGCATGGGAGGCTCAAACGGACACCCATAAATTCTCAAGATTAACTGACTTAATTTCTTTCATCGAAAAAAGGTGCCAAGAATTAGAAATTGTGGATTCAACTCATACAAAGCAAACGAGATCAGCCCCCACTCAAGTAAATCATTGGTCTCATAAGCAGGCGTACGTTGCTACGAATAATAAATGTGTGGCATGCGGTAATGAACATTCTTTGTACCAATGTCCCATGTTTCGCACCCTTAATGTCCAACGGAGAACAGATATGGTAAAAAAGAATAGATTGTGCTTCAACTGCTTACGTCCAGGTCACAATCTTAGTCAGTGTACTTCCAAACATTGCCAGAAATGCAATATGAGGCATCATACGCTTCTTCACAGAGTTTTCATCAGGAATCAGGAAGAAGAAGGTACAAATAATACTCTAGATCATCAGTCTGGCATGCAACCAAAGGAGGTTAGCTACAAAAGATCATCAGATTCTTCGTCCTCAGAGAACGTCAAAACCTACTGCTCATTGAAGGTTCAACCAGATACTCAAGTCCTTCTTTCCACTGCCATGGTGAGGATACGTGACAGATATGGAAGGTATCAAAATTGCAGAGCATTGCTAGATTCAGGATCACAATCAAGTTTTATGACTGAAGCATTGGTTCAGCGATTAGGATTAAAGAAGTTTCGCAATCACATATCGATTCAAGGAATTAGTTCATCAAATTCAGAGACTAAATATGCCACTAATGTAAAAGTTTTGTCTTGTACAAATGATTACAAGTTCGATCTAACTTTGTCAATTCTTCCAAGAATCACTGGAAATATTCCTTCAGCACACATCAAGAACTATGATTGGGGTATTCCGACCGATATTCAACTCGCTGACATCAATTTTCACACACCAGGGCCAGTAGACTTATTAATAGGTGCTGAAGTTTTCTTCCATCTTATGCGACCAGGAAAAAGAACAAGAGTAGGAAATTATCCCGTTCTTCAGGAAACGGCGTTAGGTTGGATTCTATCAGGACCAACTCCAGTGGTTGACTCTACCGAAACAACACGGCAAACATTTGTGGTGAGAAAGGAAGAAGGTCTGGAGGAACAACCAAAAAGAATTTGGGAATTGGAGGAATTACCTTCCACACTAATGTCTCTAGAGGAAAGGCAATGCGAGGAACACTATCAAGTGAATACAATTAGAAATCCATCAGGAAATTATGTGGTGAAACTTCCTTTAAGGACCAATCCTCAGCAACTAGGCGAGTCCTATAAAAACACTCTTCATCGCTTTCTGCAACTCGAAAGGCGACTAGAAAAACAATTTGATCTGCGACAGCAATACAATACTTTCATGTCCGAGTATGAATCCTTAGGTCATATGAAAAAACTTAAGGACATTCGCTTGTGGTGGAATGGACCAGTTTGGCTATCAAAACCAACATCCTCGTGGCCGTCATTATTGCCTGAAGTTTGCAGCAATAAGGACATTCCTGAAGAAAGAAAATCAAGGTTGACTCATCACATTACCACATTAACCACCACAAAGATGGACCCATTTGTAACGATCGAAAACTACTCCACGTTGTCGCGCCTGCAAGGAACAGTTTCATTCTGTCTTCGTTTCATATCCAATACCAGATGTTGCAAATCAAAACGTAACATAGGAACTTTAACTCCTATGGAGAGAAGGGATGCCCTTCACTGTTTAATAAAGATGATTCAGCAGAAAGAGTATCCTGATGAGTATCATCAATTAGAGACCTCCGGAGAAGTTAAGAAGGGAAGCAAATTAAAAAATCTCAGCCCATTCATCTGTGGTCACAAGTTAATCAGGGTGGGAGGAAGACTTCAGAATTCACTCATGTCATTTGAAAAACGTCATCCAATCATCCTACCAAATGGGAACCATTTAACTCATCTAATAATAAAAAATGAACATGAAAGACTGTTACATGCCAATAGCCAGCTACTTCTTGCATCTCTTAGGGAAACATTTTGGGTAGTGAACGCCAAGAGTGCAGTAAGGAAAATAATTCACCGTTGCATTACTTGCTATAAGCTAATGGCAGAAGCAACGCATCAGTTGATGGGACAGCTTCCTCAAGCAAGAGTCAAACCTGCTCGCCCATTTCTTAATAGTGGAGTAGATTATGCAGGACCAATCTACATAAAGCATGGCTCAAGAAGAAGTAAAACGAAGGTGATGGGATATATATGTATTTTCATTTGTTTGGCAACTAAAGCCATTCATTTAGAATTAGTGAGTGATCTAACGGCTGATGCATTCATAGCTTCACTTAAAAGGTTTATAGCCAGAAGAGGGCTTTGCTCTGAGATCTGGTCAGACAACGGAACAAACTTTATTGGAGCTGCACGCGAAATTAAACATCTCATGAAGTTCGAACAATTCAAAGAAGTGGTCGGCAGCGAAACATCCAAAAGAGGCATCAAATGGCACTTTATTCCCCCAAGTGCCCCGCATTTTGGAGGATTGTGGGAAGCGGGAGTGAAGTCAATGAAGTATCACCTTCGCCGCATTATGGGAAACTCTTGCCTTACGTTCGAAGAACTGTATACTCTGTTAACACAGATAGAAGCGTGCCTCAACTCAAGACCACTCCTTTCCCTCTCAAATGATCCCTCTGACTTAACCTATCTCTCCCCAGGCCATTTCCTCATAGGAGAACCTTTAACAGCCATTCCTGAGCCAGACTTAACATTTAAGAAAGTAAGCTTGACTTCCAGATGGCATCTTTTGCAGCAGCAACTCCAACATTTTTGGCACCGATGGTCTTCTGACTATTTATGCCAATTACAGCAGCGTGGGAAATGGAGCCACCGCCACTGCAACATACAACCCGGGGCAGTGGTACTCCTGAAGGAAAGCAACGTTCCACCTCTTCAGTGGAAGATAGGACTCGTGGACGTGGTACACCCAGGAACTGATGGTGTTGTGCGAGTAGTATCAGTGCGAACAAATTCAGGAGATTTAAACGTCCAGTAACGAAAGTGTGTGTTTTGCCAATGGACAAATAAGTTACTGTTGTTTTTTGTAATTTTAACTTTTCATTCAATTTATTCTGCTATCTCAGTTAATTGTCTCAGTTATCTCAGTATTGTGCTATGTATTCAATTATTTTTTGGTAAACCATTTGTTTACAGTGGGGGGTATGTTACGGCAATGATATGGATGGAAATGGACGTGAGTGACTGAGTGGTGCCCCAGAAGGGGATGGACCCCGTTTGGGGTGTCCGGGCAGGGGATTGTATTGTAAGGAGTGCCCCGGAAGGGGAAGGGAGAGGAGACAGTGATGAAAGGAACGACTGCGCAGTCAGTCACAAGCAGTCACAAGAGAGCGACGGTCGGTGGAAGGTGCTTGTTCCACAGCATACGAAAGTTTCAAAAACACTTTGTAACGACGAAATCAAACAAATAAATACAGTCCATTTTTAAATCTAAAAACAGTTCATTTATGTTGACATGCCGAAGGTGCAACAGATCTAAAAATGGATAAATTCGAGTCTCTTAATTTTAAATCGTTATAGTAATATTCTCTGTTAGTGATGAGCGATATATCGCTAACTGGGATTGAATCACTATTACTGAAAAGTAACAGTCACTATCGGTGATTCAATATTGGAAATCGATCGCTGGATTCGGTGAGGATAGCACAGGCTGCTACCAAGTGATATGCGACCTGTGATTGAAGAGAAGTAGCCGATCACTGCCGGTGACTAAATCACCAAATACTCGAAATCACTGCGACTGTGAGTACGGTGAAGTTAGCTTCGACAGCTACCATGATGCTACCAACAGTAAAATAAGGATGTCATATTCACCTTTTATGGTAAATAAAACATGCTGTACGAAATATACATCAAACGGTTTGAATCATGATGGTTTGATTATAAAATATGTTTAAAAAATGCCGACGGGATTTTAATGATTGCCCCTAATCAATTCCTTTAACATATCAAATTTACTTAATTACCTATCGTAAAATAAACTCGGAATCAGAACTATTCCCTCAAAAAAAATATTTTGCCTAATTTTACATTTTTGTATAAGTTTATTCGTTCCTTTTGAGGAGAGCTCATTCATTGGAATTGGACAAAGTAGCAGGAAGAGCAGCGCCACAAATCACCGCTAACTTTTAAGAGTGATTCACCTCGGTGATCGCTATCACAGTTCAGAATCACCGATATTGATGAGTAGCAGTCACAGGTGATTGGAAAATCACCGTTCCGCTCATCACCAGTCTCTGAGTAAAAAATTGGTGGTAGAGACCATCAAATTATTTTAACCCGTAAAATTCAGATGGCTCTGCCGTCAGCGACACGGGTGGGAACTTGAATAAACGGAGGGTAAAGAGAAATCCAGTGGCCAACCGAAAATTCCTGAATAAAAGATACTGTATCCGGCGTGATACGGTGGAAATCTTTGATATTCAGCTTAGTAAATCCACTTGTCTGTTTCCACACACTTTTATTTAAACCGACCATGGTTTCGGCAACTCTTGCCATTATCAAAGTAATATCCTTGTATCCAGGGAAGCAGCCAGGAATTAAAGCTGGGGAGGGGGGGGGGTTTAGGTGCAACTTATACCGGGGTGTGTGGGGGTATGGAATACCCACCAGGATAAGCGGTAGGTGCTGTACGGATTAATAAATTGCGGAATTTTAAGATAAACGGTTCAAAATGATGAGTTTTACAGCTTTCTGAAGGATAATTTATTTATCCTTACACTATTCTATTAGTAATATCAATCCAATTAAGTAAAATGGATTAAACATAACTATTCCTCTGAGCTCTGGGGGCGGTTTTAACCCCCAAAACCCCTCCTCGCTGCGCCACTGCTTGTATCCTTGTAAAAGTATCCTTGATAATGGCACGATTTGTCGAAACCATGGTTGGTTTAAATAAAAATGTGCGGAAACAGACAAGTGGTTTTACTAAGCCGAAAATTCCTGCATCGCAATCAGGGAGGCAGCATAGAGGAGGCCCAATTCCATCCCACAGAAGGCTGATTCCTGTTGCCACTTCGGCCGCATTTTAATCGGCTTTCAAAAATGTCCATGGCGTGGTGATGAGTGCTATCCGATCCACATTTTTCCAATATTTTGGATTGTAATGCTTGAAATTACGGGTAATACCATTGAAAAGCTACGGATTTGATAGATCATATCATCATGTGCATAAATTTCGGTTAATTTCCCCTAATTACACCGTATTTCCCCGTGAAACTCGGATCACTTTGTCCGTCAGCGACGCGAGTGGCGAATTTTGTAAACTCATTTAAATGCGCGGAGGGTAACAACACATTTAGAGACCGTCTTGAGGATCCTCTTTTTCAATATTCGTGATCGCAATATTCGTGATTCCCACAGTGGTGCCGAGCGAATCAACCCCTTCCCCTCTTCTCCCTGAAATTCCCACACTCTCCCCCTCCACTTCCACCCTCATTTTCAACCCCCTTTCTCCCCCGAATCGCTCGCCTTCCTCGTTATCGCGTGAGGTGGAGATCCCTTCACTGTGGAGTTGGCCAGAAGAATTAATCCATGCGGATCCTTTCCTTCGTTCCCTGGGTTTCAACGACTGAGTTGATGACTATTTATTGCCTCGCCTCGGGAGAAATTGTGAGATAGTGACACCCAGTCGCAAGTACTAATGAACTTGCTTCTCAACGACCTCCACATCCACCAGTTATAGCCCTCACCTACCAGTTCGACCGCGCGAATTGAAGCTTGGTGATAGAGCGTGTTTATTATGGCATTTGTGGCGTGGCTACATCCTCTTTTATGACGCGAGGTTAGATACGCTTGTTTTTTGACTCTTTCCATTCCAAATCTACCGGAGAATTTTGTTTTTCTGGAGAGCAATTCATTTTGGAATTGTAGCGCGTACTTCCAAACCAAAGGGAGTGATTGCGCGACAATGGGTCATCGCACTTATTCATATAAAGTGTTTTAAAGGCGGTGGATGAGGAGTTGGTTGTGGCGTCAGGCTGCACCTCAAACAAGCGACAAGCATGAGTGATTCGGCGCCGAAAGATTAAAACCACGATCTAAATACAAAGGAAAATCACAAAAATACCTTGCAAAAGAAATCTGGGGTATTTGCAAAAAAAATCTATTAGCGTGGATTTCATATGATTTAGTCTTGGTGACGCTAGTGACTCGGAGGCTTACAATTAGTGCTAGATAGGCTTAGGTTGCATTAACATTTAATAACAGATGCCTTTCTTAGTGGCACGGAGGCTATAAATTTAAAACCGCTCTATGTACAGTCCCGAGAGAAGCGATTAAATGAAAGAGAGATTCTGCCGATAAGATACGTATCGGAATCCACTTTCTCTCGAAAAATGAAGGATTTCAATGAATTCTTCATGAAACTCTGTTTTCAGATCAATCCGATGTGCATATACTTTTCTTTTTTGAAACGGACTGGTGTCTTAGCACCCCCCGCCACTCTCATTGAGGCGCCTTGCAGAGAATGATGTAAATAAAGACTATGCACAGTGACTCGCGATTCAAGTCACGGTAGGAGAGGAAATTGTCTCCTTTAGGCCCCCTCGCACTGTGAGGAAAATGGATAAGGGGTATCCACGTTCATAGGGGGTTCACGTGATAATGCTAACCTAAAAAATGGCCGTATGCAATGTGCACCTTTTTCTGCTCACAAGTGATGTCCCAGTACCCCCTGCCACACGTTTATTGAGGCGGTTTGAGGGATTGTATGTATAGTAATAATAATAATAATATTTCTTCCAAAAGTAACAAATGGATTCATGCAATATGTACAAACATATTTTGACGTTAGGTGCCCTACTAAAGGCAAAAGGCCTGCTTTTAGCGTAGCCACATGCTTCTACACGCTTTGTTGAAACTAAGTAAAGATATTTCTTTGCATTTAAGGGTATATCATCATAAAAAGAAAACAAACTAGCTTTAAATACAATTTTACTCTGTCAAAAAAAAAAGAAAAAAATATCAACGAAGCACATTTTCTATGTTTATCCACGACATTGACCATTTTTTAGCTAATCTAAGAAAAGTTATAACAAAAATATCTCCTATTTCCTTTTTTGGATAGTTTATGTTATAATTTTGTTCCCATTGACAAAAAGGATCTTTTGAAGAGCATGGGACTTTAGATTTACGCACTCATGAGATGTTGATGTAGATTATTTCTACATTCTAGTCCCCAACTTATTTCAAAAGTTTTGTGTTCGGCCAACAAATGTCTCTTCTTCGGTTGGCTTCGTCCCTGCTCCCCCACCACAACCAATCCGTCATGGCGCCATCTTTTCATTTCGCTTCCGTTGCTTGGTGACATCCCATGGTGACCAATATTGTTTTATTGCTCAATGCCAAATCAATAAGCTTGCGACTTTCTGGAAAATGACGGGAGAATGAATTTCGACCTCGCACAGTCCGTTGAATTAGGAAGGCCTCACGGACCGATGGACTCGCAATGATATATATGGGGCAGCCCCTCGGGCCCTCGCCTTGGTTGGGGACTTCCAAATACTCTTCCTCTGCTTCTTCCCCCCCCCTAAATCCCACTCCTCCACATTCCGTTCAACTTCGTGTGGTGCTAGTTCGCTCTCGCCAATTTTTCTCGACTTTGATCGATTTGATTCCAATCGATCTCCCCGTCTAAATTCCGAGGAGTCAGTCGGTTGCCGGGCGACGCGACGGCAGGGTGATGGTAAAGGAAGAGCCTTATTTACGACCAGCCCCTAGGTACTCCTGGCCTCTGTCAAAAGTGGAGTTTGGCACATAATGCCCGCTCGTTCACTCACTCAGAGACTCGGCCCTACGTTTGGTCTGATCAGGTGAGGATAGAACTCAACCTAGCCTTCGCCACGGGCATGTAAATTTTAACAAACTCGAGTCAGGGGGGGTCAGTTCGTTTCTCTGATTCACCTCTCACTTCGAGGACTTTTGCTCTGTGAGTGCCCAAAGGTCTCACCCAAGATTCGAACTCCTACTCACAAGCTTGCCACGCTCCCCTCCTTATAGGTTGAAATATGCTTCAGTAATTCAATTCAATTTATTCAGTCACCATAAGCATATGAATTATGCATGGCTTTGTCAATATATTACATGTTTTACACTTCATATAAATGAAAAAACATTATGCACAATATAAAAACAATATAAAAATACAATACATACAATTTACATTTTTTTGTATTAACTTCTTTCAATTATACATTTAAATTAGTTTGCATTAGAAAATCATCTACACTATAGAATAATTTACATAAAAGTAGTTTTTTCACAGCACACTTGAATTTAAAGGAACTTTTGATATTTTTAATATAGGCAGGCAATTTATTGTACGTAAGTATTCCCTGATGATCTATCCCTTTAATCGTTTTATTTGCTCTGCGTTGACTTACATGGAATGCATTTTGGCTTCTTGTATTATGACTATGAATGTCACAATTTTTAATAAGCATGCTCTGCAATGCCAATGCATTTTTTCTACATTAGTATTGCAGTAGAGTGGTTGAAATAATAGGTAGTTGCATTTTTATACAAGTATTTAATGCGTACGACGCACTTCGGCCTCACAGAGCCATCATCTACTACAGAAATAGTAGCACATGCGAAAATCACATTTATACCTTTGAGGAAGGTAGTGGGAGGAGGATTTGACGAGTAAGGTATGTCCTCCCCGACCCCATCCTCAAAAGTATAAGCGTGGTGTTCTCATGAACTGCTATGCTTTGTACCAGACGAAACGCATTGTGCGCATTAAATAATTGTATAATAATTGTAGGAAAGTGCAACTACCTTTCATTTCAATTTGTCGAACTTCCACAGTATCACGCTAAAATCGGTTGAACTTAGTGAAGTGGAGTGGTATTGATTTTAAGAGCGTCTGATATGTTTTGTGCAGTATTAGAACTTGTTAATCAAGAGGTCAACTTTTTCAGCCTACCCTGTTGTGCGTATTCGGTTGATTATCGGTACGTGCAGAATAGTGAGTTGGCTTTCACGTTTGTATAACTTGGCCCCCTGAGACGGTTCGCCGCGAGTGGCTGATTGTAGGCGGGTGATGTATCAAAGACGAAGATTGGTTTATTGGAGAGAGGTGTGTGGGTTGGGTTCCTTTTTTCCGAGACAGGGGGAAGCTCAAAGGGAAGGGATTGGCGATGGAGTTGCGAAGTAGATTTAATATGTTATTTGTGGTTTGATAGTATACCCTGAAAAATTGCATTGTAAAAATTTAATTTTACTCATCGGAACTCATTAAATATCAGTTTGGAGTTGAAAAAAGTAACTGCAGAAGTTGGTATGCGATGTTTCTTTGGCTCTAGACACCTGTAGTCTTTTTCACTTGCGAATAATACTTTAAATGGATACTTTTAGTTAAAAAAATGTGAGTTTCACGGTGCAATTGCACTGTTGCAATAATTGTGACGCTACTAAGGCGAGAACAACTGTTGGGAAAATGAGCTTGGGCGTATATATTACGTGCATGCGCCTGAGTTGAAGGTCAAATAGACAGTGTGAGAAACGAGGAAGTTTACCGAAGAATAAGAGAAGACTAGGAAATGTGAAGCGCCATGCGTCAGAGAATAAGGACCGTGTAATAGGATATTTACGTTAAGGATATAATGGATGGAAAAGTTGAAAGAAAAATCTCGTGGAGAAGACCTAGGGGGTATTTGGGACAGGTAAAGAAGGACGTCAAAAAAAAACGTTAAGAAAAACAACATGCGGTAACTGAAGGAGCCAGGATTAAATATATAAATGACAAATGGTATTTTCCACCCTTTGATGTATAACCCCACTACCGACCATGGTTTCGACGCTTTCGATGTAATTTTCAAGGAAAATTTGCGATATTTCTTTGGCTATACATGCCAGTGATTATTTTCTGTGACTTTCTGTGATCTGTGACTTTCGAGGAAAATGACATGGAGTGTCGAAACTATGGTCGGTATTGTAGTTATACAATAAAATACCATGAAAAATACCGATGACTGCTAATTTCCGGGTTCTCCAGCCGTGTCTGTCGTTTATAGTTGACTACAGTTTCGGAAGCCATCCTGCTTCCGTCTTCAGGTCGAAGGTGAGAAGTGTTCATTTTTTGCCGTCTTATATAGCACTGGCCGATCTCCTCCTGTGCGCTGATTGGTCAGAACTCTCTTCCAAACGTTGCTGATTGGGTAGCCGTTGTCCCTGTTAATATTTTGCCTTTTGTGGATTTCAATCGCTTCCCTAATTTGCCTCGGGTAGTAGCGACTCTCTTTTGCCACTATCTTCGCTTTTTCAAATTCAATGTTATGGCCGGCCTCACTCCAAACATGCTCTGCAATGGCTGACAAGTGCAGTTGTTTTTTATTGGTAGCCCTCACATGCTCCTTCATCCTTGTCGCCATTCCTCGGCATGTTTCGCCAACATATGATTTTCCGCAGGAGCATGGCACTGTGTACACGCCTTCGCATAGTGCCTGCGGGATACGATCTTTTGGTCCAGGTACAATGTTTTGTATCTTGGTCACGCAATTGAACCTTGTGACCACGTCATGCTTCCTTAGTATCCTAGCAATACACTCTGACACTCCTGCTATGAATGGAATTGTAAGCCGTGCTGCAGGTTTGGTCAATTCCTCCTCCTCTGTGGCCTGGCGTTCCTCACGGCTTACAATTCCATTCATAGCAGGAGTGTCAGAGTGTATTGCTAGGATACTAAGGAAGCATGACGTGGTCACAAGGTTCAATTGCGTGACCAAGATACAAAACATTGTACCTGGACCAAAAGATCGTATCCCGCAGGCACTATGCGAAGGCGTGTACACAGTGCCATGCTCCTGCGGAAAATCATATGTTGGCGAAACATGCCGAGGAATGGCGACAAGGATGAAGGAGCATGTGAGGGCTACCAATAAAAAACAACTGCACTTGTCAGCCATTGCAGAGCATGTTTGGAGTGAGGCCGGCCATAACATTGAATTTGAAAAAGCGAAGATAGTGGCAAAAGAGAGTCGCTACTACCCAAGGCAAATTAGGGAAGCGATTGAAATCCACAAAAGGCAAAATATTAACAGGGACAACGGCTACCCAATCAGCAACGTTTGGAAGAGAGTTCTGACCAATCAGCGCACAGGAGGAGATCGGCCAGTGCTATATAAGACGGCAAAAAATGAACACTTCTCACCTTCGACCTGAAGACGGAAGCAGGATGGCTTCCGAAACTGTAGTCAACTATAAACGACAGACGCGGCTGGAGAACCCGGAAATTAGCAGTCATCGTGAACGACGCCGCGGAAACCTACGCACTAATTTCATGAAAAATACCATTTGTTATTTATATTTTATCATGGACATATCGAATTTCCGCCAGGCTAAGCCTGAAACATTTTCATCGGAAGGAGCCAGGTTGGGAAAAAGAGAAATGGAGGGCTTCACGATTCTAATCTTAGGATTGTTGTGCTATGATGACGACATGTCATCTGACCCCCCTGCTAAGCACCCTACAGTACACCAGGTAGTTGAAGTTGGCATTCTATCATTTCCTTCATCATTCTTTTTTGTGCTTTTGTTATTAGGTAGGTAGGTAACTCAAGAAACTAGCTTAGAAACGGAAGAAATAGGAGGCTGCTGCATTCAAATCTTAGATTTTTTCTACTTCTAATGATGGAATGCGCATATGCGGCTGGTGGTTGATGCAAGCAAGATGAGGGGCGTTTAAATGCGAAATTAATTGCTCCGTTGACGTCGTTTCACTTGGCCTGCTGCGATGGCTCACCGCAAGTGGCTGACTCTTGCGTTTGCCGGGGGGTGGCGTGGGGTTTGGTTTATGGAGAGTGGCAGGGGGGGTGGGTCCAGTTTTTTGTCGAAGGGGTTCGAAGGGGGAGAGATTAGAATAAGGGGAGGGAGGGTTGCAAAAAGCGACGCCAGCAAGCAGGGAGCGGGGGTGGAGCTGCGCAAGCGTTTTCGCCCCGACTAAAAGATTTCGTCCCCGAAACGCGGAGCAAAAACTTGAGCGGGTGGTGGTGGCGAACGGAGGGGAGGATCGGAAGGGTCATCGAAAGCGGACCAGAGGGCGCGGGTGTAGCCCCATGGGCATCAGTTAGCGATCGGGGGAGGGGGCGTTTAGGAGAAGGAGGGGTGTGCTCCGGGGGAAATTAATTCAGCCTGGTCCTTAAACGGCAGCGGCGCTGCTTCTTATCTCGCCAGCGTGCGGGCAAAAAAAATGTCCCGCGCTGTTTTTTATGGTGGTCAATGTTGGTGGTGCCGGAGAAATTCAAGTTCTGAATGATTTCAGGCTTTCCTGGTGTTACTGTTAAATACTGTTGTTAAAGTCTTCTAGACTATCCTCATGAGTCAGTTTTTCCGTTTCCTCTATTGTGTCGACGACTATACAGACTGTCCCAAGTGTCGTGTGTCATTTTTGACCTGCAATTTTAGTAACTTTCCGTAAAGCTATGTTCATGAAAATTGGCACACTTATGGGAAAAGGTCCTAAGTTTTGTTGAGCGTAAGCAAAATTTTAAAATTTTGACCTTTTGACCTCACAATTTGGGTCCAAACAAAAAATTTGAATTTGCCTTATGGGGTTTCAATGTTAAAAAAATCGAGATAGAAAAATTTCTGAATTTCATTGACCAAGGTGTCATTTCTTATGGTTTCGGACCCGAGAAACCCGAAAATAACAATTTTATTTACGAAAATTCAACCGTTGACCCAGTAAGGTCACGGTCAAGGTCACAAGGGTGGCAAAAAGAATAGCATACCGACAAAGGTGTCGATCCATGGGTTTTATTGGGTGCCCAAGTCATTGGTATTGTCCAAATACCCGTATTATTCACTAATTGACCTACGAGGGTCACAATGGGGGTCAAAGGTCATAGCGTTCAACGTCGGGCCATCATGGCAACTAACGTGTCAAACCATGGGTTTTGAAGGGTCCCAAAGTTGGTTAGGCAGTTCATAAATCAGTATTGTTAGTTTTTTGACCTCCGAGGGTCACAATGGGGGTCAAAGGTCATAGAGTTAAACGTCGGGCCTTCATGACAACCAACGTGTCAAACCATAGGTTTTGAAGGGTGCCAAAGTCGGTTAGGCAGTTCATAGATCCGTATTGTTGGTTTTTTGACCTCCGGGGGTCACAATGGGGGCCAAAGGTCATAGAGTTAAGCGTCGGGCCATCATGACAGCCAAAGCGTGGAACCATGGGTTTTAAAGGGTGCCCAAGTCAGTGTGGCTGTTCGTAGAAGTTTGCATAATGTCGATTTTTTTACCATCGAGGGTCATAAGGGGGGTCAAAGGTCATAGATGTATGTTTTGAAATAATAGGAAAACTAATTTCCCCAACTAAAGGTTTTGAAGGGTGACCAAGTGAGTGGTGTAGTACACATATCCACTGCCTTTTCCGACAAGCCTCCCTTACCCTCTTAGTTTCACGCCGTTCTTAATTATTTATTTCCCTAGACATCCTTTTTCCCGACTCTGTGTCCACATTCTTCCACTACATATCTCTTCAAAGAAGGTCCTAAGGAGGTCTAACGCCACATAGGACTTTCTTTATAACTACGCTGAAATCCCATTGGTTTTAAAGGTCAACAAGCAAATAGCAAAACCCATTCATGCCGCTTTTCATTTAAGCATTAGACCTCCATTGGTAACGCTCAAGTTAAGGGTTGCGAGTTTTTCCCATGAAAGTCCTAAAAATATGTTAAATAAGTAGTTAAGAGAAAGTCCCAATTTGACTGTAAAGACCGCAACCTTCTGACTGACCCTCGTCCTGCAAACATTACTGGCTGCAAATTTATCAGGACCTCACTTCAAATTCCAACTTGCAAATTGGTTGGGTATTTCTCTGCTTTGATGAGATTTTTGAACACCCAACAGTCTCATTGCTATGTCTTGGCCTTTCCATTAAGATGCTTTTGCCGCTGAGCACTATTGTCCGCGCAGCGTGTACTGGACAATTCCAGGTGTGCGATATAACAAAATTTAAATATTCTAAACTTGAAGCCCTAGAAAGTGTAATGTTGCAGCTTCGAGAAGAAGAGCATGGCATCCAAACCATTTCTGCAATTGGATGGTTGACTAGCGCAATGAAAACTCCATGTTCACATTTCAATTTATAATCCTATTAATTTTGTCGTCTAATGATATTTCTCTTTAATGGTTAAATATTTATCACAACGCATGATACAATCAAACTAAAAGATGGATTTATCCATTTCTTTTATGTTTTACCTTATGGTTTCGGACATAGCCAATATCTTTTAAACGGAGTTTCGTCTTTCACTTTGAGCTGCAAATCAAAATGATGTTTAGAGAAATAAATGATCAACTTCGGCATTAAGCTAAGATAGCATGGGAAGCCTGCCGGAAAGCACTGCGAGGAAATGGAAAATTTTTGGAAGGAAGGGGGGTAAGCGCATTGCATATTTTCTTTATGACCTTTGACCCCCATTATGAATTTCGGAAATCAAAAAAATCTGTTATGCGGAACTATGAACTGCAAAACTGACTTGGGCACCCTTTAAAACCCATGGTTCCACGCTTTGGCTGTCATGATGGCCCGAAGTTCAACTCTATGACCTTTGGCCCCCATTGTGACCCCTGGAGGTCAAAAAACCAACTACACGGATCTATGAACTGCCTAACCGACTTTGGCACCCTTCAAAACCTATGGTTTGACACGTTGGCTGTCATGATGGCCCGAAGTTCAACTCTATGACCTTTGACCCCCATTGTGACCCTCGGAGGTCAAAAAACCAACAATACGGATCTATGAACTGCCTAACCGACTTTGGCACCCTTCAAAACCTATGGTTTGACACGTTGGTTGTCATGAAGGCCCGACGTTTAACTCTATGACCTTTGACCCCCATTGTGACCCTCGGAGGTCAAAAAACTAACAATACTGATTTATGAACTGCCTAACCAACTTTGGGACCCTTCAAAACCCATGGTTTGACACGTTAGTTGCCATGATGGCCCGACGTTGAACGCTATGACCTTTGACCCCCATTGTGACCCTCGTAGGTCAATTAGTGAATAATACGGGTATTTGGACAATACCAATGACTTGGGCACCCTATAAAACCCATAGATAGACACCTTTGTCGGTATGCTATTCTTTTTGCCACCCTTGTGACCTTGACCGTGACCTTACTGGGTCAACGGTTAAATTTTCGTAAATAAAATTGTTATTTTCGGGTTTCTCGGGTCCGAAACCATAAGAAATGACACCTTGGTCAATGAAATTCAGAAATTTTTCTATCTCGATTTTTTTAACATTGAAACCCCATAAGGCAAATTCAAATTTTTTGTTTGGACCCAAATTGTGAGGTCAAAAGGTCAAAATTTTAAAATTTTGCTTACGCTCAACAAAACTTAGGACCTTTTCCCATAAGTGTGCCAATTTTCATGAACATAGCTTTACGGAAAGTTACTAAAATTACAGGTCAAAAATGACACACGACACTTGGGACAGTCTGTATACTCTCATGTCTTCCTCCCAATCCCAGAAATCATAGCCGCGACCCAGTATTTTGTTTTTTCATTCCTTGGTAAATCTGATGGCCGTTAAGGAGGTCTTGTTCTATGACCGCTGACTTGTCGGCTTCTCGAAATTGCATGCACCTTTCATTTTCTTTGAGTTGGGTAACCTTTTTTCCAATTAATTAACTTATTTATTTTAATAAAGTGGTACACATACAGCAAGACTGCCAATTTAAAGTGCTTTTGTATCAACAGATATTAAGTAGTTAAATAAATAATTATTTATTATAAATTTAAATAAAAAAGAAAAGAAAACACAAACATTTATCCAGCAATCTAGTCATTTATGCGATGAATATACTGATGCCAGGTGAGTAAAATTTTTAAGCGTCAGAGCAAACGTACCAATAACACCGTGGAGAGAATTTATTGGAAAAGAAAGTCTATGGAAAAGAGAGCGCTTAATTACAGATAGCCTGGGTGTAGGAATGTGGAGTAAAGAGGTAGATCGGGTGTGGCGGCAAGGTACTCCAATGTTGAGGAAGGAAACAATGTCAGGACTGTCGAAGTGGGAGTTAAGGGTATTATAAATGAATTTGATGTCTGATTGAAGTCGGAGAAGAGAGAAACTAGGGACGGATAAAGAGGTTAAAACTGCACTAGTAGGTGTATCGCGCAGATTTGGGTTTCTAAACTTTACAAGTTTTGGAAAAAAAGTTGTATCACTGTTCAGGTTGGCAAGATTAATAGGAGCAGACATTGACCAAATCGGGGAGCAATAGTTGATCACCGGAAGAACAATGGTTGAGAAGTAGGATTGGAGTGCCTTAGTACTGTTTTACCTAGTACCTAGTACGATTCTCTACACTCACATGGAGTCCTTTAATTTTCGATGGATATCATGCTAAGTGATTAGTTGGTTTCTTAGCTACTTGTTATTTTAACTGTCTAACCAATTTACCTCCTGTATTAAAAAAATAATTTCCTATTGTGATAGAGACTGTAAAAAGTAAGATACCTGTGTTGCCCGTTTGTCGATCCATCCCCTACTTATCCGTATTAACAGTGAAAAAAAATCGGCGGTCTTAACCATGCCACTGACAAGTTGTTGACGTCATAGACTCTCGCCAAGAGGGCCGGTGCCACTTCTCTTCTACTCCCCGTCTCCGCGCGTCGTTGTCACGTAGTTCTGTGTTTTTTCATTGTTGTGTGTGGCTCTTTCCTTCAATGAGCGAGTTCTCTTTGAACTAGTTGAGGGCTCGTCGGAGAGGTACTTAGGAGGAGGATATAGTTCCACGGGGCAAGGCATCAGTTTGCATTAGGAGGGGCAGGGCGTTTAGCGAAGGACGGGTTTGCCCGGGCAAATTAATTCAGCGTCGTCCTTTAACGGCAGCACTGCTTCTTATCTCACCAGAGTGCGAACAAAAAAAAAACCGAGCTAGTTTTTGACGGTGGTCGAGGTTGGAGGCGGCGGCCGAGCTATTGTTCTGAATCATTTCAGGATTTTTCGGTAGGTTATGCTGGTGAAGTTATCCAAGTTAACCTCCTGGGTTCATCTCCTCCAACCACCCTTTATATTTTGACGTCGTTAGCGATAAAGTTTTAAAAATAGGGAGACCTATTTTTTTCTGCTTTACGATCCAGCGCTCACTTCTAGAGCCATCACCGTGGTACTATTTTGAGGTACTCTTTGATTGCCTAAGCCTATTCTTCTTAAGGGTGTTTTACACGGGGCACGGAATTGCGCAGGTTAGAGCTGCATTAATTTCTAAAATGGCGTGGAATTGCGCGAATGCATGAACGAAATTAGAACAGGAGCTATTTTGCCGTCTCGCATCTACGCATTCTCGCATGTGCTCTAGCAATTCACCGCTTTACACGACGCAATTTTGATTGCGCCTTCGCACGTACGTCAGATTGCGCAATTCCGTGTACCGTGTAAAACGGCCTTTAAGCTCACTTCCTCGCTGGCGCTTAAATTTCACATCGATGATATTCTACATTCAGGTGAATGCCCGCTAGTCTGCTTTCATTCAGAGAACAACAAAAATCTCTTTGTGCAGATATTACACTGCAATTACGAAAAAGTCGAAATTTTTTATCTTTCAGCCATGTACGCATTCTTTTTGTAAGTCGTTCGATATATTATCATCTTTCCTCTCGGTGACGGAATGAATGGTACATGCTTGGTGATGACTAACCTCCACCACACATGAAAACGTGTCCTTTTGTTGCGAAATAGCACCTTTCTTTTACTTTCTCATCCAAAAATCTTCTCACAATACGCTTGACGAATCCTAATTTCTCCAAGGCTTTGCCGCAAATATTCTTTATATGTGTTCCCCACGTGAGGTTCGAGGTTATCGTAACTCCCAGGTACTTCACTTCGTCTGTTGTCTTAATGTTAATACCATCCACTGCATAAACATGGTTATAGTTAGACGAATTCCGCATGAAATGTACCGCCATGCATTTGCTCAGATTTAGTTCAAGTCCCCACTCTTGACTCCACAAATGAACGTTGTTTAAGTCAGATGATAGAATCTCATGGTCAGAGTGATCACTTATTTCGCGATAGAATCAGGTCAGCATCAGGTCATAGAAGGTTGTCATCGCTTATTAAATCGTTTTATCTGCCTATGACGTGACCATGTGGATCCTCGCCGAACGCGCTCAAACCGAATCAATATCACCCAGATTATGGCATTCCCTTGAATTGGGCCAACTATTTGCTCCAGGCGGCGCCGGTGTTCCCTTGGTCCATGTTGGGACTCCCCAAGCCTCGGTGGCGCAAGTCCGATCGGACCCAAACGCCGTCGGCAACGGCCGCGTCTCCAGTAGGGGCTTTCTCTAACTCGATAGCAAGTCTTATCGACGTTGCTACGTCGTTAGCTTATCGAAAATCTTAACTAACGACAATTGGTTTTCTCTACGCTTGCTTAACGATATTTTCTCGGTAGCACTAACGAAAATTGTCGATACCTTATCCGGGTGCTTGAGAGCACGTCTTAAGCTTATCGACGCCCGCTATAATGTTTTTCGGTATCGGTTTTAAAGTTTTAATTCTGCTACAACAAAGCGATAAAGGTATATTCACTTGAAAAATTGTAGGAACACTTTTGCGAAGGAGATGGAAAGCTTTAAAACGTTTTGCTGTAATCAATTAGTATAAATAGTGGCAACAGAGACATTAGTTTTTGCGGGGGAGTAAACGTGCTGTTTGAAGTAGATTTGAGAAAGTTATTAACCTTGTAAAAATTGGTGCGAAAATAATATTTACACATCCCAATTTTGGTGCTTAGATTATTTTTAGTCGGTAGTTTCTTTCGGCTCGATTGATGGGACTTCGCTTTTTAGGTAGGGAGCTAATCACTCTTGAGGATAGAGCAAATATAATCAAGCATCTAGTGCAGAGAGAACGACTTAGGAATACTCAGAATTCTAATTTTCGAAGGACTTTTCGGGACAACCGTTTGAATAACCCCCGATATGGCCCTAACACTGACAGATCTTTGATACCTTTTTTGGCTGGCTAAAGCCACCGTCCGCGAAAAAAATAACGGTTTCCCTCTTTTACTCAGAACTCATTAGTCGTCACTTTTAACTTTTGCAATGCTGTTAAACTAAGTCCCAACGAATAATATGCCTGTGTTTTGATGGGTACATGCATACACTTATTTTAATATCATTTGCAGTTGCTGATTGCAGTGATTTTCTATGCCTAATTGTGGCTACCAACGATTAACCTATGCTACGTTTTGCTTTTGTGTGAGTTTAATCAGTAATTCGATGCCTCAACATATTGTGAGTGACTATGAAAATATTATATTACTTCCTTAAATGCGCATTTTTTTCTATGTTTACTTTATTGTGTTTATCTTCGCTTTGCGTAGAATATAATTATAAGCAACAACAACACCAACAACATTAACACTTCCGTAATCTTTACTCAAGAAATTGACACTAAAAAACGTTAAGTTTGTGACACGAGTTCACAATCACAACACTCGCGATGATTCCTTCCATGACATCCGCGTAATCTCGGTCTTTTTTAACAACGAATTGATTTCAAACATCCCAAAATATGATGAAAGCGTCAATAAGTTTTTCTAATTGAATAACTACCACTGTGGAAGTTGTGGACTTATAGCGGAAATAAGGCAAACGATGTAAACAAGCCGTGGCTGAAGATGCACTCCGAAATTTACATCGTTATAATACTAATAAAAATAATTTTGTCACTACTATAACCACGAGAGTAAAATTATTACAGGCGTAGGTGAACGACTAAGTAGCAGACAAAGTCCTCTTCAAGATAATTATACTTGAAAATTACGATACATAATGCACCAAAAGTTGCCGATATTCTTCCATCGACGACTGTTGAATCCTTGAATATACACGCTTATTTACACTAATTTCCCCCTTATTTTATTTTGTTCTTCATGGAAATATATTACGACACATTATAAAAACAGTAAATGAATCCACTACTAAAATGATACTCATCAGTTTTCTCCATCATTTATTATTCTTTTCCAAATCGACCGGTGCGTTCTTTAGCAGCTTCTTGTTTATTTATGGTGACTATTTATCGTTTATTAGTTACCGTAGTTAGGCACTGCTTCTTAATGCTACCGAACGAATAAATCTAGGCATGTGATTGGTTGAAAATTCTAGCCTCGCTCGCAGGCGCCGACGGTGTATTGTTTGCTATCGACGAGCCGTGGTCTTGTTTTGCAACGACGAGCTGTCGTTAAGGTGAGATACAGAAACACACTTTCGATAAGAGGGTGTCGTTGCAAGAGAGGACTTTCGTTAACAACCCGTTATCAACAAAACGTTAACGAGTTAGAGAAAGCCCCTACAGGGCGAGGATTGGGACGCGACCAGTTGCCATAAGGACGGGTAGTGTCGAAGAAAAGATGGGACAGCTGTCACACTGATCCCATATGGTGGTAGGGTTAGAAGATTCTTAGTTGTGGGCGTATTTAATTCTGATTAATTGCTCCTGCATGCTCAATGATTGAAACATTTCTTGGAGTTATTAGAGATTTTTAATTTATAGGAGACTAATGTATTTATGGGAGATAAATGTATTTATAGGAGATAAATGTCTTTCAATGTAACGTAAGCTTATTAATATATGCGCCCCAATATATTGTCAATGTATTAAATCCAAAAAATGTTAATGTTAAATTCCTCATTTATCAGTTATAAGTTTCTGATCACACCAACAGAACACTACCCCCACAACATAAACAATTGCGCACAAAATCAAGCAATTGTCATCTGGCTGGTTAGGGTGAACAGGTACACCGGGACAGCGGGAACGCGCCTGCGGCGCATCAATTAATGCGTGGTTGAAGATGCCAATATGTTATGAAAAAAAATCAACCAATCATCTAGCAGAAGTTTCGCAATTTTTTTCCATCTGAATGAGATGGGAAGTTTTAATGACTAAAACATGACTGGAAATTTTTTTAAACACCTAGTAAACCTGAATTCAAATTTCTTGAACTTAATCCGCATTCTTTATATTTCGAATCCATTTGATTGACTGGGTTAATTGACCATGAAGATTGGTGAGAACTAACCGGTGCAATGCAATGGCGCACGTACAATTGTGTGGTAACGCTTACTCTGAGCGAATGCCCGGTGGAATTACTCACCCCCTGCCAAATACCCTAGAGGTGGTGGTGACTAGCGGTGCGTCATGTAGATGTGTACCTGCACCCACCACTAACCACGGTGGAGGTGGCGTGGTGGAAGCAGGCCACGAGGTGATCGTGGGAGGCGTCGGGAGCAATTCTCGGACCGGACGCCCGCCCGGGGTCGGTGTGGGGAGGGAGAGAGAGAGAGAAGAGGGGGAGGGGTTTGAATGCGTCCGCTGCCGTGGTGACGTCGCGCCGAAAGGCCGGCGGCGGAGGCGGAGGGGAGGGGGAAGATGGTCCCGGGCCGCACGGATAGATACAGATACAGAGAGAGGGAGGGGAGGGGAGGTGCTATCGACCGGATGGTTTTGTGGAGTGCCGCAGAATTAATTCCAAAGCCTCCCCACCCCTCTTACGCTCAACTTCCGTCTCGCTTTAACGGTTTCACACGCGAGCCCGGAATGAATATTAAACAAAAAAAAAGAGAGAACACTATCGGGCACTCGTGGGAAAAAAGAGAGCAAGAATCTGGGGTTTTCTCTCACTTTGCGCGATTCTTTATTCTTTTTTTTTCGTCGAAATTTTCAACCGCGGCAAAAGGGAGAGAGAGCCCGTATAAAATTTATTGCCCCTACTCTTTTCGTGGGCGTGTATTTCATCCGTCTATATGTAATATAATCACGTACCGCTAGCCCAAGTTGGGCGCGAGCCTCGCTGGGGGGCAGCACTAGCTCTTCGTCGCCGGGAGCGTTGTTGGATCGGTGGTAGGGGACCTTTTTATCCTTAAAGGGAAGGGGGAGCGGCCGAGTGGGGTGGGAGCCCAATCTGAAGTCAATAACCGCGGTCGCGATGATTTTGTGAAAAATTTTTATGCCCTGTATGGGTGAAATTGGTATTTAAGGTTTTATTTTTTTGGTGGGGACGTCAAAATTAAACTGCACAGTCATAAATAGTGATATAACGACAAAATTATTTTTAAATACATTAAGAAAGAAAGTGAACAATGGATTTTACTTTATTTTTTGATGAAATACGTTATAATTTATGATTTAATCTAATTGTTTGCACTTTTTTAACCCTAAGTATTGCTGATTTCGCCTTTGCTAGCAAAAACTACGTATTTTTAAAATTTCTGCTTGAAATTTGTAAAATTTTTACATTCATTTTTATATTTTGTTTGATGCACTGAATAGTAGAGGCCTTCACGTTGTAGAAATCCATCTTACTGATTTGTGTATGAAAAACTTTGCTGTTTCTACAATTTGTTTCTATATTTTATATTTGTTTCAATTTGTTTCTACATTTAAATAACAAATTGTAGAAACAGCAAAGTTTTTCATTCACAAATCAGTATATTTTGTTTCTAGAAATATTGGTCTAGGTGAAGTTTTGCCAAAGTTTACTTTGAATTATCATTATTGAAATAGGCGGCTTTTCAGAATGTTGTGACTATTACATTTTAACAGGCGAAGTTCGGTGCGCTAATTATTAAAATTTTGTCAATAATGTATAAAATGTACGTAATTAGTTCTTGATTGGAGGACGGCAAAAAATATTAACCACATAATAAAGTGTTAGAAATTCAATAACATCAGAGTAATACATATTTTCGAATTATTATTAGCTTGTCAGGGAATAATTTACATTTAACGTTATTTTTGAACGGTTAACGGTGATTTAAGTGATTGCTTTAATTTATCAGACGCCACGATATAATTCTTGCAAGAGGAATATCAGTATTATCGTGAATGTTGAAAAAATGGCCATCCAGTATGCAGAATCAATAATTACTATGTAATTATATTTATGAGAAGGTAATATAAATTTACTCTACTTTTTAACTACTTTACAACGCCAAGAAAATGAATATTTGGGGAATCATTCATTAAATTTTTATAGCATATCCTGATATATACTCTAATTCGTACTTTTTAGTGTGATATCCCTAACACTCAATTTTAGCCGAAGAGTACATTGTGGTGCATTTTGAATGAGTTATGCGTTATGGTTGGAAAATAAAGAGCATGAAACATACTTCTGATCTGTACACTCTGGAGGGATTTTTGGCGAACCTGTGGTCATCACACATCAAACAACGCCCTGGAATCCCACAATACATACAAAAAGCGTCAACAATTCACCGTGGAGGCCTTCGCAATAAATAAAAACAAGATTTTTCAAGAGTTTTTATGGGCCTTTTTTGTTACAGCCTACACCGTTATAAAAATTTCGGAGGATTTTTAAGATTGTGCTTGCCAAACAATAATTTATTTTCTCGACTTGTGCTGCTTAGAATGATGTGACTATCTCGACTACCACGAGCCGTAGTTCGGTGCGATGCTCACTGGGGGCAGCACTCGTCGCTGTGAGCGCTGGATTGTTGGAGGGCTTTTTATGCTAACGGGGGCGAGGGGGTGGGCGGAGAGGACGTTTCCATGTTTCCGTTGAGAGCAACCACCCACCCCCTTTCCAACGCCCCCTCGCATATTCGCTGCGTTTTCCACGAGGCCCTAGGGGGCAAGAGTAGGAGGGCTGGGGGTGGGGGCGAAGCACTGGCAACCCTCCCCCCCACCCTGCGGTCCCTGTGGCTGTTATTCCGGAGAGCAGAGGCGAGAAATGGAGAGAGAGATGTGGAAATATGTCCCCGAGCGACCCGTGGCCATATTTTTCGCTGCGGCGGCCCACGACGGCCGTGCCCACCGGCGGCCGAAGCGTGCTTGCGCGTGCCACGTCCCGACGGACCGCGCGTGCCTCTCTTCAGCCAATTGGTCCACACGCTCCAGTCACATTGTCCCAAATCATTCGGCCAAAATTGCCACCGTGTCTGAGTTTTCACGCTGTGGGAATGATGAAAAACGAGGAGTCATATCAATCACAACGGCATATTCATTTTATAAGTGGAAAAAATTGAAAGGTCGTGTGCGTAAGACGGTAATTCTAAGGAGAGAGTGAGAGATTCCTATTCTAAACCTTGATAGCAGACGGGGCAATTTACTAGGCCACATCGTGATACACTGGAGTCTAATGGAAAGTTATCGTTGGAGGAAAAGTGGAAGGGAAGAATTGCAGAAGTAATTCACGACTGAGATAAATAGAGCAAGTGATAAATGATGCAAGACATAAGAAATATGTAGGCGCTGCTAGATTAGCCGTTAGGATAATTGAGTGGAGGCCTCTGTCAAACCATTCTTAGCATTGATGACTGTTGAAGATGATGAAAGCACTGTTGAAGACGAATAAAATTGCTAAAGCTCACGAATGGGGTAGTTTCCTTCATCAAAGAAAACGAAAGGCATTGATTGCGATTCGTTACTCACCATTTGTGTATTCATAATACACAAATTACTTGGTTTTAGAAATCCCACTTCAGACGAATGGCAATGGTCAATTTTAAATGCATTTGAAAAGGGGGCCAGATTGGCGCCCATGCGATGCCACTCCACGTGACGTCACAGGGACCTAGTTTCTATACTAGTAGATGGTAGTTTTACATCGTCTGATATTACCAATGCATGCATGAGGCACAGACTTAGAGAAACATTTCTTAATAATCACCTATTAAAATTGGGTATGGTCGGAAAGTTTCCTTCCTTTGATAAGGTATTAATAATCCTCATTTAAGCCAAGCGCTACCTGCTAACAGGGTACTCTGCTACCTGCAAGCAGCCTGAATCACAGTGGCGCACATATCCTCGCCCCAAGGGCACCTCACATGGCGGCAGCGGGAACCAGAATGACGTCACACGGGCTTTTCCCAGCGTTCATGCTTATCGATATCTATTTCCACTCTTATCGATATCACTTTCTTCTTTCTATTCCATTTGGTAGTTTTCCCTGTATTATGGCTTACAGCTTCCCCTCACCTGTCAGTATTCGCTGCACTCAATCCCCGAGTCACATCCACGTCTCTTCTACCAATTCTTTTCCCTCGCTCGCCATGCTCTACTATTATTCATTGCTCTTCCTCCTCGTCAATCTCTCCTCTTACAAACTCCTGTTAATATTTTAAGCATTCCCTATTCTCGTCTTCCTTCCTCAGTGTGTCAAGTGCCCACCCTACACTGCAACGCTACAAATCAGACTCTTATGCAGTCTTATTGCATAGTCTAACGCGTAGTTGTCTCACTAAGCCTATTTTATTCATAAGAATTTCCTTCACTGCATAAACTCTCTTCAATATTCCCTGAATCGTTAATTTTCCCTTTCCTTTACTTTCTCAAAAACTTCAGTTTGTTTATTTGTGCCAACTTTTGGTCTTCGATTGCAAAATTTTCACTTTCGTTTTTTTACAATATCTTTCTATATTGTTCCTGTAGTAATGATGTATTTTGCTTAGTAATGTGTACGTGTGTTTCATATTAGATCATTGGGGATATTCATTGGCTTGTTGTTGATTTGTTTTCAATTTAATCATTTTATACTGTGTTGCACATTCAGCGACGATTCTGGTTCAATAATTATGTTAGTTCACAAGATGTGAACGAGAAATTCATTTTTGTATTGTTCTACGTGATTTTTTCTGGAGAATATTGCGGTGGCAAATGATGGCAAGCCTCTGAGTTAGCAGGATATAGATGTTCATTTGAAATTTCTCCCTCTAACAACGAAAACACGAATAGGAGATATGTGCTTCATCTAAACATTTTACCTATCCAAGATGTTGGTCTCCCAAAGTCATATTTATTCACGTGTTGTTGTTTTTCGAGCTCTAAAAATCCGAATGATTTGTGATATCTTTTATCTCTCTCCCTCCACCCAAATTGCCTCTTCTCTCGTCCCAAGCACTCCGCCACTCACATTGTCTCAAACCATTCGGTCGAAATTGCCACCATGTTCGTGTTTTCATGATGTGGGAGTTTCAGTAACGATAATGGGGGTTACATGTAGCCTCTTCCTTTCTGTCATAATAGTATATTCATTCTATGCGAGGGCTAATTAAATGCTACCCAGAAGGCCATTAGAAGACGAACCTATATCACCAATACGGAATTCCTACCTTCAATGAAATCAATTAATTTTTCATTGCAGAACTAGGCTCTTTCCTCTTTAACCTTATAAAATTGGATAACCTAAAATATTTCTACGAAAAAGTATTTATTTATGGTGTAATTATTAGTATTGTATGATTTCTAATTTAATCAGTGGTTAGAATTCACTCCACAACGTCCGAAAAAGCATACATGGGATTTATTGCGGCCCCTAACATTAATGGTAATTTCAAGTATGGTTGATGAGGATGTTAAAATAATTTTTAGAGGATATTGCAGATATCAGAAATGAAAAACGTGGTGCGTATGTAAGATTATATTCGCTATCGCCGAGAAACAAGTCTGATATGTATATTGACCAGCTAGTATTTTAATTTTATACTGGTACATTCGCGCCAATTTTACGGTCTTGGTATCTGTAATGTTGTTCTAAAACTCATTATCATTGTCTCACTTTCCCGTTTCCTTCTTTCAACTTATTTTTTCTGCTCTTCAATATTTTTACTTATTCTTTTATTGTTTTAACTCTTTAAAATCTCTTTTCATCCCTAAGTTTAATTTTATTAACTATTTTCTTCAATTATCTTCAATCTCAAATGTTTGTTTAATTCAATTGTTGGAAAAAGTTATGTGCAAATACGAAAATATCACGCAGAAAAATACAATTTTCGGGGCACATCATGAAAGGAATGATAAATCGTAGGATTCTGTTATATGTAATCAAGAAAAATATCATGGAAAAAAAGGTAATGGGAAAACTCCATTTCGACTCCCTCGCACAGGAGTCGCCCGCTGTAACACTGTGCTGCGGCGGACGATAGTGATATTATGTTCTGAAGAGAAATTTATTGCACTTGTAATGGTTGTAGGTCCTTCATTGGATTTTGTTGGCCATTTATGGAACTCCATATATAATTTTTATTTCTGATTATTAATCGAGATACTGATCCCATCATGGCTAAGGCCTAAGAAAATGGCGTTATCATCCAGTTCTGAGCTATCCTGAAAGTTTTAGGCCTCTATCTAACAGGGAAGTGGTCTAAATTTGAGTTTCAAGATGTTTCTCCTGTCTCTAAATCAGTCGTTACAGTAAAAAACAAACTGGAAGTGGAAAATGAATGAGCTCTTGCCTTTTTAGCTAGTGAATTTTTTTTAGGCTTGCGTCGCTTGGAAGGATGCAATGTTGGTGTCAGATATCACCCCTGCACGAATAGTTTAAAGTTTAAAATCACGTATTAGTACATCCATCTTTTTATTGCCACGTGCTGAGTGTGTGGAGAACCTATTGCATGTTTTCATCTGGTGATTATTCACCCCGCTCCGAAGATTAGGTATTTTTTAGATGTAACATGACTTCCTGATATGAGCTGCACGCGCTCTAACTTGTTAGTTGAGCCTACCTCACGATTGTGTTGGTGGTGCACTCCAAACGAGATCTCACGAGGGAAAAGTAGCCCGCTTCTGTGAATTAGTCTTCGCGCTTTTCGAGAATCGAGAGAACTCCCTCATTACGCCCTCTGCGTCTCTTCTCTTTGCCACTTTGATTATTCGGATCATTAATTGCGAGAATTGACTGACGTAATTCTAGGAAATAATGATCTCGGAGTGAATGCTGCTGACTCGCCTTTTTGTGAACCACAATAAGGAGTCTGCTTCGCTGCTCTATAGAGGACTTCCAGACAAAACATCCCCTTCTACATTGTACCTTTCGCGCCTCTTCAAGGATGTCTGGCATGGGGTGACTTATCTATCTACATCTACAAATTACCCTGCGAGCCACCTCTAGGGTGTTTGGCAGGGGGTGATCAATCACCAGCATGCAGCATGCATTTGGACTCCCACATGCACACCACACCGTCCAAGAAACGTCCCGTATAATAACAAACTATACTACTATATGCTGTTAGAAATAGAATATAGAATAGAAATTCAGAAACATGCATTAAGTTTTACATAGGTTAGTAGGCTACACTACAAGTCATGCAATCTATTTACGCGTTCTATTGCTGCCGTTATAATCTCTTATTGATCGTGGAAAAAATGACATTCGGAATCTGTCTGTTCTGCAATCTATCTCTCTTATTTTATTTATATGATCTGATCTTCCGTAGTACGTTGGCGTCCGCAAGATATGGTTAACTTCGTCAGAAAAGACACTGCTCTTGAATTTATCTAAAAGGTTTAGTCTATTTTTCAATCTACGGTCCGACAGAGATTCCCATCCGAGTTTATGTAAGAGGTCAGTTACACTAACAAGACTATCGTAACGACCTTTCACATACCTGGCAGCTCTTCTTTGCACGCGTTCTAACTCTGTTATTAAGCCTTTTTCATGAGGGTCCCAAACACTGGCAGCGTATTCCAAATGTGGTCTAACGAGGGAAAAGTAGCTAATTTCTCTCACTTTGTCGTCGCACTTTCCTAATATTCTTTTAACAAAACCCATTTTACGATTAGCTTGACCGGTTATTTCTCGAATATGTTTATTCCACGATAGATCATTATTGAGTCTAACCCCTAGATATTTCACAGATTCAACTGCCTTTAACTGCGTGCCCCGAATGACATAGTTACGCTGTAGGGAGTTATTCTTCTTCCAGAAATTCATTACGACGCATTTTTCCAAATTTAATTCTAACTGCCAAGCATCGCACCAAGCTTGGATAGCAGCAAGGTCATTCGTTAGTTCATCTATATCTTTGCTGGAACGAACTTCTCTGTAAACTACAGCGTCGTCTGCAAATAATCGTAACTTACTCTGCACTACTTCGCCAATGTCGTTTATATAAAGAAGGAATAGGAGTGGGCCAATGACACTACCCTGAGGAACGCCAGAAGTGACTCTAACCTCATTGGAGCCTGCACCGTCTAATACTACTCTTTGGACGCGGTCGCTCAAAAATTCTCTAATCCAGGAAATGACATCTTCGTCTAGACCATAAGATTTCAGTTTTATTATTAACTTTCCGTGGGGTACTTTATCAAATGCCTTTTTGAAATCAAGAAAAATCGCGTCTACTGGAATGTTGTCTTCCCCGGAGACTAAAATATCGTGGGCGAAAAGCGCTAACTGAGTTTCGCACGATCTGCTTTTCCTGAATCCATGTTGATTTCCCATTAATAAGTTTTGCGCGTCTAGGTGTTTCATTACCGAGCTGACTACGATGTGTTCAAGGACTTTGCAAGAGATGGACGTTAAAGATATCGGCCTGTAATTAGATGGCTGTTCCTTGTCTCCACTTTTAAATATAGGCGTTACATTAGCGATTTTCCAGTCATTAGGTACTTCGTGTTGCTTGATGGATTTACTGAATATTAACTGCAAGTAGGGGGCAAGTTCTGAGGCTAGTTCTTTATATACGCGAGAAGGGATTTCGTCTGGACCAGGTGATTTATTTGGACTAAGCGATTTCAATATATTTTCTATTCCGAGCGTACTAATATCAATAGCTGGCATCTTACGTAGACAGGGATTATCATCAGCATTAGCATTTAAGGGTACCCCACATGCGTACCACGTGGTCATCAAAAATGCGTATTTAATAATTAGAGTGAGATTTTAATATTCACACAGGTGGTGTGTATTCCCCCGAAGCATGCATTGCTCCATGTGACAAGACTCACGAAAATATGCTTACATGGAAAATTAAAATCTACCAACTCTAAGAATTTGATAGTAATGTATCCATGCAAGAAATGTTTATCGCAATTATATTAAGTGAAAACATACGAAAAAAAAAATGATAATGCGAGAATAAATTCGCTGCAGAGTCAAAATACATCTCCATAGAAACGTATAAAGCTGCCAATTGATTGATCACTTATTCACTCACTCTCTCACTTATTGAGTCACGTAATCCATGGAAATATTTGCATGGAAATTATACGAAAAAAACACTCTTAAGGAGCGGTTAAAATGCAAGTATCATACGGAAGTGACTAAAGTGCCCACAGGTTAATGGTGGTGTATATTTATTGATTAAAAGATCCAAGACCACCCCTCAAGCAGACCAAAGACCACCACTTAGAACAAAATTTCCTTTCTCCGATAATGAAAGCGCTGTAACGCTGAAATTAAGTTACTATTCAATAGAAAATTTTCTGCATACCGGCGAAAATATTTCAACCAATTCGGTTCTTGCCGCCTATAGTTTCATTATCCCAACATATATCCAATCACATGTATTGAATAGATATCACATGAACAGATAGATTCATAATGTCGTTTTTTCCGCGATCGATAAGAGACAATACCTAACGGCTGCGTTAGGACTTACTAATATATTAGTTGACTTATAATGCAGCCTACTAACTTATTTATTCCGTAATGCGTGTTTATGAATTTTCCTAGCATTTCTAAGAGCATTTTTCTGCGTGTTCTAATTTCATAGGCAGATTGCCTTTACGATTAGTTGACAAGCTTTGCTTGTGCATGAATGTGGAAATTTAATTTGTTAGTATCCGTTACATTTTTATGACCGTAAGGTGTGCATGTATGAATCCTCTTGCGTACTGTTGATGGATTCACTCCCTTACAGATGGTTCGCAGGGAATTACGTGTATTTATTCCAAACTACAACCAATGCATACCCCTCCAGCACAGTCTAACGGAGACCACCCCTTCAACACGACCATTTCTCAATGGAAACGTGCGGTGGTCGCTTGTTTCCACGCTTTACTGTATTCCACACTGAATGCACGCTCGCTTTCGAGAACTGCTCTTGAGGGGACTCCCCTGCTTCGCTTCTCTATAGGGGACTTCCATACACACCTCTCGCACCTTCTCACGCCCCTTTTCTGAAATAGCTTCACTTAGGAGTGAGTCACCACCGTCCGTGATTCACGCTGGTCGACACGTGACCATTGTCACGACCCCTTCCGCCAAACTACAAAGAGAGCAAACACAAAATACGCTCGTGAATGGAGTTTGTTCAGAAAGTCGAGGGGAGTCGCTTCTATAGCTCTTGAATAATACCGGCGGGGGAGGGAGGAGGCGCCGATACGGTGACACTGGTCTGAGATTTTCCAGCAACCGTTGCGTCATCGCAAACGGGCTGGGATATGAAAGAAGGACGTAGCAATTACCAGATCATGGTTACATCTATATCTATATCGACATAATACCCTGCGAGCCACATCTAGGGTGTTTGGCAGGGGGTGATCAATCACCAGCATGCAGCATGCATTTGGACTCCCACATGCACACCACACCGTCCAAAAAACGTCCCGTATACACATCTACATCTACATCTACAAATTACCCTGCGAGCCACCTCTGGGGTGTTTGGCAGGGGGTGATCAATCACCAGCATGCAGCATGCATTTGGACTCCCACATGCACACCACACCGTCCAAGAAACGTCCCGTAGAATAACAAACTATACTACTATATGCTGTTAGAAATGGAATATAGAATAGAAATTCAGAAACATGCAGTAAGTTTTACATAGGTTAGTAGGCTACACTACAAGTCATGCAATCTATTTACGCGTTCTATTGCTGCCGTTATAATCTCTTATTGATCGTGGAAAAAATGACATTCGGAATCTGTCTGTTCTGCAATCTATCTCTCTTATTTTATTTATATGATCTGATCTTCCGTAGTACGTTGGCGTCCGCAAGATATGGTTAACTTCGTCAGAAAAGACACTGCTCTTGAATTTATCTAAAAGGTTTAGTCTATTTTTCAATCTACGGTCCGACAGAGATTCCCATCCGAGTTTATGTAAGAGGTCAGTTACACTAACAAGACTATCGTAACAACCTTTCACATACCTGGCAGCTCTTCTTTGCACGCGTTCTAACTCTGTTATTAAGCCTTTTTCATGAGGGTCCCAAACACTGGCAGCGTATTCCAAATGTGGTCTAACGAGGGAAAAGTAGCTAATTTCTCTCACTTTGTCGTCGCACTTTCCTAATATTCTTTTAACAAAACCCATTTTACGATTAGCTTGACCGGTTATTTCTCGAATATGTTTATTCCACGATAGATCATTATTGAGTCTAACCCCTAGATATTTCACGGATTCAACTGCCTTTAACTGCGTGCCCCGAATGACATAGTTACGCTGTAGGGAGTTATTCTTCTTCCAGAAATTCATTACGACGCATTTTTCCAAATTTAATTCTAACTGCCAAGCATCGCACCAAGCTTGGATAGCAGCAAGGTCATTCGTTAGTTCATCTATATCTTTGCTGGAACGAATTTCTCTGTAAACTACAGCGTCGTCTGCAAATAATCGTAACTTACTCTGCACTACTTCGCCAATGTCGTTTATATAAAGAAGGAATAGGAGTGGGCCAATGACACTACCCTGAGGAACGCCAGAAGTCACTCTAACCTCATTGGAGACTCCACCGTCTAATACTACTCTTTGGACGCGGTCGCTCAAAAATTCTCTAATCCAGGAAATGACATCTTCGTCTAGACCATAAGATTTCAGTTTTATTATTAACTTTCCGTGGGGTACTTTATCAAATGCCTTTTTGAAATCAAGAAAAATCGCGTCTACTGGAATGTTGTCTTCCCCGGAGACTAAAATATCGTGGGCGAAAAGCGCTAACTGAGTTTCGCACGATCTGCTTTTCCTGAATCCATGTTGATTTCCCATTAATAAGTTTTGCGCGTCTAGGTGTTTCATTACCGAGCTGACTACGATGTGTTCAAGGACTTTGCAAGAGATGGACGTTAAAGATATCGGCCTGTAATTAGATGGCTGTTCCTTGTCTCCACTTTTAAATATAGGCGTTACATTAGCGATTTTCCAGTCATTAGGTACTTCGTGTTGCTTGATGGATTTACTGAATATTAACTGCAAGTAGGGGGCAAGTTCTGAGGCTAGTTCTTTATATACGCGAGAAGGGATTTCGTCTGGACCAGGTGATTTATTTGGACTAAGGACAGTCTATAATAACAAACTATACTACTATATGCTGTTAGAAATAGAATAGAAATTCAGAAACATGCTTTAAGTTTTACATAGGTTAGTAGGCTACACTACAAGTCATGCAATCTATTTACGAGGTCTATTGCTGCCGTTATAATCTCTTATTGATCGAGGAAAAAATGACATTCTGAATATGTCTGTTCTGCAATCTATCTCTCTTATTTTATTTATACGATCTGATCTTCCGTAGTACGTTGGCGTCCGCAAGATATGGTTAACTTCGTCAGAAAAGACACTGCTCTTGAATTTATCTAAAAGGTTTAGTCTATTTTTCAATCTACGGTCCGACAGAGATTCCCATCCGAGTTTATGTAAGAGGTCAGTTACACTAACAAGACTATCGTAACGACCTTTCACATACCTGGCAGCTCTTCTTTGCACGCGTTCTAACTCTGTTATTAAGCCTTTTTCATGAGGGTCCCAAACACTGGCAGCGTATTCCAAATGTGGTCTAACGAGGGAAAAGTAGCTAATTTCTCTCACTTTGTCGTCGCACTTTCCTAATATTCTTTTAACAAAACCCATTTTACGATTAGCTTGACCGGTTATCTCTCGAATATGTTTATTCCACGATAGATCATTATTGATTCTAACCCCTAGATATTTCACGGATTCAACTGCCTTTAATTGGGTGCACCGAATTACATAGCTACGTTGTAGGGAGCTATTCTTCTTCCAGAAATTCATTACGATGCATTTTTTTCAAATTTAATTCTAACTGCCATGTATCGCACCATGCTTGGATATCAGCAAGGTCATTCGTTAGTTCATCCCTATCTTTGCTGGGAAGGATTTCTCTGTAAACTACAGCGTCGTCTGCAAATAATCGTAACTTACTGTTTACTACTTCGCCAATGCCGTTTATATGAAGAAGGAATACCTAGTACACTACCCTGAGGGACGCCAGAAGTCACTCTAACCCGTCATACCAGTTACCGTTTTGTAAAATACGAATAGAGAACTACGACATTAGTGAGTTATGGTGAAGTAATGGAATAAATTGCTACAAGGTAAAATTCGGATATGAATGGTAGAATCATGTCAGAGAACGATGAGGTTCACAACTTCATTCTTCTTTATAATTCTCACAGTAATAATCACAGTAATTCTCTGACATTAAGAAATGCTCTTTCGCTGGCAAATTCAGTTGACATTATTTGATTTTTTATTTTATGATACGAAATCGTTTGGTCAGTAGCACTAAAGAGTTAAATTATATGCATCTCAATTCCCTTCAAGCAAATGAGTTCCTTTAACTCATCATATTTAATTGACTCATGGTCAGAAAAATAGGCTTTCGTGCTTTACTTTATTTTGAAATTTTTAAGATCGATCGATTTGAAAATTTAAATTTCATCACAAATTACTGCGAAGACACCTTTCTAACGGCAAGAAAAATTTTCCAACGGGAGAGCATAATAATCGTTTTGAAAAAAACTGATAAACATTTCGTAATACCTTAAAGATCATGAATAAAATAAAAAATTGTCCTCGTAAACGGATTAATTTGGAGTTATTTCCTAAGGAAGGCAGTATTTAAAGTGAAATTCCGTTATAATTCAAACCGTTCAAAACGACTTGAACTTAATCAGAGCAAATGCATGTCGGTACATTTTCTGCAGAGTTCGTCCAACTATAGCCATGTCTATTCTGTCGATGGTATTGACATAAAGATAACAGACGAAGTGAATTGCCTGGAACTACGATAACCTCGAACCTCGTATCGTGGAGAACACATGTAAGGAATATTTGCGGAATAGCCTTCAAGAAATTAGGATTCGTCAAGCGTATTGTGGGAAGATATTCGGATGAGAAAGTAAAAGAAAGGTGCTATTTAACACTCGTCCAACCGCACCTTCAATATGCAACGAGCGTATGGGATCCGGTGCAGCAGGACTTAATCCGCGACCTTAATAAAATACAAAGGAAGGCTGCGTGGTTCGTCAAAAACCGCTACGGGCGTACAGACAGCGTTACCCAGATGTTAAGGGAATTAGGCTGGGAGCCGCTGGAGACTCGGAGGCTGCGATCCAGGCTAACCTAAGGAAGAATACTTGAAAATGCTTGAACAATTGAGAATGGATATCTTTAAGAGTGACACGGAGAACATAATATCAGAGATCCACTATAATTCCAGGCCCGACAGAAGCGATAAATGAAATTTTTCCGAACGGATAGATATGCGAATACGTTTTTCCCGCGAGCCATGACGGACTTAAATAATTGCTAGTCCTAGAGAATTATAGCATTTCTTTTATGTGTAAACGGATGGTGTCCTAACGGGTGGTGTTGCCGTATAGTATATACATGTAGATAATTATGATTAAGTCGCTATGGTCTTAATGACTATATGGAAAAATATCGGGACTACAGAACGGAACCGTTTTGGATTAAGGAGAAATGTCTTTTACCGAAGGAGGAGAATGATGAATCGGTCGAAGAGGTTACGTGCGGTGTGCATGTGGCGGTACTCTTGCATGCTGCATGTTGGTGATTGGTCACCCCATGCCAAACACCCTAGAAATGACTCGCAGGGTATCATTTTGATCACTCTAAATTCATAGAAGCAAGTGGTGACTTTTGTAAGCCAATAGAAAAGCGCTGTGGCTGACGGCGCATTTTTGGCCAACTGCCAAATCCTGCATTGTAATATTCATAACATCCATCATTTATCTACATCTACATAATACCCTGCGAGTCACCTCTAGGGTGTTTGGTAGGGGGTAACAAATCATCAACATGCCGCATATAAGAGGACCTCCACATGCACACCGCACGGTCGTAGAAGTATTACGCACACTAGCAAAATATACATGCTTATTCATTAAAAAATTGCTAATGATTAGTAATTCCTAGAGCAAATACATGCAAGGTTAGAACTATGAAAAAAACATGCAATGAGTGATCCTAGCGAGCCATTAATCCTATCAATTGAGACAACGTTGCTATCCTTAATAGTACGAGGGAAGAATTACATTTTAAATCTCTCTGTTGTGCAATCTATTTCTTTTATTTTATTCTCATGATTTATTTCTTGGCTGCTGTCATCGTACGTGCCCGACTTTCATTGAGAAGTGCGCAGAGTATTATGAAGTCATATTCTAACGATAGGTAGAAAGGAAAATTCGTAATCCATTTACTCTCAACGGATTCGCACTGAAGAAGTATGTATATCACAGTCCGGAAAAAGTCACGCTTCGTCTCTCCCGCCAAAGACGCTCCGGCAACTCAGTCGAGGTGGCGTTTCAAATGCACTCAATTCTCATGAATACGCCCTGATGAGGTTGGAACTCCACCAGCCCGGGAACTTTGGAAGCGAGGTTCTTGTTCGCGCTGACCGACACACTGGAAGAGAACTCGCGCTCCAAACTTCCTCCCTCCCATCCGAACACGGCCGGAATGCTTAGCAGCGGGCCCCCTCCCGTCCGATGACGTGCCGCAACGTCTTCAAGTACTCGCAGTAATTGTGTCACTTTTCCAGAATCTCCAGTTGAGAGCTATTCGAGAAGGAATTAAAAATGGAGAAATCTGAAGCTATATATAGGCCAATTTGCATGCAGTAAGTACTTCGCAAAACTAAGGTCATGAAAAGTAGTAGGTGCGAAGACTGAAAGTAGTATTCATTTATGTGCGTTTTTTTAGTTTTTTTAATGCTGAATGCATTCAGAAAAAGATATTGTTGAAATTTTGATGTCGCTTCATTCACTTGAAAATTAATATCGCGTAATAATTTGTCACGTGCAAGGGAAAGGATTGCAACAATAATTGGAATAATTTACAGGCTTTAAAATTCCAGGATTCGTGTGCTGCCAGCCAATGTTTTGGCTCTAGAAAATGCCTTACCTAATTATGTATGTAACCCCGCAAGCAGCCTCAATAGACGCGTGACAGAGATTAGTGTACACGACCCGTTAATAAAAAAGAAAAATATTGCGCGCCAGCGATTTGACAACTAAGTTCCACTTAGAATTATTCAGACGAAAAACGATTTCTTATACCTATCCGTTGGCCAAAATATCTCTTTTCTCGTTTCTTTTGGAGTTGGACACATTGTATGGCTCCATTATTCTCCGTATTGCTCGGAAATATACGTATTCTGTAATTTCCAGGGAATTTATGCCTAGCACGTAACCTCCGTATATCTAGCGTTTCTCAGCCTACTACGTGTTAAAGGTCTATTACGCTCTTTCTACGTTCTTTGCGATATTTAAAGAATCACGTAGCTTTCCTCAGTATTACACTTAGTTCGCGGATTGAATATTTCTGTGTAGTACTCTAAATTACTCGCGGCTGAACTTTAAGCCACCGAGTGCGTCCACCGGGTTTCGAATGGTATATCAATTTCTAGATATAGAGGTTAGCTGCGATATATGCGGTTTACTTGTCGAATAAGTAGTCGTGGACAAAAAGAGGCGGCATTCCGAGGTGATATGGGTCTATCCCTGGGTAAGACAGGCCATCTAAATGATAAATTAAACCTATGAAAATGCCGTGACTTGGCAATGGGAGGCCGTCAACAAGTATGCCTCACATCACACGGAGGAGAGGGCAGCAGCTCTTCTTCATACAAGACCAGAGTGGAGAGGAGAGGTGGTAAGCACAGTAGTCGGTATAGCGACACTCATTTCACTTCAGGCGTGGTAACATTTACTTTAACAGTTGTAGTACTGCGACGCGGAAGGCAAGGGGAAACCACCGCATTGTTATCCCGTGGAGTCGCAGCTACTCCAACTTTAATCTGACATTCTCTCTGGTAAAAAAATTCCGGAGGTAAACTAGTCCCCGATTCGGATCTCCGGGTGGGGACTACCCGAGAGGGTACATCGGTCAATTGTGATAAAGTTATGAGGATAGGTACATGGAACGTGAGATCACGTGATGATCCTAAATTAATGTCGTGAACTCGAAGTGCATCCTGGCGTGTGCAAAATAGCACTTTTCTTTACCTTTTTAATCCGGAAACCCTCCCACAATACGCTTGGCGAATCCCAGCATCTTAAGCCCTCTGCCGCTAATATTTCTCACATGTGTTACCTGCATAGGTAGGCAGCACCTGTACCTAACGGCAGCGTAACTCCCAAATATTTAACTTCATGGGGATAGATAGATTTTCTTCCGGAAGAATTTTCATTGTTTAGCTCGTTTAGATTTCAATCGGGTTGTCCTGGTGTGCTGATCGTTGAGTTACTGCGTGAATAGTACCGAGCTCAAATATCAGGTGAAGCCTTTGGAGACCTCCAAATGAATAGGATCAGATTATCCTAAGATTAGTTGTAATCTAAATAATACGGTGGTGCGATGCTCTTTTGTTGATTGTAAAACATTTCGATCATGTAAACACTAAATGTTTCGCTGGGGCAAAACATAGGTCCCAGCAGGACGGATTGTCGATGAGTTAACTTTGTAGAAATATTTCGTGGGAGTAATATTAATTTCCAAATAAGGAAAATAAATAAAGGTTTAATTTGTAGGAAGCATATTTTTTTAATTACCCAAACTTAAAATGGAACTTTACAATGAAAAGTCCACATCCATTCAGAGCTGTAATTGTCCACATTATTTTATTATTTTCTTCGACATGTTTCAACGTACTTCACGAGTAAATTCCACTCGTCTCAGTGACTAGCAGTGCTTTCAGAAGTCATTCCGGTGAGCTATTCGTTCAACCTAACCAGCCAGTTTATATTTGAATTGATTTTCGTGGCATTTTTATCTGCTGGTAGCGTAGTTATGTTTGTGTTAGCAGGAAACTAAAATATTAGCATATGGACCATATGGAAAGGATGTCATAATTTTTTTTTCTTTCGGCAAGCTTGGCCTATTAGTATCGACGAATTATTTAGATCAGTCCCCGTTTTGTCGTATTAAGTAGCCCCATATCATCATCATCACCCTTGGGCGTCGTCGTCATCGCAACGGCCAGCGCTTTCCTTCCTCCTTATTCGCTTTGACCACTCGCTCGCATCAAATACTCCGCATGGACTCGCTACGATCCCGGCTATTTTTTTTATTCCATCGGCGATTTACAAAAAAAATCCTTTTTCCCTTTATGTCCGGCGGTGGAATATTCCATTCTCTCTCTCTCTTCATTTTATTTTATATATATCTTTCTCTCTTTCTCTCGCAAATCATTCGAAGGAAACTTTTTCCTCTGAACGCGGGGACACACAGTAGCGGAACAAAACCACCCCCACCCCACCCCAAGTGTGGCCACTGGAGAAAGAAGTAAAAAGGGAGGGTAGGGTTGGTTGGGGGGGGAGGGTCAACTTTTATTGCTCGCCGCCAGAGGGACACACTGTAGGGGCGCCACCATAAATTCCACTCGGACCACTTGCTTCCCCCTCCCCCACCCCTCCCCCACCCCTCCTTCTTCTCTCACAAATATAAAAACCCCTCCCCCCCCACTCCCCTAAAAACGGACGGAAAGCCATTCCGAGCGGACCCCCCCCCCCCCAAGCACGCGACCCTCTACGCGGAGAACTTTGTCCCCCTCCATTGTTCTGACTGCGACAAGGGGTGTGGTTGGGTTGCGGCGGGCGTCGATCCCGTGGCCACCGAGACTAGAACTACCTCCCTCACTTTACAACCTGTGAAATTTTTTATTTTCCATACAATTATGATTTTTCTGCATGATTAACTGCATAGTCTTCCAATCGATCTCACAATCAATTGAAGGTGATTCACTGAAATTGGTTCATATGTTAGCGTATTCAGGTCATTCACTAACTTAACGTTGCCGCAGTATCTCAGTTCCAGCTGGTTAGTTTCCCGTTGACCCAGTTAACCGCAAGCAAGGGCACTCAAATTATTCAAATCATCGTAAGATAGGCATTAATTTCTGCATTTATTGCTGTGCATTCTTCATATTCATTTTAAAAATTGAGAAAAATAAATGTGAGAATAATCGAAAAATTTCCTTCCTACCTAAATAACAAAGGACAGAATACAATTCCTAGCGGATCCCCCATTCATTTACCACACTGCGCGACCCTCGTCTTTCCAAGCGGAGAACTCTCTCCATTTCATCGTATGTACGGCCTGCGATAATAAGGGCTGTGGCTCGTGGTGGTAATGAAACGGTGGTTTTCGGAGGGATTGTTTGCTGTTCTATGCATCACAGCCACCGATTAGTCATGATTGATGTGGCATTTTCGAAGCGTCATATACTCTTGCCACATCATCTATGAACCATATTATCCACGCCAATTTTTAAGTATACCGGGACTAGCCACGGTGAAAAGTTTTACGGTAGTCACCCGAAATGCACAAATTGTGCGAAAATCCCCCGATTTCGGGGGATACGGGTCAGAATCCCGGTCAAGGCGTATACTTTTTCTGTGTGTATTTTTCGCACTATCCATGAGAATCGTCACCCACTTGTTAACAGTGAAACAGGCTAAAATTTCTGTATTTTTTCATATAAGGGACATGTTAGGAGTAGGTTAGAATACGTTATTTAAAAACAGTTGAAATTGACGGTGTTTGGTGCATGGAAGTTATGTCTGTTTGGTGCATATATTACGTTCGTTGTTCCTCGTCTGTGTAGACTGAGATAAAAAATAAAAAAATTGTCTTATAAATGAAGACTTAATTTGTGAAACATCTCAACAACTAAACAATGAGAGTCACAATTTGCTTATATTTTTAATTAATTCATAGTGCATCTTTAAATTTTGTTTTTTAAAAATTTACTCTTAAATGCAAATATTTATTAAAATTGCTACTGGATGAGATAAATATAGGCGTTTGAATGTGTTCTAAGTAGATTCTCTGCTCACTGAATACACGTCGCATCAATGAAACGGTGCGATCTTGGAACCCAGCGCAGTGCAGGGACTCAATGTTTGACTCACCTCTCTCAGAAACAATAGAATCCTCCGAAAACCTCCAGTTCCCCCGATTACCTCCCACCCCATGTCTAGCCTTAGATTGACGCCTGATCTGCTTCGGTGGCATTCGGAGAAAGAGCTGTGATGATATTCAACGATTTAATTACCGTAGAATTTTCTCCGGTATGCAGCACTACACCTACAGTATAACTTCCATCGATATATATTCGTGTAGGTGAGGGAGTGCGGCAGGGCCGGCTATCGTGCGGGCTCTTTGTCTACGTGCACGAGGTGACACACGTTCTCACTTCCCTCCTTTAGTGCCTTTTCTCAACAGCCCCAAGTCTAAGAGTCCAATGGGAGAATGTGTGTGGGGGGGGGGGGGGGTGAGGCGATGGTCTCTATGACGAGCGGGTACGATGTCAATAGGGTGATTCATAATAATAGCAATGGAGTTGCGTCGCACGGCTGCCCACGAAAGGTCCCAGACGGTTCTGGATTACCGATGAGGCAAAGTGGACTATTGCCCAAGGGTCTCCATAGCTTTCTTCACATTCTTCTCATGCGACTTCCTTCTCCATGTGCTTTAGGGCCCCGTTGCCGTCATCGGTGACTATAGGATACCTCGTTTTGCTACTCTTTTCCCGAAGAAAGATATTTAACTGATTATTCTGTGTTTTTTTTCCAAATTCTCGGGAATCATGAAAATTATTGATAATTGGCCAGCCAGAAACCTTGTAGCGTGTGAATTAACCCCCTTTTTCAATAACCTTTACGTTTATTTACCATAAATATATAAATTCTACTGTAGTTAATTGGGTCCTACAAATATAAAATTTTTATTATGCAGCCATCCATTTTTTCCCCTTCTGAAGCTAGTTTCTTATGTTACCATATGTTTTTCTTTCCACTGTCATTCTTTATTTGTCCCTTCTACTTATCTGTGGATCTTGGGGACTTTTCCTTCAATATTATCCTAGATTATATTTCTATCGTAGTTGCTGTCATGACCTATCCATGGGGTCGTTCTGTGGCCCACAGTTCTCCACAGTTTCCTTTCTTCTCCTATTCTCCAGTACATCACCTCGTATCCCACTCCATCCGCTCGTTATATCATCAGAATCCGTTGCCAACATCAGTTCTCGAGCATTCCTTTTCTTACCTCAGGAAGCAATACAGATAAAATATGGTGAAGGCCTCTGTTATCAATTCAGCCGTAGTCTTGGAATATATATTTAAACAAAGCGCTCAAGGATGCTCAGCAACCTAAGGAAAGCATTGAAACCCCCATATTTTTATCTTTGAATATTGTAAATGCATTTTTGAATCCGATTGGTAGAAATCTATGGATAAATCAGATTTCGGTTTTCCCCTCCATTATTCGCCCAGTGATACAATACGCATTTTTAATATATGCGTATAGCAAAACCATTCGTAAAAAAACATAATATTTCAAAACAAAACCATCCTTTCTCTCCTCCGTCTCAGTAAGATTTTTCTAATGCTACAAACTCCCATCCCTAAATGAACTCACACCCCAGCTGGTTATTTAGTAAAATCTAGTTGAATGGTATTGTAAAAAAACTCCTCGCAGACTAATCGAATTACAATCCAAGTATCCCAGCATCACACAAATTGTCACACCGAAACTCTACTATGAGTCTGTCTTATGTCTTCACTTACTTCTTATCTTAGATTTTTTGTGTAGAAAAATGGTCAAAATAGAAATATACTGATTGAATTTTCGCTTATTTTTTTAAAATATATAAATATAAAATAGTAAATTCCTGATGGTATAAAAAAGAATAAATTGGCGTTGAAAATTTGAAAAGCAAATCATCATCTAATGTGAGGAAAAGAATAAATAATGGACGTTTATAAGTGTTCCTGAAATTTATATGCTTATAATTTAATAATAATTCATTGCTAATTTGTTAGGTACAATTTTCTTCTTTTACACAAACGACGCTATGCGGCAACGCAGAAAATGCGCAAAAAATAAGTGCTGTTGTAAACTGACTGGTTTGGGTGAGTCTATGGGCTCAACGTAACAGAATGAGTATTCTAGCTGAGTTTGAGACTAATTTTACCTAGTGAGATCATTGTTTACATTGCGTGCATGACAACTTGAATTTCGAGGTTTCATACGACAACGCTTTTCAACAATTGGGAAACTTTTTACTTTTAGTTATCATTTTGCGATCAAATATACGGATTTCCAGACTATGATTCAATGTCTATTATCGCAGCGGAAGCCAAATATATATTTGCTATTCGGAAACCAAATCACCACTAGCGGCGCTGTCGTCATAATCCAAAATGGCCGTCAGTCCGGGTATACTTCTCGTGAATAACAACACATTTCAATTGCGATCTCCGTGATTCTCCTTATTTCTGTGGATTCGATTGCGCACATCGGCACCGTTCTTCGTTTTCGGACTAAATTGTATTCTAGGGAACATGAGTAGCAAAGTTTTTGTGACCTACTAAGAAATTGTGCGATATTTGGGTGGAAAATGCAGCCAACGAAATATCTTTGAAGGGGAGAGCGTTTTAAACGCGGGTTTGGTGATCACTGTGGGGCTTCACCAAGGAAATGACTGTGAATTAAAAATAATGGCTCTTGTTCTTCAAACAAGTGGCCTTACCAAGGAACCGCTTCAAATAAACGGTCTCATTAGCCTAACAATTGATGAAAAAATCGAGATCCGGAAGTTTGATTGTTCTCGCAAAGCGGGAATTGTTTAGGAATAGGTAGAAACCATTCGTAGACAAACCAGTTACATTAGTAGCTATTAATGGTTAATCATTTTATGCTACATTAATTTAACCTTTAGTATTCATGAATAATAATGCAAAAAATGCCAATAATTTATTACTAGTTTGTGGATGTTGCAGTGTCCATCAAGTCAGTGGCAAGAGTACCATACAATTATGGCAGAAGAAAGCTAATATGAAGGAAAGAAATTTAACAAACAAGCAGTCATAAAGGAGAAGTTTCAAGCTTCTTACTAATTTCAAAATAAATTAAATTTACATTAAAATTGTTTTTGTTGGGATATAACTGAATGGAGAAAACTTTTGTGTCAGGTACCTTAAAGAGGAGCTGTTTTAACCATAGACCACGACCATTTTGGGCTACACTGACCTCTTTCTCTGGTACATATCCTTCAATTATCTATCCTATGCCTCGAATAAAAAAAATAAATGGAGTTACAACTTCGATCAAAAACTATAATCAAGCCGAAAGATAATTAGTTAGTTAGGTATTGCCTAAACAATTCACTGGTCGTATATGACTGCAATTATGCATGTAAATACTTAGATTAAGGATTAAAATTGGGCCCACTGAAAAATGTACAGAACTAACCTACCTGTATGAAATCATCAATTCATCATAGATGACAGCAATACAACCACATACTGACTCATAGGCGGATTTATTCCCTCCCTCCCCAGACCCATGAGATACTAGCAGCCCCTTTAGCTAAGACCAATTATACCCCCAAAGGTTAGACAATGCTTTTCCATAATGGCATCTGTTTCTCAGAAAATATGCGCAGATAAAAAGAAATTCATATATTTTATGTACGCCCATTGTCCCTGCATGGAACACGTACCTTCTTCCCTCAAAAAGAGTATGGAGTGAAAAGATGTCATTCACAGTAAGCTACATAGAGAACATAAGAAATACATTCTAACATGCGAAAGAGGTAACCTTGGTGACATGGACAGCAAGCAACTGGGGTCTTGAAGGAGTTAAATGAAACAAGATAACGAAATTTATATCAGTCGATGTATGTTTTCCAAAGAAGTCGGAGACATCAAATGGGTGATGTATACAAAGATAATACACAAATGACATGATTAGCATTGACAACATTATCATTCATGGTACACTTGATGCGGAAGTAGGTACGTGGTTTAAGTACATTATGAAACCATGGAATAAAAAAATATAGTACAAAGCAATACAATTAGTAAAATATGCCCAAGTGGTGTAATATCCAACAGTTGTAGTCATATCTTGGATGATTTACAATGTTCAAACTAGATTTAGATTTTAATAACAGCCAGTTTGCAAAATGGAATTAATGTCATTCATCCCCGTTTTTAAGGAAGGCAAAACAATGCTAAAACAAATAAAATAACACTTGATATGGAAGAATGTGATACAAGTACATGATGAAGGCATTGGAATGAAAAAAATTATTATATACTGCCATACAGTGTGTAAAATATGTGCCAGCACGGCAAAGGATAAGTTTAGCTTCATTTTCATGAGCGATAAAATTATTTTGCACTTGTTGTTTAAGAAGTACCTCATGTTGTCAGGCTGAAGTTCCGAAAACAAAGTAACTAAACTGGCCAATTGCAGAAAGGAATCGAGGCCAGTCATCGTGTATAGGTTCCTCTCACTGACGATCATGTCAGCCACCGTCGAGTGAAAGTCACCACTAGTTACCTGGCACCCAAAATCTCTTGTCTCATTCACACATTGAGTGCCAATACTACATTGTACACCCCTAACATCTCCATTTCCAATGGATATCAGGGCCTCAGCAGCTGCAACCTCTTGAGTTTCCATCAAAGTGAGAAGATGGCTTGGTGGTGTAACTGATAGCACGCCTGACCGGCAATCGGGAGATCCGGGTTCGAATCCCGGCTAAGTCAAATATTTTTTCATGGCGAACTTCATGCTTTGGTGTATTTAACTTTGCACCCGTGCGCGTGACTGCGTACAAAGTCACTTGTTCCTTCAGTGCTTTGAGAATCTTTAGTGGGCTCATCAATGGGGCTTGCAATAATCTAGTGGATATCGGCCTCATCACACTCAGCAACTGCCTCCACAAACCCTCCACTTTGGATCTAAATAAAAAATAACCAGATTACAATGATTCAAAACTGTACTTGGCATTGGTAAAAAACAATAACACGGAAAAGATCCCTCACAGAAGAATGGTAAATGACAAATGTCCTCAGTGAAACTCTTTCCAAATCTCTATCGGCCGTATTCATAGATTTCCGCTAAAACACGCTAGTAGGGCGACTAACTTAGTCGGCTACTAAGACCTTTTAGTCGCCTACTAAGATATGGTATTCATGGATTGTATTACGTGAGCTAATAAGAGCTACTAACTTAGTATGCTACTAGCCAGCTCGGCAGCCGATACTCGGTAGCGATTTGGGTTCAACCCGCTAGGCTACGCTTGACAACACTGCATCTGACTCCTCCGCGGCGCGGAAAATTCGTAACACTATCAAACAAAAGAAATTGATTCAGCAAAATGCATTGAAATTTTTACTTCATAATGGATAATTCGATGTGATATCGCATCTCAGACATATTTTTTGATTGCTGTACACAAACATTATGCAATACCTTTGGGAAAGGGTAGATTTATGAGTAATACCGAAGCATTTGTATGTTTGAGATGCAGTTATTGCTTTACAAAAGGCCGTATATTTATTGATCATATACATTGCGTATTGTTTGCACTTCTGATATTTGTTTCCATTAGTGTATGCGTGATTAGTATGGAAAAACATAACTAGCAACGTCAGTACTATACATATATGTATTCGGAAAGCAGAAATACACCTCAATGTCGGAGTAGAAACGAAAACTTTTGCAATGCAGAAATGAATCGTTAAGAAAATAACGTTGAGATAAATGTGTGAATGATACACATTTATTACGTTACAAACACCTACGTGCGAGCAATTAGTAACATATGTTTGCAACTCCTAAAATATTAGTCAAGGAAACAACAATCTGCTTCGCTACATTTAAATATTTCAAATATTGACAGCGTGCGGAAATATACGGCATATAGTTTACTAGAGGTGGTTAATGTAAAAAACAAAGCATAATTAACGTAACTTGTTTTACTTATTTATTGCTGATAATATCACAAATAGCACTACAACACACACAACATTTCACTTCACATTTCACGAGCTGTCTTTATGACACTTATAATCCGTACATTCTGAATCAACTGGTTCAATGAAAAGCTTGAATCACACTTAATTTAAAACACTATAACGTAACTCTAGTAAACAATGATAATCAGTTTTCCAATCACTCTGCACACACCAAAAGAATATGCACTCGTTGACGTTCGAAAGAATTCTTCACATCTCACTTCCCACTCATCACTAATGATTTAGAATCAGTTGATGTTATTTCACATTACCATTACGTAGACAATGAAATAAATAGGCTGACACAAACTTTTAAACCAGAAATTGTAACATCCACAAACTTCCAATCTCACTCTCCACTATCACTCGCACCGTAACCAAAACAAAAACAACAGCGCAACGAAATACGCGGAATGTAAACACTGACGAAAGCTCACGATAAAGTGACTAGAATTAGGAATATAATCAAACACAAATTATAAGCGTACAAACGAATGAAAATTTATAATTGTTTGCTGTATCCCTAAAGAACAACTGCTTCAAATATGAAACATATCCCCTTCGCAACAGCTAGTAGATACCTTTGATCGAAATGGTTAAACCAGTATGAAAGAAATAAATAATTTTGTCGAAGCTCATACACTCACAAATCACTTCACTTGTCGCTTCACTCTTTACTTCATCGTCTATATGCAATCAATTCACTTAGGGGCGCACTGAATGTACAAATTGTGTTCACTTACACTAGAGGCACAAGTTCACTGCAAGTCGTAGCTTCCTCGCAGCTACGAAAAACTTTAAATTCCTGTCAACAATTACACTACATACGTTGCCTGCCTTACTTGTTGAATGGATTCTCGTATTCCATTTTGGCACAAATGCATAAAAACTCTATAACAGTATACAAATAAAACCGGAGTTCTATCATCCACAACGGTCCGCCATATTTAGTAGCTCCCTTAAACAAGGCCGGAGTGCGACTAAGAACCGGCTACTAAGATAGTAGCATACTAAGCTTAGTAGCCCTTACTAACGATCTATGAATACCATTTTGCTAGTAAGCTACTACTTAGAACGCTACTTAGGCGTTAGTAGCTTACTAAGGAAACTATGAATATGGCCGTATGAATTCGGGAAATTTAGACAACTAAAAACATGAGGCCAAAACGAAAAATTTCCTGTTCCACTTCCTCATTGTTTAAGGTAAATGACGCATTAGGGACTTTTAAGTATAAATTCCATAAAATTAATAAAAGCTTTCAATGATCATCATTTGTAAGTAGAACTGAGTTTGTTACTGTGAGACACATGAAATGCTAACCATCTTTCAGTGCTGAATTTGGTAATACTTAGCTAAGATGGACCAAAGAAACGACTGAAGATTTAGTTCTCTACAGTAATATGTAAACTGATCTTTATCCAAATTATAAGAGATAAAACGATAATATAATATATGAAAACATTTTTTCAATCCGATAAGTTGATTCCATAGAAATTTGACCAATAGGTAAACAACCAAGTGTATGGCCTTAGTGGAAACTTTATTTTTGAATAACCATAAATACCATAATTTGTTATTTTTCTAATAATTTCTCTAGTGTTACTCACGCAATAACTCAAGATTGACTGTTCCCATATTTATCTAAATTACATGCCTCTAGTTGTAAACCTAAAATATCTAAATATGGTGGTGGACTGCAAGATTTCAAATCCATATACATTTTTTTCAATAGCTGCATCACATCACGCTGATTTAATGCAACCTTTTGCATGATGTATGCACTTTTATTTTTCGGCAACGTTTTTAAACATCTGTAAAAAAAATAGGGCTTCACTTCCAAGCCACAATTCATTCGAAAAAATCACAACTTATGTAGTGTCCCAATATACTACCACAACCACTAAATACGAGAAAGATAGCACCCTATAACCAAAAAAGCTAATAACCACTTCCTTGTTACTACCCAGTTAGACAGTTGGCCCACCTATGCTCGCATTAGTTACAGCCTTAACTATGGTTGCTAATCAATGAATTTTGATTTTTAATATACGGCTGAAAACTACAAGATTAAATAATACATTCCTTTGAAATGCCTACCTTAATTGGCTCTCCTCGTCGTCCATGCCGTCTGTGTACTCAAACTGGAGATTTTTCTATCGACGATATTGGTAAATTCATAGACGGGACAGCACATCTCTTCAAAAATCGATGTCTTGCTGGAAAATCTATTGAGAAAGAACACGTTAAAACATAGATAACTACAAGGAGGTTAACATTCGCATCGACTTCACAACGTGATCTCAGCCACGTTGAAACAAATTAAGAGAAAAAAAGTGAAATAGAAAAATGTATACGTACCCGGTAATATATAATCGTTCTTTATGAAGTGCAAAGAACACACCAGCATGCTCTTCGTCACCTTTTTCCCGATTTTCATCCGGTGGATCCACAAATTCCGTCGATCGACCTTCTCCATCTCACCCCAATCATTCCTGCGATAGAAAACATCGCCTGGCTTTGGAAATTCGTGAAATCGAACTACGGTGTCCCTACAGGCCTTGGAAAAACACCGTGGCACACAGCAATTCTTGTTAGATGTCCCTTTTCTTGGAGAAAAAGTCATCGGAATATTCTCCATAGCAAGCAAACGACACTACTTCTCCTCAGAACCTTTTCTGAATGAGCCGTGCGCAAAAGTATACCCGGACCAGTGATTCTACTTTCGCCCGGTAGTTGGCGTGTAGTTGGCTGGAACTACGAATTGTGATACTGTTTGACTTCAGGGATTTTACGCACGTGTTCTTCTCAGGGATAGACAACGCGGCGTCACAAACTGCGGAGGCTCGCTGATTCCTTTTTCTGAAGCTATCCCTTTGATAGCACGTGGCACATGGTCACGTGATTCACGTGAAACGAATGAAACAGCATCAAAATTTCACTAATTTTTTTAATGTTTATTAAATTAAATTTTTGTTCATAAGGGGTGAATTCTAATTATGCAAAACAATTTCTCAGATTACTTTAAATAAAATATTAAATGGCTCTAATAATTAAATAGCTCTCTTCTTTCTTCTTACAGGTATGTTGAAAGACCTGGTGTGGGAATCTAGCATTTAAGTTCCATGCCTTATAAACGTGAGTATAAGTGGGATACTTATATTTAAGTCGTTTATTTTCCTTTCTGTTTGACTGCCTCGAACTCAGAGGAATTATACTATGTATAGTAATAGCATACATAATATGGTTTTTATGTATTTTTCAATGAGTTTTTGTTTAGCTAATCTAAAAAAGATTAAGTTTTTTTGTGAAAAATCGTCCAAAAAGTTCAAAGAGGTCCAGTGAGATAGAATTGTAATGTTTTTAGACAGTATTTATCCACCGTGTCGATATTAAGCGTATGGTGCTGCGCGGTGTCCAATTATTCTTTGCATATCCTAATCATCAACATTGAAACCCCATTTTCGGTATTATCTTATTGAGTAGTGAAAAAATTTTCGAAAAGATAAGCCTACGAATATTTTTTTTTAATTTCCCTGATGTCAATCTTTCTTCGTGAGTGATGACTGTAAGAAGGAAAAGTTTTTAACCGAAATAAATGGGATACTCAAAACCACTGTTGTCGGTATTTGCCAATCAAACGTTATGTCGAATTTCAATCTTGGTCCAATTTGAAGAAGCCGAAAAATGCGCATGAGAATTTTTACTGTGCTATACAGATAAAAGAGAATCCAGAAGAATATCCAGATCATTAGCTCGTTAAATTGGAGCCTCTCTTAGCCTTCTTCGCGTTCTCTTGTAGTGCTGCATTCCTAAGATTGGTACAATTCAGCCTTCCACTTATTTTTTCCTTTCCTAATCAAGTTCTTTCAGTTCCCCGATCTTCCTTGTGTCCTTTATCTGCTTTAAATATTCATCTCATTGCCTTCCACGGTGGAATTATCCTTCAATTATTCCCTCCCTGATATTCCTCAAGTTATTCCTATGTCTTATGGCATGATCTATCCGTCGTGTCGTTATCTGGCGCATTTCGATGTGCGGTTTTTTTCTTCTTTAATTCTTCGGAACTCGCGTCTCATTTTAACCAGTCATTCTATCCATCAGTGGCGCAGCGGGGGGGGGGGGGGAGTGTGGGGGTTAAAACCCCCCCAGAGCTCAGAGAATGGTTTAAGTTTTTATCAATTTTGCTTAATTGGATTGATATTACTAATATAATAGTGTAAGGATTAATAAAATATCCCTCAGAAAGCCGTAAAACTCACCGTTTTGAACCATCTATCTTAAAATTCCGCAATTTATTAATTTCGCACCTAACGCTATCCTGGTGGGTATTCCACACCCCCGAACACCCCGGTATTAGTTGCACCTAAACCCCCCCAGCCTTAATTCCTGGCTGCACCCCTGCTATCCATGACGCCATATCTCAAGGTCTTTAAGTATATCATGGTGTTATAGACCAAAGAATGAAATTCACCGTGCAAAAATAATTGGCCCGGCTAAGCCAAATATTTTTTCATAGCGAATTCCATTCATAGCGTGTATCACTTTGCATCCGTGACTGCGAATAGAGTTGCTTGTTTCATGATTTGCTTTTAAATACACGATAATAATAGTGACAACGTGGGGTTTATTTCTCCGACAGTGGCTTAGTGAGCAAAACCTCCGTCTTTGCCCCTTGGGTTGTCAACATTGTGATCGGTTGACCCGGTCTGAGATTCATCTTGGAATAAGATGCCTCGGTGGAGTAACTGGCGTTTCGGAAAAGTACTTGACTATCTCCGCATTTATTTATGCCGAAACCTGGGTCGGTCAGAATGAATAAATAAGTGTGGAATTAGACGAATACTTTTCATCCTGATCGGCAGTACCGGTATCCGGGCTCGCATCCCGGCCAAGTCCAGTATTTTTCCAGAGCGAATTTTATCATTGGTGTCGGTTGGTGGTTAACCTTGCCCGAGTGCGCGTGACTACGTGCAAAGTTATTTGGTTCATACAGTGCTATGCTGTTATGATCGGCTTTTCCCATTGGCCATGTCTCTGATTCTCATTTTCCAAAGTAATGTTTTAATGGCATATCGAATATTACTCTAGTACATAATATAAAATAAAAAAATTCCAAATGTTGGGTGTTTTGCTTTTAATTTCCAATTGAATGAAGATTTCTTGATTTTCTATACTCTCACGTATCCTGTGTCCTGCAAAGTGCGCCGCGCCGTCAGCACCTGCTCTTGAAGGCTTGAAGTCTTCTGTGGTCAGTCTTCACCTCCGTTAACTTAAAAAAAATCACTAACAATGTTGAAATATGCCGATTTTTGTTGGGCCGGTGTTTTTGTTCGAGGTGCTGGTCTGGAGTTTCGGGGGTGAGCAAGGGTCAGGGAGACTCAAAGCCGTTGTAATGAGGGTCAGGAATAGCGGGAGGCCGTTAATGAGCTCACAGGGTGAAGGAACCCTCACCGCTTCGGCTTTCTCGAGAGGAGAGATCAATTTCAGTTTTTTTAAATGCAAGGGAAGGGGAGTCATCATCTGACTACCTTAGTGCTTGCATTCTGCCTCCCGATAGTGTAGAATCTCTCTGATGAAGTTCTATCGCTACGCAGGCTGGTATCCTATGAGTAAAACTCTTAGGCCCGATTTTTTATGCCTGGTTAACGCTAGCCATAAAATGAGACAGCCTTGACCGCTATGATGTTTTTAGTAGATATGTCCTCTGACGCCATTAGTGTTTTTCATTCCGTTAACTATTCCCGGATCATAAAACATTAAATGTGTTATTGTACATTACTTTAAAATAAATATTTATATTCTGACGCCACAACGGTCATGGCCCATACGTTAGCAAGAGATTCCGGTCACTCCGGCGTCAGAAATCCACTTTGACACAGTCGCTCGGAGGCCGGTCAGTATGACCGTCACGCCGCGGCGTGGCGTGACGGTAGCCACTCGACTCCGGTCATTACGACCGTCATTGCAGTCAACGTGTTCACTTTACCTAGAGGTGGTTGGAACTTCTGGTTAGCTTCTGTGTAAGGTCAGGCTTCAAGCTAATCAGAGCTATCAGCTACCGCCAGGTGAAGTGGAAGGCTATATCATCCTATAAATAGCGCTAACCAGGTAAGTGATACAGTTTCCGATGTGTTTCGGCGGAAGTCTTTGATGTTTAACATAACGAAAAGTACTTGACTATCTCCACATTTATTTATTTATGCGGAAACCTGGGTCGGTTAGAATGAATAAATAATTATAGAATTAGACAAATACTTTTCATTATATTAACTAACCAGGTATTTAAAAAAAACCGCCTCTCAGGATTACTCCTGGTTCTTTCTCAGGCAGACAGTCTACATCTACATCTACATAATACCCTGCGAGCCACCTCTAGGGTGTTTGGCAGGGGGTGATCAATCACCAGCATGTAGCATGCAATTGAACTCCCACATGCCCACCACACGGTCCAAAAAGTGTCACGTATACTAACAAATTATACTACCATATGCTGTTAGAAATAATAATAAAATTAAGAAACATGCATTAAGTTTAACATAGGTTAGTAGGCTACACTACTAGTCATGCAATCTCTTTATGAGTTCTATCGCTGCCGTTATAATCTCTTATTGATCGTGGAAAAAAGACATTCTGAACCTGTCTGTTCTACAATCTATCTCTCTTATTTTCTTTATATGCTCTGATCTTCCGTAGTATGTTGGCGTCCGTAAGATGTGGTTAACTTCGTCAGAAAAGACAGTGCTTTTGAATTTATCTAAAAGGTTTAGTCTACTTTTCAATCTACAGACAAAGATTCCGATCCGAGTTTATCTAAGTGGTCAGACTATTGTAACGACCTTTCACATACCTGGCAGCTCTTCTTTGCACGCGTTCCAACTCCGTTATTAATCCTTTTTCATTAGGGCCCCAAACACTGGCAGCGTATTCCAAATGTGGTCTAACGAGGGAAAAGTAGCTAATTTCTCTTACTTTTTCGTCGCACTTTCCTAATATTCTTAAAACAAAACCCATTTTACGATTTGACCGGTTATTTCTCGAATATGTTTATTCCACGATACATCATTATTGAGTCTAACTCCTATATATTTCACGGAATCAACAGTCTCTAATTGGATACCCCGAATTATATAGCTACGTTGTAAGGAGTTATTCTTCTTCCAGAAATTCATTACGACAGCCCAGTCAACCAACCATTTTTATTAGGAAATAATAGTGTTGTCACACTGTGTGCCATGGAGCTGGGGTCAGTGACCACTGCTTTTCAACACCTCCTCGCCACGGTGCATTGACCTCACATAATTTCAGTCTTGTGAGCGATTGTTTTCCTCAGTGAAAAGCTCTCCCGGAAAAGGTAAGTGTATCATAACCCTAACTATGTAACCAAATGATGAGAATTAGTTAGCAACTTCTGAATTCAATTCATTTGAAGTTAAGATAAAATATCTGAATTGGGAAGATGTTTTTTTTCGTCTAAAATTATCTCCCCCTTCAATCTAACGAATTCTTTGAAAGAATTACGATTATCTGTCTGAATACACGACCCCATTGCCTTTCAATATTCTTCTGGTGTCATTACTGAGGCCATTGAAATGCAAATATTGGTCTGTATCTTTATATTTCATGCCATGAAATCTCATGTGGCATCTCGTTTTTACGTTGCTACATCCTCATCGCGAAATTCGTCTGAATCGTGGGATAAGACATTAAAATCATGCTAAGAACACTTTTTTATAGAGTCGGGTCCATGCTCGATTCCAGGCCATTGATGATTGCACCAAAATGGCTCCAGTGGTTGCCCTCGCGGTGACGTCTCCATGAAAGCAAATCGACTCGAGTTAAGTGAACTAATTGTTCATTCTATTTAAATGTATTGCCGTTAGCCTTTCTGGCTCATGAACCATTCTATGTGGCACTTTCATCGGCAAAATCTTGTTGGACTGGGATCAGGGATGGCGAGTCTAGTGGATGATATTTGTCAGAATTGTTAGCAGAATTCAAGATAAAGGCAACGGATTTGTAAATTTTGACGCATTACCCCGAATTTGAGCGCTAATTATGAATACGAGAGTGATTCTTGCTCCAATTCAACGAATTCTAAATTGCTCTTTGAATGATCCTTGCTCAAATTAATAATAAATATGAGAGTGATTCTTGTTTCAATCTATTAAAGCATTTGCGTTGAGGCGGCCGCTCAAGGGAATTCCATTAGCCGGGAAAGCCAAGCTAACCAGTTAGAAGGGGGAATCAATGGTTGCGCTTCGAATTAGTTGAATCATTTCAAGTTTCCGATCAAATTCACTCGGGGATCTAACCAGATGTGGGCTGGAGACCCCTCCCTCCTTTCCCTCTTCTGGGGCAGGGGCGGGGAAGGCGGAAGGATAAGGATAGGGAGGAGGGGTGGAGGCACCCCCGGCGCGCGACTCGGCCGTTTCCATGGTGACGCGTTGGAGGAGGAGGAGGGCGCTTTTGACGCCAGCGCCTCCCCGAAAGAATGGCGGTGGCTTTTGGAACTAGAGAGCTAGGATCGTGTTCCGTTCATTACCATTTGCTTGGAAGACCGTTGTGGCGCCTCCGTCGACCATTTGCTAGAAGCCACCGCGGTCTGTGCTCTCCAGCACCGAAACCGGACGTCTGCGCTCTCCTTAAGAATATTGAATCCTAGAATTTAGAGGTCTATTCCGTCTCGTAGAAGCTTTCAATGCTGTCCGCAGCAGGAAAATGAGGGCAGAGCGATCCATATATGCTCATATTTGTCACAGAGCGTTTGCGCGAGCATAAGTTGACTGCGGACAAATTCGATAGCATTACGAAGTTATTATTTAACTCATCATATGATCGAGAATACCAATTTCGGTTAAAAAACCTGATTCCAGTTTATTTTCGTGTGAAGCTCTTTGCTCTGAGCGTCAGTTACACGAATGGCGACTTTTGAAAGCTCTTTTAAATAGTGGGAGACCACAAATCCTTTGGTCTCCTGGAGAATCCTCAATTTTATTATTAGTGATTATGAAATTTGCACAAAGAAAGTTACAAGAAGAGAGTGTGCAATAAAATTTAAGTGAATAAAAAGTTTCTTAAACTTATCTTTATTGATTTTCCTTGGAAATGGTAATGATTTGAATTTATTTTTCGCGACGTTCCCAGCAGGAGTAAATAAACTTCGAGCATTTAAAGTTCACCCAACGCAGCAGTGCACTGGAAATTAATTTTTATCTGAACACCGTAAAAAATTCAAGATTTTGATGTATTCTGTGATATATCAAGTTCTAAATAGGCAATACGCGAGGAGAAAAGGAAAAAAAAACGACTAGTCAAGGAAAAATTTCTATAGAAAGGATACCTTGCTCTGTGTAAGAGGTTCTTTTCCTAAGAATGCTATCAAAACATTCTCAGGAGTAACCTACGGTCACGTACCCTTTATCTTGTAGCCTACTTGTACTCCGTTTTCTGTTAATAACGTACGGTATTATCGTAAGATTTTCTGGGATACACTTAATAACGATTAATTTTTTATGGGGGAACAAGTATCCTGATAAATATTTTGCCGCCACAACCAGTGTGAAGGATAATCATGAACCTCCCGGATGCTATGTTAATCTTAGGCCCAAATCTCGACGAGGAAAATTTAAATACGTCCTTGTTTCACCGCAAAAGTCGAATACGACACATAGCCAGCCAGAATTTTTCTGTAGAGGATTATTCACTCAAGATTAGTTGCCTTCTGCATCGATGTTGGATGGGTTTGCAAAAGTCGCACGAGCGTCGATGACGGTGAGAATGATATAAATAATAATAATAATAAAAAAAAAAATATCAATAATAATAATAATAATAATAATGCACACCTAAAACCATCTTAGAAAATGATTTCTGTAATATTTATTTCGACCGATCAATTATCATCGATAAAACAATAGCAATAGACCTGATCTATGGAAGTAAAGAAACAATTTATAAGAACCTACATTTGGAGTATGCTCCTATATGGAAGTGAGGCATGGACAATGACCGCAGCGGAGAAAGCAAGGATAGAGGCCCGCGAAATATGGTGCTACAGAAGAATGATGAAGATCAAATGGATCGACCAAGTTAGTAACGAGGAAGTCCTAAGAAGAGTAGGAGAGAAGAGAAGCCTCATGAAAACCTTAACAAGAAGACGGAACAACCTCATAGGCCACATCTTGAGACATGATGGCCTGATGAAGACAATTGTCGAGGGACAAGTGGAAGGCAAGAACGGCAAAGGAAGACCTCGAGCAAACTATATGGAACAAGTAAAGAAGGATGTGAAAGAGAAGAAATACGTAGGTGTGAAAAGATTAGCTGATAGGAGAACTGAGTGGAGAGCTGCGTCAAACCAATCCTAGGATTGTTGACCAGTGATGATGATGAGACCTGATCAGGTGCTGCACCATAAAAACCACAATGACATATACCTACTCGATAGATATTGATGTACCTATAGAGCATTATATCATGAAAACTTATAATACCAAGGTTGAAAAAGAATGAAGAACTCGAGGAGGAAATTGGGAGACTGTGGAAATCAGAGGGAGTGCACATCGTACCAATTATTATCTCTGCCCCACTGGTGTAGTGCCTCACTCAATGCACCAAGGAATATGAGATAACCAAAAAACTTGTTCCTTGCAATTCTAAAAAGAGCGATTTTAAATTATTGTCGAATAGTTAGGAAAATTTTAAGTTGAAAATGGAGAGTGCTTGGTGTAACCCGTACCTCGCCTAAAACCAGCAAAAAATACCGTGGGAAAAATAAAACGATAAAAAAAATAAAAAAAGAATAACTTCACTCGAACGCAATAGGAAAATAAAATTTAGTAGTTTTAAATCCTGGAATGAATGCTAAAATGAAACTTAATCACATACGTAGTCCTTTGAACCCCGAAAATTGATAGTGATCAGTAAAAATGCTTTTCTCGACTCCAAAACGAGATACGCTTCCGGATTCAAATATTCTTATATGGTATGCTATATATGGTACCGCGGGCTCGAAACTTAAGCGTTGTATTTTTTAACAACAAAACAAGGCACACTTATTTGAGTTCATAAATTACCCCTTTCAACCCGCTTCTCTCTAAATGCACAACCAGAAGCTTATCTGCGCTAAAAATGCCTCAGCAGTTTTTATCTTCCCCCAGAAGTTGCCTCGTTCGTATATCATGCTTTTCGCAGTGTTTCTGAAGAACCTTTTCCCTGAAACACGGCAGCGACTCATGAATACCATGAATATTCACATCGCGGCAGCCTTCTGTATTCGCTTCTCCCTTCCCACCGTCCAACGGCTCCCACTCTTGGACTCACTTCACGGCCATATTCACTCTCGGTCTTCCATCGTCCGCGCCTCCACCAAAAGGACTGATTCCATCCACCAACGAGATTATATTCATGGAAAAGGTCAATTATTTACTGATAATATCTTTTTAAATTGGTTTGATTCAAAAGGTTCCATCAATAATCTGAACTATTACTTAAATGAGTGGAACACGTCCTTACCGAGGGAAAAACTAGATAGAAACCGGTAGCAGTGTGCAATCAGTGACGCTCTTTATTATACAGGCCATTGTGACCCTCGGAGGTCAACTAGTGAATAATACGGGTATTTGGACAATTCCAATGACTTGGGCAACCTATAAAACCCATGGATCGACACCTTCGTTGGTATGCTATTCCTTTTGCCACCCTTATGACCTTGACGGTGACCTTACTGGGTCAAGGGTTGAATTTTCGTAAACAATAGTATTGTTTTCGTGTTTCTAGTGTCCGAAAACCTAAGAATTGACATCTTAGTCAATGAAATTCAGGCTTTTTTCTATCTCGATTTTTTTAGCAGTGAATCCCATAAGGCAAATTAAAATGTTTGGTTCGGACCCACATTGTGAGGTCAAAAGGTTAAAATTGTAAAATTTTGCTTATATTCAACAAAACTTAGGACCTTTCTCCGTATTTTTGCCAATTTTCATGAATATATCTCGATGTAAAGTTACTAAAATTACAGGTCAAAAATGACACACGACCCTTGGGACAGTCTGTACAATGTGTACTAAAGAGCGCCACTGATTCTGTTCATGGTACGTAGGAGTAGGGTGGTCCTTATTTGTAAAATTTTAGAATTTATTTTGGGACGCCCCCCAGTTTTGTTCCATTTTCGAATACCGGGAAAACGTGCCACATCGCACTCAAAGTTTTGAAATTTTGCTATTTTTGGGTGTTTTTCGGACATAAGTAAAGATGATGTCAATCTCAGATTATTCTATCACATTTTTGTCTTCTACAGCGACTCGATAGACAATTTGCAGAGTATCACCTCAAATGTCTTTCATTTCAGCCCTTTGGTTCCCGAGATATCGCACCGAGAGTGAGCGCGCGCCACCGCAGTCAGACAATTTGGTTGGCACGCAGGTTGCATACTCTCATTTTTTTAATCATTCTCACTCATCGTAATAGCATAAAATTCTTTAGATGAACTTTAAAGTTCGTCAATATAACCTTGAATGTCATATTTATCACTTTTTATTACCAAAACGGGTTTAGTAGCAGTGGTTTATTCTCCATATCGAACTCTCATATCTAAGTGCTTTTAATGAATTGGATGGATGAGGCAGATACTTTGTGAAGATCCAGTATGAGATAACAGATGGATGAGGCAGATACTTTGCACTTTCCACATAAACATTTATTAAACTACAGTCGACATGTTTCGCTGCACTGCAGCATTATCAAGACTAAACCAAGAAATTAACCATACCAATATAAATACAAAAATGTACACTAGCAAACATTTGAGAAATGATTTGTAATGATGAATCATTTTTGAGAGAATAAATCTAAAATTAATAAATTAATACCGAGCTATAAAACTACGGAAACTTTCGGAAAACTAAAGAAATCTGCGAAACTGTGCAATAGGTGACGATGGAATAGCCATGGTATTTTAGAGTAAAAAAATCATTAGTAACTCTAATATTAGTGTGATATAAAGTTAAAAAGAAGTTATCCTATAAAAATCATTGCTTTAATGATATATATGGAAATAATACACATAATGAAGACGAAAAATGAATTATTTAATTATTATTTTTATTATTATTATATGCAATAAGTCGACAATAATTACTAAATTAAGTTTACCGATGAGTGAAATATTTCAGCATAGAATCAGAGTCAACAGTACGTGGCAGCTTGACCTTATACTTTATGTGCTAATTCTTTAAAAAAGTCATAAAATAGATACAAGAATAATACTTCCCATTTTGTTTTCATGACCTTATTATTAGCAGTTTTCTATGCTATAGGCATTGGAAATTTTTGAACGCAATTCTATGAAGTATTGCCTCGGTAGTTCAGACAATTTAATTCTTAATTTTTCAAGCTCATATTTAATAATAGAAAAGCCAAAATATTGAACGTTTACAAATATACTTTAATAATAACATGAGTTAGTACTACTTTTAATGACAAATTTTGTTCTTGGAGCACTTTTCATAGCTGTAAAAAAATTGTCAAATTGGGTAAAAAAAATTGTCAAATTGGAAACAATCTCGTGATTTTAAAACAGATCTGATATTTATATCACGGATACTATCTGGCTAATACTTTTACTTATGAATTAGGGAAATCAATTTGAAATAAATTTAAAAAGACGATGTTTTCAAAATTTTATCCTTATAATTTTGCAGATCATTGACATTTAATAAAGAGGCTGTTTTCCCATTGCTCGCCGGAATGGCTACTCATGTATTTTTAATGGATGAAAAATGAACTGAGGAAATTAAAAGTTCCCAGTTTGTTAACCACTCATATGTGTCTAAAATAAGTATTTTTGGAAACATTCAGGATGTCGACCTCGCTCTTATCAGGGATATGCATGAATATGAATTGAATGACCCGACCGATTAAAATACTCCGAGGGAGGAATCATAAATCAAGCTTTTTCGGGGCCACGCAGCCCCTTAGACTGTGTATCTCCGTGTGTGCCCTGTTAGAGGAAGTTTCTGGCATGCTGACGAGCGCGCAGTTGAGTATCCCGTGCAGTAAGGATATTTAACCGCAAAAGAAGTGATTAAAACACTTGAATGCACATTTTTGCATTTACCAATTTCGTATGCACCTATGTACCTCATTGTTCCATGATGTGGCTGATTAAAATGGTTCATCTACTACTATAAACTTCCATCTTACTCTTGTATTTGGAGGAGGTGACCGACAGCTGAGGTCATTTGCGCCATGAGGGAAGGGTATGGAAGGAGAGAGAAACCCGGCGTCGGCATTAGCCTGCTCTTAACGAAAGGCGCCAAGGGGACCACGGCTTAACGTCCCATCCGACGGACGGAGTGTTGCGCTTGAAATGTCCTCCACACAACACTCAAGAAGGGATTGGGCAGTCTCTGAAAATTCTCTGCTGCTGCCGGGATTTGAACCCGAGCCCGCTGGGTGGCAAGGCAACAATCTAGCCACCATACCAACTCGATTCCCCCAACTTACTCTTATTCTCTTATACTCTTCTTAAAAAATCTTCATAACATCCAAGATCCATCCATCAGATCTTCATCATTCTTCTTTAACACCTCATTTCGCACTTTTGCACTAATGAATTCTTTGCTGTTCTCATATTTGTGAATATGGGGAGGGAGGTAGTTTAGTAGAGGTAGAGGTCTTGGGTGCTTATCGAGGGGATCGCGGCTTCAAATCTACATCTACATAATACCCCGTGAGCCGCCTAGAAGGCGTGTGGGGGTCTTAGGACACCAGCCGTTTACAACAAAAAAAATGAAGTGCTCTAACGAAGTTGGGACTAGCGTTTATTAAAGTGCTTTATGGTTCGGGGGAAAAACGAATTCCCATATCTATCCGTTCGGCAAAACATCTCTCCTAATTTATCGCTTCTATCGGACCTGAAAATATAGTGTGGCTCTATTTATTATGTTCTCCGTGTCGCTCTTAAATATATCCATTCTCAATTGTTCAAGCAATCTTAGCCTATCGCGCAGCCCCCGAGACTCCTGCGGCTCCCAGCCTAATTCGCTTAACATCTGGGTAACACTGTCCCGGGTGAGGCCCGAGGTATCCCGAGTGCTGCTTCGTCCTCTCGCCCACAGCCATCAACTCAAATATTGAAACGTATTTACCTTCGAGATCAGCTTGGTACGGAATCTGCCTCCGATACTCAATCAATACTGCGAGCGATTAATTTATATTGGGAGCCGTGAACCAAACGTACATGGAAGTTGGACTCTGGAGGATCCGTGGAATAAATTTGGGGTGGAAAAACAAAACATCTGAAGGCTCAAATTAGGTTTTTCAAAATTTTCATTCTCTCAATATTGAATTGTGCGCCTGGAATAATAATTCTGCCGGACGCCAGTTAGCTCAATTAAAATTAACAAGCGACGGACGAAATGAATTTCGCGCGAGAGCATTCACGACTAATGATGAGGGGAGCGCATGGACTCGCAAAATTTTCTCTCCGAGGCAATACCTCGATTACATCAGAGGATTAAAAGATACACGCTGTGAACCATCGCTTGCAATATGCATATTTTACAGAAAAAACGAGAATAAAGCACTTTATTGGATGTTTTCGTAAATATATTATTGCAAAAAGAATAATTTCACATTTAATCTTGGGGTGACTGAAAAGTATGCATATATTTTTTAGTTGCGAGTGCGGATGAATTTTCTGGGGAATTTTCATTTGTAAATTAGCTACTCTACTTTAAATAAAAAGATGCTTCATATGAAGATAATGATAAGGGAAAGAAAAAAATGCGGATAATTAAAAAAAAATAAACGAACGTTTATAAGAGATCGTTATAACGACAAAGCCTAGGTATTTCCTTGATTTTTCATTATTTTCGGGCTTCTACCATGCCCTTTGTTGTCTAACGAAGAAAATTTTTCCGATGATTCCGCAATCAACTTCACGCTAGAAGCGGAATTTGATAAGGATCAATTCCACCCTTTCCCGCAAGGATAGTTTTCATGAGACTCTCTCCTGTTATGACGTGACCATTTAAGTTGGTCCGCCTACTTCATAGAACTTCCGGTAGACTTTTATTCTATTCTACTCCCCTTAAATATTCCTCATTACTCACAAAATCTGTCCATTAGATATTCATCATTCTTCTGTAACACCTCATTTCGAATGCTTCCTCTCATAGATAGATTGTAGAACAGACAGATTCAGAATGTCTTTTTTCCACGATCAATAAAAGATTATAACGGCAGCGATAGAAATAGATTGCATGACTTGTAGTGTAGCCTACTAACCTATGATAAACTTAATGCATGTTTCTTAATTTTATTATTATTTCTAACAGCATGTGGTAGTATAATTTGTTAGTAATCGTGACGCTTTTTGGACCGTGTGGTGTGCATGTGTGAGTCCATTTGCATGCTGTATGCCGATGATCGATCACGCCCTGCCAAACACCCTAGAGGTGGCTCGCAGGGTAGTATGTAGATGTAGATCGGGTTCCCACTCAACCGTGAATAAGCCGTGAATTTCGTCTACCGTGAAAAAAAAAACTGGAAATAGCCGTGAAATTCGTCGTAAAACCTTAAAAACCTCTCAAACTTGATTGTAGATCTACGACTGTCGGATCAAAAGAAAAATCGATTTATCGAGAATATTTCAAGGTCGGTCACTCGCAGACACTGTCCATACATTTATCTGCACACATTCTAAGCGCAAATATTGGTCCGTGTGTCATGACGACACATTGATCTTGAGCCTGTGATTGGATGATCGTTAGCCAAAGTGATCATTAACTCTGACGAGAAATCAGACACCTCTTCCCTTCCCTGTCACCCTCCATTTTCCCACTCACAACCTTTAGCCGGCCCTGAATTTTGCTAATGATAGGCGACGTCATAAGAGCACATACATGGCTGCGTTTTGCATTCCCGGCGTTCATCGCGTTAGCTATATTTTTAGTTAACGTGCGCCCAGTGATTTTTATGTGATCAATATTTCTTCCTAAAATGCCTTATCAACTAACCGTAAATTTGACGCAATTTAGACCGTGAAAACCTGGAAAAAACCGTGAATTTTATAATTTAGTGAGACTGGGAACCTTGACTCATGACTTCTTTGCTATTTGTCATCGTCCATGCCTCACTGCCATTGAGAAGTTTACTCACACCTGAAAAACGTGATAGCCAAATTTATCTGAGTCAGGATTGAATTTTCTGTAACTTGTCCTCCCCTTTTATCCTCAAACTCTTATTCATCACAATCAACGCTAAGATAGGTTTGACGCTGCTATACACTTAATTCTCATATCAGTTAACCTTTTCTTACCGAAGTTACTGCTAAGATACTGACAACAAATGATTTTAGCAGTTGGATGGATTGTTGATTTCTACGTCCTTATTACTCTTAAGTGAGACACAAATACACTTTTAATTACGTTTTCTCAATGGCTAAAAATAGAACTTGGAGCATACACTCAGAAAAATCAATGAAGTGCTTGTAATAATTATTTATGCGGCATTTTTATTTTTAATTAAGATGAATAAGGAACTAAATAGCAACTTAAGGGTTCACTTCGTCCAATTTTTCATCATGTCTACCAGATATGATCATTTGTGCAATATGTTTAACGACGGCATCATCAGGTACATTTACATTTCAGAATTTTTACAAAACAAGAATTCTGCATTGTACCCGCTGAACCTTACGTAACTGATGATGCCACTTAGCGATGAATCATGTTTTACAAACACAACATTTTTGTGGAAAAGTACGGATATATAATTTTGAATATGAATTATACATTAAAATGGGGTCGTACACCCAGACCTTAAGTTGAAAATAGTTCATGAAATTCAGTAGACGGAAGTTAAAGATTACGAAGAAAAAATGCCTTCCTTCAGTAATTCTTTCATTGTGTTAAAATTGAAATCGCGAAAGTTCCTGCTCAATTTTCATGAGTTTTCTACGTCATTAGAGATTTGATGCATGTACTAAACCATTGTCCAGACCATACTGTATCACGATATCCGTCTTCTCAACGTTTTCAAATCTAATTATTTCTTCTCCTTCACATTCCACATTACTTTTTCCATGTATTTATCTGAAGTCTTCCTTTTCCGCTCCTCACATCTATCCATTACGATAATTTTCATCAGACCATCTAAAGAATATATTCGTATTTTAATGCTTCTTGAGGACATGTAAATAAAAATATAATTAATTAATTATACTAGACTTGAAACATTCCTGGCGAATAATGTGTGTGAATATTTTCTCGGCCGCGCGGCTTTTGTGCTCCTTTTTTTAATATTTTTACCGTCTTTTTTTAATGTTGACAACCAAGTGAAGTCGGGGTTGCGTTCTGAGAGCGCGAAATCTAAATTGAAAGATAAAGAAAATACTTCAGCAATAGCAGAGCGAGATTTTCAGGACCACTTAAATAGAAATTTTTACCCGTGATCGACGAGTTAATGTCTATGTCTATTGTATCCCCTGAATGATGTTTAAATGTCCTTTCTTGATAGCACATATGCTAAGTAAAAATTTAAAAAAGTGATTATTCACTCTCAAATTCCAAAATCCAACACTTTCAACAAGTGTTGGATTTTAGAATTCACTAAACATCGTGACATCGAATCAAGCATGCATCAGAACGAGGTGAATCAAGGGTTTAATATCCTATATTCCCTCGTAAATACAACAATAATTGGCGGAGATTTGGCAACGTAACGCCGTAAAGCCTTATGTAGTCGACTAAATGTGGACCGCTCGCATTCACGAGTTTATAAAATTCTCCGAATGAAATTCAGAAGAAAGAGTTTTTAAGCACGTATAGCATGAAGACAAAGGTGAGGGGATGGGGGGATAGACCTATCCCCTGAGAACAATAGGTCAGTGGGGGGCGCTTTACCCCTTCCCCTTCTACCTCACGCTCTTATTATTAAAAGACAGAGTTTCCCCTCATCCCCCTTTCCAGCCTACACCTCCTCCTCCCGCCCTTATTAGAACACCCTCGATTCTTAAGGGTCCCGCGAGGCAAGCTGGATAAGTGGTTTGGCCGTTATTAAACTCTTCCATCTTGGTGTTTACGCACTTGTTATTATAGCTAGAGGAATTTTTTTAACAGCATTGTTTGCGAACTGCTTTGCCATCTCCATTTTATATTCAATTCTCGTTTCTTTCGGCGGGGTGAATTTCTCGGCGGAGTTCTGCACGCTGTGTAGCATAATTTTGAAACATATTTTTTTTCTCGCGGAAAAGAAAGGTTTATCTCCGGTCGAGGTGGTATGAAATTTTTACGCAGGCGACCGAGAGTGTGCTTTCAGCACTTTTGAGTTCTCGAAATCTTTTTCGGGCGAATATTTTACTCCAAAATCCGATGTAAGCATGAAAATTGCATTTTCCTCCGTGGCTGAAAATACGGCGTGGTTCTGGAGCTAAGAAGAATGCACACAGGTTATATCAACGCGAAATTTATTTCGTTAAGATCAAGAAGAAGGTTAAAAAATTGGGGTGGTTCACGTACAGCCGAAGTCGCAAATAATTGATGGAATTCGGTAGCAAGGAGTGAAACATACAATACTAAATAAAGTGCCCATCCTCACCCAACCTTGCTCTCGTTAAGTGACAGATTTTTCCCGTCATTTTGTCTTCTAGGGCAAATCTTATTTCATACTTAATTTATTTGGGTTGACTAGCATTCCTGAAGTAAAGCTATTGAAGAACTATTTTTATTCTTAACAGCATACCTCTATAGTGTTCACTTGTTGGGTTGCGAAAAACAATTCTTAAGAATAAGGGTTTATTTAAATATCTCGTTATTCAAGGCTTACTTTTTGGGAGCTTCTTATGAGTAAAATGAGAAAGTGCTATAGTATCGAGAGCAACGATGTAGGGCTTAAAACTTGATGTTCCTGATTTGGTACCTTATCATTACTCATTAAATTTGATAAGGTTATCATTACTCTATCCCTTTTATGACCGTTTATAGCTTATGACCAAAGGAAATTAGAGCTAACAATGTTAATTTATTTGCATTAACCATCATATTTTAACATGAATTCGAGGAAATTTCGGAGGAAATGTTGGAATATTCGGTTGAAAACGCTTGAGGAATCATTAAAAATTCTCCAAAAACATAAAAACGGGGCCTCCTAGATGTTCGTAGTAAAACTTAGCCACTAATATTAGCCAGTTAAACATATTATTCTACCAGATAAATTCATTTTAGGCGTAAATTTACACCTCTATGGTATGAAATAATTTGATTATATCCATTTCTAAAGCTGTTAAACTGTTGAAAGGATATAAAATGCCATTCGTTCTTGGTGTAGTTAGGAAATTATTCCTAGAGAGCAATAGTAGAAGCATGAATAATAGTTCATTCAGGTGCCAAATATTGAAAAAATCATGCCAAATATTCAAAATATAAACACTCTAATTACATCAGTTTTACGTTTTCTGGAGTTTAAATATCTAGATGGATTTTATTTAATTCATTTCCACAATGCATAACTTGTACCAGAATTTAAACTTTTCCACAAATTAAAATTACTTATATGCAGTTCTTTCTTCACACATAATCTGGAATAGCTGAAGAAAATACCACTGAGAAATTGTAGGTAAAGAATGGGTTGACAAGTTGAAAAAATCGAATAAAATATTCTAAAATCAAATTATTTCAGATTTCAAGTTTTCTTCGGGTCAAATATAACTAATGTAGCTGATAAACCTTAATTTATTCAAGCAAAATTGTAAATAAGAATTCTCATGAGAATAATAAGTCGAAATTTCAAGCTCAATAAATAAGTGTATAGTTAATTAAATTATTTTCGGTGAGTTATATTTCTATTCGTCACGATAAAACAGAGAACTTAATTCATTGAAATTATCGGTGGCGCTTGATAAATTCATTAGATTTTCGAGGAAAATTAGAAAAATTTGAACTCACCGTAAAAATATTTAACTATTGTATTTGTTTAGCTTGAATTTTTCAGCAGCCCACTTCTACAATATTTCTTGTAACTACTTTGAATGTGAATATAAATAAAAGGGAGTTCGATTAAAAAATATCACTAAGTTTGATCAATTTTTTGTAGTTGTCGAGATGAAGCTAAGGAAAATAGTAAATGAAAACAAATTTTTGCTGTCGATAGCTACGTAATTTAGCTGAAAAGATACGCTATTGAAATTACTTGAGCGGTGTGTTAAAATATGTATCTCAATGAGATAATTAATATTTTCAGAGAAAGTGGTAGCCGAGGTAACGTCCATCTAAAATATATATATATTATTTTGATTTTAATAAACTTCATCAATTAAACCATGTTAAGGATTATTTAATGTCAGTTAAGTATATTCATTTAGCATTTACTAATATTTCATCATCGATGAATCGGAATAGTCAAGTGCGTGCGTGGATAATATTTTTTCTCCCCCAGTCCTATAGTAAAAATTTCTCTTTATGAATGCAGTACATGTATTTTGAAAGGCCTCTAGAGCACACAGTACTTTAGAGGCTGATGGATAATGATTATGCTCAGATCAGAAAATTTTTACATATTACGGACGCACAGGATACATTCCATAGATTTAAGGGGAATAAAGTTATGATTGAGCTCAGGGTTGAATAAATCATACTCCAGTATTTTTTGAGTGTGTGATTTTCAAATACTAACAGGAAAAAAGCTTATTTTTTCTATAGATCAACTTCTCAATATTATTTGCCAGAATTTATCGAGTAAATTGACTTTATTTAACCCATCCTAAAATAAATTAACCTTTGTACTTTTTATTCTGAATTGTTGAGCTACTGCCGTCAGCTTTTCTTATACATCCATAGCACATTACCTACCCATTGTCAGAATAAATCTCTGTTATTCACGAGTTACATAAAAAGCATTTGAAATCAATATTAAATTCTTTAACTGCAGACAATATAGTAATTCAATTAAGTTTGAATTTTCAACCGATGACGCCACATGTTATTAAATAATTCCTTCAGTTTTTCTATAATATTAGAAGTGTGACAAGGACACTGTGAAATTAATTATACTCCAGTATTTTTTAGCTATTTTTTTCATTCGCTCTCGTCAAAAAGTTTTGTTATTCTAGTGCTCACTGTCTGTTAATAATTTATCGAACTCCATCGGAAATATTCAAATTATCTAAATACGTAATAAAAATATGTAATGTTTTCATTTTTTGAGCTTGAATTGTGAAACTGCTCACGTCGGAAATTCAGTTTTTCAGTCTGCACGTCAATTTCTCGGAATTAGTTCCTTATTTTCATAATATTCATGAAAACCTTTTTAGATTGATGATTAATAACAAACATGTATTTTGAACACTGCTTTTTTGGAATAAAATCATAATTTTATTGAGGATATTAGCTATAAATGGACTTTGTGTTAAATTCATTATTCGTCTTTTGTTATTATGAAGTGTCTCTCTATTCCTCAAAAACTTTTCTTTGCACACTCTCAGTTTCAGGATAAATTGTCGGGAACATTCAAGTTATTTTAACTTATCGATTTATATAAACACTTGTAATCGGAATGAATTCTTTTCATTTAAAAGAGGCTTATCAAATATTTTAATCACCATTGGAATAGTAGGTATACAAAGTATTTTCATTAATATAAATATTTCAACTGATCTCGTCATTATATTTTAACGTGATGTAGCGGAATAAAATTTGCAATTATATTGGCAGAAATCTTTTTTAACGTGTGAACTCAATAATGCTCCTATATTTTTTGAGTTTGAATTTTTCAACTGCTCATGTGTATATTCTGCTTTTACATGTGAACATTGCCTTATCAGAATTAAATTCTTATTTTCGAAATATTAATTAAATATGTTTATCAATATAACTAACTACTTATATAATTAAATAATTTTTTTCGCTAGGTTACAAATTTCAATTGCCTTGTCGAAATTATCCTTTGAGCCAACCTCTATATCCCTTTTCACAGCACTTTCTAACCTCCATAATATTAGTGATAATATTTTAAATATTTTAACTATCTGTGACATCAATTAATAAAAACCTTCTGACGCCGAAATAATTATCTTTTATTTTTTGTATTATTTTGCAACCGCATACGTGAAAGATATATATTCTTCGGCCGTCAGAATTATATAACAAGCTTTAAGTATAAAAATTATTTGTACTCATGCTAGAATTATTTAACTAAAATAATATTTTTGTGTTTGAATTATTGTGAAAATAGTATTCTCAGAATAAACTTCTTATATTCACGAGATTTGTTGAAAGTGTTCCCTCTCACGTTAAAGTTTGAACCAAAACGCAACGCGAATCCTTTGAACATCACTATTTTAGAATTAATTCCTTTAATTCACGGTTTGATTTTAAAAAAATATTTTAACACGCCTTTAGCATAAATCTGTATTTATTTTCAATACGTTAGAACTTTAAAACGCTCACGTCAAATATTGCTAAGTAATCAATGAAATTACAACTTCGTCGCAGTTTTTATTCGATTCCGTTGATGCAAATTACTACTTTCAAATACTTAACGCAAGCATTAAATTCATTATTTTTCTTCGTCGGGAGTCTATTTCCTGTAATAGTTCATAGCTTTCAATGCTTATATATTTGACATCGTTGTTGTTTCAAGTTTAATTAAGTACTTATCACTATATAATGTTTTTTCAACCACTTGCGTTAAAAAGTCGTATGGAAGCTAAATTCTCAGACTAAACATTGTTTCTTTATACGATAAAGTTTATCGGGATTATTGATATTAAATTTGCTTATCATAAAAATATGTCCACTTGGTAATCAGGTGTAATGTGGAGGTTTATGTATTGATACTTGCATATACTTTATCCCTTTAAAATATAAATAAAATAAACTCACATATAAAATAATTTCGTGAGGATATCGGTACGGCTTGAAATTTCAAACGCTCACAACTAATAATATTAAACCCTGTGTATTGTGCATTGGGTATTAAACACCATTCGAGCCATGCTTTCTCAGAATTAGAAAACAAAATTTAGGGAGATCACAATAGAGTCACAGCATTTTAACTCTGGTATGATTTTTATTGGGACTCTTTGACAATAAATGTGCTTGGCAACTTGTGTGGATCGTCTGAAGCACTCCAATTTTTAGTGTATTTTTTGGTTCAACTTTTGTTTGAATTACCAGGCATTGAATGTGTCTTTAACTTTTATTTCGCCGTCGTCAATGGTCATTTTTTAAATTAAGAGGGAACTGAGGCTCAAATTAAACCAAAAATATAAGGTGATTGCCTAATAGTATTTACCAAATCACTCATAGCCTGGTGTTTCAAATGTGTTGCCGTATGAATTCTAATCCATTTGGAACTTACTACGTTTATATAATGGTCACATTAAGTGAGAATTATCGTGTGGGGCATTATTTATGTGTGGGGAAACTTTATGTTGAGTAAATCCATTTGTGTTTGGGAGTTTATTGTTAGCTTGGACTTTAATTTGTAATCAACTTTGATTCGAATTCTTAAATGCAGAATGTGCTTTTAAAATTATGTAGTTCTTCTAAATTAAACCCTTTTCAAGTGGAAATCTTTGAGGAAACAACATGTTGAAATCCATTGAGAGATCACATATCAAAATTTTACAATAAATTGTAGCGTGGTGTTACAATTTTGGCGTTGTTTTCACTGGAATTCTTTGACAGTGATCGGTGAAATGCATTAAGTAAGCTTCGTGGTATTATAAGGTTTGACGTTAATGAGGATAATCGTGTATTTCTTCGCTATTAGCGCACTTGTAAGGGGGCGCCCTAGCGTTTGAATTTCCCAATTTAACGGCTCACGAAGGCCTCTAGCCGCAGCGCCGGGTTGTGGAGATGGAAGCCGAAGCTCCGCGAGGGAGAGAAAGGGGGGGGAAGGCAACTCCCCTTCCCACTTCACCCGCGACGACTCCAAGGAGAAATTTGATACTCACGATATAAATTTGATACGGGCCGCTGGAACAGGTGTCGCAGTCGGAGTTGATATGTGACACCTAAGTTGCGGCGAGCCAATTAAAAATAGTAGAAGCCAACTTCTGGTTCCTCTCTCATGCGCTGAAAAAATAGGCCTGTGAATGCGAAGGTCCTTTTGAGTTTACACCTTTTCCGAAATTGTTGGCGATGTATTGTTGGCTTCATTATGTAAACAGGCATTTCGTCAACATCACGCCGCCGACCTCGGTGGCGGCTGGGTAATGCCCTCTCCTGCTAAATAAGAAATTGCGGGTTCGAGTCCCGCCTGGGTAAGTTTCCCCTATCCAGGGCTTGGTTGTTCGTATAAATAATTGTTAAACTTTTTGAATACTCAATATAAAATTGCTCAATTTGAGTTGTATTCGGTGGTTTGGGAATAAAACAAAATTTAAAAAAATATAATTTCAGCATTGAATTGTGGTTTATGATGTTACTTTAACGGAACGTAGAGTCTTTTTACATCGCTCGCAGATTTTGAAACGGAAGGGAAAAACGGGTGGCAAACGAAAAATGGAGAGGTTTCTCATTTGATATATACTTATGTGAAATATATTCAACTTACATAATTAATTATTAATAAAATGTAACAATATATGTAGGCTAGCTTACTTGAAAATCACACTTGTATGCGAAAAGCAATGGTTACTTAAGTTACTGCTAGAAATATTTTTTTATTAACCCCGATGAAAAGAAGCAATAAAACAGAACATGATGAAAAAAATTCTGTGGGAGAGCCGAAACCTGCATTTCAAGACAAAAGTAGTACTTAATTAATAGTTGAACTTTGTGTCATCATTTTTTCTGATATAACACTCATCAGAAATCACCTCGCAAGCATTTAATATTTTGAAAATGCAATGGAAAACGTGAAATTATATATGAACCATTATAAATTAACAAAAGTATTTAAAACATAAGAAAATATCAAGAATAAGTTCACCAGCTCCACAACTAGTTTTCATTTGCATTCAAAGGAAAAGTTGACCCCGTGATCATCACTGAATCTTGGCATTGATGCTATGATGCGCGAGGCTGTGTGGTTCAGAAGCCCCTCCACTTTAAATTTTTTCTTCCTCTGATGTCCCCTCTGGGTATGAAGATTTTTTTTCGTCAAGCCCTTTCTTAACTAGGATAAAGCTGATATTAGCCAAAGATCTTGGCAGTCTTACGAAAAACTTTGGATAGAAATTTTGTTAAATTGCCATCAACAATCAGCGAAATAGCTTCTTCTGGCGTCAGTTCATTTTGAGTTGCAGGTATTTTCGTCCATTTCTGTAATATCCGTTTCCCTCGGGTGAGGGTGGCCGAGGTCATTTCCGTGATTTTCTTCGCTGTCGCATCATTCCCTTGCGAGCGCAGTGTCACAGATGTGGCTAGCGATAGCTCAGCTGCTGTTGCTTTCTCAAACCAGTCACTTTTCTGCTCTTATTGTTAGACCTATCACTAGACCTCTTGAAGTCTTTCATAGGCCTTTCTTTGCTGCTTTACCCAGAAAAACCAGGAATTAGATAGCAATAGTGATATAAAATCGCCTAGGAGGAAATTAAAGCCAATACGAACACGTTAAATAATAATAGGTTACAAACTGTGTCCTTGAAGAAATCAGTCTCAAGAAGATTATTATGCATGTCAGGTGGGTATACCTTTCTCTAACCAATATCGACGTTTTTTTTCAAACCTGTCGCTGGTTCTCTTGCATTCGTCCCATTTCTGGAAATGCGTATTGAAAAAGTATTTGTTCAAGACATTCTGCATTACTCCCTTCGTCTTCACTTTCTGCTCCCAGTTAAACTCATTGAGAAAATATTGAACGGCAAATTTACGTTTTGAGGACAACGAATTTCCACTTCCATTAACAATAACGCCATGTATTTCTTTTCGTGCTACTTTCATTCGCTCAATTTTTCTTATCCGAAATATCAAAAATCTGAATCATCAAAGATTAAAATCGAAATTATAATATTAAACCCTGCATAATACAACACACGAAATCAGTGAGATATTTATCTTGGAAAACATAGGAACCTTTTTATAGTTGCGAGATACCTTGCGAGATACCATAGGAACCTTTTTATCGTTGCGAATGGTAGGTATACATTGAATTGAAACCTTGGAAAGTAGGTTGAATTCCTTGGAATCATTTTTAATCACATGTAACGTGATATAACTGATGCATCATTTTGTTTAATATATTTCATGTTCTCACTTTAAAAATGACATTTTTTGCTCTGTAAGTGACTATCTTCGTTGAACTGAGGAAATTATAACTTTTCATTCCATTTTATGATGTTGCGCTTTTTATTAATATAATTCAGGTTTTTTTATTAAATGACCGCTATTTCTCTGAAAACATTAATTTGGTAAATTTGAAAGCTCCATTAATAATATGATATGGCTGTATTTTTAAGCCTATTTTTTCATTTCAAATGTTTACGTCTGGAATTGTTTTAATCCTGGGGACTCATATTTCTCGGAATAAATTTTCTTGTCTCATCAAAATAATCGTAATAATTTTTATTGATTGTAAAATTAGCTTAAAGAGTCCTGTTTTAAGCTAAGTATCCACTTTTTTCTCATTTCCTTAGTCTATTATCATATTTTAACAGTTGAATTTTTTATTTATTTTGATTTAATAATATTTTACTGTAATTCTTATTGAATCTGGTCATTCTTTGAGTCGAATAAATTCCTACGCTTTAAAGGAAAGTTTTTCTTGAATTCACCATACGCACCTTCTTAACTTATTGTATTACAGATTTTCATTTGTTTGTTTTGAATTTTTCTTCTGGCCACGTCAATAGTGCTAATATATATATGTATATATATATCCTCTGGGTACAACTTTATCACCTTAGTTTTATCAGGAACATAAAATGTATTTTGTTAAGTTTTTGAAATTGCCGAATTACTGAGGGTTTCCAGTTTGATTTTTTCTCTGAATCATCTCAAGCACTTTATTTTTTCTTAGACTATCTCTCATCCGAATGGTTCGTTGTCGTTACATATGCCCCTACGGATGATTTTCAGTAAAACAACGACTTCCGCAGCGATTTCATTTTTGTGCCGCTACGATGCACAAAATTTTAATTCATTTAGTATTTTGTGCATGTCTGCTTCATCATGGATTGATTCTTACTTTTAAAAAGTGTATTTCCTTCATCGTGTACGTTAAAGTATTTATAAGTGTGTAATATAAAGTTATGTTACCCATAGGGAATACCCACCACGTTAAAAACTCTAAATTTGGCCAAATTCTATAAAAGATGAGTGAGGTTGAGGGCAAAATTGTACCATGTGATTTTTCAAATCTCAGGAAATTATATTTTTCCGTGTACAGTCTCAAGACACTAGAGAAATCGCAAGATTTCTCCAATATAAGCCATTAAAATGAACTCAGTTTGAATAGATTGGTAAAGTTTCAAATTCCCATTTTCAAAACTTAAAAAGAATTTTTTCGGCGCTCTACGCATGAAGCACAGAAATATCACCAACTTCAAAGTGTATGCTATCACAGTTTAAATGTCAGTTTAAATAAATCACAGTTAAAAAAATTCAAAGTTTAAATCCCAGAGACTTTTATGAGGGAATTTAATGTTTATTAAATTTAGTAATGAATTCAGGTCAAAATTGACTAATTATGTCTAGTATAAAGATTATTGTGTCTTTCAATGATGTTGAGACAAGGTTTCAGTTGCAAAATGTAGTTTTTTAAGTGATTTAGAATCAATAACTGGGAAAAATAGCCTGTATTGCTTTAAATTACTTTCCTATGTTATAATCGTTATTTCTACCACAGAATTTTGTATAGTATGCTTTTAATAAAAGAGGCTGAAATTTTTAAACCGTAGTTAGTACTATCACATATTGTGTGGTCTCACTGATTTTTTCCGTGGTTTTTTTACCTGGGAAACTAAATCCAAAATCGTTTTTTGAAAAATAATTCTTTCCAAATTTGTTTCCTTTAGTTATATTTTTGGACCTCCCTTAGCTATGTGATATGGCCACAATATTCACGACAGTACGTCAGTGGAAATGTCGTCTCGGACGCAACGACGCGGTGAAATATGCAGTAGTATGGATTATTCATTAAGAAAATACCACTGAGACTTTCGCGTTAACGTTTTTCAAGTATTCCACTCACTGATAACAGTTTTCTTCCTTTAGTTTGCGTCAGCTGCGGACTCTTATCATCCGAATTACTTATTTTTAAGTATGTCATCCGCTGGAAAATATATTTCACCTTGACTTCCTTTAAAAAGGAAGGAAAATCGCGGTTTCCTCTCCCACTCTATATCCCTGGGATATCATCTTGTGTTTGTTTGCGCCACACTAGGGCGTCGTCATTATTTTCGAAGCAAGTAGTCTTCGCCGCATTCCGCTGTGTAGAAACAAGCCGACACGCAATTCACATATTTCTCTCTGTACCGTGTCTTATGTTTTTTTTCACTTCCTTGAGCTCTCTGAGATCCTTTATTTGACTATAGGCGCATCTCGAATGTAGTGAGAAGCAGAGGTGACTGTAAAGAGCCTTAAATTTTCATATCCGATACGGCTGGGTCAAGTATTGTACGATCGGGTGGAGTATTTTAGATGTATTTTTTTAAATTTTATTCTTACAGTTTTAATTTTGGAATATCTTTGGAATAAACAGGTTAATCGTGGGAAGAAAGAGCCTGTTTTATGATATTTATTCGTTTACTCTATAATTAAAACCGTACGATACTCTAAACAATATGGATGTAAGTTTTCCTATTAAGCAAAAAGTCTTTAGTTTGTCCAACTGAAATATTCTATTATGCAGAATTGAGAAAAATTCACTTGTAACAGAAAAAAATACAAGTAATTTTTTGCGTGTATATGATATTATATATTGCGTGTATAATATGTCATTACAGACTAATGGCTGGCTAATAAACATTACAAAAAGTGTGCAGCGAATACAGGTACGTAATTTGTTACAACAAGGATTTTTTACACGAATGCATTCCGTCTAAATAAGCATTTCAATATTAGCAATATTTGTTACCAATGTTTGTAGCAATTTTTTTACTATTTATTGAAACAAATAGTATATTTTTGGGTGCAGCCAACAAAATCAAACACGTAAAAATGGTCTTTTATTCTCGATTTGGTTTTCCGTCTCCTAGCACAACCTAAGATTCACTTACTGTTTGTCGATGCCACACCTGGAAGTCACCATTATTTTCTATTCAGGTAGTAGCTAGGATTTGCTGAATGCAAACACCGCTTCACACTATTCTTGTATATCTCTCGACTTCCTCATGTTTTTACAATCCCTTACACTCTAGAGACGAGCGTTTTATGCTATAGATGAATCTCGCTTGGAAGTGACGAATCGAGTGGTACCCTAGCAAATTTACGATACTTAATGGCCCCGTTTACACCTATTTTTATTATCACTTATCAGTGAAAACTTAACACTTTTGATGCATTCCTTGCGCCGGAAATAGAATAGAAAATGCAAAGATTTGTAATAATTCAGTAATTTACACATTCACTGAGATTATAGAATCACCAAATGCGATAAATATAAACCGCATGAGTTTAGTGTGCCTCATGAGACAAACTTAGTGTTGAGGAATTAAAAGTGAGTCTACAGCTATCTTCACGCACATAAAGAGGCGAAACTTAGAGAGCACTCCGAACAAATCGTAGAACAGACGGTTATAAAATTCGATCTTTTATTCGAGAAAATATACCAAGTAGAAAAGAACGTGTTCCCCTGTGTTAAATTCTTAGCATATTTTAATTCCTTTCTCTATTCATTTAGATAAAAATACTGCAGTATATTTTGCTGAAGTAACTTTTATGAGTGGATTAAATATGAGTGATAATTTTCTGTGAAAGATACCTCCCAGATCAATAGATACCGATATTGCTTCACTGATAACCACGAAAGTTGGCTAATCTATGATGTTGTTCAAGCAGAAGCTTTATCAGCCATCCAATTTGTTTTAACTTGTCCTTCAAGACCTTGTGTGGTTCATAACTCAAGCTTCGGTGTTTCTGTAGTTATTTCATTTTTTTGCGTCATAAAAGTAATTTTAATTTAGATAATGTGCTGGGATATTTTTAGATGTTGATTGAATTATGAAGGTAATAGTAATTTCAATCAATTTACCTCAACGACTCATGTTATTTAAAAAAATAACTTTCTTTAGCTGAAAAATCTGACGTTTTTCTTTGAGACAGCCAATTACGTATTTGCCAGATATCTAGATGTAATAATAATCAATTGTGATCTCGGCCTTAAATATCAAGTAACTTGGGTGTTGGCTTTAATTGAAATCCTACATCCAATGCTATTGCCTATCAAGGGTTTGAGAGATTGTTAATACAAAACCCCTCATATTCAACTACGCCATTGATTCACCTCCCTTGAATAGATAATAATACTAAGGAAGGCGTGGGCGTAATAACCGACCTATAATTGAATTCCTTCGCTCAAATTCAGGCCGTAAAAAATAAAGCTCTATCTCTATTAGATCTTTTTTTTTACCTCTTCACTAAATTTAAATATTCCATTGCTCCCCGATTTGTTCCATGCCAGCTCCGACTGATCAAAATCCGTTGATTGATGATCACTCACTTCTTTTCAAAAAAAGACAAAGAGCCCCACATTTACAAAATACGTTCTCTGATGTTGGGCTGCCTTCTCTCGCCTCATCTAACCTCGGGAACCCTAGAAGTAAAAAGGATTTAAAATTACTTCGCATTACCCTATGCTCGCCTCCTGTCTGTCCTCATCTCAAAATCCACCTGAATCTTCTCAGGAAATCTCAAAACAAAGGCTCATCTTTACATCATCTTTACTCCCTTACAAATTCGCAACCACACCTAGTTGGTCGATTTTATTCATCGTATAATAATTTCAGCGCAATCTATGTCTCGTCGGTCAGAAAATTATGACGTCTCTCTATTACCTTTGATTTCCTCGTTGTCAGTATTTATGTAATTTTTGAATAATTTACTATTTTATTTTTTGTTACATCTTGCACTACAAATTCGCGGTATTGCTGTATGTTTAGAATTCCTCTAATAAATAAATTCTTCTCCTCGATTAGTGTGCTATACTAAAGTCAATAGAAACAGACAGGCAAGACGTCTTCTGCCGGGTTTTTCTAGAATATAGATGAAGGAAGAACGCCCTCTATAACCATAGGAGCCAGAGATATCCCCCCTTGCTCCCCCTGATTTTTTCTCCCCTCCTGTTCTCGGAGAGATCTCCATTGAAACGAAATGCGTCCGTGTTGTGAGTAGTGTGTGTGAGTACTTATGGATTGAAAAAAGCCTTTAAGCTGCCTCTGCTGCTTCTGCTTCTTCTCATCTTTCAGACATCCCGTCGTTTCATTAAGGACTTTTTCAGAGTTCATCGAGGTAAGAAGTGAGGCGGGCGATAGCGGCGGGGAGGGTAGAAGGGGGGGCAGAGGGGTAGGGAAGAAAAAAGCGAAGGCCGAGTGGCGGCGAGAGACGACGGTGGCGCCGCCCTATCGACGAGAGATTGTGGCGCGTGAAGGAATGGAAGAAAAAAGGAATGTGTACCTACTCTCCTTAGCAAAATTTGAAGTCGCTCGAGTTTGAAGACCAATATCTCAAATACCGCTCATTCAAGTTTAACAATAAGTACACCATATTAAAGCTCCTTTATTTCTGCATTGACTGATTGTATTTTAATTAGTTTAATGTTAATAATAATTTCATTTTGCTCTCAGACGCGGAATTTCAGTCACTTTTTCTCCGCTCAGATCCATCCCATTGGCGCCTATATGACAATAATATAAAACACACAAAAATTTCCTTCGTGCATGTTGTAGTTAAAGGCTATCGCATTATTGGTATGATGCTTCATGCTATGACTCCATTGCGTACTAAATGAATTGTAGAAATATCGTCATTATCTATCATTAGTAGTCTATGCAAAAGCTGTACGAAATACAGCATTTGGGGACTGTAAGAGTTTCTACTTCATTTACTTCAAATTATAAGTACTTCCACTCAAGTTGGAGAGCAGAGATTCTTTCCATCAGATAGATAGATAACTACCATGTTTCTAATTCATTCAGAAGACGATCTTCATTTGTCCCTCGCCTTTGCCAGAAAATCAAGCTTTCAGCTAAATGTCCTCTCATTGAAGGGAATGTGCACTCAGAGTTCTCGCTCTGCACAGAATTGGACCTCCATCGAGCACATTTTCAGCCTTCTGGTAAGGAAAAGTCATTTGAGCGCTATGGTGGAGATTTTGAATCATGTCACAACACACCACTGGGCTCCTAGATATAAAATTTGAGTTCATGCCAATCATCGACGAAAGCTCAAGCAAGTTGCGGCCGAAAATACCGCTTCGATAAATGATTCGGTGCTCATTTTGAGGTGCTACTCAGCGGTCGCGCTCAGGAGGACATTCCACAGCTGCTGTGACAGCACTTTGAGCTTTCAATCCCCCAGATTGTTCCAGGTTTTCACTGTTATATAAAGTTCACTGTTATAATAGCAATAATAGCGGTTCTATCTTTGAAATGTAATGCCATTTTCATTGAAATTGTATTAAGTGCTGAATATTTTTATCTATTCTGCCTGCTATTAGAGTATTTACGTACTTACCTTCTGTCCACCCTAACCTTTTTACAAACTTAGTCAACGGTTCAACTTACACGGCAGTTTTCTTGATTTAATCAAATCCTTTTTGATAGAACTGAGCAATTTATAATTTCACGTGTTTCATCTCAGTGGTCTCACGTTACATTTGGAGTTCCTCAACGTCGTGTCTTCGGACCTTATTTTTTCAACCTATTCATAGATGGCCTGGCCTCCCTTGTTTCCCCGTTACTAACTAATACACTTTTAGTTGCCGACGATTTTAAAATCCAAAAACAAATCAATAAAATCTCAGACTTCAAAAGTAAAAAACAAAGCCATTTCTCTGTTAGGTCTTCTCTACCGCTACACGGATGTAAGCGATCCCAAAGCTCTGAAAACGACCTTTGCCGCATTATTTCTTCCTACCACAGGCTATTTCTTTCCATTATGATCCATCTTTTCTCCAACAAACCTTGCCCCCTTTAGTATTATAGCAAGCCTCTTTTCCAACTCTGTAAGACACAGAGTTCCCCGCTACCGCAACACTTTCACTGATTTCATATTATCGTCTTTATCTATCCCACACCTCGTCCTTCATAAAAAGAAGAAACACTTCAAATTTATGTACAGCTCTTTGAATCCTCTCATAGACTGTCCAGCATTTCTTTCCCTCATTAATAGTTCCCCTTGATATACACGTTTGTATTCCTTACTCCACACGCCTCTCCTTAGGTTATCCCTTGACAAGCTTTCGCTTGAATGCCACATACGTCTTAAATCTATGCTTGACAACGGCGATCCTTTTCTTCCCATCTCAGACTCATTCATTAAACTTGCAGCATCTCAATCACCAGAAAAATACTAAATTTATCCAAAGAATCTTACATTTCATCCAAGAGTCTAATATCCTTTAGCGATCCCCCAAGCTGTGTATATAATACTGGTGTATTTTGATGTTATTACTGAGATTTTTATGGTTTTTGCGTTCTTTTTTTCTTTATTAACTAAATCATTACTGTTTCACTGTAAAATGACGGTATTGCTGTATACGAGCAAATAAATAAATAAAAAATAAACGACAAAATATCTTTTTGTTGTACAGCTTCTAGTGGATATCGATAACGTATAAAATATTAATCAGTTTCTCCCTGGTATTCATTTTCAGCATCACTTAATTGTGGAATCTCTCCAGTAATGTGGTAATTTTTCTCTATTTCAGGTAGGTCTTCGCATGTTCCATTGGGTCTGACTCCTGGAAACTGCCTAATTTGTTGAGTGAGTACCAAGAGAAAATGTGACATTGGGATAATTAAAAGCGCATTTTATTGAAATAATTCGATGGATGGTAGGGACAACTCTTAGACTGTAGAATTCCTCGATCGTATTTATTCATAGATTGCGTTTATCCCACTAATCATAGATCACTTACAATGATAGGAAGTTAATTTTTATGCTTATTATTATTCGTTCATGTTGTTCATAATGAAAATCTTGATGTTTTCTTTACTCATTCATTCACCGTACGAGCTACGCTATTGTATTCAAAAACTTTTCTAGTGCTAAATTCCCTCAGATTCGAAACTCGGTAGATGCAAGGTAGAGATAAATAACACCGAAAAAAAGTATTCATTCCATTAGCCATTCTCTCGTAAACGTTAAATTAGAAAAAAACAAAATTTTCCACACACGTTTCGAGAGTTGGTGACGTCAATGGGGTTTTGGAATTTACTAGGTAAGAAACATCCTATCACTGAGGGAATAGTGTTCTTTAGACAAAAACCACATTCCTACCCAGCCCACCCCCGTATAATCCGACCCGCCCACTTCAAAGTTTCGATATGCATTCGCTCGGGCTTTATGTAATTTAGAAAGACGAATTTTTGTGTATTAAATAATCGATTGATTTTATTGTATGATGTCCACTTCTTAAGGACGCCGATGTAAACTATATACCATTAACCTCATTAATATAAGTATCATATTTACAATTAATTTAATAGCTGTCGCAGCGCTTTCATCCATGTCTAGGATTATTTAGAATATTAAATGAGTCAAAAATCGTTAAGTTAGAGAAATCAGACAAAAAATTGGCCGTTCGATAAAGCTAGACTGTTACCGTGCGGGACCACACTCACTCTCGTAAATATACTGCGGGAGATTTGATGAGAAGAGGTCCATTAACGGTTGCGCCCTCTCCACGACTCCTCGCAGGCGCGTCTTCTTTTTCGACTCAAGTAAGAGCCTCCCCCCCCACCAATTTATCTCTTTCTTTCTCTCAGCGGCAGATGCGAATCGTGCCCTTCGGTCCGCCACGCCAAGAAACAAAAGACGGCGCTGGGGCGGTGCTCGAAGAGTGCTCGCTCGCTTGCTTCTTCGGCGTGGAATTCCTCGGGCAAGTGCACCCCGCATCTCTCTCTGGCCCGCGAATCTCTCCGATACGTTTTAAGGCCCAAGCATCCCCTAAAGCATCGTCTCTCGGCTATCCTGGCTTTAAATCTTGCTAAGGAGTTTGCTTCTTGATTTTGAGTCTCACTTAAAACCTATCTGAACTAACCAAAACTGATAAGATTTCTATCTTACGTCCTTATGAGACGTTTCAAATGAATTATATAATATTAAAATGAAAAAATTTGGATTGAACTGTAGTATCATACCTCCATTTTTTTAATAAGCCGTCATACAATGAAGTTTGCTCATTGAATTTGTTTTTTTTTTCATTTTTTTTGCTTGAAGTAACCTTTTTTTCGTGAGCGAGTATTTGCCCGCTCATCAATCGTGGCATATGCACATAGTCTTGCATTAATTTATATCAGTATTAATATGCATGCATATTCTTATTTGTATCAAATTCACAATGACGTCGGTTGCCATTAGTGAATATACAAGCGTAATTACAAAAAGGAGATGAAACAAAAAATAAGAATCACAAACACATGACGATGACGGGGCAGTGACGCGGAGGTGGAATGAAGGCCGAAAACACATGGAAAAATTTTCCGCCGGGAATCGAATCAGGAGATGCTTAGTCCACCGAGCAACCCAAGTTACTTTCTTAGCCAGTATTTTCGGTGATGGATTTATGCAGCCAAATCCCCTCAGATAGCCCAATGTATCACCCAAGGTATGGCTCTGGGCATAGTTTCCACTTCCGTGGAAGTAATGGAAGTAACAGGGATAGATGTTTATCATAATTTATTTTTCGTACCACTCACGGCATTCTTTTAATGAAATTCCGAGAGAACGACCCCATTTGCGAGCAAAGTATGTTTTGAGATATTTAGTCGTGTTGGGATCTCCTTTACGGGGATTAAAGATTGTGTGAATGAGACGTACGCATCGGTCAGGCTTTCATGATTATTATCTGCGTGGTCTCCATGGAGAGAAGGGGGGCTGCGAGAGAAGGTGAGGTGCGTTGCGTTGGCGACACGTGTCCGCGTCTCACTAATTCAAAGAACGGTGGAGTCTCACTCCTTTAAAATTCTCCCCTATCAGATCGAATAATCGCTTACTTTTTGAAAAATTCGTCCAAGAAATCCGTAACTGCTGAAATTGATCAATTTTGAAATTTACAATATTATATATAGTTAATTTATTATATGAGATTAAAATTACGAAATTGCAATTGCATTGAAAATCACTACCTCCATGTTTTTCGATATGTTACGTGAGTTGCACAAAACACGAAGTTTGCTTTTTGGCATTTATTCATTTTTGTTGCTTGTCAACCGGCGATTTTCAGTTTTTTTTAAGAATTCTCTTTCAGCCACAACTTAAGACCATTCGATCAAACCGTGTTGGATAAATGGGATAATTAGTTCGAAAATTTTAGATGATGGAGGAAAGCACTTCATCAACAGAAATTCCTCGCTAGTAAACCTGGAGAGTACTATTTCTTCCGTGGTGCGCTTGTACAAGTATTTCTATCCCAGGAAATGTTTTCGTTTACGTGGAATACAGCTCCGTTATGTGAAGAAAGAGGATGATTGCCGCTCAAAGAGATTTGAAGACGATGCCATCTCCATCTTCGCATATTCACTACTGTGCTGTGGCGCAGCGAAGGGGGGTTTTGGGGGATAACCCCCCCAGAGGTTTTAAGTTTAATTCATTTCACTTAGTTGGATTAGTATTACTTATAAAATAGTGTAAATACTAATAAAATATCCCTTAAAAGGCCGAAAAACTCACCATTTTGAACAATTTACATGAAAATTTTCTAAAGGAGTGCCCCCGCACCTCCCGCTTACCCTGGCGGGTATTCCATACCCCCTAACTCCCCAGTGTTAGTTGTGCCTAAAACCCCCCTAGCCTTAATTCCTAGCTCCGCCCCTGCTACTGTGAATATGATTTTGGCGTAAGATCACCTTTTTAACATATAATTATAGTTGTGTGCAAGTTAACGTTGCGATGCGAATGTCTGTCTATATGTATGGGCTGTCAGGCTATAGTAACGATGCAAAAAAATGCAAATTAATAGTTAAAATAAAAATTATCGAGGCTGAAAATAATCTTAATATTTTCATGGAGACCTTTTGGAACTCAGTGCAATAAATTCTATGCAAATGCCTCGCGCAAATAAATATTCTATTATTCTGATAGGGCCCATCGTGGAGGCGAAAGAAAATAAACGACGAGGTGCGCGCTATGTATGACGTCAGGTAGCACATGAATTGAATCCGAAAACCACGCATGTTGTAAAATGAAGGATTTCCCAGTCCTCTAATAAATGTATTGTCACCCAGCGCGCATTTAAATGGGTCAGACACTCGTCACCATCACTGAAGAACTTTCGAATTCGATTTTTATTTTGTTAGGAGCTATATTTAGCTCGTAATAAGCTACATTTCTGGTCTATTTAAAAAATTTATATTCCTAATGACATATTCTATCGGAGTTATAACTTTCCAATGCTATTCCGTGCAATTCCTAGTACTATATTGCATTTATTGAAATAAATTGGTTAGTTTAGCACTCATTTCTGCGCAGCGGACAATTTTGTAAACTGAATAAAAATACACTCACCACTAGTTACAGTATAAATCAAGCTTCTACGGGACAGAATGGTGCCTTCTTTATAAATTCTCCTATTGGGTATCTGTTTTGAGTTATTCAGTCGCGATGGAATCTCCTTAACGAGGATAAAGGATGTGGGAATGTGACGCACCCATTTGCCACGATTTCATAATTATAACTTGCTTTGTCTCCATGGAGATGAAGAGGGGCCTGAGGGATATCGGGATATAGAGGTTAGTTGGCGACACGTGCCGTCGCCTCACCAACTCAAGGGACACAGGGGGGGGGGAGGATTTTGAGACCCCTTCTAAAAAGCCATTCCCCCCCCCCCTAATTTTTTACGATTGAATTGGGTGGAGTTGAGCGAAGAGGAGCATGTGGGTGCGCGCTCATACGTCTATAGTCACGTGACCTATGAATTGAAACCGGAGATGAAGTGGGGGTTGATTGTGTTGTAGGGTGATTTCGCAGTTGGGGAAGCGTGGGTGGGTAGGGTAGGACAGCATCATTTGTTGTGCGTCGACTCCTAATTGCGAGGCTCGGCCTTTGTTGGATCGCCCCATTGAGAGGAAACACTGTTTGTGCGTCGCCATTCAGTTCGTCGTTCAAGTTTTGGGTCTTCACTGAATCCATGAATCATATGCGTTGTGCGTGCATACGTGCGGCCTGAGGAACTACTGCGTTTACCCCTCCCGCTTATGAATAGGGAATATACATCTCGCCCACCTCAACTGCTGCATACGTCACTTTCTCAAATGCTACACGGAAAAAAGTTAAGTTAGAACTATCGAATTCTGGTGAAATTTATCAAACTTCTCGGTTCATATGGCATATTGAAAAATTCAGTAAAAATTACCGAACTGGTCACAGTAGTTCGATAAAAACTACCAAAATCAAAAGGATGATAAAACCGACGTTGCGTGCACATATGAAAGATATTCCACCGGAAAAACAATGTTCTGATTAAAATTCATAAAATTAAGAGTATAAGTTAAGTTTCTGCAAAAGGAATAGGTGTGGTCCGAGGTGTGCTCTTCTCTCACGTATTCAAACCAACTTTCGAGTTGAAACACTGAGTAAGAGAGGAAATATATCAGCTGTGAAACTCTCTAGAAAGAAATCTGAAGGTAAAACACTCGGTAAACTTGACTTTCTATTGCAATGCTCGCCCTTTCTTGATTGGCTCCATTGAGAGGAGCCACTGTTTCTGTGTCGACGTTCAGTTCGTCATTCAAGTTTTGGGTCTTCAATCACCATGAATCAGTAACGTGCTGCGCGCGTACGTGGTCCGGGTAACCATTTGTAAATCCCCCCTGCATACATCAACGCACATGCACACTAACACCCCCCGCCAACCGCCTTAATAGGCTGATAAAGTCTTCACGGGAAATCAGCCGGGTAAGGGTGGGCATTGCTGCCAACGTTACAATGGCCTCCTCTGCCATCGTCTTCAGGGCGAAGATTCTTCATTCGCCCTGAAGACGATGGAAACCATGAAGACTTTATTAGCAGCATTCGCCGGGAAAGTACCAAATCTTACCTCAATAGGCACGTGGCAGGGTATGTTAGGACACCAGTCATTGACAAAAAAAGCAGAAAGGAAGCCGCGAGTTGGAGCGATTAGACTTAAACAGTTCCACCTACGAATTGTAAAAGTATTTTAGTGTTCGGGGAAAAGATGAATACCTTCACCTCTCTGTTCCGCAAAATATGCCTCTCATATTATCGTTCGTGCTAGGCATGGTGGGTGAGGAGAGGCAGCTTCTTAATGGGATACGCAGAAGACGGAAGGTTTGAATGGAAGAGTGCTGAGCGGGGAGATGTTGAAAACAGTGTTAGAAGGGAGAATATTGGGTAAACGAGGGAGAGGAAGGATTCTAGGACAGGGGTCTCCAATTTACTAGGCCACGAGGGCCACATTCCAAGTTCCGAATCGCCCTGCGGGCCGGATAGCAAATTTGCCGATGACTGAAGTATTCGATACCAACGTCTACTGGAGAATCCGGTGGCGTATTTCTTATTTACGAACAGTTGAAGGCAACTTTGACGTGCAGTACAGCGCTGTAATGCTCCTAGTTAAACAAGCGAGAATCGCGCGCTACTTGAAACGAGTGCGCGGGCCGGATGAAAGCCCTTCGCGGGCCGTATTTTGGAGACCCCTGTTCTAGGAAATAGAATTTTTAGATAGATTGAAAGTGAGTAGGTCTTACTGTGAATTAGAGGAAGCCCATGAAGAGAGGACAGACAGCCAAAATACTTTTTTAATACTCCATGGAAACCTACCTTAGTCGGTAGGATACTTTAGTAATAATGCAATTAATTACATCGATGAACGAAGATAAATTCAAATATCATTGCTAAAAGCCTCTATTCTCTAATACGTGTCGCGACGCACTCTACCCAAGGTTCTACATACTTCCAACTTCTGTATGCACGAGGCAGGTATAGCTGCTCTAGGTTTCTTAAGAGGTAATTGAAGCATGAAATAAGATGCCGGAAAATACCGAGAAAACTTCAGCAGTGAGTACTCGAGAATATCCGTCAATGAAGACTTACTTCGCCGGCTCCTCCAGTCGCGATGCGACGACGAATTGATTAAAATCGAACTCCGAACTCTAATAACAAATAAATCCCGGAGCATGCTGATGGAGTGAGGACTTCACTCTTGTCAAGTGGCGACGAGCAGGAAGTCCTGCAGTCTGGAAGTGAAATGGACTGTTTTTTAACCGAATCGGAGTGATGAAATGACGTCTGCACGAGGCATGTCAAGCAGATATTTAGAAATTCAGTGATAACCGTTCATTAAAATTTACAAATTGAGCAAGAAGCTGAAATATGCGTTTAGTATTTTAAGTTCTTTAGTATACGCTACACACCCGTAAAAAAAGAATGTATTATTCATAGGCTTTGCAGTGTTCGCCATAGGGCTTTGCAGTGTTCGCCACGTTGCAGCATTCCATGTTTCCAGGAAACAGCCTCTTTTACTGTGCAGCTCGGTCAAAAAATCGACTTTATTTTTTATGTTGCTAGCAGAGGCCAATTATAAATCCTTGCTTCTTCGTTTGCGTCAGCATTCTTCAGCTGCTTGAATTTTCACATCATGATGGTAAAACAAAACTATTTTCATCAGTGATTTTTAGATGTGTAGAAATAAAAAAAACAAATGCATAAAAGTTTCTTCCCTTGAAAAATTAATTCAAATAGTTTAATTCGATAAATATTTTTGTGTGGATAGGGGTCTTAGAATTTCTGATAAATGCTACTCCGTATATCGTCAATTTCTCTATGCATCAACTATTGCCGTCTGCTGATATTTTGGCGTGCACATGTTGTTAAAAAGAAAGTGGCCGCCTTGTAGGTAGAACGGCTTGCTGCTGAAAGAAGGAATCGCGGGTAAAATTTTTGATTGAGACCTTCCAAGAAGAAGGAACCTCTAAATACGAAGTGAACCAGGGATAGAAGCTGCCCTCCGTAGCCTGGAGGTATGAATTTCGCCCGTCCCTTGCTTAGTCAAGGGTGAGTTCTACCCGTACAAATCAATGTTCCTTGTGTATGATAGGGCGTTGTTAACGAAATCCATGACACCACTCTTTATATCATGCCATTGGAACTCAATTGGAACCGAAATTATTCTACGGTCAGATATAGTAGAAGCTTAGAAATAATGATGCGGGGCAGCTTAGATACCAAGTTACATGACGGTGATCAAGGTAGTCTGTGTGATATATGTTGCGAGGAAAGATGCATAATCCGGAGAAACTGACGATTGCAGTTGTATTTTACGTTACTAATCCCTTATATTCCCATAGAGGATCCTCCTTGAGGCACCTATATTTGCTGCCTCTCACTGAAGCGGTGATCTCTTTAGATAAATGATCAAAATACTTTTAAATGATACTAATGTTATGCTAATACGAACGTCAGCTACGAAATGAAGCCTCAAGATGTTTATCGTAATGCAAACTCTGTCGTCTCGAAGCTTTCAATAATATGTTAGTCATTTCAAGAGCCGAGGGCTCAAAGATAGGAATGTTTCCGAGGTAGAATCACTGCGTGGCGCGCGCCATAACCTTCCGTTCCTGTTTGCTCAGGGATCCAAACGCCAATACGCGGAATGCGCCCATGATTGTCTTTCCAAAATATGCGTCGGCTGCGTTTCGATGGCGCCGAACCAATGAGAATTTAGATGGCGTCTCAGCAGCGCGAGCAACACCTGCTCCCGTTCGTACTTCGACTCAACTTATCTCCGTTAGATGTTTCCCTTGATAATATTTGCTCGCTATAACCGGGGAAACTGTCGGCCGACGTATTTCACTAATATAGGGCCTCATCGCGAATAGGAGGCCGTTCGAGAAACGGTAAATGATATTACCATCATTGAGTGTACACAGAATATTACGTAGGAACAACATCATCCTCCACAGCGTGTATGTAAAGGAATGCATGCCTCCTGCTCGGCCTGCCTTTTTTTGGTGACGAATTACCAGCCGAATACGGATGCTATCAACTTGAAATGTTTCTAGTAAATACAGAGGACAGCATTTAAAGTTTGCCTTTATCCAAAATTTGAAAATAATTCCGCAATGGTTCCAGGTATGTTGATATTTTATTTCTGAACTCTTGGCAAAATTTGATAAGAGTTCACTCAACGTGCCCTGAACATTTTGATTTGAAACGATAATGCAATAAACTCCAATCATGTACATTTCATCAACGTCATGCATAATTATTACCTTAGAAAAGAAATTGAAATTACTCAGCGTTAAAAGCTACACATAGAGCTACCTTTCTTCATGAATGCGTTGAAAAGGGTGTTTCCCATTGTCAGCGGAAAAATTATAATTTTTTTGTAGCCATATTAATCATGAGAATGTGAATTTCTGCTTGTCGGAAGAATAAAGTGGCGGACTCATAGCTTGAATGGCTATCGAAATGAGGAATGAATGGCGTTCCCTCGAAAAACCTTAATGGTTGGAACAGTCCCGCCAAATAATTCAGGTCATCAGTGGTCTTCAGCGGGAAGTTAAGAGGGGTGGCGGAGAAAGGTCACGTGACCAAGGAGTTTTCAATCACGGCGTTATGCATGGTGGCCAATTATCGCTCTTGCCTCTCCTTGCTCCGACTTACAATTAGCTGAGACCTCCCACTCGTTGATTGCCCGCCAGGGGGCAGTTTCAATACCCCCAAAAGGGGGGAGGGTCGCGGACTGTATCGCAAAAACGAATTTTACAGAACAGAGGACGAACTTGGAGCTATCCGCCGGTAATGCCCTAGGGCGATCACTAAATGAACTAAGCCCATCGATCGCAAGCCCTGTTGGAATGTTCTTTATTTATTAATTCAAACAGTATTTAGAGACCTATGGTGATAACGGAAAGTTCTAATGACAAATAAAAAAGCAATCGTACTATCTTAATTTTGACGCGTTTCAATGTATCGTACAACATCATCAGGAGAAGTGATTTAGGACAATATATGGTAGATTGTTGGCAGGACGATAGTTGTGATATTTATTGCTGTTCTTTTTTATATTTTAAGTAGCAACAAATATTCCTTTTGAAGCATTTTTTAGCATACTTTTTTTGGGAAATGCATTGTAATCGGTCGCCTATATGAGGAGTTGATCAATTCGCATTAATAGCACTCTTTTGATAAACTTTTCGCAAATATTTTAACCCTACGCTTTGTTGAAATAGCTCATACTCCCTCCATGGATAGCACTGGAGTCAGTTTCTCGTGGAAGGCTCCACCCCTCCTCCAATCGGAGCGACTCCTCGCAAAAAAAAAGTTTCCTCCCCCCACCCCTCCTCTTCTTCCACCCCCTGGTGTGTGAGCAAAAAACGCATTTGAATATAAATTGGTCGCTCAAATAAAAAGACTTCCCTTCCACCCCCCTCCCTCTCTCGTAACGGGAAGGTCTGCTTTGAATCCTTTTGAAGATCGCTAAGAGAGACACGGGGGGTCTAAATACCCCGGAAGCTACCCCTCCCCCTCCCTTGAGACGCGACCCCCCCCCCCCCCTTCAACCTTCCCCATTAATTAACCTTTTTTTTCGGAGCGTCTGTGGCCAATCGCCGGGCACCCCACCACGGTCCTCTTATCACTGCACCTTAATTTGCTTCCCAGCAGAAGCGAGCAGCGTCCTCGCGCCTTTCATTTGCGTCCAGCGGAGGCGAACGGAGATTTTAGTGGATAGAGACGGTTCTGCATCCAAATTATAGATAGGGAAGAAGCACTTCTACCCATGGTACCTACGCGCGGGAGATAAAGATAGCGGTAATTTTTTGACTAGTGGAAAGTATCCCCAGGAGAGAATCTGTTGCAATTTTCCGTAAGAATTATTTAGCACACGACAGGGTTTTTAATCACAGAGGCATCATCGGGGGCAAGACGATGTATTCATTAAAGAATGCATATATTGATACAAGTATAACTGATAACTTCAGGCTTCACTTTGTGAAACCTCTCCATATTGAAAATAAAGAAATCCTCTCTTCCTTCCCCAACACCGCAACCTTCCTTAGCTCTCGTCTCCTCACCCACTTTGACCCAGCCCTCCCCTCGCTGGTCAGATACCTACCCTCACAGGAAAAACCCTCGTCCCAAATCAAGGCTGCCCCTTCCCCCCTTCCATTCCGTGCTAAAACCCCACCCCCGCCCTCTCTACCAGTCCTTTCCCTTTCCGATAGATTTCCTCACTGTAATATGTATGTATAATTTTATAGGTATAATTATAAGATGCATGCCTGATCAGTCACCTGAAGATGTAACCACGTTAAGAAACCCGGGTCGTGCCCATATTAATGTAATAATGAACCTCACAAAGTTTTATTTCTTTATTTCCAATAGATACACATTATAGTGGACGGGAAATTCTCCTTCCGTACCTGTATTTATTTATTTATTTTAAAATAACCCTGACAACAGCAAATTGCGGTCTTCATATTATGGGTACCAATAAACGACAATTTTATCATCATAAACACTTCTGTCCGCAGCAGAGGTAATCTACCAAGCGGGACTGGATCCCGTGAACTTCGGTTTAGAGGGTAAGGACTTCAACCTCTCACCGCCGAAGCCAGCAGTGGGTATTCAATGTCTATTCTTGCATCATTGCGTTGTTTTATTCCTGATTGATTCCTCATCTTATACCTGAGAGCTCCCCTACGAGTAAAAACGCATTTTGTGTGAAATAATTGCTGCGGGAAAGTACAACAGTTTTTCTATTTGTGCTTTTTTTTAGTTTTTCCATATCCCTCTGTCTTTTCCGCCCAAAGACACCACTAATTATTTTTTTTTTCATCGTCATCCAAATCTAAGCTCTACCTCGCTATGCGTAGGCGGAAGAAGTAAAGTCACCGCTATCGCCCATTAAAGAGACTTATTGTTAGGCTGAATAATACCGGCCTGGGATTCTTTAGGATGATATTCTAAGCAAATGAGTGCTTCCGACCACGCGGCGCTGCAATCTAATGCTAGATAGATGTTATGAGCTTCTGCGGGGTACGCACCGGGGATGAGAATAGCGATATTTGTACTATTTCATCCCTATCAATCTCAGATGCCTGAAAAATAGTTATTTTTTTTGTTGATAAAGCAGCAAAGCAACTAATGAAATTCTTATTAATCATCTGTAAGACTATCAACATTTACATTCAAAAATGCGTTTCTAAACGAATGCATGTCTCCAACTATTCTTGTAGATTATTTTAAAAGGAGCTGCTGATTTCAAATTATACTTCCTTTCATGATAAAAAAAGATAAATGGATTTTTTCTAATTGATGGTATGACTATGAAAGTTGCTGATAATCCCTGCACTATTCGACGGTTTTCACGGGCTGCTATTCACCAAATTTATTTTGACCTCAGTTGCATCATTGACTTGTTTATAAAAAATAAGTAGTTTATCGTTTAACGATGTCGTGATTTTTTATGATGAATTTAGAATTTGGTTCTCGAAAAAAGTTATAATCTCCATTTAAGTCATGTTGTTTGCTACGCCATGTATTGATTAGGATCAAAAGTCTGTAGCAATTGAGTGGGAATCAACATTGAGAGATTTAGTCTTTCCAAATAAAGGCACGTTCAATTACAATAAAAATATATATCTTTCAATTAAAGCATTCTACCAATTTTTAAAGACAGTTTCAATTCAGTCAATTTATCAATTCGTTAAAAAATATGGTTTAGGAGAAAAATTCAGATAGATATAAAATTGTAATAAATTTAAATCGAGAAATAAATTAATTAATGATATCAATACCTTTTCCTTTCCAAAGGCCAAGCTGTTAGATCCCGTGTTTTGTTCAGCTGTAGGATTACCTCCCCCGCTAAACCCTATTGACGATAACTTTACCGAATGGAGAAAACGGCGCCGCATCGGCTCTTCGCCACCAATCTCACCACCGGGATAAAGTAATTCCCAAAGGCCGTACTCTGCAGCGTTGAAGGAAAGGGAAAGGTGATAAATATGTCTTTCAAAAACAATTTTTTTATACCAATAAAAACACTTTAGCTTAGAGCTGACAAAAATTGCCTGATTGTACGTTATAAACTTTTTGCAGTGTCTACTTTAGTTTTTGTAGCGGAATCACCTAGGTTATCTAATTACCATTCCGATCCTTACAGGTAAAGTAGCTCTTTGCAGAACTAATTTTTATTCCATTCCATATTTGACGTATGTACCATAAACATTACCAGCTGAATTTTTCCTACGCTATTTAGCTGCTACGAAATCAATTATATAGTTCGTTAAATTTTTCTGATGATGGTGAATAGAATTTTCAGCTATTCTGACGTCAATCTACTAGGGCTATGTTATTAAATCCAGCTTATGAATAAATAATCAGTTGATTCATTTGATGTCGCTCCAGAAAGATTATGTTTTTCGACTGCTGAATCACATGCGTGGTAGTGTGGCGTGAAGTAATATTCCAAAAGAATGTGCCCTTCTAAAATAGTCGGTGAAATAAATGGGATATTCCTCTAACCTTTAAACCTTCTGGGTGTTAAATTCCCCAATTTCTGAACTGAAAATCCGCAGTTACGAGTTTTGACCATTGCTGACCGAGATTACGACTTTACACTCGGAGAATTGCCTTTCAACGTGACGCACGGTAGTCGGGGGGAGAATTTTAACGAATCGGCATTAAACTGCTCGTAGGAGTTTATGAGTAGGAGAACCCGAAAATTAGCAGTCATCGTAGGAGTTTAGTTTTTCGTGGAAAAGAGAAGAAGCAGGTAGGCCGTAGGAGTGGTGAGGTTTTCTGTTTTGTGAATTAATAATGCGCGGTATCATATAACATAAAATTAGTGAAATACGAGTTTAAAATGTAAACTCGACTGTTCGTTGTACAAAGTAGAGGATCACATGCTGTGTGCATGAAGTCAGCAAGTGTCTTAAGGAAATCGCCGGATAAATTAAGAGTTACAGCGTGAGTGATCGTGCTGGGAGTGATGTAGAAAATAACCGGTTGCCAAGACAATTGCAGAAGAAGAAAAGCCAGTGTTAAGTTCCAAGATTCAAACCTTTCAACTCGAGGCAAAGCTTTTTGAGCGACCGCTTATCGTGGGTGAGTAATCAAATTATAACAATAACCTCTCAAATTAAAAACTAGTTAGTGTTTCACTAACATTACAGAAGAGGCTCCGTTTGCCCTGCCCCAGCGGTACACACTGATTTTCTGGTTTAATAAATGTCACCGAGTATCTAACGGCGGTTTTGCAAAGAGTAACTTTTTAACGCTATCGAATGAATCTGATTGTATATTTGAACACGAAGTAAATTTTTATTCCCGATAATTCGTATTTAACTAGAATTGACAATATTGGTATTTTTAATGCTTTGGCTTGTTTTAATGCTTTCTTGCGAGCAATTGAACGAACAAAAAGAGTGAATATTCCTTTTCCAATCAAAGGCCTAAAGAATTTTAAGCACGTGTCCTTTCGAAATATATTGATATAAAGTTCTGATTTTTATCTATTAAATTTTCCCCTTTTTCTTTATAATCTCCCTGATCTTTTTGTGATGGTAATTCTTATTTAAAATCGTCCTTCAATTTAAATTTCTTTGTCCTTTGCTATGTTTTGCGAAGTTGACACCCAGTGCCTGATCATTCATTCTATGTCGCGTCGGTGTCCTGTGTGGAACTTGAGAAATACGCCGAATCCGCGACTTTATATTGGGCAATAGGTGGGGCCGCTGTGATTTGATTGGTCCTCAGATCGATCATCATTTACACCACGTTCTGTCCTCCAACTGAATGTTTCCAGAAAATTCATGTTCTAGAATGTTCTCAATCTCTCACAGTAAATGAAGTTTTTGTTGTAGGGTAATTAATATTTTTATAAATTCAGGATTTTTGTCGATTATTTAGGACATGTATTAGTCGGAGAGAAGTGAGATTTCCATTTCATCTTTCTCTTTGACATTCCATCCCGATTCTTGAGCAAATGTATGTATTCTGTGTATCCAGCTAAGAGTCGAGATGATTCTTTCAAATTCTTTCTGGTACCAAATCATATACGTATGTCTAGAATTCGATAAGTAATATACTTCCGTTAAATATGAATCTAAAAGGTCGTAAAGTGTATTATTACCTCTATTACGAGATAGAAAATTAATGATCATCTGAATTAAGAACTATATCTGTTTAATTTAAATGGTGTTTAATTTATTTGTTCTGATCTAGGTCATTTCAAGTGGGTTAGTCGTGAAAAGCAAAGAGGCCGGTAAAGAGTGTGCGTCAGCTATAGCTTTGGCAGGTTGCTCCGAAAATATCTTCTATCGTCTTCGTAGTATTAAAATCCAGAGATAAGTAGACTTAAGTCTTGTATGACTTCCTTTCCCAAGATAGTTCTTTAACTTCCATGATTCCTTTTTTTCCTCGTGACCTTCTTTATTATCTGCCCCTTCCACTTATATGTTGTTCTTCCTATGCGGACTTAAATGTTTCCCAACGTAAATGTTTCCCTCCATTAAATTTCTTAGGTGATTGCTTTCTCATGACATCCGAACTCAGCGGTAGACTTCCCTGGTGTTGGTGTTTTACTTTTCCCTTTTCATCCCCTACTCTTTGTTGCACCTCATCATTTCCAACCTATTTGTCCATTCAATCTTCGGCTTTCTCTGCCAGCAGGTCTTGAAATTTTCTAGTATTTTGCGGTCTTTGTCCAAGTTCCTGATCCGTTCAGTGCCACTGCCCATTGTAATGTTTTCCCTTACTGTTACCGTGTCTGTAATCCAATGCGCTCGGATCAGGTTGACGGCCTTTCATTCACGAATGCAGTCTTAGATTGGGCTGCATGACGCATAATGCTTCTTGTGCGTCCTCCATCCCAGGTAGCGTCAATGCCACTGTGGGTGAATGACTTCACATGTTCCAATGTCTTCACTTTGAGGTAAATGAATATTGTTCCCTGCTTTTCCTAGTACATACCTGAAATCTACCGTCAAAAGCCAAATATTTTGACGTACGCATACATCATTGCTTTGCAATGTATTCACTCGAACCAAAATATTTACAGTTATGGTATGGTATTTGGAGGAGGCGACCGACAGCTGAGGTAATTTGCGCCATGAGGGAAGGATGGGTAAGGAAAGGTGGAGAGAAACCCGGTGTCGGCATTAGCCTGCTCTTAACGGAAAGCGCCAAGGGGACCACGGCTTAACGTCCCATCGGACGGACGGAGTGTTGCACTTGCAATATCCTACACAAGACATTCATGCAGGGATCGGGCAGTCTCTGAAAATTCTCTGCCACTGCCGGGATTTGAATCCGAGCCCACGGGATAGGAAGCCAACAGTCTAGCCACCACACCAACCCGATCCCCATTTATAGTTATTGTGATGGATTTCATTAGTGCTATTGCTACTTTATTTACTCTGCCTTTCCGTGAGTGGTTGCCGGATCCAATGTTTTTTTCTTTACTGTTACGTGGTTTCATTTTATTTTGCCTTTCGATTTAGCGGTGTTTCGTTTACAGCCGATTACTTTGTGGCTAACTAATATGAATAACCCTTTTTGGAGAATTCCTCTTTTGATACCTTCATACTCGTAAATGTAGGTGTAGTGATTGAACAATTAACAGTGCTAAACCCCAATTTTTTAATAATTGTCTCTCAGAAGACTTCTGAAGTAGGCTTAATAATTTTAGCGTATACTTCCCTGCTGTTTTTCGCATTTACATAATATCATGCTAAATTTAAGATTGAATGAAATTATTCGTGTGATAGATATTTATATCATATATTTATAGATATATCCTTTGATATATCACTAATATGATATTGATCTTTACCAGCTTAATGTTTTCATTGACGTGCCCTAAGGCATTCTCACGATTAGTTTAAATTTAGGTACCTTTCATGCTGTGCTGCTCATTTGTAGTGTGCTGCTTCAGAGCCCTATTATGTCAATAACACTTTCGCATTCTTTTATTATTAGAATATTATTTTTCAAATTTGTTATCGAGACCTATTCTCTGCAATAGCCACGTAATTTGGACTTACTTAAAATTTACTCACAAGCTCTTTTAAATGTATTCACAAATACTTTTAATCATTCATGCTTTGCCAACTGGTAGCCAGTAGTCTTTATTTAAATAATATCAAAAGATTAAAATTTCATCATTATGTGGACTTTGGAGTATTGATTGTGCTGGGTTTATTATTTGAAAAAAAACCGGATGTTCCTTCTTACATTTTAAAATATATTTTAAAATAATATTACAAAAATGGATTTTTTAGTTTTTTAATGTTATGAAAACGGCCAGATTAACATTTTTGAACGCAGCCTTGTGATTGGACATTCAAAATCAATAATGTTCGCAAAGATAGCGGACAAATCGAAACGCTCTGACGTCACCTATCAACCTATACAAGGCCGCAAATCCTTCGCTTCCTTACGGTGCAGCAGGACACCAGCGAGACTATGACCTCCTCTCCTAGATATTCGGCTGCGGATCCAGGGACCAGGATGCTGTCATATGGGTCATTCTTCGACTATCCATCTCCGATGGATCATTTCCCCATCGTCCCCACTTCCTCTACAGTGGCCACATCCTTACTGTCCATTATCGGTCCCTCACTCTTCCATCGCCATCGTTCCTTCCACCGCCTATAGGTCCCCCAACACCCTCGATCTTCGTCTTACCTCTCGGTTCCCCCAGCCCCTCGGTCCCCACCCCCTCGGTCCCTACTCCCTCTCTCCCCAGCCCCCCTCGGTTCCCACTCTCCTGCAGTCCTCACCCCCTTTCGTCCCCACGCCCCCTAGTACTCCACCCCCTCCGCGGTCCCCCCCTTGGTCCCCTCCTCCCATATGTCCCCACTCTCTCGGTCCCCAACCTCTCGGTCCCCACCGCCCGTAATCCTCCCAACCCATCGGTCCCCCACCACCCCTCGATCACCGCACCCCCTTGATATTTCCCCAGCCCCTTCGTGCCTCACTCCCTCGGTCCCCCTACCTCCTCGTCCCTCCCATCCCCTCGGTCCCTTCATACCCCCGGTCACCACACCCCCCTTGGGCCTCCCAACCCCTCCTGCCCCATTAGTCCCTCTCCTTTCACTCCCCACCTCCCTATACTTCTCCGTATCGGTCCCCTACCCCCAAGTTCCCACCTCTCTCGGTCCCCGCCTCTTCGGTCTCTTCCCTCTCGATCTCCCACCAATATCCTCATCCCCCTCCCACTAGGCTGTCCCAAAAAAACACTTTTTTGGAAATTCCAAAATCGTCACTCGGATTTCGATGACCCTCGGGTATACAAGGATAGGCAAAAAAAGATTTTCGAAAAAGTTTAAATAATTAGGTAGCGAGGGGCGCCTAAATACCAACACCCTTAGTTTATCATATGATTTCCCAAAAAATGTCAAATTAAGGGTAATCAGGGTAAGTTGTGGCCCTTTGGGCTAAAATTTCGTCGGTTTTTGCGTATCTTTCACCGTTTAGGCTTTGCGGCCCGCGCAGCCTGGCGCCAAGAGTGGCGCTAAGCGATGCGGCTCGCGCGACGCGGCGCAACTGACGGCTGAGGCGGTCCCCCTCCCCTCCCACACCCCTCCTCCTCACCTGCCGTCGCCCGCCATGTTCGCATGCTTCAGTGACTCTGTCTCTCTAAAATTCAGATTTTGAACTCCTTTCGTAGACCAAATCATGTCGGCACGTATGGTAATAATCAATCTTATCCTTATTTTGGAAAATCGTTATAAATTTGTTAGCCTACTGAGAAAATTATTCAACAAAACCAGGTTTCAGTTGAATAAGCTCTTTCCTCGTACCCCCATTTAGCATTTACCGAAGTTGGGAAGCAATCTGCAGTAAATATTGCTTTTGTTCTTCGTCGTTTGAGATACTGCTATTTAATTCTATGATTGGGGCCACCCCCTCTCGGCCACATCATTCACCACCTTGAACTGTTTGATGTGATGTCGAGCTGTTTGGTAGCTTTCTGCTGTTTCCCAATTCTTAGGATATTTGTTGAGAAATTCATGCGATAGCTCACGAATAAAACATTCATTGAACTTGATGAAACAAAAAATGATAAATCTTACCTGTGCACGTTTCTAGTCACGGGCAATTTTTTCAGAGATTGAACGAAATCATTTTCACGTTCATGCATTCGTTTCATCATTTTTATTTTGATGTGAAACGGCTTGATTGTCAAACGATTAATGAGAATAGTTCCTGGCTTAGCTTTTTTCGTTTGTTCCAAAGTTCGATCTGCTTCTTACGACCTTGGATCACATTCCACCTTTCTATGGCTGGTATCCGAGCTCTACCGTAAATCACGAGAGCAGTATGTACCCGTTAAATAGCACTGACGCTTATGGTGTGCTTCAACTTTCTCATTTGGAATAATAAAACTGATAGTAGATCACGCAATTTTGATATGTGCTTGGTGTACGAAATTTAGATTTCTCTTTTATCCCGAGGGCGAAGATATAGCGGGCTCTTCTGATCACCTTCTTGGCTCCATGTCTACAGCTCAAACACAAACCACTATGTTCCTAGTATGCATACGCTTTTACACACTTAGACTCAAATTGGAAATGCAAGCGTTTAGAACGTATTGCAGAGCAAGAGTAAAGCCCACTGAATAACAGCACGATTCAGTAGACACGAAGCTGCCCCACAATGAACTGACTTCGCAATTCACAATGAAGGTTCGAAAGAGAACGGGGCGTAAGAATGTAATACCATGCCAATTACAGCAGTGGTATTAGCTTCTGTCCTTTCGCAGAAAAATGATTTTATGGCTTGGACATCAGAACTTTCAAAACCCTGTCTGGCGGGGCAGGAAGGTTATAAACTATGGAGGGTCAATGAGAGAACCCTTAATAGTTGCTGCTAACCCTAGCGCCTCAGTAAATTCTATGATTCATATCTACCAGAGGTCCGTGTTGTTACATTGAATTCGCAAAAGGTGAGGAAATGCGCCGTGAGGACCAAAAGCATAATCTGTTGCAGTTTGTATCTCAGTCTCGAAAAATGGCAGGACAAATAACGGAGAAAGAGCTTCTGGACATGAGTAGGATTGGATAAGTGAGGAGGATACGGTGCGGAGGGAGACGGTCTCAGCCGTGGTGGTCCTAATAACAGAATTCAATATCAGTATCTCAAACGACGAAGAACAAAAGCAATATTTACTCCAGATTGATTCCCAACTTCGGTAAATGCTAAATGGGGGTACGAGGAAAGAGCTTGTTCAACTGAAACCTGGTTTTGTTGAATAATTTTCTCAGTAGGCTAACAAATTTATAACGATTTTCCAAAATAAGGATAAGATTGATTATTACCATACGTGCCGACATGATTTGGTCTACGAAAGGAGTTCAAAATCTGAATTTTAGAGAGAGACAGAGTCACTGAAGCATGCGAACATGGCGGGCGACGGCAGGTGAGGAGGAGGGGTGTGGGAGGGGAGGGGGACCGCCTCAGCCGTCAGTTGCGCCGCGTCGCGCGAGCCGCATCGCTTAGCGCCACTCTTGGCGCCAGGCTGCGCGGGCCGCAAAGCCTAAACGGTGAAAGATACGCAAAAACCGACGAAATTTTAGCCCAAAGGGCCACAACTTACCCTGATTACCCTTAATTTGACATTTTTTGGGAAATCATATGATAAACTAAGGGTGTTGGTATTTAGGCGCCCCTCGCTACCTAATTATTTAAACTTTTTCGAAAATCTTTTTTTGCCTATCCTTGTATACCCGAGGGTCATCGAAATCCGAGTGACGATTTTGGAATTTCCAAAAAAGTGTTTTTTTGGGACAGCCTACCCTCCCACGTCCCCATCAAGCCCTCCTTCCCTTTCTTCCCTGACCACACCCACCCTGTGGCCCATGACGCCCTAAGAGACCATGACCATCCTCCCTCCGCATATTACCTCTCCCGCGGTCCCACCCACCTGAGGCCCCAAACTCGCGATCCACACTCACCCCTTTGAGATCCCTCCTTCTTCTCCATCCCGATTCCTCCGTGACCTTCCTTGTTCTTGTCCGTTCCTCTCGGTCATTACGGTGACCGTCAGTCCATCGGCGGGCCATCCTTTTCTTGACGTCGCCATACCTCTTGGGCCTTTTGCCACCCGCAGCACCCCCTTTAAGCCCATGTGCCCACACGTCGTCACTTGCCCATTAATTAAATAATGTATGCACGCTTATGACAAAATACACTCACTTTCAAGAGTCTGTGCATAATAACCGCCTCAGCATCCGTTACTTTTTCCGAAGTCGACCTTCGCATGTGACTTCTGTGTTCCATATTAACTGCCTTTAGGGGGATTGAAGGTCGTGAGTTAAATAGACAATGGTGCGACTCCACTGTTTTACTCGCGCTATGAGACCCAAGCTTGAATTCAGAGATATAAAGCACTCGTGAGACCACTGACTAGGACAAAACAATTCGCATTCAAAGATAGCCGAGAAGAATTCTACGTCACGTTCCGAGTTCTGTATTGCTTGAGGAAGAGAGTGCAGTATGTTGAGTCGGAATGAGCTCGCCTGAAAATAAAATCCAGTACCTATGAGAAAATTACGTAAATATATTCCTCTATAACACTAAAATACATAAACGTTCATTTATCCTTACTCTTATTATAAGTGTGTTTACCATGCATGTACGAGTTTAACCTATTTCCGCGGCAAAAAAATAAAAAAATATGAGTGATAGCAACTTGATTTCCATTTAGTCTTTCAAGATTTGACGGAATACAGGTAATGCTAGAACTTTGAAAATCTCCACCTTCTCCATCATGGAAATAGTAAAAAGATATTTTGTTGGAGTAGAATTTAGATTTTCATGATACATAAAAATTGTATAGATATCTTCGCGCCAATTTTTATCGGGCCTTTAGTATTATTATGACGCGTGAAAAAATCGATGCCAAAGACACTAAGACGCCAAGAGCTACTAAGACGAGAAATGTCTCCTACGTAAGAGTGAATTTCTCCTCTCATAGCTTGTGACAAAGCTTTCTTGAATAAATTCCCTCTCGAGTGTTCATAGGAAGTAATTTTGACGGTGGCTGAGATTGGCGAGGAATAATGAAAGAGACGAGACCGCAGTCGGAAAAAATGTCACGAGCGGGTGTACTTGGAGAGTGAATGAATTTCGGGGAGTGAGGTTAGAGGTGGAAAGCAGTAATACTTTGTGGAAAACATTATTGCAAAGACTTAAGTCCTACAGACACAAATCAGCTCAGAAACGACGTGCAGTCACTCTCAAAAGTCGGTCCCGAAGGCCAGCGCGAGTAACTACGTTTCCCGCAGAGCTCGAACTTCGGGTATTGCTTATGCCTTCTGTGCCTTGAAATGGCCAGTTTGACTTACTCTCACCGTCGGCGTATGTCCTACCGTGGCATTCTTCACTATTCCTAAATTCTTCCCCCCGACTCCCAGTGTCAGAACACAAGGCGAACCATCAGTTCTCAGACACGCTACTCTCACCCGGATAATATTCTGAGACAGATGGTCCGAGTAGTCTCTTGTACTCAAAATACCGAGACGTATTTACGTCACAACGCAGGTATAGGAAAGGAACGAAAATCAGAATTTACGTCTGAAAAAGGATACCAAAAGCTGCCTGCAAAATAACCTTATAGATTATGCCTTTAACACATAATTACCGAACACCATAAATGCATATTGCTTTATTTTAAAGTATATTAGACACTCTCTAATGGCACCCTTTTAGGAGTATTCATTATTCCTAAGTATTTTCTTGGGACATGTATATTACTCTACAGTTGTTTACGTGTCTCATCACACGAGAAATCAAAAATACTAATGTGCGCTAAATAATTATATTTCCTTCGGTATGATATGCATTCCATTCGTTACTAACATTTCCCTAAGCAAATATTTTAAGAATGCTTAATATATTTCAAGGTATCAGTTAGTCCTCATTTTCATGATGAAATTTTGAATGTCTAAATAGTTATCATAAATATATTTTCGATAGTAAAAAACCATGGGAAGCATTAAGTAGTACATAACTTTTTGCTTATTTCCTGTCATTTTAAGGCATATTTAGTACATCTTTTATCGTGGCCCCTTTCATTTGGAGGTCAAACTGACTATTCTCCCTTTAACGTTTCATTTTTTTCCCATAACCAATCGTAATTTGTGCCTGTTGATATCATGCATGTCAATGTCCTCCTCCTTATTAGTATATATAAGTGGTTCCTTGACAATTATAGAAGTTACGCTCACGTAATGAATACCATGAGTAAGTCTTACGCGTGAACACATACCGATCATATTCCTTCAAACTCAAATGTACGCAAGCATGATTTTCATCCGATAAAAACATACCGCACTGGGTACCTGATGACCATTTCTGCGAAATTAATACAAACAATATTTATTAGCTACCAAATAAACTGCTTGGGATTGCTTTACGGTGCGGAAACTATGACCCCAAAATGAAAGACGGACGAGATAGGAATGAAGGCATTTTAGATTGAGTATAAAAATGAACGGAAAAGGTGAGATGGACGGAGAGGAATAGATATGAAGAAGTGCTATTCATGGTGAAGAGATTTTATGTAAGGGGGGAGGGGAAGAATTAAAGTAAGGGTTTGGATGCAATGAAAGGACGTAATGCGAATGGGGGTTACTGTCAATCCTGAGTCAAAATCACCTGATTCGTAAAATCTTCCATGTAATCCAACATTATCAGGGTACCTTTATTAATAATCAAATATACTCTCTGTTTCATCTCAGAAGGGCAGGTAAATTATGTTTTCCATGTCCACCATAAATGGTTGATTCGCAACCACAAGGCCACGCTGATTTTCCTCGCACTAATTTTCTTAAAAAACACTGAACATTACTAATGCACCATTATTCCCTAGAAATAAAAGAACAACGCTTCCTACGACGCTTTGGGGTCCATATGGCTGCCATTTTATTCAATTCCCATAAATATCTCGCAACTTCTTTCAATGAAAATTTATATTTATTTTTAAAGCATTGTAGGCAATCAAATTGCTCATCTGAAAAATATAATGCAAAAATTATCTTCTTTCATAAAAAAATTACCTACCGCTGTAGTTTTTGCCAGATAAAAATTGAAAATACTTCTTACTTTTATTTATAAGATGGGAACAAGTTGCGGTATTCAAAATGTATGCAATGTTTGTATTCCAAATGCACTTTAAATTGGGGAGTAACTGCTATTTTACCAGTAAGCATAGAAAAATGACTGAAAACCCTTCGCCGACGAACCGGATGTACGCGAACATGGATGGTAACCGTGACGCAAAAGACAATACAGAGACAAAGACATTGGCGTGTATATTAACGTTTTCTTCACAAGGCGATGTGGAGAAAAAATATTGGAGTACTATGCTCGAAATGCTCCGAAAATTTTACTTGTGCTCTATGTGCTGTATTAAGTGAACCTAACGACTCGGATGTTCCCCATTCTTCCTCGCGCAATGGGTCACTCGCAAGTAAAGCCTGTTCTTCTCCGTCTTCTTCGGTGGTGGAATTGTTTAGCTATTGGGGGGAGTTCAAGGGACCTTCCTTCCTCTGAAATCGTGCTTGAGGCTCTTGGCGAGGATTAGAGGAGGCAAGTTGCACCATATGCACGACCCGATCAATTCAAATCGATCCCAAGTGGACAAGGAGCGCGTAAAGAATACGCGTAGGTCGACTTTGGAAAGTAACGGAGACGACTGAGCCGGGTTTGTGGACCAACTTTTGAAAGTGACTGTACCTCTTCGAAGCCACTCTTAAAAGAAGGGATATTTGACTCTGTTATTCTTAGGCTATTTTACACTTCACCCTTTTCTAAAATACGAAAACGGTAATCAGTTCTTTGTACATTTGGTGTTACTACAGTAACACTGGACGGTAAAAAATAATTTTTTCTCGAGCCCTGATACAATTCCTACTGATTCTTATGTAAAATGACCTCCTATATCTGAATATGACATCCGTTTTCCTCCATCACCCACCCTTTTCGGGGTAAGCCCCCCTCTAATTTTCATCACTGTTGCAATAAGTTGGAGGAATGAAAAGAATTATATTAACATTTATATTTCTTATTAGGTTTTTGAGAGGTGAAAAGTTCTAAAACATGATAATTAATGGTAAGGATGTAGATTTGGGGGGATTAGTTTCCATTACTGATTTAAAAAACACATTAAAAATTATCAACCTTTCCTTTTTTCGCTATTTTTTCACTTATTTTCTTCATATTTCAGCTCCCATTTCATCTTTTCCTAACCGAAATATCCCAGAATAATGGAAAAATGTATCAACATTTTATATAGGCAGCAATAAAAATATTTAAGAACACGGCATAGAAAAAATAATGAAAATGTGTGCCAACAGTTCAGAAGGTACGCTACCACGCTGGCGCTCTCAATACCACCCGCGCATCAAGAAAGAAAAAATAACTATTTCTAATAACGATGAACAACATAAGTAATTTGGTATTTGATTTCCTTTTATACACTGAGGTAGAAGTTTCTCATACAAAAACCAGCAGCAGGCCTGATATACATACCAAATTGCCCGCATTCAACTTATCTGAAAATCTCTTCTCAAATTTGGTGTTATCCTCATGGAATTGTCCCCAATGTTAATCTGAAACTGCTCCAAAATATTCTATGAAAAGGTCTAGGTGTGAATGAAAGAAATGCATTTTAGTGATATTTCACACCCCATGGCCTAATACGCTGACAGAAATTCCTCGACATGGGCGAAATAATTATCACTTCTTTGCCACCCAAAAAGTTCTAACACACGTTTCAGAATCCAAGCCAAGCTCGATTTTCTTTGTGATTCAGGTGTTTCATAAACGTCGTATCTTGGAAAAGTTTCCTAATCTGGGGGACTACGAATTTTTTCCTTTGTAGACTTACTAAGACGAAGACTTTAAGTTAAAAATTGAAATTCAGCTCCTGTCTTGCCGATTGCTTTCGCAAAATATTTCATCCGTCGTAGTTTGATGTGCAATGATGGCAAGTGAATATTTCCTGTCGGAACCAGGGAAACATGAGAGAAATTTTTATGACCATGAGTGAAGCTTTCGCGCAGAGACCAGTTCCGTGAGATGTAATGTTTTTCTCGGGCGCGGTATTCACAAAGGAAGCAGCAGTATTTCGTGAAGCCTGATTGCAGTCCCGTGAGTAGAGCGACAACGTTCAGATCAGCGCAAACTTACCAATTATAATCACGATAGTTAATATTTTTAAGGATACGGCTGATGTTTCCGTACGTATCCTTCGTATCGGCATTGTATGTAGATATGACAGAAGGTAACTCATTTCCATTGGCCAACAGGACATCGAAAGAGTTGACTCTGGGATCGCTAGAGGTATACCGAGGGAAGATGACGACAACTTCAATATATATATAATTTTTTATTTGAAAAGGAACTCCATGATTAAGGAGAAAGAATACTTATAACTCCAATGACAATATAAAAACCTAAATTTTATATTTTTCGTGGAATTAGAAAGTATTAATTTTCCTTTTTTAGCTGCGAAAGCAAGAGAAATGCCGTCCATGCCGGAGCGGGAGAGGCACTGCGAGGGCCAGCGTAGTAAAGTGAATCTTCCGAGCTATTGCGAAATATTTTAATTATTGTTGCTATGCTATGCAACAAAATATTTTTATTGTTACTGCTGTTTCTTGCTGTCGTATATTTTTATCATTCGGAAGAGGATAATGTGAAATGGAAGCTGGAAATTTTAAAAAATACGTGATAATTCGCGAAAAAATGACAAAATTGATCATTTTTAATGCGTTTTTACACAATTTACGGGCACTAAATCCCCAGAAAACTACCTCTTTACCAAAGTATTAATTTTTTAGAATTTTGCACCCTTCAAAAACCCCTGGAAAAAATTTGAATGATAAAGTAATCCTTTTCATTACTCCAAATGACCGAAAAGTCATAAAAATTGGATGGGGAGGTCCCCCGAAAATGGTGGGTGATGGAGAAAAACGGAGTTCATAATCGGATTTAGGAGGTCATTTTACATAAGAATCAGCAGGAATGGTGTCAGGGCCGATTTTCATCCCGTCCAGTGTAATTTGCCGGGGGAGTTTCAAGGTATTTTCTATTTTAGTTGCAAAAATGTTTTATGTCACTGGTTTAGTGGTGTACTTGAAAACACGCACATTATATCACAAGAGTAAAATAGTATAAATTTCCGAGAGATTATTTAAGTCACCTTGAGGTACGGAAATGCATATTATTACAGCAGCACCCAATGTACCAACAATAAACGCTTTACCATTTTTGTATTTAAAAAAAGATTAAAATGTAAAATAGCGGAGCCTAGGAGTGAGATAGGCAAATATGCCCTCTTTTAAGTTTAGAGTGGTCTCGCACGGGTACATAGTTTATGAGGTAATTTATGTCTGCAGAACTTTCAGTCTGTAGGATTGGTATCTTTGCCACGTTCCACAATGGAACTCGATTCAAGTTTTAAGGTTTTACCTCCCCTGTTAGTAATTCGACATTACCACTGACGTCATGGTAAAATTAACAATGCCGGAACGCACATAAATTAAAATTTTTTTAGAAGTGAAATATTAATCTGCGTGTTTTTTCATTGCAAGTTATTATTTACATTTTATCCAAACTTTTTGTTTTGGCTACGAATGTATAAAAATTTGGAGGCATCAAAATTGATAAAAATGTTATTTGACTATTACGTCTTTTGTTAACCAGTACCGAAACGGCGCGGCGTTCAGGCGCGTTCCGGCATCATGACGCCACTGTACATGACGCCCTAAGATGAATGCAGGGACTATAAGAAATTAGAAGCCGCTGCCTTCTAAAATTTCTCCTGTAATTGTTACCGTAGATATGAAAGACTTGGATATTAATAACAGGTATATTTCAGAGCGTCACGGACAACATCAGTTTTCAAAACCTCACTATGTTCTTGGAGGCGATTGTTGAAACGATAAAACAGAAGAGATATATGATGAATGGATGGTTATAAGATTTTTTTTGTCCGGAAAATAAAGGTTTAAATAAATGCTGAGTTGAACTTAGTCAAATCACTCAAACATGTTCCTTTATTTTGTGAACGGGTCGTGACCCACCCTACACCACACGATTATTTAGGCGACTTACAGAGTACTCCACGTGGTGTATAAATGTGGACGCAACTCTGAATATTGGTCGTTGGTGTGTCTCTAGTAGGGCGTGTAATACTTAAGTATAAGGCGGAGAACAAAGGCAGAGAGGATTGGAAGCGAACCACTGTGGAGGTCCGGTCGATTCAGGAGACGTCAAGAGGAATGGATTTGAGGTACTCAGACACTTAGTACTAGCAGCTTTTTCCACTGTAGTTATGTTCTCTCGATAATTTAGGCCAGGTAACATTACACTTCTTTAGCTAAGAATAATCCCGTCGTATCCTTGAATTTTTAAAAGCATTCATGAGGGCTTCTTCTTTTTTGTGTAAAATTCATTAAATTTGTGAATAATTTGTCGTTTCAAATGGCCTGAAATTATGAATGTCATGACAGAATAAGCTTTTATTGTAACTGATGATGTAATTTAACAATATCATTGCTTTTCTATGCTATTTATATCATTTCAAATCGGTTCAAACGACGAATTATTCACATATATTCAATGAGTAACGTAGACTGGGCCATGATGAAGGTTACTTGATTCTCGGAAGCTTTTGTGTAGTTCTGAAGTTATTATTTTGTATGCTGCATTTTCCGGGTTTTGCTGCGTTGTGGTTGTGTTGGAGACAACAGTTTCTCCTGCATTCCAGCAGGCGTCTTCAGGTGGAAGTGCTTATGTCGTGTTTTGGCCGCCGTTATATAGGTGTGGTGTATGTTCTTTCGTGGCTGACCGTGGTTATGTTGTCTCCAACACAACCTCGACGCGGTGAAACCCGGAAAATGCAGCCTCCATCACCAGCGCTCCGCGGAAGCCTTCGCACCAGTTATTATTTTGATTGATCAACTCTCCAGAGAGAACGTAACCAAATTAAAAACAAGGTAGCTTATGTATAATCTTATTTTCTGCTATGTCATTTAAAGTAGACACGTTACGTCCAGTCTTACGTTGTTGCTGGACTCCTATGCACCTTGATACACGTCTAACCGTTAGGAATTTTCAGCGGTCTAAAATGTAATTGACTCTGCGTGTTAATCTCGTTGTAATGATGTCAGTGCTGGCTTTGGCTGTGTGTTCGCCTTCTGTTTCAATCTCCTCCTTCTTCCTCAACACACCCGACCAAATAAGGACTGCTCACTTATCATGGCCTTCATTTTTACCAACCCCATTGCCACACCACTTAATTTCCCCCCACCCCATTAGCCTCCTGATTTTAGAATTTGTAAGGAATCGAATTTTATGTAATTGTGCTTTGATAACGGCCTCTAATATTGCAACCGGAGATTCTGCAATGGGTCATTACAACTTCTCCTTTGATACCAAAATTCATTTTAATGTTGAAAATGAAATCCCGTTCAACTTGGCAGTTTCTGTTTTGGATAGGGACTTATTGCACTCCACGTCATTAATTATTTTGATTTTCTTCTAAATGGAAAGAGTTTTCCGCGTTCTTTTTACACAAGAAGGTTGCATATTTCTACCTTAGCTTTACCCTGTAAATTTGTTAACAAAACATGTTAAAACTATGCATAAGTGTGTTTACAAAAGTCGCTAACGAAAAAAAGTCTAGTAATCGCATCTATGTCGCATTTATTTGCGCACATCGCATCTATATCGCATTTGCGATTTTCACGCATCACTAATTATTATATTCATTATTCAGTGTGTGACGTGGCCTCGTGGATAGAGAGTTTTCACACTGTCAGGAAGGTCCTGGGGTCAAATCCAGGGTCTACTCCCTGAAATATATATCCTCAAAGAGTGACGTATGCCTGGGAAAGGAGCTAGCCCCCCAAAACACTGAGTTTTTGATATCGCACGCATTTTGTTTAGTTTGGAGCGAGCTCATTTGAGCCAAGTATAGTAGTTTTAAGACTGTGAGCGTGATAACATTTTATATTCACTTTTTGGATATCAGGAAAAGAAATTAATAGCAAAGAGCTCATGAAAGGGTCTTTAGGCTGGAGTGTCAAGAAAAGGATCCAGAAGAATCTTTCGTTCTCTTCAAAATTCCATCTACTTTCCAAGATGTTGAATGTAAGCCTACCCTTGTGGGTACAAAACTCAATTGAAATAATTAGGTCACATGTTAATTTATGCTACCTATCTAGCCATCGTCATCAACAAGCGCGTAATGTCATCTAAATCCATCAGTATTACAAAACTGCCATTGAAATGTATTGACGTTGTTGCGATGAAAATTGACCAACGTTGGTGTAACTGAATGAAAAGATAACTTTGTGATATCATGCTCTGACCCATACACCACTTGGAATAAACTGACTCTTTACGAGGAGGGACAAGCAGGGGTAATTTCATCATCACTCGTCTTCGTTGTTATGTTCATCGATAAGCATTTGCGAAATTCTTCATGCAAACCCATTTCAACCTGCAAAATACCTATAATTATGATTCTCTTTTTCTTCTGCAGACATTTTCAGCTCGCCCCATTAATTAATACTGTAGTGGTGTGTTGAGAGGCCCGTAAAGCAGATGGTCCATGCGATGAATCTCTCTTGAGCTTCCGACATTTCTACCGACGTATCAATGGAATCCATTTCCATCGTCTTCAAGGCCGAGTGAAATCGGATCCGTCAGAACCGATGAAGATGGGAAAGTATTCAGTGGAAACGGCAGAAATGGAACGACTGACCCGGTTGGAGGCCCGAGAAGTATTCTTCGCAGCAGTTCACCGAACCATGAAATCTTTCCAAAGGCCCTCGGTCCAAGTCTCTTTTGTCTCGAATGAAACCATGTGACGAAGTGGGTGACGTTGCCGCCCTTGGCTCCCATTGGCTCCTCGTCGGCCAATCACCTCCTCCCGCCCTCCGCAATAATCGCCTTCGCTAGGATGGAAGCAACCCGCGGCAGCGCCGCCCTCGGACCTGAGGTGAAATTGCTCGGGTGCCGTCCGCGCCGCGGGAAAGGGAAAAAAGTGAAAAACAAGAGAGTTGCGAGGGCCGCCCGCGCCTCGATTCCCTCCCATGGGTCCGGCCGGCCCTGGCTATTTTTCCGCGGGGCCCCGCCCCCTCTTGCATGTTTCATACAAAGTACTCAATTACCGCGCCCGCCACCCATTTTTCGAACCGCAAAAAGCAATCCCTCCCACCCCTCTCCCCTGGCGCCCTCCCACTAAACTCGTGAATTTTTCCGAGAACTAACTCTCCCCCTCCCTCCCTCCTTCCTTATCATATCTCTCTTACCCTCTGCTGCCGTCCATTTCGAATGCCTCCTCATGAATTTTCATGAATGAGAACGAGACACACGGAACCCACGGGATGGTTGATATTTCTTTCTTTCTCTCTTTTTTTTATTATTCTCTCCATTTTTCCATTAATTATTTCGCGTTCGAGCATTTAAAAAAAGTTTTTCCGCCCCCTTTTTTATTTCTTCCCCTCAAGATTAAAACTGCCGCCCGACTGTTTCGGGTCCCCGTTGACGCAAATACTTTCTCGTCGTCCTCAAATGTTTTGCTCCCTCGTCCTTCGTTTGTTTATGAATGCCTTTCGACCGTCCCATCAATTTCACCCGCAATTGGCAGTTTTTTTTTCATTCCCGTACTCTTTTTTTTCCTCAGCTTGCTTTCCCTGAACCGTGTTCAACTCAACTAGCCTCTCGCTGCTTCAACTTAAATCCCATCGAAACACATGGCTCGAAAATACCCAAATATCGTCTCATTGGCACTTTTTAAAATGATCAATGGTAAGTGAACTGCGTTCAAAACCATATATACCGTAGCAGAGAAAAGTGAAACATTTTTAATCTAAATTAGGTATTAATTTTGCGTTGCTGTTATCATTGTTTCTTCATATTTTTCGTGATACTGTTTCTACGAATTTGTATTAAGTAATTACTTTTCACGTTGCTATTTTCTTGTTTACTATTCTAGCCTATAGATTTTCAATGCTTTAAATTTGACCCTGTTAGTGAAGATAGTGAACTTGTTGGAGAGCGTTAAACTAATTCGGAGTTTGTTTTGTTGTTGTTCGTGAAATGGTTTGCGCTGTATGATAGATAAATTTTAAGTCATATCCATGATGTTACTGCTATTTTCATCGGATGGTTGTCTCAAAGAAGGTAGTAAAACTATCGGAACGTCCACGGCTGAATAAACTTCACGTTACTGAATAAACTGATTGCTGGACAAACTTTCTAGTAATCCTCCTTCTTTCGTTCCTTCTCTTCCTCTGCATGTTTTTAAATGCCTTCCTACCATCCCTTCAATTTCAGCCTCTTCTGGTCATTTTTATATTCAGCTACATCAATTTTCTGCTTGCATTCCCTGAATAGCACTCAACTACTACATCACGTACCTTCTCTCTAAATTTCATCGAAAAGATTCCCCAAAATAACGCCAATCGCAGCCGTGGCACATTTTTAAAAGGTTCATATGCTAAATTAGCTGCCCTTGAAGCTCTATAAACTGTCAAAGAGATAAATCTCGTATAATGTTTAAGTATGTAATGGGTATCAATTTGGCGTCACTGTTATCTTCGTGTTTTTATATATTTTGTGATTATTATGAAAATTTTCAGTTTGAAATAAATGACTTAAATTTATTGAAACGTCAGAAACCGAATATGTAAATCCAATTTGGGACAGAACTCAAGAGAGGGACTTAGGCGTTTTTGACTTCGCCGCGTTGCAGACTACGATTGTAGATTACTATTTCTTCATTGCACTCGATTGAAATGTGATGATGGAGGGACATTGGTCAAGGGGAATCATTCACCGACCTCTGCACTCGTCCAAGGTAAAGAGTCATCCAGAAAAGAAGATCAGGAGAGATTATAAAAGGCTTACCGAAGAATAGATGAAGAACGGTAGCTATGAGACCAAAACGCCGGAGGAGAACGCGGTGAATAGGTCATGTCTAGAGGACTTAAGGGTCAAATGCATCGAGCTAATGACGTCACCAACTAATGAAATGTGGGCGCAACTTTAATTTTTTTTACTTAATCGAATGATGAAAGGATAAATGATAATATGATGAAAGGATAAATTGAAGGAAGTGTCCCCCGACGGAGTCACTAAGATAAATAACTACAACAAGGTAAAGAAGACATTAAGGAAGAAGTAACAAGGACGAAGGACATGTGGGAAGTCAAGGAATCTCAAAAGCTACGGAGAAATGGAGGCCTGTAGTGCATGCCAATCTTTATCTTGCATTGCAGCGCTGCCAAAAGAAAAAATTGAGAAATCTGTTGAATTATTCATCCGCAATAATTTTATCTCGAACTCGTCGAGTTTCTTTTTTCGATAATATTTGGCGAGTTAAATGTTCAAAGGCGTCAGTGATATCGTAAGTACTCTGGGATATTCTTCTTTGTTGTTCAAAGTCGTCTGTAATTAGGAGTAAAATGTCATCAGAGAGTTCACTAGAGAATAAAAACCCAAAGTCACTACGGGATAGTTCACCAATTTCTTCACTCATATTATTTCTATTTTTTTCGGTCCGTCCCGTATTTCTAAAACTGTTCGCGGCGAAAGATCGACGGAATTCATCTTTTCCCGCCTAATTTGTTGACGCCACGAAATTCTCCCGAGCGGATGGTTCATCGCTTTTCCTATGTAGGTAATGCTCTTTCTTGCGCATCGGACTCGCTTAGTTTGTTTTTATTTGCACTCTTTCGAAAATGCCTACCGTCAAATAATGGCTCTCCTTGTACGAGACAGTATTTCTTATTTGTTCTTAACGTCTTATTTATATCAAAATATGAACTCGTGAGGATTTTTTGAACGAAGGAACAAATAGTATCGAGCTAACGACGTCACTAACTAATGAAATGTGGGTGCAGCTATAATTTTTTTTTACTTAATCGAATGAGATAAAATCTGAATGAGGAATATTTTTTTCGTCTTGTCTTTCCCTAACATATACGGAATTATTTAAATTAATCGTGATTTCGGCACTGATTCAACTACTCCATCACTACATTATTGGTCACATTATAGGGGCTTTGATTTATTATAAACTTTGGTTAATTTCTTGCTTAAAGCTTCTATGGATCATTACTGCCGTAGTTGATGTTTGTTGTAAATGAGGAGGCATGTCAAAAAAAAATAACGGGAATTTTTGGGTTTTTGAAAAATAGTTATTTATGCGTCTAAATTTAGTTTGTCACCTTCAAAATAGTCACAATTATCCCATTAGACATTATGCATTTGTGCCCGCGGTTCCTTTAATTTTCGAAACACTTCTCCAACTCGATCTTTGGGATAAACTTTAGCTCTGTAACCGATTTTTTTAAATGTCGCCTATGCTTGTAAAACTACGGCCGTTTAATGTTGTATTTATTTTTGGAAATTGGAAATAGTCACATGGTGTTATATCTTTTTGGCGTTATCGTGGAGTATTGGAGTTGTTTTTGGCCAAAAATTTACGAACAAGCAATGAAGTGTGAGTCGAAAATCTCTGCGTTCAAAAAACAAGTCAAACGTTAGCGATATGAAGTGAAACACTTTGCACTTTCCACAAAAAAAATTTATTACACTAGAGTCGACATGTTTCGCTGCACTGCAGCATTATCAAGACTAACAAAAGAGTCTTGATAATGCTGCAGTGCAGCGAAACATGTCGACTCTAGTGTAATAAATTTTTTATGTGGAAAGTGCAAAGTTTTTCACTTCATATCTCATAATGGATCTCCACAAAGTATCTGCCTCATCCATCCAATTCATCAAACGTTCCGCCACGGACGAAGTAACAATGAAAATAGCTGAAAATTGTATCCTGTAACGTCGTGTCCATGATGTTTGGCGTGATTGATTATGCATTGATGTTTGAATTGTATTTTTATTTGTAGAAACAATTTATAAGAACCTACATTTGGAGTATGCTCCTATACGGAAGTGAGGCATGGACAATGACCGCAGCGGAGAAAGCAAGGATAGAGGCCTTTGAAATGTGGTGCTACAGAAGAATGATGAAAATCAAATGGATCGACCGAGTTAGTAACGAGGAAGTCCTAAGAAGGGTAGGAGAGAAGAGAAGCCTCATAAAAACCTTAATAAGAAGACGGAACAACCTTATAGGCAGGGCTGGGCAAAATACAGGCCGAGGAGTATTTGAAATACAAAATACAAAATACTGCACAAAATGTATTTGAAATGCAAAATACCAAATACCTTGGACTTCGGTATTTGAAATACAAAATACAAAATAGTATTTTAAATACTTTTTAAAATACAAAATACACTTGTAAGGAAACTAAGACATCTTTAAAAAAGTTCTAACACATAAATAAACATAAAAGTTCTAACATACACATATACATTTGAGATTTTTCAATGTAAAAATTATCAAATGTTGCTCTCTATGAATGAATTATTCCCCTTGAGGAATACAAGTTTTTCAAAAAGTTTGTCTGACAGAGATGCCCTCACAAGGGAATGGATAAACCAGCAAGTGAAAATAGTCTTTCCACTGGTGAAGATGAGCATAGGCTTGTATTAAATCTGATGAACATTTTATTAATATTCAGATAATTTTGTAAACTCGACAGCGATTTGTTCTTGTCATTGAAATAGCTGATCACTTTCAACTCAATGTGGGACTGTTGCTTTTTCTCACTAGTATTTGATAGCACAAAGAAGTCGAATGTAAGACTCTAAAGAATTTATACATGGATTTTGAATGCGCTTTCGTTCATAGTTTGAAATATGGTCAGGAAGCCACCGCAACTTGAAACTAGGATGAAAGCAAGCAGCTAAAATAGCCTCATTCACTAGAGGAGACAAACTGAAAAATAATTCAAATCTATCATGCAAGCTTTTCACCAATGCTGTTACTATTCCAGCTGTGTGACGCAAATTATTTTCCATCAAATGTTGCAACCTGATACGCAGAGACATCAGTGTGGGTAGTAATTGTCCATAGTAACAGACTTTCTGGCCCTGAAGGTAATCTAAGGCAGTGGCGATTGGCTTCATCATGACGATGAATTCCTCTAAATATTCAATTTCTACTTCTTTGAATGAATTGCTTAAATTGAGTTTCTCAAACACTTTATTCAACCTGTCTTTGTGCTTCATTAATTGACTAATTGAGTCGTACAGTGAATTCCACCTCGTGGGGCAAGGATATAATAACTGATATCCTATAATATACCCTGAATGACTTCTGAAGATTTTGGTCGACACGATACATTCCATAATGTGGAGCACTTTGCAAGAGCTGGATAATGTATTCTATTGACAGACGAACCCTTAAGAGCATTTTGTAAATCAGTTGTCACCAGTAAATTTAAGGTATGACTCGCACACCTCATATGGTGGGGTAGAATTATGCCAGCGTTCCTATAGTCCATTTCTGAACCCTCTCCGTCTTTCTCACAATCTATTGCTCGAGGCTCCAAGCAATGGAAATCTACATTTTCAGCTTCAAAATCATTTGCAGGATATAAATTTTAAAGAGATGATCATTATTACATTCTTGTGTATACTCTTAAGATAATAGAATAAGCTCATAATTACCGTCGAAATTCAATGGAGTGGAAAGAGAACAGCCAAATTCTTTGCATGCTTCAGTAAATGTTTTAATGCATAGTGTTACAAAGCTACTTCAAAAGTATTTTACAAATGTATTTTGTATTTTAGAATAGTAAAATACCAAAAATTTGTATTTGAAATACAAAATACAAGATACATTCAGGCCGTGTATTTGAAATACCAAGCACAAAATACAAATGTATTTCAAATACGTATTTTAAAATACTTGTATTTGAAATACTGCCCAGCCCTGCTTATAGGCCACATCTTGAGACATGATGGCCTGATGAAGACAATCGTCGAAGGACAGGTGGAAGGCAAGAATGGAAAAGGAAGACCTCGAACAAAATATATGGAACAAGTAAAGAGAGATGTGAAAGAGAAGAAATACGTAGGAGTGAAAAGATTAGCTGATAGGAGAACTGAGTGGAGAGCTGCGTCAAACCAATCCTAGGATTGTTGACCAGTGATGATGATGCGTGTTTGTGTTTATATTGGTGTTTTGGAGTTGAGGTCGCTATGGTGATGGGGGAGTAAACAGGGGATGGTTAGTAATAGAGCCATTTTTGGTGGAGAAGAGGAATTAAAGCTCTGAACATTATAAATGATTATTATTGTCTGAGAAGAAAAAAAGGTTGCGACATCACATTCCCTACCTCTGGAACATGTACGTCTTTCTGATTATCATTCGCGGAGTGTGCCCGGGAAAATTCAAATGCAACTTTGATTTAGTTATTGTTATGTCATCGGATATGAAATGGCCTCAATAAAATCCACAGTTGTAGTGGACAGCCCCAAGAGTGCAAATGAAAAATCATTTCTGGCCTCATTTGAAGAGACACTTTCCGTTTGTCCGCGGTTGTGCTGCATCTGCATAATCGAGGAGCTATCCTAATCGGGGATTCGAAGCGGATTAATCCCCAACACGAGTATCAAAGGCCAATAATAAAAAAAACGATTTATGCCCATCTACTCTGCCAAAGGGAAAAACACAGTCTCTCCTACATTGGGTACTTACGTATAAGACGGAGCGAGCGTCGTTGAATAATTCATCCGTTCAGTTCTGAATTCATCCATCCTGATTGGAAACTAATACGTCTTCAAGACGATCGGCAAAAGAATATGCCCCACCGCTCACTGTGAGGCATATTTCTTTGCCGGAACCACTCTAGCTCGGCTCTTGAATTATTTATAGGGAGGCGAAAGAAATCGCTTTGCGTATTCAAAAGCGAGTAATGCCTTCATTAACATTCCTTATTTTTCAATCAGCCCCGTTCACCCCCAAAATCAATACAAACAGGAGAGAGGGAATCCAATCCGTGTTTTCTCGCTAGCTATCCTTACAAACAATGGCTTGGGTTACAACGGAAGCTGTTGGGGGTGCATGTAATCAGTGTTACCTTCAATACATTGCATAATAATGTTTGATGAATAATCATGCTAGATTTTAGGACTCCGCGGCGTTTCCTTCATGATGCCTGCAGTTTTCGCGTTTTTTGGTTTTTTATACATCTGTTTCGTTGACTATCCTGTCTGCGAATGTTTGCATCTCCATACTACCTTTCGTGGGAGATTGCTTGGTCACCAGCTACCCATTTAACCCAATGTTGCATTCAAACTCACACAAAGATTATAAGGCGTCAAAAAACGCTAATCTCTATTACAATAAAATAAAATCGCGTTGTGTTCTCTGGTAAGAGTTTTTTTACGAAACAATCAGCTTTAATTTGTATTTCATTAAGTTCTCTAATTATATCTTATACAATACGCATGGTCCGGCTATGATATGGAGTGCGACGATATTAATATTTTGATGAGAGAGAGAGAGCCATTACTTCCCTTGCCTGATCAGGGAGGCCGCAGGAATTCATGTTACGCCGACTGCTTTCGGCAAAAGAGGACAGTTACCTCTACTCACCGTGGAAGAGGAGACTCATTCGGCCCAAACAGCTTACAGTATCCCCCCATACCTGGCATATCAACAAGGCAAGGACAGGGTAATTACACCTTCAACCTGAAAACCCTGATAGGATAGTCAGCGAAACTTTTGTATAAAAACAAACAGATGCGGATGCACACCAGAATAATTCAGACGTCATCATGGTAAATCAAGTTGATTTAAGGCCAGAGGCCCTTTCATTTTCGAGTAGAGCTATTACAAGATTGAAGACAGAAACTGCTCTTATTAAATGATATCTCACATATTCCATTCTCCTTGACATCCACAGCACGAACTTCAACAGTGTATGAAAACCGTAAATTTGTAATCTTTGGAATTTGCTGGGTTTTCTTTTGGCGAAGCACTATTTATTTAGCAGACTTCTATCCTAATCATCCATCATCAGTGTTTCTCTATAATAATGCTTGATATTTGAAGGCAACCAACAAAGGTAAACCAACATTTGATAAAAGCGTAGATGAAGGACGCAAAATATTTCGAAACTTTGGCTTCGTTAAAAGTGCTCCACGATTTATTGATTTATGAGCTCATTCTACTTATCCTTTCTCAGCGTTCACGTTCCCTGACCTCACGCTGCTACTCTCCTGGTCAGACTATTTCATTAAATACATAATCTTTCATTACAAAACTCTCATCAACTCGTACCTATTCATTATCACCTTTCTAGGCCACGAATTTTTCTTCTTGGTATTTTGGTATTTTTTTACTGCTGTGTGCGTTGCCCTCTAATATTGCGGCTAATGAGTTTGATTGTTCCTCTTACGGAGAGTTTTGTTTACTTCTATGTTTAGGAAACGCGTTATTTCCTCTGGACCGCTTTTATACTTTTTTATTTCTTGCTGGCGTTACTCCTTTGAAACTAACGCTATCATTCAGGAAATTTTTATAAGTTAAAATAGATTTTTGTAAACATTCTCCTGTTTCTTGAGTGTGATATCATTGAATTTGAGAAGATATCAAAGTATAAATTTCATGTTTGTTATACGGGCGAATTTTGAATTGGATCGACTCTGTACCCGCTGGTAATTTCGAATTGATACATTATGTTTTAGGCGAGTAATCTCTCACCCAATAAAATCGGTCCAGGGTCATTTAAGTCTCGATTTTTCAAATCGGAATAGGTTTGAAAATATAGCAGTTACTGTTTGGTTTTGTTTCAGATGTAAAATCAATGTGTGTATGTATAGTTTTGATTTCGAAGAAAGTTATATCACATTCATTTCTCCGTGTTTTACCGCTGACAGTAGCATCGTTGACTCTTGTTTTCACCGCTAGGAATCGCCGGCATCAAATTAATTTCCACTGCTGCAGTACGAAACCAGTCAATTGGTCAAGTTGTTGGATGTTATTTGAAGTATTCACGAGCAATATTGAATATTCATAGAGAAATTTTAGAGCCTTGATTGCATTCAAAAAAGTGTGTCACTAAATGACTTAAGAACCCCGCGAATAGTTATTAATATCCAAGCTACAGCCTATCCTTATTCTCGTATCGAGCGCTGTGCTACCGATCAGACTATTTGATAGGCTTTACTTTAACTCTAGCATCATATCAAATGTCAATTCAACACATTTCTAATTATCCTCATTTGCTCAACTCCCTTCAGTTTGCGACCACCTCCTACTGTGTTTAGCCTCAATTTATGTATAGCTAGAGGTACAGAGGTAATGCAGTAATTAATTGTGGTTATCATTTTTACCGAACTGATGTTTTTTTATAGTATTTTTTGCATCACATTTAGGTTGGTAATTTTTGTGTTGAAAATTATGGTTCATTTATTACTAAATACCATACACTGCTGTATTCATTTTAAAAAGCCATCAATCCCAAAATTAAGTTAACTAGGCCATGGTTTTTTGTCAGTAGGTCCCAGCGGTAATCGAAATACTTGTCGCACTTGCATCCAGGTGCACCTACACTGCAGGCGTGCACATTTGCATTTATAGTGCATTTCGGGCGGAGATGATTAGAGCTCCTTGTTGGGCCCGGCGTCCATCAGCAGCGACTCCCATCAGAACCTCCACCCGCTCTTCCGCTAATTTGAATTTGTCCGCTTACCTGCCGATAGATGGCTCTCAATATCCTAACACACCCACGATTTTCTCTTGTTTGCGAACCGCATATTTCATAAATTTACATTTCTCTGGCTTCGTAACATTGAAGCGGAAACGTGTCCGTGTTCTTTTTTTGTCGTACTCTGTCCAATCGAAATTAGGGAGGCAAAAAGGAAGGAATTTTGAGTATGCATTAGAATGGAAGTTTAGAATATGACTGCATGTTGGACGGTTAATTATCATTTCTCTATTGACCTGTAAATTTTTCATCAGTTACTGCGTAATGGAACGTTTAAGTTATTTTTAATTATTTTTATAAAATTAAAATATTTCTCTTCCATTATTAATTATATTGAATGAAAAATTTTGGGACGTTACATTTTCTCTCTTTTTTTATCTAGAAATAATGGTAAATATCACTTGACGAAATCAACGAAAAATATCGTGAAAATTAATGACGAATTATTTTCTGTTGCAATAATTTTATTACATGGTGTTATTGGTATGGTCCATGGTAAATACTTAACCCTTGTTAGTTTAATCTTCCAAATTTTGGTGCTAAACATGAATATTTTATAGATTTGTGAGAAAAAATCTCGTTTTTTATTACTTCTTATGCGTCGGCTATGTTAACTTATGACCCATTTTGATGGGCGATTGTGGAGAGTGTACGGTACCAGCGTTTACCTATCGTGGCTAACTATTTGTGTTTCCGTTTAATCTCGGCAGGTGGTGGTGGAGTCCAAAATGCACGTTACCGTGTCTCCGGGCCGGCCGCTGCTGCTGTTGGCGCTGCTATCGCTGCTAGCGTGCCACGTGCCCCCAGCGTACCCAGTGCCATCGCACGACAAAGGTAAGAATCGCATCATCTGGCATTTTCAGAGGACGTGTCTCTCACTCTCGCAACCGGTCATGTAAAACCAGGCAGTGGCGAATTAAGGGGGGTCATTACCCCACCAAAACTTTATCAACAATTTTTATCACCATAATTAATTTGAACTTTAAGGCGGCTATTTATTTCTTCTCCATTGTTAAATTTCTTGAATGTCTAAAATTGTTTAAAGGGTAGTTTCCTTCATCATAGAAAACGAAATGCATTGAATGCGATTCGTTACCCACCATTAGTTTATTCATAATATACAAATTATTTGGTTTTAGAAATCCCAGTTCAGACGAATGGCATTGGTCAATTTTAACCTCATTTGAAAAAGACCAGTTTGGCGCCCATGCGATTCCACTCCACGTGACGTCACAGGGACCTAGTTTCTATACGACTAGATAGGAGTTTTAAATTTTCTGAGATTACCAATGCAATCATGAGGCACAGAGCTCAGGGAAACATCTCTTAATAATCACCCATTAAAATTACCTAAGTTCGGAAAGTTTCCTTCATTTGATAGGGTAATAATAATCCTTATTTAAGCCAAGCGCTACCTGCTAGCAGGGTACTCTGCTACCTGCAAGCAGTCTGGGTCGTATCAGCGCTCAAAGCCTTGCCCCAAGGTCACCTCACTTGCAGCAGCGGGAACCAGAACGACGTCACACGGGGTTTTCCCAGCATTCCTACTTAGCCGTCTCGTTTTCGCGCGCTTGAAATTTTTCACTTTTCGTTTAATCGCAAAAAATAGATCTCGTCATTCGAAAATCTAAGAGCATGAAATGCGTACTCCATGAGTAATAATCTTTCGATTTAGGCAATAAAAAAATAATAGGAGACCACCCTATTTCATCTGTTGCTAAGAATAATTCCATACTTCCCGGACGCAGGTCATGACCCCCCCTCAAATTTGATGCTGTATCTGCCGCTGATGGTTGGTTTTTGGCCTCGCCAACGACCCGTCACCGCTCTTCTCTGTCTTCCATAATTTATATTTCTGCTCCATGTCTTCAGTTATCTCCTTCAGTACTTAGAATCTGCAACCAAGTCTTGATCTTCTACCGTTTTGTCTACCATTAAAATTTAGTTTGATCACGTTGGATTTGCCTCTCCTCAATGTCTCTTTTTCGCGGCGAATTATTTTAATACTTACGTAATTGGATTAGTGGCGGATACATATGGGGTGCGCAGGGGAGCGCGCGCCTCCCCCCTGCGGGCCCGTCTGCATTGCCTAACATTGCAGAACCACATTAATAACTTTTTTATACCATATGATTGCATTGTCTTGTATTTGCGTATTATCAGTGTCGCGGGATGGAAAAGGAACGATGTTCATACAACTATAACCCAAAGGATCAGAGAAATACAACGCACTTTTAAACATTAAAAAATATATATATTCATAACTTTAACAATATCATGAAAATAGTGAATAATAAAGGGGGGAATTTCACTTGTCAGTCAGTCTTCAGTTAGTAAGCCTCCTTGTCTGCAGTTCCGCCGACACTTGAGCACCATTGTGGTGCGGGGGAGGGGCTGGGGCAGCTGAGGCACCACACATTCTCACTATGAGTGCAACACACACTGACTCCGAGATTGACGACGACTGGTCGCACGCGCACACACAAAAAATTGAATATCGGAATAAAACTACGCCCTCCGGTAGTAGGTACGACAACTAAAACATACTTCTGTTTACGGAAAAATCACTTTAAATAAAACTTTGTTAAACTTTGCATGTGACTTAGTTGTTTGTAATGACGACAAAAGTAAAAGTAGCTCAAGATTCCTTTTGCGCCCCCCTCGAGTTTTTTTCTGTATCCGCTACTGAATTGGAGTAAGCATAGAAATATGGTGTTTTTTTACATTTACCTGTTTGTATAAATAAACGTTTTACTTATGAAAAAAGATACCGAGTTGAAAATTCCAAGATAATTCCAGATAAAACTCATATTTTATGACCGTATGTAACTAAGAACTATTTTTGACTGGTTTGCCACACGTTTCTGTAATTACCCAAGCAGAAGTACATAGTTGCGAACATTCATTCTAATTTGTTGTCTTTCTCTTGACCTCAATGTTAAATGTTGACTCGGTGTCTTGCTGTATAAACTTGAAGAATGTTACGTGCAAATTATTGCCATAGTTTCAGTGTATTTATGTTTTGTCAGAGCTATGAATAAATATGAGTTCATAATTTTGATATACACAAGGCGTATAAGGATATAACAATGTTTTTTACAATAATAAAATAAAGAATAATGATTCAGTTGTAAATTGCACGTAACTTAATTGTTGACACGCATTGTACCGCTCACAGTTAACTCGTGGAAAAGTGTCATCTCTTATCTGCTAACTCGAGGTGTCCTTCCACCATATCTCATCTGCCTCAGTTATTTTCATCTAAAGAGTTGCTCTTATGTGGACCTGAAAATACGCTTTTATTTTATGTGCTCATGAGTGAACTTTATATCGACCAGATTATTTTATTAACTGAATTCTACTAAACAAAGCACATATTACGAGGTGTGTATCGAAACTCTCAGATAAATTTAAAAAAATTATCACCTCCTGTCGTCAACTTGTTTTTCATTTTCGAAAGGCCGCCGTGAAGTTTTCCGAGTTTTTTTTAGCGATCTATTTTCGTATCTGTTATTCAAAAGTATTTCCGTAGTTCATATGTTTTCGTTCTTCCTGAAAGTTATGGAAGTGGAACAGCGAATTTGATTAAAGCCGGCGATTGGTAGGATAATACCAGAGAGCTTATATATGTTTACGACGCGTCATTTCCAAATCAGGTAGCGAACGTCGCGGCGGTCGCTGTCGACTATAGAAGTCTTCATATGTCTTCAGAGAATTTGCGTGTCTCCAGCTATTCGCTGCTGCCAAATGCGCCTTTTCTCTTCCTTCCTGTGTGCCGGCTGTATGATCCGAGTCCAATAGCTTATTTTCCAATCTTAATTTCCCGCACAAGCCCTGAGACGCTTAGTTGACCATTCTGCCTGCAATGTGCTCACTTCCCCTTCGTCCCCTTCCTTCACCCATCCCACATGTTCCACTCCCTCTTTGATGCACTATTTGCTGGTGTGTGTAAGCCTTCACAAGGACTCTACAATGGGCCCGTTTAAATATATCATTTCACTGTCGGTATTTACAGAGTTTGAGATCTATGTTCCATATATTTAAGTTTTTAGGACATTCGCCTACTGCTCGAGGTATTCGCGACGAAAAATTGACAGCATGAACTCTTTTCGTGGGTGAGTAGATGACGTCACCAACTCCTACTGAAGGGTTTAAATATTCTGAGCTTGATGAAAGGTTTTTCTGGATCGAGAAAATAAACCAGAAACTTTGATGACGTCATCAACTTTTGAAATGTGGGCGGCAACTTTCGTGTTTCATTTTTTTTATACTAAAGAGTATGTGGCTGGAATGGGTAGCATTTTTCGTCAAAGCTTCTCTCGCTCTTCTTCTTGATCGAGAACATTAATCAGAAACTCTTATGATCACCAACTTTTGAAAAGTAGGCAGCAACTATCGCGTTTCATGTTTTTACACTTACGAGTAAGTGGCTGAATTGGGATTTTTTTCGTCATAATTTTTCCTGCTGGCCTCTAAATATCAAATTGTTTTCCTGCATTGCAATTTCGGATTTTGCGATCCTAAATTCTGGCTGGCCGCCTTCACCTTACACAGCTCGGCCCTTTCGTTAAGCCATCGCGTCGGAGATCTCCGCCACTTGCACCGTGCCACTGTTGGGCGATTACGGGGCTGAACGCAATTGTACCTACATCTGTCTAATCTCCTCCTCGAGCTTGGCTGAGCACCAAAGGACCGCACGGCCGAGAGATACCCGAGATCTAAGTGTAAGGCCGACGGAGGATCACCGAAAGTTCACTTGGAAATTTGGTGGCTCTGAACAGGGGCGCAGCTAGGGGGTGTTTCAGGCGCAGCTAATACTGGGGTGCCTGGGGGTGTGGTATACCTGCCAGGGTAAGCGGTAGGTGCAAGGGCCCTCCGCCAGAAAAAATTAAGATAAATGGTTCAAAATTTTGATTTTTACGGCCTTCTGAGGGATATCTTGTTAATCCTCATACTATTATATAAGCAATAATTATACAATTAAGTAAAATAGATTTGACTTAAAAATTTCTCTGAGCTTTGGGGGGTTTATCCCCCAAAATCCCCACCTCGCTGCGCCACTTGCTCTGAACATCGGTGAAGTCACCCCAAGTGCTCACTGCGAGAGGCTATAATAAGAGAAGGCCCCAGTCGGTGTCGTCAAAGCTTTATTATTGCTGCCACTTCACTCGCGTTTTAATCAGAGATTGTCATAGAAACTAAACGAAAGTCGAAACCAATAAAATTTCAATAGTTTCGTTCCCGGGAGCGAAATGCAGAAACGAAACGAAATGGATTTAAACCCGGGGAGATAAACTCAGGGTAGAAACGAAATCGGAGTCAAAACTATTTCGAGTAGGAATTAAACTAAAACTCTGGGACGAAACGAAACGCAGATTATGTTTCGCACCGGAGGAACCACGTGATTCAACTTCGAACGGTTCAGTTTCAATCCACACACCGAGTACGAAGTAAAGTTGAATGAAGTAGAGGTTCGGCCTACTGGCATTATATATGTATGGTGCACTCATATTTTTACCATTAACAGGAGAACGGTGAACGCGAAATGCGAACGCCATTCCACTTTTAAGGTCAATGTTTTAACCTCTCCACACGTACGTTAAACGTAATGGGTCGACATTATTCTCTCTTATCCAGGGATGCCGACTAACAAAAAATATTGGGGGGGGCCAAACCGGGGATCTTGCCCCGGAAAATTTTATACGTAGTGAGTTTAAAGTTTTTTAAGCATTTTAGAATAGTCATATGATCAACATTAGAGCCGGAATAAACTCTTATCTCGATATCTGGACACTCCGGGGAAAATCGACAAGCCTGACACATTTTTTCCTCCTACCCATAACGAATTTTTGAGGGGTCTCGGGGCCCCTCAGGCCCCATGGAGTCGGCGCCACTGCTCCTATCCCATTCCACTCAAATTCAGGGATCGAAACTTAACTATGAGCAGAGGAGTTTCGATTAATTTAGTTCCATTCCCGGGAGTGAATTTCCGCTCCGGATCGAAACTAAACTCCTTGGCGATTGTAATTTCGTGCAGGAACGAAACTAAACCTAGGCTTATTATTTTCGTTTCGTTTAATCGGTATACAAAATGCCCGCAGCGTGATGATAAGTGCAGACCAATCCACTTATTCCCATTGTTTACAGTAGTGTACTTTCAGTTGCGAGAAATGGTCTTTAAATGCTATGATCTTTGTCTATCACACCGTAACCGTCATGAGTCTTCGATTCGATGATTAGTTTGCCGCAGCTCTCCACTACACTCCTTATCAGCTAACAATTTCATTTTTACATATTTATCATCCTTTACATCCTCAATATGTCACATTGAACTCATTCCGGGCATTTGCCTTTCACTTTGCCTTTAAAGATAGTCTTCATCAGGCCATCATGTGTCAAGATTTGGACAATTTATGTATCTCGGCTGCTCATTCCAGTTTTCAGAGGGCCTCTCTTTTCTCCCACTCTATTAAACGCGAATAAAAATTCCATTTTATAGCCCTAATAGGGAAGTGCACTAGTGTTTCAAATGCACCAAACACATTTTTTAAATTAGAGTTCAGAATAACATAATGTCGTAAAACCACAGTTTAAATCCTAATAGTGAATACTTTATTCGAGATGACCGTCTGAAATATGGAAAAATTCAAAGGCCGCGAAAACGGGTGTCCATGTTGAATATTGGCCGTGACGTCACAAGGCAGTAGCAGAAGGCAGCTTCTACACCGTTTAGTTCTACCACTATTATTGCATAGAAAAATTGCAGAATTTGAGGGTATCCGTTTTTTGCTGTCATAAAATATCTTCAGAATATATATGTGGCTGCTTCTCTTTTGAGTAAACGACTTCATCATTGCGTAATATATTAATATTCATTTACGTGTCAACTTCAAGTTTGGAAAGAGTAGTACGAATAGCACATTGAATCTTTAATAAATGCATGATGGCATTTATTTTTCGCTGGGTATATTTTGACACAATGCCGTTTATCATGCCAAAACTTTTTTTGTAAGACCCGAGTCAAACTAATAAACCTATTTCAGACGTTTGCTGCAAGACTTATTCGTTGCGTATGTATTCACGCCGGCCGGAACGTTCGCCCTTCGCAACTAGAATCATGGGATGTTAGCCTTATTTCCGAGCTGGCTGGTTGTTGCAATGGTTCGCTGTCCAGGATGGGTTCTAGAAAATATAATCTTGGTTGGGAGAAGGAAAATTCCAACGATTTATAAATGGTATACCAAACTTTGATGTATTTATGGTTACTGAATAAGGAGGACAGGTTCAACGCTCCATAGAAATGCGAGACGTTAAGGCTAACAAGGATAGACCGCGTACCTTGCTCCATCTTTTTCAATTAGGGCGTTAGTTAGGCTGTAATTAATTAATTTTCATGCGTTACTTTTTACAAGTTGTATATATAAATTTAAAATGTCAACTATTTCCTAATGGGTCGGTTGGGGTAGTGGTAGCGTGTACGATTCATAAGATAGATCTCACCCGAAGGACCATGGTTCAAGACTGCGTCATGGCATTATTTTTTGTTGTCTTCATTGTGATCATACGGCATCAAGTTTATCATTAATTATAATTGCAGCAATCATTGACATAAGACAATTTTTTAATCTTCATTATGGCGTTTAGGTATTTTAGCAGTGTCATTACAAACGCAGAGATACGATGACTACAAGGGTTGGTGTGCGCTAAAATGTTAATTTTTTCTTTGCTTATACTGACCAACTTCCACATTAAAAATGAAAACCACTCTTGCAAGAGCACATACCATTAAAGGCTCGCGGCAAGCAACAATATGCGTACAGGCATAATTAATAAGAACACAAAGCGAATATAAAATGCCATATATATCGAACACTTGTAATTCACATTACTCCAAAGGGAGTTTACTTACTCAGTACATACCTCAGTACCTTATACTCAGTACCTACCAGTTTACCTCAGTATCAGTGCTAAAAGAACCATTCTGAAATATAATTTCAACTAACAAATAGGATGAAATAAAAGTTGATAACCCTGGACCGGGCGCGCTGGCGTATAAAATACGTCAATCTTTGAAAACCAAGGATTTCGACATTGTACGTACATTCTGGGCTATAATGGTCTCGTGTATTCTTACAATGTACTTTGACTGCCTATATTGCGAGTTTTCAAAGTTCGAGGTATTGTAGCTAATTTTTTGGATCAGCAAGATGAACCCGTCACCAGTGGAGTACAAATTACGCCGCGCGACCTGCCGTGTACCTTTATATCTGTATCACCTATAAATGTACTTATTTCAACAAATAAAGATTAACTTTAACAAAAATCGTTTGTTATCATTTATGCACATATCATGGGCAAAGTACGCATTTTGCCCGGTCGTGTAAAAAAACAGTCGCGCCATAATTCTTTAACCAAACTACTTTCAGTTTATAAATTACGTAGGTCTACGCGGAAGATGCTATATTTTGACTCAACACACTTTTTGATGTGACTGAGGTACCTATTAAGTAAATTATTATAATATAAATATCAATTTGATCTTACAATACCTTCAAATGATCTTCAAAACAGAATATCATCGATAGGTAAGAGTCAGGATCAGCCTTGAACCATTTATTCCGTATAGCTTGTGCTTAAGGCACGGGAATGAATATCTTCTCCAGGCTTTTGTTTCGACGTCGAGATGAAATTTGGAACAAAAAATCATTTATAATTCTATTTTGAATTCATGTTTTCGGTACTAGACGACATTTTTAGGAAGCAAACTCCACCGATTCCCGGAAACTCTCGCCGCGCTAAAGAAGGCGACGGAATTCAGCGATACTCCACTGGTGACTACTGCCTTGTGACGTCACATCTCAATCAAGATGGAGGCACTGTGTTTCAGCGCAACATGAAATTTTCCGACTTTCAAAACGTTTTAAAGTGCATACCCCAGATGCAGAAAATAAAAGTGACCATACTAATGTTTCTTTTTTAGGCTAAACTTTCAAATTCAGCAATAAAAAAAAATTAGTGCACTTCCCTATTGTAGCTTATTTCCTCCCAAAAATCGGATTGATCTACATTTACATACTACTACACAAGCCGCCACCGGCGGGGGTTGCTATGGGGGTTGCTATGACGCCAGCCATTAACGATTGTAATTCTCTAGCGAAATTAGGCCTAGCAATTATTAAAGTCCTTCATTGTTCGGGGGAAAAATGCATTCCCATTACTATCCGTATGGCAACGTATCTTTCTAAATTTATTGTTTCTGTCAGACCTGGAAATATATTGGGGCTCTTATATGATGTACCCCCTGTCGTTCTGAAAGATATCCATTCCCAATTGCGCAAGTTAAGTAAGCCTATCGCGCAGCTTCCTCTAGTGTCTCCCAGTCTAATTCGTTTAACTTCTATTCAACGCTTTCACTAAGCCCGTAGCATTTACTGTAGAACCGCGCAGCTGTGCCGACATCAACAGGAAAGGTGACACTTCTTACCCATTAAAATGCGCGTTCGGTGATGGCGCATTTTGCGGACGACTGGAGAATCTTCTAATGTTATATTCGCGGTTCGCAGTGTTTGTGATGATGGGGCGAGGGGAAGGGGTGGAAGCGGGTGATAAGGGAAATGAAGCCGTGCTAGCAGTTGAAGTAGAAAGGGATTGAGATAGGAAAGGTCGAGAGACTGGACCGCGTAAAGTCCGCCCAAAATACGCGCCCTGATATCGCAAGCGAACTCCGAAGCCTCCGAAGTGCTTCCATGTCGCTGAATCCTCAGTCCCTGCGCTTCCTTTATCTCACTTTCCCGTTAGTTTCTCCTGTTTATTACTCATTTAATCCTACAAATTCAAGGTCTTTTGTGCTTGATAACGTAATGGTTAATTTTAGACGTAATTCTGGGTTTGTTTATTTAGAATTAGTTATGTGAAACTGTCTACAAAATCAGCAATGACATTTAGTGTGTATCGACTAATATTTACTCTTAAGGAGAGGAAGGTTCCCAGCGGGCGACTAGTGGTAAATTCTGAGTGTATCGCAGCAGCGTTTCCACGGTCGTTGCTGTTGACCCCCACATCCACAGGCAACTGGAGAAGCAGGGAACGGGGGCGCGTCCACAAAGATTATTTACCCTTAGCCAAGGAGGGTCACCGGCCAAAAACACTCACTTCTGTCATTAAATATATCAAACGAAACATATCAATTGAAACATATTAAAAACATTTGTTGACTTCTGAGATGATTCAATATTATTATGCTTTGAGGGTCAGAATTACAAAACTACTGAGAGCAAAAAACAGTTCTATATATTCCGTATTTTAAATAATTGATTACGGCTCTTTTTTCGTAATAACTCCGATTCCAATGCTGCAAACCTCTAATAATACAACAGAGGATTCTCCAATTCTCCAGAGGAATCTCCAATGTGGTGGCTAGAGTGTTGGCTTCCCACCCGGCGGGCTCGGGCTCAAATCCCGGTAGTGGCAGAGAATTTTCAGCGACTGCCCGACCCCTGCTTGGGTGTTGTGTGGAGGACATTTCAAGCGCAACACTCCGTCCGTCGGATGTGACGTTAAGCCGTGGTCCCCTTGGCGCCTTTCGTAAAGAGCAGGCTAATGCCGACGCCGAGTTTCTCTCCACCCTTCCTTCCATACCCTACCCTCATGGCGCAAATGACCTCAGCTGTCCGTCGCCTCTTCCCAACACCATACCATCCAATCGCCTTCTGCACGCACCTGAAATTTACCATTAATATTATTAATTGATTATAATTAGTATTAATTGATTATAGCGAATTTATATTTAACTTGTACGAAATTTAAGTCACAATAAAATTATGAGTTTTGTTTTCATATTTTCTGCTTGACTCGAATATCCTTAAAAGCGGGTACTTATATTATAACAAGCTTGTTGCATGCTATTAAAAAAGCTGGAAGGAACACTCGGGCTTCCTACGGGGTCATATTTGGCTCCATGCCGTCGTTTCGACAGCTTAATCTGCTATCGCCCGGAGGGAATTAGTGCCGTGAAATATTTTGGATGGTCCTACATAGGTCAGGTTGGCGAAGGAGGTACCACCTGATGAGTGGATTTTTCCAGCGTCCCCGCGTTCATGTGCTGTGCGGTTGCATTGCTTAAAAACCTTAAATTTACCTTAAAACAACGCATTAATGAGTTATGAAAATAATGATGTTTTTAACTGCTCTGCTGTCCTTTCTTCAATCTAGTCACATTTACATAATATATTTCCAAACAAGAGAGTACGCAATTTTTGCGCCGTCAGTAGTCATCGCCTTGAAGTTGATTGAATTAAGGAATTATATGTTATATTTTCGGGAAATTTCTCTTAAATTATGATTTAGAATGATCTCATAGCGCCAGAAATGTCTTGAGCTTGGTGTCGAGCTGGGCCACGTAGTGTGAATTTATCTATAGGTATAGCATTTATATTATCACAGCCGGACCACATAGCAGGCCAACGATAATGACTCTGCTGTAACTGAGTACACTTACTCAAAGAAATGCACTTACACTGGAAATGCGCAGATATTAGCCTAAGGAGGGAGTTGATTTTCCAAAAATAAATCACAAAGCCATCGAAATGGGATAACGGCCAAATAATTTTCACAGAGACAAGGTTAGACTCAATTCACCGTGATGCATGGGCGTACCCAGCGGGGTGGGGAGCAAGGAGCACCTCCCCCCCCCCCTAGAAGCGAAAAGGAATTTAGAGCAAAACAAAAGTTATGAACAAATTTTCCTTTTGAAAAAAAATTATATTGGTGTAAAACATGGAACTAAAATAAAAATCATTATTTTTTCAAGCAACAAATTATAAAAAGTAATAAATTGCTGTCATAATTTCCTTAAAATTTTGGTTTCATTGTCCTTTTCTGTGCGAAAAAGTTACAACTTGATCGAACCCAGCTAGTTTTGCCCTCCCCCCCTAGTTTTGATTCTGGGCACGCCCATGCCGTGATGGAGACTATTCATTACCCCTCTGAGTATTCGTTGATACAGAGGTTATAGACCAATAATGAGAAATGCAATCTCACGAGAAGATATTAGGGGGGGGGGAGACCTCGAGAAAAAAAACAAATATCAATGTTTTCCGAGACGCCAGGATAATCGCTCTCCTGATAACACGAATATTCGAGAAATCTACAGACAGATCTGTAGTCAGTATGTGTAGTAACCCACAGAGCATTTAAATGGGTTTGCAGGATCGCCACTCGCGTCACTGACTGACAGAGCGACGGCACGTAGTGCAGAAAAGACCCCAAAGAAGCCTTGGGACCTTCTCCAATGCATACAGAAGCTCCGTCCCGTAGAAGCTTGATTCAAGAGCAGCCAATTCGAGCGCATTTTAATGGGTTTTCAAACTTGTTCGCAGCGTGGCGGTGAGCGTAGGGGCGATCCATTTAGCCTTTATACTGGCGATATTTGCTCTCGCGAAGAATATAACTGAATTGATAGCAATTCGATGGATTTTATCGCATCGAATATTACTTTCGGTCAACAGCTTTAATCATACATAATTTTCCTGTGAAATTCGGATCTCTCTCATTTGTCATCAGCGTCCCTTCTGGGGACTTTTTTTTAAAGTCATGCGTGATCGGTGGCAGCTGATGTAGTGGGATGACTGAAGAATCCTCTGTTGTGTTATTTATGGTTTCAAAGTTGTCCTCAGCTTTTAGCTGTTGCACACCTCTCTCGTTCGTATTCACTCCGCGAGGCAACAGCCAGCAAACAGAGCGAGCGGCCAGGTGGCGGCTGGGACGCAACCACAGTGAATGTTAGACGCGCCGTCATGGCAACCCCCCTCCCCTCTCCTCTCGCTGCGCACGCCCTGTGACAGATGAAGGTGGCGCGGCGGAACAGCTCTTGCTCCTTTTGCCGTCGCGTCGCAAGAAGGAAAGGGCCGTCTACCGCCGCTCTCTCGCTCCCCTGCGCAATTAACTAATTAATTATTTAATTAGGGAGCCAATTAATTCCCGGGAGTGTTGTTGACAGCGGTTTGCACATGACGAAAGTGTCTTCCGCCCTCCATTCGCTTATATCTGCCAACAGAGCGAGAGAGAGAGGAGAAATAATCGAAATTAAACGACGGCAGATAGACCGGGACTATCGATCAAGCGTCGACTGCCGTATCAATAGAAATAACACTTATTAATCTAAGAGCAAAACCTTACACGGATCAGAATTTTACATCGCAGCATTGTTTCCGGAGAAGCAAATCATTTTACTCAATTCAAGAATATGATAGATAAATTACTTTCATTTAAAAAAGAAAGCTTTCTGTTAACACGAAAAACTAAGTCAAATATGTTATTCTAACATTTTTCGACCTGAAGGCGGAAGTAGGATGGCTTTCAAATCTGTTGTCATATTAAGAAAACGACTGCGGATGGAGAAACCTAAATCCTACTCACTTCCTACATTATTCTCCGTCGTGCAAAACATAATTTAGCACACAAGGTAGGGAAAAAGTTCAGAAAACATAACTCATCTTAAGTTTAAAAACTTTTAATATTGCTTTAAACAACACGAAAAGTAATTATGAAAATATGGATGCTTTTAACTGCTCTGTTGTCCTTTCTTCTGTCTAATTACATCTACGCAGTATATTTCAAAAACTAGAATGTACGTAGGGGAATGAGAGGCAAGAGTACGCATCTGACAAACAATTATAAAAATTTTGCATTTAGGTTTAAAAAATAATTTTTATATTTATACAATTTTGTTCTCTGTTGTATTTTCTACCATACTTATCTTCTATTTCTGCGTAAAACATCAAGAACTGCCGAAATTAATCAAAATGTAAGAGAAAAATTAATAGGAATCTTGCCCCCCTAGTGATACAAGTGTCCTCCCTTTATGGGGCAAGAGTCCTAACCACAGTTTTCACATGTGAACTTTCCTATTCCAGAATATGTGGTGCAAGGTTCTTTCATCCATGTTTTACATTCATAACACATTATCCAATCAATATTTGGTGCTTCATGGTACCATTTTCCGCAAACTCCACAGCGATATGTTGGAATTGATGAATCCCGAATCAGTCGTCATCAAAAGAGTTCGTGGAAGTGCTCCATCTTCAAGCTTATTTTTCAAACGCTTTCTCGAAAAAAATAAGGGCCAGGGGAATGTACACTCATGCCTTCACACGAGTAATTTGGACGAAAACAGACAGGATTATGCATATCTACGAATGAAACGCATCTAAAATCCTGGAATCAATTTATACTTTTCGAATTCCCGATCGTAGCATAATACATTTTCTATTTCACATACCATCTTAAGACTTTTTCGCAGAGGCAATTAATCTACTTCTTGACTAGCTGCAACAGAACGTATGGATTCTCTATTGCTCAGTGGGGCAGGAGTCAGCACCTAAGAGTCCTCACGCGGGCACTTGCCCCAGGACTCTTACCCCAACGGCACATGATACACATAATGCATCATAACTAGGGATGTGCGAGTACTCTAAAATTCGAGTCCAGTCGAGTAGTTGGTACTCGGCTCGAGTGATTTGAGTAGTATTACGAATGTCTAGTCGAGTAGTTCGGTTACAGAGCTGCAGAGGTCAGTAAGTTCAGAAATTTGCCGGCAGAAGGCGCTATCGTGAAACTCTTCTTGTAATATCGTTTGTTAAGTCGTTCTAATGCCTTTGCCTGAAGCGGCCCATACACATTCGGTTCGCCATTTCGTCAATCTGTCCGTGGAATCAGATGAGATGAGTTGTTCGAAGTCGGTAGCTGCTGTGATTGTGTTGGATGAGTTCGGTTTTATTAAAGAGAAAACAAAAACTCGATTCGGTTTTTTATAAAATTTAGATCTGCACCCGGAATTGTCTCTCGAGTCAACAGCAACGGATTATTTAACGCGTCGTCCCGCTTATTCCTGTCTCTATATTCCTCACTTTTTACTTTCCACAAACACGGATACTACCTGTAGGCTTCAATAAAGTCTTTTAAAAACGAAGGGTTCACAAAATTGGCACTGTCAGCTTCAGACATTGTAGCACTGAATCAAAAAGCAAATAATAATTTTATACGACAATCCGTCCGGTTCACAGCGTCTCCACAGACGAAATGGGCGAACAACGGTTTGCGTCTTCCATACACGGACGAACTTAGCGCCCTAGCGGCGAACCGAACAAATGTTTTCCATCCCGAAGGAAGACCAAGTTCGTGACAAAAAATGACGAACTTGGTTCGTTTACACTCCATACTCACGGGAACTTGGTTCGTACGAACCAAGTACGGAGAACCATGTTCCCATGTGTGTGGGCCGCTTAAGAGTTTCAGCTTTTTTATACTTAGCAGTCAACCACTATAGTAGTCGCCGTGGGTGCCGAATACCTTTTCATCAGCAGCGGCGTCCGTCCGTCCTTCACCCCGGCGGCGTATCCGGAGTAATCGGAGTGGACCACAGCATCGCTCATACTTTCTCATGCGATACTTCTGTACCCTAACATACTTCCTTTACTCAAACGCCGAGGGAATACGTAAAAATTGCTAAGATTTCTATAGAATAAATGTAACTCATACGTTTCAGCCGGCAATGCCGGTTTTTTCCGGTGTGTGACGTACTAAGTGGTGCCATCTTTTAGTCTTTTGGAACACTAAGTAAGTCCAATGTTAATATTCGTTTATTCCTTTGTTGCGTTTATTTCCCTCTTGAACTAACAGAAAATAGAGTCTGTGGTTGATTAAACGAAAGAAAACTTCTTTTTTTAGCTACAAAGCTAAGTTCTATAGTTCGTTCGCTTCGTCCACTAAAATTCCATGAATATTCTGGAACCATACAAATCATTGATGTAGCTTTTAATAATCTTCCCAAGGTTTCCAAACCATGCAACTTTGGAAAGAAAGTACTTGTCCAGCTACAAAAGTGTGTTGCCGAAGACATTTTTCTGCAGACAGTAATACTGTAAGACGAAGGCTACAAAACCTGCTGCCTGAGCCAGTGGCGTAGCCAAGAATTTCGTTCGGGGGGGTCCAAAATCAGGGGGGAAATTTTTTGAAAAACAGTGTACTGAGCAGAGGGTTTTTAATTAATTTTAACTCTTTTCACAATCGGAAAATCTTATTTGTTGAAGAAATATATTTTTTAAATTCATGATTTTTCAATATCTTTTTTTCTTTTACGCAGGAAAATAACTGTGTTTTTATATTTCGGGGGGTGCCCGGAACCCCCAGTCCCCTCCTGGCTATGCCACAGGCCTGAGCATGTAGAACAATTGATTTTTCTGTATGAGAATTTAAAAGGGTCAAATATAACATTTACGTGTACAATCTTAATTGCAATTATACAAATATCTTTATTGAGGGTTTTTCTGAGGAGTTTGGATACATACATTGACGATATATTACCAAAGGTTAATCATTTCAATTTTGCTTATGGAACTATTTAAGACATATTAATTTTCATCCATTTCCTTAATTTTGACTCAATTACCATCAACTTTCATCGTTTTCTTTCCCTTTTTACATCAAGCTAAGCATTCAAAATAGAAAATTCGCAAGGGGATTGCAAAAAATGAGAATATGTTGGAGCATGCATTGCTGTATTGCCTAAATCAAGAATTACCATGCTCGACTCGACTAGATACTCGCGAATAGTTTTCAACTCGACTCGATACTCGACTCGAGGTTAAAAAGTACTACTCGCACATCCCTAATCGTAACACAACCATGTGGTGAGCTGCGAACCAGCTAACTGCATGAATGTTCGAGGCAAAGAATACATTTAAGCCTGCAGCACCTGCAACCTTAAAAGCAGGCAAACATGGCAGTTAAATAAACGCCCAAAGCACAGATAAAATTTACGCGACCCTACAATTGGGTAGTTTCCTCCATCAAAGAAAACAAAAGGCATTGATTGCGATTCGTTGCCCACCATTAGTGTATTCATAATATACAAATTATTTGGTTTTAGAAATCCCAGTTTAGACGAATGGCAATGGTCAATTTTAACCGCATTTGAAAAAGGCCAGATTGGCGCCCATGCGATGCCACTCCACGAGACGTCACAGGGGCATAGTTTCTACGCGAGTAGATAGGAGTTTTACATCGTCTGAGATGACCAATGCATGCATGAGGCACAGGAAAACATGTCTTAATAATTTACTATTAAAACTTCCTAAGGTCGGAAAGTTTCCTTCGTTTGATAAGATATTAATAATCCTTATTTAAGCCAAGCGCTACCAGCTAGCAGGGTACTCTGCTAACTGCTAGCATCCTGCATCGTATCAGCGCTCAAAGCCTCGCCCCAAGGTTACCTCACTTGGCGGCAGCGGGAACCAGAACGACGTCACACGGGGTTTTTCCCAGCATTCATACTTAGCCGTCGCGTTTTCGCGCGCTTGAAAATGTTCACTTTTCATTTAATCGCGAAAAATAGATATCGTCATTTAAAAATCTAAAAGCATGAAATATGTACTCCAGGAGTAATAATCTTTCGATTCAGGCAGTAAAAAAATAATAGGAAACCACCCAATTTTTAGATAAACGTCGCATAAAAATGAAAAATTGGAAAAAAAACTCAGTTTCTATCGTTCGTTGTCTTCGACTGAACGCACCCGTGTTACATTCGGTCACGTAAATGAATCTTGTTGACTATAAGTATCGTCACCACGGCATTAAGAGAGCTACTTCGGAATAGGACTCTTGCCCCATGCGGACTCCTGCACCTCACTACCCTATTTTTTGCTCCGTCAGTTGTCGCCGCCAGAAAGTTGATTGAACTGAGTAATTCTCGAATATTTTTGGGAAATTTCTCTTTAATTATAATTTATAATGATCTCTTAATGCCAGAAATATCCTGAACTTGGTTCGACGTGGGTCACATGGTGTGAATTTATCGGTAGGTGCAGTATTTATATGACCACAGCTGGACCACATTGCAGGCTAACGCTTTAAGGCCTGGTTACGCGATACATTAACACGTACGGGTTAATGTCTAAATGTATGAACGCGTGAATGAACTCGAAAATGTACAGTGTAACCACCCAACTTGTGCGAATGCATGAACGGAAAATAGAACCTGTTCTAATTTGGTTCATGCAGTCGTACATGTTCCGTTCCGGTGCACCAAAATCGTTCACGCAAACGTACATTAACTTGTATGTGTTAATGTACCGTGTAACCAGGAAATAAGACTGTTATATCAGGCATTGTGTCAATAAAAAATACTGTTATATCAGACATACGATAAAAAATACATGATTAATATTATTATTAAAATGAAAGTGATTATTAATACTAATTTTTAGCATAAATCAATTAAAATTTAAACACTCAAGACATAAATTATAGTAGGTAATTTTTAATTTACAATGGATACTTAAGCATCATTTTCCATTTTCTTTCAAATATTGAAATAACAAAATGTTAAGATGCGTTTAGTGGGGCCATGGAGCAGGTAGTCCCAAGATGGGCGTGGTGCACCCTCCGAAGGGTCCATAATCCTTAACTCTTTCCTCGACGAGATCACCTTCACTGGCCCGTGTCGTCGACCGTCCCAGCGAGGAGCCTCCCTACCTAAAAGTTACCGCTCTGACTGCAATTTGAAAATCAATCAATTAATCCAATAATCAAAAAATGATTGTTTGCGTCGTACTCCTATCAATCGAGCGATCAAGTACGTCTTTGAACCGTGTTTCTGCGATGAAAAGTAACGATTTTGTTAACTTTACTAAAAACGCATCTTTAACCCAACAAATTTTTAAATGCATTTACTGGTAGAGTGCTTTTCGCTTTTTCTGGTAGTTTATTCAAATTATTGTCAACAAGAATAACTTCTGAATAGTTCCGTCTTCTTATGGTTTTCCAAAGACTTATCTCGTTAAAACTCTCTCGTACTCTCCATAGAATTTTTATATTACTCACACGATCTTTTCTGCTATGTTCACTTTTACTTCACAGATCAAATAGAAAAAAATTACAAAAAAAAAGTTCCCAGGTTATGAATCAAGAAGAAAGATAACACCTACTATTACTTCACGTATCAAACACAATTTGCAAGCACAATCGATGAACATTCAGGACGATACATCGAGAGCTACGACGCGTGCGTCCAAAAGCCACTATTTCCATTACATCAATCCCCTTTTGTTTATTTTCGCGTCTTCAACAAGAATTGTTGTTCATTAGTATTTAATTTCAATTGTTTTTCTCCCGTCGTCACGGAGAATTGCTACAATCCATTTGACCTTTGCCATTCTTCTGTAACACCACATTTCAAAAATCTCTAGTGTTCATTTTCCCGCAGCTATTTCCGATCGTCACAGTCTTTGTTGCATAACATTTACTTTCATTTTAAACAATGTTGTATAACATTTTGCATTTTATGGGGTTCCATCTGGTTAAAGCCAATATTTTACCGGATGGATGAATGAATATCTGTGCCGGTAGACTTAACCCTCTACGGGCTAAATTTATCAATTAGGCGCTGAGTGCTTTGCTTGATTATGTGTATATCACCGCCCCCAAACACCTCACCCCCCCGCGTGACTCCCAAATCTCTTCCACTTAGCTTTCCTCCGAAATGTCAGATTTTGCGTTTGCAAAATGTCAGAATTTGATATTTTGGGAGTTTAGTGGATCGTAGCGACTCACGGCGAGTCACGTAGGCGGATGGGTCAAGTGATGATATTAATTAGATCATTAGGCGGAAAATTAATGAATGATGATAATTTGTCATAGAGGCGACGTTTTTACCTATTTCGGTGAGAATGTGACATTACAGCGAACGACAACAGTTTAGACTTCGATGGCACGGTTTAACTACCATATTATGTACGCTTATTTATGGATTTGTTATTTTTTCAGTTGTCACACTTAGTTGAATTCCATTCTGTGATAGAAACATGTGAGAATCGATATTTGCATGTCAATTGAAGTTGTAAGGAATCTTTATTTAATATCACAACTGTTCGATTTCCTTCGTCATTCCGAGGGATTATTTTTAGGTGGTAAATTGTATATTAATATGTAAAAAGCATGTTAGAGTGGCCTTGCAGTCCTTGCAATGGGCGTTTGATGGGTATTAAGGCACTGCCATTTTTCCAAAAAAGCGCGCCTTGACATTTTTGATATGTACACAGAGTCCCATCTGAAATTTATTTAAGTCCGTTATTATTCGGGGTAAAAACGAATTGTTTTACCCATCCGTTCGTATGAATTGATTTCAGCATAAACATTCGGTTGCTTAAACAGACCGAAATTCTCGTAACGTTGAAGTGAGTGTTGACTTAAAAGAAACGTTAAAATAATCATAATTATATTTGATAGTAATATTTATTCTGTTAGAATATGTGGCCAAATTCAATGTTTACTAAGCTAAGAGTAATCAAATGCCATCCACTCAACATAATTGTGAGAAATGCAGCCTATGTAGGTATCGACGTTATGCTCCTCGAAAATTGGGATCTGGAAAACCATTTCAAATGCGAGGTCCGTTAAAAATAATCCAGAACTATTTCTCTACAGTTTTCTTCGATGGTAAGGGTGTTGTTCACCATGAGCACCTCCAGCGGTGGATTACTGCCGTTAAAAAAATGCGTATTGGAGTGATTTCACAATAGGGTAGTTTCCTTCATCAAAGAAAACGAAGTGCATTGATTGCGATTCCTTACCCACCATTAGCGTATTCACAATATACAAATTATTTGGTTTTAGAAATACCGGTTTCAACGAATGGCAATGGTCAATTTTATCCTTATTTGAAAAAGGCCAAATTGGCGCCCATGCGATGCCACTCCACGTGACGTCACAGGGACATAGTTTCTCAAAATTTGAAAAAGAGTATTGGCACTCAAAGAGTAGGTATTAATGCCTGGTTACACGATACATTAACACCTACGGGTTAATGTCTAAATGTATGAACGCGAGAATGAACGCCAAAATTATTTGGTTTTAGAATTCCCAGTTTAGACGAATGGCAATAGTCAATTTTAACCTCATTTGAAAAATGCCAGATTGGCGCCCATGCGATGCCACTACACGTGACGTCACAGGGACATAGTTTCTATACGAGTGGATAGGAGTTTTACATCGTCTGAGATTACCAATGCATGCATGAGGCACAGAGCTCCGGGAAACATCGTCTTAATAATCACCTATTCAACCTGGCTAAGGTCGGAAAGTTTCCTTCGTTTGATAAGGTATTAATAATCCTTATTTAAGCCAAGCGCTACCAGCTAGCAGGGTACTCTGCTACCAGCTAGCAGGGTACTCTGCTACCTGATAGCATCCTGCGTCGTATCAGCGCTCAAAGCCTCGCCTCAAGGTCACCTGACTTGCGGCAGCGGGAACCAGAACGACGTATCACGGAGTTCCCCCAGCATTCATACTTAGCCGTCGCGCTTTCGCGCGCTTGAAAATTTTCACTTTTCATTTAATTGCGAAAAATAGATATCGTCGTTTAAAAATCTAAAAGCGTGAAATACGTACTCCAGGAGTAATAATCTTTCCATTTAGGCAGTAAGAAAATAGTCGGAAACCGCCCTATTAAGCCCACGAAGCGTTTAAGTCAATTATTGTCCGCGGGGAAAAGCGAAGTCTTTCGGCAATCCGTTTGTAAAGCATTTTATCGTTTTTGTTGTACTTGGAATCAATGTGAAGTTCGAAGACAATGCTCTCCGTGTCACACTGAAAGATATCTTTTCTTTATATTTCATTCACTTTAAGCCTAGTAAGCAACCTTCCAGTCTAGATATCCCCAGCGCACTTCATTTATAAGCTGTAAAATGCTCAATGTTCCTTGGTAGCAGTTTTCGATATATTGCTTCTCTTTCCTTTCTATTTTATCCCATTCACAGATTAAATCTTTCTAATCTGAGTGTCATATACTTGCTGTGTTATCAAGGCGTGGAGTGACGCATACGATGCGTCATCTCTCTTTTACTTTTTTACCTGAAAACCTGCGCACAACACACTCGAAGAATCCTAGCGTCTTCATGGCTCGGTCGCAAATGTGTTCCCCATGGAAGGTTTGAAGTTCACATAGCGCTCAGATATTCGACTTAGTCTGTTGCCTTTATGTGATTTCCATCCATATCACATACAGAAGTTGGACACCTTGGGTAAGATATGTCTGCTGAATTATGCTGATACTCTGCCGTAAAATAGGTCGGATTTACTTCCATTTCCCTTTCTTGGCTCCACGCATAAACGTTTCTTAGGTCCGATGAGATGATTTCGAAGTCGCAGTATTCGCTAATATCGCGTTGCATGATAATTGCATTTGATTGATGCATGATAATCAGCAAATTAAGTTAATTTACTGCTAATTCGTGAGTAGATGTTATTTATAAGTGACAATTAAAAAAGGTGGGCCGAGTACGCTTCCTAGTATGATACCGAATGTTAATTTGACTATATCAGACCTAATGCCGTCGACAAGTCTTATTTGCTTGCGAGAACTCCGAAAGTCGCGAACTGAATTTACCTTCACCCTCCCAGAGCACGCTTAATGAATCCTAGCTTCTTCAGTGGTGTACTAAAGTACTCAGGTGTACTTCTTACGTATGTTTTTCACGATAGGTTTTAAGAGTTGGAGGTTGTCGTTTCTCCCAGTTTTTTGGTTCATCTGACGCCTTTATGTTAGCTCCATGGAGCATATGCATGGGGATCTTTGGCGTCCTATACAATAAACGGACTGTCGTGCATTTGCTGAAATTTAGCCCTAGTTCCCATTCAAGGCTTCACGCCACATTTATGTTCTTTACATATGAGGACCGAATGAGTCGCAATAGGCCAGATATGTGGAGGAGGATAGGCGACTGGTTTTTCTATCATTACAGTGCTTCAACCCTCAAAACTCCAAGAAGTATATATCAGTTTGGTCCAACACTCGATCACTGGTGTTTTCCACACTCTACTAACCTAATCTAGCTCTTTGCGACGTTTTCTCGTTTCCCATGTTCGGAATACCCTTGAAATGGGGCTGAAAAATATTTTTTTATCCTGAACCGAGTGGTGAGGGACAGGCATACAGTTAAACAAGAAGAATGACTTGATAATTCAGTGGTGGTTATCAACAAAAAATGTTGCAGGATGTTTGAATTCATCGTTCGCCTCTATGTTTACTCCATCCACTATATAGACATGGGGATAGTAGTTGACACTACCCCTACTACTCGTACCAATCCGACATACCCTGCAGGGGTTGAGGCAGCCGGATGCTGAGCGCTCGTTTCATCGAGATCGAGGTCTGTTGGGCCTAAATCCACCCGGAGAGAGAGAAAATTGTGCCCAGCTTTCGCGGGACGCGCGGCTCTGGAAAAGGGTCATGACGTGCTAATGGTCCACCGTTTTACGGGATCCGACGCGAGATGTCTCTGGCTCCGCCGGGTGAATTTGCATAGCTGCCGTCAGGTGGTGGTGGCGTCCTGTTCAATGCAAATCGTCCTTCCGCTCCTTCTCATTATGCACCGCCTGCGCCCTTTTTGCATTCATTGGGCCGACGCCTCCACGCGCTCGTTTGTTTTCGGGCCGGGGAACATGGCGACCGCGCGCAAACTAGACGTGTGATATGTGGGACGGAGGTGGCGCCACCTCGTGTGTCCGCAAACACAGGGCGGGGTGTGAACGCACCTCGGGTGTCGACGCGAGCGCCTCATAGCGACACGAGGGAGAGGCAATGCGGGTGACTGCGAAAATAACGGCTAAGCAACGGGGGAGACGTCCGTCCTGTGGAAGCTTCATTCGCGTTGTCACTTCGGGTGAGTTTTAATCGGGGTAATCAGAAGTTGGGTTCAGAACGGTCAAAATGTATTCTCAAAATTTGAAAAAGAGTATTGGCACTCAAATAGTAGGTATTAAGGCCTGATTACACGATACATAAACACTTACGATTTAATGTCTAAATGTACGAACGCGAGAATGAACGCCAAAATTCGCCGTTTAACCGCCCAACTTGTGCGAATGCATGAACGGAAAATAGAACATATTCTAATTTGGTTCATGCATTCGTACATGTTCCGTTCCGGTCCACCAAAATCATTCACGCAAGCATAAATTAACTTGTACGGGATAATGTACCGTGTAACCAGTCCTTAATACACACGAAGAACTTAGGAGTGACATTGAATAATGCGGATGTAGTAGTACTCATAAGATCAACAGCAGAACTACGAAGGGATAAAATTTCATGCAATTTGTAAATTCTATTTTGTGGGACCAAAATATTGGCAGAAAAACGAAAGTAAGGTTATGTCGGAGGAAAGTGTGATCGCATGTGGAATAGAGGTATGGGAAATAAAGGAAAAAAACGGAAATAGGTTGTTGACGACTGAGAGAGATTAGACGAGGAGAAGTTTCAGAGAGGGTTGACACGATAAAATTAGAAACGATACTAAGTATAAAGAAGACGATGGAATTGGAAAAATATATAGTTGGCGAGGTAGAGTGGAAGCAACTACGCTGGTTTGGTCATGTTAATAGGATGGATGACACCAGATGGCCCACGTAAAAATTAAATCGGAGGCTTCCAGAAAAAAAAAAACTGAAAAGAGGAAGACCTAGAGTGAATAGGAGACAGGGGATACAGGGAGTAGTGGAAACAACAGGAATGAGAGAAGGGGAGTGTCATGACAGAAATAAATGGAACATGAGTGCAGGAAAAATATGACAGTGGTAAAATAGACAACTGAACATATTAGCAATCAGCGTTGAAAAGCCGTGCATACATTATATTAATAGGGTAGTTTCCTCCATCAAAGAAAAGGAAAGGCATTGATTGCGATTCGTCACCCACCATTAGTGTATTCATAACATAAAAATTATTTGGTTTTAGAAATCCCAGTTTAGACGAATGTTAATGGTCAATTTTAACCTCATTTGAAAAAAGCCAGATTGGCGCCCATGCGATTCCACTCCACGTGACGTCACAGGGGCCTAGTTTCTATACGAGTAAATAGAAGTTCTACATTGTCTGAGATTACCAATGCATGCATGAGGCACAGAGCGCCTGGAAATATGCCTTAATAATCACCTATTAAAACTGCCTAAGGTAGGAAAGTTTCTTTCGTTTGATAGGGTATTAATAATCCTTTTTTAAGCCAAGCGCTACCTGCTAGTAGGCTGCATCGTATCGGCGGTCATAGCCTGGCACCAAGGTGGCCTCATACGGCGATAGCCGGAACCAGAATGACGTCACCCGAGGGTTTTCCCAGCATTTATACTTTGCCGTCGCGTTTTCTTGCGCTAGACAATTTTCACTTTTCATTTAATCGCGAAAAATAGATATCGTCGTTTAAAAATCTAAAAGCGTGAAATACGTATTCCAAAAGTTATAACCTTTTGATTTAGGGACTTTAAAAAATAGGAAATCACGCTATTCTTCAAAAATATTTATTTCGATTTACATCCAAAACTATTACTACTTTCTCTGTAACATTCCGATCGCTCTACCACTAGTGGCGAGTTGTGCAAACTCTCCTATAAGTTCGATGGGTGATTATAACTTTATTGTCCAACTAGCGATCTTTTGTTGTAATACTCGTGCAGCAAACATTTGATTCTGCCAGTATCAGAGTGAGTGACGCAAGAGGTATTTAGGCCCTGGTGCGATGCATGATGGAAGAGCATGTTGTAATAATAAATAACGAAGTCATTATGTATCTCTATTCCTATCAAAATTAATAAACGAAGATATATTATTATGCTTATTATTATAACCTCTATGCATGAAAAAAGAGGTCGGTTTTCTGAGATCAATAGCCTCTGATGCCGTTTCATTGATCAGCATTTCACTGAAAGTTGGGAAATGTATGTAATTTTGCCAGGAGAAGGTTGACGTGTGCTTAGGTGTGTGTAAATTAATCATACGTTTTGATGATTTTGCTGAAACTTTGTAAAACGTCCGAATGAAAGTGAGATCGTGGACAGTACCTACAATGGATTTGTCATTTGGGTCACTACGCCTCAAATTAACCGACGGCGACGTTTGTCCCTCCGAGACTCTGATTTTGATGAAAATTTCTATGTGGGTCTACATTAACTTAAAACTTAATATCCTGTTACCGTTTTGCGTAAATTATTGTTTGTGCGTTCCATGCGAAGTTTAATTTTTCCGCAATTCTGCAAAAGAACGTGCCTTGAGTAAAAAAATTCCAACTATTTTTCCATGAATTTGTCGTAGAGCCAAGAACTCCAGTTTATTATGAAGCTTGAACTTTTTCGGTGACACAAAATATGTGAAACATTCAATACTACCCTTTCATTTTATTTTTATGTTTTAATGTTTTAAATTTTTTAAATAAATATTTCTCGATAGCTCCGTCTCATTACTTACGGGCACTTTTACTTTGCAATCTAGACATCTATACTTTGTTATAAAATAAATTAACTGACTCCTTATTAATCAATTTTTTTTATATTTTAACATTTGCATTTTCTTCTCGCGCGGCGTTCCCGCCCCATATTAGAAATGCAAAAGGTAGGGTTTACTACACTAGACTCTGGAAGGGATTATCTCTCCTCTTCGCAGTAATGAGACGTCTACTTGCAATTATTAACTCTCTACTCCACTTGTTACGCATGTGTTACTAACGATACCTATGCTTTAGACTCATCCGAGAGATGAACTAAAAATTTCGACTTGGCAACACAGTATGACTCTTATTTCAAGCTCTTACGTCAGTCCATGTATCTGTGGTCTTGAGCAAGCTCCTCATTCTTCCTCATTAAACATTCTTTTAAAATGTTCGAACCGTATTCTCTCCCATTTGATCTGTATTATTCGATCTATTATTTATCTACATTGATCTCTTTACATTTTCTGCTCTAGCGTTGATCTATCATTTTCCGGATCGTATATAATTTCTCATAGAAATAAAAAACAAACGCTAATGGTCAGCGATTCGAGGTCAGCCAATTATTTCACCCTTCAAACTCAACACTAAAGATATTACCTTTTCAATCTTGGTGACATGCGCAGAAGCCAAAAATCGGTCTTGTTTTTATTTCCTCTTGTTATTGGCGTTATATCTGAGATTCGCAATAAATTAAGCCACGAGGTAGGTCCCGTTTTCCCTTAACTCATTTTCTGGAGATTATTTCTAGCACTGCACTGACTTTAACCGCCCACGGAAATTCTACGAGCTTGCCTTGTTTGAAAATTCCCTCTCCCGAGTTCAAAACCGAAACAAAGGCGATGGTCCTGCCGCCAGTGACTGGTTCATTCGACAATCGACGCTAGAGGTGATTGGAACTTTAGTCTCCCCCGCACCCCCCTCCCCCCCGTCCGTGACCCACCCCTTTCCCCTTTCGCAGCGGCTAACACCCGGCGATAATGAGAACGGCCCCGGAATTTTCACGCAGACTTTAACCGAGGGGATTTTATAGACCGTTAAATGTCTGAGCTGCTGCTTTCCCTGGCCCCGTAATACGCCGATTCAGAATGTTCCGCGGGGCGTTCATGTTTTCGCACCAGGCCACCGCCGAGGAGATGTCGCCTCGGTCGACCCCATTGTCCTTTCTCCTACCCTCTGACCTCCTCCCCCACCCCCACTCATGGCGACATCTGGTGGGATGACTCCGAAAGCAGAGGTGATGATCAGTGCGAAAACATGAATAAACACCTATAACAGGGGGTCTGCATGCGGGAGACTCCGGCCCATCCCGTAGAACCCTGATTTATATTGCCAATTAGAGCGCGCTTAAATCGGTTTTCAAAAATATATGGATGTGAGCAAAAAGTGATCCATTTATTCCCATTTTTTGTTAAAGGTGCATTTTGTTAAACTCGCGAGGTATTGCGTTAAAAAGTAATGAATGCGATGGCTTATATCACTACGAAAATAAATTTCGGGTAACTGCCCTAATTATAGCTTTTCTCTTCGTGAAATTCGTGATAATATTCTTCCGCTGGCTATGCCAGTGGCGACTCTAGTAAACTCTATAAATGCGTGGTGGGTGAAAACACATTTAGTGGCCTACTGGAGAATACTTTTTTGTATTATTCGTGGTTTGGGCCACCTACTTAACAATTTTAGCGCATAAACTTCATTAATAGCTTTCAACTGCTTCAGTTCAGCTGGAGTGTTACTCACAGGAATGCCAGGTGCGGCGTTTAACAATTGATAATTCGAAAGATGATTCTGTGAAACCAGCTCAAGGCCTAATTATCTAAATAGTGGTGTTTCTAAAATGGCGCCGAAAGCGAGATTGCCAGCATATACCTTTGTCGATTGCGACTCCCTTGCAAAGCAGAGCAAAAGATAAAGAGGACGTATATTTTATCCCAAATAAGCGCCCATGCACGCGAATACCAGCGACCTCGCTATGCTGATTGCGCCGAGTGTCGCCCGACGACCTTCCATTGTTTTTTCGGTGGCATTCTTACCTCGGAGTAATGGCGGGGACGGGATAGAAGAAGCCTTTTGTTGTCCCTGCAAACCAAGATGGCCTCCCTCCGCAAGAGAGGGCCTTCTTTATTTCCTCATTTCGCGGGATTGCCTTTCGCCGCATCCAGCGCTCCCTTCTCTTCCAGATGACGACAGCAAGGGGGAGGAGGGTTGCTCCCCCTATAGCCCCCTCCCCCACACTCGAGATTCTTTTCTCCTTTGTGAGCGCGAGCGATAAGGAGGCGAGAGGCCTCTTGCTATAGGACTAACGCATCGTTTCGCATCCTCGTGAAACGGTGTAAACGGCCCTTGGGAATTTCCGTCGTTTGCGGCGGAAGACGTACGGGTTGATTACCGCAATTGAGGTACATGACGGCAATGTTTGAAAATTCGTCCCATTGCAGAGAAGGCGGAATCTCACGGAATTAGCCAAAAATAAAATGAAAAATAAGTGAAATACACGGTTAGTAATTTGGAGTACTGATTAGGATCATGAGAGTAATCAATTAAATGATACGGTGAGGAAGTTTACTTAAAACTTAACTTTAAGGTTTAATTTGTGTACTTCCTAAGATGAGTGATAGATCCTGTACGATTTTTTAACACCTCATAGCTGTATGATATTTGGCTTTTTACCGGCGAACAATTGCATTACCATTTCTGGAGGACCTGACCCGGTACGAAACTCGAGAAAACTTTACTGCACCTCATAGCTAGTAGTTCGTCAAATGCTTATCGAAATTTTTCGCAGATTCTCAGGTATTTTAATACAAGGACCATACAACAAATAGGTGTTGCATATGTTCATGGCTGACTTCGCATTGCCTGGCCCCGTGCGCGGTATGCGGAAATTGTGATTTCATTGTTTACCGTTCAGTGTCGTTCTCTCAACATCATCTTCTTTCAATTGTAAATCAACCATCATCTGTCTGACTGTTCACTACCGCCTTGCATTTATTAATCCTTAACTGTTCAGGGAATTAACGTATTCCTCTTCCTATTGGTTCGACAAAACATCTCTCTTATTTTACCGTTTATGTGGAAACTTGATATATTGTGCGCTTCTGACTTAGGTGATCTTACTCTTGTTCTAAAAGGTTACTTAGTAGCAGTATCTCACCTTTTGTTTGTGGTCATGATGGAAACGGCCATCCGTTATAATTATTAGTTTTCATCATATTTATCATTGCAGGGAAAATTTCGAGTTTCTCTCTCCTTTTCCGTTCACTTTCTCTGGGCAGTGCTTTGTAGATGTAACCGATTTTTCTAGCAATTACTTTATCATGGCTCATTTATACTAGCTGAGCATAGATGTTTGCTGTGAACCCCGCGTTCTCATTTGGTTGCTGCCTGACGACGTATTGCGGACGTTGTTTATCAATTATTTTGAGGAAATAATTTCCAGTGGACAGTATTTAATGGTTCATGTTAGGGAAGACGTTGGCAAAAAACAGCTAAAGACTTTTCCCTTCATCGCATATCAGGGCAGGATCCCATTTGTGGAGACGTATTTTAAAGCCCGAATATTGGAGATGTCTTTGCATTTCCCTCTTTCCAACGCAACACAGATAAGACTGGCTTTGATTATTTTTTTCGTTTTGCGATGACTCTAGTGTTTCTGAGTTTAATTTCGTGCACCGAGGTTGAATGCATCCCTGACTTTAGAGGTTATTCAAGTCGAATGGCGTGCCAGGCAATTATATTTTCCTCAGGTTTTGTCGGACTGGTAAATTTGTGGCTTCAAAGATCACTAGCCAACTGTTTATTTTTCCCCAAACAAAAATGTTCGGCCTATCTGAAAGCATTAAGTGAAAATTGACCCATTTGTTTTATCTCGCCATTGGATTTCTTAGCAAACGGCCTTCTCGTTCTTGAGATTAACAAAAACATACAATTACTGTGCGAAATATTCTCTTCATTTTAATAAGGAAGTTATTAATATGACATTAAATGATCGAGGCTCCATAATCCAAACAACAATACGAACGTATTATAACCGTATTAAAAATTTTATCTATTTAGTGAGCGTCCGGGGGTTGGGCACGTGCCCCCCCTCCCTAAATCCGCCAATATATGGTGATATCCATGGCAACTTGCTGTCGTTGGTTCACAGACTTTAACAATCCGCTGAACGGCCGTCGTCATCAATTTTTTCCTTGTCATTGCTTATTCAAGTTGAAGTCACTCTTTCTACAGTTGAGAGTTGATGTAATAGGGTGGTTTAATTTTATTTTTTTATTGCCTAAATCGAAAGATTATTACTCCTGGAGTACGTATTTCACGCTTTTAGGTTTTTAAATGACGATATCTATTTTTCGCAATTAAATAAAAAGTGAACATTTTCAAGCGCGCGAAAACGCGACGGCTAAGTAGGAATGATGGGAAAACCCCGTCTGACGTCGTTCTGGTTCCCGCTGCCGCCAAGTGAGGTAACCTTGGGGCGAGGCTTTGAGCACTGATACGACGCAGGATGCTGGCAGGTAGCACATTACCTTGCTAGCTGGTAGCGCTTGGCTTAAAAAACTATTATTAATACCTTATCAAACGAAGGAAACTTTCCGACCATAGGCAGTTTTAATAGGTGATTATTAAGACATGTTTCCCTGAGCTATGTGTCTCATGCATGCATTGGTCATCTCAGACGATGTATAACTCCTATCCACTCGTATAGAAACTAGGTCCCTGTGACGTCACGTGGAGTGGCATCGTATGGGCGCCAATCTGGCCTTTTTCAAATGAGGATAAAATTGACCATTAACATTCGTCTACACTGGGATTTGTAAAACCAAATAATTTGTATATTATGAAAACACTAATAGTGGGTAACGAATCGCAATCAACGCCTTTCGCTTTCTTGGGTGAAGGAAACTACCCTATTGCAATGTTTGCGATGCATTTAGGTTGAAGCCTTCATGGAGCGCTCAGGTAGTATAATACTTGTCTTGTGAAACAGAAGTGAAAGGAGGAGACGAATGGAGTCACCCCAGCCCAGATACCTAATATCTTCTAGAATACACGTCGTTTTTTAAGTAGAGTTCGCCTTTTAGTAAGCACGTCTCAACACAAGTTTTCCAATGGAAGATACAGAGTGTGATGAAAAACTTATGCATTTTAGTCTGTACAACAAATTATTCTAGTCTAAATCGTACTATCTACTTCAAATTAATATTGCCTTGAGCTGTGATACCTACAGTGTAGGTGCTACACCTCAGCCAGCGATTCCTCTATTCCCGGTACGCTTTCTGGAAGGAGGTGACTGGAATATGCCGTAACGCACTAGTGATCGCCTTTTATATTTCCGCAATGGTATCAAAACGGTGCGCCTTCGTCATGATTTTGATGCGTGAATACAGGAAAAATTCTGACAATACCATGTCGGAACTTTACGGTGGCAGCGGCAGCTTTGACTATTTTTTCTTAGCTAATAACTCACGGATGAACAGAGAAGTTTGGAACGGCATGCTGTTCTGATGAAGCGTCTACGTGGAAATGGACATGTGCCTTGTTCGGTTAAGCGTCAAAAAAATCAGTATTGATGATAAAGGTGGTCCAATTGGAGATGTTTGGCTCGTCCACTAGCCACCGAACACTCGCTCGTCTGTCAATATTCAAAGCTCCAACACCAGTCACGTTATCGCGCGTTAAACTTGTGGAACGGCCTTCGTAAAATTGTTTATTCTATCTGAAAACTTTCCATCAAGAAATGATGGGCTACCTAGTAGCCTCTTGAATAATATTTTAAGCTTCAGTCAAGGGCTGTTTTGAGTTTTGAACAAAGTTTGATTGACTAGCTTTGCTTTAAGGTTCTCTGTATATTGAGCGGCGACACAATCACTGAATAAGGGTATGCGAAAACAATGATTCTTATACTTCCTTAATTTTGAGGTAACAGCCATTTAGGTAGCTAACACTCCCCCCGCCATTTCTTGCACTTGGGGTAGTGCACGGACCAATAGGAGAAAATATCAATTACATTACTTTCACAGCTTGTATGTCGTAGCGGTTAAGGGTACATGGGACTATATGAAGGTGGCCGCAATTGGTCCCGTAGGAGATTGATAAATGCTGTCTATTCAGGTGCATTTGAAACAGTTTTAAAAGGTTTCCGCAGCATATCGATGAGTTCAAAACGATCCATTCAATCTAATTGCTATATATAGAGTATTTACAATAGTAATATTATTTCGAATACTACTTTGGGAAAACATCTCTAATTACAGCTTATATTCCCGTGAATTATCTGCATCTACAAAATACCATGCGACCCACCTCCAGGGTAAAACAGGATCCCATCATGCACTACACACGTTCACAAAAAACACGTACAATAACAAAAAAAAACACGTGCACATTATTGACGCAGGCGGTATCAGCTCCCACCTAGCGTGCATTGCTCCATGCAACGCAATAATACAACGCCAATACACTCACATAGAGAGACAAAACATGCCATTGGTAATAAACGTAGTATTTCCATGCAAGTTTAGAACAATTCAAAGAAGGTTCCGCTAAGAATCCTTGATCGAAAAATGCTATAAAATAATACGCTGAACTAAGAGAAATAATAAGGGATAATGCTGTAAGATGAAAAAATATGTCAATGGAAAAATAATAACAATCCATGACTTGTCCTAAGGAATAACGCCAATGGTTTATTGATCAAGAAACCGTTGCTGTCGCTGATAGTGCGAGGAAATAATGACTCTAAATCACCATCTCTTCCAAGCTTTTACCTGTCTTCTTCTCTATTATCATATTCACATTATATCACAGTAAACGAAGGATATTTTCCATATCGCGTAAGCTAAATTTCTCTCCGAAATTGCTGAATAAATTTTGCCTATATTTTTATGCACGCTCCTGTTAATATTCCTAGGTTTTAAGAAAATCGGATCGTTCTGCCGTGAGCGTCGCGAATGGCGACTTTTCTGTTGTAAACCCTCTCCGTTTATCCCCTATTGTTGCTGACGTTGTTTTTGTTTTGTTTGTTGCGTTCGCAGGTTCGCGGTCGCGGGTTGAGCCGACCACGTGGCTGCTTCGCCACGGGCCGACGGCCGGTTACGCGGGGGAGACGCCTCCGCGGATCCGCACCCTCGAAGACGCCGCTCTCTCCGACGAAGTGGAGCAGCTGTCGATGGCGGCGACGGCCGCCGTAGCCGCCTCTGCTGCCGCGGCGTCCAGCGCCGCTGGGCCCACCAAAGAGTCCTCCTCTTCCTCGCTAGGGGGCAGGGTGGACGAGGAGGAGGCTGAGGGCGAGATAGAGGAGTCTTACCAAGGGGACCAGGCCCTGGGGCCCACGGCGGGCGTCGTGTTCCGCGGGGCCGACGCGGTGGGCCCCACGCTCGTCGCCCAGCAACCCAAGCAACTCTGGTTCTCCAACTTCGAGGAGTTCCAGCGGCTGACGGAGCCGGCCTTCGACAACAACACCGTGTCCAACGTGACGGTCCAGCTGGGCGGCACGGCTTTCCTGCACTGTCGCGTGCGCAACCTAGGCGAGCGGACGGTGAGTGGGGCCGAAGTGCGTATCAATCCCCTCAAATCTATTACAGTAGATATATTACCGTCATATATATCTATCATATATAAAAATATAAATAACCTACGAAATATATTTACGGAGGTACTGCCAGGCAAAAGTAAGGCAAATTTAATTTTTCCTGTAGGTACGTCTACCCACTCAGAATTGAATGTAATTTTTATATCAAATACTTACAAATTTTATGTCATCAATGTTTAAGCATCACTTCACGTACTAAAATTTGGTAATGATACAAATGATAAAAAGTTGTTGTCAAAAATAACCTTGGATATCAAAATTTGATAATGTTGCTAAGAATGAATAAGTTATACCAATAAATATTCCCTGGCAAAACAAACAGCACTGGCTGACCAAACTTTTATGATAAGTTATTTTGGAAACCATGGTCAGAACTACAATATCAGTGTTGAAAGTACGTATACGTACTATAGTACATTTTCATTTCTTATTTTGTGGTTCCACCAGCAATAAGTAAAGCTGTAAGCATTAAATGGAATTGGGTGCTCATATGCATAAGGCTGGGCTAAGAGTTCCATCCTGAGTAGATTGCCTTGTCAATCAAAAACTGACTGTTTCATAAATGCGATTTTTCAAATTTACTTGGTTTTTGGATTTTTTTGTCATTGGATATTTCATGAGAAACTTGATCCAATACTTTGCTTTGCAGTCATTGAAAATAGTGTATAGATGCTCATAGGAACTAATGAAAAGAGATTTAAAATTTTGGATTCCAATTTCCATTATCTATCATGTTAAAAATAACGATTTGCCTTACTAGTCAGGCCGTGTATAGTTGTGGGTATCATAAATTCATGGTGAGAACAAGTCAGAGTAAGTGAAATGCAAAGAGGAAATGTTCTTGAAGCATGGGCCCTCTGTTCGCATTTGGGATAGTAATTTCTATAGGCAATTTTTTGGGCTTTGTCCAATGACTAGTGAAGTTTATTGCAGGAGCTACCCCCCAAAATTTCTTGGAAATTTAACTATACTTGCCAACTAGGTTAAAAGGAATATTGGTGATACCTTGGAGAAAAGAATTACCAGAGTACTCACTAAGCTGTAAAATAGCGTTGTAAAAATTGATGGAAAGGAATATGGAATTACTCTCTCCCACCTTTCTCATCATCTCAACCAATATGGCCAGATTTTGCTTAATCTCTAACTTTCAAACTCATGTGCAAGCTCTGGAACATATAAAACCCATGGCTTCAAGTTTTGAAATCTCTGTGAAAAGAGATAAGTATTTTGACAAGTTACCTAAGTGTAGTACCCAATTATTCACCATGGCTTCAGGTTATCCTAAGGTATGGCTTTACTCAATTTCTTGGCCAATATAATGGATATTTGGATTGTGGTCCAACTGACACACACCAATTTGTAGTCCAATATCCTTTTCACAATACTGCACACAATTTTGTGCCCAATTTGGAATTTAGAACAGGTTCTACATTCTCGCGGCCAATCTCCAACTAGAAGTCAGTTATGTTGACTCCTAGTGGCAAAAACAAAAGCTCTTTGCCAAACATCAGGTTTGGCTGTAAAATCATCGAAATCATTGTTTTTTTTCTGAAAATTCGCTCGAAGTTTCTAAAATGTGGACGAAAGAAATTGTTTCACTATTGATTTGAGCGTACAAATCACACGAATGCTTATTCAAAGTAAAATCATCGAAATACGATGGCATTCTCTAGCGTGACATTAGAAGACTGTTTCGGCCACTATTGGTGCAAATATTGATTCCTGTCATACAGTGCAAAACACCCAATATTTTAAACAATATTGCGCGTGGATTTACTGGTCAATAAATTGGAAAGTGTAATACGGGCTTAAGGGGGGATCACCATTAAGTCACAACGGAGAGAGGTTTTTCCTAAAATAGGTAATACATTGGCAGGATATTTACCATCATTTCTATATCAGAAGAAGGTTTATGGAAGAAATGGGTTCAATAGGTCATACTGATGAGTGGAAATCACTGGTATTGATGTGGTATTCATTTGTATTCAACACACCCTTCGTTCCCAAGCGTAATGCCCACTCATGCATAACTTGCAGGACACCACAGGACTTTGACTGCCTACTGAAAATCATATTCTTATATGTAGCCATTTAAATTCAATATCTAGCAATATCATCATTTCCCTTATTTATTATTATTATAGTATTCTACCGATTAAGGTATGTTTCCATAGAGTATTAAAGAATTGATCTGGGAGCCTCCCTTTCCTTCCAGTGCTGCCTTCTTCAAGTCACTGTAAGGCCTAATCCCTTTCAATCTATCTAAAAATCCTATTCTTTTCCTTCCCCCCCTCGTTTCCCTGACATTCTACCCTCTAACACCATTTTCAACTTCCCCTCCCCACTAAGTACTCCTCCCATCCATAACTTCTGTCTCCTCCGTATCTCATCTAAAAGCTGCCTCTCTTTGCCAACCATATCCAGCACTTCCTTTTTCCTTTTTCTCATTATCCATTTCACCTTCTCCATTCTTCTCCATACCCACATCTCGAATGCTTTGAATCTTCTCTAATTTTCTTTCCCCAGTGTCCACGTTTCCGCACCGTAGAGAGCTAAACTCCCGATCAAACTCTTCTCTAACCTTTTCTTTAAACTCTTACATAACGATCCTCTCATAAGCTCCTTCCTGTTCATGAACGCCTCCTTTGCTAGTGCAATTCGCTTCCTGATGTCCTTACTACTGTGTCCGTTTCCCTCTAATGTGCTGCCCTAATAGTTAAATTGGTCTACATGCTCAATTTTTCCTCACGTACTTTTATCTTGAGTCTCACATTCCCCGCTCGTGATGCTTTACAAAACCGCATTACCTTAGTCTTCTTGTGATTAATCCTCATCCCATACTCCTCATACCGCTCATCTAACGCACCCACCAGAGCCTATAATCCCCTCGCTGACTGGCTAATCAGCACCTGATCATCCACGAACCTTACCGATTTCAACGTCATTCCTCCCACTTTCACTCCAGCTTCCAACTCTTCCCACGCTTCTCTTACCATCTCCTCAGCATATACATTAAAAAGCAGCGGTGATAGAAGACAGCCTTGCCTCATACCTCGGCCAATGCTTGCCCACCCAGATTCTCCGTCCGCTACCCTCACTTGAGCAGTCTGGGCCATATACAGTTTACAAATCAGTCGTCTATCCTTCCAATCTACACCTATTCTCTTGAGAATTTCCATTAACTTTACCCAGTTCACCCTATCAAACGCTTTTTCAAAATCCACGAAACAGGCATATATGTCCTGGTCATATTCTAGGTTCCTCTCCACGAGGGATAAATATGCTTTAAAATATTTTTATGAAGTACCCTCAAGGAAATTCTTGTGCATAATATACACTCTTTCCTTATGTATAACATGCATCAAATTACTTAGAAAATATTTCAAGAAACCCATGTTTAATGAAGGCATTATCTTTGAGAATTTATGGTACTTGTTCTCACTATATTGGTATTAGTGGTGCTCTAGTTCATTGACATTTCTCACCTGCATGGATCATTTATGTTTGAATTATTTCATCACCTAAAGGCACAAAGTATTTCATTTGCTTCCAAGTGGATAACACAATTAGCACCATTAACTCACAGAGGTACCCTATATTTATTTTACTTTATTTTTATTTTATTCCCAAACCACCGAATACAACTCATATGAACCATTTTGTGCCAGAGTATTCAACAAATTGAACAACTAAACATTCTCAGACTACCATGCCATGGATAAGGGAAACTAAGGCGGGACTCAAACCCGTGCCCTCTTGTTTACTTAAGAATAAAATGTCCATTGTTCATCCTCCTCCTATACTTATTTACAAGAAAGATTTATATATGTATAAATAAATGCCTGCCCATTTGTCTTTCATACATTTCTGCACCATTCATAATAATATCACCATGAAGCATTGGGAAGTTGTCAAGTGCATTCCCATGAAGGTTTCTGGCATATGTATTTCCTCTATTCTAGAATAGTAGACACAGCTGCGTAAAAACTAGATTTGGAGAATGTGTGCTTCTCAAATGGGCATCTTCTCTCATGTGGCCAGCATCAGACAAACTTTTTATGATTTTCCATTTGCGTATCTCCAAAATTTCAAATTTTTTATGTTATTGGAAATTAACCTTGAGTCAATTATTGACATAAAATTGATTACTTGGCCATCTTTTAGCCTCACGAGCTGTTATATTCTGGTCATCATGAAGAGTACTGTGGTAGTAACCATGATCAAATATTCTCTCATAAGAGTGGTAATCATTGACCCTAGGCATTTGCAGCCGTTGAGTTTGAGGCCAATGCTCGACCCCATATTTTCTCTCTGCTCCTCAGAACAGCACTGGAAATGAATGTGAGGAAATTGATAAACATTTAGGCTTTTTTGAGCTTGTTTAATTGAATAACATTCATAACTGGAGATGAAGCCACCCCAGTTGATGATGGTGTAAACATATGTTGAAATCGCCCTCTACCAAGGAGGGATATGATTTTCCCAGCGGAGAAACCAGACGGGCGTTTGGTCTATTCCAGATATCATGGGTGCGGCGTCGGGACTGGCACATCCTAACCTCTGGCCTCTTCACGTACACCAACGATGAGAGGTTCCAGGTGCTACATGCAGAGGGCTCTGATGATTGGACACTACAAATAAAATACGTTCAGAAGAGAGACAACGGGACGTATGAGTGCCAGGTGAGACTCGAAATGTTTTCTTCTCTTTTCTCTTTCCCAACTTTTCTTCCCTTTAGTTGGCACATAGTCAGGAGAGTTTGCTGGGAGGTGTTCTGGAAATGCTTGTAGCACCCCCTGACCCCCCTTAAAAATTTGTGTCTAGCCCTTTTAATGGTACGAGGGAGGTTTTTCCTTCAACCTGCAATGGCTTAGCAAAAACACAATACAAGCGACAGGCGGGTACTGCACAGGTAGGGCAATTGCGCATACTCTGCACCACACGCTCAAGTCCTTTCTTTCTGTAAGTTGTCAGTTTAAGGTTAGCTGCAATCTCATTAACTACACTGCCTCAATCGATTCTCCCGCCAAGTGTGCACTGTAGAGACAGCCATAAAACTCGCCGAATGGCTTCAGCATTGACATGTCTTGACCTTTATGTCGATAAAAGAGAATTTTTCTTTAATGTAATGTGGCTAGAGTGTGAAACATAATGCCTATTAGCATTCAAAACAAAAGAAGAGACATGCTGACTTCTGGAAGTGCTAATCCATGACAACGCCTGTCATCACAACGCTATAGCAGTCCAACTGCTCATTGAGCAATTTCAGTGGGTCATTTTCGATCACCCGCCATGCAATGCTGGCCTAGTGTTAGTTAGACTTCCATCTTTACACTGAAATGAATATGTGGCTAGATGGCAAGCATTTTCAAATGGGCGATGAGCTTCAGTACAAAGGCGTAATTAATTGGATGTCATTGGCGGCAACATTCCATGAAGAAAGTACATATATTAAAGCTTGACCACAGGCACAACCAATTCCTAAATTGCTGAGGCGATTATGTCGGAAGGACACCACAAGTGTGCTCAACATTTAGCAATGAAATAATTTTTAATCAATCACTTTGTCTTCTGTTCATGACCCATCAGAGGTTGAAAAAAAAAGTCCCTTGTATCTGTGGCTCTTAATTAAAGTATGGGGATTGTTCTTAAAATTTTGCATGGCCACATTATAAAAAATGGTAAAAACTTGTTACATATGTTGTGATTGATTGATTGATTTATTAAGTCACCGTAAGCATTTGCATTATGCATGGCTTTGTCAAGGATGTTACATGTATTACACAATATGAATGGAAAAACAATGCTCAAATAACAAAACAGTATAAAAAATATATAAATACATACAGTTTACAAAAATTTTTTTTTTTTTTTTTTTTTTGGGAACACATTTCAATTACACACTTAAATATTTTTACATTAAAAAGTCATCCACACTATAGAATAATTTCCTTAAAAGTAGTTTTTTCACGGCACATTTAAATTTAAAGGAACTTTTGATATTTTTTACATAGCTTGGCAATTTATTATACACAAGTATTCCCTGATGGTCTATGCCTTTAATTGTTTTATTTACTCGGTGCTGACTTACATGGATTTCATTTTGGCTTCTTGTATTATGACTATGAATGTCACAATTTTTAATAAACATGTCTTGGTTTTTTTTAATAAGAGAGACTGTTTCAAGAATATATATACAAGGGAGTGGTAAGATTTCCAGTTTTTCAAAAATAGGTTTGCTGGGAGCTCTATTATTGGAATTAGTTATTATGCGAATAATCTTTTTTTGCATTTTAAATAATTTTGGTAGGAAGATAGAGGAGCCCCAAAATGGAATACCATAATTAAGAAGTGACTGCACATCAAGGCAGAAGGCAAGAAGTGACTGCACAGTGAAGGCAGATGTGACTATGTATTTGTTTATTTATTGGATTCTTTCATCTTTAAAGGCTTAGTTAATCATAAGAAAATTTAAAATATAGAATCATATAAGAAAAAGGTACGTATATCCCTAAATTAGGGATTGGTTAATTGCAAGCAATAATGCAGAAGACTTTGCCAAAATGCCTGCATTTTTTTCACTAATTGTAAGATTACTTATTTTATGATGTTTTAAGTTCATTTAGCATCAATTACAGTGAAGTTGAGTCCAAATTTTTCTGCCTAAAAATGCCTAGCACACCTGCTAATGCCCTTGGCCATACCATGTGATGTATGCCAGAGCTTCTGCCAGTCAAGGGGAATTGTTTCACATGGCAGTGGTTGTGAATTTAACCATCATTAACACAGCAGGACTGAAATACATCACAGTATTTCACTTCAAGGCTAGAACCAAATACAAAATAGGAAATGACTGGAAATAAGACTAAAATAATCAAATTAAGACTCATAAGGGGAGACCACGTACCTTGCTCTGCCTTTTTCAATGCCACATTTTTTATGGCTTTCGGAAAGGCTAATACATCCCTGAACTGGTAGTGGTTCCATTGAATGGACCTTAGTTTGGCTGTAATTAATTAATTTTCATGCTGTTTACTGCTGTGATGAAGCACTTAACCAAGGCCCTCTTGGTGAGAGTCGATGACACTAACGACTACACCAGTCCTGACCCATCTGTAGGGTGTTGCGCTAATTTGGAATTATATCACGCTTGTTAAAAGTACTGCATGGAAATTAATAAATTACAGCCACACTAAGGCCCATTCATGGAACTACTACTAGTTCAGAGATGTGTTCGCCATTCTGAATGCCATAAAAAATACGGCGTTGAAAAAGGCAGAGCAAGGTACATGGCCTCCCCTTGTCAGTGACGAGGGCCGGAACTGGGAGTTTTGTCAGGGGGGCAAAGATCAGCTTGCTGACCCTCTCTTTTGATACCCCCTTGCTCTCTTCCTTGCCCTCTGCCACCAATAAAATGCCATACATCCATAGGCTGTTTTTTTGAGATGCAGTATTTGAAATTACACACAATATATTTGCTATTATGAAGTTTTATTAAAATTATTGTTGACTTATTCAATTTGAAAAATGAAGTAACTTTTTTAATAAACTTTTCAAATTTTCCTGTCCCCTGAAATCTGCCAACCAGGGCACGTGTTCCGGAACTGTCTCTGACCTTTGACTGTGGTATTACATATGTACATAATTAACTTTATAAGTATCAATGAAACAGGGAATGGAATTCATATTATCCCCATATTATGATTGATACCTCAGATCTATATGGCATAGTTGACTTTTACCTCTGCCTTTTGGCACAGGTAGTTATCAATCTTTCTTTCCAAACCGTCTACCTTATGGAATTCAATATGTATTGTTATCCCAGGTATGCCTGATCAGCAATGGAGAGGTCGCGTAAGTCATGAGAAGGAAGCCAAAATACCATACTACAAAAGATGTAATTTGTAAATAGTAAGCCTTTGCCTGTAACCTCAGTGGCTGATTAGAGAGTGTGGGGTTGGGAGACAGTGGCTCCCCTGAAATACCTGAAAAATAGAAAGGAGGCAATCTTTAAAGTTGTTTTCCAATTAAAGATGTATTTCATTAGTTAAACTATAAAAGTTTAAATATAATTGATAATTATCTAAAAGTCAGTGATCAGATATCAAATGCAAAATTGCGGAGAACCACAGAAAATAATGAACCCCCTAAAACAGTGACCTTAATGCGGCTTACATGCAGTCAATCAGAGTGCATCCTGCAGAGCACTTCTGGAGTCATTGCAGTGTCTTCCCAAGCAGGAAGTGGTTGGTACTTAGTTTCATAAAATTTCATCTTCTTCTTCCTTCCAGGATTAGGCTACTAAGCCGGTTCCGGCTCCACATTACCATCTTTTCCTTGATCTTCCTATACTCCTCTTGCCAATTGGTTGATATTCCATTGCTTGTTTTGGAATTCTTTCTTTTGGCATTCGAAGTAAATGTTCTTTCCATCTATGTTTGTAGTCTTGTAGTTTGTCAGTGACTGCCTCGACACCCAGTTCATCTCTTATTTGAGTGTTTCTTATTTTATCCAATATTGTGCAGCCTTTTACTGATCTTAAAAATTTCATTTCCGATGATTCTATCTGCCTTAATTCATTCTTTTTTGGTACCCAACATTCTGATCCATAGTGTACAGTAGGGACTGCCATCACTTTGTAAAATTTTATTTGTTGTTCTTTTCTTGTTTTGTTTTTTAGAGTTCTTCTAATTGTGCCACATATTCTCGAGAGAGAGAGTGTATGCCACACCGAGAGCCTCGGAATAGGTTAGGATTTATAAAATGTAAGAGTGCTAAATAGAGCCTATGGATGAAAGGAAATTTCAAGATTCGACTGGGTATCAAAAACAACACTTTTTCCTCAAGTCACCCAATCATCTACATATTGCAAATGCTAACAAATAATTCCTCCCTTAATCCACCATTGTCTTTTCCTTAGGTGTCCACTGGCACTGGGATCATGTCGCATTTTGTCAACCTGCACATAGTGGTGCCGGAGGCGTTCATCTTGGGCAGTGGCGAGCATCACGTCGATGTGGGCAGCGCCATCTCCCTTGTGTGCATCATTGAAAAGGTGAGGCGACACTAAGAAAGGTAGTTTCAAGTGTCGGTGTGGAAGCTAAGAGCACATGTCAATGAAGAAGTTGATCATATACATAAATTAACTACTACTGCATGCTTACTGCAAATTGCTGAATTGGTTTTATAGGGTTCTAACTGACATATTGATGAAAGATAACTTTATGTAGTAAAACTAGTACCTATAAGGGCATCTTAAATGACACGAGGCCATAGTGCATTTTGTGAGTGTTAGGTGTTCCATATGGCCACTTTATGTTAAAGATCACTTTCGCTTTTGAAGCGATGCGCTTACAATTTCAAGGGATGTATTATATTCCGGTCATGATTATTCGGATGTTTAATAAAATTTAGGCGCTTATAGGAATTACTTTAACAACCAGCACTGATAAATTACGTATTTCGGTGTACAGCACGTTTCGAGACGAACTGAATATTCGTTTCATGAATTCGTAGAAAATTACTCCGAAAAATCCAATTCACTGGAATTACGCAGCAGTCGACAAGTGCAATATCGCTCTTCATATTTAACCTCCGTATACTTTGCAACGTTGCCACTACCTCCGCAGCATAATGGCTGCTCTCTCTACAGAAAACCGGAAGTATGATTTTAAAACTTAAATACTGACGCTAACATATCGGTAACCCCTTCTAAAAAAATATAAATATTGGACATCGATGTCTATTCTATGCTGTGCTAATTTTTCAACAATATATTTTGGACCAAATTTGAGAAAAAAAATGTTTTACAAGGGAAGGTCATCATTCTCCCATAAAGACAATATATATCAAGGTGGAAATCCGTCATTTTCAAATCCGTATATCTTTTTTAAATGGCCGATGATATAGTAATATTTTTTCACTATTCGATAGAAAAAATAATGAGCAACAACATATGTCAAAATGAGGGGAGGTTTTCGGGCATGTTTGAAATGATGGTTCCTCCTTAAGTCATAAAGTATGTCAGTCTAATGACTTTCATTGCATTGTAGATCAGCCCCAAGTCATAATTTTTCAGTGTATTGCTGCCAAAGTTATACTAAAGTCATCATGAATAATCAGCGGGCTTCATATTGAAATGGAATTACTCACCAATATTTAAAAAAAATGCATGTAATGCGGTAGAGTTTAAAAAATTAAGAGACACATATGTATTCTTCGTTTCTCTACCCTTCCCCAACTTCTTGAGTAATTCCCAGCCATACATGGATCTCCTTGGACAGATAATGTGAACTCCTTTCATATGGAGCTTGCTTCTCTGCTACTCCACAGCATTGTGCCCTGGCCTGATATAGCATTTTCCTGCTTATGTTATCGTGAGTGATTGCCTTGCGTAAATAATTGGTTTTCCTGGAATGAGTTAATAACCGAGAGAACTCTAATGACATCACCTACTCATGAAAAGTGGGCAGTCAAAGTGAAAGTTTTTCATTTTTAACTTGTGAGGGAAACTAGTAGGAAGATTTTTTCATCGCAGCTCATCGGTCTACTGAATTCTTTTCGTGAATTGCAAATGTTAGGGTCAGAGGGAATAATCCCATATTTTTGCACTAACTACAGCACTTTCTCTTGCATGAATTATCCAGTCCCCATCGCCGCCTCAGTATGTTTTCTGGTACCACAATGACCGGATGATCAACTACGACACTTCTCGTGGTGGGATCACCGTGGAAACAGAGCCAGGGCCAAAGACGCACTCCCGCCTCACGATCCGGGATGCCTCCGATTTCGACTCGGGGAACTACACGTGCTCTGCTTCCAACACAGAGCCTGCCTCTATCTTTGTGTTTGTTTCTGAAGGTAAGTAACGACCCTCATAAAACAAGCCTAGTGTAATGCCAAATCAATGAGTCAGGCAAAACCAATGTGATTGGTTGGAAGGCACCGACCGTTGGCCATCGCGTCTTAGCTCGTTGATGTTAGAGTAGTTAAATAAGCATCGTACATTTTAATCCAGTCTTTATCCTGTGGTACATCATCATTTAACCTAAACTCTAAATTATTATGCACTTGCATTATATGTATGTACAGTACACTGCCGATTATTCGGTCCAGTGATGGGGAGAGACAGCACGAATTATCGGAAAACACGGATAACCCAAACATTCCCTTATATGTCTTACAATGTTCATAATTTATCCTAAAACAAACAATATACCATTATTTATGCAGGTATTCTGTTATTTTAGAGTGCTTCCCGGACTCAATGAGAGCTTTCTTTGCCAGTTCGCTATGTTTTTAGCGGCGATAACATGGTTTTACTGGTATTATTAATGCTCCATGTTAGGCCTGGTTTCGAAAACCACACATCCGTGGCTGTGTGATCACTGATACAGAAAAGTGGTTTGCACGAATGCTTCCAAACCACTGCTTGACGTCGGAAACTTCACTGTCAGGCACCACGCCACGTCTTGCATAAGTTGCCCTGCTGCTGCTAACTGCTGTGGGACGGGTATCCGTGATCATGGAGCGTGGTTGCGCACTGCGAGGCTTGGAAAACAGGAACACGTGAATGCAGCTAGCATGCGATCACTTCGGTTTTACGAAGGGGATTCTAACGGAAATAATAAGGCGGGTGTTTCCTAGCATTAATGCAGTAATTCCGATGATTTTGTGTCCGATTTAATTTTTTTACCAAGATTGCAGAAAAAATAGAGCGAGAGTGAATATCATGCACGGATAATCTGCAACCCGGATAAACCGCAGCCGGATAATCGGGAGTCTGCTGTACATGGCTTTTTCCAGGACTTTGAAGTTATTTGGTGCCCATTATGCATTAAGTGAACTTGGTGAAAGTGAATATTCTGTACCATTCCCCTTCATAATTGCTGTAGATTTTCCAGAGCTATATGGAAAACTGAATTTCAGTGGTTTGGAGAATATGAATTTTGGTATATAATGTTTTGAGGGTTTCCTGCTTATAATTCTCTGTATGGCTTGCTAGAAGTTCCTCTTCCAGAAAATTTTGTCACCCTTGCATCCACTTCTCCATGTAAGCATGCGTCCTCTTCTTCGATATAAGCATGTGGAACTAGGGCAGCTATGATTAACTTAAAAATATTTACAGTATGTTCAGCAAGAAATATCACAGGGACACTTCTGCTTTTTTTTTTAAGTTAGGTTGGAATTATTCAGGCCCTGTCTAAGATCCAGCTTTGTGAGACTTTAGTGCTACTCCTCGGCAATTTGGCTTGACTTAATTGCGATCCTCCCCACAGCAGGAATCATGAACTAGTTGAATTTTCAATGATTTTTTCATGGAAAAATTTGTTGCGTACTCCAATTTTTGACACTTCTCTGCAAATGAGCAATATTTAAATGAAATTGTAGTTTTAATATGGATAGACTTCTGGGAGTGAAAGTTTAAGTACCTTGCATATTCATTGTTCATGAAAAATGTGTAACAGGAGAAATATTGTTGCCCCAACTTTGTTATTATTAACATTATAAATTCATTTAAAATTCTAAAATGCTTAAAATATTATGTACTTATTCTAATATAAGTGTAAATTATTTAAAATTATAAACTTCATTTAGTTAGAAAAAACACTGACAATGCAATGAGTTGACTGGTGCTGAGAAAGGGCTGGAGGGTTGAGTAATGTGGTCGTGGTAATGGCTGGGTTGTGTTGGGTTACCATGTTGGAATAATGAGGATACCTGGGCAACTCCTCCCCAAAAAAGAGCTCTGCAGAGGGAGATGAAAAATATTCTCATGCAACTTGTTGCACAGAAAACATTTTCCTTTCACAGGCGTCAGCAGGAAATGGTTAATGGATATGCATTAAATGGCCCCCTCACACGGGGTCCCCTCCCACTCGTATTAATGCCAAGGGTACAGATATAAAGGTTTGAGTTGTGTGATTTGCTATTGCTTAGAAAATTCTCACTATGTCATGCTCGTCAAGTGACTGGACAAGGATTCGGGTCTGTTCGGATATCGTGGAGTAGTATGTCCATTGGACTGGAATTGTCCAATGACAGTGCTGAGCCTGGCTATCCAGGGCTTATGCAGCATTAATAAAGGGAAGGATGAGGACTAGTTGTGACCTGCAGCGTTGGTCAGCTTGCTGACATTGTTACTTGGTCTGGCCCTGTTTACAGTTAGTATGGCTGTCCAGTTAAATTTATTTCGTAGTTAGTAGGTGGTAAAAACTGTCAATATTTCCTTTAATTCAGTGTATTGCTCAACACCTACTAAGGAAAGACTATGTTATTGAGGAGGATAGACTATGATTTGTGAGCTCACTTAAGTAAACTGTGCAACTAGATATGTATGTATTGTACAATGACAGCAAGAGAAAGGTGTGTTATCGAAGATATTCTGAAAATCCTTTTGACTTGGGGCTCAATGGTATGAGGATCAGAAGATTATTAATGATGGTAGACCACAACCTATAATTTAAACTTGGTTTGCCAATGATCCTATAGAATCCACCAGTGAGTACTTAAGATATTTTTGCATCACTTGACGTGGAAAACTTTGTAATTGGCTTGCTAGAAGTTCCTCATCTGGAAAATTGTTTTTTTGGCCATGCCTCCTCTTCTCCAATAGACGTGAGCATGTGAAACTTAGGTAGCTATGAGAAACTAAAAATTTTTGGTATACGTTTGACAAGAATAAAATGCTTCAGGGACACTTCTGAGATGTCATGCAGCTGCTTCATATTTTCTTAGCTCATCCAAGCAATTTTGTAACCAATGTACCTCGGTAATAAGAATCACCGTTCAACAGACTACAGTAGAGACTTCATAAAATAGATTCAAATTTTATTTTTACACTAACAGAGTTCTCATTGATTTTTGTTCAGCCAATGTTTCAATGAGGTAATGCTCTTTTGATATAAATAGAAATAAGATGAGAAAAATATGTAGTAAATGCGACCACATTGGTTGCAAAAAGAAAAAAAAACACAGAAAAATGAATGAAAAAAGCAAAATCAAAGCAAAAGCAAAATATTACTTTGAATTGGAATTCAATTGCATTTTGTTAAAAAATTGTTGTTGTTTTTGTTTAAACTTTATTAGATTTAAGTTTCTTATTTCACACAAATAACATATTATACTTGCCAACATATCTTGCAAACAAGATAACTTGCCAATGCATTCAACATAAGCATCTTGCCAACAATACGGAATAAGTGGGGGCAGATGATTTCATGCCACAAATTGGACTAGACTGATGACGTGCAGTGATAATGTGCGAAAAGCGAATTCTAACCCCTCATGTAGCTATGCATATTGCACATCTGTTATTTTTTTAGAAAAGGATATGTATTCAACATTTTAAGGCAATACTTTGGTGGAATATGTATTCTCAAGGATGGAGTGCAATGAATTTCTCTTTACATGTGTGAAATCACTACATTTTATCAATCAGTGTTATGTAAAAATCGTTGATCTGTGATCTGCAGTAGACACCACATGACAGCAGCTTCTTTCAAATATCTATTATTTTTCACTCACTTTATGCAAGAGTATTATTTTTTATTGTGTTAAATATACCTTTCTATACAAAGCTTATGCATGAGATGTTATTTTGGGCAGCTGACGAGTACACCCAGTGAGAAATGAGTCATCAAATGGAAGTGGATTCGACATCAAAGTAGTCTTCGATATAACATTGATGGTAACACATCGATCGATGCCTATATGGTCCGAAAATCGACATGTTTTTGATATCGACATCATCGATGTGATATCAACTACTTGCCTGGAATTTCTTACATTGCGAATTTTGGTTGATTATTATGCAGTAGAAAATAATGTTTAATAATAATAATCATGGAAATAACAATCTTTTTGACTAATAATGATCATCTATTGCAGCCACAACAATGGATTTCAATCAGGCACGCAATGTGTAAATAAATGAAGGCTGAAATAATTGGGCGGTTTCAATTCTATATCCGCGAATTGTAATCTCAAGTCCAGCATATTTATCTTCCATTTCAGTGGACACCCTTAAGAAAAAATGAGAGATCATGTTGAATCGCTGGCGCGAGTGCAAAGGTATCAAAATGAATTAGACATACATAATAACAAGGCCAAGTTGATGCGTAATGTCACACATCACGCAGGAAATACTAAGAACTGAGACACAAGTACAAGGTATATCTGAGGAAAATGTGTGAGCATGGAAATCTACACAGCACCAACAACAACCGACACACGTTTTGACCGGCTTTCCGACTCTTCCTTCTGCAGCAACTGCCTTCAAGCTTGAATGCCACGCACTTCTTGTCAAGTTACTGACTGAAAAGGAATCAACGATTGTTCTCCGGGATTGAAGCTAATGTATATACATTAATAAAATAATTATTAAATTTTAGCTTTCTTATTTGTGTCAGATATGCTGTAATAGCGTGTCACAGTTAATTTTAAGACTTCAACACTACACCACTATGCCCCCCCTTCACCAATGAACTTATCAGACTTATCAGAATAACAAGTCGAAAAATCATCGATTGAACAAATAAAATCGACGTCGACCACATAACGATCTATGGATGTTGAATCTGCGTAGATTCGAGGTAGATTCGATGATCCATTTCTCACTGGGTACATAATCTGACAATGTTAATGATTTAATTCTACACTTGACATTGAAATAACATTTCTTTTATATTCTGTACCCAAAAGAAACTTAAGTACTATATTGACTTCATTTTTTAGCATGAAATTAAAAATGTACTAGAATAAAAAATTATCAGAATATCAGCTTTTGCCTCCTTTCTTGCTGTGACTTCTGTCATCCTTGGCTGGGGGTGTGAAGGGAGTGCTTTGTGATCACCATTTTTGTTCCCTCTTTGCCTCCACTGTCGTTACAGCCGACAAGATGGCTGCCATCCTGCCGAGGAAGACAACCGGGACGGGATCGAGAGCTGCCTCACTGATCCAGCTCCCCAGGCACCAAGCCTCTCGGATCCTTGACCCCGTGTTCGTCCTCTCTTGCCTTGTGCACCTGCTCTTATGCCACGGACTGCTTGGGGGCAGCACGAGGACTGGCTGATGAGGGGGACCGTGGGAAATACCATTGTCATCGTCAATGCTCATCAGGTCAATGGAAGAAAATTGCTGTTAGCAAGGAGAGAAAGACGCTTGAGTGTGTTTGTGCGACGGGACCTTGCTGCCACGCGTCTTGAAGGTCTGTTCTTATCAATATCCCCTCTCCTCAATCCCCACCCTCCCCCTCAACAAAAAAAGCAATGGCCCACGTCTATCTCCCAACAAAGATACTGCTACCGAGCTCTCATCCCCTACACCCACCACCGCGGCCATCACTGTTGTTTGTTGTAGTGAATAGTCAAAAAATATATAAAAAAGAAGATTACTTTTTTGAGTGCTCGGGGCGAGCGGTGGCCAGTAACTCGTTTGGTTAGTGTGCATGGCGATGGGCGAAGTGATTGCTAACACTTTCTCTGTGGAAGAAGTGGAGAAGACGTGTAAGTGGAGTGTTTTTTTATTTGAGAGAGGAAGCTGCACTTTCTTTTTTGCTGAGGAAGATTACCATGTTCCTAGGCTTGAAAACAACCACTGAAAGGTTTTATCCTCCACCTTGGCTCATATTCACCTGTTCCCATTACGATTTGATTGACTCTAGTGTGCTCCTCAAACATCTGTATATATATAACTCATCAACGTGAAAAATGTGTACATTAGGTTTTCTTATTGAAATCTATCATTTCATGAAGCATCGTCATGAGGAGCACATTATTAATTTTTGATCAAAGTTGTTAGAAACTCTTTGGGTCAATTGCTGGGGGTTAAGGAAACTGAAAATCCCTTAGCTTATTGTTTGAACTCTGTATGATGGAGTGACTCATTTGATTTTGTCATTACCAAATCCCCATTTTCATCTGGGAGGGAGTTTGGTGAGGAGACAAGATTGCATTTACAAGCACAAAGACATGTGATGCACGAGGCATTGTTGTACATAGTGCGCATGCAAGCGAGGGTTACAGACTTCATTGTGCGAGACATGAAAATGGAGGAATGTGTGAGTGAGTTAAGCAACGACGTACCTCGATTACTTAACAATAAGATGAGGTTGATTCGGACAACTTTTGTGGCCTGCATTTTCGTTTCGTTCCTATATCACTGCATATTTTGGGAACTAGCTCAAAAGTGGCATTTAATAGTGCTGATTGACTAAATTCATGTCGGTCAATCAATGAACATGGATTCGTTTTTTTTTTCAGCATCATCGGACGATGATTTCCTATCCAAGTTGAATAGGATTTGGTTGTAAGAGAGTGGCCATGTGACGCAACAATAGGGTAGCTGTCGGTCATGGAGGCGTCATCGTTTTTCGGAGGGAGTCCGTGGTTCCATCTCCTACTCAAAAGACAATTCCCTTAGGGAGAATAGGTTGACTAAATTTTATCTAAGGAGTTGATTTCCCATTTAGGTCCATATGTATGCTACAAAATTGAAGAAAAAAAATCAAACGTTAGATTTTTCAGAGAATGAGGAGAGCATGGGCGCAACGACACCCCTCGGAATCATCAAGGGAGGGCTAACCCCATGAAAAATCTGTGAAAGCTAGCTCAGAAGTTGGACGGAGGAGTCTGCGGATTGTTCTTTTTTGGTGGACTTAAGATGCATGTTTCTTTTAATTATTTCACTGAACAATGATGAAATTATATCCTTTCTTTGTGTTCAAATTTTATAGGTAACATAAACGGGGGAAAAAATTCTCCTGAAATCAGTTCTAAAAAAAAGGAGGATCATCTTCTCCACATAAATTTTGCTGAGCACTCAAATTTAGAGTGGAGTCACTAGGGATGAAGATGCATATAATTTTTCAAATCGGGTAATGTCCATTTAAAAGTCAGCTGCGACCTCTGATTTCTGGGTGGGATAGCCAGAATCATGCTTGAGGGTGAGGTAATGTCCCCCTGAACCCCTTCCCCTGTTGTTGCGCCCCTGAATTTTGAGGACAGGATATGGTAAAAACTCAAAGAAACTTTGACAGCGTGAGAATTCTTTGAGAGATCTCCTCCTACCCCTTCCTCTAATAATCCTTTTTAGCCACTTTACGGTGAATATGCCTTTCCATCTTAGGCCAACTCTATTTTCTCCTTTCGATTTTTGTGTGCACAGAGGTGTTTATGAGAGGTGTGTGTGTTTGTGTGAATGCGTGTACATTTTCTCTGAAAGATTGTCTGTTTGTGGCTCACTAAACAAAAAACACCTGCCCCTTCATAGGTGATAGATATCATAGGTAAAAATCTTTACCAATTCTAGCAAAAAAAATCTGCGGCTTTAAAAAGAAGTAGAATAATTTCTTTTGAAAGAAATATTCTCATCAGCATTCACCTTTTAAGTATTGTCTGTGGATTTTTATAAAAAAATAAGAAAGCATACTCACAAGTTAGAAGTTTTATAAGATTGCATGCTCAATATAAATTATTTGGTCATAAGAACGTAGTTTTAACGTGGAAGGGTTTTAATTCCAAAATAATTCCTATCTATACTTTCATTTGAGGTTGGGTAAACTTTAATTTTTATGACCAAAAACTGGAGAGCCGAGCAAATCATTGTGTTTCTCTGGGAATTCTTTACCAATTTTTATGGATGATGAAAAAAGAGCTCCACTGTAACCACACTGCAACTTGATATGGCATTTTGTAGAAATGACAATTTATGATGGAAATGACATTCAACTTGAAAATCCAGCGAAAATTTCTACTCAGATGGTAAAGTTTTCTGGACCTCATGTGTTAATAGGTCCATAATCTCCATTTTAACAGCTATTCTTCATTGACATCCTCAGGGAACAGTTATTTGTGGAAGTAATTTTTCATGCTCATATATCTTGGTTCTTATGGTGAGAAGGAGTTATTTTCTGATAGGCTCTTTTGGTTCTTGGCTCAAAGAGTGAGGAACTAAAATATATAAACAGGTAAATTTACTTGCATGACACTCAGTTCCCTGACGATGGTAAAAAGTACAATTTGGAAATGTTGGAGATGACGGGATAACTGACCCCAGAGATTTCCCGAGAAATTCTTTACCAACATCCACATCACTGGGAAAGCCTGATAGCTTTGTCTCCTCAGTTATCTTTTACAAACTGTGGTATTTTAATGACACAATTGAAATTGTGCTTCCAAAAGGCAGAAATTGTGAGGTGAAAAAATCCATGTACATACAATTAAGTGATGCATTGATTTTCCCTACAACTTAGCCAAATGGGGTGAAATGAAAAGATAATATGTAGCATCATTGTTTGATGATGATACTGATGGGCTGGTTCTCCTATCTTCTTTTAGATTTCTGTTTGCATTAAAGTTTGAATAATTTAGAGACCCGTATTTTTTTTAAATCAACTCATTACCAATTTCTCATGGCAAAAAAAATTCAATGGCATATTAACCCTTTCCGAGATAAGTTTGTGATGTCGTACACTCATGTTGAGCGGTTAGCTATTTCTGAGTCACCCTTTCTTGGGTTAAGAACTGGAACTCTAATGATGTCACCAACTCATGAAAAGTGGGAGCCTACTTTGTGTTTTCTTAGTTTATACCCACTTCAGAGAAAATAGCTGAATTATCAAAAATAGGGAAGATTTATTTTTCAAAATAGTTTATATATCCCATCCGTCTACCATATTATTTGGAGAAATTATGATTTCTGATCTTAGTGTATTGTGACTTCTAAGGCTGAACTCTGAGAATATTCTCATCTCAAGAATAAAAAAAATGCTCTTGATTTTTCTGTCTATTTAGGCCATTCTGGTTGCATTGTGGTTACCCATCATTCCATCCAAAGGGCATCAATGATTTTAATTTTTTGCCTGTGATTGCAGAATTATCATGTAATCATTTAAATATTCAACAATGAATACCTTGATTGAGTTTTGATCATTAAGATACTGAACTAAAATTCTTACAGAAGTGGACCATATTTAGTGAATGAATATAAGTAGTTAATGAAAATGAGTGAATGATTGTGTCCATGAGCAAAATTTTGTAAGACATCAAAATGCCTAATTTCTATCTCAGAATTTGCGTTTCATGGTACATTAGGACCAAAACTTTAAAGAGGTCTGAAGGACAAACATACAGGACCCTTAATATCACATTGTTTTTTATTATATCAGTCAGAACTGCTCTTAATTAAACACTCATTTGAGAAGGGTTTTTCAGCATGCACCAATGTGAAGACAAATGCAAAAACCTATCCCGTGTGTTAATGTGTCACGCATTAGAGACAATGTTATATCTTCCAGTTCTTGTCAGATTTGCAGAGGTACAAAGAAGAAAAAGTTGAAAGAGTTATAAAATTACTCTTGGGGTCTAGGCCTGTGGGCCAATGTATGTTGTATAGTTTACCAGAGTGACTACTTGTTTAAAGTTATTCCATTGAGTTCAGGCTCTCTGTCGGCAAAGTGTCACATGATAAGTTCTCCAAGTACTGTGGAAAGTTGTTGGCCATCTAGTTTTTCAGTGTTCATGGGTGAAAAAGTGTACATTTGTGTGATCACCAGCTTTGAATCCCAGTTTGGACGATGGTATTATTTTCCACCCTTCAAAGAGTGATTTACAGGTCTTGTTTTTTGTCGAACCGGGGGAAGAAATTCAGAGATCAACTGTGACATTCAGTGCCAAGGATAGCACAAATGTTTGCGTGTGTGAGAGTGAGAAAATGTAAAGTCTTCATTCCATGAAGTTTCATATCCTACAGAAAAAAGAAAACGGTGTGTATATCGCCCCAGTTTAACATTTGATTTGGGATTAAAAAGAGATAATAGGATGGTTTTTGATTTGTAAGTGCTAAGTTGTTGATTATGTTGTACTGTCCCACCAATGAGGTCATCCTCTGTCAGCCATATCTCTCTATAGGTACTAATCAAAATTGTGAGTTCTTTGGTTTGTTATCATTGATCAGAAATTGTATCCCATGGTGAGTGTTCCCTATGAAGAAATTGAATGTGGCAATTCCATGGAATGTGGGTGACTGCAGCATTGGGCATGGTTGAGTTGGTTTCTCTCAATCATCAAGGTCCTACAGCAAGCTGGAATGGTGGCTCAGGTGCTAGAACTATTTTTGCTCGGGCTAACATAGGAATTATGCTCTCATTTTATGTGGATAGCATGGGGTAGAGCTTTGAATTTTGCTAAAACAGCTGTCGGCAGAGGTGGCATAAAAGATAGATGAAAATGCTGGACAAAAGCCCCAGCTTCACTAGTTCCAGTAACGATGGGATCAGCATATGACCTGAGCAGACTTTGTCAACGATTTATTAAATTTCAAATTCAGCATATTTTGTTTCCCCTTATTTAATGCATCATCAATTTTTAAAAAAGTGTTGAATATTCTCCTCCTTACTCGTTTACGAAACACTTTTATAAAATCGCCAAATTTACACGTGCTGGTGCCCTATTAATCCAGAAATACCCAATGCGATTTCAAATAATGATTGGTATTTGCTTTACGAATAGTCCTCCTCAGTGGACTAGTATCATGAAGGGGAGGGTTTACTGCATATTCCACTCAACTTTGTATTTGGTGAATGCCGAACGATTTCAACAAAATCTCAAGGAAAATACAAGTTGTTTTTCACGGCCAGTAAGTTAATTCACCTATCAACATCTTAAAAAGGGAGGAGAGGGTTTAAGCCATTCTGTTCCTCTACCAGGGATCAAACAGGCCAGGGAAGTCAGGGTAATAAATAGCACAAAGACTCAAAGTCATGGAAATGCCAGGGAAATTAGATTTTGGTCTGGGAAGAACTCCACGGGTATAGTGAAAAGATGAAGGACATGCTCAGCATTGTTGCACTCAAGTGGTTGCTTTACGGCCATTAAAAATGCGAATATGATGGCAAAAGTTTAAATGAGTATTTCGTCACCAAAAAATACTGGTTAAGTGGGAGGCATGCATCCTCTTACACACGCAATTAAAAAAAATAATTTACCACTTTGTTTCCTCTTTTGTTCTTATAAATGAACTTTTGTCTGGTGAAATCAAAGTCTAAAATCTTTCAGTAAAAAAATGCTAAGAACGTAATGGTCAAGCATTCTTGAAATAATTTTTGCTCAACCCTAACTGTCACTCATATCTTTGAGCATTGTGGGAGCTGGTAGCTTGGAAGCGGAAAAAATGTTGGACCCAGCATAAATAGGCAAATGAGACCCTGTTCCATGCCTGCTTCTCCTTTATTCGTGCTGGCAAAAGAATTTGCATCACCACATTTTCATTGTTATGCATGAGCGTGAAGCTCCCAGGAAGTTATTTATAAATAAGCAGAATGGGAAACCACATCTTGTTCGTGGTGTTGATTGGTGGTGTGGTGAGATTAAAATATTCTGAAGACTAAATTCATGCCAAAAATTAATATACTATGGGTGAAGCGTTTGCCATAAAAAGTAAAATCGGTAAGAAACTTGAAGTCGAGGGTGGTGTGTAGGAAGGGAAAATGCTGCAGAGGCTTTGACTAATTGACATTGATGAGAGGGGAATGCTACCTTGAATTCCGATGAATAAATTTTTAAAATCTTAAAGTCAAAAATACTCTTTATAAGAGAGAGGGAACTTCACATTTGCACCGAAAACCTTTTTTCCACTAACTTTTAAAAATTTCATTGTCTTTCCCCAATTATTAAGAGCATAATTACTCTGAATAAATGTCTATATTTTATTCATAATGTAATTGCTGTTTTATTTCAATCATCTTTTTGTCATCCTTGATTCACGAAGAGCAGTGAAGCATCCAAGGGAAGTGCGTTCTCAGGATTTATATGTTTCCCCTGGCTCCATATAGTGACTTCATTTTGTTGTTATTTTAAATAATTTTTTGTCACTCATAAGTCAAAAAGATATCACTGGTTTACATCACTTATACATAAAAAATCAAACTTTTTTTTACCACCATTTTATCTAAAATTGGTAGATATCATATGGTGGTGCCTACCTTTTAAAAGCCAAAAGGAAGAAATTATTGTATAAGTATTCAATTTCTAAAACCTAGTTTGTGCTGCTATGAAAGGTGTTAAGTCGTCAAAGCTTGGCCAGTTGCAACTATGTATATTACAAAGTGATACATAAGTACAACAAATTTTTCATTGGCTGAGATTTCAAATTTTGATAAACAGGGTAATTTTTTTGTCTAAATGTTTTCATCATTTGTAGTTATCATCATCATCATCATCATCATCATCATCATCATCATCATCATCATAAGTCAACAATCCTGAGGTAACTTTGAACCTTCTCTCCATATTCCTCGATTGTCTGCTAGTCTTTTGATAGTGTTGTATTTCTTCTCCTTTACATTCTTTATAACCTGTCCCCTGCATTTTGAAGTCCACTATTCAAACGCAGCTTTTTCATGCCTATCGTATATACTAAGTAGCTCCCAGGAAGCTTAATGATTTATCAAGTCATTCAAGTGAATGGTAACATATTTCTTTATCAAAATTGATTCACTGTCCATCTGGAATTATTCTCCAAGTTAAGATACTTTTGAATATCTATATTTTTGGATCTTTGTACCTTCTGGCACATCGTTCTAGCTAATCATATTTCTTGCCATCATTATAAAGCAAATATATGAGCAGCTGATTAATCCTTGCGACTTCATAATTCCTGAATCCATATGCGGTAGGGATAAACAAAATAGCTCCCCAGACCACACACACATATTTTAGGTTTATGATTCATCAAACAGAGGCCTAAAAATAACCTAGTTGGTGAGCACACAAATTTTGTATTCCCATAAAAGTTTAATATCCAAGCTAATTTTTAAATGATATTATTTTTATATCACTTAAGGAATTCATATTGTGAATGGGATGTTGGTGATGTAAACTTGATGCTGCTGTTTAGATCAGGCCTAAGCAGTAATAGGCAGAAACAAGTTGTATCTCATCTTCTTATTAGTCAGGTTAATTAAGGTCTTTTGTTTCAGTGTTAAGTAGAGCAGTTTAATTCTCAGAGTTGATTAGAATCTCCAATAGTCAAGTGCAACAACATTGGATTCTTATCATACATTTTCAATGTGTAGCATTTTCATGTTTCTGAAAGGCTCCGCTTTTGTGCGACATCTTTCTTCAGCTCGACCCACTCCCCTCTGCACTCCACACCCCCCCAGCCCCCTTCCTCCTCGTTGCCATGCAATCAGCCCTCACCTAGCCAAAATTGCACTTTTTTCTGTTGCACCTCCCCTCCAGTTCACAGCAAGTCCCTTCCTCTTGCATTTCCATCAACGTTGTCTGCAATTCTTCTCCCACTTTCTACACTGGTGATTGCACCACACCAATGACATTGTGAATGAGCAGTCACGGACACTCAACAAAACTCCCACCCTTCCTTTATCTCATTGCTAAGCATACTATTTCCCACTACCAATCCCATGATAAATGTTTTTCTTTGCTCATCCAAGGATTTGTCCTGAAATTACCACCAGCATCTATGTGGCTCATATTTGGTTGAGAGGGCATTCCAAGCCATTTCACTTCATTCTCAAGAGAAAACACTTTCCCGGGGCAAATTGCTGTAGTGTCGCACCCCTAATGGGTGTTTAGGTATGGAATACCCCCTACCAAACCTGGGAACTTCCCTCAGGAATTTAAAAAGAAAAACTTTAAAATAGTGTGTTGTGATTTTTTGCAAAAGTATGCAACACCTTTATTGCATGCATTACAGTGTAAATTTTTCTTTAAAAAGAGTTATCAGAAAGTATTTATTTGTTGTATTCAAATTAATATTTAATCCAAGTAGTTTAACATTATTAAAGTATTCTACCGATTAAGGTAGGTTTCCATGGAGTGCTCACTTTAACATAGACTCATATTTAAAAAAAAAAACAAACTTAATTCTAGGCACAGTGATACATGTTTAATTTACGGATGAAAAAATATTAAACTTAGAAAATAGTAAAATAAAAATTTTTGAAACTCTGTTTGGGTGTTTGGTCGCCCCCACTAACTACATTGCCCCAGGCAGTCGCCCTGGTTGGCTGGCCCTGTTCTCTCCGCACCATTTCCCGCTAGACGCCTCCTCCTTCACCTTCCCTTCCAGCCCCATCCCCACTTCTTTCCATTTAGCAGGCGGGGGGGATCCAAAGAAGAAGACAGGAGAGGAGCACTCAGCCTTCGCACCAGGGCCACTGATGGTGGGTCATCATAATTGACCAAAATATTTGCAACCACTGTGTGATCATGTATTGATTTGTGTGTCCAGGTACTGATAACGAGTGAGTACCCTTAGTCAATGAAAATCATTTTTTTCTTGATTTATCACATTCTAAATGTAATTTAGCATTTTGTCTTTAAGATGTAAAACTTGATCGAGACATTTATTTTTAGTTCTAATGCTTTTAATCGCATTTTTCATATGGTGAACTAATGTTTCTAGCAACAGAACTTTAATAATAAACATTATCCATTTTTTTGTGTGAGCACTTAAATGGCATTTTATATATCACTATTAATTTATCTGACTTGGAATGACCATTACTATCTAGTGAATAAATATCAATTATTTTTTATTTTCAATTCAATGCAAGATAATTTTCAATGCAAATAATTTTGTATGACAGTATTAAAAACACGTTCATGACATTTTTTCATTTTATGAGCTGTTATAAGCTTTTTGTTACAGTGTTACAGTAATGTTTTTGTTAAAGTGCTGAATGACATTCGAGATAAAATTTTAAACCTTTCTGTTAGCATTGGAACAGTTATGTGACATGATTTTTTTAATTCTTTTACCTGTAATCTTGTTTTTATTACAGTGCACGAATAAATAGATTTTTTCTTCCTAAACGAAATTGAAAGAATGATTTCACCATTCTTCGTACATGGTATGATGTTTAATTTCTCTCAATTGAAATTATATTTTCAAAAGAGTCGATGCAAAACCAGATTTTTTTTGATTTCTCACTTATGAGATAAAATTTCAAAGTTCATGTGTGAGCATGAAAGTCACAATCAAGAGAAGATTTTTTCTCAAATTAGTAATCCTGCCTTTGTTGCACTCCAAATTTTGGATGGGTCATGGGACATCTCTGGAGTAAGAGCGGTCAATGACCTTCTTGGGATTTGGGAGGGCAATGACCTACTTAGAGTTGGAGATGTCAATGACCTTCTTGAAGTTGGAGAGGTCAATGGCCATCTTGGAGTTGAAGAGGTCAAATACCTTCATCGTGTTTTAGAGGTCGATGATCTTTTTGAGCTCAATGACCTTGGAGTTGGAGATTTCAATCACATTTTTGGGGTGGGAGTAATCAATGGCCTTCTTTGCATTTGGTAGGTCAATGACCTTCTGGGATATGATAGGTTAGTGATATTTTTGGAGTTGAGGACGTCAATGACCTCCTTACAGTTGGAGAGGTCATTGCAGTCAATGAAAATCAATTGTTTTCTTGTTTGTAAATTAAATTTTGCATTTTGTGCGTGAGATGTAAAATTTGATCGTGACGTTTATATTTGCTTATTCGCCGTAAATTGTGTTTTCCATGTAGTGCATTTTTTTCATGCAGCAGTACTTTAAAAATAATTGTTTTCCGTTCTTCGTGTGATCATTAAAATGATGTTCTAGACATAATTTTTTAACTTCTGTCACTTGAAGTCAGGATATATTGCAATCAATAAAAATCAGTTATGTATCTTCTTGATTTTCACATTCAGGACAATGCTAATAATTTTGTTCGAGAGCATTAAAAACACATGTTCATGAAATTCTTTCTTTCTATCACCTGCTATAATGATTTTGTTACAAAGGACTGAAAAAACAAATGTTTTCTAGATAAATCCAATTCGAGATAAAATTTCAAATTTTTCTGTGAGCATTGAAACACTTTGTGTGACAATATTTTTTACTCCTTTATCTGTAATCTTGTTTTTTATACAGTGCAGGAAAAACTAGATATTTTCTTTCTACAGGAAATTAAAAGAATAATTCAACCATTCTAAAATTTTGTACATGACATGATTTTTTATTTCTCTCACTTGAAATTATATCATTTTATGTAGAGAAAAATCAATATATGTATATCATTTTCGATAGAGTCAATGCAAAACCAGATATTTTTTTATTCCTTACTTACAGTACAAAATGTAAATTTTTATGTGTGAGCATTAATTTTGCGTTCATCAGATGAATTTTCATACTTTCACCAGTTATCACATCTTTGTTGAACTGCCTGAAAACAATTTTTTTCTTGATTCATGGCATCCAAATCTTTTAACTTTTTTTGATGTGAACAACAAAAATGTGTTCGTGACATGAAAAATAATTCTGTCACCTATAATTGCTTTTCTGTTATACTAAATGTATAAAAAATATTTTTCCTTATTTATCATATTCAAGATAAAATATCACATTTTTTTGTGAGCATTAAATCGCGTCGTAACTTACCAGTAATCATGTCTTTGTAGCATTGTCACAAAACCAATTTCTTTCTTGATTCATTACATACAAACAAATCTTTCCATCGTGTTTTGAGTGAGCAATAAAAAAGAGTTTGTGACATGATTATTAACTTCTGTAAAATAAGATAGCTTTTCAGTTGCTTTCTAGATTTATCAAATGCAGAGGAAAAGTACTCAATTAGTCTAAGAGCATTAAATCGCTACAATATTTTTTTGGATACATAGTCTTTATCGCAATTCTTATACAATGGAAGAAAAACTATTTTTTCTTGCCACAGAAGATTGAAAAACTGCTTTATCTACTCATTGTGTGAACATTAAATTGACGTTCATGACATGATTAATTAAGTCTCCTACCTATAATTTGGTTCCCTTTGCATTGCTAGAAAAACAAATTTTTTTCTTGACGCTCGAGAAAAAATTTTCTTTATGGACATAAAAAATGCGTCCATGATATGATTTTTTAATTTGTTTCGTGAAATCGTTTCATGAAAACGTTTGCGCTACAGTGAATGAAATCAAGAATTTTTTCTTTCCAGGAAATCAAGAAAATTTTCTGACCAGTAATCACTTCTTCCTGCAAATTTTTTTCTTTATTCCTGGCATGAAAAAAATCAATAACACCTAAAATTGGTTTCTTAATATACTCTATAGAAAACTGTTTTTAAAAATTTATCTCATTCAAGATAAAATTTTGAGTTCAATTTAAAATGCGATCATATCATTTGAATTTTTTTCTTCCTAAAGACTATTAAAAATAAAAAATACTATTCATTGTGTGAGCAGTAATCAACTATGAAGTTCACCATTCCTTGTGAAAACATTAAAATGACGTATAAGACATGATATTTAAAATATCTCACTTAAATTGATGTTCTCACATGATGCTCTTGATGTAATTTTTAACTTCTCTTACTCAAAATCGCGATATATTGCAGTTAATAAAAATCAATTTTTTTATCACATTCTAGATATAATTTTCAATTTTGTTTGAAAAAATTAAAGAGACTTTACCGTAACACAAGATACTAGTTTTTCATTCTATCATCTGCTATGTATAATGTTTTTGTTACCGTGACTGAAAAAAAAATGTTTTTCTTGATAAATCAAATACGAGTAAAATTTCAAATTTTTTAATGAGAAATCTTGAGAAGAGAAACACTTAATACGCATGATTTTTCAATTCTTTCTCCCATAATCTTTATCACATAGCAGAAAAAATTTCAAATTTTATTTGTGACCGATAAAAATGCATTCATATTTATTCTCTCACTAGGAATTTATTCTCCCACCATGTGACATAAAAAAACTTCTAGCAATTAAAATCCTTTCTGTAATTCACAAATTATGGACAATTATTTCTGATTCATCATATTCGAGATAAAAATTCACATTCTTTTGGGTAAGCATAAAAAAGCATTTGTGATATGATTTCTTACATATCTCACTTAATATCACGTTTTAACAGGTGATTTTCTTGATGAATTCAGAATACATAATTCATATTCTTTGTATAAGGTTAATATCACGTGTTTGACATCATTTTTTAATTCTTACACCAGATATCAAGGTTTAATACAGTGCATGAAACACTAATGTTTTATCATAATTAAGTAATGCATTAATTCATTAACTCTTTGTGCAAGCAATTTTGTGATGCAAAGACATGATTATGAATTTCTTTTTCTTTCAATAAATTTTGGAAATAAGTTTGAGAAGGTCTATGTGACCTCTCAAACTCCAAGAAGGTCATTGATCTCTGCCACTCATTTCTTACTCACCATTCCTTCAGGAAGTTCATTGACCTCTCCAACTTCAAGGTCGTCACCTCAGCATCCTATAGAAATGACAATGGTGATTCACCTCTCCATCCCATGGAAGATAATTGACCTCTCCAACTCCAAGAGAGTCAAGATAAGACCTCTCCAACTTTTAGGAGGTCATTCGCCTCTCAAGCGCCTAGAAGGTCATTGACCTCTTCAACTCCAATAAAGTTGGTCAATGACAATGGTTGGACAAAGCAATTTCTATTCCCTTTCGAATCGAAGAGTGTCATTGACCACTCAAACTTCAAGAAGGTCATTGACCTCACCAAATCCAAGAAGGTCAATGACATCTCCAAATCCATGAAGGTCATTGACCTCTTTCGCTCAAAGAAGGTCATAGACCTGCCTAACTTCTTGAAGGTCATTTACCGCTCCTACTTCACGAAGGTAAAATGAAATTATGTTTTCGATAGAATCAATGCAAACAAGGTATTTTTTTGACTTCTTACATATAATATATAAATAAAACTTTATGTTTAAGCATTGAATTCGCTTTAATCAGATTAATTTTTATATTATCACTATTAATTACGTCATTGTTGACCTGTCTGAATAACCAATGTTTTCTTGATTCATGGTTTCTAAATTTTTTCACTATTTTCGGTGCAAGCAACAAAAAAAAGCACGATTGTGACATTAAAAAAATATTGTCAACTATAGTTGACATATTACAATATTGATTTTTTGTTGTACTTACTTAAGCCTTTTTTTCCTGACTCTCCGAGGTTTTTACAACGATTTTTTTTCCACGTAACATTGTTAATTATATCATTATCCGCAGTGAATTCGAGTTTATAACAAGGATTTTATATTCCAAGTAATATTTTTAATTTTATCTCTCTCCGCAGTAAAATCGCGTTTATAACAAGCGTTTATTACCAAGTAACATTATCGATTTTATCACTCTCCGCAGTGATATCGCGTTACTAATAGGATTTTCATTTCCAAGTCACATTTTTAATTTTTTCACTCTCATCAGTGAATTTGCGTTTATGAGAAATATCTTCATTATCAAGTAAAATTTTCAATTTAGTCACTCTCTGCAGTGAATTCGCGTTTATAACATGGATTTTGATTTACAAGTAACATTTTTATTTTTTTCACTCTCCGCAGTGAATTCGCGTTAACAGTAATGATTTTCTTTACCAGCCATAATTTCATTTTATCACTGTCTGCAATGAATTCGCGTTTATAACAAGGATTTTTATTACCAAGTAACATTTTTAAATTTATAACTGTTCGAAGTGCAAACGCGTTTGTAACAAGAATTTTCTTTTCAAGTAACAATTCTAATTTACAACTTTCCGCAGTGAATTAAAGTTTATAGAAAGGATTTGTATTTCCAAGTCACATATTTAATTTTTTCACTCTCCGCTGTGAAGTCGCGTTTAGAACAAGGATTTTAATACCAAGTAACATTCTTAATTTTATCACTCTCCGCAGTGATTGCGAGTTTGTAACAAGGATTTTCATTCCTAAATCACATTTTTAATTTTATCAACATCAACAGTGGATACGCGTCTATATAATAAGGATTGCTATTTTAAAAACATAAATTTTTTAATTTTTTCACTATCCGCACTGAAATCGTGTGTATAACAAGGAGTTTATGAGTATTACTTTTATTTTTTATCACTCTCCGAGGTAAATTTGCGTTTGTAACAAGGATATTCACTTCTAAGTAACCTTTTCATTTTTTTCACTCTCCGCAGTGTATTGGCGTTTATAACTAGGATTTTCATTACCAAGTAAAATTTTTAATTTTTCACTCTCCGAGGTGAATTTGCGTTTATGACAAGGAATTTTATTTTCAAGTCTAATTTTTAAGTTCAGCACTGTCCCAAGTTAATTCGTGTTTATAACAAGGATTTTCTTTTCCAAGTAAAATTTTTAATTTTATCAATTTCCATAGTGAAATCACGTTCATGAAAAGGATTTTAATTCCAAATAATATTTTTATAATTTTACTCTCTCAGCAGTGAATTCGTGTTTATAGCAAGGAATTTGATTTGCAATTAACTTTTTTAATATTATCATTCTCCGCATTGAAATCGAGTTAATAACAAGGATTTTCATTTCCATGTCACATTTTTAAATTTCCTCTCTCCGCAGTGAATTCGCGTTTAAAACAGGGATTTCCATTTCCTAGTAAAATTTTAAATTTTATCACTCTTCGCAGTGAAATCGGGTTTGTAAAAAGAATTTTCATTTCCAAGTAACATTTTTAATTTATAACTCTCAGCAGTGAATTTGCGTTTATATCAAGTAGTTTTATTTCCTAGTAATGATTTCAATTTTATCACACTCCGCAGTGAATTCGCGGTTGTAACAAGGAATTTCATTTACAAGTAACATTTTTATTTTTTCCCTCTCCGCAGTGAATTCGCGTTAATAGCAAGGATTTTCATGACCAAGTAAAAATTTCTATTTCATCACTCTCTGCAGTGATTTGGCGTTTATAAAAACGATTTTCATTTCCTGGTAAAAGTTTTACTTTTATCACTCTCCGAGGTGAGTTCGCGATTGTAACAAGGATTTTCACTTCTAAGTATCATTTTCATTTTTTTCAATCTCCGCTGTGGGCGTAGAATCCGTCATCGGATTAGATCGGATGGATGGGAGACGTTTTAAATCGTTCAGAAATTTAATACAAATATTTATGCGGAGCATCATCTCGGCAGAATTAAAGGTTTCAAAAATATACTATGATTTGTACCCGACACACATAGCCAAGAATGACTTTTCAAAACCAACATTGAGGCGTAGATTTCGTAATTCTAATCGGATTTTGATTAAAGACGTTTTAAAACGTTCAGAAAATTAATATAAAAAATTTGTTTGGCGTATTAGTTCGGTAGAATGAATAGTTTCAAAAATACACAAGGCGTGACACACAGTGCCAAAAATGACTTTTCAAAAGCAACATTTGTCGTAGAATCCGTTATTTTAATCGCATTTTGATGGGAGACATTTTCAAACGTCTGAAAAAATAGAAAAAAATATTTGTGTGGAGAAACAGTTCGGCAGAATTATATTTTCAAATATATACTATGCTTTGTACCTGAGACACAGTGCCAAGATTGACTATTAAAATCTATACTACATTCGGCCGTACAATCCGTAATACTAATCGGATATAAGTGGGAGACATTTTAAAACGATCAGAAAATTATTACAGATGTTTGTGTGGAGTATCAGTTCGTCAGAATTTAGAGTTTCAAAAATAAACTATGGTTTTTACCTGACACACAGTGCCAAAAATGATTTTTCAAAAACACAATTTGGCGTAGAATCCGTTATTATAATCGGATTTTGATGAGAGACGTTTTAAAACATTCACAAAATTAATTTAAATATTTTTGTGGAGTATTAGTTCCGCAGAAATAATAGTTTCAGTAATAAACTATGCTTTGTACCTGACACACAGTGCCAAAAATGACTTTTCATAACCAACATTTGGGCGTAGAATCCTTTATTTAAATTGAATTTTAGTAAGAGTCGTTTCAAAACGTTCAGACAATTAATTCAAATATTTTTGTGGAGTATCAATTCGGCAGAATTAAAGGTTTCAAAAATATACTATTATTTGTACCTGTCACACAAACCCAAGATGACTTCTCAAAACCAACATTTGGGCGTAAAATCCGTGATTTAAAACGTTCAGAAAATAAATACAAATTTTTTGTGGGGTATCAGTTCGGCAGAAATAATAATTTCAAAAATGAACTATGATTTGTACCTGACACACACAGCAAAGAATGACTTTTCAAAAAGAACATTACGGCGTAAATTTCGTAAATCTTATCGGTTTTTGATGGGAAACTTTTTAAAAGGTTCGAAAAACCAATACAAATATTAATATGAAGTATAAATTCGGCAAAAATAATTGTTTCAAAAATATATTATGATTTGTACCTGACACACAGTGCCAAGAATAACTTCTCAAAACCACCATTTCGGCGTAGAATCCGTAATTCTAATATATATTTTGATGAGAGACGTTTCAAAACGTTCAGAAAGTCAATACCAATATTTGTGGGGGGTAGCCCTCGGCAGAATTTATAGTATAATTAATACCCCAATATTTTTGTTGGGTATGAAGTCGGCAGAATAAAAGATTTCAAAAATATGCTATTATTTGTACCTGACACACTTAGCCAGAAATGACTTTTAAACACAAAAATTTGAGCTTCGAAACCGTAATTATAATCGGAATTTGATGCCAGACGTTTTAAAACGTTAGGAAAATTAATACAAATATTTTTGTGGAGTATCAGTTCGGCAGAATGAAAGGTTTAAAAAATATACTACGATTTGTACCTGACATCACAGTGCCTAGAAATACTTTTCCGAAACAATATTTGGACGTAGAATCCGTAACTCAAATCTTATTTTAATAGGATACGTTTCAAAACGTTCCAAAAATTAATACTAATATTTTTGTTGAGTATCATTTCGTAAGATTAAAACAAAAAAAATTCAGAAAATTCGGCAGAATGAAAGGCTTCAAAAATATTCTATGATTTGTCCCTGACACACTGTGCCTAAAATGAATTTCCCAAACCAACATTTGAGCGTAGAATCCGTTATTCTAATCGGATTTTGATGGGAGATTTTGAAACGTTCAGAAAATTAATACAAATATTTATGTGGTATATAAGTTCGGTAGATTCGGTTTTAAAAATATACTATACTAGTACCTGACACTTAGTGCCAAAAATGACTTTCCAAAACCATCATTTCAGCGTAGAATCCGTTACTCAAATCGGATTTCAATGGGAGACGTTTAAAACGTTTAGAAAATCAATTCAATTATTTTTGTGGACTATCAGTTCGGCAGAGTTAACGGTTTCAAAAATAGGTGTCAAAACCATAATTTGTACCTGACACACAGTGCCTAAATGACTTTTCAAACAAACATTTCGGCGTAGAATCCGTAATTCTAGTCGGATTTTAATGAAAGAATGTTCAAAAATGTTCAGAAAATTAAAAAAAAATATTTATGTGAAGTGTCAGTCAGACAGATTTAATAGTTTCAAAAATATACTATGATTTGTACCTGACAACAGTGCGTAAAATGAGTTTTCCAAACCTATATTTGGACGTAGAATCCGTAATTCTAATCTGATTTTAATAGTAGACTTTTCAAAACGTTGCATAAATTAATATAAATATTTTTGTTGAATATCATTTCGGTAGAATCAAAGGCTTCAAAAATATGCTATGATTTTTCCCTGACACACAGTGCCTAAAATGACTTTTCAAAAGAATCATTTTGGCGTAGAATCCGCTTTTCAAATCGGATTTTGTTGGGAGACGTTTTAAAACGTTCAAAAAACTAAAACACATATTTATGTAGAGTATCAGTTAGGGAGATTCAATAGTTTCAAAAATATACTATGATTTGTACCTGGCAACAGTGCCTAAAATGACTTTTCCAAACCATTATTTAGACGTAGAAACCGTAATTCTAATCTGATTTTAATAGTAGACTTTTCAAAACGTTGCATAAATTAATATAAATATTTTTGTTGAATATCACTTGGGCAGAATCAAAGGTTTCAAAAATATGCTATGATTTGTCCCTGACACACAGTGCCTAAAATGAATTTTCAAAAGAATCATTTTGGCGTAGAACCCGCTATTCTAATCGGATTTTTTCAGAGACGTTTTAAAACGTTCAGAAAATTAATACAAATATTTGCGTTGAGTATCACTTCGGCAGAATTAATAGTTTTAAAAATTTACTATGATTTGTACCTGACACACAGTGACTAAAATGACTTTTACAAACAAACATTTGAACGTAGAATCCATATATATAATCGGATGCTGATTAAGATCGTTTTAAAACGTTCAGAAAATTAATACAAATATTTATGTGTAGTATTAGTTCGGTAGATTTAATAGTTTCAGAAATATACTATACTATGCTTTGTACCTGACACAGTGCCAAAAATACTTTTCAAAACCATCATTTGGGCGTAGAATCCATTATTCAAATCAGATTTTAATAGGAGACGTTTAAAAACGATTAAAAAATCAATTCGTATATTTTTGTGAAGTATAGTGTTCGGCAGATTTAATTGTCTCAAAAATATAGTATTACTAGCTGACCCGGCGAACTTCATACCGCCTAACATTCAATGAACTTACAGTTTAGTTGCACCATTAAGCTAATATATAATGACGAATTGATTGACTGACTGACTCATTGATACAATTACGCAGCCAAAACTGTGATAGGTGTGGGTATTTGGCTTATTGGACGTAAAAGTAAAAAAAAATTCATCGGGAGAAAAATTCTAAAAAATTGAAAAAGTCGATTAGTTTTCGAGATATATCGACTTGAATTAACATGGGAGCCTTATGGGACTAAAACTTTTTCGCTTTTATTTTGTACTTTTAAACGTCTGAGGATCATGATATTCAATGAACTTAAATTAGATTTTTTGGTTGATTTTTTGGTATGGTTGCCATAGCGACACATTGATATTTAGTATTTTTTATTATTTTTTGAACGTTTTCTATGCTTTTCTTATGGAAAAAGTTCAGGAATTTTTTTGACCAATTTGCAATAATTGTAGGACAAATTCCTTGAAATATAAGGTGTAGGATTTTTTGCTTGATTTTTTGGCTATCTTGGAATTTTCATATGTCGAAACAATTCCGAGGAATAAACGATTTCGATTTTACATTGTCGTGATGGGGGAATTTTCAAATTCGGATTTCGGCCTTGAGACATGTGTCATATGAAAATTTGGAATCTTCTGGAAAAACCGTAGAGGGTACTTCGTACCCTCACATTCTAACTGCTTTCCCCGTAACCCTCTTGGTTAATTCATAATTAAATTCCGAAAAATTACCTGCACGCGAATAATCATTGTCGCCATTTTTTTGTGGGGCATACAATCTTGAATATCATAGCAACCGTTCCAGCTAGATGAATGAAATTTTTAGGGTAATTCTTATATCAAAATGGTCAACTTTTGCAATGATGACCATTTCGCTCGATCGATTCATGTGCGAGTTATATCGATACCAATCTCTTGGTTACGCTTAAATCGCTAATAACTTTTTTTAAATCAAGTAATGAATATGAAAGTCATATATAATACTACTGTTAATGTCTCTTCATCGACAAAAGTTAAATCAAGCAGATCGATTGATTAGTCGAAGTTATGATCGATACAAGGTTGCATTCGATGGAGCCATTTTTCAGACCTATTTACATAGTTGCGGGGATAAAAATTTTAACAATAGGTAAGGGAAGGAATGTTTTATTAGTACCCATAAATTATTTAGATGAGTAATGTTTCCTAATGCAGACATATCAATATGAATTCATATCTTTTTGTATTAGGCCCCCGTAAGAAATACACGCATCGCGTCTATCTACGTCACCAATATAAGAACATAGGCTAAATTTTGAAAGCGGGGATAGTAGAGAAGGCAGGGATAACGGAGTGACCATAGAATGGAAGGGATATCAATTGCGGATGGAAGGGGGATTGCGGATTTTACAGTACAGATGTCAGTATAGTCGAAAGTACGATTCGATTAGTATAGCAAATACTCAAATTGGCATAACTTGATTAGTGTATACGTTGGGCCAATGAAATTTGGTGAATGGGTACATCATGGTATTCCTCACAATGCACATTGGAAATATGTTGTGTATATTGACTCACGTTCGATATCTATCGAATCTACTTTTTCTTAAAATATATCGAATTGCTATAACATGTAGGATTTTACTTCCTAGGACATAGTTGACCAGGGATTATATAGTAGATACCCATACCCAAGTTAAACCATAAGCATTGCGGATTTTACAGTACAGATGTCAGTATAGTCGAAAGTACGATTCGATTAGTATAGCAAATACTCAAATTGGCATAACTTGATTAGTGTATACGTTGAGCCAATGAAATTTGGTGAATGGGTACATCATGGTATTCCTCACAATGCACATTGGAAATATGTTGTGTATATTGACTCACGTTCGATATCTATCGAATCTACTTTTTCTTAAAATATATCGAATTGCTATAACATGTAGGATTTTACTTCCTAGGACATAGTTGACCAGGGATTATATAGTAGATACCCATACCCAAGTTAAACCATAAGCATTGCGGATTTTACAGTACAGATGTCAGTATGATCGAAAAAACGATTCGATTGTTACAGCAAATACACAAATTGGCATAACTTGAATAGTATATCCGTTGGACCAATGACATTTGGCGAATGTGTACATCTTGGTATTCCTCACAATGCCCAATGGAAATATGTTTTGTATGTAGTCTCACGTTCGATATATATCGAATATGCTTCTTCTTAAAATATATCGAATTGCTATAACATATAGGAATTTACATCCAAGGGCATAGTTGACCAGGAATTATGTAGTAGATGACCATAGACTGCAAATAAAATCAATATCGTTGCGGATTTTACAGTACAGTTGTCAGTATAATCGAAAGATCGATTCGATAATTATAGTAAATACGCAAATTGGCATAACTTGGTTACTATATACGTTCGACCAATGAAATTTGGTGAATGGGTACAAGTTGGTATTCCTCACAATGCTCAATAGATATATGTTTCGTATGTAGTGTCACATTCGATATATATCGAATCTGCGTTTTCACAAATTATATCGAATTGCTAAGACATTTAGGATGACACATCCACGGGCATTGTTGACCAGGAATTATAGAGTAGATGACCATAGACTGGAATTAAAATCTACAGCATTGCAGATTTTGCAGTACAGATGTCAGTATAATCGAAAGATCGAATCGATTATTGTAGCGAATGCGCAAATTGGCCTAACTTGAATAGTATATCCGTTGGACCAATGAAATTCGGCAAATGTGTACATCTTGGTATTTCGCACAATGCCCAATGAAAATATGTTTTGTATATAGAGTCAAGTTCGATATATGTCGAATCTACTTTTTGTTAAAATATATCGAATTGCTATAACATGTAGTATTTTACATCCAAGGGCATAGTACACCAATAATTATGTAATAGATGACCATAGACTGGAAATAAAATCAATATCGTTGCAGATTTTACAGTACAGTTGTCAGTATAATCGAAAGATCGATTCGATAATTATAGCAAATACGAAAATTGGCATAACTTGATTACTTTATAACTTGGACCAAAGAAATTTTGTGAATGGGTATATCTTGGTATTCCTCACAATGCCCAATAGAAATATGTTAAATATGCGGCTGGGTATTGGTATTTATTGGTCTCAGATCTTTTATTTTTTTAAATCTGTTATAAATTCCTTAAGTTATTGGGTTAAAACCCTTACGATCAGAGTGTGAGTAGCTACAATCATAGAGAAAGGTCTAAGTTACAAAAAATCGGCCTTTTTAAATAACTTCACCGGTCATTATTAATTTATTTCTCCCCATTACGTAAATATTAAAATCAAAACAATCTCTTGACGCTTATACCATCGTGGTTACTAAGACGACCTTAAGTATTGTTGACGGCGAAAAAGCGTACTCTCCGTACATTTCATCCACTTAAACAATATTATGAGTTTTTTTTCCTTTTTAAGCAACTTATGGGCACATAACTCGGAAACACGTGGCACAACAATGCTCCCAACCCCCTAATTACCCGCTTGATGAGTTCAAGCGACTATCGACTCGTTTATAAATAAAGAGCGTCTGTATCGTTTTAGTCATATTTGATTTATTATAAATTAAATGAAAAAATATTGATGAAATAAAAATTATACGCATTCAGTTGTTGGCTATTTGTGTTATTAACCGAAAAAAAATGTTTTTTGGTATAAAAAACATTTTTTTACAGTCCGTAGCGTAAACTTAGCTCGTTCACGGGGCAGGTTAACGCAACGCTAGACCGACGCTTAATTGATGCTCAAAATAGTTTAAGAAAAGCCCCTATGAAGCAGCCTTCGTATCAAATGACTTCAGGCGCGCCAGTTATAGTATCTCTGTTTGGAAAAAAATGCACTGCATAAACGTGCTGCATGCGTAAACGCACCACGGTGTGCCCAACATATTCGGGTTTAATGTCTTGCGTCAAGCACCTTCTGAGAAACAACAGTTTTTGTTTTGTTATCAGGCGCAAGATGAAGCGGATGAAGCTAAATAAATATAGCGAAGCGAAGCAGGGACGCAGCGAGGGGGGTTGTTGGGGGTTAAAACCCCCCCAAAAGCTCAGAGAATCTTTTTATAAAACATTTGGTTATTAATATTAGGGGGACGGATGAGTCAAAAAATATTTAACTGTTCACACAGCCGCAAAACCTACCATTTTGAACCTTCTTTCCTAAAAAATGTCTGGGGAGGGCCCCCACACCTCTCGCTTACCTTGGCGAGTTTTCTATGCCCTACAGACCCGTCAGTATTAGCTGCGCCTATCCTTAATTCCTAGCTGCGCCCTTGAAGCGAAGGAAGAAATACAGCGGATGGTTTACCGACTCGTAAACATACCACATATTATTTACCATGAGAAAATCATGGGTTTTTATTGACACATGAGAACAAACATCAAAAAAGCTGAAAGACTGACCATGCGATTTGTTAATCGTTATCACGAATGCAACACGAATTGGAAATTGAATACGTTTAAGCTCAGAAGGGCATATAAGTTGGGATCATGGAATCTTCGGATTGAGAACTTCCTCATCTTTGAATTTTCCTTTGATTATAGTGGCGTGAATCACTTTCATTATCAGTTTTTTTTAATAACCAAACACGTTCCGTTGGATAGTTTTGGTTGGTTTAGGTTTCGAAAGATCATGAACACAGAGTCTACCTTTAGCTGTAAATCGTGCCGTGGTAAGCCAGGTGCGTCCAAGGACTTTAAATATTCAGATAGATAGTTGGTGACTTCGTCTTCGTTTATTACAAAGTGAAAAGATTTGAATTCATGCAGAGTACACGGACATTACTGATAATCAACAATTGCTTGGAGATTTGTTTACACACACGGTAGTTATGTGTTTGTTGACAGCTCAATTCGAGCTTAGCTTACCTCTAATTCAATTATTTTAATACTATTTTAGTATTACTTTAATATTTTTAACATGTTTGAACATTTAATTTTTTTAAATATTGTTAAAAAGATCAGTCAATACATTGGTAAAAACGAGAAAAAAAATCTTATTTTTTTTGACCGTCTTAACAATCAACTCCTAAAAACATATCTCTAAGATAAAGTTGAATTTTTTTATGTGAACTTTTCCTATTTTTTAATGTCCTATGTGTTATTCGGAGCTCAGATGAATCCAAAGAGCCTAATGTCACTGAAATCGGTGCAGCCGTTCTCGAGTTGTAAGTGATCTACCTAAAACGATTTTCGACTTTCTTTTATATATATAGATTTGTAACCTGACACACAGTGCCTAGAATGACTTCTCCAAACATACATTTGACCGTCGTAATTCAAATCGGATTTTGTTGGGAGACGTATTAAAGCGTTCAAAAAATAAAAACAAATATTTATATGACGTATCAGTTAGGCAGATTAAATAGCTTCAAAAATATTCGGATGATTTGTACCCGATATATCAGTGCCAAAAATGATTTTTCCAAGCCAATATTTGGACGTACAAACCGTAATTCTAATCTGATTTTAATATTAGACGTTTCAAAACGTTACATAAATTAATATAAATATTTTTGTTATAAATACTTTGGCAGAATCAAAGGTTTCAAAAATATGCTATGAATTGTCCCTGGCACAGTGCCTAAAATTACTTTGACAAACAAACATTTAGGCGTAGAATCCATATATATAATCGGTTGTTGATTAAGATCGTTCTAAAACGTTCAAAAAATTAAAACAAATTTTTTTTTGTTGTATCAGCTTGGCAGAATCAATCGTTTCAAATATATGCTATGTTTTGTACCTGACACACAGGGACAAAAAATACTTTTCAAAATCAACATTTAGGTGTGGAATCCGATCTTCAAATCATGTTTTGATTGGAGACGTTTTAAAACGTTTGGAAAATTAAATAAATATTTTTTTTTGAGCATCACTTCGGAAGAAATATTAGTTTAAATTAACTATGATTTGTATCTGACACAGAGAACCTAAAATGGCTTTTGAAAGCAAACATTTGGGCGAAGAATCCATGTATATAAATGGATGCTGTTTAAGATCGTTTTGAAACGTTCTGAAAATTAATATAAAAAAATTTGTGTTGTACCATTTTGGCAGAATCAATCGTTTCAAAAATATTCTATGCTTTGTACCTGACACACAGAGAAAAAAATTACTTTTCAAAATTATAATTTGGGCGAAGAATTCGTGATTCTAATCGGAGTTTAATGGGAGACGTATTAAAAGATTTGGAACGCGAATTCTCCACTCAAAGATAAAAATAAAAAATATGTCATGGAAATTAATATTCTTGATGTAAACACAAATTCTCTACTCAAAGTGAAAAAATTAAAAATATGTCATGGAAATGAATATTCCTGTTGCAAACGCGAATTCACTACTCAAAGTGAAAAAATTTAAAATATGTCAAGGAAATGAATATTCTTGTTGCAAACGCGAATTAACTACTCAAAGTGAAAAAATTAAAAATATGTCATTGAAATGAATACACATGTTAACAAAGTGAATTCACTACTCAAAGTGAAAAGATTAAAAATATGTCCTGGAAATGAATATTCATGATGCAAACGGGAATTCACTACTCAAAGTAAATTAATTAAAAATATGTAATGGAAATGAATATTCTTGTTGCAAACGGGAATTTACTAAAAATGATAAAATTAAAAATATGTCATGGATATGAATATTCTTGTTGCCAACGTGAATTCACTACTCAAAGTGAAAATCTAAAAATGTGACCCGAAAATAAATATTATTGTTGCTATCGCGAATTCTCAACTCAAAGTGAAAAAATTAAAAATATGTCATGGAAATGAATAATCTTGTTGCTATCGCGAGATCTCCACTCAAAGTGAAAAAATTAAAAATATGTCTTGGAAATGGATATACTTGTTGCAAACGCGAATTCACTAAAACTGAAAAAATTAAAAATATGTCATGGAAATGAATATTCTTATTGTATACAAGAATTACTAGTCAAGGTGAAAAAATTTAAAATGTGACTCGAAAATAAATATTCTTGTTGCTAACACGAATTCTTCACTCAAAGTGAAATAATGAAAAATATGTAATGGAAATGAATATTCTTCTTGCAAACGCGAATTCAATAATCAAAGTGAAAAAATTAAAAATATGTCATGCAAATGAATATTCTTGTTGCAGACGCGAATTCACTACCAAAAGTAAAAAATTAAAAATATCCCATGGAAATGAATTATCTTGTTGCTAACGCGAATTCTCCACTCAAAGTGAAAAAATTAAAAATGTCTCATGGAAATGAATATTCTTGGTAAAATGCGAATTCACTACTCAAAGTGAAAAAATTAGAAATATGTCATGGAAATGAATATTCTTGTTGCAAACGCGAATTCACTACTCAAAGTAAAAAAATTAAAAATATGTAATGGAAATGAATATTCTTGTTGCAAACGCGAATTCACTACTCAAAGTGAAATAATTAAAAATATGTCATGGAAATGAATATTCATGATGCCAACGGAAATTCACTACTCAAAGTAAAATAATTAAACATATGTAATGGAAATGAATATTCTTGTTGCAAACGTGAATTCACTACTCAAAGTGAAAAAATTGAAAATATGTCATGGAAATAAATATTATTGATGCAAACGCGAATTCACTACTCAAAGTGAAAAAATTAAAAAAAATGTCATGAAATGAATATTCTTGTTGCAAACGCGAATTTATTACTCAAAGTGAAAAAATTAAAAATATGTATTGGAAATGAATATTCTTATTGCAAACGCGAATTCACTACTCAAAGTGAAAAAATAAAATATATGTCATGGAAATGAATAATCTTGTTGCTATCGCGAGATCTCCACTCAAGGTGAAAAAATTAAAAATATGTAATGGAAATGGATATTCTTGTTTCAAATTCGAATTAACTGCTCAAAGTGAAAAAATGAAAAATATGTCATGGAAATGAATATTCTTGTTTCTAACGCGAATTCACTACTCAAAGTGAAAAAATTAAAAATGTGACTCAAAAATAAATATTCTTGTTGCAAACACGAATTCTCCACTCAAAGTGAAAAAATGAAAAATATGTAATGGAAATGAATATTCTTATTGCAAACGCGAATTCACTACTAAAACTGAAAAAAATAAAAATTTGTCATGGATATGAATATTCATGTTGCTAACGCGAATTCACTACTGAAAGTAAAATAATAAAAAATATGTCATGGAAATGAATATTCTTGTTGCAAATGCGAATTCACTACTCAAAGTGAAAAAATAAAAAATATGTCATGGAAAGAAATAATCTTGTTGCTATCGCGAGATCTCCACTCAAAGTGAAAAAATTAAAAAAATGTCTTGAAAATGGATATTCTTGTTGCAAACGGGAATTCACGAAAAATGATAAAATTAAAAATATATCTTGGAAATGAATATTCATTTTGCCAATGTGAATTCACTACTCAAAGTGAAAAATCTAAAAATGTGACCCGAAAATAAAAATTTTATTGTTGCTATCGCGAATTCTCAACTCAAAGTGAAAAAATTAAAAATACGTAAGGGAAATGAAAATTCTTGTTGCAAACGTGAATTAACTACTCAAAGTGAAAAAATTAAAAATATGTCATGAAATGAATATTCTTGTTGCAGACGCGTATTCACTACTCAAAGTGAAAAATTAAAATTATGTCATGGAAATGAATATTCTTGTTGCAAATGCGAATTCACTACTCAAAGTGAAAAAATTAAAAATATGTCATAAAAATGGATATTCTTGTTGCAAACGCAAATTCACTACTCAAAGTGAAAAAATTAAAAATGTGACCCGAATATAAATATTATTGTTGCTACCGCGAATTCTCAACTCAAAGTGAAAAATTTCAAAATATGTCATGGAAATGGATATTCTTATTGTAAACGCGAATTCACTACTCAAAATGAAAAAATTAAAAAATGTCATTGAAATGATAATTCATGTTGCCAACGTGAATTCACTACTCAAAGTGAAAAAATTAAAAATGTGACCCGAAAATAAATATTATTGTTGCTACCGCGAATTCTCAACTCAATGTGAAAAAATTAAAAATATGTAAGGGAAATGAAAATTCTTGTTGCAAACGTGAATTAACTACTCAAAGTGAAAAAATTAAAAATATGTCATGGAATGAATATTCTTGTTGCAGACGCAAATTCACTACTCAATGTGAAAAATTAAAATTATGTCATGGAAATGAATATTCTGATTGCAAACGCGAATTCACTACTCAAAGTGAAAAAATAAAAAATATAACATGGAAATGAATAATCTTGTTGCTATCGCGAGATCTCCAATCAAAGTGAAAAAATTAAAAATATGTCATGGAAATGAATAATCTTTTTGCAACCGCGAATTCACTACTCAAAGTGAAAAAATTAAAAATGTCTCATGGAAATGAATATTCTTGGTAAAATGCGAATTCACTACTCAAAGTGAAAAAATTAGAAATATGTCATGGAAATGAATATTCTTGTTGCAAACGCGAATTCACTACTCAAAGTAAAAAAATTAAAAATATGTAATGGAAATGAATATTCATGTTGCAAACGCGAATTCACTACTCAAAGTGAAATAATTAAAAATATGTAATGGAAATGAATATTCTTGATGCCAACGGAAATTCACTACTCAAAGTAAAATAATTAAAAAAATGTAATGGAAATGAATATTCTTGTTGCAAACGCGAATTCAGTACTCAAAGTGAAAAAATTGAAAATATGTCATGGAAATAAATATTATTGATGCAAACGCGAATTTACTACTCAAAGTGAAAAAATTAAAAAAATGTAATGGAAATGAATATTCTTGTTGCAAACGGGAATTTACTAAAAATGATAAAATTAAAAATATGTCATGGATATGAATATTCTTGTTGCCAACGTGAATTCACTACTCAAAGTGAAAATCTAAAAATGTGACCCGAAAATAAATATTATTGTTGCTATCGCGAATTCTCAACTCAAAGTGAAAAAATTAAAAATATGTCAAGGAAAGGAATATTTTGTCGCAAACCCGAATTCACTATTCACAGTGAATAAATTAAAAATGTGACAGAAAAACAAATGTTATTGTTGCTATCGCGAATTCTCAACTCAAAGTGAAAATTTTCAAAATATGTCATTGAAATGGATATTCTTATTGTAAACGCGTATTCACTACTCAAAATGAAAAAATTAAAAATATGTCATTGAAATGATTATTCATGTTACCAACGTGAATTCACTACTCAGAGTGAAAAATCTAAAAATGTGACCCGAAAATAAATATTATTGTTGCTATCGCGAATTCTCAACTCAAAGTGAAAAAATTAAAAATATGTCATGGAAAGGAATATTTTGTCGCAAACCCGAATTCACTATTCACAGTGAATAAATTAAAAATGTGACAGAAAAAAAAATGTTATTGTTGCTATCGCGAATTCTCAACTCAAAGTGAAAATTTTCAAAATATGTCATTGAAATGGATATTCTTATTGTAAACGCGTATTCACTACTCAAAATGAAAAAATTAAAAATATGTCATTGAAATGATTATTCATGTTACCAACGTGAATTCACTACTCAGAGTGGAATATTCTCAGAATATTCTTGTTGCCAACGTGAATTCACTACTCAAAGTGAAAATCTAAAAATGTGACCCGAAAATAAATATTATTGTTGCTATCGCGAATTCTCAACTCAAAGTGAAAAAATTAAAAATATGTCAAGGAAAGGAATATTTTGTCGCAAACCCGAATTCACTATTCACAGTGAATAAATTAAAAATGTGACAGAAAAACAAATGTTATTGTTGCTATCGCGAATTCTCAACTCAAAGTGAAAATTTTCAAAATATGTCATTGAAATGGATATTCTTATTGTAAACGCGTATTCACTACTCAAAATGAAAAAATTAAAAATATGTCATTGAAATGATTATTCATGTTACCAACGTGAATTCACTACTCAGAGTGAAAAATCTAAAAATGTGACCCGAAAATAAATATTATTGTTGCTATCGCGAATTCTCAACTCAAAGTGAAAAAATTAAAAATATGTCATGGAAAGGAATATTTTGTCGCAAACCCGAATTCACTATTCACAGTGAATAAATTAAAAATGTGACAGAAAAAAAAATGTTATTGTTGCTATCGCGAATTCTCAACTCAAAGTGAAAATTTTCAAAATATGTCATTGAAATGGATATTCTTATTGTAAACGCGTATTCACTACTCAAAATGAAAAAATTAAAAATATGTCATTGAAATGATTATTCATGTTACCAACGTGAATTCACTACTCAGAGTGAAAAAATTAAAAATGTGACCCGAAAATAAATATTATTGTTGCTATCGCGAATTATCTACTCAAAGTGAAAAAATTAAAAATATGTAAGGGAAATGAAAATTCTTGTATTAAACGTGAATTAACTACTCAAAGTGAAAAAATTAAAAATATGTCATGAAATGAATATTCTTGTTGCAGACGCGAATTCACTTCTCAAAGTGAAAAATTAAAATTATGTCATGGAAATGAATATTCTTATTGCAAACGCGAATTCACTACTCAAAGTGAAAAAATAAAAAATATAACATGGAAATGAATAATCTTGTTGCTATCGCGAGATCTCCACTCATGGTGAAAAAATAAAAAATATGTAATGGAAATGGATATTCTTGTTTCAAATTCGAATTAACTACTCAAAGTGAAAAAATGAAAAATATGTCATGGAAATGAATATTCTTGTTTCTAACGCGAATTCACTACTCAAAGTGAAAAAATTAAAAATGTGACTCAAAAATAAATATTCTTGTTGCAAACACGAATTCTCCACTCAAAGTGAAATAATGAAAAATATGTAATGGAAATGAATATTCTTGTTGTAAACGCGAATTCACTACTCAAAGTGAAAAAAAAAAAAATTTTCATGGAAATGAATATTCATGTTGCTAACGCGAATTCACTACTGAAAGTAACATAATAAAAAATATGTCATGGAAATGAATATTCTTGTTGCAAATGCATATTCACTACTCAAAGTGAAAAAATAAAAAATATGTCATGGAAAGAAATATCTTGTTGCTATCGCGAGATCTCCACTCAAAGTGAAAAAATTAAAAATATGTCATGGAAATGAATATTTTTGTTGCACACGCGAATTCACTATTCACAGTGAATAAATTAAAAATAGGACCCGAAAATAAATATTTTTGTTGCCATCGCGAATTCTCAACTCAAAGTGAAAAATTTCAAAATATGTCATGGAAATGGATATTCTTATTGTAAACGCGAATTCACTACTCAAAATGAAAAAATTAAAAATATGTCATTGGAATGATTATTCATGTTACCAACGTGAATTCACTACTCAGAGTGAAAAAATTAAAAATGTTTCCCGAAAATAAATATTATTGTTGCTATCGCAAATTCTCAACTCAAAGTGAAAAAATTAAAAATATGTAAGGGAAATGAAAATTCTTGTTGCAAACGCAAATTAACTACTCAATATGAGAAAATGAAAAATATTTCATGGAAATGAATATTCTTGTTCCAAATGCGAATTCACTACTCAAAGTGAAAAAATTGAAAATGTGACCCGAAAATAAATATTCTTGTTGCTATCGCGAATTCTCCACTCAAAGTGAAAAATTAAAATTATGTCATGGAAATGAATATTCTTGTTGCAAATGCGAATTCACTACACAAAGTGAAAAAATTAAAAATTTGATTCGAAAAATAATATTCTTGTTGCTAACGCGAATTCTCCACTCAAATTGAAAAAATTAAAAATGTCTCATGGAAATAAATATTCTTGGTACAATGGGAATTCACTACTCAAAGTGAAAAAATTAGAAATATGTCATGGAAAGGAATATTCTTGTTGCAAACGCAAATTCACTACTCAAAGTGAAAAAATTAAAAATATGTCATTGAAATGAATATACATGTTGCCAACGTGAATTCACTACTCAAAGTGAAAAGATTAAAAATATGTCATGGAAATGAATTTTCTTGTTGCAAACGGGAATTCACTACTCAGAGTAAAAAAATTAAAAATATGTGATGGAAATGAATATTCTTGATGCAAACGCAAATTCACTACTCAAAGTGAAATGATTAAAAATATGTCATGGAAATGAATATTCTTGTTTCTAACGGAAATTCACTACTCAAAGTAAAATTAATAAAAATATGTAATGGAAATGAATATTCTTGATGCAAACGCGAATTCACTACTCAAAGTGAAAAAATTAAAAAAATGTCCTGGAAATGAATATTCTTGTTGCAAACGTGAATTCATTACTCAAAGTGAAAAAATTAAAAGTATGTATTGGAAATGAATATTCTTATTGCAAACGCGAATTTACTACTCATAGTGAAAAAATAAAATATATGTCATGGAAATGAATAATCTTGTGGCTATCGCGAGATCTCCACTCAAAGTGAAAAAATTAAAAATATGTAATGGAAATGAGTCACATTTTTCTTGTTTCAAATGCGAATTAACTATTCAAAGTGAAAAATGAAAAATATATGTCATGGAAATGAATATTCTTGTTTGTAACGCGAATTCACTACGCAAAGTGAAAAAATTAAAAATGTGACTCGAAAATAAATATTCTTGTTGCAAACACGAATTCTCCACTCAAAGTGAAATAATGAAAAATATGTAATGGAAATGATTATTCTTGTAGCAAACGCGAATTCACTACTCAAAGTGAAAAAATTAAAAATATGTCATTGAAATGATTATTCATGTTGCCAACGTGAATTCACTACTCAAAGTGAAAAATTAAAATTATGTCATGGAAATGAATATTCTTGTTGCAAATGCGAATACACTACTCCAAGTGAAAAAATTAAAAATATGTCATAAAAATGGATATTCTTGTTGCAAACGCGAATTACTTAATCAAAGTGAAAAAATTATAAATATGTCATGGAAATGAATATTCTTGTTGCAAACGCAAATTCACTATTCACAGTGAAAAAATTAAAAATGTGACCCGAAAATAAATATTATTGTTGCTATCGCGAATTCTCAACTCAAAATGAAAATTTTCAAAATATGTCATTGAAATGAATATTCTTTTTGTGAACGCGAATACACTACTCAAAGTGAAAAATTTTTAAATATGACTCGAAAATAAATATTCTTGTTGCCATTACGAAACTCACTTAAAGTGAAAAAATTAAAAATATGTAATGGTAATGGATATTCTTGTTTCAAATGCGAATTCACTACTCAAAGTGAAAAAATGAAAAATATGTAATGGAAATGAATATTCTTGTTTCTCACGCGAATTCACTACTCAAAGTGAAAAATTGAAATTATGTCATGGAAATGAATACTCTTGTTGCAAATGCGAATTCACTACACAAATTGAAAAAATTAGAAATTTGATTCGAAAAATAATATTCTTGTTGCTAACGCGAATTCTGCACTCAAAGTGAAAAAATTAAAAATATCTCATGGAAATAAATATTCTTATTGCAAATGCGAATTCACTACTCACTACTCAAAGTGAAAAAATAAAAAATATGTCATGGAAATGAATATTCTTGTTGAAAACGCAAATTCACTATTCACAGTGAAAAAATTAAAAATGTGACCCGAAAATAAATATAATTGTTGCTATCGTGATAAAACGTTGTTGCTATTGTTTCTATCGTGAAATTGAAAAAACTAAAAATATGTCATGGAAATGGATATTCTTGTTCCAAACGCGAATTCCCTACTCAAATTGAAAAAATTAAAAATATGAATCGAAAAGTAATATTCTTGTTGCTAACGCGAATTCTCCGCTCAAAGTGAAAAAATTAAAAATTTGTCATGGAAATGAATATTATTGATGCAAACGCGAATTTACCACTCAAAGTGAAAATTTTAAAAAAATGTCATGGAAATGAATATTCTTTTTGGAAAAGCGAATTTATTACTCAAAGGGAAAAAATTAAAAATGTGACTCGAAAAAAAATATTCTTGTTGCTAACACGAATTCACTACTCAAAGTGAAAAAATTGAAAATATGTTACGGAAATAAATATAATTGATGTAGACTCGAATTTACCACTCAAAGTGAAAAAATTAAAAGAATGTCATGGAAGTGAATATTATTTTTGCAAACGCGAATTCATTACTCAAAGAAACAATTAAAAATGTGACTTGAAAATGAATAATCTTGTTGCAATCGCGAAATCTCCACTCAAACTGAAAAAATTAAAAATATATCTTATAAATTATCTTGTTGCAAACGCGAATTCGCTACTCAAATTGAAAAAATAAAAAATATGTCATGGAAATCAATATTCTTGTTAAAAACGCGAATTCACTACTCAAAGTGAACAAATTAAAAATGTGAATCGAAAAGCAATATTCTTGTTGCTAACGCGAATTCTCCACTCAAAGTGAAAAAATTGAAAATATGTCATGGAAAGGAATATTCTTTTTGTGAACGCGAATTCAATACTCAAAGTGAAAAATCTTTAAATATGACTCGTAAATAAATATTCTTGTTGCCATTACGAAACTCACTAAAAGTGAAAAAATTTAAAATATGTAATGGTAATGGATATTCTTGATTCAAATGCGAATTCACTACTCAAAGTGAAAAAATGAAAAATATGTCATGGAAATGAATATTCTTGTTTTAACGCGAATTCACTACTCAAAGTGATCAAATTAAAAATGTGACTCGAAAATAAATATTCTTGTTGCTAACGCGAATTCTCCACTCAAAGTGAAAAAATTCAAAATAAGTCATGGAAATGAATATTCTTTTTGTGAACGCGAATTCACTACACAAAGTGAAAAAATTAAATATTTGATTTGAAAAATAATATTCTTGTTGCTAACGCGAATTCTCCACTCAAAGAAAAAAAATTAAAAATATCTCATGAAAATGAATATTCTTGTTGCTAACGCGAATTCTCGTTTCGAGTCACGTTGTCGTTTTGCATTTTTTTCACATCGCACTTAAATTATGTTTCTAGCAATAAAATTTAATTCTGGGTTGTCTTTTCGCATTTTCTCACATCGGACTGAAATTCTGTTCCTAGCAATAAAATTTAATACTGCAGTGTTATTTCGCATTTTTCTCACATCGGAGTGAAATTCTGTTTCTAGCAATAAAAATCAATTCTTGGTGATCTTTTCGCATTTGTCTCACATCGGACTGAAATTCTGTTCCTAGCAATAAAATTTAATTCTGGGTTGTCATTTCGCATTTTTCTCACATCGGACTGAAATTCTGTTCCTAACAATAAAATTTAATTCTGGAGTCTTATTTCTCATTTTTCTCACTTCGGACTGAAATTCTGCTTCTAGCAATAAAATTTAATACTAGAGTGTTGTTTTGAATTTTTCTCGCGTCGGACTGAAATTCTGTTTCTATGAATAAAATTTAATAATATAGTGTTATTTCGCATTTTTCTTACATCGGACTGAAATTCTGCTTCTAGCAATAAAATTTAATTCTGGAGTGTTTTTTTTGCAATTTTCTCGCATCGGACTGAATTCTGTTTCTAGCAATAAAATTTAATACTGGGTTGTCATTTCACATTTTTCTCACAACGGACTAAAATTCAGTTTCTAGCAATAAAATTATATACTAGATTGTTATTTTGCATTTTTCTCACATCGGACTGAAATTCTGTTTGAAGCAATAAAATTTAATTCCGGGTTCTCCATTCGCATTTTCTCACAATAGACTGAAATACTATTTCTAGCAATAAAATTTAATACTATTGTGTTATTATGCATTTTTCTCGCATCGGACTGAAATTCTCTTTCCAGCAATAAAATTTACTTCTGGGTTGTCATTTCGCATTTTTCTCACAACGGACTGAAATTCTGTTTCTAGCAATAAAATTTAATACTGGAGTGTTAATTTGCATTTTTCTCGCATAGGAATGAAATTCTGTTTCTGGAAATAAAATTTAACTGTAGGCTGTCATTTCGCGTTTTTCTCACAACGGACTGAAATTCTGTTTCTAGCAATAAAATGTAATACTGGAGTGTTATTTTGCATTTTTCTCACATCGGACTGAAATTCTGATTCTAGCAATAAAATTTAATACTGGAGTGTTATTTTGAATGTGTTTCACATCGCACTGAAATTCTGTTTCTAGCAATAAAATTTAATACTGGAATGTTATTTTGAATGTGTTTCACATCGCACTGAAATTCTGTTTGAAGTAATAAAATTTAATTCCGGGTTCTCCATTCGCATTTTCTCACAATAGACTGAAATACTATTTCTAGCAATAAAATTTAATACTGATGTGTTATTTTGCATGTTTCTCGCATCGGACTGAAATTCTGTTTCTAGCAATAAAATGTAATTCCGGGTTGTCATTTTGGCTTTTCTCACAACGGACTGAAATTCTTTTTCGAGCAATAGAATTTAATTCTGGAGCGTTATTGTAAATTTTTTTCAAATTGCATTGAATATTAGTTTCTAGCAATAAAATATAATACTGGAGTGTTATTTTCCATTATTTTTCGCATCGCACCTAAATTCTGTTTCTAGCAATAAAATAAAATACTGGAGTGTTATTTTGCATTTTTCTCACATAGGAATGAAATTCTGTTTCTAGCAATATAATTTAACTCTGGGTTATTATTTCGCATCTATCTCACATCGGACTGAAATTCGGTTTCAAGCAATAAAATTTAATACTGCAGTGTTATTACGCATTTTTCTGACAACGGACATAAATTCTGTTATTAGCAATAAAATTTAATTCTGGAGTTTTATATTGCATTTTTCTCGCATCGGACTGAAATTCTGTTTCTAGCAATAAAATTTAATTCTGGAGTGTTATTTTGCATTTTTCTCGCATCGGACTGAAATTCTGTTTCTAGCAATAAAATTTAATTCTGAGATGTCACTTTGCATTTTTCTCTCAACGGACTGAAATTCTGTTTCTATAAATAAAATTTAAATCTGGAGTGTTATTTCGCATTTAATACACATAGGACTGAAATTCTGTTTCTAGCAATAAAATTTAATTCCGGAGTGTTATTTTGAATTTTTTTCACATCGCACTGAAATTGGGTTGTCACTTCGCATTTTTCTCTCAACGGACTGAAATTCTGTTTCTAGCAATATAATTTAATACTGGAGTGTTATTTTGAATGTTTTTCACATCGCACTGAAATTCTGTTTCTAGCAATAAAATTTAATACTGGAGTGTTATTTTGCATGTTTCTCGCATCGGACTGAAATTCTGTTTCTAGCAATAAAATGTAATTCCGGGTTGTCATTTTGGCATTTCTCACAACGGACTGAAATTCTTTTTCGAGCAATAGAATTTAATTCTGGAGCGTTATTTTGCATTTTTTTCAAATCGCATTGAATTTCAGTTTCTAGCAATAAAATATAATACTGGAGTGTTATTTTCCATGATTTTTCGCATCGCACTTAAATTCTGTTTCTTGCAATAAAATTTAATACTGGGTTGTCACTTCGCAGTTTTTCTCTCAACGGACTGAAATTCTCTTTCTAGCAATAAAATTTAAATCTGGAGTGTTATTTCGCATTTTTCTCGCATCGGACTGAAATTCTCTTTCCAGCAATAAAATTCACTTCTGGGTATTCATTTCGCATTTTTCTCACAACGGACTGAAATTCTGTTTCTAGCAATAAAATTTAATACTGGAGTGTTATTTTGATTTTTCTCACATCGCACTGAAATTCTGTTTCTAGCAATTAAATTTAATACTGAAGTGCTATTTTGCATTTTTCTCGCGTCGGACTGAAATTCTGTTTCTATCAATAAAATTTAATACTAGAGTGTTATTTTGCATTTTTCTTATATCGGAATGAAATTCTGTTTCTAGCAATAAAATTTTATACTATAGTGTTTTTTCGCATTTTTCTTACATCGGACTGAAATTCTGCATCTAGCAATAAAATTTAATTCTGGAGTGTTATTTTGCAATTTTCTCGCATCGGACTGAATTCTGTTTGATGAGAATATTCTTGTAACAAACGCGAATTCACTTCTCAAAATGAAAAAATTCAAAAAAGTGAGTTTGATAGAGTTTTCCTTGTTACAAACACATATTTACCGCTCGAAATGAAAAAATTAAGAAAGTGAATTTGTTACAATCACGAATTCACCACTCAAAATGAAAAATTAAAAAGGTGAGTTTGATATGAATATTCTTGTTACAAACGTGAATTCACTACTAAAAATGAAAAAAATTAAAGTGTCTTTCGTATGAGTTCAAATGAAAATATTAAAAAAGTGAGTTTTACATGTTTTTTCTTGCTACAAACGCGAAATCAGCACTCGCAAAGCAAAACTTAAAAAAGTGAGATTGATCTGAATATTCTTGTTACCAAAACGAACTTTCACTCGAAATGAAAAATTAAATAATTGAGTTTGATATAGTTTTTTTTTGTTTGAAACACGAATTCACCTCACGAAATGACAAAATGAAAAAGTCAGTTTTATATGAGTATTCTTGCTAAACACTCGAATTTTCACACGAAATGAAAAAATTAAAAATGTGAGTTTGATATTAATATTCTTGTTACAAACACGAATTCACCTCGCGAAATGTAAAAATTAAAAAGTTTGTTTGATATGAATAGTCTTGTCACAAACACGAGTTAACAACTCGAATTGAAAAAATGAAAAAAGTGAGTGTGATGTGAATATTCTTGTTACAAACGCAAATATTCACTCGAAATGAAAAAATTAAAAATATGAGTTTGATATGAATATTCTTGATCCCAACACGATTTCCCAACTAGAAATGAAAAAATTAAAATAGTGGGTGTGATATGAATATAATGGGTTGGGTTGGGTAGGTTGGATATCGGTGATAAGTTTCATATCTAATGCTTTAATAGCTTAAAATATTCTACGATCTGTTGTCCTTTTGTGAGGTCAATGAAGGTAATTTACCTTTCAAGGTCATTCAAGGTCATTGACCTTTCAAGGTCACTCAAGGTAATTGACTGTTCAAGGTCATTCAAGGTCATTGACCGCTCAAGGTCATTCAAGGTCATTAACCGTTCAAGGTCATTCAAGTCTATTGATCGTTCAATGTCATTCAAGGTCATTGTCCGTTCAAGGTTTTCAAAGTCATTGAGTTTTCAAGGTCATTCAAGGTCATTGACCTTTCAAGGTCCTTCAAGGTCATTGACCGTTCAACGTCATTCAAGGTTATTGACCTTTCAAGGTCATTCAAGGTCATTGCCCATTCAAGGGTTTCAAAGTCATTTACCTTTCAAGGTCATTCAAGGTCATTGACCGTTCAAGGTCATTCAAGGTCATTGACCGTTCAAGGTCATTCAAGGGCATTGACCGTTCAACGTCATTCAAGGTCATTGACCTTTCAAGGTCATTCAAGGTAATTGACCGTTCAAGGTCATTCAAGGTAATTGACCGTTCAAGGTCATTCAAGGTCATTGACCGTTCAAGGTCATTCAAGGTCATTAACCGTTCAAGGTCATTCAAGTCTATTGATCGTTCAATGTCATACAAGGTCATTGTCCATTCAAGGTTTTCAAAGTCATTGAGTTTTCAAGGTCATTCAAGGTCATTGCCCATTCAAGGGTTTCAAAGTCATTTACCTTTCAAGGTCATTCAAGGTCATTCAAGGTCATTGACCGTTCAAGGTCATTCAAGGTCATTGACCGTTCAAGGTCATTCAAGGACATTGACCTTTCAAGGTCATTCAAGGTCATTAACCGTTCAAGGTCACCCAAGGCTATTGACCGTTCAAGGTCATTAAAGGGCATTGACCTTTCAAGGTCATTCAACGTCATTGAACGTTTAAGGTCATTCAAGGTCAATGACCTTTCAAGGTCATTCAAGGTCATTGCCCATTCAAGGATTTCAAAGTCATTTACCTTTCAACGTCATTCAAGGTCATTGACCTTTCAAGGTCATTCAAGGTAATTGACCGTTCAAGGTCCTTCAAGGTCATTGACCGTTCAACGTCATTCAAGGTCATTGACCTTTCAAGGTCATTCAAGGTCATTGCCAATTCAATGGTTTCAAAGTCATTTATCTTTCAAGGTCATTCAAGGTCATTGACCGTTCAAGGTCATTCAAGGACATTGACCGTTCAAGGTCATTCAAGGGCATTGACCTTTCAAGGTCATTCAACGTCATTGAACGTTCAAGGTCATTCAAGGTCATTGACCTTTCAAGGTCATTCAAGGTCATTGCCCATTCAAGGGTTTCAAAGTCATTTACCTTTCAAGGTCATTCAAAGTCATTGACCGTTCAAGGTCATTCAAGGTCATTGACCGTTCAAGGTCATTCAAGGGCATTGAACTTTCAAGGTCATTCAACGTCATTGACCTTTCAAGGTCATTCAAGGTAATTGACCGTTCAAGGTCATTCAAGGTCATTGACCGTTCAAGGTCATTCAAGGTCATTAACCGTTCAAGGTCATTCAAGTCTATTGATCGTTCAATGTCATTCAAGGTCATTCAACTTCATTGACCTTTCAAGGTCATTCAAGGTAATTGACTGTTCAAGGTCATTCAAGGTCATTGACCGTTCAAGGTCATTCAAGGCTATTGATCGTTAAAGGCCGTTCAAGGTAATTGACATTTCAAGGTCATTCGAGGCCATTGACCTTTCAAGGTCATTCAAGGCCATTGACCTTTCAAGGTCATTCAAGGTCATTGACCTTTAAGAGTCATTCAAGGACATTGACCTTTCAAGGTCATTCAAGGTCATTAACCGTTCAAGGTCACCCAAGGCTATTGATCGTTCAATGTCATTCAAGGTCATTGTCCGTTCAAGGTTTTCAAAGTTATTGAACTTTCAAGGTCATTCAAGGTCATTACAAAAATAACAAGGTTGTTACAAACACTAATTGACCATTCGAAATGAAAAAAATTAAGGTGAGTTTGGTATAACTATTCTTGTTACAAACGCGAATTCACCACTCGAAACGAAAAAATTAAAGAAGTGATTTCGATATTCTTGTTACAAAGGCGAATTTATTTTTAAAAACGAAAGTAATAAAAAAGTGAGTATATCTTACTTCAAACGCGAAGTCATCACTGGAAATGAAAAAAATAAAAAGTAAGTTTGATATTAATATTCTTGTTACAAACGCAATTTCACCTCTCGAATTGAAAAAATTAAAAAAAGTGAGTTTGATGAGAATATTCTTGTAACAAACGCGAATTCACTACTCAAAATGAAAAAATTAAAAAAGGGGGTCTGATAGAGTTTTCCTTGTTACAAACACATATTTACCGCTCGAAATGAAAAAATTAAGAAAGTGAATTTGTAACAAACACGAATTCACCACTCAAAATGAAAAATTAAAAAGGTGAGTTTGATATGAATATTCTTGTTACTAACGTGAATTCACTACTAAAAATGAAAAAAATTAAAGTGTCTTTCATATGAGTTCAAATGAAAATATTAAAAAAGTGAGTTTTACATGTTTTTTCTTGCTACAAACGCGAAATCAGCACTCGCAAAGCAAAACTTAAAAAGTGAGATTGATCTGAATATTCTTGTTACCAAAACGAACTTTCACTCGACATGAAAAATTAAATAATTGAGTTTGATATAGTTTTTTTTGTTTGAAACACGAATTCACCTCACGAAATGACAAAATAAAAAAGTCAGTTTTATATGAGTATTCTTGCTTAACACTCGAATTTTCTCACGAAATGAAAAAATTAAAAATGTGAGTTTGATATTAATATTCTTGTTACAAACACGAATTCACCTCGCGAAATGTAAAAATTAAAAAGTTTGTTTGATATGAATAGTCTTGTCACAAACACGAGTTAACAACTCGAATTGAAAAAATGAAAAAAGTGAGTGTGATATGAATATTCTTGTTACAAACGCAAATATTCACTCGAAATGAAAAAATTAAAAATATGAGTTTGATATGAATATTCTTGATCCCAACACGATTTCCCAACTAGAAATGAAAAAATTAAAATAGTGGGTGTGATATGAATATAATGGGTTGGGTTGGGTAGGTTGGATATCGGTGATAAGTTTCATATCTAATGCTTTAATAGCTTAAAATATTCTACGATCTGTTGTCCCTTTGAGAGGTCAATGAAGGTCATTTACCTTTCAAGGTCATTCAAGGTCATTGACCTTTCAAGGTCACTCAAGGTAATTGACTGTTCAAGGTCATTCAAGGTCATTGACCGCTCAAGGTCATTCAAGGTCATTAACCATTCAAGGTCATTCAATTCTATTGATCGTTCAATGTCATTCAAGGTCATTGTCCGTTCAAGGTTTTCAAAGTCATTGAGTTTTCAAGGTCATTCAAGGTCATTGACCTTTTAAGGTCCTTCAAGGTCCTTGACCGTTCAACGTCATTCAAGGTCATTTACCTTTCAAGGTCATTCAAGGTCATTGACCGTTCAAGGTCATTCAAGGTCATTGACCGTTCAAGGTCATTCAAGGGCATTGACCTTTCAAGGTCATTCATAGTCATTGACCTTTCAAGGTCATTCAAGGTAATTGACCGTTCAAGGTCATTCAAGGTCATTGACCGTTCAAGGTCATTCAAGGTCATTAACCGTTCAAGGTCATTCAAGTCTATTGATCGTTCAATGTCATTCAAGGTCATTGTCCGTTCAAGGTTTTCAAAATCATTGAGTTTTCAAGGTCATTGTCCTTTCAAGGTCCTTCAAGGTCATTGACCGTTCAACGTCATTCAAGGTCATTGACCTTTCAAGGTCATTCAAGGTCATTGCCCATTCAATGGTTTCAAAGTCATTTATCTTTCAAGGTCATTCAAGGTCATTGACCGTTCAAGGTCATTCAAGGTCATTGACGGTTCAAGGTCATTCAAGGGCATTGACCTTTCAAGGTCATGCAATGTCATTGAACGTTCAAGGTCATTCAAGGTCATTCAAGGTCATTGACCTTTCAAGGTCATTCAAGGTCATTGCTTATTCAAGGGTTTCAAAGTCATTTACCTTTCAAGGTCATTCAAGGTCATTGACAATTCAAGGTCATTCAAGGTCATTGACCGTTCAAGGTCATTCAAGGGCATTGAACTTTCAAGGTCATTCAACGTCATTGACCTTTCAAGGTCATTCAAGGTAATTGACCGTTCAAGGTCATTCAAGGTCATTGACCGTTCAAGGTCATTAACCGTTCAAGGTCATTCAAGTCTATTGATCGTTCAATGTCATTCAAGGTCATTCAACGTCATTGACCTTTCAAGGTCATTCAAGGTAATTGACCGTTCAAGGTCATTCAAGGTCATTGACCGTTCAAGGTCATTCAAGGCTATTGATCGTTAAAGGCCGTTCAAGGTAATTGACATTTCAAGGTCATTCGAGGCCATTGACCTTTCAAGGTCATTCGAGGTCATTGACCTTTCAAGGTCATTCAAGGTCATTGACCTTTAAGAGTCATTCAAGGACATTGACCTTTCAAGGTCATTCAAGGTCATTAACCGTTCAAGGTCACCCAAGGCTATTGATCGTTCAATGTCATTCAAGGTCATTGTCCGTTCAAGGTTTTCAAAGTTATTGACCTTTCAAGGTCATTCAAGGTCATTACAAAAATAACAAGGTTGTTACAAACACTAATTGACCACTCGAAATGAAAAAAATTAAGGTGAGTTTGGTATAACTATTCTATTACAAACGCGAATTCACCACTCGAAACGAAAAAATTAAAGAAGTGATTTCGATATTCTTGTTACAAAGGCGAATTTATTTTTAAAAACGAAAGTAATAAAAAAGTGAGTATATCTTACTACAAACGCGAAGTCATCACTGGAAATGAAAAAAATAATAAGTAAGTTTGATATTAATATTCTTGTTACAAACGCAATTTCACCTCTCGAATTGAAAAAATTAAAAAAAGTGAGTTTGATGAGATTATTCTTGTAACAAACGCGAATTCACTACTCAAAATGAAAAAATTAAAAAAGGGGGTTTGATAGAGTTTTCCTTGTTACAAACACATATTTACCGCTCGAAATGAAAAAATTAAGAAAGTGAATTTGTTACAAACACAAATTCACCACTCAAAATGAAAAATTAAAAAGGTGAGTTTGATATGAATATTCTTGTTACAAACGTGAATTCACTACTAAAAATGAAAAAAATTAAAGTGTCTTTCATATGAGTTCAAATGAAAATATTAAAAAAGTGAGTTTTACATGTTTTTTCTTGCTACAAACGCGAAATCAGCACTCGCAAAGCAAAACTTAAAAAAGTGAGATTGATCTGAATATTCTTGTTACCAAAACGAACTTTCACTCGAAATGAAAAATTAAATAATTGAGTTTGATATAGTTTTTTTTGTTTGAAACACGAATTCACCTCACGAAATGACAAAATGAAAAAGTCAGTTTTATATGAGTATTCTTGCTTAACACTCGAATTTTCACACGAAATGAAAAAATTAAAAATGTGAGTTTGCTATTAATATTCTTGTTACAAACACGAATTCACCTCGCGAAATGTAATAATTAAAAAGTTTGTTTGATATGAATAGTCTTGTCACAAACACGAGTTAAAGACTCGAATTGAAAAAATGAAAAAAGTGAGTGTGATATGAATATTCTTGTTACAAACGCAAATATTCACTCGAAATGAAAAAATTAAAAATATGAGTTTGATATGAATATTCTTGATCCCAACACGATTTCCCAACTAGAAATGAAAAAATTAAAATAGTGGGTGTGATATGAATATAATGGGTTGGGTTGGGTAGGTTGGATATCGGTGATAAGTTTCATATCTAATGCTTTAATAGCTTAAAATATTCTACGATCTGTTGTCCCTTTGAGTGGTCAATGAAGGTCATTTACCTTTCAAGGTCATTCAAGGTCATTGACCTTTCAAGGTCACTCAAGGTAATTGACTGTTCAAGGTCATTCAAGGTCATTGACCGCTCAAGGTCATTCAAGGTCATTAACCGTTCAAGGTCATTCAAGTCTATTGATCGTTCAATGTCATTCAAGGTCATTGTCCGTTCAAGGTTTTCAAAGTCATTGAGTTTTCAAGGTCATTCAAGGTCATTGACCTTTCAAGGTCCTTCAAGGTCATTGACCGTTCAACGTCATTCAAGGTCATTGACCTTTCAAGGTCATTCAAGGTCATTGTCCATTCAAGGGTTTCAAAGTCATTTACCTTTCAAGGTCATTCAAGGTCATTTACCGTTCAAGGTCATTCAAGGGCATTGACCTTTCAAGGTCATTCAACGTCATTGACCTTTCAAGGTCATTCAAGGTAATTGACCGTTCAAGGTCATTCAAGGTCATTGACCGTCCAAGGTCATTCAAGGTCATTAACCGTTCAAGGTCATTCAAGTCTATTGATCGTTCAATGTCATTCAAGGTCATTGTCCGTTCAAGGTTTTCAAAGTCATTGAGTTTTCATGGTCATTGTCCTTTCAAGGTCCTTCAAGGTCATTGACCGTTCAACGTCATTCAAGGTCATTGACCTTTCAAGGTCATTCAAGGTCATTGCCCATTCAATGGTTTCAAAGTCATTTATCTTTCAAGGTCATTCAAGGTCATTGACCGTTCAAGGTCATTCAAGGTCACTGACCGTTCAAGGTCATTGACCGTTCAAGGTCATTCAAGGGCATTGACCTTTCAAGGTCATTCAACGTCATTGAACGTTCAAGGTCATTCAAGGTCATTCAAGGTCATTGACCTTTCAAGGTCATTCAAGGTCATTGCCCATTCAAGGGTTTCAAAGTCATTTACCTTTCAAGGTCATTCAAGGTCATTGACCGTTCAAGGTCATTCAAGGGCATTGAACTTTCAAGGTCATTCAACGCCATTGACCTTTCAAGGTCATTCAAGGTAATTGAACGTTCAAGGTCATTCAAGGTCATTGACCCTACAAGGTCATTCAAGGTCATTAACCGTTCAAGGTCATTCAAGTCTATTGATCGTTCAATGTTATTCAAGGTCATTCAACGTCATTGACCTTTCAAGGTCATTCAAGGTAATTGACTGTTCAAGGTCATTCAAGGTTCATTGACCGTTCAAGGTCATTCAAGGCTATTGATCGTTAAAGGCCGTTCAAGGTAATTGACATTTCAAGGTCATTCGAGGCCATTGACCTTTCAAGGTCATTCGAGGCCATTGACCTTTCAAGGTCATTCAAGGTCATTGACCTTTAAGAGTCATTCAAGGACATTGACCTTTCAAGGTCATTCAAGGTCATTAACCGTTCGAGGTCACCCAAGGCTATTGATCGTTTAATGTCATTCAAGGTCATTGTCCGTTCAAGGTTTTCAAAGTTATTGACCTTTCAAGGTCATTCAAGGTCATTACAAAAATAACAAGGTTGTTACAAACACTAATTGACCACTCGAAATGAAAAAAATTAAGGTCAGTTTGGTATAACTATTCTTGTTACAAACGCGCATTCACCACTCGAAACGAAAAAATTAAAGAAGTGATTTCGATATTCTTGTTACAAAGGCGAATTTATTTTTAAAAACGAAAGTAATAAAAAAGTGAGTATATCTTACTTCAAACGCGAAGTCATCACTGGAAATGAAAAAAATAAAAAGTAAGTTTGATATTAATATTCTTGTTACAAACGCAATTTCACCTCTCGAATTGAAAAAATTAAAAAAAGTGAGTTTGATGAGAATATTCTTGTAACAAACGCGAATTCACTACACAAAATGAAAAAATTAAAAAAGGGGGTTTGATAGAGTTTTCCTTGTTACAAACACATATTTACCGCTTGAAATGAAAAAATTAAGAAAGTGAATTTGTTACAAACACGAATTCACCACTCAAATGAAAAATTAAAAAGGTGAGTTTGATATGAATATTCTTGTTACTAACGTGAATTCACTACTAAAAATGAAAAAAATTAAAAAGTCTTTCATATGAGTTCAAATGAAAATATTAAAAAAGTGAGTTTTACATGTTTTTTCTTGCTACAAACGCGAAATCAGCACTCGCAAAGCAAAACTTAAAAAGTGAGATTGATATGAATATTCTTGTTACCAAAACGAACTTGTTACAAACGTGAATTCACTACTAAAAATGAAAAAAATTAGTGTCTTTCATATGAGTTCAAATGAAAATATTAAAAAAGTGAGTTTTACATGTTTTTTCTTGCTACAAACGCGAAATCAGCACTCGCAAAGCAAAACTTAAAAAAGTGAGATTGATCTGAATATTCTTGTTACCAAAACGAGCTTTCACTCGACATGAAAAATTAAATAATTGAGTTTGATATAGTTTTTTTGTTTGAAACACGAATTCACCTCACGAAATGACAAAATGAAAAAGTCAGTTTTATATGAGTATTCTTGCTTAACACTCGAATTTTCACACTAAATGAAAAAATTAAAAATGTGAGTTTGATATTAATATTCTTGTTACAAACACGAATTCACCTCGCGAAATGTAAAAATTAAAAAGTTTGTTTGATATGAATAGTCTTGTCACAAACACGAGTTAACAACTCGAATTGAAAAAATGAAAAAAGTGAGTGTGATATGAATATTCTTGTTACAAACGCAAATATTCACTCGAAATGAAAAAATTAAAAATATGAGTTTGATATGAATATTCTTGATCCCAACACGATTTCCCAACTAGAAATGAAAAAATTAAAATAGTGGGTGTGATATGAATATAATGGGTTGGGTTGGGTAGGTTGGATATCGGTGATAAGTTTCATATCTAATGCTTTAATAGCTTAAAATATTCTACGATCTGTTGTCCCTTTGTGAGGTCAATGAAGGTCATTTACCTTTCAAGGTCATTCAAGGTCATTGACCTTTCAAGGTCACTCAAGGAAATTGACTGTTCAAGGTCATTCAAGGTCATTGACCGCTCAAGGTCATTCAAGGTCATTGACCGCTCAAGGTCATTCAAGGTCATTAACCGTTCAAGGTCATTCAAGTCTATTGATCGTTCAATGTCATTCAAGGTCATTGTCCGTTCAAGGTTTTCAAAGTCATTGAGTTTTCAAGGTCATTCAAGGTCATTGACCTTTCAGGGTCCTTCAAGGTCATTGACCGTTCAACGTCATTCAAGGTCATTGACCTTTCAAGGTCATTCAAGGTCATTGTCCATTCAAGGGTTTCAAAGTCATTTACCTTTCAAGGTCATTCAAGGTCATTTACCGTTCAAGGTCATTCAAGGGCATTGACCTTTCAAGGTCATTCAACGTCATTGACCTTTCAAGGTCATTCAAGGTAATTGACCGTTCAAGGTCATTCAAGGTCGTTGACCGTCCAAGGTCATTCAAGGTCATTAACCGTTCAAGGTCATTCAAGTCTATTGATCGTTCAATGTCATTCAAGGTCATTGTCCGTTCAAGGTTTTCAAAGTCATTGAGTTTTCATGGTCATTGTCCTTTCAAGGTCCTTCAAGGTCATTGACCGTTCAACGTCATTCAAGGTCATTGACCTTTCAAGGTCATTCAAGGTCATTGCCCATTCAATGGTTTCAAAGTCATTTATCTTTCAAGGTCATTCAAGGTCATTGACCGTTCAAGGTCATTCAAGGTCACTGACCGTTCAAGGTCATTGACCGTTCAAGGTCATTCAAGGGCATTGACCTTTCAAGGTCATTCAACGTCATTGAACGTTCAAGGTCATTCAAGGTCATTCAAGGTCATTGACCTTTCAAGGTCATTCAAGGTCATTGCCCATTCAAGGGTTTCAAAGTCATTTACCTTTCAAGGTCATTCAAGGTCATTGACCGTTCAAGGTCATTCAAGGGCATTGAACTTTCAAGGTCATTCAACGCCATTGACCTTTCAAGGTCATTCAAGGTAATTGGACGTTCAAGGTCATTCAAGGTCATTGACCCTACAAGGTCATTCAAGGTCATTAACCGTTCAAGGTCATTCAAGTCTATTGATCGTTCAATGTTATTCAAGGTCATTCAACGTCATTGACCTTTCAAGGTCATTCAAGGTAATTGACTGTTCAAGGTCATTCAAGGTTCATTGACCGTTCAAGGTCATTCAAGGCTATTGATCGTGAAAGGCCGTTCAAGGTTATTGACATTTCAAGGTTATTCAAGGTCATTAACCGTTCAAGGTCATTCAAGTCTATTGATCGTTCAATGTCATTCAAGGTCATTGTCCGTTCAAGGTTTTCAAAGTCATTAAGTTTTTAAGGTCATTCAAGGTCATTGACCTTTTAAGGTCCTTCAAGGTCATTGACCGTTCAACGTCATTCAAGGTCATTGACCTTTCAAGGTCATTCAAGGTCATTGCTCATTCAAGGGTTTCAAAGTCATTTACCTTTCAAGGTCATTCAAGGTCATTGACCGTTCAAGGTCATTCAAGGTCATTGACCGTTCAAGGTAATTCAAGGGCATTGACCTTCCAAGGTCATTCAACGTCATTGACCTTTCAAGGTCATTCAAGGTAATTTACCGTTCAAGGTCTTTCAAGGTCATTGACCGTTCAAGGTCATTCAAGGTCATTAACCGTTCAAGGTCATTCAAGTCTATTGATCGTTCAATGTCATTCAAGGTCATTCAACGTCATTGACCTTTCAAGGTCATTCAAGGTAATTGACCGTTCAAGGTCATTCAAGGTCATTGACCGTTCAAGGTTATTCAAGGCTATTGATCGTTGAAGGCCGTTCAAGGTAATTGACATTTCAAGGTCATTCGAGGCCATGGACCTTTCAAGGTCATTCGAGGCCATTGACCTTTCAAGGTCATTCAAGGTCATTAACCGTTCCAGGTCACCCAAGGCTATTGATCGTTCAATGTCATTCCAGGTCATTGTCCGTTCAAGATTTTCAAGGTTATCGACCTTTCAAGGTCATATAAGGTCATTACAAAAATAACAAGTTTGTTACAATCACTAATTGACCACTCGAAATGAAAAAAATTAAGGTGAGTTTGGTATAACTATTCTTGTTACAAACGCGAATTCACCACTCGAAACGAAAAAATTAAAGAAGTGATTTCGATATTCTTGTTACAAAGGCGAATTTATTTTTAAAAACGAAAGTAATAAAAAAGTGAGTATATCTTACTACAAACGCGAAGTCATCACTGGAAATGAAAAAAATAAAAAGTAAGTTTGATATTAATATTCTTGTTACAAACGCAATTTCACCTCTCGAATTGAAAAAATTAAAAAAAGTGAGTTTGATGAGAATATTCTTGTAACAAACGCGAATTCACTACTCAAAATGAAAAAATTAAAAAAGGGGGTCTGATAGAGTTTTCCTTGTTACAAACACATATTTACCGCTCGAAATGAAAAAATTAAGAAAGTGAATTTGTTACAAACACGAATTCACCACTCAAAATGAAAAATTAAAAAGGTGAGTTTGATATGAATATTCTTGTTACTAACGTGAATTCACTACTAAAAATGAAAAAAATTAAAGTGTCTTTCATATGAGTTCAAATGAAAATATTAAAAAAGTGAGTTTTACATGTTTTTTCTTGCTACAAACGCGAAATCAGCACTCGCAAAGCAAAACTTAAAAAGTGAGATTGATCTGAATATTCTTGTTACCAAAACGAACTTGTTGCAAACGTGAATTCACTACTAAAAATGAAAAAAATTAGTGTCTTTCATATGAGTTCAAATGAAAATATTAAAAAAGTGAGTTTTACATGTTTTTTCTTGCTACAAACGCGAAATCAGCACTCGCAAAGCAAAACTTAAAAAGTGAGATTGATCTGAATATTCTTGTTACCAAAACGAGCTTTCACTCGACATGAAAAATTAAATAATTGAGTTTGATATAGTTTTTTTTGTTTGAAACACGAATTCACCTCACGAAATGACAAAATAAAAAAGTCAGTTTTATATGAGTATTCTTGCTTAACACTCGAATTTTCACACGAAATGAAAAAATTAAAAATGTGAGTTTGATATTAATATTCTTGTTACAAACACGAATTCACCTCGCGAAATGTAAAAATTAAAATGTTTGTTTGATATGAATAGTCTTGTCACAAACACGAGTTAACAACTCGAATTGAAAAAATGAAAAAAGTGAGTGTGATATGAATATTCTTGTTACAAACGCAAATATTCACTCGAAATGAAAAAATTAAAAATATGAGTTTGATATGAATATTCTTGATCCCAACACGATTTCCCAACTAGAAATGAAAAAATTAAAATAGTGGGTGTGATATGAATATAATGGGTTGGGTTGGGTAGGTTGGATATCGGTGATAAGTTTCATATCTAATGCTTTAATAGCTTAAAATATTCTACGATCTGTTGTCCCTTTCACTCGACATGAAAAATTAAATAATTGAGTTTGATATAGTTTTTTTTGTTTGAAACACGAATTCACCTCACGAAATGACAAAATAAAAAAGTCAGTTTTATATGAGTATTCTTGCTTAACACTCGAATTTTCACACGAAATGAAAAAATTAAAAATGTGAGTCAATCAATGTCAGTCAATGAAGGTCATTTACCTTTCAAGGTCATTCAAGGTCATTGACCTTTCAAGGTCACTCAAGGTAATTGACTGTTCAAGGTCATTCAAGGTCATTGACCGCTCAAGGTCATTCAAGGTCATTAACCGTTCAAGGTCATTCAAGTCTATTGATCGTTCAATGTCATTCAAGGTCATTATCCGTTCAAGGTTTTCAAAGTCATTGAGTTTTCAAGGTCATTCAAGGTCATTGACCTTTCAAGGTCCTTAAGGTCATTGACCGTTCAACGTCATTCAAGGTCATTGACCTTTCAAGGTCATTCAAGGTCATTGTCCATTCAAGGGTTTCAATGTCATTTACCTTTCAAGGTCATTCAAGGTAATTGACCGTTCAAGGTCATTCAAGGTCATTGACCGTCTAAGGTCATTCAAGGTCATTAACCGTTCAAGGTCATTTAAGTCTATTGATCGTTCAATGTCATTCAAGGTCATTGTCCGTTCAAGGTTTTCAAAGTCATTGAGTTTTTAAGGTCATTCAAGGTCATTGACCTTTTAAGGTCCTTCAAGGTCATTGACCGTTCCACGTCATTCAAGGTCATTGACCTTTCAAGGTCATTCAAGGTCATTGCCCATTCAAGGGTTTCAAAGTCATTTACCTTTCAAGGTCATTCAAGGTCATTGACCGTTCAAGGTCATTCAAGGTCATTGACCGTTCAAGGTCATTCAAGGGCATTGACCTTTCAAGGTCATTCATTGTCATTGACCTTTCAAGGTTTTTTAAGGTAATTGACCGTTCAAAGTCATTCAAGGTCATTAACTGTTCAAGGTCATTCAAGTCAATTGATTGTTCAATGTCATTCAAGGTCATTGTCCGTTCAAGGTTTTCAAAATCATTGAGTTTTCAAGGTCATTGTCCTTTCAAGGTCCTTCAAGGTCATTGACCGTTCAACGTCATTCAAGGTCATTGACCTTTCAAGGTCATTCAAGGTCATTGCCCATTCAATGGTTTTTAAGTCATTTATCTTTCAAGGTCATTCAAGGTCATTGACCGTTCAAGGTCATTCAAGGTCATTGACCGTTCAAGGTCATTCAAGGGCATTGACCTTTCAAGGTCATGCAACGTTATTGAACGTTCAAGGTCATTCAAGGTCATTCAAGGTCATTGACCTTTCAAGGTCATTCAAGGTCATTGCCCATTCAAGGGTTTCAAAGTCATTTTCCTTTCAAGGTCATTCAAGGTCATTGACCGTTCAAGGTCATTCAAGGTCATTGACCGTTCAAGGTCATTCAAGGACATTGAACTTTCAAGGTCATTCAACGTCATTGACTTTTCAAGGTCATTCAAGGTAATTGACCGTTCAAGGTCATTCAAGGTCATTGACTGTTCAAGGTCATTCAAGGTCATTAACCGTTCAAGGTCATTCAAGTCTATTGATCGTTCAATGTCATTCAAGGTCATTCAACGTCATTGGCCTTTCAAGGTCATTCAAGATAATTGACCGTTCAAGGTCATTCAAGGTCATTGACCGTTCAAGGTCATTCAAGGCTATTGATCGTTAAAGGCCGTTCAAGGTAATTGACATTTCAAGGTCATTCGAGGCCATTGACCTTTCAAGGTCATTCGAGGCCATTGACCTTTCAAGGTCATTCAAGGTCATTGACCTTTAAGAGTCATTCAAGGACATTGACCTTTCAAGGTCATTCAAGGTCATTAACCTTTCAAGGTCACCCAAGGCTATTGATCGTTTAATGTCATTCAAGGTCATTGTCCGTTCAAGGTTTTCAAAGTTATTGACCTTTCAAGGTCATATAAGGTCATTACAAAAATAACAAGGTTGTTACAATCACTAATTGACCACTCGAAATGAAAAAAATTAAGGTGAGTTTGGTATAACTATTCTTGTTACAAACTTGAATTCACCACTCGAAACGAAAAAATTAAAGAAGTGATTTCGATATTCTTGTTACAAAGGCGAATTTATTTATAAAAACGAAAGTAATAAAAAAGTGAGTATATCTTACTACAAACGCGAAGTCATCACTGGAAATGAAAAAAATAAAAAGTAAGTTTGATATTAATATTCTTGTTACAAACGCAATTTCACCTCTCGAATTGAAAAAATTAAAAAAAGTGAGTTTGATGAGAATATTCTTGTAACAAACGCGAATTCACTACTCAAAATGAAAAAATTAAAAAAGGGGGTTTGATAGAGTTTTCCTTGTTACAAACACATATTTACCGCTCGAAATGAAAAAATTAAGAAAGTGAATTTGTTACAAACACGAATTCACCACTCAAAATGAAAAATTAAAAAGGTGAGTTTGATATGAATATTCTTGTTACTAACGTGAATTCACTACTAAAAATGAAAAAAATTAAAAAGTCTTTCATATGAGTTCAAATGAAAATATTAAAAAAGTGAGTTATACATGTTTTTTCTTGCTACAAACGCGAAATCAGCACTCGCAAAGCAAAACTTTAAAAGTGAGATTGATCTGAATATTCTTGTTACCAAAACGAACTTGTTACAAACGTGAATTCACTACTTAAAATGAAAAAAATTAGTGTCTTTCATATGAGTTCAAATGAAAATATTAAAAAAGTGAGTTTTACATGTTTTTTCTTGCTACAAACGCGAAATCAGCACTCGCAAAGCAAAACTTAAAAAAGTGAGATTGATCTGAATATTCTTGTTACCAAAACGAACTTTCACTCGAAATGAAAAATTAAATAATTGAGTTTGATATAGTTTTTTTTGTTTGAGACACGAATTCACCTCACGAAATGACAAAATGAAAAAGTCAGTTTTATATGAGTATTCTTGCTTAACACTCGAATTTTCACACGAAATGAAAAAATTAAAAATGTGAGTTTGATATTAATATTCTTGTTACAAACACGAATTCACCTCGCGAAATGTAAAAATTAAAAAGTTTGTTTGATATGAATAGTCTTGTCACAAACACGAGTTAACAACTCGAATTGAAAAAATGAAAAAAGTGAGTGTGATATGGATATTCTTGTTACAAACGCAAATATTCACTCGAAATGAAAAAATTAAAAATATGAGTTTGATATGAATATTCTTGATCCCAACACGATTTCCCAACTAGAAATGAAAAAATTAAAATAGTGGGTGTGATATGAATATAATGGGTTGGGTTGGGTAGGTTGGATATCGGTGATAAGTTTCATATCTAATGCTTTAATAGCTTAAAATATTCTACGATCTGTTGTCCCTTTGAGTGGTCAATGAAGGTCATTTACCTTTCAAGGTCATTAAAGGTCATTGACCTTTCAAGGTCACTCAAGGTAATTGACTGTTCAAGGTCATTCAAGGTCATTGACCGCTCAAGGTCATTCAAGGTCATTAACCGTTCAAGGTCATTCAAGTCTATTGATCGTTCTATGTCATTCAAGGTCATTGTCCGTTCAAGGTTTTCAAAGTCATTGAGTTTTCAAGGTCATTCAAGGTCATTGACCTTTCAAGGTCCTTCAAGGTCATTGACCGTTCAACGTCATTCAAGGTCATTGACCTTTCAAGGTCATTCAAGGTCATTGTCCATTCAAGGGTTTCAAATTCATTTACCTTTCAAGGTCATTCAAGGTCATTGACCGTTCAAGGTCATTCAAGGGCATTGACCTTTCAAGGTCATTCAACGTCATTGACCTTTCAAGGTCATTCAAGGTAATTGACCGTTCAAGGTCATTCAAGGTCATTGACCGTCCAAGGTCATTCAAGGTCATTAACCGTTCAAGGTCATTCAAGTCTATTGATCGTTCAATGTCATTCAAGGTCATTGTCCGTTCAAGGTTTTCAAAGTCATTGAGTTTTCATGGTCATTGTCCTTTCAAGGTCCTTCAAGGTCATTGACCGTTCAACGTCATTCAAGGTCATTGACCTTTCAAGGTCATTCAAGGGCATTGACCTTTCAAGGTCATGCAACGTCATTGAACGTTCAAGGTCATTCAAGGTCATTCAAGGTCATTGACCTTTCAAGGTCATTCAAGGTCATTGCCCATTCAAGGGTTTCAAAGTCATTTACCTTTCAAGGTCATTCAAGGTCATTGACCGTTCAAGGTCATTCAAGGTCATTGACCGTTCAAGGTCATTCAAGGGCATTGAACTTTCAAGGTCATTCAACGTCATTGACCTTTCAAGGTCATTCAAGGTAATTGACCGTTCAAGGTCATTCAAGGTCATTGACCGTTCAAGGTCATTAACCGTTCAAGGTCATTCAAGTCTATTGATCGTTCAATGTCATTCAAGGTCATTCAACGTCATTGACCTTTCAAGGTCATTCAAGGTAATTGACCGTTCAAGGTCATTCAAGGTCATTGACCGTTCAAGGTCATTCAAGGCTATTGATCGTTTAATGTCATTCAAGGTCATTGTCCGTTCAAGGTTTTCAAAGTTATTGACCTTTCAAGGTCATTCAAGGTCATTACAAAAATAACAAGGTTGTTACAAACACTAATTGACCACTCGAAATGAAAAAAATTAAGGTGAGTTTGGTATAACTATTCTTGTTACAAACGCGAATTCACCACTCGAAACGAAAAAATTAAAGAAGTGATTTCGATATTCTTGTTACAAAGGCGAATTTATTTTTAAAAACGAAAGTAATAAAAAAGTGAGTATATCTTACTTCAAACGCGAAGTCATCACTGGAAATGAAAAAAATAAAAAGTAAGTTTGATATTAATATTCTTGTTACAAACGCAATTTCACCTCTCGAATTGAAAAAATTAAAAAAAGTGAGTTTGATGAGAATATTCTTGTAACAAACGCGAATTCACTACTCAAAATGAAAAAATTAAAAAAGGGGGTTTGATAGAGTTTTCCTTGTTACAAACACATATTTACCGCTTGAAATGAAAAAATTAAGAAAGTGAATTTGTTACAAACACGAATTCACCACTCAAATGAAAAATTAAAAAGGTGAGTTTGATATGAATATTCTTGTTACTAACGTGAATTCACTACTAAAAATGAAAAAAATTAAAGTCTTTCATATGAGTTCAAATGAAAATATTAAAAAAGTGAGTTTTACATGTTTTTTCTTGCTACAAACGCGAAATCAGCACTCGCAAAGCAAAACTTTAAAAGTGAGATTGATCTGAATATTCTTGTTACCAAAACGAACTTGTTACAAACGTGAATTCACTACTAAAAATGAAAAAAATTAGTGTCTTTCATATGAGTTCAAATGAAAATATTAAAAAAGTGAGTTTTACATGTTTTTTCTTGCTACAAACGCGAAATCAGCACTCGCAAAGCAAAACTTAAAAAAGTGAGATTGATCTGAATATTCTTGTTACCAAAACGAACTTTCACTCGAAATGAAAAATTAAATAATTGAGTTTGATATAGTTGTTTTTGTTTGAAACACGAATTCACCTCACGAAATGACAAAATGAAAAAGTCAGTTTTATATGAGTATTCTTGCTTAACACTCGAATTTTCACACGAAATGAAAAAATTAAAAATGTGAGTTTGATATTAATATTCTTGTTACAAACACGAATTCACCTCGCGAAATGTAAAAATTAAAAAGTTTGTTTGATATGAATAGTCTTGTCACAAACACGAGTTAACAACTCGAATTGAAAAAATGAAAAAAGTGAGTGTGATATGAATATTCTTGTTACAAACGCAAATATTCACTCGAAATGAAAAAATTAAAAATATGAGTTTGATATGAATATTCTTGATCCCAACACGATTTCCCAACTAGAAATGAAAAAATTAAAATAGTGGGTGTGATATGAATATAATGGGTTGGGTTGGGTAGATTGGATATCGGTGATAAGTTTCATATCTAATGCTTTAATAGCTTAAAATATTCTACGATCTGTTGTCCCTTTGTGAGGTCAATGAAGGTCATTTACCTTTCAAGGTCATTCAAGGTCATTGACCTTTCAAGGTCACTCAAGGTAATTGACTGTTCAAGGTCATTCAAGGTCATTGACCGCTCAAGGTCATTCAAGGTCATTAACCGTTCAAGGTCATTCAAGTCCATTGATCGTTCAATGTCATTCAAGGTCATTATCCGTTCAAGGTTTTCAAAGTCATTCAGTTTTCAAGGTCATTCAAGGTCATTGACCTTTCAAGGTCCTTCAAGGTCATTGACCGTTCAACGTCATTCAAGGTCATTGACCTTTCAAGGTCATTCAAGGTCATTGTCCATTCAAGGGTTTCAATGTCATTTACCTTTCAAGGTCATTCAAGGTAATTGACCGTTCAAGGTCATTCAAGGGCATTGACCTTTCAAGGTCATTCAACGTCATTGACCTTTCAAGGTCATTCAAGGTAATTGACCGTTCAAGGTCATTCAAGGTCATTGACCGTCAAAGGTCATTCAAGGTCATTAACCGTTCAAGGTCATTAAGTCTATTGATCGTTCAATGTCATTCAAGGTCATTGTCCGTTCAAGGTTTTCAAAGTCATTGAGTTTTTAAGGTCATTCAAGGTCATTGACCTTTTAAGGTCCTTCAAGGTCATTGACCGTTCAACGTCATTCAAGGTCATTGACCTTTCAAGGTCATTCAAGGTCATTGCCCATTCAAGGGTTTCAAAGTCATTTACCTTTCAAGGTCATTCAAGGTCATTGACCGTTCAAGGTCATTCAAGGTCATTGACCGTTCAAGGTCATTCAAGGGCATTGACCTTTCAAGGTCATTCATTGTCATTGACCTTTCAAGGTCATTCAAGGTAATTGACCGTTCAAAGTCATTCAAGGTCATTAACTGTTCAAGGTCATTCAAGTCTATTGATCGTTCAATGTCATTCAAGGTCATTGTCCGTTCAAGGTTTTCAAAATCATTGAGTTGTCAAGGTCATTGTCCTTTCAAGGTCCTTCAAGGTCATTGACCGTTCAACGTCATTCAAGGTCATTGACCTTTCAAGGTCATTCAAGGTCATTGCCCATTCAATGGTTTTTAAGTCATTTATCTTTCAAGGTCATTCAAGGTCATTGACCGTTCAAGGTCATTCAAGGTCATTGACCGTTCAAGGTCATTCAAGGGCATTGACCTTTCAAGGTCATGCAACGTTATTGAACGTTCAAGATCATTCAAGGTCATTCAAGGTCATTGACCTTTCAAGGTCATTCAAGGTCATTGCCCATTCAAGGGTTTCAAAGTCATTTTCCTTTCAAGGTCATTCAAGGTCATTGACCGTTCAAGGTCATTCAAGGTCATTGACCGTTCAAGGTCATTCAAGGGCATTGAACTTTCATGGTCATTCAACGTCATTGACTTTTCAAGGTCATTCAAGAAAATTGACCGTTCAAGGTCATTCAAGGTCATTGACCGTTCAAGGTCATTCAAGGTCATTAACCGTTCAAGGTCATTCAAGTCTATTGATCGTTCAATGTCATTCAAGGTCATTCAACGTCATTGACCTTTCAAGGTCATTCAAGGTAATTGACCGTTCAAGGTCATTCAAGGTCATTGACCGTTCAAGGTCATTCAAGGCTATTGATCGTTAAAGGCCGTTCAAGGTAATTGACATTTCAAGGTCATTCGAGGCCATTGACCTTTCAAGGTCATTCGAGGCCATTGACCTTTCATGGTCATTCAAGGTCATTGACCTTTAAGAGTCATTCAAGGACATTGACCTTTCAAGGTCATTCAAGGTCATTAACCGTTCAAGGTCACCCAAGGCTATTGATCGTTTAATGTCATTCAAGGTCATTGTCCGTTCAAGGTTTTCAAAGTTATTGACCTTTCAAGGTCATATAAGGTCATTACAAAAATAACAAGGTTGTTACAATCACTAATTGACCACTCGAAATGAAAAAAATTAAGGTGAGTTTGGTATAACTATTCTTGTTACAAACTTGAATTCACCACTCGAAACGAAAAAATTAAAGAAGTGATTTCGATATTCTTGTTACAAAGGCGAATTTATTTTTAAAAACGAAAGTAATAAAAAAGTGAGTATATCTTACTACAAACGCGAAGTCATCACTGGAAATGAAAAAAATAAAAAGTAAGTTTGATATTAATATTCTTGTTACAAACGCAATTTCACCTCTCGAATTGAAAAAATTAAAAAAAGTGAGTTTGATGAGAATATTCTTGTAACAAACGCGAATTCACTACTCAAAATGAAAAAATTAAAAAAGGGGGTTTGATAGAGTTTTCCTTGTTACAAACACATATTTACCGCTCGAAATGAAAAAATTAAGAAAGTGAATTTGTTACAAACACGAATTCACCACTCAAAATGAAAAATTAAAAAGGTGAGTTTGATATGAATATTCTTGTTACTAACGTGAATTCACTACTAAAAATGAAAAAAATTAAAAAGTCTTTCATATGAGTTCAAATGAAAATATTACAAAAGTGAGTTATACATGTTTTTTCTTGCTACAAACGCGAAATCAGCACTCGCAAAGCAAAACTTTAAAAGTGAGATTGATCTGAATATTCTTGTTACCAAAACGAACTTGTTACAAACGTGAATTCACTACTTAAAATGAAAAAAATTAGTGTCTTTCATATGAGTTCAAATGAAAATATTAAAAAAGTGAGTTTTATATGTTTTTTCTTGCTACAAACGCGAAATCAGCACTCGTAAAGCAAAACTTAAAAAAGTGAGATTGATCTGAATATTCTTGTTACCAAAACGAACTTTCACTCGAAATGAAAAATTAAATAATTGAGTTTGATATAGTTTTTTTTGTTTGAAACACGAATTCACCTCACGAAATGACAAAATGAAAAAGTCAGTTTTATATGAGTATTCTTGCTTAACACTCGAATTTTCACACGAAATGAAAAAATTAAAAATGTGAGTTTGATATTAATATTCTTGTTACAAACACGAATTCACCTCGCGAAACGTAAAAATTAAAAAGTTTGTTTGATATGAATAGTCTTGTCACAAACACGAGTTAACAACTCGAATTGAAAAAATGAAAAAAGTGAGTGTGATATGAATATTCTTGTTACAAACGCAAATATTCACTCGAAATGAAAAAATTAAAAATATCAGTTTGATATGAATATTCTTGATCCCAACACGATTTCCCAACTAGAAATCAAAAAATTAAAATAGTGGGTGTGATATGAATATAATGGGTTGGGTTGGGTAGGTTGGATATCGGTGATAAGTTTCATATCTAATGCTTTAATAGCTTAAAATATTCTACGATCTGTTGTCCCTTTGAGTGGTCAATGAAGGTCATTTACATTTCAAGGTCATTCAAGGTCATTGACCTTTCAAGGTCACTCAAGGAAATTGACTGTTCAAGGTCATTCAAGGTCATTGACCGCTCAAGGTCATTCAAGGTCATTAACCGTTCAAGGTCATTCAAGTCTATTGATCGTTCAATGTCATTCAAGGTCATTGTCCGTTCAAGGTTTTCAAAGTCATTGAGTTTTCAAGGTCATTCAAGGTCATTGACCTTTCAAGGTCCTTCAAGGTCATTGACCGTTCAACGTCATTCAAGGTCATTGACCTTTCAAGGTCATTCAAGGTCATTGTCCATTCAAGGGTTTCAAAGTCATTTACCTTTCAAGGTCATTCAAGGTCATTTACCGTTCAAGGTCATTCAAGGGCATTGACCTTTCAAGGTCATTCAACGTCATTGACCTTTCAAGGTCATTCAAGGTAATTGACCGTTCAAGGTCATTCAAGGTCATTGACCGTCCAAGGTCATTCAAGGTCATTAACCGTTCAAGGTCATTCAAGTCTATTGATCGTTCAATGTCATTCAAGGTCATTGTCCGTTCAAGGTTTTCAAAGTCATTGAGTTTTCATGGTCATTGTCCTTTCAAGGTCCTTCAAGGTCATTGACCGTTCAACGTCATTCAAGGTCATTGACCTTTCAAGGTCATTCAAGGTCATTATTCATTCAATGGTTTAAAAGTCATTTATCTTTCAAGGTCATTCAAGGTCATTGACCGTTCAAGGTCATTCAAGGTCACTGACCGTTCAAGGTCATTGACCGTTCAAGGTCATTCAAGGGCATTGATCTTTCAAGGTCATTCAACGTCATAGAACGTTCAAGGTCATTCAAGGTCATTGACCTTTCAAGGTCATTCAAGGTCATTTCCCATTCAAGGGTTTCAAAGTCATTTACCTTTCAAGGTCATTCAAGGTCATTGACCGTTCAAGGTCATTCAAGGGCATTGAACTTTCAAGGTCATTCAACGTCATTGACCTTTCAAGGTCATTCAAGGTAATTGAACGTTCAAGGTCATTCAAGGTCATTGACCCTACAAGGTCATTCAAGGTCATTAACCGTTCAAGGTCATTCAAGTCTATTGATCGTTCAATGTTATTCAAGGTCATTCAACGTCATTGACCTTTCAAGGTCATTCAAGGTAATTGACTGTTCAAGGTCATTCAAGGTTCATTGACCGTTCAAGGTCATTCAAGGCTATTGATCGTTAAAGGCCGTTCAAGGTAATTGACATTTCAAGGTCATTCGAGGCCATTGACCTTTCAAGGTCATTCGAGGCCATTGACCTTTCAAGGTCATTCAAGGTCATTGACCTTTAAGAGTCATTCAAGGACATTGACCTTTCAAGGTCATTCAAGGTCATTAACCGTTCAAGGTCACCCAAGGCTATTGATCGTTTAATGTCATTCAAGGTCATTGTCCGTTCAAGGTTTTCAAAGTTATTGACCTTTCAAGGTCATTCAAGGTCATTACAAAAATAACAAGGTTGTTACAAACACTAATTGACCACTCGAAATGAAAAAAATTAAGGTGAGTTTGGTATAACTATTCTTGTTACAAACGCGAATTCACCACTCGAAACGAAAAAATTAAAGAAGTGATTTCGATATTCTTGTTACAAAGGCGAATTTATTTTTAAAAACGAAAGTAATAAAAAAGTGAGAATATCTTACTTCAAACGCGAAGTCATCACTGGAAATGAAAAAAATAAAAAGTAAGTTTGATATTAATATTCTTGTTACAAACGCAATTTCACCTCTCGAATTGAAAAAATTAAAAAAAGTGAGTTTGATGAGAATATTCTTGTAACAAACGCGAATTCACTACTCAAAATGAAAAAATTAAAAAAGGGGGTTTGATAGAGTTTTCCTTGTTACAAACACATATTTACCGCTCGAAATGAAAAAATTAAGAAAGTGAATTTGTTACAAACACGAATTCACCACTCAAATGAAAAATTAAAAAGGTGAGTTTGATATGAATATTCTTGTTACTAACGTGAATTCACTACTAAAAATTAAAAAAAATTAAAAAGTCTTTCATATGAGTTCAAATGAAAATATTAAAAAAGTGAGTTTTACATGTTTTTTCTTGCTACAAACGCGAAATCAGCACTCGCAAAGCAAAACTTAAAAAGTGAGATTGATCTAAATATTTTTGTTACCAAAACGAACTTGTTACAAACGTGAATTCACTACTAAAAATGAAAAAAATTAGTGTCTTTCATATGAGTTCAACTGAAAATATTAAAAAAGTGAGTTTTACATGTTTTTTCTTGCTACAAACGCGAAATCAGCACTCGCAAAGCAAAACTTAAAAAAGTGAGATTGATCTGAATATTCTTGTTACCAAAACGAACTTTCACTGAAAATGAAAAATTAAATAATTGAGTTTGATATAGTTTTTTTTGTTTGAAACACGAATTCACCTCACGAAATGACAAAATGAAAAAGTCAGTTTTATATGAGTATTCTTGCTTAACACTCGAATTTTCACACGAAATGAAAAAATTAAAAATGTGAGTTTGATATTAATATTCTTGTTACAAACACGAATTCACCTCGCGAAATGTAAAAATTAAAAAGTTTGTTTGATATGAATAGTCTTGTCACAAACACGAGTTAACAACTCGAATTGAAAAAATGAAAAAAGTGAGTGTGTTATGAATATTCTTGTTACAAACGCAAATATTCACTCGAAATGAAAAAATTAAAAATATGAGTTTGATATGAATATTCTTGATCCCAACACGATTTCCCAACTAGAAATGAAAAAATTAAAATAGTGGGTGTGATATGAATATAATGGGTTGGGTTGGGTAGGTTGGATATCGGTGATAAGTTTCATATCTAATGCTTTAATAGCTTAAAATATTCTACGATCTGTTGTCCCTTTGTGAGGTCAATGAAGGTCATTTACCTTTCAAGGTCATTCAAGGTCATTGACCTTTCAAGGTCACTCAAGGAAATTGACTGTTCAAGGTCATTCAAGGTCATTGACCGCTCAAGGTCATTCAAGGTCATTAACCGTTCAAGGTCATTCAAGTCTATTGATCGTTCAATGTCATTCAAGGTCATTGTCCGTTCAAGGTTTTCAAAGTCATTGAGTTTTTAAGGTCATTCAAGGTCATTGACCTTTTAAGGTCCTTCAAGGTCATTGACCGTTCAACGTCATTCAAGGTCATTGACCTTTCAAGGTCATTCAAGGTCATTGCCCATTCAAGGGTTTCAAAGTCATTTACCTTTCAAGGTCATTCAAGGTCATTGACCGTTCAAGGTCATTCAAGGTCATTGACCGTTCAAGGTCATTCAAGGGCATTGACCTTTCAAGGTCATTCAACGTCATTGACCTTTCAAGGTCATTCAAGGTAATTGACCATTCAAGGTCATTCAAGGTCATTGACCGTTCAAGGTCATTCAAGTCTATTGATCGTTCAATGTCATTCAAGGTCATTGTCCGTTCAAGGTTTTCAAAGTCATTGAGTTTTCATGGTCATTGTCCTTTCAAGGTCCTTCAAGGTCATTGACCGTTCAACGTCATTCAAGGTCATTGACCTTTCAAGGTCATTCAAGGTCATTGCCCATTCAATGGTTTCAAAGTCATTTATCTTTCAAGGTCATTCAAGGTCATTGACCGTTCAAGGTCATTCAAGGGCATTGACCTTTCAAGGTCATTCAACGTCATTGACCTTTCAAGGTCATTCAAGGTAATTGACCGTTCAAGGTCATTCAAGGTCATTGACCGTTCAAGGTCATTCAAGGTCATTAACCGTTCAAGGTCATTCAAGTCTATTGATCGTTCAATGTCATTCAAGGTCATTCAACGTCATTGACATTTCAAGGTCATTCAAAGTAATTGACTGTTCAAGGTCATTCAAGGTCATTGACCATTCAAGGTCATTCAAGGCTATTAATCAATAAAGGCCGTTCAAGGTAATTGACATTTCAAGGTCATTCGAGGCCATTGACCTTTCAAGGTCATTCAAGGTCATTAACCGTTCAAGGTCATTCAAGTCTATTGATCGTTATATGTCATTCAGGGTCGTTCAACGTCATTGACCTTTCAAGGTCATTCAAGGTAATTGACTGTTCAAGGTCATTCAAGGTCATTGACCGTTCAAGGTCATTCAAGGCTATTGATCGTTAAAGGCCGTTCAAGGTAATTGACATTTCAAGGTCATTCGAGGCCATTGACCTTTCAAGGTCATTCGAGGCCATTGGCCTTTCAAAGTCATTCAAGGTCATTGACCTTTAAGAGTCATTCAAGGACATTGACCTTTCAAGGTCATTCAAGGTCATTAACCGTTCAAGGTCACCCAAGGCTATTGATCGTTCAATGTCATTCCAGGTCATTGTCCGTTCAAGGTTTTCAAAGTTATTGACCTTTCAAGGTCATATAAGGTCATTACAAAAATAACAAGGTTGTTACAATCACTAATTGACCACTCGAAATGAAAAAAATTAAGGTGAGTTTGGTATAACTATTCTTGTTACAAACGCGAATTCACCACTCGAAACGAAAAAATTAAAGAAGTGATTTCGATATTCTTGTTACAAAGGCGAATTTATTTTTAAAAACGAAAGTAATTAAAAAAGTGAGTATATCTTACTACAAACGCGAAGTCATCACTGGAAACGAAAAAAATAAAAAGTAAGTTTGATATTAATATTCTTGTTACAAACGCAATTTCACCTCTCGAATTGAAAAAATTAAAAAAAGTGAGTTTGATGAGAATATTCTTGTAACAAACGCGAATTCACTACTCAAAATGAAAAAATTAAAAAAGGGGGTCTGATTGAGTTTTCCTTGTTACAAACACATATTTACCGCTCGAAATGAAAAAATTAAGAAAGTGAATTTGTTACAAACACGAATTCACCACTCAAAATGAAAAATTAAAAAGGTGAGTTTGATATGAATATTCTTGTTACTAACGTGAATTCACTACTAAAAATGAAAAAAATTAAAGTGTCTTTCATATGAGTTCAAATGAAAATATTAAAAAAGTGGATTTTACATGTTTTTTCTTGCTACAAACGCGAAATCAGCACTCGCAAAGCAAAACTTAAAAAGTGAGATTGATCTGAATATTCTTGTTACCAAAACGAACTTGTTACAAACGTGAATTCACTACTAAAAATGAAAAAAATTAGTGTCTTTCATATGAGTTCAAATGAAAATATTAAAAAAGTGAGTTTTACATGTTTTTTCTTGCTACAAACGCGAAATCAGCACTCGCAAAGCAAAACTTAAAAAGTGAGATTGATCTGAATATTCTTGTTACCAAAACGAGCTTTCACTCGACATGAAAAATCAAATAATTGAGTTTGATATAGTTTTTTTTGTTTGAAACACGAATTCACCTCACGAAATGACAAAATAAAAAAGTCAGTTTTATATGAGTATTCTTGCTAAACACTCGAATTTTCACACGAAATGAAAAAATTAAAAATGTGAGTTTGATATTAATATTCTTGTTACAAACACGAATTCACCTCGCGAAATGTAAAAATTAAAATGCTTTTTTTTTATATGAATAGTCTTGTCACAAACACGAGTTAACAACTCGAATTGAAAAAATGAAAAAAGTGAGTGTGATATGAATATTCTTGTTACAAACGCAAATATTCACTCGAAATGAAAAAATTAAAAATATGAGTTTGATATGAATATTCTTGATCCCAACACGATTTCCCAACTAGAAATGAAAAAATTAAAATAGTGGGTGTGATATGAATATAATGGGTTGGGTTGGGTAGGTTGGATATCGGTGATAAGTTTCATATCTAATGCTTTAATAGCTTAAAATATTCTACGATCTGTTGTCCCTTTGAGAGGTCAATGAAGGTCATTTACCTTTCAAGGTCATTCAATGTCATTGACCTTTCAAGGTCACTCAAGGTAATTGACTGTTCAAGGTCATTCAAGGTCATTGACCGCTCAAGGTCATTCAAGGTCATTAACCGTTCAAGGTCATTCAAGTCTATTGATCGTTCAATGTCATTCAAGGTCATTATCCGTTCAAGGTTTTCAAAGTCATTGAGTTTTCAAGGTCATTCAAGGTCATTGACCTTTCAAGGTCCTTCAAAGTCATTGACCGTTCAACGTCATTCAAGGTCATTGACCTTTCAAGGTCATTCAAGGTCATTGTCCATTCAAGGGTTTCAAAGTCATTTACCTTTCAAGGTCATTCAAGGTAATTGACCGTTCAAGGTCATTCAAGGGCATTGACCTTTCAAGGTCATTCAACGTCATTGACCTTTCAAGGTCATTCAAGGTAATTGAACGTTCAATGTCATTCAAGGTCATTGACCGTTCAAGATCATTCAAGGTCATTAACCGTTCAAGGTCATTCAAGTCTATTGATCGTTCAATGTCATTCAAGGTCATTGTCCGTTCAAGGTTTTCAAAGTCATTGAGTTTTCATGGTCATTGTCCTTTCAAGGTCCTTCAAGGTCATTGACCGTTCAAGGTCATTCAAGGTCATTGACCGTTCAAGGTCATTCAAGGGCATTGACCTTTCAAGGTCATTCATTGTCATTGACCTTTCAAGGTCATTCAAGGTAATTGACCGTTCAAGGTCATTCAAGGTCATTAACTGTTCAAGGTCATTCAAGTCTATTGATCGTTCAATGTAATTCAAGGTCATTGTCCGTTCAAGGTTTTCAAAATCATTGAGTTTTCAAGGTCATTGTCCTTTCAAGGTCCTTCAAGGTCATTGACCGTTCAACGTCATTCAAGGTCATTGACCTTTCAAGGTCATTCAAGGTCATTGCCCATTCAATGGTTTTTAAGTCATTTATCTTTCAAGGTCATTTAAGGTCATTGACCGTTCAAGGTCATTCAAGGTCATTGACCGTTCAAGGTCATTCAAGGGCATTGACCTTTCAAGGTCATGCAACGTTATTGAACGTTCAAGGTCATTCAAGGTCATTCAAGGTCATTGACCTTTCAAGGTCATTCAAGGTCATTGCACATTCAAGGGTTTCATAGTCATTTTCCTTTCAAGGTCATTTAAGGTCATTGACCGTTCAAGGTCATTCAAGGTCATTGACCGTACAAGGTCATTCAAGGGCATTGAACTTTCAAGGTCATTCAACGTCATTGACTTTTCAAGGTCATTCAAGGTAATTGACCGTTCAAGGTCATTCAAGGTCATTGACCGTTCAAGGTCATTCAAGGTCATTAACCGTTCAAGGTCATTCAAGTCTATTGATCGTTCCATGTCATTCAAGGTCATTCAACGTCATTGACCTTTCAAGGTCATTCAAGGTAATTGACCGTTCAAGGTCATTCAAGGTCATTGACCGTTCAAGGTCATTCAAGGCTATTGATCGTTAAAGGCCGTTCAAGGTAATTGACATTTCAAGGTCATTCGAGGCCATTGACCTTTCAAGGTCATTCGAGGCCATTGACCTTTCAAGGTCATTCAAGGTCATTGATCTTTAATAGTCATTCAAGGACATTGACCTTTCAAGGTCATTCAAGGTCATTAACCGTTCAAGGTCACCCAAGGCTATTGATCGTTTAATGTCATTCAAGGTCATTGTCCGTTCAAGGTTTTCAAAGTTATTGACCTTTCAAGGTCATATAAGGTCATTACAAAAATAACAAGGTTGTTACAATCACTAATTGACCACTCGAAATGAAAAAAAATTAAGGTGAGTTTGGTATAACTATTCTTGTTACAAACTTGAATTCACCACTCGAAACGAAAAAATTAAAGAAGTGATTTCGATATTCTTGTTACAAAGGCGAATTTATTTTTAAAAACGAAAGTAATAAAAAGTGAGTATATCTTACTACAAACGCGAAGTCATCACTGGAAATGAAAAAAATAAAAAGTAAGTTTGATATTAATATTCTTGTTACAAACGCAATTTCACCTCTCGAATTGAAAAAATTAAAAAAAGTGAGTTTGATGAGAATATTCTTGTAACAAACGCGAATTCACTACTCAAAATGAAAAAATTAAAAAAGGGGGTTTGATAGAGTTTTCCTTGTTACAAACACATATTTACCGCTCGAAATGAAAAAATTAAGAAAGTGAATTTGTTACAAACACGAATTCACCACTCAAAATGAAAAATTAAAAAGGTGAGTTTGATATGAATATTCTTGTTACAAACGTGAATTCACTACTAAAAATGAAAAAAATTAAAGTGTCTTTCATATGAGTTCAAATGAAAATATTAAAAAAGTGAGTTTTACATGTTTTTCCTTGCTACAAACGCGAAATCAGCACTCGCAAAGCAAAACTTAAAAAGTGAGATTGATCTGAATATTCTTGTTACCAAAACGAACTTGTTACAAACGTGAATTCACTACTAAAAATGAAAAAAATTAGTGTCTTTCATATGAGTTCAAATGAAAATATTAAAAAAGTGAGTTTTACATGTTTTTTCTTGCTACAAACGCGAAATCAGCACTCGCAAAGCAAAACTTAAAAAGTGAGATTGATCTGAATATTCTTGTTACCAAAACGAACTTTCACTCGACATGAAAAATTAAATAATTGAGTTTGATATAGTTTTTTTTGTTTGAAACACGAATTCACCTCACGAAATGACAAAATAAAAAAGTCAGTTTTATATGAGTATTCTTGCTAAACACTCGAATTTTCACACGAAATGAAAAAATTAAAAATGTGAGTTTGATATTAATATTCTTGTTACAAACACGAATTCACCTCGCGAAATGTAAAAATTAAAAAGTTTGTTTGATATGAATAGTCTTGTCACAAACACGAGTTAACAACTCGAATTGAAAAAATGAAAAAAGTGAGTGTGATATGAATATTCTTGTTACAAACGCAAATATTCACTCGAAATGAAAAAATTAAAAATATGAGTTTGATATGAATATTCTTGATCCCAACACGATTTCCCAACTAGAAATGAAAAATTAAAATAGTGGGTGTGATATGAATATAATGGGTTGGGTTGGGTAGGTTGGATATCGGTGATAAGTTTCATATCTTATGCTTTAATAGCTTAAAATATTCTACGATCTGTTGTCCCTTTGAGAGGTCAATGAAGGTCATTTACCTTTCGTGGTCATTCAAGGTCATTGACCTTTCAAGGTCACTCAAGGTAATTGACTGTTCAAGGTCATTCAAGGTCATTGACCGCTCAAGGTCATTCAAGGTCATTAACCGTTCAAGGTCATTCAAGTCTATTGATCGTTCAATGTCATTCAAGGTCATTGTCCGTTCAAGGTTTTCGAAGTCATTGAGTTTTCAAGGTCATTCAAGGTCATTGACCTTTCAAGGTCCTTCAAGGTCATTGACCGTTCACCGTCATCCAAGGCCATTGACCTTTCAAGGTCATTCAAGGTCATTGCACATTCAAGGGTTTCAAAGTCATTTACCTTTCAAGGTCATTCAAGGTAATTGACCGTTCAAGGTCATTCAAGGGCATTGACCTTTCAAGGTCATTCAACGTCATTGACCTTTCAAGGTCATTCAAGGTAATTGACCGTTCAAGGTCATTCAAGGTCATTGACCGTTCAAGGTCATTCAAGGTCATTAACCGTTCAAGGTCATTCAAGTCTATTGATCGTTCAATGTCATTCAAGGTCATTGTCCGTTCAAGGTTTTCAAAGTCATTGAGTTTTCATGGTCATTGTCCTTTCAAGGTCCTTCAAGGTCATTGACCGTTCAACGTCATTCAAGGTCATTGACCTTTCAAGGTCATTCAAGGTCATTGCCCATTCAATGGTTTCAAAGTCATTTATCTTTCAAGGTCATTCAAGGTCATTGACCGTTCAAGGTCATTCAAGGGCATTGACCTTTCAAGGTCATTCAACTTCATTGACCTTTCAAGGTCATTCAAGGTAATTGACCGTTCAAGGTCATTCAAGGTCATTGACCGTTCAAGGTCATTCAAGGTCATTAACCGTTCAAGGTCATTCAAGTCTATTGATCGTTCAATGTCATTCAAGGTCATTCAACGTCATTGACATTTCAAGGTCATTCAAAGTAATTGACTGTTCAAGGTCATTCAAGGTCATTGACCATTCAAGGTCATTCAAGGCTATTAATCAATAAAGGCCGTTCAAGGTAATTGACATTTCAAGGTCATTCGAGGCCATTGACCTTTCAAGGTCATTCAAGGTCATTAACCGTTCAAGGTCATTCAAGTCTATTGATCGTTATATGTCATTCAGGGTCGTTCAACGTCATTGACCTTTCAAGGTCATTCAAGGTAATTGACTGTTCAAGGTCATTCAAGGTCATTGACCGTTCAAGGTCATTCAAGGCTATTGATCGTTAAAGGCCGTTCAAGGTAATTGACATTTCAAGGTTATTCGAGGCCATTGACCTTTCAAGGTCATTCGAGGCCATTGGCCTTTCAAAGTCATTCAAGGTCATTGACCTTTAAGAGTCATTCAAGGACATTGACCTTTAAAGGTCATTCAAGGTCATTAACCGTTCAAGGTCACCCAAGGCTATTGATCGTTCAATGTCATTCCAGGTCATAGTCCGTTCAAGGTTTTCAAAGTTATTGACCTTTCAAGGTCATATAAGGTCATTACAAAAATAACAAGGTTGTTACAATCACTAATTGACCACTCGAAATGAAAAAAATTAAGGTGAGTTTGGTATAACTCTTCTTGTTACAAACGCGAATTCACCACTCGAAACGAAAAAATTAAAGAAGTGATTTCGATATTCTTGTTACAAAGGCGAATTTATTTTTAAAAACGAAAGTAATAAAAAAGTGAGTATATGTTACTACAAACGCGAAGTAATCACTGGAAATGAAAAAAATAAAAAGTAAGTTTGATATTAATATTCTTGTTACAAACGCAATCTCACCTCTGGAATTGAAAAAATTAAAAAAAGGGAGTTTGATAAGATTATTCTTGTAACAAACGCGAATTCACTACTCAAAATGAAAAAATTAAAAAAGGGGGTTTGATAGAGTTTTCCTTGTTACAAACACATATTTACCGCTCGAAATGAAAAAATTAAGAAAGTGAATTTGTTACAAACACAAATTCACCACTCAAAATGAAAAATTAAAAAGGTGAGTTTGATATGAATATTCTTTGTTACAAACGTGAATTCACTACTAAAAATGAAAAAAATTAAAGTGTCTTTCATATGAGTTCAAATGAAAATATTAAAAAAGTGAGTTTTACATGTTTTTTCTTGCTACAAACGCGAAATCAGCACTCGCAAAGCAAAACTTAAAAAGGAGATTGATCTGAATATTCTTGTTACCAAAACGAACTTGTTACAAACGTGAATTCACTACTAAAAATGAAAAAAATTAGAATCTTTCATATGAGTTCAAATGAAAATATTAAAAAAGTGAGTTTTACATGTTTTTTCTTGCTACAAACGCGAAATCAGCACTCGCAAAGCAAAACTTAAAAAGTGAGATTGATCTGAATATTCTTGTTACCAATACGAACTTTCACTCGACATGAAAAATTAAATAATTGAGTTTGATATAGTTTTTTTTGTTTGAAACACGAATTCACCTCACGAAATGACAAAATAAAAAGGCAGTTTTAAATGAGTATTCTTGCTAAACACTCGTATTTTCACACGAAATGAAAAAATTAAAAATGTGAGTTTGATATTAATATTCTTGTTACAAACACGAATACACCTCGCGAAATGTAAAAATTAAAAAGTTTGTTTGATATGAATAGTCTTATCACAAACATGAGTTAACAACTCGAAATGAAAAAATTGAAAAAGTGAGTGTGATATGAATATAATGGGTTGGGCTGGGTAGGTTGGATATCAGTGATAAGTTTCATTTCTAATGCTTTAATAGCTTAAAATATTCTACGACCTGTTGTCCCTTTGCGGGGTCACTGAAGGACATGAACAAAAGTCATTGAAGGTCATTGACATTTCAAGGTCATTCAAGGTCATTGACCTTTCAAGGTCATTCAAGGTCATTGACCGTTCAAGGTCATTGACCTTTCAAGGTCATTCAAGGTCATTGTCCTTTCAAGGTCCTTCAAGGTCATTGACCTTTCAACGTCATTCAAGGTCATTGACCTTTCAAGGTTTTTCAAGGTCATTGCCCATTCAATGGTTTCAAAGTCATTTATCTTTCAAGGTCATTCAAGGTCATTGACCGTTCAAGGTCATTCAGGGTCATTGACCGTTCAAGGTCATTCAAGGGCATTGACCTTTCAAGGTCATTCAACGTCATTGAACGTTCAAGGTCATTCAAGGTCATTCAAGGTCATTGACCTTTCAAGGTCATTCAAGGTCATTGCCCATTCAAGGGTTTCAAAGTCATTTACCTTTCCAGATCATTCAAGGTCATTGACCGTTCAAGGTCATTCAAGGTCATTGACCGTTCAAGGTCATTCAAGGGCATTGAACTTTCAAGGTCATTCAACGTCATTGACCTTTCAAGGTCATTCAAGGTAATTGACCGTTCAAGGTCATTCAAGGTCATTGACCGTTCAAGGTCATTCAAGGTCATTAACTGTTCAAGGTCATTCAAGTCTATTGATCGTTCAATGTCATTCAACGTCATTGACCTTTCAAGGTCATTCAAGGTAATTGACTGATCAAGGTCATTCAAGGTCATTGACCGTCCAAGGTCATTCAAGGCTATTGATCGTTAAAGGCCGTTCAAGGTAATTGACATTTCAAGGTCATTCGAGGCCATTGACGTTTCAAGGTCATTCGAGGCCATTGACCTTTCAAGGTCATTCAAGGTCATTGACCTTTAAGAGTCATTCAAGGACATTGACCTTTCAAGGTAATTCTAGGTCATTAACCGTTCAAGGTCACCCAAGGCTATTGATCGTTCAATGTCATTCAAGGTCATTGTCCGTTCAAGGTTTTCAAAGTTATTGACCTTTCAAGGTCAGTCAAGGTCATTACAAAAATAACAAGGTTGTTACAAACACTAATTGACCACTCGAAATGAAAAAAATTAAGGTGAGTTTGGTATAACTATTCTTGTTACAAACGCGAATTCACCACTCGAAACGAAAAAATTAAAGAAGTGATTTCGATATTCTTGTTACAAAGGCGAATTTATTTTTAAAAACGAAAGTAATAAAAAAGTGAGTATATCTTACTTCAAAGGCGAAGTCATCACTGGAAATGAAAAAAATAAAAAGTAAGTTTGATATTAATATTCTTGTTACAAACGCAATTTCACTTCTCGAATTGAAAAAATTAAAAAAAGTGAGTTTGATGACAATATTCTTATAACAAACGCGAATTCACTACTCAAAATGAAAAAATTAAAAAAGGGGGTTTGATAGAGTTTTCCTTGTTATAAACACATATTTACCGCTCGATATGAAAAAATTAGGAAAGTGAATTTGTTACAAACACGAATTCACCACTCAAAATGAAAAATTAAAAAGGTGAGTTTGATATGAATATTCTTGTTACAAACGTGAATTCACTACTAAAAATGAAAAAAATTAAAGTGTCTTTCATATGAGTTCAAATGAAAATATTAAAAAAGTGAGTTTTACATGTTTTTTCTTGCTACAAACGCGAAATCAGCACTCGCAAAGCAAAACTTAAAAAGGAGATTGATCTGAATATTCTTGTTACCAAAACGAACTTGTTACAAACGTGAATTCACTACTAAAAATGAAAAAAATTAGTGTCTTTCATATGAGTGCAAATGAAAATATTAAAAAAGTGAGTTTTACATGTTTTTTCTTGCTACAAACGCGAAATCAGCACTCGCAAAGCAAAACTTAAAAAGTGAGATTGATCTGAATATTCTTGTTACCAATACGAACTTTCACTCGACATGAAAAATTAAATAATTGAGTTTGATATAGTTTTTTTTGTTTGAAACACGAATTCACCTCACGAAATGACAAAATAAAAAGGCAGTTTTAAATGAGTATTCTTGCTAAACACTCGTATTTTCACACGAAATGAAAAAATTAAAAATGTGAGTTTGATATTAATATTCTTGTTACAAACACGAATACACCTCGCGAAATGTAAAAATTAAAATGTTTGTTTGATATGAATAGTCTTATCACAAACATGAGTTAAAAACTCGAAATGAAAAAATTGAAAAAGTGAGTGTGATATGAATATAATGGGTTGGGTTGGGTAGGTTGGATATCAGTGATAAGTTTCATTTCTAATGCTTTAATAGCTTAAAATATTCTACGACCTGTTGTCCCTTTGCGGGGTCACTGAAGGACATGAACAAAAGTCATTGAAGGTCATTGACATTTCAAGGTCATTCAAGGTCATTGACCTTTCAAGGTCATTCAAGGTCATTGACCGTTCAAGGTATTTGACCGTTCAAGGTCACACAAGGCTATTGATCGTTCAAGGTCATTCAAGGTCATTGTCCTTTCAAGGTCCTTCATGGTCATTGATCTTTCAACGTCATTCAAGGTCATTGACCTTTCAAGGTTATTCAAGGTCATTGCCCATTCAATGGTTTCAAAGTCATTTATCTTTCAAGGTCATTCAAGGTCATTGACCGTTCAAGGTCATTCAGGGTCATTGACCGTTCAAGGTCATTCAAGGGCATTGACCTTTCAAGGTCATTCAACGTCATTGAACGTTCAAGGTCATTCAAGGTCATTCAAGGTCATTGACCTTTCAAGGTCATTCAAGGTCATTGCCCATTCAAGGGCTTCAAAGTCATTTACCTTTCAAGATCATTCAAGGTCATTGACCGTTCAAGGTCATTCAAGGTCATTGACCGTTCAAGGTCATTCAAGGGCATTGAACTTTCAAGGTCATTTAACGTCATTGGCCTTTCAAGGTCATTCAAGGTAATTGACCGTTCAAGGTCATTCAAGGTCATTGACCGTTCAAGGTCATTCAAGGTCATTAACCGTTCAAGGTCCTTCTAGTCTATTGATCGTTCCATGTCATTCAAGGTCATTCAACGTCATTGACCTTTCAAGGTCATTCAAGGTAATTGACCGTTCAAGGTCATTCAAGGTCATTGACCGTTCAAGGTCATTCAAGGCTATTGATCGTTAAAGGCCGTTCAAGGTAATTGACATTTCAAGGTCATTCGAGGCCATTGACCTTTCAAGGTCATTCGAGGCCATTGACCTTTCAAGGTCATTCAAGGTCATTGATCTTTAATAGTCATTCAAGGACATTGACCTTTCAAGGTCATTCAAGGTCATTAACCGTTCAAGGTCATTCAAGTCTATTGATCGTTCAATGTCATTCAACGTCATTGACCTTTCAAGGTCATTCAAGGTAATTGACTGTTCAAGGTCATTCAAGGTCATTGACCGTTCAAGGTCATTCAAGGCTATTGATCGTTTAAGGCCGTTCAAGGTAATTGACATTTCAAGGTCATTCGAGGCCATTGACCTTTCAAGGTCATTCAAGGTCATTGACCTTTAAGAGTCATTCAAGGACATTGACCTTTCAAGGTAATTCTAGGTCATTAACCGTTCAAGGTCACCCAAGGCTATTGATCGTTCAATGTCATTCAAGGTCATTGTCCGTTCAAGGTTTTCAAAGTTATTGACCTTTCAAGGTCAGTCAAGGTCATTACAAAAATAACAAGGTTGTTACAAACACTAATTGACCACTCGAAATGAAAAAAATTAAGGTGAGTTTGGTATAACTATTCTTGTTACAAACGCGAATTCACCACTCGAAACGAAAAAATTAAAGAAGTGATTTCGATATTCTTGTTACAAAGGCGAATTTATTTTTAAAAACGAAAGTAATAAAAAAGTGAGTATATCTTACTTCAAAGGCGAAGTCATCACTGGAAATGAAAAAAATAAAAAGTAAGTTTGATATTAATATTCTTGTTACAAACGCAATTTCACTTCTCGAATTGAAAAAATTAAAAAAAGTGAGTTTGATGACAATATTCTTATAACAAACGCGAATTCACTACTCAAAATGAAAAAATTAAAAAAGGGGGTTTGATAGAGTTTTCCTTGTTATAAACACATATTTACCGCTCGATATGAAAAAATTAGGAAAGTGAATTTGTTACAAACACGAATTCACCACTCAAAATGAAAAATTAAAAAGGTGAGTTTGATATGAATATTCTTGTTACAAACGTGAATTCACTACTAAAAATGAAAAAAATTAAAGTGTCTTTCATATGAGTTCAAATGAAAATATTAAAAAAGTGAGTTTTACATGTTTTTTCTTGCTACAAACGCGAAATCAGCACTCGCAAAGCAAAACTTAAAAAGGAGATTGATCTGAATATTCTTGTTACCAAAACGAACTTGTTACAAACGTGAATTCACTACTAAAAATGAAAAAAATTAGAATCTTTCATATGAGTTCAAATGAAAATATTAAAAAAGTGAGTTTTACATGTTTTTTCTTGCTACAAACGCGAAATCAGCACTCGCAAAGCAAAACTTAAAAAGTGAGATTGATCTGAATATTCTTGTTACCAATACGAACTTTCACTCGACATGAAAAATTAAATAATTGAGTTTGATATAGTTTTTTTTGTTTGAAACACGAATTCACCTCGCGAAATGACAAAATAAAAAGGCAGTTTTAAATGAGTATTCTTGCTAAACACTCGTATTTCCACACGAAATGAAAAAATTAAAAATGTGAGTTTGATATTAATATTCTTGTTACAAACACGAATACACCTCGCGAAATGTAAAAATTAAAAAGTTTGTTTGATATGAATAGTCTTATCACAAACATGAGTTAACAACTCGAAATGAAAAAATTGAAAAAGTGAGTGTGATATGAATATAATGGGTTGGGTTGGGTAGGTTGGATATCAGTGATAAGTTTCATTTCTAATGCTTTAATAGCTTAAAATATTCTACGACCTGTTGTCCCTTTGCGGGGTCACTGAAGGACATGAACAAAAGTCATTGAAGGTCATTGACATTTCAAGGTCATTCAAGGTCATTGACCTTTCAAGGTCATTCAAGGTCATTGACCGTTCAGGGTATTTGACCGTTCAAGGTCACACAAGGCTATTGATCGTTCAAGGTCATTCAAGGTCATTGTCCTTTCAAGGTCCTTCATGGTCATTGACCTTTCAACGTCATTCAAGGTCATTGACCTTTCAAGGTTATTCAAGGTCATTGCCCATTCAATGGTTTCAAAGTCATTTATCTTTCAAGGTCATTCAAGGTCATTGACCGTTCAAGGTCATTCAGGGTCATTGACCGTTCAAGGTCATTCAAGGGCATTGACCTTTCAAGGTCATTCAACGTCATTGAACGTTCAAGGTCATTCAAGGTCATTCAAGGTCATTGACCTTTCAAGGTCATTCAAGGTCATTGCCCATTCAAGGGTTTCAAAGTCATTTACCTTTCAAGATCATTCAAGGTCATTGACCGTTCAAGGTCATTCAAGGTCATTGACCGTTCAAGGTCATTCAAGGGCATTGAACTTTCAAGGTCATTTAACGTCATTGACCTTTCAAGGTCATTCAAGGTAATTGACCGTTCAAGGTCATTCAAGGTCATTGACCGTTCAAGGTCATTCAAGGTCATTAACCGTTCAAGGTCATTCAAGTCTATTGATCGTTCCATGTCATTCAAGGTCATTCAACGTCATTGACCTTTCAAGGTCATTCAAGGTAATTGACCGTTCAAGGTCATTCAAGGTCATTGACCGTTCAAGGTCATTCAAGGCTATTGATCGTTAAAGGCCGTTCAAGGTAATTGACATTTCAAGGTCATTCGAGGCCATTGACCTTTCAAGGTCATTCGAGGCCATTGACCTTTCAAGGTCATTCAAGGTCATTGATCTTTAATAGTCATTCAAGGACATTGACCTTTCAAGGTCATTCAAGGTCATTAACCGTTCAAGGTCATTCAAGTCTATTGATCGTTCAATGTCATTCAACGTCATTGACCTTTCAAGGTCATTCAAGGTAATTGACTGTTCAAGGTCATTCAAGGTCATTGACCGTTCAAGGTCATTCAAGGCTATTGATCGTTTAAGGCCGTTCAAGGTAATTGACATTTCAAGGTCATTCGAGGCCATCGACCTTTCAAGGTCATTCAAGGTCATTGACCTTTAAGAGTCATTCAAGGACATTGACCTTTCAAGGTAATTCTAGGTCATTAACCGTTCAAGGTCACCCAAGGCTATTGATCGTTCAATGTCATTCAAGGTCATTGTCCGTTCAAGGTTTTCAAAGTTATTGACCTTTCAAGGTCAGTCAAGGTCATTACAAAAATAACAAGGTTGTTACAAACACTAATTGACCACTCGAAATGAAAAAAATTAAGGTGAGTTTGGTATAACTATTCTTGTTACAAACGCGAATTCACCACTCGAAACGAAAAAATTAAAGAAGTGATTTCGATATTCTTGTTACAAAGGCGAATTTATTTTTAAAAACGAAAGTAATAAAAAAGTGAGTATATCTTACTTCAAACGCGAAGTCATCACTGGAAATGAAAAAAATAAAAAGTAAGTTTGATATTAATATTCTTGTTACAAACGCAATTTCACGTCTCGAATTGAAAAAATTAAAAAAAGTGAGTTTGATGACAATATTCTTATAACAAACGCGAATTCACTACTCAAAATGAAAAAATTAAAAAAGGGGGTTTGATAGAGTTTTCCTTGTTATAAACACATATTTACCGCTCGAAATGAAAAAATTAGGAAAGTGAATTTGTTACAAACACGAATTCACCACTCAAAATGAAAAATTTAAAAGGTGAGTTTGATATGAATATTCTTGTTACAAACGTGAATTCACTACTAAAAATGAAAAAAATTAAAGTGTCTTTCATATGAGTTCAAATGAAAATATTAAAAAAGTGAGTTTTACATGTTTTTTCTTGCTACAAACGCGAAATCAGCACTCGCAAAGCAAAACTTAAAAAGTGAGATTGATCTGAATATTCTTGTTACCAAAACGAACTTTCACTCGACATGAAAATTTAAATAATTGAGTTTGATATAGTTTTTTTTGTTTGAAACACGAATTCACCTCACGAAATGACAAAATAAAAAGACAGTTTTAAATGAGTATTCTTGCTAAACACTCGAATTTGCACACGAATTGAAAAAATTAAAAATGTGAGTTTGATATTAATATTCTTGTTACAAACACGAATACACCTCGCGAAATGTAAAAATTAAAAAGTTTGTTTGATATGAATAGTCTTATCACAAACATGAGTTAACAACTCGAAATGAAAAAATTGAAAAAGTGAGTGTGATATGAATATAATGGGTTGGGTTGGGTAGGTTGGATATCAGTGATAAGTTTCATTTCTAATGCTTTAATAGCTTAAAATATTCTACGACCTGTTGTCCCTTTGCGAGGTCACTGAAGGACATGAACAAAAGTCATTGAAGGTCATTGACATTTCAAGGTCATTCAAGGTCATTGACCTTTCAAGGTCATTCAAGGTCATTGACCGTTCAAGGTATTTGACCGTTCAAGGTCACACAAGGCTATTGATCGTTCAAGGTCATTCAAGGTCATTGACCTTTCAAGGTCATTCAAGGTCATTGACCTCTCAAGGTCATTCAAGGTCATTGACCGTTCAAGGTCATTCAAGGTCATTGACCGTTCAAGGTCATTCAAGGTCATTGACCGTTCAAGGTCATTCAAGGTAATTGACCGTTCAAGGTCATTCAAGGCAATTGATCGTTCAAGGTCATTCAAGGTATTGATCTTTCAAAGTCATTCAAGGTCATTGACCTTTGAAGGTCATTCAAGGAATTTGACCTTTCAAGGTCATTCAAGGTCATTGACGTTTCAAGGTCATTCAAGGTCATTGATCGTTCAAGGTCATTCAAGATCATTGACCGTTCTAGGTTATACAAGGCTATTGACCGCTCAAGGTCATTCAAGGTCATTGACCTTTCAAAGACACCCAAGGCTATTATTGATCGTTCAATGTCATTCAAGGTCATTGTCCGTTCAAGGTTTTCAAAGTCATTGACCTTTCAAGGTCATTCAAGTTCATTGACCGTTGAAAGTCATTGAAGGTCATTGACCGTTTGAGGTCATTCAAGGTCATTGACCGTTCAAGGTCATTCAAGGTGATTGACCTTTCAAGGTCATTTAAGGTCATTGACCGTTAAAGGTCATTCAAGGTCATTGATATTTCAAGGTCATTCAAGGTCATTTACCGTTCAAGGTCATTCAAGGTCATTGACCTATCAAGGCAATTCAAGGTCATTGACCGTTGAAAGTCATTCAAGGTCATTGACCTTTCATGGTCATTCAAGGTCAATGACCGTTCAAGGTCACTCAAGGTCATTTACAGTTCAAGGTCATTCAAAGCTATTGATCGTTCAATGTCATTCAAGGTCATTGACCATTGAAGGTAATTCAAAGTCATTGACTCTTCAAGGTCCTTCAAGGTCATTGACCGGAAAAGGTCATTTAAAGTCATTGACTCTTCAAGGTCCTTCAAGATCATTGACCGGGTAAGGTCATTGAAAGTTATTGACCGTTCAAGGTCATTTAAAAAATTAAATTAAAAAATAATAAAAGGTTAGTTTGGTAAAAATATTCTTACTAATAAACGCTAGTTCTCTACCGGAAAGGATAGAATGAAAAATGTCAGTTTTATATGAATGTTCTTCTTAGAAACACGAATTCAACACTCGAAATGAAAAAATTATAAAAGTGAGATTGATATAAATATTTTTGTTACAAACGCTAATACACCACTCGAATTGAAAGAATTAAAAAAGTGAAATTGAATTAATATTCCTATTACAAACGCAAAATCACTTCTCAAAATGAAAACATTAAAAAAATGAGTTTGATATGGTTATTCTTGTTACAAACACTAATTGACCACTCTAAATAAAAAAATTAAGGTGAGTTTGGTATTACTATTTTTGTTACAAACGCGAATTCACCACTCGAAACGAAAAAATGAATGAAGTGCTTTCGATATTTTGTTACAAAGGCGAATTCATTTTTAAAAACAAAAGTAATAAAAAAGTGAGTATATCTTACTACAAACGCGAAGTCATCACTGGAAATGAAAAAAATAAAAAGTAAGTTTATTATTAATTTTCTTGTTACAGAGGCAATTTCAACTCTCGAAATGAAAATATTAAAAAAAGTGAGTTTGATGAGAATATTCTTGTAACAAACGTGAATTCACTACTCCAAATGAAAAAATTTAAAAATGTGGATTAGATAGAGTTTTTCTTGTTACGAACACAAATTCACCGCTCGAAATGAAAAAATTAAGAAAGTTAATTTGTTACAAACACGAATTCACCACTCAAAATAAAAAAACTAAAAAAGTGAGTTTGATTTGAACATTCTTGTTACAAACGTGAATTCACTACTAAAAATGAAAAAAATTAAAGTGTCTTTCATATGAGTTCATATGAAAATATTAAAAAAGTGAGTTTTACATGTTTTTTCTTGCTAGACACGCGAAATCAACACACGCAAAGCAAAATTTAAAATGTGAGATTGATCTGAATATTCTTGTTACCAAAACGAACTTTTACTCGAAATGAAAAAATCAATTATTGAGTTTCATATAGTTTTTATGTTAGAAACACGAATTCACCTCACGAAATAACAAATAAAAAAGTGAGTTTTATATAAGTATTCTTGCAAAACACTCGAATTTGCACACGAAATGAAAAAATTAAAAATTCGAATTTGATATTAAGATTACAAACACGAATTCATTACGCGAAATGTAAAAATTAAGAAGGTTGTTTGATATGAATATTCTTGATCCCAACACGATTTCCCAACTCGAAATGAAAAAATTGAAAAAGTGAGTGTGATATGAATATAATGGGTTGGGTTGGGTAGGTTGGATATCGGTGATAAGATTTATTTCTAATGCTTTAATAGCTTAAAATATTCTACGACCTGTTGTCCCTTTGCGAGGTCACTGAAGGACATGAACAAGTCATTGAAGGTCATTGACATTTCATGGTTATTCAAGGTCATTGACCTTTCAAGGTCATTCAAGGCTATTGATCACTCAAGGTCATTCAAGGTCATTGACCTTTCAAGGTCATTCAATGTCATTGACCTCTCAAGGTCATTCAAGGTCATTGAACTTTCAAGGTCATTCAAGGTCATTGACCGTTGAAGGTAATTCAAGGTCATTGATCGTTCAAGGTCATTCAAGGTCATTGACCTCTCAAGGTCATTCAAGGTCATTGACCTTTCAAGGTCATTCAAGGTCATTGACCGTTCAAGGTAATTCAAGGTCATTGACCGTTCAAGGTCATTCAAGGTCATTGACCGTTCAAGGTCATTCAAGGTCATTGACCTTTCAAGGTCATTCAAGGTCTTTGACCTTTCAAGGTCATTCAAGGTCATTGACCTTTCAAGGTCATTCAAGGTAATTGTCCGTTCAAAGTCAATCAAGGTCATTGACCTTGAATGACTTTGAACTCATAAATCATTCAAGGTCGAGGTCATTCAAGGTCATTGCCCATTAAAGGGTTTCAAAGTCATTTACCTTTCAAGGTCATTCAAGGTCATTGACCGCTCAAGGTCATTCAAGGTCATTGACCGTTCAAGGTCATTCAACGGCATTGACCTTTCAAGGTCATTCAACGTCATTGACCTTTCAAGGTCATTCAAGGTAATTGACCGTTCAAAGTCATTCAAGGTCATTGACCGTTCAAGGTCATTCAAGGTCATTAACCGTTCAAGGTCATTCAAGTCTATTGATCGTTCAATGTCATTCAAGGTCATTGTCCGTTAAAGGTTTTCAAAGTCATTGAGTTTTCAAGGTCATTGTCCTTTCAAGGTCCTTCAAGGTCATTGACCGTTCAACGTCATTCAAGGTCATTGACCTTTCAAGGTCATTCAAGGTCATTGTCCAATCAAGGGTTTCAAAGTCATTTACCTTTCAAGGTCATTCAAGGTAATTGACCGTTCAAGGTCATTCAAGGTCATTGACCGTTCAAGGTCATTCAAGGGCATTGAACTTTCAAGGTCATTCAACGTCATTGACCTTTCAAGGTCATTCAAGGTAATTGACCGTTCAAGGTCATTCAAGGTCATTGACCGTTCAAGGTCATTCAAGGTCATTAACCGTTCAAGGTCATTCAAGTCTATTGATCGTTCAATGTCATTCAAGGTCATTCAACGTCATTGACCTTTCAAGGTCATTCAAGGTAATTGACTGTTCAAGGTCATTCAAGGTCATTGACCGTTCAAGGTCATTCAAGGCTATTGATCGTTAAAGGCCGTTCAAGGTAATTGACATTTCAAGGTAATTCGAGGCCATTGACCTTTCAAGGTCATTCGAGGCCATTGACCTTTCAAGGTCATTCAAGGTCATTGACCTTTAAGAGTCATTCAAGGACATTGACCTTTCAAGGTCATTCAAGGTCATTAACCGTTCAAGGTCACCCAAGGCTATTGATCGTTCAATGTCATTCAAGGTCATTGTCCGTTCAAGGTTTTCAAAGTTATTGACCTTTCAAGGTCATTCAAGGTCATTACAAAAATAACAAGGTTGTTACAAACAAAAAATTTACCACTCGAAATGAAAAAAATTAAGGTGAGTTTGGTATAACTATTCTTGTTACAAACGCGAATTCACCACTCGAAACGAAAAAATTAAAGAAGTGATTTCGATATTCTTGTTACAAAGGCGAATTTATTTTTAAAAACGAAAGTAATAAATAAGTGAGTATATCTTACTACAAACACGAAGTCATCACTGGAAATGAAAAAAATAAAAAGTAAGTTTGATATTAATATTCTTGTTACAAACGCAATTTCACCTCTCGAATTGAAAAAATTAAAAAAAGTGAGTTTGATGACAATATTCTTGTAACAAACGCGAATTCACTACTCTAAATGAAAAAATTAAGAAAGTGAGTTTGATAGAGTTTTCCTTGTTACAAACACATATTTACCGCTCGAAATGAAAAAATTAAGAAAGTGAATTTGTTACAAACACGAATTCACCACTCAAAATGAAAATTTAAAAAGGTGAGTTTGATATGAATATTCTTGTTACAAACGTGAATTCACTACTAAAAATGAAAAAAATTAAAGTGTCTTTCATATGAGTTCAAATGAAAATATTAAAAAAGTGACTTTTACATGTTTTTTCTTGCTACAAACGCGAAATCAGCACTCGCAAAGCAAAACTGAAAAAGTGAGATTGATCTGAATATTCTTGTTACCAAAACGAACTTGTTTCAAACGTGAATTCACTACTAAAAATGAAAAAAATTAGTGTCTTTCATATGAGTTCAAATGAAAATATTAAAAAAGTGAGTTTTACATGTTTTTTCTTGCTACAAACGCGAAATCAGCACTCGCAAAGCAAAACTTAAAAAAGTGAGATTGATCTGAATATTCTTGTTACCAAAACGAACTTTCACTCGAAATGAAAAATTAAATAATTGAGTTTGATATAGTTTTTTTTGTTTGAAACACGAATTCACCTCACGAAATGACAAAATGAAAAAGTCAGTTTTATATGAGTATTCTTGCTAAACACTCGAATTTTCACACGAAATGAAAAAATTAAAAATGTGAGTTTGATATTAATATTCTTGTTACAAACACGAATTCACCTCGCGAAATGTAATAATTAAAAGGTTTTTTTTTTTTGATATGAATAGTCTTGTCACAAACACGAGTTAACAACTCGAATTGAAAAAATGAAAAAAGTGAGTGTGATATGAATATTCTTGTTACAAACGCAAATATTCACTCGAAATGAAAAAATTAAAAATATGAGTTTGATATGAATATTCTTGATCCCAACACGATTTCCCAACTAGAAATGAAAAAATTAAAATAGTGGGTGATATAATGGGTTGGGTTGGGTAGGTTGGATATCGGTGATAAGTTTCATATCTAATGCTTTAATGGCTTAAAATATTCTACGATCTGTTGTCCCTTTGTGAGGTCAATGAAGGTCATTTACCTTTCAAGGTCATTCAAGGTCATTGACCTTTCAAGGTCACTCAAGGTAATTGACTGTTCAAGGTCATTCAAGGTCATTGACCGCTCAAGGTCATTCAAGGTCATTAACCGTTCAAGGTCATTCAAGTCTATTGATCGTTCAATGTCATTCAAGGTCATTGTCCGTTCAAGGTTTTCAAAGTCATTGAGTTTTCAAGGTCATTCAAGGTCATTGACCTTTCAAGGTCCTTCAAGGTCATTGACCGTTCAACGTCATTCAAGGTCATTGACCTTTCAAGGTCATTCAAGGTCATTGCCCATTCAAGGGTTTCAAAGTCATTTTCCTTTCAAGGTCAATTAAGGTAATTGACCGTTCAAGGTCATTCAAGGGCATTGACCGTTCAAGGTCATTCAAGGGCATTGACCTTTCAAGGTCATTCAACGTCATTGACCTTTCAAGGTCATTCAAAGAAATTGACCGTTCAATGTCATTCAAGGTCATTGACCGTTCAAGGTCATTCATGGTCATTAACCGTTCAAGGTCATTCAAGTCTATTGATCGTTCAATGTCATTCAAGGTCATTGTCCGTTCAAGGTTTTCAAAGTCATTGAGTTTTGAAGGTCATTCAAGATCATTGACCTTTCAAGGTCCTTCAAGGTCATTGACCGTTCAACGTCATTCAAGGTCATTGACCTTTCAAGGTCATTCAAGGTCATTGCCCATTCAAGGGTTTCAAAGTCATTTACCTTTCAAGGTCATTCAAGGTCATTGTCCGTTCAAGGTCATTCAAGGTCATTGACCGTTCAAGGTTATTCAAGGGCATTGACCTTTCAAGGTCATTCAACGTCATTGACCTTTCAAGGTCATTCAAGGTAATTGACCGTTCAAGGTCATTCAAGGTCAATGACCGTTCAAGGTCATTCAAGGTCATTAACCGTTCAAGGTCATTCAAGTCTATTGATCGTTCAATGTCATTCAAGGTAATTGTCCGTTCAAGGTTTTCAAAGTCATTGAGTTTTTAAGGTCATTGTCCTTTCAAGGTCCTTCAAGGTCATTGACCGTTCAACGTCATTCAAGGTCATTGACCTTTCAAGGTCATTCAAGGTCATTGCCCATTCAATGGTTTCAAAGTCATTTATCTTTCAAGGTCATTCAAGGTCATTGACCGTTCAAGGTCATTCAAGGTCATTGACCGTTCAAGGTCATTCAAGGGCATTGACCGTTCAAGGTCATTCAAGGGCATTGACCTTTCAAGGTCATGCAACGTCATTGAACGTTCAAGGTCATTCAAGGTCATTCAAGGTCATTGACCATTCAAGGTCATTCAAGGTCATTGCCCATTCAAGGGTTTCAAAGTCATTCACCTTTCAAGGTCATTCAAGGTCATTGACCGTTCAAGGTCATTCAAGGTCATTGACCGTTCAAGGTCATTCAAGGGCATTGAACTTTCAAGGTCATTCAACGTCATTGACCTTTCAAGGTCATTCAAGGTAATTGACCGTTCAAGGTCATTCAAGGTCATTGACCGTTCAAAGTCATTCAAGGTCATTAACCGTTCAAGGTGATTCAAGTCTATTGATCGTTCAATGTCATTCAAGGTCATTCAACGTCATTGACCTTTCAAGGTCATTCAAGGTAATTGACCGTTCAAGGTCATTCAAGGTCATTGACCGTTCAAGGTCATTCAAGGCTATTGATCGTTAAAGGCGATTCAAGGTAATTTACATTTCAAGGTCATTCGAGGCCATTGACCTTTCAAGGTCATTCGAGGCCATTGACCTTTCAAGGTCATTCAAGGTCATTGACCTTTAAGAATCATTCAAGGACATTGACCTCTCAAGGTCATTCAAGGTCATTAACCGTTCAAGGTCACCCAAGGCTATTGATCGTTCAATGTCATTCCAGGTCATTGTCCGTTCAAGGTTTTCCAAGTTATTGACCTTTCAAGGTCATACAAGGTCATTACAAAAATAACAAGGTTGTTACTATCACTAATTGACCACTCGAAATGAAAGAAATTAAGGTGAGTTTGGTATAACTATTCTTGTTACAAACGCGAATTCACCACTCGAAACGAAAAAATTAAAGAAGTGATTTCGATATTCTTGTTACAAAGGCGAATTTATTTTTAAAAACGAAAGTAATAAAAAAGTGAGTATATCTTACTACAAACGCGAAGTAATCACTGGAAATGAAAAAAATAAAAAGTAAGTTTGATATTAATATTCTTGTTACAAACGCAATTTCACCTCTCGAATTGAAAAAATTAAAAAAAGTGAGTTTGATGAGAATATTCTTGTAACAAACGCGAATTCACCACTCGAAACGAAAAAATTAAAGAAGTGATTTCGATATTCTTGTTACAAAGGCGAATTCATTTTTAAAAACGAAAGTAATAAAAAAGTGAGTATATCTTACTACAAACGCGAAGTCATCACTGGAAATGAAAAAAATAAAAAGTAAGTTTGATATTAATATTCTTGTTACAAACGCAATTTCACCTCTCGAATTGAAAAAATTAAAAAATGAGTTTGATATGAATATTCTTGTTACAAACGTGAATTCACTACTAAAAATGAAAAAAATTATAGTGTCTTTCATATGAGTTCATATGAAAATATTAAAAAAGTGAGTTTTACATGTTTTTTCTTGCTACAAACGCGAAATCAGCACTCGCAAAGCAAAACTCAAAAAGTGAGATTGATCTGAATATTCTTGTTACCAAAACGAACTTGTTACAAACGTGAATTCACTACTAAAAATGAAAAAAATTATTGTCTTTCATATGAGTTCAAATGAAAATATTAAAAAAGTGAGTTTTACATGTTTTTTCTTGCTACAAACGCGAAATCAGCACTCGCAAAGCAAAACTTAAAAAAGTGAGATTGATCTGAATATTCTTGTTACCAAAACGAACTTTCACTCGAAATGAAAAATTAAATAATTGAGTTTGATATAGTTTTTTTTGTTTGAAACACGAATTCACCTCACGAAATGACAAAATGAAAAAGTCAGTTTTATATGAGTATTCTTGCTAAACACTCGAATTTTCACACGAAATGAAAAAATTAAAAATGTGAGTTTGATATTAATATTCTTGTTACAAACACGAATTCACCTCGCGAAATGTAAAAATTAAAAAGTTTGTTTGATATGAATAGTCTTGTCACAAACACGAGTTAACAACTCGAATTGAAAAAATGAAAAAAGTGAGTGTGATATGAATATTCTTGTTACAAACGCAAATATTCACTCGAAATGAAAAAATTAAAAATATGAGTTTGATATGAATATTCTTGATCCCAACACGATTTCCCAACTAGAAATCAAAAAATTAAAATAGTGGGTGATATAATGGGTTGGGTTGGGTAGGTTGGATATCGGTGATAAGTTTCATATCTAATGCTTTAATGGCTTAAAATATTCTACGATCTGTTGTCTCTTTGTGAGGTAAATGAAGGTCATTTAAATTTCAAGGTCATTCAAGGTCATTGACCTTTCAAGGTCACTCAAGGTAATTGACTGTTCAAGGTCATTCAAGGTCATTGACCGCTCAAGGTCATTCAAGGTCATTAACCGTTCAAGGTCATTCAAGTCTATTGATCGTTCAATGTCATTCAAGGTCATTGTCCGTTCAAGGTTTTCAAAGTCATTGAGTTTTCAAGGTCATTCAAGGTCATTGACCGTTCAAGGTCATTCAAGGGCATTGACCGTTCAAGGTCATTCAAGGGCATTGACCTTTCAAGGTCATGCAACGTCATTGAACGTTCAAGGTCATTCAAGGTCATTGACCATTCAAGGTCATTCAAGGCCATTGCCCATTCAAGGGTTTCAAAGTCATTCACCTTTCAAGGTCATTCAAGAACATTGACCGTTCAAGGTCATTCAAGGTCATTGACCGTTCAAGGTCATTCAAGGGCATTGAACTTTCAAGGTCATTCAACGTCATTGACCTTTCAAGGTCATTCAAGGTAATTGACCGTTCAAGGTCATTCAAGGTCATTGACCGTTCAAGGTCATTCAAGGTCATTAACCGTTCAAGGTCATTCAAGTCTATTGATCGTTCAATGTCATTCAAGGTCATTCAACGTCATTGACCTTTCAAGGTCATTCAAGGTAATTGACCGTTCAAGGTCATTCAAGGTCATTGACCGTTCAAGGTCATTCAAGGCTATTGATCGTTAAAGGCGATTCAAGGTAATTTACATTTCAAGGTCATTCGAGGCCATTGACCTTTCAAGGTCATTCGAGGCCATTGACCTTTCAAGGTCATTCAAGGTCATTGACCTTTAAGAATCATTCAAGGACATTGACCTCTCAAGGTCATTCAAGGTCATTAACCGTTCAAGGTCACCCAAGGCTATTGATCGTTCAATGTCATTCCAGGTCATTGTCCGTTCAAGGTTTTCCAAGTTATTGACCTTTCAAGGTCATACAAGGTCATTACAAAAATAACAAGGTTGTTACTATCACTAATTGACCACTCGAAATGAAAGAAATTAAGGTGAGTTTGGTATAACTATTCTTGTTACAAACGCGAATTCACCACTCGAAACGAAAAAATTAAAGAAGTGATTTCGATATTCTTGTTACAAAGGCGAATTTATTTTTAAAAACGAAAGTAATAAAAAAGTGAGTATATCTTACTACAAACGCGAAGTCATCACTGGAAATGAAAAAAATAAAAAGTAAGTTTGATATTAATATTCTTGTTACAAACGCAATTTCACCTCTCGAATTGAAAAAATTAAAAAAAGTGAGTTTGATATGAATATTCTTGTAACAAACGCGAATTCACCACTCGAAACGAAAAAATTAAAGAAGTGATTTCGATATTCTTGTTACAAAGGCGAATTTATTTTTAAAAACGAAAGTAATAAAAAAGTGAGTATATCTTACTACAAACGCGAAGTCATCACTGGAAATGAAAAAAATAAAAAGTAAGTTTGATATTAATATTCTTGTTACAAACGCAATTTCACCTCTCGAATTGAAAAAATTAAAAAAAGTGAGTTTGATATGAATATTCTTGTTACAAACGTGAATTCACACCTAAAAATGAAAAAAATTAAAGTGTCTTTTACATGAGTTCAAATGAAAATATTAAAAAAGTGAGTTTTACATGTTTTTTCTTGCTACAAACGCGAAATCAGCACTCGCAAAGCAAAACTCAAAAAGTGAGATTGATCTGAATATTCTTGTTACCAAAACGAACTTGTTACAAACGTGAATTCACTACTAAAAATGAAAAAATTATTGTCTTTCATATGAGTTCAAATGAAAATATTAAAAAAGTGAGTTTTACATGTTTTTTCTTGCTACAAACGCGAAATCAGCACTCGCAAAGCAAAACTTAAAAAAGTGAGATTGATCTGAATATTCTTGTTACCAAAACGAACTTTCACTCGAAATGAAAAATTAAATAATTGAGTTTGATATAGTTTTTTTTGTTTGAAACACGAATTCACCTCACGAAATGACAAAATGAAAAAGTCAGTTTTATATGAGTATTCTTGCTAAACACTCGAATTTTCACACGAAATGAAAAAATTAAAAATGTGAGTTTGATATTAATATTCTTGTTACAAACACGAATTTACCTCGCGAAATGTAAAAATTAAAAAGTTTGTTTGATATGAATAGTCTTGTCACAAACACGAGTTAACAACTCGAATTGAAAAAATGAAAAAAGTGAGTGTGATATGAATATTCTTGTTACAAACGCAAATATTCACTCGAAATGAAAAAATTAAAAATATGAGTTTGATATGAATATTCTTGATCCCAACACGATTTCCCAACTAGAAATGAAAAATTAAAATAGTGGGTGTGATATGAATATAATGGGTTGGGTTGGGTAGGTTGGATATCGGTGATAAGTTTCATATCTAATGCTTTAATGGCTTAAAATATTCTACGATCTGTTGTCCCTTTGTGAGGTAAATGAAGGTCATTTACATTTCAAGGTCATTCAAGGTCATTGACCTTTCAAGGTCACTCAAGGTAATTGACTGTTCAAGGTCATTCAAGGTCATTGACCGCTCAAGGTCATTCAAGGTCATTAACCGTTCAAGGTCATTCAAGTCTATTGATCGTTCAATGTCATTCAAGGTCATTGTCCGTTCAAGGTTTTCAAAGTCATTGAGTTTTCAAGGTCATTCAAGGTCATTGACCGTTCAAGGTCATTCAAGGGCATTGACCGTTCAAGGTCATTCAAGGGCATTGACCTTTCAAGGTCATGCAACGTCATTGAACGTTCAAGGTCATTCAAGGTCATTGACCATTCAAGGTCATTCAAGGTCATTGCCCATTCAAGGGTTTCAAAGTCATTCACCTTTCAAGGTCATTCAAGAACATTGACCGTTCAAGGTCATTCAAGGTCATTGACCGTTCAAGGTCATTCAAGGGCATCGAATTTTCAAGGTCATTCAACGTCATTGACCTTTCAAGGTCATTCAAGGTAATTGACCGTTCAAGGTTATTCAAGGTCATTGACCGTTCAAGGTCATTCAAGGTCATTAACCGTTCAAGGTCATTCAAGTCTATTGATCGTTCAATGTCATTCAAGGTCATTCAACGTCATTGACCTTTCAAGGTCATTCAAGGTAATTGACCGTTCAAGGTCATTCAAGGTCATTTACCGTTCAAGGTCATTCAAGGCTATTGATCGTTAAAGGCGATTCAAGGTAATTTACATTTCAAGGTCATTCGAGGCCATTGACCTTTCAAGGTCATTCGAGGCCATTGACCTTTCAAGGTCATTCAAGGTCATTGACCTTTAAGAATCATTCAAGGACATTGACCTCTCAAGGTCATTCAAGGTCATTAACCGTTCAAGGTCACCCAAGGCTATTGATCGTTCAATGTCATTCCAGGTCATTGTCCGTTCAAGGTTTTCCAAGTTATTGACCTTTCAAGGTCATACAAGGTCATTACAAAAATAACAAGGTTGTTACTATCACTAATTGACCACTCGAAATGAAAGAAATTAAGGTGAGTTTGGTATAACTATTCTTGTTACAAACGCGAATTCACCACTCGAAACGAAAAAATTAAAGAAGTGATTTCGATATTCTTGTTACAAAGGCGAATTTATTTTTAAAAACGAAAGTAATAAAAAAGTGAGTATATCTTACTACAAACGCGAAGTAATCACTGGAAATGAAAAAAATAAAAAGTAAGTTTGATATTAATATTCTTGTTACAAACGCAATTTCACCTCTCGAATTGAAAAAATTAAAAAAAGTGAGTTTGATGAGAATATTCTTGTAACAAACGCGAATTCACCACTCGAAACGAAATAATTAAAGAAGTGATTTCGATATTCTTGTTACAAAGGCGAATTTATTTTTAAAAACGAAAGTAATAAAAAAGTGAGTATATCTTACTACAAACGCGAAGTCATCACTGGAAATGAAAAAAATAAAAAGTAAGTTTGATATTAATATTCTTGTTACAAACGCAATTTCACCTCTCGAATTGAAAAAATTAAAAAATGAGTTTGATATGAATATTCTTGTTACAAACGTGAATTCACTACTAAAAATGAAAAAAATTAAAGTGTCTTTCATATGAGTTCAAATGAAAATATTAAAAAAGTGAGTTTTACATGTTTTTTCTTGCTACAAACGCGAAATCAGCACTCGCAAAGCAAAACTCAAAAAGTGAGATTGATCTGAATATTCTTGTTACCAAAACGAACTTGTTACAAACGTGAATTCACTACTAAAAATGAAAAAAATTATTGTCTTTCATATGAGTTCAAATGAAAATATTAAAAAAGTGAGTTTTACATGTTTTTTCTTGCTACAAACGCGAAATCAGCACTCGCAAAGCAAAACTTAAAAAAGTGAGATTGATCTGAATATTCTTGTTACCAAAACGAACTTTCACTCGAAATGAAAAATTAAATAATTGAGTTTGATATAGTTTTTTTTTGTTTGAAACACGAATTCACCTCACGAAATGACAAAATGAAAAAGTCAGTTTTATATGAGTATTCTTGCTAAACACTCGAATTTTCACACGAAATGAAAAAATTAAAAATGTGAGTTTGATATTAATATTCTTGTTACAAACACGAATTCACCTCGCGAAATGTAATAATTAAAAGGTTTGTTTGATATGAATAGTCTTGTCACAAACACGAGTTAACAACTCGAATTGAAAAAATGAAAAAAGTGAGTGTGATATGAATATTCTTGTTACAAACGCAAATATTCACTCGAAATGAAAAAATTAAAAATATGAGTTTGATATGAATATTCTTGATCCCAACACGATTTCCCAACTAGAAATGAAAAAATTAAAATAGTGGGTGATATAATGGGTTGGGTTGGGTAGGTTGGATATCGGTGATAAGTTTCATATCTAATGCTTTAATGGCTTAAAATATTCTACGATCTGTTGTCCCTTTGTGAGGTCAATGAAGGTCATTTACCTTTCAAGGTCATTCAAGGTCATTGACCTTTCAAGGTCACTCAAGGTAATTGACTGTTCAAGGTCATTCAAGGTCATTGACCGCTCAAGGTCATTCAAGGTCATTAAACGTTCAAGGTCATTCAAGTCTATTGTTCGTTCAATGTCATTCAAGGTCATTGTCCGTTCAAGGTTTTCAAAGTCATTGAGTTTTCAAGGTCATTCAAGGTCATTGACCTTTCAAGGTCCTTCAAGGTCATTGATCGTTCAACGTCATTCAAAGTCATTGACCTTTCAAGGTCATTCAAGGTCATTGCCCATTCAAGGGTTTCAAAGTCATTTACCTTTCAAGGTCAATCAAGGTAATTGACCGTTCAAGGTCATTCAAGGGCATTGACCGTTCAAGGTCATTCAAGGGCATTGACCTTTCAAGGTCATTCAACGTCATTGACCTTTCAAGGTCATTCAAAGTAATTGACCGTTCAATGTCATTCAAGGTCATTGACCGTTCAAGGTCATTCATGGTCATTAACCGTTCAAGGTCATTCAAGTCTATTGATCATTCAATGTCATTCAAGGTCATTGTCCGTTCAAGGTTTTCAAAGTCATTGAGTTTTGAAGGTCATTCAAGGTTATTGACCTTTCAAGGTCCTTCAAGGTCATTGACCGTTCAACGTCATTCAAGGTCAATGACCTGTCAAGGTCATTCAAGGTCATTGCCCATTCAAGGGTTTCAAAGTCATTTACCTTTCAAGGTCATTGACCGTTCAAGGTCATTCAAGGTCATTTACCGTTCAAGGTTATTCAAGGGCATTGACCTTTCAAGGTCATTCAACGTCATTGACCTTTCAAGGTCATTCAAGGTAATTGACCGTTCAAGGTCATTCAAGGTCAATGACCGTTCAAGGTCATTCAAGGTCATTAACCGTTCAAGGTCATTCAACTCTATTGATCGTTCAATGTCATTCAAGGTAATTGTCCGTTCAAGGTTTTCAAAGTCATTGAGTTTTCAAGGTCATTGTCCTTTCAAGGTCCTTCAAGGTCATTGACCGTTCAACGTCATTCAAGGTCATTGACCTTTCAAGGTCATTGACCGTTCAAGGTCATTCAAGGTCATTGCCCATTCAATTGTTTCAAAGTCATTTATCTTTCAAGGTCATTCAAGGTCATTGACCGTTCAAGGTCATTCAAGGTCATTGACCGTTCAAGGTCATTCAAGGGCATTGACCGTTCAAGGTCATTCAAGGGCATTGACCTTTCAAGGTCATGCAACGTCATTGAACGTTCAAGGTCATTCAAGGTCATTGACCATTCAAGGTCATTCAAGGTCATTGCCCATTCAAGGGTTTCAAAGTCATTCACCTTTCAAGGTCATTCAAGGTCATTGACCGTTCAAGGTCATTCAAGGTCATTGACCGTTCAAGGTCATTCAAGGGCATTGAACTTTCAAGGTCATTCAACGTCATTGACCTTTCAAGGTCATTCAAGGTAATTGACCGTTCAAGGTCATTCAAGGTCATTGACAGTTCAAGGTCATTCAAGGCTATTGATCGTTAAAGGCGATTCAAGGTAATTTACATTTCAAGGTCATTCGAGGCCATTGACCTTTCAAGGTCATTCGAGGCCATTCACCTTTCAAGGTCATTCAAGGTCATTGACCTTTAAGAATCATTCAAGGACATTGACCTCTCAAGGTCATTCAAAGTCATTGACCGTTCAAGGTCATTCAAGTCATTGTCCGTTCAAGGTCATTCAAGTCTATTGATCGTTCAATGTCATTCAAGGTCATTGTCCGTTCAAGGTTTTCAATGTCATTGATCTTTCAAGGTCATTCAAGGTCATTGACCTTTCAAGGTCCTTCAAGGTCATTGACAGTTCAAAGTCATTCAAGGTCATTGACCTTTCAAGGTCATTCCAGGTCATTGACCGTTCAAGGTCATTCAAGGTCATTGACAGTTCAAAGTCATTCAAGGTCATTGACCTTTCAAGGTCATTCCAGGTCATTGACCGTTCAAGGTCATTCAACGTCATTGACCGTTCAAGGTCATTCAATGTGATTGACCTTTCAAGGTCATTCAAGGTCATTGACATTTCAAGGTCATTCGAGGCCATTGACCTTTCAAGGTCATTCAAGGTCATTGACCTTTCAAGGTCATTCAAGGACCTTGTCCTTTCAAGGTCATTCAAGGTCATTAACCGTTCAAGGTCACCCAAGGCTATTGATCGTTCAATGTCATTCAAGGTCATTGTCCGTTCAAGATTTTCAAAGTCATTGACCTTTCAAGGTCATTCAAGGTCATTACAAAAATAACAATGTTGTTACAAACACTAATTTACCACTCGAAATTAAAAAAATTAAGGTGAGTTTGGTATAACTATTCTTGTTACAAACGCGAATTCACCACTCAAAACGAAAATATTAAAGAAGTGATTTCGATTATTCTTGTTACAAAGGCGAATTCATTTTTAAAAACGAAAGTAATAAAAAAGTGAGTATATCTTACTATAAACGCGAAGTCATTACGGGAAATGAAAAAAATAAAAAGTAAGTTTGATATTAATTTTCTTGTTACAAAGTCAAATTCAACTCTCGAAATGAAAATATTAAAAAAAAGTGAGTTTGATGAGAATAGTCTTGTAACAAACGCGAATTCACTACTCAAAATGAAAAAATTTAAAAATGTGAATTTGATAGAGTTTTTCTTGTTACAAACACAAATTCACCGCTCGAAATGAAAAAATTAAGAAAGTTAATTTGTTACAAACACGAATTCACCACTCAAAATAAAATAATTAAAAAAGTGAGTTTGATATGAACCTTCTTGTTACAAACGTGAATACACTACTAAAAATAAAAAAATTAAAGTCTTTCATATGATTTCATATGAAAATATTAATAAAGTGAGTTTTACATGTTTTTTCTGCTACAAACGCGAAATCAACACTCGCAAAGCAAAACTTAAAAAGTGAGATTGATCTGAATATACTTGTTACCAAAACGAACTTTTACTCGAAATGAAAAATTAAATAATTGAGTTTGATATTGTTTTTATGTTTGAAACATGAATTCACCTCACGAAATCACAAATTAAAAAGTGAGTTTTATATAAGTATTCTTGCAAAACACTCGAATTTGCACACGAAATGTAAAAAATAAAAATGTGAGTTTGATATTAATATTCCTGTTACAAACACGAATACACCTCGCGAAATGTAAAAATTAAAAAGTTAGTTTGATATGAATAGTCTTGTCACAAACATGAGTTAACAACTCGAAATGAAAAAATTGAAAAAGTGAGTGTGATATGAATATAATGGGTTGGGTTGGGTAGGTTGGATATCAGTGATAAGTTTCATTTCTAATGCTTTAAGAGCTTAAAATATTCTACGACCTGTTGTCCCTTTGCGAGGTCACTGAAGGACATGAACAAAAGTCATTGAAGGTCATTGACATTTCAAGGTCAATCAAGGTCATTGACCTTTCAAGGTCATTCAAGGTCATTGACCGTTCAAGGTAATTGACCGTTCAAGGTAATTGACCGTTCAAGGTCACTCAAGGCTATGGATCGTTCAAGGTGATTCAAGGTCATTGACCTTTCAAGGTCATTAAGTTCATTGACCTCTCAAGGTCATTCAAGGTCATTGACCGTTTAAGGTCATTCAAGGTCATTGACCATTCAAGGTCATTCAAGGTCATTGACCGTTCAAGGTCATTCAAGGTAATTGACCGATAGGTCATTCAAGGCTATTGATCGTTCAAGGTCATTCAAGTTATTGATCTTTCAAGGTCATTCAAAGTCATTGACCTTTCAAGATCATTCAAGGTCATTGACCTTTCAAGGTCATTCAAGGTCATTGACCTTTCAAGGTCATTCAAGGTCATTGATCCTTCAAGGTCATTCAAGGTCATTGACGTTTCAAGGTCATTCAAGGTCATTTACCGTTCAAGGTCATTCAAGGTCATTGACCGTTATAGGTCATACAAGGCTATTGACCGCTCAAGGTCAGTCAAGGTCAATGACCTTTCAAAGACACGCAAGGCTATTATTGATCGTTCAATGTCATTCAAGGTCATTGTCCCTCAAGGTTTTCAAAGTCATAGACCTTTCAAGGTCATTCAAGTTCATTGACCGTTCAAAGTCATTCAAGGTCATTGACCGTTCGAGGTCAGTCAAGGTCATTGACCGTTCAAGGTCATTCAAGGTGATTGACCTTTCAAGGTCATTCAAGGTCATTGACCGTTAAAGATAATTCAAGGTCATTGATATTTCAAGGTCATTCAAGGTCATTGACCGTTCAAGGTCATTCAAGGTCATTGACCTTTCAAGGTCATTCGAGGTCATTGACCGTTGAAAGTCATTCAAGGTCATTGACCTTTCATGGTCATTCAAGGTCATTGACCGTTCAAGGTCATTCAAGGTCATTCAAGGTCATTGACCGTTCAAGGTCATTCAAGGCTATTGATCATTCAATGTCATTCGAGATCATTGACCGTTGAAGGTAATACAAAGTCATTGACTCTTCAAGGTCCTTCAAGGTCATTGACCGTAAAAGGTCATTTAAGGTTATTGATCGTTCAAAGTCATTAAAAAAATTAAATTTAAAAATATTATAAGGTTAGTTTGGTATGAATATTCTTCCTTATAACCGCTAGTTCTCTACCGGAAATGATAAAATAAAAAATTTCAGTTTTATATGAATGTTGTTCATAGAAACACGAATTCAACACTCGAACTGAAAAAATTAAAAAAGTGAGTTTGATATGGTTTTTCTTGTTATAAATCACTAATTGACCACTTGAAATGAAAACAATTTAGGTAGGTTTGGTATTTCTATTCTTGTTACAATGGCTTATTCACCACTCGAAACGAATTCATTTTTAAAAACGAAAGTTATAAAAAAGTGAGTATATCTTACTACAAACGCGAAGTCATCACTGGAAATGAAAAAAAATAAAAAGTAAGTTTGATCTTAATATTCTTGATACAAACGCAATTTCGCCTCTCGAATTGAAAAAATAAAAAAAAGTGAGTTTGATGGGAATATTCTTGTAACAAACGCAAATTCACTACTCAAAATGAAAAAATTTAAAAATGTGAATTTGATAAATTTTTTCTTGCTGCAAACAAATTCACCGCTCGAAATGAAATAATTAAGAAAGTGAATTTGTTACAAACACGAATTCACCACTCAAAATGTAAAAATTAAAAAGTTTGTTTGATATGAATAGCCTTGTCACAAACACAAGTTAACAACTCGAATCGAAAAAATTAAAAAAGTGAGTTTGATATGAATATTCTTGTTACAAACGCAAATATTCACTCGAAATGAAAAAATTAAAAATATGAGTTTGATATGAATAATCTTGATCCAAACACGATTTCCCAACTCGAAATGAAAAAATTAAAAAAGTGAGTGTGATATGAATATAGTTTCATTTCTAATGCTTTAATAATTTGAAATATTCTACGACCTGTTGTCCCTTTGCGAGGTCACGGAAGGACATGAACAAAAGTCATTAAAGGTCATTAACCTTTCCAGCAATAAAATTCACTTCTGTGTTGTCATTTCGCATTTTTCTCGCATCGGACTGAAATTCTGTCTAGCAATAAAATTTACTTCTAGGTTGTCATTTCGCATTTTTCTCACAACAGACTGAAATTCTCTTTCTTGCAATAAAATTTACTTCAGGGTAAATTAAATAAAAAATAATACTAAAGTGTTATTGTGCATTCTTCTCGCATAGGAATGAAATTCTGTTTCTAGCAATAAAAATTAATACTATAGTGATATTTAGCATTTTTCTTCACATCGGACGAGAATTCTGCTTCTAGCAATAAAATTTAATCCTGGGTTGTCATTTCGCATTTTTCTCACATCGGACTGTAATTCTCTTTCTAGCAATAAAATTTAATTCTTGGGTGTTATTTTGCATTTTTCTCGCATCGGACTGAAATTTTGTTTCCAGCAATAAAATTTTATGCTAGAGTGTTATGATGCATTCTCTCGCATCAGACTGAAATTCTGTTTTCAGCAATAAAATTTAATACTGGAGTGTTATTTCGCATTTTTCTCACATCGGAGGAAAATTCTGTTTCTTGCAATAAAATTTTACTCTGGCTTGTCATTTCGCATTTTTCTCACAACGGACTGAAATTCTGTTTTTAGCAATAAAATATAATTCTGGAGTGAAATTTTCATTTTTTCCACATCGCACTGAAATTCTGTTTCTAGCAATAAAATTTAATACTGGTGTGTTATTTCGCATTTTTTTCACAACGGACTGATATTCTGCTTCAAGCAATAAAATTTAATTCTGGAGTGTTATTTCGCATTTTTTTTATCACATCGGACTGAAATTCTGTTTCTAGCAATAAAAATAACACTGGAGTGTTATTTTGAATTTTTTTCACATTGCACTGAAATTCTGTTTCTAGCAAAGAAATTTAATACTGAAGTGTTATTTTGCATTTTTCTCGCATCGGACTGAAATTCTCTTTCTAGCAATAAAATTTACTTCTGGGTTGTCATTTCGCATTTTTCTAACATAAGACTGAAATTTTCTTTCTAGCAATAAAATTTACTACTGGGTAAATTAAATAAAAATTTTATACTTAAGTGTTATTGTTAATTTTTTTTCATCGGACTGAAATACCCTTTCTAGCAATAAAATTTAATTCTGGGTTGTCATTTCGGATTTTTCTCACATCGGACTGAAATTCTGTTTTTAGCAACAAAATTTAATTCTAGAGTGTTGTTTTGCATTTTTTTCACATCGCACTGAAATTCTGTTTCTAGCAATAAAATTTAATGCTGGAGTGTTATTACGCATTTTTCTCACAACGGACTGAAATTCTGTTTCTAGGAATAAAATTTAATTCTGGAGTGTTATTTTGCATTTTTTTCACATCGCACTGACATTCTGTTTCCAGCAATAAAGTTAATACTGGAGTGTTATTGTGCATTTTTCTCGCATCGGAATGTAATTCTGTTTCTAGCAATAAAGTTGTACTCTGTGTTGTCATTTCGCATTTTTGTCACATTGGACTTAAACTCTTTTTCAAGCGATAAAATGTAATACTGGAGTGTTATTTTGCATATTTCTCGCATCGGACTGAAATTCCTTTTCTTGCAATAAAATTTAATTTTCAGTTATCATTTCGCATTTTTCTCACATCAGACTGAAATTCTGTTTCTAGCAATAAAATTTAATAATGGGGTGTTTTTTCGCATTTTTCTCACAATTGACTGAAATTCTGTTTCTAGCAATAAAATTTAATTCTGGAGTGTTATTTTGCATTTTTCTCGCATCGGACTAAAATTCTGTTTCTAGCATAAAATTAAATACTGAAGTGTTATTATGCATTTTTCTCGCATCGGAATGTAATTCTGTTTCTAGCAATGAAATTTAACTCTGGGTTATCATTTCGCGTTTTTCTCACATCGGACTTAAATTCTGTTTCTAGCAATAAAATTTAATTCTGGAGTGTTATTACGCATTTATCTCACAACGGACTGAAATTCTTTTTCTAGCAATAAAATTTAATACTGGAGTGTTATTACGCATTTTTCTCACAACGGACTGAAATTCTGTTTCTAGCAATAAAATTTAATACTGGAGTGTTACTAAGCATTTATCTCACAACGGACTGAAATTATTTTTCTAGCAATAAAATATAATTCTGGAGTGTTATTTTGCATTTTTTTCACATCGCATTGACATTCTGTTTCCAGCAATAAATTTAATACTGGAGTTTTATTGTGCATTTTTCTTTCATCGGACTGAAATTAATTTCTAGCAATAAAAATTAATTCTCGGTTTTCATTTTCAAATTTTTTTCACAACGGACTGAAATTCTTTTTTTAGCAATAATATTTTATTCTAGAGTGTAATTTTGCTTTTTTTTCACATCGCACAAAAATTCTATTTCTAGCAATAAAATGTAATTCTGGGTTGTCATTTCGCTTTTTTCTCACAACGGACTGAAATTCTGTTTACAGCAATAAAATTTAATACTGGGTTGTCATTTCGCATTTTTCTCACAACAGACTGATATTCTCTTTCTAGCAATAAAATTTACTTCTGGGTAAATTAAATTAAAAATTAATTCTAAAGTGTTATTGTGCATTTTTCTCGCATCGGACTGAAAATCTGTTGCTAGCAATAAAATTTAATACTCTAGTGTTATTTCGCATTTCTTCTCAAATCGGACTGATATTCTGCTTCTAGCAATAAAATTTAATACTCGAGTGTTATTTTTCATTTTGTTTCTCATCGGACTGAAATTCTGTTTCTAGCAATAAAATTTAATGCTGGAGTGTTATTTTTAATTTTTTTCTCATCGGACTATAATTTATTTCTAGCAATAAAATTTAATCCTGGGTTGTCATATCGCATTTTTCTCCCAAAGGACTGAAATTCTGTTTCTCGCAATAAAATTAAATTCTGGAGTGTTATTTCGCATTTTTCTCAAATAGGACTGAAATTCTGTTTCAATCAATAAAATATAATACTGGAGTGTTGTTTTGCATTTTTTTTCACATCGCACTGAAATTAATTTCAAGCAATGAAATTTAATTCTGGGTTGTCAATTCGCATTTTTCTCACAACGGACTGAAATTCTGTTTCTAGATTTTAAATTTTATTCTGGGTTGTCTTTTCCCGTTATTTTCACAAGGGACTGAAATTCTGTTATTAGCAATAAAATTTAATTCTGGCGTGTTATTTTGCATTTTTTTCGCATCGGACTGAAATTCTGGTTCTAGCAATGAAATTTAATTCTGGAGTGTTATTTTGCATTGTTTTTACATTGCACTGAAATTCTGTTTCTTGCAATAAAATTTAATTCTGGGTTGTCATTTCGCATTTTTCTCATTTCGGACTGAAATTCAGTTCCTAGAAAAAAAGTAATACAGGTGTTTTATTTTGCATTCTCTCACATTGGACTGATATTCTGCTTCTAGCAATAAAATTTAATTCTGGAGTGTTATTTCGCATTTTTATAACATCGGACTGAAATTCTGTTTCTAGCAATAAAATTAAATATTTGGTTTTCATTTCACATTTTTCCTACAACGGACACAAATTCTGTTTCTAGCAATATAATTTAATACTATAGTGTTATGTCGCATTTTCCTCACATCGCACTGAATTCTGTTTCTAGCAATTAAATATATACCTGGAGTGTTATTTTGCATATTTCTCGCATCGGAATGAAATTCTGTTTCTAGCAATGAATTTTAACTCTGGGTTGTCATTTCGCATTTTTCTCACAGCGAACTGAAATTCTGTTTCTAGCAATATTACTTAAATCTGGAGTGTAATTTTGCATTATTTTTCACATCGCGCTGAAATTCTGTTTCTAGCAATATTACTTAAATCTGGAGTGTAATTTTGCATTTTTTTTCACATCGCGCTGAAATTCTGTTTCTAGCAATAAAATTTAATCCTGGGTACTCATTTCGCATTTTTTTCACAACGAACTGAAATTCTGTTTCTGGCAATAAAATTAAATTCTGGAGTGATATTTCGCATTTTTCTCAAATAGGACTGAAATTCTTTTTCCATCAATAAAATATAATACTGGAGTGTTATTTTTCATTTTTTCACATTGCACTGAAATTCTGTTCCTAGCAATAATATTTAATACTGGAGTGTTGTAACGCATTTTTCTAACAACGGACTGAAATTCTGTTTCTAGCAATAAAATTTTATTCTGGAGCTTAATTTTCATTTTTTTCACATCGCACTGAAATTCTGTTTCTAGCAATAAAATTTAATACTGGTGTGTTATTTTGCCTTTTTTTTTTTCTCATCGGACTGTAATTCTGTTTCTAGCAATAAAATTTAATACTGGAGTGTTATTTTGCATTTTTCTCGCGTCGGACTGAAATTCTGTTTCTAGCAATAAAATATAATACTGGAGTATTATTTTCCAATTTTTCGCATAGCACTTAAATTCTGTTTCTAGCAATAAAATTAATACTGGAGTGTTATTTTGCATTTTTCTCGCATCGGAAATAAATTCTCTTTCTAGCAATAAAGTTTAACTCCTGGTTGTCATTTCGCATTTTTGTCACATCGGACTTAAATTCTGTATCTAGCGATAAAATTTAATACTGGAGTGTTATTTTGAATGATTTTCACATCGCACTGATATTCTGTTTCTAGAAATAACATTAATACTGGAGTGTTATTGTGCATTTTTATCGCATCGGACTGAAATTAATTTCTAGCAATAAAAATTAATTCTCGGTTTTCATTTCGAATTTTTTTCACAACGGACTGAAATTCTTTTTTTAGCAATAATATTTTATTCTAGAGTGTAATTTTTCTTTTTTTTCACATCGCACAAAAATTCTATTTCTAGCAATAAAATATAATTCTGGGTTGTCATTTCGCAATTTCCTCACAACGGACTGAAATTCTGTTTACAGCAATAAAATTTAATACAGTAGGGTTATTCTGCATTTTTCTTGCATCCGACGGAAATTTTGTTTATAGCAATAAAATTTTAATCTGAAGTGTTATTTCGCATTTTTCTCACATCGGACTGAAATTCTGTTTCTAGCTATAAAATTTAATACTGGAGTGTTATTTTGATTTTTTTTCACATCGAACTGAAATTCTGTTTCTAGAAAAGAAATTTAATACTGAAGTGTTATTTTGCATTTTTCTCGCATCGGACTGAAATTGTCTTTCTAGAAATAAAATTTACTTCTGGGTTGTCATTTCGCATTTTTCTCACAACAGACTGATATTCTCTTTCTAGCAATAAAATTTACTTCTGGGTAAATTAAATTAAAAATTAATACTAAAGTGTTATTGTGCATTTTTCTCGCATCGGACTGAATATCTGTTGCTAGCAATAAAATTTAATACTGGAGTGATATTTTGCATTTTTCTCACATCGGAATAAAATTCTGTTTCTAGCAATAAAATTTAATACTCTAGTGTAATTTCGCATTTCTTCTCAAATCGGACTGATATTCTGCTTCTAGCAATAAAATTTAATACTGGAGTGTTATTTTTCATTTTGTTTCTCATCGGACTGAAATTCTGTTTCTAGCAATAAAATTTAATGCTCGAGTGGTATTTTGCATTTTTTTTCTCATCGGACTAAAATTTTGTTTCTAGCAATAAAATTTAATCCTGGGTTGTCATTTCGCATTTTTCTCACAACGGACTGAAATTCTGTTTCAATCAATAAAATATAATACTGGAGTGTTGTTTTGCATTTTTTTCACATCGCACTGAAATTAATTTCTAGCAATGAAATTTAATTCTGGGTTGTCATTTCGCATTTTTCTCACAACGGACTGAAATTCTGTTTCTAGATTTAAAATTTTATTCTGTGTTGTCATTTCCCGTTATTTTCACAAGGGATTGAAATTCTGTTTTTAGCAATAAAATTTAATTCTGGCGTGTTATTTTGCATTGTTTTTACATTGCACTGAAATTCTGTTTCTAGCAATAAAATTTAAATCTGGGTTGTCATTTCGCATTTTTCTCATTTCGGACTGAAATTCTGTTCCTAGAAAAAAAGTAATACTGGTGTTTTATTTTGCATTCTCTCACATTGGACTGATATTCTGCTTCTAGCAATAAAATTTAACTCTGGAGTGTTATTTCGCATTTTTATAACATCGGACTGAAATTCTGTTTCTAGCAATAAAATTTAATATTTGGTTTTCATTTCACATTTTTCCTACAACGGACACAAATTCTGTTTCTAGCAATATAATTTAATACTATAGTGTTATGTCGCATTTTCCTCACATCGCACTGAATTCTGTTTCTAGCAATTAAATATATACCTGGAGTGTTATTTTGCATATTTCTCGCATCGGAATGAAATTCTGTTTCTAGCAATGAATTTTAACTCTGGGTTGTCATTTCGCATTTTTCTCACAGCGAACTGAAATTCTGTTTCTAGCAATATTACTTAAATCTGGAGTGTAATTTTGCATTATTTTTCACATCGCGCTGAAATTCTGTTTCTAGCAATAAAATTTAATCCTGGGTTGTCATTTCGCAATTTTCTCACAACGAACTGAAATTCTGTTTCTGGCAATAAAATTAAATTCTGGAGTGATATTTCGCATTTTTCTCAAATAGGACTGAAATTCTTTTTCCATCAATAAAATATAACACTGGAGTGTTATTTTTCATTTTTTCACATCGCACTGAAATTCTGTTCCTAGCAATAATATTTAATACTGGAGTGTTGTAACGCATTTTTCTAACAACGGACTGAAATTCTGTTTCTAGCAATAAAATTAAATTCTGGAGTGTAATTCTGCATTTTTTTCACATCGCACTGACATTCTGTTTCAGCAATAAAATTTAATGCTGGAGTGTTATTGTACAATTTTCTCGCATCGGACTGAAATTCACTTTCTAGCAATAAAATTTAATTCTGGGTTGTCATTTCGCATTTTTCTCACAACGGACTGAAATTCTGTTTCTAGCAATAAAATTTTATTCTGGAGTGTAATTTTCATTTTTTTCACATCGCACTGAAATTCTGTTTCTAGCAATAAAATTTAATACTGGTGTGTTATTTTGCATTTTTTTTTCTCATCGGACTGTAATTCTGTTTCTAGCAATAAAATTTAATACTGGAGTGTTATTTTGCATTTTTCTCGCGTCGGACTGAAATTCTGTTTCTAGCAATAAAATATAATACTGGAGTATTATTTTCCAATTTTTTCGCATAGCACTTAAATTCTGTTTCTAGCAATAAAATTAATACTGGAGTGTTATTTTGCATTTTTCTCGCATCGGAAATAAATTCTCTTTCTAGCAATAAAGTTTAACTCCTGGTTGTCATTTCGCATTTTTGTCACATCGGACTTAAATTCTGTATCTAGCGATAAAATTTAATACTGGAGTGTTATTTTGAATGTTTTTCACATCGCACTGATATTCTGTTTCTAGAAATAACATTAATACTGGAGTGTTATTGTGCATTTTTATCGCATCGGACTGAAATTAATTTCTAGCAATAAAAATTAATTCTCGGTTTTCATTTCGAATTTTTTTCACAACGGACTGAAATTCTTTTTTTAGCAATAATATTTTATTCTAGAGTGTAATTTTTCTTTTTTTTCACATCGCACAAAAATTCTATTTCTAGCAATAAAATATAATTCTGGGTTGTCATTTCGCAATTTCCTCACAACGGACTGAAATTCTGTTTACAGCAATAAAATTTAATACAGGAGGGTTATTCTGCATTTTTCTTGCATCCGACGGAAATTTTGTTTATAGCAATAAAATTTTAATCTGAAGTGTTATTTCGCATTTTTCTCACATCGGACTGAAATTCTGTTTCTAGCTATAAAATTTAATACTGGAGTGTTATTTTGATTTTTTTTCACATCGAACTGAAATTCTGTTTCTAGCAAAGAAATTTAATACTGAAGTGTTATTTTGCATTTTTCTCGCATCGGACTGAAATTGTCTTTCTAGCAATAAAATTTACTTCTGGGTTGTCTTTTCGCATTTTTCTCACAACAGACTGATATTCTCTTTCTAGCAATAAAATTTACTTCTGGGTAAATTAAATTAAAAATTAATACTAAAGTGTTATTGTGCATTTTTCTCGCATCGGACTGAAAATCTGTTGCTAGCAATAAAATTTAATACTGGAGTGATATTTTGCATTTTTCTCACATCGGAATAAAATTCTGTTTCTAGCAATAAAATTTAATACTCTAGTGTTATTTCGCATTTCTTCTCAAATCGGACTGATATTCTGCTTCTAGCAATAAAATTTAATACTGGAGTGTTATTTTTCATTTTGTTTCTCATCGGACTGAAATTCTGTTTCTAGCAATAAAATTTAATGCTCGAGTGGTATTTTGCATTTTTTTTTTCATCGGACTAAAATTTTGTTTCTAGCAATAAAATTTAATCCTGGGTTGTCATTTCGCATTTTTCTCACAACGGACTGAAATTCTGTTTCAATCAATAAAATATAATACTGGAGTGTTGTTTTGCATTTTTTTCACATCGCACTGAAATTAATTTCTAGCAATGAAATTTAATTCTGGGTTGTTATTTCGCATTTTTCTCACAACGGACTGAAATTCTGTTTCTAGATTTAAAATTTTATTCTGTGTTGTCATTTCCCGTTATTTTCACAAGGGATTGAAATTCTGTTTTTAGCAATAAAATTTAATTCTGGCGTGTTATTTTGCATTGTTTTTACATTGCACTGAAATTCTGTTTCTAGCAATTAAATTTAATTCTGGGTTGTCATTTCGCATTTTTCTCATTTCGGACTGAAATTCTGTTCCTAGAAAAAAAGTAATACTGGAGTTGTATTTTGCATTCTCTCACATCGGACTGATATTCTGCTTCTAGCAATAAAATTTAATTCTGGAGTGTTATGTCGCATTTTCATAACATCGGACTGAAATTCAGTTTCTAGCAATAAAATTTAATATTTGGTTTTCATATCACATTTTTCCTACAACGGACACAAATTCAGTTTTTAGCAATATAATTTAATACTATAGTGTTATGTCGCATTTTTCTCATATCGGACTGAAATTCTGCTTCCAGCAATAAATCTTAATACTGGAGTGTTATTTTCAAATATTTTCACATCGCACTGAATTCTGTTTCTAGCAATTAAATATATACCTGGAGTGTTATTTTGCATTTTTCTCGCATCGGAATGAAATTCTGTTTCTAGCAATGAATTTTAACTCTGGGTTGTCATTTCGCATTTTTCTCACAGCGGACTGAAATTCTGTTTCTAGCAATATTACTTAAATCTGGAGTGTAATTTTGCATTTTTTTCACATCGCGCTGAAATTCTGTTTCTAGCAATAAAATTTAATCCTGGGTTGTCATTTCGCATTTTTCTCCCAACGAACTGAAATTCTGTTTCTGGCAATAAAATTTAATTCTGGAGTGTTATTTCGCATTTTTCTCACATAGGACTGAAATTCTGTTTCCATCAATAAAATATAATACTGGAGTGTTATTTTTCATTTTTTCACATCGCACTGAAATTCTGTTCCTAGCAATAATATTTAATACTGGAGTGTTGTTACGCATTTTTCTCACAACGGACTGAAATTCTGTATCTAGCAATAAAATTTAACTCTGGAGTGTTATTTTTCATTTTTTTCACATCGCACTGACATTCTGTTTCAGCAATAAAATTTAATGCTGGAGTGTTATTGTGCATTTTTCTCGCATCGGACTGAAATTCACTTTCTAGCTATGAAATTTAATTCTGGGTTGTCATTTCGCATTTTTCTCACAACGGACTGAAATTCTGTTTTTAGCAATAAAATATAATTCTGGAGTGAAATTTTCATTTTTTCCACATCGCACTGAAATTCTGTTTCTAGCAATAAAATTTAATACTGGTGTGTTATTTTGCATTTTTTTTCTCATCGGACTGAAATTCTGTTTCTAGCAATAAAATTAATACTGGAGTGTTATAGTGCATTTTTCTCGCATCGGAATGAAATTCTCTTTCTAGCAATAAAGTTTAACTCCTGGTTGTCATTTCGCATTTTTGTCACATCGGACTTAAATTCTGTGTCTAGCGATAAAATTTAATACTGGAGTGTTATTTTTCATTTTTCTCGCATCGAACTGAAATTCTCTTTCTACCAATAAAATTTACTTCTGGGTTGTCATTTTGCATTTTTCTCACAACGGACTGAAATTCTGTTTCTAGCAATAAAATAAAATACTGGAGTGTTATGTAGCATTTTTCTCGCTTCGGACTGAAATTCTGTTTCTTGCAATAAAATTTAATTCTGGGTTGTCATTTCGCATTTTTCTCACATCGGACTGAAATTCTGTTTCTAGTAATTAATTTTAATTCTGGGTTGTCATTTCGCATTTTTCTCACATCGCACTGAAATTCTGTGTATAGCAATAAAATTTAATAATGGAGTGTTATTTTACATTATTTTTCTAATCGGACTGAAACTCTGTTTCTAGCAATATAAATTAATTCTGGCTTGTTATATCGCATTTTTCTCACAATTGACTGAAATTCTGTTTTTTAGCTACAAAATTTAATTCTGGAGTGTTATTTGTCATTTTTCTCGCATCGGGCTGAAATTCAGTTTCTAGCAATAAAATTTAATACTAATGTGTTATTTTGCATTTTTCTCACAGCGGAATGAAATTCTGTTTCTTACAATAAAATTTAATAATATAGTGTCATTTCCCATTTTTCTCACATTGGACTGAAATTCTTCTTTTAGCAATTTAATTTAATTCTGGAGTGTTTTTTCGCATTTTTCTCACATCGGACTGTAATTTTCTTTCTAGCAATAAAATTTAATTCTGGAGTGTTATTTTGCATTTTTCTCGCATCGGACTGAAATTCTGGTTCTAGCAATAAAATTTAATACTGGGTTGTCATTTCACATTTTTCTCACAACGGACTGAAATTCAGTTTCTAGCAATAAAATTTAATACTTGAGTGTTATTTTGCATTTTTCTCAAATCGGTCTCACTCAAGGTCTTCACCAATTGTACAAATATTGAGTTAAAATGTTGTTATGCCGACGTAGCACCCGTTAGGACAAGGAAATTTTGATTTTTGCAAGGTAAAAAGTAGTCGCTCACTAACTTACGTTTCTTACGTCGTAGATCTTTATATGCTGCGTATCAAATGTGAAGAAAACTACAAGGTTATATTTGGTTAAAAAATCATTAACTCACATCAATTCTGAAGCGAGTTACAGGGTTTTGATCTTAAGAAAAAATATTACGGTGCCGCTGGGCCAGGCTTCTTGCTTTTTCTTGCGCGCAGAGGGAAAATTCTCGGGCGGAAAAGGAGTTTTTTGTCAATGCATACTATGAAATATATTTATCTATTCGTTTGATATCCTAAACAGAGAATACTCATACGTCGTAACGGCAGTGTTTTTATCTGAATACATTGATACACGAAAGTAAGCAAGCGGCTTGGAAATAAGACGCTTTCGCCTTGGGTGTTTAGGCCCCATCGCGGAAACCAAGAAAGAGAATATCCATAATCTGTGCGAAACACTACCCCATCCAGTGCACGCCTTTACAAAAGGGGGCTTGGTTTTTTTCTGAGTTCCTTTCATAGGGTACCATAAAACCTGCGCCAAAAGCGACCCTAGCCGAAGGGGCCGTGGGAAGAATTTACGAAGGCGTTCAGTTCAGGGGCGCCGACTTATAAAAAATATTGGGGGGGCCCATATCGGAGGTCTTGCCCCGGGAAGAGGTTAAATTCAAAGTGTGTCGCAGCACCGAAACACTACCATGGTTCACACCACTTGATTCAGTTAACCTGCTTAACCATATAATTATTTGTTTCAACACACATTGTTGAATTTATTTTAAAAGGTAACTATCGTCAAACATGGGAAATAAAAATAGCAAATATATTTATGTGATTTCACAAAGCATAATATAACTTAATTATTTTCTTGAATTATTGAGGGGGCTCCGCCCCCCCAAACGAATCTTTGAGGGGGCTCGGGCCCCCTCAGGCCCCATGGAGTCGGCGCCACTGGTTCAGTTTGTCATTGTATCTTTTTGGAGTGAATAGGTGTTGTGTGGTCTGCTGAATTTGATAATTGTGAAGTGTGTTTTACACTTATCTTTGCTGTAACACGCCCAATCAATATGTCCGATACAAAGAAGAGGAGAAAAGGTGAGAAGCTCATAAGCCGCGAAAGACAGTTGGTGCTCAAAGTCTTCTCGTACTTAAGGAAATCTCTCAGCATTAGTAGGCCTGCCGAGAAGCTTTGAAGGCTAATGGGTTCTAGGAGTTCACTATTTACAGAGTTAGAAAGGAAAGCTCCCGTGGTCCATTGGTAACTCCTTCAAAAACTAAAGAAATTAGACAGCCTTACAAAAATTCGAGAGCAGTGATTTTTGACGGTTTGGTGAGATCGGGAATTAGAAGGAAGGTACATGAATCCTTCATGAAAAATATTCCTCCGACTTTAAAATCCATCTTAAACTCGGTAAATATGGATAGTAATCTCCCAGATTACAAAAGGACAACACTATATGGTCTTGTTTTGGCTTCGTGTACGAACGCAGGGGGGAAAGAATCATCCTTATCGAAAGGGATGATATTATTCGTTGGTGGCACAATTAATTATTTAAGGCGGCTAAAAAAAGATCGTCGCGAACACAGGACGAGTGTATTCACAGGCGAAAGTTGGATTAATGTTGGACAAATAATGAACATTAGTTTGCGAAACAAACAATTAGAAAATCCGCGTCAAGCTTTCCTTGCTGGACTAAATACTGGGCTTGGCCCCCACTTCCCGAGGAGGACGATTTGCAATTACACACACAGGAACGGAAAATGGGTTCATAAAAGGAGCATCGCATGTGTTTCTGTACAAAAAGAACTCAATTGATGAGCATGAAGAAGTTGGTGGCGAGTGTTACGAGAGATGGTTTGAGCACTCACATCTTGAAAACTTACCCGAAGGATCAATTATAGTGGTAGATAATGCCTCTTATTACTCAAGGAAATTGGAATCCTTGCCTACTACAAGGTGGAGGAAAGAGAACATTAAGGAAATTAGCTTTGAAGATGTCAGCTTGAAAAGAGATCGTTAATTTACAATAAACCAAGCACGGGAAAATTTTGAAAATTAAAGATTGATGATGTCTTATACAACATTGCCTTTCATGTACAACTAGCCAGAGCCAAAAAATATTGCATAATAAGGGAGGAATAGAAATTTTATCTCATTCAATGGGGCGATAATTTTTATTATCCTTCAATTTATTGTTATTTTTTACATTACAGATTATTCATTATTCAGCTTGTGCATTGAATAAATACGTACATAAAATAGCAAAAGACTTTTCCTTTTATAAAGCAGCAAAGGTATTGTAATTTACGCTAAAAAATTCCGTAATTTACGCCGTCTTTCGTGCGATCCCTAACTCCTTTTTGAACTAAACCGTTTTGGCGCCATATTATGTGTGTTTGCATTCGCTGTTAGGATGCTTGCCGGCGGAGCGGAAGCTTGGCAAAACTGTTATCCATAAGGCCCGTACTGCCAACTAAATGTGGAACGCTCTATAGCAATAAAATTCAATATTATAGTGTTATTTCGCATTTTTCTCACATCGGACTGAAATTCAGCTTCTAGCAATAAATTTTAATAATGGAGTGTTATTTTGAATTTTTTTCACATCACACTGAAATTCTGTTTCTAGCAATAACATTTTATACTAGAGTGTTATTTTGCATTTTTCTCACATCGGAATGAAATTCTGTTTCTAGCAATAAAATTTAATACTATAGTGTTATTTCCCATTTTTCTCACATCGGACTGAAATTCTGCTTTTAGCAATTAAATTTAATTCTGGAGTGTTATTTCGCATTTTTCTCATATCGGACTGTAATTCTCTTTCTAGCAATAAAATTTAATACTGGAGTGTTATTTCGCATTTTTCACGCATCGAACTGAAATTCTGTTTCTAGGTATAAAATTTAATACTGGGATGTCATTTCACATTTTTCTCACAACGGACTGAAATTCAGTTTCTAGCAATAAAATTTAATACTAGAGTGTTATTTTGCATTATTCTCTCATCGGAATGATATTCTGTTTCAAGCAATAAAATTTAATACCATAGTGTTACTTCGCATTTTTCTCGCATCGGACTGATTTTCTGTTTCTAGCAATAAAATTTAATTCTGGAGTGTAATTTTGCATTTATTTCACATCGATCTGAAATTCTGTTTTTAGCAATAAAATTTAATACTGGAGTTTTATTTTTCATTTTTTTTCTCATCGGAATGAAATTCTGTTTCTAGCAATAAAATTTAATACTGGAGTGTTATTACGCATTTTTCTCACAACGGACTGAAATTCTGTTTCTAGCAATAAAATTTAATTCTGGGATGTTATTTTGCATTTTTTTCACATCGCACTAACATTCTATTTCCAGCAATAAATTTAATACTGGAGTATTATTGTGCATTTTTCTCGCATCGGACTGAAATTCTGTTTCTAGCAATAAAATTTAATTCTGGAGTGTTATTTTGCACTTTTCTCACAACGGACAGAAATTCTGTTCCTAGCAATATCATTTAATACTAGAGTGTTATTTCGCTTTTTTCTCAAAACGGCCTTAAATTCAGTTTCTAGCAATAAAATGTAATACAAGAGTATTATTTTGCATATTCTCACATCGGAATGAAACTCTGTTTCTAACAATAAAATTTAATTCTGGAATGAAATATGGCATTTTTTCACATCGCACTGAAATTCTGTTTCTAGCTATAAAATTTAATTCTGGTGTTATTTTGCATTTTTTTTCTCATCGGACTGAAATTCTGCTTTT